>NC_090929.1:1625248861-1626646361 GCF_040938575.1 Ambystoma mexicanum
TAACCCAGAATGGTGTCAGGCGGGCATTGTTTGAATGGAGGAGGCACTATTCATTGGTAACCCAGAATGGTGTCAGGCGGGCATTGTTTGAATGGAGGAGGCACTATTCATAGGTAACCCAGAATGGTGTCAGGTGGGCACTGGGTGAATGGAGGAGATGCTATTCATTGGTAACCCAGAATGGTGTCATGTGGGCATTGGGTGAATGGAGGAGGTGCTATTCATTTGGAACCCAGAATGGTGTCAGGTGGGCATTGGGTGAATGGAGGAGGTGCAATTCATTGGTAACCCAGAATGTTGTTAGGCGGGCACTGGATGAATGGAGGAGGTTCTATTCATTGGTAACCCAGAATGGTGTCAGGTGGGCATTGGGTGAAAGGAGGAGGTGCTGTTCATTGGTAACCCAGAATGGTGTCAGAAGGGCAATGGATGAATGGTGGAGGTGCTGTTCATTGATAACCCAGAATGGTGTCAGGCGGGCATTGGGTGAATGGAGGCGGCGCTGTTCATTGGTAACCCAGAATGGTGTCAGGCGGGCAATGGGTGAATGGAGGATGCGCTTTTGATTGGCAACCAAGAATGGTGTCAGGCAGGCACAGGGTGAATGGAGGAGGTGCTATTAATTGGTAACCCAGGATGGTGTCAGGCGGGCATTGTTTGAATGGAGGAGGCACTATTCATTGGTAACCCAGAATGGTGTAAGGCAGGCACTGGGTGAAAGGAGGATTGGTAACCCAAAATGGTGTCAGGTGGGCATTGGGTGAATGGAGGAGGTGCTATTCATTGGTAACCCAGAATGGTGTCAGGCAGGTACTGGGTGAATGGAGGAGGTGCTATTCATTGGTAACCCAGAAAGGTGTCAGGCGTGCATTGGGTGAATGGAGGAGGTTCTATGCATGGTGTCATGTAACCCAGAATTGCGTCAGGCGGGCATTGGGTGAATGGAGGAGGTGCTATTCATTGGTAACCCCGAATGGTGTCCGGCGGGCATTGGGTGAATGGAGGAGGATCTAGTCATGGTGTTATGTAACACAGAATAGTGTTGGGCGGGCACTGGGTGAATGGAGGAGGCGCTATTCATTTGTAACCCAGAATGGTGTCAGGTGGGCACTGGGTGAATGGAGGAGGTGCTATTCATTGGTAACCCAGAATGGTGTCAGGCGGGCACTGGGTGAATGGAGTTGGTGCTATTCATTGGTAACCCAGAATGGTGTCAGGCGCGCACTGGGTGAATGAAGGCGGTGCTATTCATTGGTAACCCAGAATGGTGTCTGGCGGGCATTGGGTGAATGGAGGAGGTTCTATTCATGGTGTCATATAACCCAGAATGGTGTCAAGCGGGCATGGGGTAAATGGAGGAGGTTCTATGCACGGTGTCATGTAACCCAGAATGGTGTCAGGTGGGTATTGGGTGAATGGAGGAGGTGCTATTCATTTTTAACCCAGAACGGTGTCAGGCGGGCATTGGGTGAATGGAGGAGGTGCTATTCATTTGAAACCCAGAATGGTGTCAGGCGGGCATTGGGTAAACGGATGAGGTTCTATTAATTTGTGACCCAGAATGGTGTCAGGCGGGCATTGGGTGAATAGAGGAGGTTCTATTCATGGTGTCATGCAACCCAGAATGGTTTCGAAGGGCATAGGGTGAATGGAGGAGGTTCTATTCATGGTGTCATGTTACCCAAAATGGTGTCAGGCGGGCATTGGGTGAATGGAGGAGGTGATATTCATTTGTAACCCAGAATGGTGTCAGGCGGCCATTGGGTGAATGGAGGAGGTTCTATTCATGGTGTCATGTAACCCAGAATGGTGTCCGGCGGGCATTGGGTGAATGGAGGAGGATCTATTCATGGTGTCATGTAACACAGAATAGTGTTGGGCGGGAACTGGGTGAATGGAGGAGGTGCTATTCATTTGTATCCCAGATTGGTGTCAGGTGGGCATTGGGTGAATGGAGGAGATTCTATGCATTTGTAACCCAGAATGGTGTCAGGCGGGCATTGGGTGAATGGAGGAGGTTCTATTCATTTGTAACCCAGAATGGTGTCAAGCGGGCATTGGGTGAATGGAGGAGGTTCTATTCATGGTGTCATGTAACCCAGAATGGTGTGAAGCGGGCATTGGGTGAATGGAGGAGGTTCTATGCATGGTGTCATTTAACCCAGAATGGTGTCAGGTGGGCATTGGGTGAATGGAGGAGGTGCTATTCATTTGTAACCCAGAATGGGTCAGGCGGGCCTTGGGTGAACGGATGAGGTTCTATTAATTTGTCATCCAGAATGGTGTCAGGCGGGCATTGGGTGAATGGAGGAGGTGCTTTTCATTTGTAACCCAGAATGGAGTCAGATGGACATTGGGTGAATAGAGGAGGTTCTATTCATGGTGTCATGTAACCCAGAATGGTGTTGGGCGGGCATAGGGTGAATGGAGGAGGTTCTATTCATGGTGTCATGTTACCCAAAATGGTGTCAGACGGGCATTGGGTGAATGGAGGAGGTGCTATTCATTTGTAACCCAGAATGGTGTCAGAAGGGCATTGGGTGAATGGAGGAGGTTCTATTCATGGTGTCATGTAACCCAGAATGGTGTCAGGTGGGCATTGGGTGAATGGAGGTGGTTCCATTCATGGTGTCATGTAACCCAAAATGGTGTCAGGTGGGCACTGGGTGAATGGAGGAGGATCTATTCATGGTTTCATGTAACACAGAATAGTGTTGGGCGGGCACTGGGTGAATGGAGGAGGTGCTATTCATTTGTAACCCAGAATGGTGTCAGGCGGGCACTGGGTGAATGGAGGAGGTTCTATTCATGGTGTCATGTAACCCAGAATGGTGTCAGGTGGGGATTGGGTGAATGAAGGAGGTGTTATTCATTTGTAACCCAGAATGGTGTCAGGCAGGCACTGGGTGAATGGAGGAGGTGCTATTCATTGGTAACCCAGAATACTGTCGGCGGCACAGGATGAACGGAGGAGGTGCTATTCATTGGTAACCCAGAATGGTGTCAGGCGGGCTCTGGGTGAATCGAGTTGGTGCTATTCATTGGTAACCCAGTATGGTGTCCGGCGGGCACTGGGTGAATAGAGGAGGTGCTATTCATTGGTAACCCAGTATGGTGTCAGGCGGGCACTGGGTGAATGCAGGAGGTGCTATTCATTGGAAACCCAGAATGGTGTTAGGCGGGCATTGGGTGAATAGACGAGGTGTTATTCATTGGTAACCCAGAAAGGAGTCAGGCGGGCACTGGGTGAATGGAGGAGGTACTATTCATTGGTAACCCAGAATGGTGTCAGGCGGGCATTGGGTGAATGGAGGAGGTTCTATTCATGGTGTCATGTAACCCAGAATGGTGTCAGGCATGCGTTGGGTGTATGGAGGAGGTGCTATTCATTTGTAACCCAGAATGATGTCAGGCAGGCACTGGGTGAATGGAGAGGCGCTATTCATTGGCAACCCAGAATGGTGTCAGGCGGGCACTGGGTGAATGGAGGATTGGTAACCCAAAATGGTGTCAGGTGGGCATTGGGTGAATGGAGGAGGTGCTATTCATTGGTAACCCAGAATGGTGTCAGGCGGGCATTGGGTGAATGGAGGAGGTTCTATTCATGTTGTCATGTAACCCTTATTGGTGTCAGGCGGGCATTGGGTGAATGGAGGAAATGCTATTCATTTGTAATACAGAATGGTGTTAGGTGGGCACTGGGTGAATGGAGGAGGCGCTATTCATTGGTAAACCAGAATGGTGTCAGCGGGCATTGGGTGAATGGAGGGGGTGCTATTCATTGGTAACCCCGAATGGTGTCGGCGGCACAGGATGAACGGAGGAGGTGCTATTCATTGGTAACCGAGAATGGTGTCAGGCGGGCTCTGGGTGAATCGAGTTGGTGCTATTCATTGGTAACCCAGTATGGTGTCCGGAGGGCACTGGGTGAATGCAGGAGGTGCTATTCATTGGTTACCCAGAATGGTGTCAGGTTGGCACAGGGTGAATAGAGGAGGTGCTATTCATTGGTAACCCAGTATGGTGTCAGGCGGGCACTGGATGAATGCAGGAGGTGCTATTCATTAGAAACCCAGAATGGTGTTAGGCGGGCATTGGGTGAATGGAGGAGGTGTTATTCATTGGTAACACAGAAAGGAGTCAGACGGGCACTGGGTGAATGGAGGAGGTACTATTCATTGGTAACCCAGATTGGTGTCAGGCGGGCATTGGGTGAATGGAGGAGGTTCTATTCATGGTGTTATGTAACCCAGAATGGTGTCAGGCGTGCGTTGGGTGTATGGAGGAGGTGCTATTCATTTGTAACCCAGAATGATGTCAGGCGGGCACTGGGTGAATGGAGGAGGCGCTATTCATTGGCAACCCAGAATGGTGTCAGGCGGGCACTGGGTGAATGGAGGATTGGTAACCCAAAATGGTGTCCGGCGGGCATTGGGTGAATGGAGGAGGTGCTATTCATTGGTAACCCAGAATGGTGTCAGGCGGGCATTGGGTGAATGGAGGAGGTTCTACTCATGTTGTCATGTAACCCAGAATGGTGTCAGGCGGGCATTGGGTGAATTGAGGAAGTGCTATTCATTTGTAATACAGAATGGTGTCAGGTGGGCACTGGGTGAATGGAGGAGCACTATTCATTGTTAAACCAGAATGGTGTCAGCGGGCATTGGGTGAGTGGAGGGGGTGCTATTCATTGGTAACCCCGAATGGTGTCCGGCGCGCATTGGGTGAATGGATGAGGATCTATTTATTTGTAACCCAGAATGGTGTCATGCAGGAATTGGGTGAATGGAGGAGGTGCTATTCATTTGGAAACCAGAATGGTGTTAGGCGGGCACTGGATGAATGGAGGAGGTTCTATTCATTGGTTACCCAGAATGGTGTCAGGTGGGCATTGGGTGAATGGAGGCGGCGCTGTTCTATGGTAACCCGGAATGGTGTCAGGCGGGCATTGGGTGAATGGAGGAGGTGCTTTTGATTGGCAACCCAGAATGGTGTCAGGCGGGCACAGGGTGAATGGAGGAGGTGCTATTCATTGGTAACCCAGAATGGTGTCAGGCGGCACCGGGTGAATGGAGGAGGTGCTATTCATTGGTAAAACAGAATGGTGTCAGGCGGGCATTGTTTGAATGGAGGAGGCACTATTCATTGGTAACCCAGAATGGTGTTAGGCGGGCACTGGGTGAATGAAGGATTGGTAACCCAAAATGGTGTCAGGCGGCCATTGGGTGAATAGAGGAGGTGCTATTCATTGGTAAACCAGAATCGTGTCAGGCAGGTACTGGGTGAATGGAGGAGGTGCTATTCATTGGTAACCCAGAAAGGTGTCAGGCGGGCATTGGGTGAATGGAGGAGGTTCTGTTCATGGTGTCATGTAATCCAGAATGGTGTCAGGCGGGCATTGTGTGAATGGAGGAGGCGCTTTTCATTGGCAACCCAGAATGGTGTCAGGCGGGCACAGGGTGAATGGAGTAGGTGCTATTCATTGGTAACCCAGAATGGTGTCAGGCGGGCACTGGGTGAATGGAGGAGGTGCTATTCATTGGTAACCCAGAATGGTGTCAGGCAGGCATTGTTTGAATGGAGGAGGCACTATTCATTGGTAACCCAGAATGGTGTTAGGCGGACACTGGGTGAATGGAGGATTGGTAACCCAAAATGGTGTCAGGCGGGCATTGGGTGAATGGAGGAGGTGCTATTCATTGGTAACCCAGAATGGTGTCAGGCGGGTACTGGGTGAATGGAGGAGGTGCTATTCATTGGTAACCCAGAAAGGTGTCAGGCGGGCATTGGGTGAATGGAGGAGGTTCTATTCATGGTGTCATGTAACCCAGAATGGTGTCAGGCGGGCATTGGGTGAATGGAGGAGGTGCTATTAATAATAATAATAATAATAATTTGGCATTTATATAGCGCGACGAACCCTCAGGTATCTGAGCGCTGCTTATTATTACCCACGGTGTGCGGTGCTCATTTATTGACCTCGGAAGGATGAAAGGCTGAGCTTGGCCCTGCCGGGATTCGAACCTGCGTTAGCAGGCTCTGATCGGATGTCATAGCGAGCACTCTACTCGCTGTGCAACGTGACCGGCTATTCATTTGTAGCCCAGAATAGTGTCAGGCGGGCACTGGGTGAATGGAGGAGGTGCTATTCATTGGTAACCCAGAATGGTGTCAGGCGGGCATTGGGTGAATGGAGGAGGTGCAATTTATTGGTAACCCCGAATGGTGTCCGGCGGGCATTGGGTGAATGGAGGAGGATCTATTCATGGTGTCATGTAACACAGAATTGTGTTGGGCGGGCACTGGGTGAATGGAGGAGGTGGTATTCATTGGTAACCCAGAATAGTGTCAGGCAGGCATTGGGTGAATGGAGGAGGTACTATTCATTTGTAACCCAGAATGGTGTCAGGCGGGCATTGGGTGAATGGAGGGGGTGCTATTAATTTGTAACCCAGAATAGTGTCAGGCGGGCATTGGGTGAATGGAGGAGGTGCTATTCATTTGTAACCCAGAATGGTGTCAGGCGGGCATTGGGTGAATGGAGGAGGTTCTATTAATTTGTAACCCAGAATGGTGTCAGGCGGGCATTGGGTGAATGGAGGAGGTGCTGTTCATTGGTAACCCCGAATGGTGTCAGCGGGCATTGGGTGAATGGAGGAGGATCTGTTCATGGTGTCATGTAACACAGAATAGTGTCGGGCGGGCATTGGGTGAATGGAGGAGGTGCTATTCATTGGTAATCCCGAATGGTGTCAGCGGGCATTGGGTGAATGGAGGAGGATCTATTCATGGTGTCATGTAACACAGAATAGTGTTGGGCGGGCACTGGGTGAATGGAGGAGGCGCTATTCATTTGTAACCCAGAATGGAGTCAGGTAGGCATTGGGTGAATGGAGGAGATTCTATTAATTTGTAACCCAGAATGGTGTCAGGCGGGCATTGGGTGAATGGAGGAGGTTCTATTCATGGTGTCATGTAACCCAGAATGGTGTCAGGCAGGATTGTGTGAACGAAGGAGGTGCTATTGATTTGTAACCCACAATGGTGTCAGGCGGGCACTGGGTGAATGGAGGAGGTGCTATTCATTGGTAACCCAGAATGGTGTCGGGCAACACTGGATGAATGGAGGAGGTGCTATTCATTGGTAACCCAGAATGGTGTCAGGCGGGCACTGGGTGAATGGAGTTGGTGCTATTCTTTAGTAACCCAGAATGGTGTCAGGCGCGCACTGGGTGAATGAAGGAGGTGCTATTCATTGGTAACCCAGAATGGTGTCAGGCGGGCATTGGTTAAATGGAGGAGGTTCTATTCATGGTGTCATGTAACCCAGAATGGTGTCAAGCGGGCATGGGGTGAATGGAGGAGGTTCTATGCATGGTGTAATGTAACCCAGAATGGTGTCAGGTGGGCATTGGGGAATGGAGGAGGTGCTATTCATTTGTAACCCAGAATGGTGTCAGGCGGGCATTGGGTGAATGGAGCAGGTGCTATTCATTTGTAACCCAGAATGGTGTAAGGCGGGCATTGGGTGAACAGATGAGGTTCTATTCATTTGTAACCCAGAATGGTGTCAGGCGGGCATTGGGAGAATGGAGGAGTGGTTTTCATTTGTAACCCAGAATGGAGTCAGGCGGGCATTGGGTGAATAGAGGAGGTTCTATTCATGGTGTCATGTAACCCAGAATGGTGTCGGGCGGGCATAGGGTGAATGGAGGAGGTTCTATTCATGGTGTCATCTTACCCAAAATGGTGTCAGGCAGGCATTGGGTGAATGGAGGAGGTGCTATTCATTTGTAACCCAGAATGGTGTCAGGCGGGCATTGGGTGAATGGAGAGGTTCTATTCATGGTGCCATGTAACTCAGAATGGTGTCAGGCGGGCATTGGGTGAATGGAGGAGGTTCTATTCATGGTGTCATGGAACCCAGAATGGTGTCAGGCAGGCACTGGGTGAATGGAGGAGGCGCTATTCATTGGTAACCCCGAATGGTGTACGGCGGGCATTGGGTGAATGGAGGAGGATCTATTCATGGTGTCATGTAACACAGAATAGTGTTGGGCGGGCACTGGGTGAATGGAGGAGGTGCTATTCATTTGTAACCCATAATGGTGTCAGGTGGGCATTGGTTGAATGGAGGAAATTCTATTCATTTGTCAACCAGAATGGTGTCAGGTGGGCATTGGGTGAATGGAGGAGGTTCTATTCATTTGTAGCCCAGAATTGTGTCAAGCGGGCATTGGGTGAATGGACGATGTTCTATTCATGGTGTCATGTAACCCAGAATGGTGTCAAGCGGGCATTGGGTGAATGGAGGAGGTTCTATGCATGGTGTCATGTAACCCAGAATGGTGTCAGGTGGGCATTGGGTGAATTTGAGGGGAACCATCTCTGGTTCCGGAAGCACCTCAAAACCCTCCTCTTCACTTCTGCTTTCTATCCCTGTCTCCCCTGCTAAATCACTGAAATTGTACTAAATCAGCAACTGGGCCACTCACCAATCTCGGTCCTTGGCCCAGCCACTCTCCCCTGCACTGCTTTCCCGGCAACCCCTGCACTGCGGGACTGTGTCTGTATCCCTACAGCCCCTCTTCCCAGCACTTGTCTGCACTTATCTTGCACTTGCCACCAGCTGGCCCTTATTATTTATCTTGTTCGTTACTAACCGTGTACTGCACTTCCCCTCTCCCTTTCCCCCTTGCACTTTTCCCGTCCCCTTAACCTTGCACTTGCGCGATCTGAATGACACCTGGCCTAGTAGGATCGTTGTCTGTCTCCCTTTGTCCCCCCTCCCTGCCTCGTCGCGCCTTGAAACACTTGTGAATTGGCGCGTTACAAATGCCATATCATATCATATCAATGGAGGAGGTGCTATTCATTTGTAACCCAGAATGTTGTCAGGCGGGCATTGGGTGAATGGAGGAGGCGCTATTCATTTGTAACCCAGAATGGTGTCAGGCGGGCATTGGGTGAACGGATGAGGTTCTATTCATTTGTAACCCAGAATGGTGTCAAGCGGGCATTGGGTGAATGGAGGAGGTGCTTTTCATTTGTAACCCAGAATGGAGTCAGGCGGACATTGGGTGAATAGAGGAGGTTCTATTCATGGTGTCATGTAACCCAGAATGGTGTTGTGCGGCCATAGGGTGAATGGAGGAGGTTCTATTCATGGTGTCACGTTACCCAAAATGGTGTCAGGCGGGCATTGGGTGAATGGAGTAGGTGCTATTCATTTGTAACCCAGAATGGTGTCAGACGGGCATTGGGTGAACGGATGAGGTTCTATTCATTTGTAACCCAGAATGGTGTCAGGCGGGCATTGGGTGAATGGAGGAGGTTCTATGCATGGTGTCATGTAACCCAGAATGGTGTCGTGCGGCCATAGGGTGAATGGAGGAGGTTCTATTCATGGTGTCATGTTACCCAAAATGGTGTCAGGCGGGCATTGGGTGAATGGAGTAGGTGCTATTCATTTGTAACCCAGAATGGTGTCCGGCGGGCATTGAGTGAATGGTTGAGGATCTATACATGGTGTCATGTGACACAGAATAGTGTTGGGCGGGCACTGGGTGAATGGAGGAGGTGCTATTAATTTGTAACCCAGAATGGTGTCAGGCGGGCACTGGGTGAATGGAGTAGGTGTTATTCATTGGTAACCCAGAAAGGAGTCAGGCGGGAACTGGGTGAATGGAGGAGGTACTATTCATTGGTAACCCAGAATGGTGTCAGGCGGGCATTGGGTGAATGGAGGAGGTTCTATTCATGGTGTCATGTGACCCAGAATGGTGTCAGGCGTGCATTGGGTGTATGGAGGAGGTGCTATTCATTTGAACCACAGAATGGTGTCAGGCGGGCACTGGGTGAATGGAGGAGGCGCTATTCATTGGTAACCCAGAATGCTGTCAGGCGGGCACTGGGTGAATGGAGGATTGGTAACCCAAAATGGTGTTAGGCGGGCATTGGGTGAATGGAGGAGGTGCTATTCATTGGTAACCCAGAATGGTGTCAGGCAGGCACTGGGTGAATGGAGGAGGTGCTATTCATTGGTAACCGAGAATGGTGTCAGGCAGGCATTGGGTGAATGGAGGAGGTTCTATTCATGTTGTCATGTAACCCAGAATGGTGTCAGTCGGGCATTGGGTGAATGGAGGAGGTGCTATTCTTTTGTAACCCAGAATGGTGTCAGGTGGGCACTGGGTGAATGGAGGAGGCGCTATTCATTGGTAAACCAGAATGGTGTCAGGCGGGCATTGGGTGAATGGAGGAGGTGCTATTCATTGGTAACCCCGATTGGTGTCCGGCGGGCATTGGGTGAATGGAGGAGGATCTATTCATGGTGTCATGTAACATAGAATATTGTTGGGCGGGCACTGGGTGAATGGAGGAGGCGCTATTCATTTGTAACCCAGAATGGTGTCAGGTGGGCATTGGGTGAATGGAGGAGGTTCTATTAATTTGTAACCCAGAATGGTGTCAGGCGGGCATTGGGTGAATGGAGGAGGATCTATTCATGGTGTCATGTAACACAGAATAGTGTCGGGCGGGCATTGGGTGAATGGAGGAGGTTCTATTCATGGTGTCATGTAACCCAGAATGGTGTGAGGCGGGATTGTGTGAACGAAGGAGGTGCTATTGATTCGTATGCCACAATGGTGTCAGGCGGGTACTGGGTGAATGGAGGAGGTGCTATTCATTGGTAACCCAGAATGGTGTCGGGCAACACTGGATGAATGGAGGAGGTGCTATTCATTGGTAACCCAGAATGGTGTCAGGCGGGCACTGGGTGAATTGAGTTGGTGCTATTCATTGGTAACCCAGAATAGTGTCAGGCGCGCACTGGGTGAATGAAGGAGGTGCTATTCATTGGTAACCCAGAATGGTGTCAGGCGGGCATTGGGTGAATGGAGGAGGTTCTATTCATGGTGTCATGTAACCCAGAAAGGTGTCAAGCGGGCATGGGGTGAATGGAGGAGGTTCTATGCATGGTGTCATGTAACCCAGAATGGTGTCAGGTGGGCATTGGGTGAATGGAGGAGGTGCTATTCATTTGTAACCCAGAATGGTGTCAGGCGGGCATTGGGTGAATGGAGGAGGTGCGATTCATTTGTAACCCAGAATGGTGTCAGGTGGGCACTGGGTGGATGGAGAGGTTCTAGTCATGGTGTCATGTAACCCAGAATGGTGTCAGGCGGGCATTGGGTGAATGGAGGAGGTTCTATTCATGGTGTCATGTAACCCAGAATGGTGTCAGGCGGGCACTGGGTGAATGGAGGGGGCGCTATTCATTGGTAGCCCCGAATGGTGTCCCGCGGGCATTGGGTGAATGGAGGAGGATCTATTCATGGTGTCATGTAACACAGAATAGTGTTGGGCGGGCACTTGGTGAATGGAGGAGGTGCTATTCATTTGTAACCCATAATGGTGTCAGGTGGGCATTGGGTGAATGGAGGAAATTCTATTCATTTGTCACCCAGAATGGTGTCAGGCGGGCATTGGGTGAATGGAGGGGGTTGTATTCATTTGTAGCGCAGAATTGTGTCAAGCGGGCATTGGGTGAATGGACGAGGTTCTATTCATGGTGTCATGTAACCCAGAATGGTGTCAAGAGGGCATTGGGTGAATGGAGGAGGTTCTATGCATGGTGTCATGTAACCCAGAATGGTGTCAGGTGGGCATTGGGTGAATTTGAGGAGAACCATCTCTGGTTCCGGAAGCGCCTCAAAACCCTCCTCTTTGCTTCTGCTTTCTCTCCCTCTCTCCCCTGCTAAATCACTGAAATTGTACTAAATCAGCAACTGGGCCACTCACCAATCTCGGTCCTTGGCCCAGCCACTCTCCCCTGCACTGCCTTCCCGGCAACCCCTGCACTGCAGGACTGTCTCTGTATCCCTACAGCCCCTCTTCCCAGCACTTGTCTGCACTTATCTTGCACTTGCCACCAGCTGGCCCTTATTATTTATCTTGTTTGTTACTAACTGTGTACTGCACTTTCCCCTCTCCCTTTCCCCCTTGCACCTTTCCCGTCCCCATAACCTTGCACTTGCGCGATCTGAATGACACCTGGCCTAGTAGGATCGTTGTCTGTCTCCCTTTGTCCCCCCCTCCCTGCCTCGTAGCGCCTTGAAACACTTGTGTATTGGCGCGTTACAAATGCCATATCATATCATATCAATGGAGGAGGTGCTATTCATTTGTAACCCAGAATGGTGTCAGGCGGGCATTGGGTGAATGGAGGAGGCGCTATTCATTTGTAACCCAGAATGGTGTCAGGCGGGCATTGGGTGAACGGATGAGGTTCTATTCATTTGTAACCCAGAATGGTGTCAGGCGGGCTTTGGGTGAATGGAGGAGGTGCTTTTCATTTGTAACCCAGAATGGAGTCAGGCGGACATTGGGTGAATAGAGGAGGTTCTATTCATGGTGTCATGTAACCCAGAATGGAGTCGTACGGCCATAGGGTGAATGGAGGAGGTTCTATTCATGGTGTCATGTTCCCCAAAATGGTGTCAGGCGGGCATTGGGTGAATGGAGTAGGTGTTATTCATTTGTAACCCAGAATGGTGTCAGACGGGCATTGGGTGAACGGATGAGGTTCTATTCATTTGTAACCCAGAATGGTGTCAGGCGGGCATTGGGTGAATGGAGGAGGTTCTATGCATGGTGTCATGTAACCCAGAAGGGTGTCGTGCGGCCATAGGGTGATTGGAGGAGGTTCTATTCATGGTGTCATGTTACCCAAAATGGTGTCAGGCGGGCATTTGGTGAATGGAGTAGGTGCTATTCATTTGTAACCCAGAATGGTGTCAGACGGGCATTGGGTGAACGGATGAGGTTCTATTCATTTGTAACCCAGAATGGTGTCAGGTGGGCATTGGGTGAATTTGAGGAGAACCATCTCTGGTTCCGGAAGCGCCTCAAAACCCTCCTCTTTGCTTCTGCTTTCTCTCCCTCTCTCCCCTGCTAAATCACTGAAATTGTACTAAATCAGCAACTGGGCCACTCACCAATCTCGGTCCTTGGCCCAGCCACTCTCCCCTGCACTGCCTTCTCGGCAACCCCTGCACTGCGGGACTGTCTCTCTATCCCTACAGCCCCTCTTCCCAGCACTTGTCTGAACTTATCTTGCACTTGCCACCAGCTGGCCCTTATTATTTATCTTTTTCGTTACTAACCGTGTACTGCACTTTCCCCTCTCCCTTTCCCCCTTGCACTTTTCCCGTCCCCTTAACCTTGCACTTGCGCGATCTGAATGACACCTGGCCTAGTAGGATCGTTGTCTGTCTCCCTTTGTCCCCCCCTCCCTGCCTCGTCACGCCTTGAAACACTTGTGTATTGGCGCGTTACAAATGCCATATCATATCATATCAATGGAGGAGGTGCTATTCATTTGTAACCGAGAATGGTGTCAGGCGGGCATTGGGTGAATGGAGGAGGCGCTATTCATTTGTAACCGAGAATGGTGTCAGGCGGGCATTGGGTGAACGGATGAGGTTCTATTCATTTGTAACCCAGAATGGTGTCAGGCGGGCATTGGGTGAATGGAGGAGGTGCATTTCATTTGTAAACCAGAATGGAGTCCGGCGGACATTGGGTGAATAGAGGAGGTTCTATTCATGGTGTCATATAACCCAGAATGGTGTCAGGAGGGCATAGGGTGAATGGAGGAGGTTCTATTCATGGTGTCATGTTACCCAAAATGGTGTCCGGCAAGCATTGGGTGAATGAAGGAGGTGCTATTCATTTGTAACCCAGAATGGTGTCAGGCGGGCTTTGGGTGAATGGAGGAGGTTCTATTGATCGTGTCATGTAACCCAGAATGGTGTCAGGTGGGCAATGGGTGAATGGAGGAGGTTCCATGCATGGTGTCATGTAACCCAGAATGGTGTCAGGCGGGCATTGGGTGAATGGAGGAGGTGCTATTCATTGGTAACCCCGAATGGTGTCCAGCGGGCATTGGGTGAATGGTGGAGGATCCATTCATGGTGTCATGTAACACAGAATAGTGTTGGGCGGGCACTGGGTGAATGGAGGAGGTGCTATTCATTTGTAACCCAGAATGGTGTCAGGCGGGCACTGGGTGAATGGAGGAGGTGCTATTCATTGGTAATCCAGAATACTGTCGGCGGCACAGGATGAATGGAGGAGGTGCTATTCATTGGTAACCCAGTATGGTGTCAGGCGGGCACTGGGTGAATGCAGGAGTTGCTATTCATTAGTAACCCAGAATGGTGTCAGGCGGGCACAGGGTGACTAGAGGAGGTGCTATTCATTGGTAATCCAGTACGGTGTCAGGCGGGCACTGGGTGAATGCAGGAGATGCTATTCATTGGTAACCCAGAATGGTGTCAGGCGGGCATTGGGTGAATGGAGAAGGTGTTATTCATTGTTAACCCAGAAAGGAGTCAGGCGTGCAGTGGGTGAATGGAGGAGGTACTATTCATTGGTAACCCAGAATGGTGTCAGGCGGGCATTGGGTGAATGGAGGAGGTTCTATTCATGGTGTCATGTAACCCAGAATGGTGTCAGGCGTGCATTGGGTGTATGGAGGATGTGCTATTCATTTGTACCCCATAATGGTGTCAGGCGGGCACTGGGTGAATGGAGGAGGCGCTATTCATTGGTAACCCAGAATGCTGTCAGGCGGGCACTGGGTGACTGGAGGAGGTGCTATTCATTGGTAACCCAGAATGGTGTCAGGCAGGCACTGGGTGAATGGAGGAGGTGCTATTCATTGGTAACCCAGAATGGTGTCAGGCAGGCATTGGGTGAATGGAGGAGGTTCTATTCATGTTGTCATGTAACCCAGAATGGTGTCAGTCGGGCATTGGGTGAATGGAGGAGGTGCTATTCTTTTGTAACCCAGAATGGTGTCAGGTGGGCACTGGGTGAATGGAGGAGGCGCTATTCATTGGTAAACCAGAATGGTGTCAGGCGGGCATTGGGTGAATGGAGGAGGTGCTATTCATTGGTAACCCCGAATGGTGTCCGGCGGGCATTGGGTGAATGGAGGAGGATCTATTCATTTGTAACCCAGAATGGTGTCAGGCGGGCATTGGGTGAACGGATGAGGTTCTATTCATTTGTAACCCAGAATGGTGTCAGGCGGACATTGGGTGAACGGATGAGGTTCTATTCATTTGTAACCCAGAATGGAGTCAGGCGGACATTGGGTGAATAGAGGAGGTTCTATTCATGGTGTCATGTAACCCAGAATGGTGTCGTGCGGCCATAGGGTGAATGGAGGAGGTTCTATTCATGGTGTCATGTTACCCAAAATGGTGTCAGGCGGGCATTGGGCGAATGGAGGAGGTGCTATTCATTTGTAACCCAGAATGGTGTCAGGTGGGCATTGGGTGAACGGATGAGGTTCTATTCATTTGTAACCCAGAATGATGTCAGTCAGGCATTGGGTCAATGGAGGAGGTGCTATTCTTTTGTAACCCAGAATGGTGTCAGGTGGGCACTGGGTCAATGGACGAGGCGCTATTCATTGGTAAACCAGAATGGTGTCAGGCGGGCATTGGGTGAATGGAGGAGGTGCTATTCATTGGTAACCCCGAATGGTGTCCGGCGGGCATTGGGTGAATGGAGGAGGATCTATTCATGGTGTCATGTAACATAGAATATTGTTGGGCGGGCACTGGGTGAATGGAGGAGGTGCTATTCATTCGTAACCCATAATGGTGTCAGGTGGGCATTGGGTGAATGGAGGAAATTCTATTCATTTGTCACCCAGAATGGTGTCAGGCGGGCATTGGGTGAATGGAGGGGGTTCTATTCATTTGTAGCGCAGAATTGTGTCAAGCGGGCATTGGGTGAATGGACGAGGTTCTATTCATGGTGTCATGTAACCCAGAATGGTGTCAAGAGGGCATTGGGTGAATGGAGGAGGTTCTATGCATGGTGTCATGTAACCCAGAATGGTGTCAGGTGGGCATTGGGTGAATTTGAGGAGAACCATCTCAGGTTCCGGAAGCGGCTCAAAACCCTCCTCTTTGCTTCTGCTTTCTCTCCCTCTCTCCCCTGCTAAATCACTGAAATTGTACTAAATCAGCAACTGGGCCACTCACCAATCTCGGTCCTTGGCCCAGCCACTCTCCCCTGCACTGCCTTCCCGGCAACCCCTGCACTGCGGGACTGTCTCTGTATCCCTACAGCCCCTCTTCCCAGCACTTGTCTGCACTTATCTTGCACTTGCCACCAGCTGGCCCTTATTATTTATCTTGTTCGTTACTAACCGTGTACTGCACTTCCCCTCTCCCTTTCCCCCTTGCACTTTTCCCGTCCCCTTAACCTTGCACTTGCGCGATCTGAATGACACCTGGCCTAGTAGGATCGTTGTCTGTCTCCCTTTGTCCCCCCCTCCCTGCCTCGTCGCGCCTTGAAACACTTGTGTATTGGCGTGTTACAAATGCCATATCATATCATATCAATGGAGGAGGTGCTATTCATTTGTAACCCAGAATGGTGTCAGGCGGGCATTGGGTGAATGGAGGAGGCACTATTCATTTGTAACCCAGAATGGTGTCAGGCGGGCATTGGGTGAACGGATGAGGTTCTATTCATTTGTAACCCAGAATGGTGTCAGGTGGGCATTGGGTGAATGGAGGAGGTGCTTTTCATTTGTAAACCAGAATGGAGTCAGGCGGACATTGGGTGAATAGAGGAGGTTCTATTCATGGTGTCATGTAACCCAGAATGGTGTTGTGCGGCCATAGGGTGAATGGAGGAGGTTCTATTCATGGTGTCACATTAGCCAAAATGGTGTCAGGCGGGCATTGGGTGAATGGAGTAGGTGCTATTAATTTGTAACCCAGAATGGTGTCAGACGGGCATTGGGTGAACGGATGAGGTTCTATTAATTTGTAACCCAGAATGGTGTCAGGCGGGCATTGGGTAAATGGAGGAGGTTCTATGCATGGTGTCATGTAACCCAGAATGGTGTCAGGTGGGCATTGGGTGAATTTGAGGAGAACCATCTCTGGTTCCGGAAGCGCCTCAAAACCCTCCTCTTTGCTTCTGCTTTCTCTCCCTCTTTCCCCTGCTAAATCACTGAAATTGTACTAAATCAGCAACGGGGCCACTCACCAATCTCGGTCCTTGGCCCAGCCACTCTCCCCTGCACTGCCTTCCCGGCAACCCCTGCACTGCGGGACTGTCTCTGTATCCCTACAGCCCCTCTTCCCAGCACTTGTCTGCACTTATCTTGCACTTGCCACCAGCTGGCCCTTATTATTTATCTTGTTTGTTACTAACCGTGTACTGCACTTTCCCCTCTCCCTTTACCCCTTGCACCTTTCCCGTCCCCTTAACCTTGCACTTGCGCGATCTGAATGACACCTGGCCTAGTAGGATCGTTGTCTGTCTCCCTTTGTCCCCCCCTCCCTGTTCGTAGCGCCTTGAAACACTTGTGTATTGGCGCGTTACAAATGCCATATCATATCATATCAATGGAGGAGGTGCTATTCATTTGTAACCCAGAATGGTGTCAGGCGGGCATTGGGTGAATGGAGGAGGCGCTATTCATTTGTAACCCAGAATGGTGTCAGGCGGGCATTGGGTGAACGGATGAGGTTCTATTCATTTGTAACCCAGAATGGTGTCAGGCGGGCTTTGGGTGAATGGAGGAGGTGCTTTTCATTTGTAACCCAGAATGGAGTCAGGCGGACATTGGGTGAATAGAGGAGGTTCTATTCATGGTGTCATGTAACCCAGAATGGAGTCGTACGGCCATAGGGTGAATGGAGGAGGTTCTATTCATGGTGTCATGTTCCCCAAAATGGTGTCAGCCGGGCATTGGGTGAATGGAGTAGGTGTTATTCATTTGTAACCCAGAATGGTGTCAGACGGGCATTGGGTGAACGGATGAGGTTCTATTCATTTGTAACCCAGAATGGTGTCAGGCGGGCATTGGGTGAATGGAGGAGGTTCTATGCATGGTGTCATGCAACCCAGAATGGTGTGGTGCGGCCATAGGGTGATTGGAGGAGGTTCTATTCATGGTGTCATGTTACCCAAAATGGTGTCAGGCGGGCATTTGGTGAATGGAGTAGGTGCTATTCATTTGTAACCCAGAATGGTGTCAGACGGGCATTGGGTGAACGGATGAGGTTCTATTCATTTGTAACCCAGAATGGTGTCAGGTGGGCATTGGGTCAATTTGAGGAGAACCATCTCTGGTTCCGGAAGCGCCTCAAAACCCTCCTCTTTGCTTCTGCTTTCTCTCCCTCTCTCCCCTGCTAAATCACTGAAATTGTACTAAATCAGCACTGGGCCACTCACCAATCTCGGTCCTTGGCCCAGCCACTCTCCCCTGCACTGCCTTCCCGGCAACCCCTGCACTGCGGGACTGTCTCTCTATCCCTACAGCCCCTCTTCCCAGCACTTGTCTGAACTTATCTTGCACTTGCCACCAGCTGGCCCTTATTATTTATCTTGTTCGTTACTAACCGTGTACTGCACTTTCCCCTCTCCCTTTCCCCCTTGCACTTTTCCCGTCCCCTTAACCTTGCACTTGCGCGATCTGAATGACACCTGGCCTAGTAGGATCGTTGTCTGTCTCCCTTTGTCCCCCCCTCCCTGCCTCGTCACGCCTTGAAACACTTGTGTATTGGCGCGTTACAAATGCCATATCATATCATATCAATGGAGGAGGTGCTATTCATTTGTAACCCAGAATGGTGTCAGGCGGGCATTGGGTGAATGGAGGAGGCGCTATTCATTTGTAACCGAGAATGGTGTCAGGCGGGCATTGGGTGAACGGATGAGGTTCTATTCATTTGTAACCCAGAATGGTGTCAGGCGGGCATTGGGTAAATGGAGGAGGTGCTTTTCATTTGTAAACCAGAATGGAGTCCGGCGGACATTGGGTGAATAGAGGAGGTTCTATTCATGGTGTCATATAACCCAGAATGGTGTCAGGAGGGCATAGGGTGAATGGAGGAGGTTCTATTCATGGTGTCATGTTACCCAAAATGGTGTCCGGCGGGCATTGGGTGAATGGAGGAGGTGCTATTCATTTGTAACCCAGAATGGTGTCAGGCGGGCTTTGGGTGAATGGAGGAGGTTCTATTGCTCGTGTCATGTAACCCAGAATGGTGTCAGGTGGGCAGTGGGTGAATGGAGGAGGTTCCATGCATGGTGTCATGTAACCCAGAATGGTGTCAGGCGGGCATTGGGTTAATGGAGGAGGTGCTATTCATTGGTAACCCCGAATGGTGTCCAGCGGGCATTTGGTGAATGGTGGAGGATCTATTCATGGTGTCATGTAAAACAGAATAGTGTTGGGCGGGCACTGGGTGAATGGAGGAGGTGCTATTCATTTGTAACCCAGAATGGTGTCAGGCGGGCACTGGGTGAATGGAGGAGGTGCTATTCATTGGTAATCCAGAATGCTGTCGGCGGCACAGGATGAATGGAGGAGGTGCTATTCATTGGTAACCCAGTATGGTGTCAGGCGGGCACTGGGTGAATGCAGGAGTTGCTATTCATTGGTAACCCAGAATGGTGTCAGGCGGGCACAGGGTGACTAGAGGAGGTGCTATTCATTGGTAATCCAGTACGGTGTCAGGCGGGCACTGGGTGAATGCAGGAGGTGCCATTCATTGGTAACCCAGAATGGTGTCAGGCGGGCACAGGGTGAATAGAGGAGGTGCTATTCAATGGTAACCCAGTACGGTGTCAGGCGGGCACTGGGTGAATGCAGGAGATGCTATTCATTGGTAACCCAGAATGGTGTCAGGCGGGCATTGGGTGAATGGAGAAGGTGTTATTCATTGTTAACCCAGAAAGGAGTCAGGCGTGCAGTGGGTGAATGGAGGAGGTACTATTCATTGGTAACCCAGAATGGTGTCAGGCGGGCATTGGGTGAATGGAGGAGGTTCTATTCATGGTGTCATGTAACCCAGAATGGTGTCAGGCGTGCATTGGGTGTATGGAGGATGTGCTATTCATTTGTACCCCATAATGGTGTCAGGCGGGCACTGGGTTAATGGAGGAGGCGCTATTCATTGGTAACCCAGAATGCTGTCAGGCGGGCACTGGGTAACTGGAGGAGGTGCTATTCATTGGTAACCCAGAATGGTGTCAGGCAGGCACTGGGTGAATGGAGGAGGTGCTATTCATTGGTAACCCAGAATGGTGTCAGGCAGGCATTGGGTGAATGGAGGAGGTTCTATTCATGTTGTCATGTAACCCAGAATGGTGTTAGTCGGGCATTGGGTGAATGGAGGAGGTGCTATTCTTTTGTAACCCAGAATGGTGTCAGGTGGGCACTGGGTGAATGGAGGAGGCGCTATTCATTGGTAAACCAGAATGGTGTCAGGCGGGCATTGGGTGAATGGAGGAGGTGCTATTCATTGGTAACCCCGAATGGTGTCCGGCGGGCATTGGGTGAATGGAGGAGGATCTATTCATTTGTAACCCAGAATGGTGTCAGGCGGGCATTGGGTGAACGGATGAGGTTCTATTCATTTGTAACCCAGAATGGTGTCAGGCGGACATTGGGTGAACGGATGAGGTTCTATTCATTTGTAACCCAGAATGGAGTCAGGCGGACATTGGGTGAATAGAGGAGGTTCTATTCATGGTGTCATGTAATCCAGAATGGTGTCAGGCAGGAATTGGGTGAATGGAGGAGTTTCTATTCATGGTGTCATGTAACCCAGAATGGTGTCAGGCGGGCATTGGGTGAATGGAGGAGGTGCTATTCATTTGTAACCCAGAATGGTGTCAGGCGGGCACTGGGTGAATGGAGGAGGTGCTATTCATGGTGTCATGTAACCCAGAATGGTGTCAGGCGGGGATTGGGTGAATGAAGGAGGATCTATTCATGGTGTCATGTAATCCAGAATGGTGTCAGGCAGGAATTGGGTGAATGGAGGAGTTTCTATTCATGGTGTCATGTAACCCAGAATGGTGTCAGGCGGGCATTGGGTGAATGGAGGAGGTGCTATTCATTTGTAACCCAGAATGGTGTCAGGCGGGCACTTGGTGAATGTAGGAGGTGCTATTCATTGGTAAACCAGAATGCTGTCGCGGCACAGGATGAATGGAGGAGGTGCTATTCATTGGTAACCCAGTATGGTGTCAGGCGGGCACTGGGTGAATGCAGGAGTTGCTATTCATTGGTAACCCAGAATGGTGTCAGGCGGGCACACGGTGAATAGAGGAGGTGCTATTCATTGGTAACCCAGAATGGTGTCAGGCGGGCATTGGGTGAATGGAGGAGGTGTTATTCATTGTTAACCCAGAAAGGAGTCAGGCGTGCAGTGGGTGAATGGAGGAGGTACTATTCATTGGTAACCCAGAATGGTGTCAGGCGGGCATTGGGTGAATGGAGGAGGTTCTATTCATGGTGTCATGTAACCCAGAATGGTGTCAGGCGGGCATTGGGTGAATGGAGGACGTTCCATGCATGGTGTCATGTAACCCAGAATGGTGTCAGGCGGGCAGTGGGTGAATGGAGGAGGTGCTATTCATTGGTATCCCCGAATGGTGTCCGGCGGGCATTGGGTGAATGGAGGAGGATCTATTCATGGTGTCATGTAACACAGAATAGTGTTTGCCGGGCACTGGGTGAATGGAGGAGGTGCTATTCATTTGTAACCCAGAATGGTGTCAGGCAGGCACTGGGTGAATGGAGGAGGTGCTATTCATTGGTAACCCAGTATGGTGTCAGGCGGGCACTGGGTGAATGCAGGAGTTGATATTCATTGGTAACCCAGAATGGGGTCAGGCGGGCACAGGGTGAATAGAGGAGGTGCTATTCATTGGTACCCCAGTACAGTGTCAGGGGGGCACTGGGTGAATGCAGGAGGTGCTATTCATTGGTTACCCAGAATGGTGTCAGGTGGGCATTGGGTGAATGGAGGAGATTCAATTAATTTGTAAACCAGTATGGTGTCAGGTGGACATTGGGTGAATGGAGGAGGATCTATTCATGGTGTCATGTAATCCAGAATGGTGTCAGGCAGGAATTGGGTGAATGGAGGAGTTTCTATTCATGGTGTCATGTAACCCAGAATGGTGTCAGGCGGGCATTGGGTGAATGGAGGAGGTGCTATTCATTTGTAACCCAGAATGGTGTCAGGCGGGCACTGGGTGAATGGAGGAGGTGCTATTCATGGTGTCATGTAACCCAGAATGGTGTCAGGCGGGGATTGGGTGAATGAAGGAGGATCTATTCATGGTGTCATGTAATCCAGAATGGTGTCAGGCAGGAATTGGGTGAATGGAGGAGTTTCTATTCATGGTGTCATGTAACCCAGTATGGTGTCAGGCGGGCACTGGGAGAATGCAGGAGTTGCTATTCATTGGTAACCCAGAATGGGGTCAGGCGGGCACAGGGTGAATAGAGGAGGTGCTATTCATTGGTACCCCAGTACAGTGTCAGGGGGGCACTGGGTGAATGCAGGAGGTGCTATTCATTGGTTACCCAGAATGGTGTCAGGTGGGCATTGGGTGAATGGAGGAGATTCAATTCATTTGTAAACCAGAATGGTGTCAGGTGGACATTGGGTGAATGGAGGAGGATCTATTCATGGTGTCATGTAATCCAGAATGGTGTCAGGCAGGAATTGGGTGAATGGAGGAGTTTCTATTCATGGTGTCATGTAACCCAGAATGGTGTCAGGCGGGCATTGGGTGAATGGAGGAGGTGCTATTCATTTGTAACCCAGAATGGTGTCAGGCGGGCACTGGGTGAATGGAGGAGGTGCTATTCATGGTGTCATGTAACCCAGAATGGTGTCAGGCGGGGATTGGGTGAATGAAGGAGGATCTATTCATGGTGTCATGTAATCCAGAATGGTGTCAGGCAGGAATTGGGTGAATGGAGGAGTTTCTATTCATGGTGTCATGTAACCCAGAATGGTGTCAGGCGGGCATTGGGTGAATGGAGGAGGTGCTATTCATTTGTAACCCAGAATGGTGTCAGTCGGGCACTGGGTGAATGGAGGAGGTGCTATTCATTGGTAAACCAGAATGCTGTCGGCGGCACAGGATGAATGGAGGAGGTGCTATTCATTGGTAACCCAGTATGGCGTCAGGCCGGCACTAGGTGAATGCAGGAGTTGCTATTCATTGGTAACCCTGAATGGTGTCAGGCGGGCACAGGGTGAATAGAGGAGGTGCTATTCATTGGTAACCCAGTACGGTGTCAGGCGGGCACTGGGTGAATGCAGGAGGTGCTATTCATTGGTAACCCAGAATGGTGTCAGGCGGGCATTGGGTGAATGGAGGAGGTGTTATCCATTGTTAACCCAGAAAGGAGTCAGGCGTGCAGTGGGTGAATGGAGGAGGTACTATTCATTGGTAACCCAGAATGGTGTCAGGCGGGCATTTGGTGAATGGAGGAGGTTCTATTCATGGTGTCATGTAACCCAGAATGGTGTCAGGCGGGCATTGGGTGAATGGAGGACGTTCCATGCATGGTGTCATGTAACCCAGAATGGTGTCAGGCGGGCAGTGGGTGAATGGAGGAGGTGCTATTCATTGGTATCCCCGAATGGTGTCCGGCGGGCATTGGGTGAATGGAGGAGGATCTATTCATGGTGTCATGTAACACAGAATAGTGTTGGCCGGGCAGTGGGTGAATGGAGGAGGTGCTATTCATTTGTAAGCCAGAATGGTGTCAGGCAGGCACTGGGTGAATGGAGGAGGTGCTATTCATTGGTAACCCAGTATGGTGTCAGGCGGGCACTGGGTGAATGCAGGAGTTGCTATTCATTGGTAACCCAGAATGGTGTCAGGCGGGCACAGGGTGAATAGAGGAGGTGCTATTCATTGGTACCCCAGTACAGTGTCAGGGGGGCACTGGGTGAATGCAGGAGGTGCTATTCATTGGTTACCCAGAATGGTGTCAGGCGGGCATTGGGTGAATGGAGGAGGTGTTATTCATTGGTAACCCAGAAAGGAGTCAGGCGGGCACTGGGTGAATGGAGGAGGTACTATTCATTGGTAACCCAGAATGGTGTCAGGCGGGCATTGGGTGAATGGAGGAGGTTCTATTCATGGTGTCATGTAACCCAGAATGGTGTCAGGTGTGCATTGGGTGTATGGAGGAGGTGCTATTCATTTGTACCCCAGAATGGTGTCAGGCAGGCACTGGGTGAATGGAGGAGGCGCTATTCATTGGTAACCCAGAATGCTGTCAGGCGGGCACTGGGTGAATGGAGGATTGGTAACCCAAAATGGTGTCAGGCGGGCATTGGGTGAATGGAGGAGGTGCTATTCATTGGTAACCCAGAATGGTGTCAGGCAGGCATTGGGTGAATGGAGGAGGTGCTATTCATTGGTAACCCAGTATGGTGTCAGGCGGGCACTGGGTGAATGCAGGAGTTGCTATTCATTGGTAATCCAGAATGGGGTCAGCCGGGCACAGGGTGAATAGAGGAGGTGCTATTCATTGGTACCCCAGTACAGTGTCAGGGGGGCACTGGGTGAATGCAGGAGGTGCTATTCATTGGTTACCCAGAATGGTGTCAGGTGGGCATTGGGTGAATGGAGGAGATTCAATTCATTTGTAAACCAGTATGGTGTCAGGTGGACATTGGGTGAATGGAGGAGGATCTATTCATGGTGTCATGTAATCCAGAATGGTGTCAGGCAGGAATTGGGTGAATGGAGGAGTTTCTATTCATGGTGTCATGTAACCCAGAATGGTGTCAGGCGGGCATTGGGTGAATGGAGGAGGTTCTATTCATTTGTAACCCAGAATGGTGTCAGGCGGGCACTGGGTGAATGGAGGAGGTGCTATTCATGGTGTCATGTAACCCAGAATGGTGTCAGGCGGGGATTGGGTGAATGAAGGAGGATCTATTCATGGTGTCATGTAATCCAGAATGGTGTCAGGCAGGAATTGGGTGAATGGAGGAGGTGCTATTCATTTGTAACCCAGAATGGTGTCAGGCGGGCACTGGGTGAATGGAGGAGGTGCTATTCATTGGTAAACCAGAATGCTGTCGGCGGCACAGGATGAATGGAGGAGGTGCTATTCATTGGTAACCCAGTATGGTGTCAGGCGGGCACTAGGTGAATGCAGGAGTTGCTATTCATTGGTAACCCAGAATGGTGTCAGGCGGGCACAGGGTGAATAGAGGAGGTGCTATTCATTGGTAACCCAGTACGGTGTCAGGCGGGCACTGGGTGAATGCAGGAGGTGCTATTCATTGGTAACCCAGAATGGTGTCAGGCGGGCATTGGGTGAATGGAGGAGGTGTTATCCATTGTTAACCCAGAAAGGAGTCAGGCGTGCAGTGGGTGAATGGAGGAGGTACTATTCATTGGTAACCCAGAATGGTGTCAGGCGGGCATTGGGTGAATGGAGGAGGTTGTATTCATGGTGTCATGTAACCCAGAATGGTGTCAGGCGGGCATTGGGTGAATGGAGGACGTTCCATGCATGGTGTCATGTAACCCAGAATGGTGTCAGGCGGGCAGTGGGTGAATGGAGGAGGATCTATTCATGGTGTCATGTAACACAGAATAGTGTTGGCCGGGCACTGGGTGAATGGAGGAGGTGCTATTCATCTGTAACCCAGAATGGTGTCAGGCAGGCACTGGGTGAATGGAGGAGGTGCTATTCATTGGTAACCCAGTATGGTATCAGGCGGGCACTGGGTGAATGCAGGAGTTGCTATTCATTGGTAACCCAGAATGGTGTCAGGCGGGCACAGGGTGAATAGAGGAGGTGCTATTCATTGGTACCCCAGTACAGTGTCAGGGGGGCACTGGGTGAATGCAGGAGGTGCTGTTCATTGGTTACCCAGAATGGTGTCAGGCGGGCATTGGGTGAATGGAGGAGGTGTTATTCATTGGTAACCCAGAAAGGAGTCAGGCGGGCACTGGGTGAATGGAGGAGGTACTATTCATTGGTAACCCAGAATGGTGTCAGGCGGGCATTGGGTGAATGGAGGAGGTTCTATTCATGGTGTCATGTAACCCAGAATGGTGTCAGGTGTGCATTGGGTGAATGGAGGAGGTGCTATTCATTTGTACCCCAGAATGGTGTCAGGCAGGCACTGGGTGAATGGAGGAGGCGCTATTCATTGGTAACCCAGAATGCTGTCAGGCGGGCACTGGGTGAATGGAGGATTGGTAACCCAAAATGGTGTCAGGCGGGCATTGGGTGAATGGAGGAGGTGCTATTCATTGGTAACCCAGAATGGTGTCAGGCAGGCACTGGGTGAATGGAGAAGGTGCTATTCATTGGTAACCCAGAATGGTGTCAGGCAGGCATTGGGTGAATGGAGGAGGTTCTATGCATGTTGTCATGTAACCCAGAATGGTGTCAGTCGGGCATTGGGTGAATGGAGGAGGTGCTATTCTTTTGTAACCCAGAATGGTGTCAGGTGGGCACTGGGTGAATGGAGGAGGCGCTATTCATTGGTAAACCAGAATGGTGTCAGGCGGGCATTGGGTGAATGGAGGAGGTGCTATTCATTGGTAACCCCGAATGGTGTCCGGCGGGCATTGGGTGAATGGAGGAGGATCTATTTATGGTGTCATGTAACATAGAATATTGTTGGGCGGGCACTGGGTGAATGGAGGCGGCGCTATTCATTTGTAACCAAGAATGGTGTCAGGTGGGCATTGGGTGAATGGAGGAGATTCAATTCATTTGTAAACCAGAATGGTGTCAGGTGGGCATTGGGTGAATGGAGGAGGTTCTATTCATGGTGTCATGTAACCCAGAATGGTGTCAGGCGGGGATTGGGTGAATGAAGGAGGTTCTATTCATGGTGTCATGTAATCCAGAATGGTGTCAGGCAGGAATTGGGTAAATGGAGGAGGTTCTATTCATGGTGTCATGTAACCCAGAATGGTGTCAGGCGGGCATTGGGTGAATGGAGGAGGTGCTATTCATTTGTAACCCTGAATGGTGTCAGGCGGGCATTGGGTGAATGGAGGAGGTTCTATTCATTGGTAACCCAGAATAGTGTCAGGCGCGCACTGGGTGAATGAAGGAGGTGCTATTCATTGGTAACCCAGAATGGTGTCAGGCGGGCATTGGGTGAATGGAGGAGGTTCTATTCATGGTGTCATGTAACCCAGAAAGGTATCAAGCGGGCATGGGGTGAATGGAGGAGGTTCTATGCATGGTGTCATGTAACCCAGAATGGTGTCAGGTGGGCATTGGGTGAATGGAGGAGGTGCTATTCATTTGTAACCCAGAATGGTGTCAGGCGGGCATTGGGTGAATGGAGGAGGTGTGATTCATTTGTAACCCAGAATGGTGTCAGGTGGGCACTGGGTGGATGGAGAGGTTCTAGTCATGGTGTCATGTAACCCAGAATGGTGTCAGGCGGGCATTGGGTGAATGGAGGAGGTTCTATTCATGGTGTCATGTAACCCAGAATGGTGTCAGGCGGGCACTGGGTGAATGGAGGAGGCGCTAGTCATTGGTAGCCCTGAATGGTGTCCCGCGGGCATTGGGTGAATGGAGGAGGATCTATTCATGGTGTCATGTAACACAGAATAGTGTTGGGCGGGCACTTGGTGAATGGAGGAGGTGCTATTCATTTGTAACCCATAATGGTGTCAGGTGGGCATTGGGTGAATGGAGGAAATTCTATTCATTTGTCACCCAGAATGGTGTCAGGCGGGCATTGGGTGAATGGAGGGGGTTCTATTCATTTGTAGCGCAGAATTGTGTCAAGCGGGCATTGGGTGAATGGACGAGGTTCTATTCATGGTGTCATGTAACCCAGAATGGTGTCAAGAGGGCATTGGGTGAATGGAGGAGGTTCTATGCATGGTGTCATGTAACCCAGAATGGTGTCAGGT
Source organism: Ambystoma mexicanum (assembly GCF_040938575.1). Classification (NCBI taxonomy): domain Eukaryota; kingdom Metazoa; phylum Chordata; class Amphibia; order Caudata; family Ambystomatidae; genus Ambystoma; species Ambystoma mexicanum. The sequence goes on from NC_090929.1 coordinate 1,625,276,645, forward strand.
GGGCATTGGGTGAATTTGAGGAGAACCATCTCAGGTTCCGGAAGCGCCTCAAAACCCTCATCTTTGCTTCTGCTTTCTCTCCCTCTCTCCCCTGCTAAATCACTGAAATTGTACTAAATCAGCAACTGGGCCACTCACCAATCTCGGTCCTTGGCCCAGCCACTCTCCCCTGCACTGCCTTCCCGGCAACCCCTGCACTGCGGGACTGTCTCTGTATCCTTACAGCCCCTCTTCCCAGCACTTGTCTGCACTTATCTTGCACTTGCCACCAGCTGGCCCTTATTATTTATCTTGTTCGTTACTAACCGTGTACTGCACTTCCCCTCTCCCTTTCCCACTTGCAGTTTTCCCGTCCCCTTAACCTTGCACTTGCGCGATCTGAATGACACCTGGCCTAGTAGGATCGTTGTCTGTCTCCCTTTGTCCCCCCCTCCCTGCCTCGTCGCGCCTTGAAACACTTGTGTATTGGCGTGTTACAAATGCCATATCATATCATATCAATGGAGGAGGTGCTATTCATTTGTAACCCAGAATGGTGTCAGGCGGGCATTGGGTGAATGGAGGAGGCACTATTTATTTGTAACCCAGAATGGTGTCAGGCGGGCATTGGGTGAACGGATGAGGTTCTATTCATTTGTAACCCAGAATGGTGTCAGGTGGGCATTGGGTGAATGGAGGAGGTGCTTTTCATTTGTAACCCAGAATGGAGTCAGGCGGACATTGGGTGAATAGAGGAGGTTCTATTCATGTTGTCATGTAACCCAGAATGGTGTTGTGCGGCCATAGGGTGAATGGAGGAGGTTCTATTCATGGTGTCATATTACCCAAAATGGTGTCAGGCGGGCATTGGGTGAATGGAGTAGGTGCTATTAATTTGTAACCCAGAATGGTGTCAGACGGGCATTGGGTGAACGGATGAGGTTCTATTCATTTGTAACCCAGAATGGTGTCAGGCGGGCATTGGGTGAATGGAGGAGGTTCTATGCATGGTGTCATGTAACCCAGAATGGTGTCAGGTGGGCATTGGGTGAATTTGAGGAGAACCATCTCTGGTTCCGGAAGCGCCTCAAAACCCTCCTCTTTGCTTCTGCTTTCTCTCTTTCTCTCCCCTGCTAAATCACTGAAATTGTACTAAATCAGCAACTGGGCCACTCACCAATCTCGGTCCTTGGCCCAGCCACTCTCCCCTGCACTGCCTTCCCGGCAACCCCTGCACTGCAGGACTGTCTCTGTATCCCTACAGCCCCTCTTCCCAGCACTTGTCTGCACTTATCTTGCACTTGCCACCAGCTGGCCCTTATTATTTATCTTGTTTGTTACTAACCGTGTACTGCACTTTCCCCTCTCCCTTTCCCCCTTGCACCTTTCCCGTCCCCTTAACCTTGCACTTGCGCGATCTGAATGACACCTGGCCTAGTAGGATCGTTGTCTGTCTCCCTTTGTCCCCCCCTCCCTGCCTCGTAGCACCTTGAAACACTTGTGTATTGGCGCGTTACAAATGCCATATCATATCATACCAATGGAGGAGGTGCTATTCATTTGTAACCCAGAATGGTGTCAGGCGGGCATTGGGTGAATGGAGGAGGCGCTATTCATTTGTAACCCAGAATGGTGTCAGGCGGGCATTGGGTGAACGGATGAGGTTCTATTCATTTGTAACCCAGAATGGTGTCAGGCGGGCTTTGGGTGAATGGAGGAGGTGCTTTTCATTTGTAACCCAGAATGGAGTCAGGCGGACATTGGGTGAATAGAGGAGGTTCTATTCATGGTGTCATGTAACCCAGAATGGAGTCGTACGGCCATAGGGTGAATGGAGGAGGTTCTATTCATGGTGTCATGTTCCCCAAAATGGTGTCAGGCGGGCATTGGGTGAATGGAGTAGGTGTTATTCATTTCTAACCCAGAATGGTGTCAGACGGGCATTGGGTGAACGGATGAGGTTCTATTCATTTGTAACCCAGAATGGTGTCAGGCGGGCATTGGGTGAATGGAGGAGGTTCTATGCATGGTGTCATGTAACCCAGAATGGTGTTGTGCGGCCATAGGGTGATTGGAGGAGGTTCTATTCATGGTGTCATGTTACCCAAAATGGTGTCAGGCGGGCATTTGGTGAATAGAGTAGGTGCTATTCATTTGTAACCCAGAATGGTGTCAGACGGGCATTGGGTGAACGGATGAGGTTCTATTCATTTGTAACCCAGAATGGTGTCAGGTGGGCATTGGGTGAATTTGAGGAGAACCATCTCTGGTTCCGGAAGCGCCTCAAAACCCTCCTCTTTGCTTCTGCTTTCTCTCCCTCTCTCCCCTGCTAAATCACTGAAATTGTACTAAATCAGCAACTGGGCCACTCACCAATCTCGGTCCTTGGCCCAGCCACTCTCCCCTGCACTGCCTTCCCGGCAACCCCTGCACTGCAGGACTGTCTCTCTATCCCTACAGCCCCTCTTCCCAGCACTTGTCTGAACTTATCTTGCACTTGCCACCAGCTGGCCCTTATTATTTATCTTGTTCGTTATTAACCGTGTACTGCACTTTCCCCTCTCCCTTTCCCCCTTGCACTTTTCCCGTCCCCTTAACCTTGCACTTGCGCGATCTGAATGACACCTGGCCTAGTAGGATCGTTGTCTGTCTCCCTTTGTCCCCCCCTCCCTGCCTCGTCACGCCTTGAAACACTTGTGTATTGGCGCGTTACAAATGCCATATCATATCATATCAATGGAGGAGGTGCTATTCATTTGTAACCCAGAACGGTGTCAGGCGGGCATTGGGTGAATGGAGGAGGCGCTATTCATTTGTAACCGAGAATGGTGTCAGGCGGGCATTGGGTGAACGGATGAGGTTCTATTCATTTGTAACCCAGAATTGTGTCAGGCGGGCATTGGGTGAATGGAGGAGGTGCTTTTCATTTGTAAACCAGAATGGAGTCCGGCGGACATTGGGTGAATAGAGGAGATTCTATTCATGGTGTCATATAACCCAGAATGGTGTCAGGAGGGCATAGGGTGAATGGAGGAGGTTCTATTCATGGTGTCATGTTACCCAAAATGGTGTCCGGCGGGCATTGGGTGAATGGAGGAGGTGCTATTCATTTGTAACCCAGAATGGTGTCAGGCGGGCTTTGGGTGAATGGAGGAGGTTCTATTGATCGTGTCATGTAACCCAGAATGGTGTCAGGTGGGCAATGGGTGAATGGAGGAGGTTCCATGCATGGTGTCATGTAACCCAGAATGGTGTCAGGCGGGCATTGGGTGAATGGAGGAGGTGCTATTCATTGGTAACCCCGAATGGTGTCCAGCGGGCATTGGGTGAATGGTGGAGGATCTGTTCATGGTGTCATGTAACACAGAATAGTGTTGGGCGGGCACTGGGTGAATGGAGGAGGTGCTATTCATTTGTAACCCAGAATGGTGTCAGGCGGGCACTGGGTGAATGGAGGAGGTGCTATTCATTGGTAATCCAGAATGCTGTCGGCGGCACAGGATGAATGGAGGAGGTGCTATTCATTGGTAACCCAGTATGGTGTCAGGCGGGCACTGGGTGAATGCAGGAGTTGCTATTCATTAGTAACCCAGAATGATGTCAGGCGGGCACAGGGTGACTAGAGGAGGTGCTATTCATTGGTAATCCAGTACGGTGTCAGGCGGGCACTGGGTGAATGCAGGAGGTGCCATTCATTGGTAACCCAGAATGGTGTCAGGCGGGCACAGGGTGAATAGAGGAGGTGCTATTCAATGGTAACCCAGTACGGTGCCAGGCGGGCACTGGGTGAATGCAGGAGATGCTATTCATTGGTAACCGAGAATGGTGTCAGGCGGGCATTGGGTGAATGGAGAAGGTGTTATTCATTGTTAACCCAGAAAGGAGTCAGGCGTGCAGTGGGTGAATGGAGGAGGTACTATTCATTGGTAACCCAGAATGGTGTCAGGCGGGCATTGGGTGAATGGAGGAGGTTCTATTCATGGTGTCATGTAACCCAGAATGGTGTCAGGCGTGCATTGGGTGTATGGAGGATGTGCTATTCATTTGTACCCCATAATGGTGTCAGGCGGGCACTGGGTGAATGGAGGAGGCGCTATTCATTGGTAACCCAGAATGCTGTCAGGCGGGCACTGGTTGACTGGAGGAGGTGCTATTCATTGGTAACCCAGAATGGTGTCAGGCAGGCACTGGGTGAATGGAGGAGGTTCTATTCATGTTGTCATGTAACCCAGAATGGTGTCAGTCGGGCATTGGGTGAATGGAGGAGGTGCTATTCTTTTGTAACCCAGAATGGTGTCAGGTGGGCACTGGGTGAATGGAGGAGGCGCTATTCATTGGTAAACCAGAATGGTGTCAGGCGGGCATTGGGTGAATGGAGGAGGTGCTATTCATTGGTAACCCCGAATGGTGTCCGGCGGGCATTGGGTGAATGGAGGAGGATCTATTCATTTGTAACCCAGAATGGTGTCAGGCGGGCATTGGGTGAACGGATGAGGTTCTATTCATTTGTAACCCAGAATGGTGTCAGGCGGACATTGGGTGAACGGATGAGGTTCTATTCATTTGTAACCCAGAATGGTGTCAGGCGGGCATTGGGTGAATGGAGGAGGTGCTATTCATTTGTAACCCAGAATGGTGTCAGGCGGGCACTGGGTGAATGGAGGAGGTGCTATTCATTGGTAAACCAGAATGCTGTCGGCGGCACAGGATGAATGGAGGAGGTGCTATTCATTGGTAACCCAGAATGGTGTCAGGTGGGCATTGGGTGAACGGATGAGGTTCTATTCATTTGTAACCCAGAATGATGTCAGTCGGGCATTGGGTCAATGGAGGAGGTGCTATTCTTTTGTAACCCAGAATGGTGTCAGGTGGGCACTGGGTCAATGGACGAGGCGCTATTCATTGGTAAACCAGAATGGTGTCAGGCGGGCATTGGGTGAATGGAGGAGGTGCTATTCATTGGTAACCCCGAATGGTGTCCGGCGGGCATTGGGTGAATGGAGGAGGATCTATTCATGGTGTCATGTAACATAGAATATTATTGGGCGGGCACTGGGTGAATGGAGGAGGCGTTATTCATTTGTAACCCAGAATGGTGTCAGGTGGGCATTGGGTGAATGGAGGAGATTCAATTCATTTGTAAACCAGAATGGTGTCAGGTGGACATTGGGTGAATGGAGGAGTTTCTATTCATGGTGTCATGTAACCCAGAATGGTGTCAGGCGGGCATTGGGTGAATGGAGGAGGTGCTATTCATTTGTAACCCAGAATGGTGTCAGGCGGGCACTGGGTGAATGGAGGAGGTGCTATTCATGGTGTCATGTAACCCAGAATGGTGTCAGGCGGGGATTGGGTGAATGAAGGAGGATCTATTCATGGTGTCATGTAATCCAGAATGGTGTCAGGCAGGAATTGGGTGAATGGAGGAGTTTCTATTCATGGTGTCATGTAACCCAGAATGGTGTCAGGCGGGCATTGGGTGAATGGAGGAGGTGCTATTCATTTGTAATCCAGAATGGTGTCAGGCGGGCACTGGGTGAATGGAGGAGGTGCTATTCATTGGTAAACCAGAATGCTGTCGGCGGCACAGGATGAATGGAGGAGGTGCTATTCATTGGTAACCCAGTATGGTGTCAGGCGGGCACTGGGTTAATGCAGGAGTTGCTATTCATTGGTAACCCAGAATGGTGTCAGGCGGGCACAGGGTGAATAGAGGAGGTGCTATTCATTGGTAACCCAGAATGGTGTCAGGCGGGCATTGGGTGAATGGAGGAGGTGTTATTCATTGTTAACCCAGAAAGGAGTCAGGCGTGCAGTGGGTGAATGGAGGAGGTACTATTCATTGGTAACCCAGAATGGTGTCAGGCGGGCATTGGGTGAATGGAGGAGGTTCTATTCATGGTGTCATGTAACCCAGAATGGTGTCAGGCGGGCATTGGGTGAATGGAGGACGTTCCATGCATGGTGTCATGTAACCCAGAATGGTGTCAGGCGGGCAGTGGGTGAATGGAGGAGGTGCTATTTATTGGTATCCCCGAATGGTGTCCGGCGGGCATTGGGTGAATGGAGGAGGATCTATTCATGGTGTCATGTAACACAGAATAGTGTTTGCCGAGCACTGGGTGAATGGAGGAGGTGCTATTCATTTGTAACCCAGAATGGTGTCAGGCAGGCACTGGGTGAATGGAGGAGGTGCTATTCATTGGTAACCCAGTATGGTGTCAGGCGGGCACTGGGTGAATGCAGGAGTTGCTATTCATTGGTAACCCAGAATGGGGTCAGGCGGGCACAGGGTGAATAGAGGAGGTGCTATTCATTGGTACCCCAGTACAGTGTCAGGGGGGCATTGGGTGAATGCAGGAGGTGCTATTCATTGGTTACCCAGAATGGTGTCAGGTGGGCATTGGGTGAATGGAGGAGATTCAATTCATTTGTAAACCAGTATGGTGTCAGGTGGACATTGGGTGAATGGAGGAGGATCTATTCATGGTGTCATGTAATCCAGAATGGTGTCAGGCAGGAATTGGGTGAATGGAGGAGTTTCTATTCATGGTGTCATGTAACCCAGAATGGTGTCAGGCGGGCACTGGGTGAATGGAGGAGGTGCTATTCATGGTGTCATGTAACCCAGAATGGTGTCAGGCGGGGATTGGGTGAATGAAGGAGGATCTATTCATGGTGTCATGTAATCCAGAATGGTGTCAGGCAGGAATTGGGTGAATGGAGGAGTTTCTATTCATGGTGTCATGTAACCCAGTATGGTGTCAGGCGGGCACTGGGTGAATGCAGGAGTTGCTATTCATTGGTAACCCAGAAAGGGGCCAGGCGGGCACAGGGTGAATAGAGGAGGTGCTATTCATTGGTACCTCAGTACAGTGTCAGGGGGGGCACTGGGTGAATGCAGGAGGTGCTATTCATTGGTTACCCAGAATGGTGTCAGGTGGGCATTGGGTGAATGGAGGAGATTCAATTCATTTGTAAACCAGAATGGTGTCAGGTGGACATTGGGTGAATGGAGGAGGATCTATTCATGGTGTCATGTAATCCAGAATGGTGTCAGGCAGGAATTGGGTGAATGGAGGAGTTTCTATTCATGGTGTCATGTAACTCAGAATGGTGTCAGGCGGGCATTGGGTGAATGGAGGAGGTGCTATTCATTTGTAACCCAGAATGGTGTCAGGCGGGCACTGGGTGAATGGAGGAGGTGCTATTCATGGTGTCATGTAACCCAGAATGGTGTCAGGCGGGGATTGGGTGAATGAAGGAGGATCTATTCATGGTGTCATGTAATCCAGAATGGTGTCAGGCAGGAATTGGGTGAATGGAGGAGTTTCTATTCATGGTGTCATTTAACCCAGAATGGTGTCAGGCGGGCATTGGGTGAATGAAGGAGGTGCTATTCATTTGTAACCCAGAATGGTGTCAGGCGGGCACTGGGTGAATGGAGGAGGTGCTATTCATTGGTAAACCAGAATGCTGTCAGCGGCACAGGATGAATGGAGGAGGTGCTATTCATTGGTAACCCAGTATGGTGTCAGGCGGGCACTAGGTGAATGCAGGAGTTGCTATTCATTGATAACCCAGAATGGTGTCAGGCGGGCACAGGGTGAATAGAGGAGGTGCTATTCATTGGTAACCCAGTACGGTGTCAGGCGGGCACTGGGTGAATGCAGGAGGTGCTATTCATTGGTAACCCAGAATGGTGTCAGGCGGGCATTGGGTGAATGGAGGAGGTGTTATTCATTGTTAACCCAGAAAGGAGTCAGGCGTGCAGTGGGTGAATGGAGGAGGTACTATTCATTGGTAACCCAGAATGGTGTCAGGCGGGCATTGGGTGAATGGAGGAGGTTCTATTCATGGTGTCATGTAACCCAGAATGGTGTCAGGCGGGCATTGGGTGAATGGAGGACGTTCCATGCATGGTGTCATGTAACCCAGAATGGTGTCAGGCGGGCAGTGGGTGAATGGAGGAGGTGCTATTCATTGGTATCCCCGAATGGTGTCCGGCGGGCATTGGGTGAATGGAGGAGGATCTATTCATGGTGTCATGTAACACAGAATAGTGTTGGCCGGGCACTGGGTGAATGGAGGAGGTGCTATTCATTTGTAACCCAGAATGGTGTCAGGCAGGCACTGGGTGAATGGAGGAGGTGCTATTCATTGGTAACCCAGTATGGTGTCAGGCGGGCACTGGGTGAATGCAGGAGTTGCTATTCATTGGTAACCCAGAATGGTGTCAGGCGAGCACAGGGTGAATAGAGGAGGTGCTATTCATTGGTACCCCAGTACAGTGTCAGGGGGGCACTGGGTGAATGCAGGAGGTGCTATTCATTGGTTACCCAGAATGGTGTCAGGCGGGCATTGGGTGAATGGAGGAGGTGTTATTCATTGGTAACCCAGAAAGGAGTCAGGCGGGCACTGGGTGAATGGAGGCGGTACTATTCATTGGTAACCCAGAATGGTGTCAGGCGGGCATTGGGTGAATGGAGGAGGTTCTATTCATGGTGTCATGTAACCCAGAATGGTGTCAGGTGTGCATTGGGTGTATGGAGGAGGTGCTATTCATTTGTACCCCAGAATGGTGTCAGGCAGGCACTGGGTGAATGGAGGAGGCGCTATTCATTGGTAACCCAGAATGCTGTCAGGCGGGCACTGGGTGAATGGAGGATTGGTAACCCAAAATGGTGTCAGGCGGGCATTGGGTGAATGGAGGAGGTGCTATTCATTGGTAACCCAGAATGGTGTCAGGCAGGCACTGGGTGAATGGAGAAGGTGCTATTCATTGGTAACCCAGAATGGTGTCAGGCAGGCATTGGGTGAATGGAGGAGGTTCTATTCATGTTGTCATGTAACCCAAAATGGTGTCAATCGGGCATTGGGTGAATGGAGGAGGTGCTATTCTTTTGTAACCCAGAATGGTGTCAGGTGGGCACTGGGTGAATGGAGGAGGCGCTATTCATTGGTAAACCAGAATGGTGTCAGGCGGGCATTGGGTGAATGGAGGAGGTGCTATTCATTGGTAACCCCGAATGGTGTCCGGCGGGCATTGGGTGAATGGAGGAGGATCTATTCATGGTGTCATGTAACATAGAATATTGTTGGGCGGGCACTGGGTGAATGGAGGCGGCACTATTCATTTGTAACCAAGAATGGTGTCAGGTGGGCATTGGGTGAATGGAGGAGGTGCTATTCATTGGTAATCCAGAATGGTGTCAGGCGGGCATTGGGTGAATGGAGGAGGTTCTATTCATGGTGTCATGTAACCCAGAATGGTGTCAGGCGGGGATTGGGTGAATGAAGGAGGTTCTATTCATGGTGTCATGTAATCCAGAATGGTGTCAGGCAGGAATTGGGTGAATGGAGGAGGTTCTATTCATGGTGTCATGTAACCCAGAATGGTGTCAGGCGGGCATTGGGTGAATGGAGGAGGTGCTATTCATTTGTAACCCTGAATGGTGTCAGGCGGGCATTGGGTGAATGGAGGAGGTGCTATTCATTTGTAACCCAGAATGGTGTCAGGCGGGCATTGGGTGAATGGAGGAGGTTCTATTCATTGGTAACCCAGAATAGTGTAAGGCGGGCACTGGGTGAATGCAGGAGGTGCTATTCATTGGTAATCCAGAATGGTGTCAGGCGGGCATTGGGTGAATGGAGGAGGTTCTATTCATGTTGTCATGTAACCCAGAATGGTGTCAGTCGGGCACTGGGTGAATGGAGGAGGTACTATTCATTGGTAACCCAGAATTGTGTCAGGCAGGCACTGGGTGAATGGAGGAGGTGCTATTCATTGGTAGCCCAGAATGGTGTCAGGCAGGCATTGGGTGAATGGAGGAGGTTCTATTCATGTTGTCATGTAACCCAGAATGGTGTCAGTCGGGCATTGGGTGAATGGAGGAGGTGCTATTCTTTTGTAACCCAGAATGGTGTCAGGTGGGCACTGGGTGAATGGAGGAGGCGCTATTCATTGGTAAACCAGAATGGTGTCAGGCGGGAATTGGGTGAATGGAGGAGGTGCTATTCATTGGTAACCCCGATTGGTGTCCGGCGGGCATTGGGTGAATGGAGGAGGATCTATTCATGGTGTCATGTAACATAGAATATTGTTGGGCGGGCACTGGGTGAAAGGAGGAGGCACTATTCATTTGTAACCCAGAATGGTGTCAGGTGGGCATTGTGTGAATGGAGGAGGTTCTATTCATGGTGTCATGTAACCCAGAATGGTGCCAGGCGGGGATTGGGTGAATGAAGGAGGTTCTATTCATGGTGTTATGTAATCCAGAATGGTGTCAGGCAGGAATTGGGTGAATGGAGGAGGTTCTATTCATGGTGTCATGTACCCCAGAATGATGTCAGGCGGGCATTGGGTGAATGGAGGAGGTGCTATTCATTTGTAACCCTGAATGGTGTCAGGCGAGCATTGGGTGAATGGAGGAGGTGCTATTCATTTGTATACTCAGAATGGTGTCAGGCGGGCATTGGGTGAATGGAGGAGGTTCTATTCATTGGTAACCCAGAATAGTGTAAGGCGGGCATTGGGCGAATGGAGGAGGTGCCGTTCATTTTTAACCCAGAATGGGTCAGGCGGGCACTGGGTGAATGGAGGAGGTGCCGTTCATTTGGAACCCACAATGGTGTCAGGCGGGCACTGGGTGAATGGAGGAGGTTCTGTTCATTTGTAACCCAGAATGGTGACAGGCGGGCATTGGGTGAATGGAGGAGGTGCTATTCATTTGTAACCAGGTACACAAAGGGGCTTAGTGACTAGAGCCCCCCCTCCGCCCCCAAATCATCACCCTGCTCTTGTACATGACTGGCCCTTCTGCTCCAGGGTGGGAGTAGTCCCCACCGCCACTAACAGGATCAGGCCTCTGTCCCTTTCACAGTAAATTGTAACGTTGGCGGTCTCCTTTATTCAATGACCACTTCTCATTGTCTCTCACAGGGACTGTTATTAAATGTGTTCTTTGTAATAATGCAAGATTCTAGTGCTAGACATTCAGTGTCTTGGTTCATATATACACTGCTGCCACTGTATACGATTTTGAGCTGTATGTGCTTTGCTTCCACGTTGTCCCATTTTCTCTGCTGACCTCTCAAATCCCCGGGCAGTGCAATGCCAGCAACATACACCTTTGTCACAGTTGTTGCTGCAGAGTGGTAGGGTTGGTGAAATCAAACCCACACGCAGACCTTTGCTCAGTCGCCTTACAGTTGAGGATCTCATGGCCAGGCCATGTCCAGGTGCAACCCATGAAGCCGGGTCAGTGGCAGCGCTATATGAATTATTATAAATAAATAAATAAATAAGTAAATAAATAAATAAAGGTGAAACCATGAAATATTTCAGTACTTCAGTTTCGATGTCACCAACAATACAAAGGAGCATTTAAACTCAAGAACAATTGTTTATAATAATAGGAAAATTGAGCACCAGGCAGACCCCGTGCATTGACACTACACAACTATATATATACCAAGCCACTGTAACTCGGGCTCATGCAGTGTGCTAAAACCACACTGGGAGAAATGACGATCGCATATCATATGCCAGTAGCAACTGCACCAGTGTGGACCATTTTGCCAGAAGACTTATAAAATCCACACCATTGTTCATGTGCTTTTTAATACAATACAGTCAGAACTGCCAGACATTGAAAAGCAATCAGAATGAGGTGGTAGTGTGTTGCCAACACACGGCAACCTTCACTCTTTAAACATCGCCATGCCAATTTTACATTGCAAAGTCAAAATGCTCCAGTTACTCCGATATTAACATTTGTAATGCCAGTTGCCACAGTGCCATGCTTGGAAGTGCTGCGGCAATCAAATCAATTCTATTACTGGCATCGAGATTTCCCCCAGAGTATTGTGATGCCAATTTAAACAAAACAATATCAGCATACAACGTTTTCGCGTTTTTAAATGGGCATCCGAATGTTGTGGGTATAATGTGGACACATGACGTCTGTTCCCTACAAATGCAGATGCCAAGTTCAACGATTCCAGGCCTGTGTTCCCCCAGTTGAGGACACTGTTAAGCCGGCTCCATTTAGTCTACATTGCACCCAGAACTGTATATCCCCTGCCATTTCTCCCTTCAATGCCCCATGATGATTCCCATTTTCCCTAGAATTGTTCCATGTCTCACCCATTTGCCTCAGCAATGTCCCCATGCCACTCTGATTGCCGCGAGAACTGCCTAAATCTACCACCTAAATGTACCTACAGCAGTTACAGTGACTCAGAAATGTCCTATGCCGCATCTCACTAGGCCCCAAGAACAGTCTCATGCCACTCTCATTGACTCCAGGACTAGCTTTTGCCATGTCCATTGCCCTAGAAATACCCATGTAAATTCCATTGTACCCAAGCCCCCCACACCTCGTCCATTGGCCTCAGGACTGCCAAGTGATGTCCATTTCCACTATAACTGCCCACGTCATGTCCTCAGGAACTGCTACTCCAGGGGCCCAGAACTGCTCATGTCATGTGCCATTGCTACTTGATTTTGATCCATGCCACGTCTGTTTGTCTCCGACACTCACAATTCCCCTTTTTAACTGCTATGTTGTTTGGCTCTCTGAAATGCCCCACAGCACTCACCATGCCCCTGAATTGTCCTATTTAATTTCCTATTTTACTTACTCATTTACTAAGTCTGTCACTTCCAGAGCCTCCTCTGTCCATGTCCATTGCCTGCAGTAGTGCCAAGAGAAGTTAGTTGGCACCAGAATTGCCCATGCCACGTTCTATGCCCAAGGAACTGCCCCTTGACATGCCCATTGCTCCGGAACTGCTCATGCCACGTCATTTTTTGCAAGAGTCAATCTCAAGGTGTTTTGTTTTCGGCAAGGTAGGGTGTGCCTCGGCAGTGGCCTTGTATAAGATGTAGGCTATGATGTAGGTTACTTTAATCAGTGCAGCTCCTTGAGGATTGGCGAGATGTGGTAGAATTTCTCTGCTTGTGTGATGGTACTGGTTGCAGCATGCTGGATAGCTTTCACCAGGGCCATGTCAGATATTGAGAGATCAGAGGCAAAGATGCTGCCATTGTTTATGGGACAGAGGATAAGGACTTGAACAACCGCCTGAGGTCTTCGGATGGGATATCCCTTGAAGGGAAGGTTGACATTGATTGTGACATTGATTGTGAAGCCGAGTGACTTGAAGCTAGCAGCAAGCTGGTGGAGAATCTGTCAAGCTTATTTTTTGCCAGCCAGTCTTCAATGGCCACTATACTTGCATGAGGAATATGCTAGCTTTCAGATGATAGAGGTCGTCAACGAGTTGACCGTCAGATAGAGGTGTGTGTTGTCTGCATATTGGTGTAACCTGATGTTGCGATTGGCCAGAGATCCTCCAATGTCTCCAACCAGAGACTGAAGATGATTACTGAGAGGATGTCACCCGAATAGGCCAACATTCGGATCTGTTGCTTCCCGTATAAGCAATATTGTGTCTGTTTGCAAGGTAGGAAGTCTAAACATCGAAGGACAGCTTCACCAAAGGCCATACATAAGAGCAATTAGTGATATTTATTGTAGATTTTCATTTTTATATATTGTATGTGTCATTTGAGCACAATTAACAACAGTTGCTTACGTCTTGAAGTGAATTTGACAAAATTGCCATGTATACTCAATAATTATAAGGTTCTTCTCTTTGAAGTGAACTTTAATAACCTTTTATCACTTGCATTGACTTAAGTCTAACTTCTATATATCCAACCACAATTTCCATCATTTCGAAGAATTTTGTTTGTATCACCTTCTCAAATATTGCGTGTAGGCACAGAGTAGTCTATTTTACACACTTGATCTGAGGCTGTATTACTATAGATATTTAATTCTCAAATCTGATGCTCCAGCCATGTTATCCTCACATCCAAATCCAGAGGCGGCCTGAATGAGGCGTAGCATCACCTCAACGGTATTTCCGGGTCTGAATGGGTGCGTTGTGGCATTCTCCTTGGCTATTGGCCCTTGTGTACTTCTAAATCTCCTGACCTCTGTAGGATGGCCCTCTCCCTCTCCACCAAGATGGCTTGGGATGAGATAATATCACTGCAAGGGAGTCCACCTTCTGCTGAAGCTCTTCCACTCCCTTCTGTAGTCCTATGCGGCTGCACTCTGTGGCGAGTGGTACCACCGCACAGGCATGAGCAGGCACCTTATGCTTTAGGCTGTCATCACAATACATGTTGTCCTTTTCTCTGATTTCTCTGATTAGGTCTGTGAAGGAAGGCTCATTCTCCCTCTGCTCTTTCAGCCATACATGTAGTAGCATTATCTGGTCTTGCTCAGAGCCGTTGACAAGGGTTCAGGAGGCTCAGGGGGCTATTGACCCAGGTCTTTTTTGGTTGTAGCCCCAGATAGAATCTCACGGGCTACAACCAAAAGGCTAGCTAGCCTCGAGTCCCAACGGTCCCGACATTAGTGTAGCCCCAGATCTTTGCCAGACCTAGCAACACCCCTGGTCTCGCGGAGTGCCTGCTCAGCACTGGTAACATCCAGTGTGTGTGTGTGGCACCGCCATGTGTGCTATGAGCCGTCCCCAGGTGTCACTCCACGCGAGTTGCAAATTCAGAGCATCTCACCCCTCTGTTGTTCACATGCCATTGAAGAACATCTTTTCTTATCAGACTCTTCAATTCCTCAAAGACACTTTATCATTTTGTGCACTTTACTTGCAGATTCACTTGGCTTTGTGGCCCCTAGAGAGGCAATGGGGGTCATTATGACCCTGGCAGTAGCCGTGCCAATAAATAACTCATGAATTTTCCAGCACCTGGGAATGGGCAATTACCGGGGCATTACAGCCCCGGCGGACCTGGTAGTTGCCCATTCCCGGGTGCCGGAAAATATTACTCCCCATTGCCATTTGAGTCCCATTGGAATGGGGAGGCCGGATGCACGCCATTCATGAATGGTACCTGTGCATCCGTCGAGTTCAGCGCGCGGGTGCCGTTCCAGCTGCCAGATCAGACCTGGCGGGCCGAAAAGGCACCCGCTCGCAGAACTCATAGTTTGCCGGTCTGCAACCAACGTACCGGCAAGATTACCGGTACCGTTGTTTCCAGACCAGCAAACTTATAATGAGGCCCAATGACCTTGGCCACCTCTCCTTTCAAGGCTTCAATGATTCACCCTTTTTTCTCCACTCATGCAAGTCCATTTCCCGTCAATCAGAATGGCCATATTGATGCACCTATCAAACTCTTCCTCCATGGGGAATTGGTTTGCTCCCTAAAAAGGTAGCCAGTCTTATGTATTGCCTTCCAGACTCTTTAGGTGACAGAGTGCTAATGGAATTGTAGAGGATTTTTACGGTGGGGCTGAGCTCAGACTGAGGTATCTCTTCCTGTGGTAAAACTGCTATTACAATGTTCCTGGCCAAATGTGGTTCCTCTGCCCAGTTCCGGGGCTTTTTGCAAATTGCCTGTGCAGTCAGAACCTTGGCAGGAATCTTTGGCAACCATGTCAGGTTTCTGTCCTGCTCAATGAGGAGCAGAGATACAGCTCCTGGCTTCTCTGGGGCAACGCTCTGTTGCAGGTGAGCATGGCTTACCAGAATGACAGAGTAGTACCCAAATACCGGGCTGGATATTGCGCAACGCTAACCTCAGGCTCAAAGCCTTTCACTTCCTATAGAATGTGTGAATTTGGCATTTCTGCTGACGCATTGCTGGGTCCATAGTTCTGCAACCTTTTGCTCTTCATATGTTTTGTACTACAATTCCTATCAGCCCTAGCCATCATAAGCAATGGTGATGGATCATGGGAGTCATATTCCAAAACATCAGGCAAGCCATAGCTTGCAGACCCCTACGCTATAGAACTCTAGTAGCGGGATCCAGACCAGGATACATAATGGATTATTCTTTAGGACAAGCTGCCACGCTCTTTGACAGCCTCCATTTAAATCTGCAGAATTAAAAGTCAAAACTCTGGCAAGCCACCTGCTCATTACTTCTACTGACTGCAGTATGTCTGCAGCTGCTGGAGTGAGCCTATTTGAGGCAGAGGCATATGAGACACTGGAATCCAGGGTTGGGGTGGGGAGAAGACATGGATTTGCGTGACTAAATAATGTTATTTCTCTATTTAAGGAATATTAACTCATATTTCCAAATATAGGATGCCTGCTTGGATTGGCAAAGACTTATACATATTATGTCTTTCTTTGTCTTTCTCATATGTACTTTAGACCTCATTAAAGGTTTGGCAGTATTTCCATGATCAACCCACCAACATACCGCCAAACGGAATTGCCATTACTGCCACTTGGTCCAGTGGATTTACTGTGGTATTACAAGTGATGGTAAACTGAGTCCCCATTTTTTAGTGTTCATAGGACTCGATGTGGATTTCAGTGGAACTACCGCTGGTGATAATTCAACCGATTTTGCCCATTTTTGGCAATAACGTGGTGGATTTACATCCAGCATTTCCGGGATTTAAATTCACCACCTTATCCCCAAAGTTGTAGTTCGGTGGTGTGGCAATGCAACAGGCATGCATTGGTACCTGGGTACCACTGCATTACCACAATGTTTTCTTGCATCGCCATACTCATAATGAGGTCCTTTATTGTTCTTTGCCGTGGCCATAGTGCAGAAGCCATTTTAGTTTGCAATTCTTTTCAAACTAAACTGCTCTATTTTGCATCATAGGATACACTGGTTTCAACCTCACTTGAGTTGTTTGAATATGGTTGGTTCCGGGACAATCATCAGGCGCCAGGGGCGCGTCTGTCCTTTTGTCCTTATCCATATTATTTTGCCACTGTAATTTGCAGAATATGGTTCCCTGTTACTAATCTAATCAGAGAGGCCAAATAAGGATTGAGCAAACATGGCATACGAAAACCCCTCTGAGTCACTGGGGCAAGTTTGAGGTACACACAGTTCATCACTGTTAGGATGGATTTTTCAATAGATATTTACTGCTTTCCTTTACTTTATGTCCCTATTTCCTGCCAAGCCTTCTGGATTCTATACCTCTCTTCTTGTTTTGGGCCGTTATGTACACCATGTTAATCTGTGTACAATATTCATCTTCGAAATGCTGGTCGAATGTCGTACTTCAGTCAGTAGTCCACCTCACTCCCATCTGGTCCCATCATGTCAAAAATCCCATTCGACATGTCAAGAGCAGACTTCTAATCCTACACAAAACCAATGGAGAAAGGTTTCATGATCTAATAGAAGAAAGATATAATTTTATGAAGTTGACTTTGACTAAAGACTATCTAGTGGACGATCTTTTGGCTGTTGAACTCATAGCCCTTACACCAAGGGATTGAGCTATCAAACTCGGGCCAACCACCTATATTGCTAGGTGGGGGTGCTTTCTAGCACTCTCTATTAGGTGGTAGGTTCGTTTCTCAGCCCTTGACTCAGTTATCTCCACTTGTAAACTGCTAGTGTAGTTCCACCTATCAACATGGCTTCACAGGAGAATTTCATCATTTGAGATTGACAAGATCCCTGTTTCATCTTCATTAAAAAATATGGTGTCCTTCAGTATATTTCACATTGACCAAAATACATCAAATGGAAGCTACTCTGGTTGGGTTATAATGAACTTAGCTAATTACAGCAATTTGGTGCATTCATAAAGCGAGTCCACGTGGTCTTTTCCTACCTTGAACATTTCAAGTATGATCTCCCAAGTTGTGTGTCCTGATTCGTGTCTAAATTTGATTTGATGTTATTGCAGGAAACCCGGGCCACAAAATGTCGACATCTGCCCAGTTATGTTACCTTATTTACATTTGCAACACCATCGACAATGGGGTATTTGAAAGGTGGGTTAGTGACTTTAATGTCACTGGATCTGGATGTAGATTTATAGCCTGGAGATTTGTGCAGCTAGCAGGGTTCAAAAAATGAGTTGTGTTCCCAAAACGAGGAGCAGGGATAATAATAATAATAACAATAATAATGATAATAATAATGATAATAATAATGATACTAATAATAATTTGTTTTTATATAGTGCGTTTATCCAAAGTGCTTTATGTAGAACATATATTTACATACATTATTCACAATCTCACTTTAATGTCTATAATGACCATGGTGAGAGTTATCCAGGGACATTCTGCCGGGATGAGTTATACCTATTAAATGAAAAGGCTTTTCTGTTCATTGAGGAACTCCTGCACTGTCCCGGTTGGTGACATTGGTGCATGAATACGACCGGGATCCTCCAGTGAATAATGATTTCAATTAGTGAGATGCCTGAGGTAACACATTAATATCAATTACATTTAGTTTTGTGAGCACACGTGTGAAACATCTGTTCAAACGTAGGTGAGAGAAAGAGTTATTGTTGATGGTTGTGCCCTTTATGACTCTCTCACTTTTATTTGTGGGAATGTTGGACTGATTGATTATTTTGGCATTAGAATTTAGGATTGGTGGGAAGTAGAGGAACTTGCAATGCTGAATGGGGCCAGAAAAGTATCACTTTCCAGAAAAATGTAAAATATCCAATTAAACATACTTCTATTGCAACATAAAAAAACAACTTAAAAATCCTACCATTTCAAGAAATGGTATTTTAAATAGTAAAACTGCTTTGGTCCACAAAATGAAAAAAGATAATTCACCTATTTCTGGTAGTTCTTCATCTTATACATCAGAAGGTACACCTAATGAAGAAGCATGCAAACAAAATGTCCCTATTACTGACAGTTATATAAGCATTTCAAGCAGTGTTATTGGCAAAACCAAAAAACAACATACACAAAATAACTACCTCAAGGAGAATTCCATTTGGCAACTTACAATCTTGGATTTGGAACGACTCTGAAACTCCTCAACAAGATGGTGTGCAAAATGTTACTCAAGTAATTTGCATCATCTGCAAAGCACATTTAAAAAGGGGTAACTATAATTTAGGAAATTCTGCAATGTTGGCACATATGTGAAATAGACATGAGCAAATATGTTTTAGAAATGTTTATAGAAATAAAATAAACAAACACAATTCAATAAAGAAACAATTCTACTGTAGTTAGTGCAAGTAAAAAACACAATACTAAAGGAAAACATATGGAAAGTGTAGCAGTGAAAAAATTACATGAACCTGGACCATCTAAATTTCCCAGAAAATATCACATTTGTTATTCTGTGTCACTTCCAACTTTAACAAATATTGACCCAGGCTGTGCTATTTTTAGACTGCTTAAAATGTGGAACAATAATTGCAATAGAAGAAACAAATGCTGCTGCTACTCTACAAAAATTAAAGTATCATCAATGAAGACATACTTGTTTCATAATATACCTGTTTTTTTATAATATACTTTACATATATAAATATTGCACATAATAGCTTATAATAATACATACTTAAAGGGATGTTAATTAAAAGAATGAATATATATTAACATAGATTAAATAGCAATAACATATAACTTAAAAAAATACATTTAAGTATGTTTTGGATATACACACATTTACTACATATAAAACATGAAATATTAGTTAAAAAAATACGGCTCAACAAATAATATATGTATGTAAACTGTAAATCCAACATATGTACCTATGTAATATAATTACTTATAACACATAAGTGAAGTGATTTGTATTTATACATTTAAAATGACACATGTAATGTATATATAACTTTAAACATTCCAAGATGGTGTCCTGGAATTAGAATATGGTGGATATTGAATGAAATAAGAGCAAAGGAGATATGACTTTGTAAATGCAGGTCTGTATTTAAATGACTGATGACTGTTTGCATGTTTCTTTCTATGATCAAGCACTGTATTCAGTGTGAAACGCATAGGAAACACACTTTTATTCTTGACTTGAAAATATTCTAATGCCATTTTTTATCTCTCCATCTACATATTTGTCTTGGGAGTTTCAAGGGCTCTGGTGTGCAGTCCGTGACATGAGATTGTCTTTTGGAAGAACACGTTGTGACAATGTTTTGATGGACACACACTAAGATTAGGAATGCACAAAAACTTTTGTTGTTGTTTGGCTCTCAACTTTAAACATTAGTAAAACAATAATAGAAATACAAATATTCTTTATACCGATTTAAAAAAATAAGTCCATTAATGCTGAAAATGCATACAACACATATTATAATGTAAACATCTTATGCTGTACAACACATAGCAACACTTAAGATAATTGTTAGTAATTACAAAAATAAAAATCCTCCAACATCACAAATTCCTACAATGCATGCTATAATTAAAATGTATTGTTCTTAATAAATCATACAAACACATCAAAGCTTGTACTAATAAAAATAATTACAAACAAGAAATACTCAAAATGTGAACATTAAAGAATGCACCATATAAAACCTATACTTAAACTGCAAGGTATATGCACAATTTAAGTACTAAATAATGCATTTCAAAATAGCCTTAATATAACAATTTAACATAATATTATTACTATTAAAACATGTACAACATATACAAATAAAATAAAGCATTATCTCATAAAATAACAAATCTAGAACATACATAATTATACCATTTGCGTACATTTACAAAATACTTATTGATCAAATAAAAAAGTCCTAAATATATTTTATTTATATATTAATAACATCTACATCTACATTTACATGCATCCTCAATTTCTAGAGGTTTTATTAATGATACCCAGAATAAATTGAACAAGTAAATTATAGTGTTCCTATTATAACTTGGAGAACCTTTCATTTGTATGCTAAAAAAGCTATTATACATACATGAAATCTAATTGACATATTTCAAATTTAAAAATAGTTTTTTTAATTTAGACTCTTTTTAAAAGATGATTCTTAAGATTGGAAGTAAGGGGCGATGCAGAAGCCATCATACAAATTAAATTGACATTGTGACAAATATTACTAATTTACATTGTACACATGTACAAAAAAACACAATTAAAGCTAAGATGAACATATTTTAAATTAAATACATTATAACACATAACTTACAATATGGAATAGTACTTTAAACCATTTTATACACAATTACAGACTTGTAAAACAAATAGTTGGAGTCATTTGAAAAAACAATTACAAAAGAGTTAAAGTTACCATGATATTTGATAGTAATATAATATTTTCGTGAATGTATTGATAATATATTTGAATAGCATTGTCTTAACATTACTATTTCTAACGTTTGTAGAGTTTTTGTTGATTTAACGTTAACTCTTTTGCAAAATTGATATATACAAAAAAAACATGTGTCCCTGGGGTTGAAGTTCCTTAAAAAAAAAAAACTAAGGGATACGTGTAAGGAGAGCCAAGCACTCAAGACCTTGCTGTGTTAGTTAAAACATCAGTTCCTTTATTCAAAATGTAAGTGCATCACATAAAAGACAGTGAACATAAGATACATATTCACTACACATGACAGACCAGGTTCTTTAAAAGACACTTACCCCTCCGAGTGGAAAACGTCACACGTTATGCTCGTTATGACAAGCTTCCTCAGGCTGATATTATCCATTTGTGCAGATGTCACCATAAAGTTTAAAAGCACTGACCAGAGTGGTACGCTCCGCCCCCTGCATCCCGTGTATACTGTGGTCACGTGACCTCAATACAATCGACTTGTGCGGTTAGATAATACCACCATCTTTGAATATTTTGATACATACGGTCACGGATATAAAATATCCTCAACGCACCATCTATTGTGCACATTTCAAATATACGGGATAACTGAAGCCGAGCATGCCAATATCCTCAGCACATTTCAAATTCTCGTAATTTTGGTGATACAAAATGCAAATGCGTTATTAATTACATATTAACACCCTGCTGACACCAATATCAGCACAGTGCCAATTCGCCCTGATGGGTGGTGCTTTGAATAGCAAAATGACAAGGATCAGCAGCTTCTTTAACCTCTCTTATATCCCATTCAATTAATGTTAAATGCGATATCCTGTTCGAGTATCGGGAGGCTAATGACACTATAGGGCTCATTAGTGTAACAGAGACAGCTATTTCTAAGACCAGTAAATTGACGAACATGACTTTCTATATGGACATAATACCTGTGATTCAGGGCAAGGGCCCAAACCAAAAAAAACTAAACAGCAGTGGTGTTGCTGCAGCGCCATTTGGTTGCTTTCTTATAAGAACACCAACATTGCTATTTTTTATAAATGTCATAAAGTGCAATTGCATATTCTATGTCCTATGGCAAAAAACCTCTACAGTTTTATGTGTCACAGTGACCCTGAGACATCTCATTAGAAGCTCTGCATTCTTATCAAACATATGCAATCATCAAAAGTTAGCCAAGGGGCTCTCATAAAGTGCATGTGCAATATTGTTATAAATAGGTCCTGGACCACAAGATAAATAGCTAAAGTGAAAAGTAGCTGACATAAGAAACTGTATTTGTATAAAGTATGTAGTACAGATACAAATAAGTTGGTCCTGGACCATAGAATAGGTGTGCAAAATAGCTAACATGAATACACCATATTTGTGTACAGTATATAGTGCAAATACGCAATAGGCAAGATGTTGCTGCAGAATCGCATATAATGACGGCAATCCCGCTAGTATCTATATTAATCTGTGCAACAAAAATGACTGTAGACATGTGTCATGAACATCAGGAGAAGACATTGGTAGGCTTCATACATGAATGCCAAGCTTGTTGAGACAATTCAACCATAGAGTCCTCTTCAAACCTTAAGTGAATAGCCAAACTACATGTATAATTTCTTTTCCAACATGTTTCTATGATGCAGAACCAGACAATCAATGTAAGAATACAAACATCTCTGAGTCTATGTTGAGACTCTGGGGTCTTAAGGTGTCAAATGTACATGTCAAAGTTGCTTCCAACTGTCGAGGTTTAAGTTCTCTATTACCCAGCCTTTTGTGTTCCGGTACATGGGCCAGACCCAAAAAACAACATTTCTTTGATATCACATTTATGTTTTTGCAAGAAATTAGATGTTATGGGGTATGTTAGGTTCCCATCTTTGAGAGCTCTGTAATGCTGCAATATAAGCAGCTTGAATGGCCCTATAGCTGAGCCAATGTAATGTAGGGCACATTTACAGGTGATGACATATACTACGTATTTGGTTAAGCAGGTGATTCCATGTTTGTAGGTCTATTTCAATGCATTAGAGCTCATGAATGGTTTCTGAGAGACAAACTCACACATTTTACAGTTACCGCATTTTCTGAAGCCAACATTGTGATTGATGGTCATAAAGTTACATAATGCTTCATTGTCTGTAAATACCATACTGGGTGATAACATGGTTTTTAAAGTGTGAGCTTTACGATGAGTGACACTTGCTGTGGTGTCTAAAACCTTGCTAAGATCTGAGTGTGTTAGAAGCACTTTCCAATGTTTATGCATTATTAAACAGATCTGTTCTTGTCAGCTGTTCAGCTTTGCCAAAGCACTCTGCCACTGTGCTTTTGTCATAGCCTCTATTAATGAACCTCTGACTTATGTACTTGGCTACAGTTTGATAATCAATATCTTGGCTACATACTTGTTTAGCTCTCAAGAATTTGCTCTATGGTATGGTCCTTTTTAGAGCCAAAGGGGGATGCCTCTTTTCATGTAGGGTATAGTTTGAGCTAGTCTCTTTACTATACATGCTTGAGGTAAATGAGTTGTCTATAACTTGGAATTTCACACCCAAAAAGACTAGTTCATGTTTACTACATGTGGTGGTAAGTTCTAAGTTTAACATGTTGTTTAGAGTGTGGATGTATTGATGCAACTCCACTTCTGCACCATCCCAAATTATGAACAAGTCATTTATAAATCGGTAGCAGATGACTATCCGTTGAGTGTAATGCTCCAATTCCTCTGCCAAAGCTATTTTGCTCTCCCACCACCCCATACACAGGTTGGCATAGGTTGGTGCCATGCAAGACCCCATGGCTGTCCCCTGGGTTTGTCTATAAATCTGTTCCTCATATAGGAAATAATTGTGTTCAAGAAAAAATTGTAGCATATCCAGGTGCATGCCATTATCATATCATATGATATGAAATTTAATTTGTTTTTTGCACTCGTACACAAGTGTTTCAGAACGCGACAAGGCAAGGGAGAATAACAACGATCTTACTAGGCCCAGTGACATTGAGAACGTGCAAGTGCGTGGGAAAGGGAAAGGGGAAAAGTGCAAGGAAGGGGGAGAGTAGAAAGTGCGGAGCAGAGGAGAACAGATAAAAAATAATAAATAAAAATAAATAGATAATGGAGGCAATAAACAGTGGTAGTGCAGCCAGCAAGTGGCAAGTGCTGTGTTTACGGCAGCAGACTGGGTGAGTCTGAAAAGTGCAGACAAAGAAGAAAATGTGGGGGAGGACTGTATGGGTACGGATACAGTCTCCAGTGCAAGGGGTGGCCAGGAGGCAGTGCAGGAGGGTGGCAGGGTGAGCAGGTACCTGGGCCCAGGGGACAGAGGGTGGCCAGGTGCACGGTGCCAAGAGAGAGCAGATCAGCAGGGGAGAGGGGGAGCAAAGGCAGAAGCAAAGAGGAAGACCTTGAGGTGCTTCCGGAACCAGAGATGGTTTTTCCTCAAGTTTTAGAGTGGCAGGGAGACTGTTCCAGAGGGAGGCCCAACCGAAGACAGAGATCTACCCCCAGCTTGTTTCTTTGAAAAACAACTGACCCTGAGGATGTTAGAGGTAGAGGAGCGAGAGTTATGCTGTCGGTAACTGATAGATCTACTATCTAAGTAAAATCGACAGGCATTCAAACCATGTTGATGCTTGATTGAAGTGTATAGGGAAGCCACATCTAGAGAAACTAGAAAATAATGAGATTCCCAATTGATTTCACTCAACATAGTGAGTAAATCTGAGGTGTCACGTGTATATGAGCTAAGGCTCAACACAAAGGGTTGAAATAAATGATCTAAAAATGTAGATGTACTTTCTAATAAACTGCCAATAGAAGAAACAATGGGACGCCCTGGGGGGTCTACCAGGCTTTTGTGGATTTTTGGATTAAAATATATAAGGGGTGTGACTGGATGACTAGTTTTCAAAAAGAAATATTCATCTTCATGTATTAATTCTAAGTCACACCACTGGCGGAGCTTTGTGAAGTAGATTAAATTGGTGTCATGTAAAACTGATTTCTCCACTGGCTCATAACAGTCTGCATTGTTGAGCTGTTTTGCCACTTCAATTTTGTATTTCTCACTGTCCATCACTGCTATACCCCACCTTTGTCGGAAGGACGAATAACTATAGAGTGATCTGTTTTAAGTTTTTCTAATGCCTTTGATTGTAAGAAGCTCAGATTCCCTTGTGAAGGATGTATGATTGTCGTTAGCTTCTTTAAATCCTTTATAACCAAATCTTCAAAGGTTTCCATTATCCACACAGAATGTTCGGGCAAAAGATAGATTTTGCATTGAAATGGCTGGGGCAACTATTATCCGTTTGGATACCATAATGTTCCTTTAGTGTAATATTGTCCAACACTGTCTCACATTCTTGGTTCTGTTGAGTCATTTATTCCAAATTGGTTAGACAGTTTAAGCTGGTCAAGTCACTCTCTGTTAGGGGAGATATATTCCTTGTAATAGTGCCCTTATTCGAAGTCCCTTCATTAACTTTGGTGGCATAGAATTTTGTCAACTTCAATTTTCTGGTAAACTTAAACAGATCCACTCTAGTGGATGTGTAGTCATAGGTGTAGGTGGGGCTGAAGGATAGGTCTATTGAAAGCACCAACTCTTCTATTTCAGTCAACATACTTGTAGAGATGTTGAAGATTTTCAACTGAAGGTTTTCCTTCCTCTCGGTCTCCCCTTTTGGTTGCTGCCAGATCGTGTAATTATATTTGATTGATTGATTTAATTATATGATTGCTTGTTCCTGCATGCCCGTCTCATTTTGATCTTCCCACCTTTCCTACTGTTCCTCTTCCTTGTCTGGCAAATTGACTTTGTCCCTTCTTGTCCATTCTGCTGTACAGGGGGAGCAGTTTGAATTCTTCTAAAAAGTTGAGCTTTTTTGAAGTTGAGATTTCTGTTTCTGATGTCTGTACTTGTGAGCTAATAGGATCTTCCGTTATTAGTGCTGGTTGTTGCTGATTAGTAGCTATGTGTTCCAGGCATCAGTATATATATATATATATATATATATATATATATATATATATATATATATATATATATATATATATATATATATTCAAAACAAACAGTGTTATGAAGTAGTTTGGGGCATAGACCGGGAGGTGAGTGAAAGGTATTTAATAAATTAGTAACAGGTTGTACAATAAAATATAATGGTATTACTACTGATATATGTGAATACTAAGTAAAGTGGGCAGAGGGGACATGAGCATCGTGTAGCCTCTCGAATCTCTTCTCCAACCTTCATCCACGCTCCACGCTCCACAGCAGGTTCCCATCACGAGCGCTCCCGCTACATTCTACATTCCACAGGCACCATCTCCTAAGCTCGATGCTACACATCCTCTCTATTTCATGAATAACACCCCCAGTTTAAAACTCATAGTCCATTAAATGTCTAGGTCTCGTGTAGCTCCTGCCAACTCTTGATGATTTCCGTGATTCCTCTCCTGAAGTCTCCCACAGCATATCTGGATTCTCAGCCAAGGAAAACACCCCCACAGAATCACCCCTTCCAGAACCACAACCAATATCCACTCTATTCTGCACACCTCCTCTTCCATACAATGACCCTGTATTGGCATCTTCCTCTCCCTCCAAAACCATTACTCTTTCATTGTTCCATACTCTTCTATCACTGGTTCTTACCGCATGCTTAAACACTTCCACCACTTCCACTGGTTTCGACCATCGACAACCATTCTCCCTCAGCACCACTGGAAGTTTGATTCTAACCAAACACCCCACACATGGTAACCTTCCTCTCCTGTATCTCTTGTTGTCATACTGTTCCTTGTTGATCAACTGCCTTCGCCAAATGTTTTTTTCTACATCATCCAAATCAACACATCTACCAGCCACCGCATTCATCCATCCCGGTAATAACTTAGTATTGGCCTTTCTTCCCCTGCTTAACTCGAATGGAGAGACGCCAGTTGTGAAGTGCGGTGTGAATCTATGAGCTTTTACCGTCTCCTTCACTTTTGCTCTCCAATCTCTCCCATTGGACCATGCCAACGTAATGGCATCTTTGATTACTCTGTTGTACCTCTCAACTTGGACGGTAATCTATAAACTAACACCAAGTATGGACATCAATAAAGACAGAACAACTCTATTGAGGAAAGAACAACAACTAATTTTCATAATTAGAAGTTCAGTGATTGGCCTTAATGAACAAATGGATTGGAACCTGTGAATATACACAATTCTCCTACATCATACGACACGTAAAATAACCGAGTACTGCATAGAAAGAAACTTACACAACAGTTTCGCCTTGCCTGCAGTCTTCAGCAATACTATCAAAGTTTACTTCTATCTTAACCGCTCATTAAACAGCGGAAGCAATGCCGACGTATAAAATAAGTGATCGTCCTTTCAGAATCACTATCTATCAGATGAAGGACAAAGCGCTCATAATACTTACGCTCCAATTGCATGACACGCATAACGTCGAGATACACACGAAACAACGTATAAGAATCATGTGACTCCACGTATAACATAATAACGGAAATGGAAGCACTGATGGCAGACCTTGGAAGATAACGTGATCACGGTAAGATTGTAAATTGGGGGAGACGATATGCAAGTTTTAGAACTCTTTTTGGCTTCTGTCACCTCGATAAGGGTGTAGTGAACTTCAAGTCCACTTTATTTTGCAGAGATTAGGAAGTATTTAATTGTGACACAACGAAGTATACTATTCTACCTCCGGCGCAGGATTGATCGGGTTACATAAATGCAGACTCGAACTGACTGTGGCACATTAAGCAATACCTCCTCGCATACTAGCGATATTGAAGTAAGCCGCATTTTTGAACTTTACGAGTATTACAAAATGCTTGCACTAACGTTAAATAGCAAGAAGGATTAGAGCACACTATGGGTTTCTTTTCGTCCACCTTATCTTCATTGACCTGTGTTCTTATACCATACAGGCAATGAATGACTATTTGTAGTTCACCTATGAACTAACAACAGACCGGAAATTACTACGGGAAGAATAACCCTGGGCTGTTCCATATCCATTGCAACACGAGACAAGCACGTCTGTGTTAAACCAGACGACATTACACTGATCGTTTGACCCTGTGCAACGATACGCATAAAGAATGGTAAGCATTGCACGATATTAAGAAGTATAAATGCTTAAATCTATACATGAACGGACTCCTCAAGAGGTAAAATTACGGCTTACCCTTATGTCCCCTGCAGTTTATATCAGCAAGTTCCATTTGATCAGATGTTTAGTCCCAGAGACCCAGGACATAGGACTGAGTAACTCAGGAGACTATATTGAGGAGGGCTTCTGGAGTACATAACTTCCTTCTTCCTAAGTAAGTGGCAAATCACACATAAAGTCTAAACATGCACGAGCAATTGTATAGTTTGACTATTTTTATCTGTCTTACTTCCCGCCGCCAGTATAGAGGGTGGGTTGATTTTGGGTTTTTGGTTCACTGTTGCTGAGAGTGGATGATAATATGAAATGTCACTGTTATCCCTTAACCACTCAGTGGTATACTCGCCAGTTAGGGCTTGAGCATTACCTTAACAGACCAGTACTTTATGACTAGGTCAGTTCTAAATGATTATCCAATTCTACATGTAGAAAATGGATAACTGGGGCATCATTTACTTATACCCTGATCTGTTCCCCTTTCAGGTATGGAGTCCCTTTTGCTGTTGGGTTCCAAATGAATCATGGACCACGCACAGGACATGTACAGTTTGGACAACCTATGTGCATGAATCGTGAAGAAAGCGTATTCACATGCTCATTGGTCTTTTCTATATCTGTTGAATTCGCAATTTAATTGTGGACAAAATTAGAGGAAGTGTAACCTGTGAATTAAATTGATTAGGTTTAAATTGACTTGGTAGACGGCAGACTACCCCTGATGAATTTCTGTTTTACCTGTTTACACACATGATCAGAAAGAAACATGTTGGGAATGTGATGAGAGTATGAGTATGCCTGAATTGAGATTGGAATGAATGTAGTGTGGAAATAAGTTTAGTTTGGTGATATTTATACAACACTACCTCTGAGTGACCCTAATTTGGATCACTTTTGGTTTACACAAAATTTGGTATTATTTACTTTTTGCATTTTTCGGTGTTTACCCTGCTGCTATACAGGCTAATTGTACTTGCACTTTCTTGAGATACTGTAAGTTGTTTTAGTATTTGTTGATTTTGTGAACACATTTTTAATTTTGTTGAGCAAAAATTATTAAATGACATATATTTTTGTAAATACATTTGGAATCTGTTTTGGAACTACAGATTGATGGTCTAGACATTGGGACACATACCTATAAGGGAACAGACAAGCCCCTTAGCACTGTTTTGTTTCTTGTTCAAGGCTTCTCCTATATTGCTGAGGATGTGCTAAGAAAAGGGCTTACAATACTCTTAACTCCTTTAAAGTGTTTTTTGTGTACCTCTCAACTACACCATTAGACTGGGGATGATAAATGTTGCTGACCTTATGAACAATCGATCTTTCTCCTAAATATTTCTCCATCTCTCTAGATTTGAACTGAGATCCATTTTCTGTCAGGACTTTTTCAGGATACCCCTCACGCTCACACACTTCTTCCACAAACTCAATCACTTTCTGAGTCGTAACCTGGGGCACCATGGTCAACTCTGCCCATCTCGTTAACATATCAATCATGACAATAAAGTAAGTAGAACCTCCTTCACTCCAACTCGGACCCAACACATCAATAGCAATCTTTTTCCAAGGCCCCTCCGGTACGTCTCTCAACACCATGGGATATTTCTCTCCCAAACACACTTTATCACTCTTCAAACAAAAGATACAGCTTCTGATTCTTCTTTCCACTTGCCGGTCATATCCACGCCACCAATACGTATTCCTTATCCTTTGCTTCATTTTCATCATGCCTTGTTGGCCTTCATGATCCAGCTGAATGATCTTTTCTTTGAGCCCCTTCGGCGGTACCAGCTTGTCATTTCTCATCAGGCACCCACTCTGGACATATAGTTCATGTCTGACATTCCAAAATGCAATGACACCAGCTTCTGTCATTTTAGTTTTGTTCCAACTTGTTTCCTCTACGTTCTTTATTACTTCTAACAAAACATTGGGCCTCATTATGAGTCCGGCGGTAACCGTGCCGGAAATTCCGGCAGGTTACCACCAGACTCGTATTACCATTTCGCCTGTGTGATTGCCGGAATCACTGGGGCATTACAACCCTGGTGACCCGGTAATTCCAGAGGTGGAAATTGGTAAATCCCCATTCCCATGGAGTCCCACAGGACTGCATGGGGATGGGGACCATTGAAACACTGGATCCGTCTATGACAGAGCCGGTGTTTCCATGTCTACCTGCAGGCGGGTGGTGTTAAACCCGCCAGGTCAGACCTGGCAGGAGTGACACCTCCCGCAGGACTCTTATTTAGCCGGTCCGGAAAGAACAGTGGTGATGGATTTACCACCACCATTCTTTCCGGACCGGCAGGGTCGTAATGAGGCCCATTGTCTTTCATAATTTCCTCGTCCCATTCCTGTCTAGATATTGCTGCATTCAATACTTCACAGATCATTTCATGTTCATTGAGTTCCTCATTCATGTCATCATAACTGGTCAATCTTGATAAACAATCCGCTCTGCAGTTCTTTACACCAGGAATATAAACCATGATGAAATTGAATTCTTGCAATCTGGACACCCAATTGCAAATTCTGCTTGAAACTTTGTCCAAGCCTTTCGTGGCAAACACTTCCACTAGAGGTTTATGGTCTGTGTAAATTTCAACCTTAACACCCCAAATGAAACTCCTGAATTTCTCAGTAGCCCACCTGATGACAAGAGCCTCTTTCTCTGTAGTTGCATAAGCCTTTTCCGCTACTTTAAGTAAACGTGAGGCAAAGGCTATCACCAGCTTTACCTTCATGAAATTGCATCAGTGTTGCTCCCAGCCCCACTTTGCTGGCATCCGTGGTGACAACTGCCCTTCTTCCTCTCACATAATTCTGGAGCGTTGGGGCCTCAGCCAATGCTTCTTTTATGAAGTTAAATTCACTCTCACATTCTCCATCCCACATGAATTTCTTGTTGGCCTTCAACATACTTCTCAGGTTGACTGTGTGATCTGAAAATCCCTTAATGAATTTAGCATAGTACTCGGCCATGCCTAAAAAGCTTCTGAGTTGTTCCTTGCTATCAGGTGTTATCATGGATTTTATTGAGTCTAGCAAATTCCTTCTTTGGTGAAATTCCATCTCCAGAAATCAGATGCCCCAGATATTCAATTTCTTTCCTATGGATTTTTGATTTTAACTTACTCAGTACCATTCCTGCCTCATACAGTTTTCTAAATACTCTTTCCAACCTTTTGTTGTGTTCCTCCTCGTTGTTTGCACATACAAAGATATCATCTTGAAAGAAAATCACTCCACTTTCTCCATTTAGAATCCTGTACATGATCTTCTGAAAGACAAAGGCTGCTGAGCTAAGCCCAAATGGCATTCTTCAAAACTGGTATAACACCTCCGGGGTAATGAACGTAGTTAAATGTTTGGATTCCCTGTGTAATTTCACCTGATGATACGCTGCAGTCAAATCCAACGTTGAAAATATCCTTGCCAAACCCATCCTAGAAATGAACTCCTGAATGTTTGGTATCGGGTGCCTCTCTGGAATAATACACTTGTTTAATTCTCTCATATCGATGCACAGCCTAATCTTTCCCGAACATTTCCTGACCACAACCATTGGTGATACCCATTCAGATGCATCAATGCTCTCAATGATCCCTTGATCTTCTAGTTTGTTTAGCTCAAGTTTTACTTCTTCTCTGAGCGCCAACAGTACATTAGGTAGCTTTTGAGCTACTGGTTGGTGCCTGATTTGAGTAAAATGCAATGGGCAACTCCTTTCACACATCCTATGGTATTCTCTGTGAAAATGTCCTTTCGTATTTTCTCCATATTTGCTTCTGTTCCTTCTACTAGCAGCACTGAATCACTTGCATTGGGGTCCAACCGAACATTTAACAGCTTCTAAGGAGTCCAACTAAGCAAAGAGGATGCTCCATTTTTTTAAACATAAATGCAACCTTCTGCTTGCCTTTCTTTGAACATCAGAATGGCACTAAACCAACCAATGAACTCAATCTTGGCTCCTCCATATGCTCTTGGTCTAACAACCACCTCATACAGAAACTCTGGTCCACAACTCTTCCATACACTCTAAGGAAAGAGTGTATATCTGGCTCCTGAATCCACCATCATAACGATGGGATGTCCATTGACTGTGATAGTTGTTCTTAGACTATCAATCTCCTCACCCTCATCTGCCACCATGAACAAACATTCTTCTCCTTCATCATAGTCACCACCAATCCAATTCATATTTGATGCTTCTCGTCTGCCTCTACAGCACCTGGCAAAATGACCTCTACCATTGCAATTCCTGCATATAATCTGCAAAGCCGGACACGTTGTGCTGCTTGCCCAATATGATGGACTCCCACACCAGTAACATGTTCTCAGCATTGCGCTGCCTCTTCTTCTCTGAGCACTTCCACCTCGGTTCTGGTGCTCCAGTTTCCTTCTTCTGATCCTATGTCTTCCATCTTGGACGTCTCTCATTTCAGCATTGGGCTTACCCTCATTCTTTATTCTCCCATCCATTTGAAGATTGGTATTTGCTCTCCTAGCTTCATTTCCAACCACCGCAACCATTTCCTCTGACTCTGGTTGCACAACACTGACTGATGTCTTGATCGACCCTTCTTTTACTCTGCTCTCCAAAGTTCTCACACATTTCAGTGTGCTCCACCTCCTTGGCCATTTTCAGTACTTCATCCAATGAAGGATCATCTTCAGCCCATAGCTTCTCCCTGCCTTTGCTACTGCTACATTCTAGCATAAACCGATCCCTTCTTCTCTCTTCCAATTGTTGGTCAAATGTACATGTCCTTGCCAACTTACTCAATGCTGTAACATACTGTTCCACAGTCTCGCCCTCTTCTTGGTCTCCCTTCCCAAACTTGTACCTTTCCAAAATCATGCTAATCTTCTTCTCATAATGTTTGTTCAGCTTATGAATTTCCTTTTTGTACTCATTCATGTCCCCACTTTCACCTCACTAGAAGATCTGGTAAATCCTCATATTTCTCTTGACCAGCCGGTCCAAGACAGTGCGGTAGTAAGGACTTTTTTTCTTTCTACACTGTAGTTGGTTCCACACACCACGCTAGCATAGTGCTCAAACACCTTGAACCACCTCTTCCATGGTAGTACAGGTTCCCCTATGTCTGGCATGAACATCTGTGGAGCTGGTACACTGTGCATAGACATATCGCCACCACCTCTGTGAGCCGTGTGGTCTAGAAAATTGCTTGATGGCTTGAACGTATACTGATGTTGGTATCTGGTTTTCTCTTCTGGTTTCTTATTCTGGTTTTGTGACTAAACACTTGAATCACCCAAAAAATATGGACACAAAGAAAAAGACGATCGGATGAGGATTACTGATCAATGCCTGACCTTCTGATGGCCGGCGGAGCCTCATGCACTTGGGTCAAAGGGAAATCCCAAAAGTACTGCCACGAAGGAGAGGACAATTGGATGATGATTACTGATCAGTTCATGACCTTGTAATGGCTGGCGGATCGTCGCGTAATCTTTTAATGCTTTAAATTCACCCTGACTTTGAAACGATGCATGCGCATGCCCACAATTTCTCTTCTCCCTTTTGATCAAAAATGATTTATCTTTCATGGATGTGTGCTCGTCACCGTCACGCCCCTACCTGCAACCGGCCGGAGATCCTTCTCAACAGCTGTGGGTGAATGTCCTCGTCGCCACTGAAGTATGGGCATAGACCAGGAGTTGAGTGAAAGGTATTTAATAAATTAGTAACAGGTTATTCAATAAAATATAACGGTATTACTACTGATATATGTGAATACTAAGTAAAGTGGGCAAAGGGGACTTGAGCGTCGTGTAGCCTCTCCAGTCTCTTCGCCAACCCTCATCCGCGCTCCGCACCAGGTTCCCATCACGAGCGCTCCTGCTACATTGTACATTCCACAGGCACCATCTCCTAAGCTCGATGCTACATGTAACAAATTAAATCTGTGCGCACGTCCAATTCAGCTGGTGCTAATCTTTTGTGGTACGCAACCACAATAATATATACTCAAAGAAAGAGAAGAGGACAGAAATGTCACTGTTCTGCACCCTGTCGGAACCACAATAAAGAAATCCAGGATGGTGTGTGTAATAATCATGGTATTTTTATTATCCAATGACAACAAAAGTAAAAGCAAGCAACGCGTTTTGCACCATCCTGGTGTTTGATCACCTGACAACAAATTGCTCCAATCACAATTATGTAGCAGATGCAGTCTTGTCTCTGTTTCGAATATCAAAAACACAGTGTGCAAAGATGTTAATGATGGCAGTCATATTATAGTACTAAAATGCACAGAGCACCAATTGCCCACCATTCATATCTGAATAGACACAGACTGCCTGTTGAAAAGCAGGCATATATCCTAATCTAATTAGGTGGAAACCAGAGTGTTCTTTACCAACTATGCGGACGATACGCAGCTCATTATAGAACTAGTGGGTTCCCATATCCTGGATAGTGAGAAGATTGCAAAAGCGTACGGCAAAATCAATGAATGGATGCAGTAAAACTGGATGTGTCTCAATGATACTAAAACCGAACTCATGTTGTTTGGGTCCAGTCGCATATTAGCTAACCTGGGGAAGGAGTATGAGACTTTCCAGATACATGAAGCCACAATCCAAGTCTCCAACCAGGTCAAAACCCTGGGTATGATGGTGAACTCCTCGCTCAATTCAGAAGCACAGGTTAACTACCGGTATAAAAATACAGTCTATTACTTATGCCTAATGAAGGCTATCAGTCCTTATCTTAACAAAAGCAATATGGCCACAATTGCAAGGGCCATTGTGTTATCTAGATTGGACTATGGCAATGCCTTACTCACTGGTGCATCTGCCAAGGACCTAGCCAGATGTCAAGTCATAGAAAACGATGCAGTGAGGTTAGTAAAGAATCTTAGGAGAGGGGAGCATATTACCTCGGCCAGAAGATCACTACACTGGCTCAGGGTCGAAGAGTGGATAAAATTCAAAGCCATGACACTTGTTCATAAGTGCCTCTTCAGGAAAGCCCCCAGCTATTTTAAGAAGAGCTTGGCAATATACACCCCGCAAAGACAGTTACGCTCCGAAGGGCAGAGCCTACTTATAGTACCCAAATACAAGCTCATGATAGGCATGGGCAGATCTTTTACAGTTCTAGCAGCTCAGCAGTGGAACAGACTTCCGCTGGCACTCAGACAGGAAGGAAATCAACCAGATTTTAGAAAACTCTTGAAGACTCACCTGTTCAGGTAATATGGTCTCTTCCTCAGTCATATCCTGAGACACAAATATAGTTGCAGGAGGTGCTATAGTTCTGTGTTTGTCTGTTAAAGCGACCTGATGCCTGTGGGCTTCCGGCGCTATACAAGCTGACATACATACATACAATTAATAGTAATACATGGAGAATATCATGACTGCTAATGCAGGTTGACACTCAACCTTTAAAAACCAGGTGCAAACGAAAATAATATAGCTGTAAAGGGCACAGTGCAGATAAAACAACACCACATCATTCAATGAATGGTACAAAATATGAGAAGAAATAGAGGAAACACAAAAATCATCCTGTTACAATATACATTGCAATTGCTAGCAGAATAAAAAAAACTCCTGAAGTCCCCTGAAAATAGTTACAATGATAAGCTATAAAGTGCAAATGCAGAAAATTAAAACCTGCAGCTGTTAAATGCAAGATACAAGCAGCACTACTAAAGTGCAAGTGCATAGTACAAATAAGGAGGAAAATGACCACTCTTAGCTATATAATACTGATAAATACACATATAATAGGCAACTTAGCACAGTACACATACCTGATGTTCTGTGTGACACAACTACAAATTCAACCATGAAACCCGAAGTATGAACACTCACTCCGATTCACGCCAAATCCAACCTTAGAACTCACTTGAACTGTGGTATGCGTGTCAGTGTATGTCATGTGAGTGTATGTTGTGTGAGTGTATGTTTTGTGCGTATGTTGAGTGAGTGTGTGTAAGAGTGCCTGGCATAAGTGTGTGCGCAGCGTAAGAGCTTGTGGCATGTCCGCCATTTTGTGTATGATTTTATTTGCCTGACGGGGTACAGGTTGGAGAACAGAATGCGTGCCGTCATTGTTATTTCAAGGGTTTGGCTCCTCCTGGGTAGCTCTCGCTTAACCTTATGACTAATTTCATGTTAATACACTAATCTCCTGCGGTATTGCACTTCTATAAGAAACAGCGTCTGGCCATTTTTTGAAAATCGTGTGTGTTATGAAGCTATTTGCTTGAACACTGCTGCTTTGGTCAGGTTGTTGAACGCTAGCCGTGGAATGGCTTCGACCATGTCCGGGAGGCAACCACGACAGCAATGAGGCTGGGTGCCATTTTCTTAAGCAGTCATTGAAGGAGGGGGTGAAAAGTGAGGTGGAGGTGGTACTTGATATAGGGGCGCCTGAGGAAGAGCTGGAGAGAGGAGCTAGGAAGGAGTTGCAATGACTGAAGTAAGGAGCACAATAGAAGCTATAGAGAAGACTTAAGCACGAATTGGAGGAAGGAACTAAGGAGGGGACGAAAGGATGAGTGAAGGAAGATTATAAGACATGATATAATGAAATATTGCAATGAGGAGCGATAAAGGAAAAGTTGAGAGGAGGAGCTGAGAAGAAAAAAGAGGTAGAAGGGTCTGGGGAGGCTAAGAAGGATTTAGAAGTGGGGGGAGTGACGACGAAAAAGACGAGCTCACTCTACAGGTTGTGTGAGTGATGTGGGAGGAGCAACGAGCATGTGGCTGAGTGTTGGGGGAAGTGCGACAGGAGTCCGTGGAAGGTCAGGTGCGTTAGGAGGGATTAGGCACAGGTCATCTAGGGAGACAAGCTTGCAGTGAGATGCCAAGTAGGAGAGGCCGTTTGGGTTGGAGGGTTCCTTTCCACCGTCCTCTGCTGCCCCTAAAAATCCAGAAAGGCTTATCCTAACAGGTGTGGGGGTGACATTATTATTCGGGACCTTTTTATGATTTGTTTGGATCAACCTGCACCTGTTCACCTGAAATGTTTTGTTGTATTACTCCTCCGGGGAGACCATGACCGGGGCCCTAATAAGAACAGAAGAATCTTTAGTTGGAACACTTTTGAAACTCTCTGAGAGACACCAACGACTGAGGTTGCACTGAGAACAAACCACATGCTGGTGAGCGACTATCCTGACACTGATTATGCTATTGCACATACTTGGCCCTGAGGGAGTTAATTTGATGTTCATCTGGCCTGGGTTAGATCACACTCAGCTGCGGGGCACCCCCTTCACAGTCAATTCCTTAGGAATTGAGGTTTGGTGCTGCAGTATATTTTGATTACACCCTTTTTGCAATAATCCCCACCTTCAGGTAGGGGTCTGCAGTCCGCTCATAATCCATTGTCTGGCTGAGTAACAATGCGTCTTTCCACCTGCAAGGGATGTTTTTAATGTGATATGATATGATATGATAGGTTATTTATAACACGCTTAATACCCAGAGGTTTCTAAGTGCGGACACGGGGATTGTACCTCTGTTGCTCCATGTCGTCTTGCTTCCAAGGCGAGCACGTTGCCGCTGAGCTATCCTTCCGAGACAATGTGGCATTAGCACCCTGTTCCAAGGGCTGAAACGGTGGGTAACGGCCCTGCAGCCCGAGTTAACGGTCCGAGCGAAGCGGGTTTCATGGGGAATGGGGTTGGCAAACATTTTTTAAAAAGGAGGGTGGCGAAAGCTGGCGGCCAGCGGTGGGGCGGCAGTTTATGGGTTCACTGGATCACAGGCTGAGATTAGCGGTTTCAGCCCACATTTCAATTAACCTGATTGGCTGATCCCCCACCCCGGATGCTAATGTACCATAGTCTTGGTGACCAGGCCTTGTGGCAGAATAATCATAGGGCTTGAGAGATCCAGGTTCAGCAAACGACATGGCACCATCACATTTAGTATTTGCAAAGCCATTGTTTGGTTGAACAGACTGTAGCACAGCTATGCATTCACGATTGCAAAGCCGGGGCCTTTCTAAGCAGCCCATATGGCAGATTTATTTTCCCAGTATTTTCCAAAGCGCCTGCTGCTCTGCGTATGCAGACAATGTGGCAATATTCTGTGTGCAGGATTTCAAAGGCCACAGTTTTGCTCTGCAGACCACTTGGCAGATTATTCTAGAATTTCTAAACGCCACCGATTTCCTGTGCAGGCAATGTGTCC
The DNA here is from genome assembly GCF_040938575.1 of Ambystoma mexicanum. Lineage (NCBI taxonomy): Eukaryota > Metazoa > Chordata > Amphibia > Caudata > Ambystomatidae > Ambystoma > Ambystoma mexicanum. Next base: position 1,625,315,134 of record NC_090929.1, read on the forward strand.
AATTAATTTACAAGAAGAGCCTTCGCAGGATTGGCCTGATGATAGGGGTTTGTAGAAAGGGCTGCCTGGCCGAGTCTTCTCAGCCTGATGTGTGCGGAGACTGGGGCTTTCCTCGGGAGGCTGTGACTTTCTGTTCCTGCTCTCCCACTGGAGAGATCCAGGCGCTGATCTTCCTTTAAATCCGCAAGATGGCCATATTGTAGGGTTATTTGTCACTACTTGGTATTCATTGTTGTGGATGTTGTTGGGTGTTGCTCCTTTCTTGTGCCCTGAGACCTATGGCCGGTGAAGGCTGGTAAGCTTTTCATTGGAAGGGCGTAAACAATTTCCACAAATGCATGCACGCGACCAAGCCTATTGGGTTAAAATATTGACTTTTACAGCACACTTTTTGTGAAAAAGTGGGTAAAAAGCCCTTCAATTCACAATCAGTTTTGCGGGATAAATCATGAAAAATATTTAATAGGATACCAACAGTACACAAATAGCATTTTCCAACGCATTTTCATGATGTCTTTGCACACAATGGGCCTCATTACGACCCAGGCGGTAAGGGGTTAACGGTGCCGTAAAAGGTGTCGGCGCCGTTAAACTCTTACCGCCTAATTACGAGGTCCCTTTGCGGTCCCAACCTTAACGGCTGGTTTTACCAGCCGTTAAGGAAGGAACCCGCAAAGGGACTTTCAAGGTAATTACGGTACCGCAGTTTGCGGTACCGTAATTACCGCCTTCCCCATTCCCATTGAGACCTATGGGGGCAAAAATGGGAATGGGGAAGGGCCAATGCTGAATGGGGAATTCCCGCCCCGCCAACCTTGGAATGGGGCGGTAGTTCCGCCATTCACCATGGCGGAGTTGGTAAAATACCGGCGGCAACCATGGCGCTACTAGCGCCATGGTTACCTACCGCCTGGGTCGTAATGAGGCCCAATATATGCCAGCATTCAGCCAGTGTAAGAAAACATGTTCACGCTGGCTGTGTCCACAATATATAGGAAAACAGAAAAAGATTGTCCAGAGGAAAATTGATTTGAAGAAATGTGTATCAAAATTTATTGAAAGTGATACCAACAATGTAAGAAATAGTGAATCAATCACAAATAATTAAACACTAATTATTTTAATATAGCAAAACAGCAGCAACTATATGCCTAAAATCGGCTAAAACATTTTCACACATACTTGCCATTCATAATGCACTCATTCAAACCCAACTCAACATACCGTGACATACATCCAAAAGCTAAAAGACAAAGGGATCATGTTAAAAACCTATGGGGAGAAGGAATTCATGACTAGTCCCCATAAAACAGACATAATTTCTATGTTCACAATCAATAGAATTAATTAACAAATAATCTATTGTCAGGGTGGATCGGAAGGAAAAGTGCAAAGGATCGCATCCCTGTAGGGTTTATCTCTCAACCAGTTTCGACGTGTAGTGGTAGTAAACACAACGTCTTCCTCAGGAGGTAGATGTTACCATTCTGGTGAAGGCCAAATTGTTGTAATGGCCGTAATTAAGTGGTGCGGCCCGTCACGCTGGGGAAAGCCAAGACCAAATCCTGACCTAAAAGGCCCCCTATTAAATTAGGAAACGCCAAGGCTGCATATGTTGGAAATAGGGAAAGCAGCAGAGCTTAACCCGAAACACCAATATCGTCTGTAGATCACTCCATCAAACAATTTTCCATCTCTGTGAAGTGGCCCGCGTAGTATGAGTCCAAGAGGCAGACTCTTCAAGCTGAAATTAATTTCCTCACTCGAAACGCCACGCATGCGTGTAAGAAGTGTGCACAAAAGAGGCTGGCACAAACACTTATTCTGGCTTTGCCCATAATGCCAGTAGGAATTACAAGCCACTGCAAGTAAATTTTCTAGTGCTGACTAAGCAAATATAGGCTAGTTTCCTCATGTAAGAATGCTAATGTTGGCTTTGCCCATAATGCCATGCCACACAACATGTCCATGATGGCTGTTGCCCATATAGGCCAGTTCCCCAATGTAAACACTTTCACACTAGCTTTTCCCACTGTGTCAGTAATACAGCCATGCCACTTCAAGAAATCATGTTCATGCTGGCTATGTTACTGTAGACCAGAACCCCGAAGTAAGAACAGTCACACCGGCTTTACCTATAATGCTCCCAGACTGCTGCAAGAAAAAATCAGCATTCCCACTCTGCCAATATAAGCCAGCAACCCTAAGTAAGAGCATTCACTTTGCTAATAATGCTAGTAATAACATCATGTCACTGCAAGAAAACATGCCTATGATGGCTGTGCAAATATAGGTCATACCCCATGCTAGAAAACTCCCTTTGGCTTTTCCCATTATGCTAGTAACCATGCCATTTCAATAAAAGGGTATCTGGTCATTTCATCTAAAGCATTACCATCGAATGCCATTCCATCGACAAAATTGCATCGAAAAATATGCATCGAATGCATGTTTTTTCAAGGTAAAGGGTTTATTGATATTTATAATGGGTTTAAAGGGTAAAAAACAGGGTTTGGGGCGCAACCCCCATTTAAAAAAAAGGAAAAAACGTGCATTCAATGATAATTTTTTCGATGCATTTTTTTAGATGGAATGGTCATTCGATGGTATAAATTCGATGTAATTACCATAAACCCAATAAAAGATATCCCTGGTGGCTGTGCCATTATAGGTCAGTACCACAGCATAAGAACGCTCAGATTGGTTTTGCCTATAATGCCAGCAATAATGTCAGGCCTCCGCAAAACAAAATGTAATGCTGGCCCGTGCCAATATAGGCCAGCACCCCAATGTAGCACACACACAGTGGCTTTGCTCATAATCTCAGAAAGGATTTATCTAACACAGGTTGACCTTGAGTAAAATATAACATGAAGAACACATTTTAAATAGAACTCCTGCCCCAGGAAAATGTTAACTACTGGGTTAATCTGGATTTCCTCAAGGGAAAGCTGCCAAAAGTAAAAACAAAGGTGTTGGCAAAAAATATGGTGAGCACTGCATCAGCTAAAGCAGACTCTCGTGAAGAGAGAATCTGTGACATGAATAAGGTGTCGCAGAAAAGGCCTGATCATGAGCAATGTTTGGGCTAACTGACATGCACAGATCAATAATATGTAGCCCTATAGGCCGACATATTTCCAAAAGAGCACAATCTATTGACTATATGGTTATGCGTCTGGTGGTCTCTGTGTGCACAGATGGCTGAGCCCAGAGCCCCCTGTTAGCAGTGATGACCTAGGTTTCCCAGAACACACCACAGGCGAGTAACCAGAGAATAACTGAATTACCCTTGGGAGCTTTTACAAAATTGCATGCCCCCAATTGGCGCCCTGATGCACAAGGGCTATGGTGCGGTAGATACAAATAAATAATTAAATAAACACATGCGGAAATCAGCATACAGTTCAATATGTTACCAGAAATGGCTTTCCCTCAGGCCAAGACAAATAACCACAGGTCTGAACAGTAAGTTCAATAGAGAGGCAAGATAGCTTACATCACGGGGCCGCCTCCTGAATACACTACCTACCTCAACCATGCTACTTCACGGGTGGGTTTGGCAGGCATGCAGCCAGTGAGGCTTGTTTGGCTCAGCAGGGGGGGGGGGCACTACAAGAACTCATGTCTGTACATGCCAAGCACAAGACAAACAATTTAGTGTGTGCCGGCCCCACTTCCACTCACCACACAGTCACTTTTGATTGGGTCAGAAAAGCAGCCAATGAATGTTGAATGTGTGCATGATTGACAGCAGACTCTGGCTTCAGATTGGCCCAAGTTGCTGTCAGCCACATACAGGGCTACTGCAAACCTGCACTGTTTCAGTAGACAGTGGGACGGCGCCCTGTGCCCCACAATCCACACATTTCCCCAGATTGTGCAGAGCAAGGTGTCCCATCCAGACAACACAGAAATAACACATTGGTGATGCAAGTGTGCACCTAGCAGGGGCCAAGACAGACTACTGTCCTGTTCCATCATGCACGTGCAGTGCACATGATGATAATGATGACGGTGCAGCTGCCACCTTTGATCATGCTGCAGAAGGGAATTTAGCCAGGTGAAAGATGTGAGTTTGTTTTAATCTTTCATCTAGTGCAGGAATATGGGGGGGCAGGACCTTGGCGCCCAAACATAGCAGGGCTTTTTTCTCACTTCTAATCGTATTAGAGTCACATCGCCTTATTGCAGACTCTCTCTCTCTTACGCGCATGCACACTCATTAAAACTCTTTCCCACACACCCTGCATGCCACCCAAAATACCCACACACTCGTGCAAAATGAATAAATAATGTAAACGTACCCTTCCATGCAGCGTGATCACCTCCTCTCAGGTGCAGGGATCCCCGGATTCAGAATTAGGAAGCACCTGTTGGCTGGCACAATAGAAGAACTGTGTGGGGCCAAGCCAAGGGATCCCAACTTGGTTGTCAAACAAACCTGCTCAGTTCATCGCCAGGTCAACATCAATGCCCTACAGATACACTGCTAGGTATACTTCCGGGATGAATGTTGACCTCACGGATGGGAGGGGGTGCCTCCTTAAACACCCCCTGCCTGGCAAGTCGTTAGGGACTGTGTTAGTCGTTAGGGACTGTGTTACATAGCTACAGCACTGGCAAGTCGTTAGGGACTGTGTTACATAGCTACAGCACTGGCAAGTCGTTAGGGACTGTGTTACATAACTACAGCACTGGCAAGTCGTTAGGGACTGTGTTACATAACTACAGTACCGGCAAGTCAAGTCGCTAGGGACTGTGTTATATAACTACAGCACTGGCACGTCGTTAGGGACTGTGTTACATATCTACAGCACTGGCAAGTCGTTAGGGACTGTGTTACATAGCTACAGCACTGGCAAGTCGTTAGGGACTGTGTTAGTCGTTAGGGACTGTGTTACATAGCTACAGCACTGGCAAGTCGTTAGGGACTGTGTTACATAGCTACAGCACTGGCAAGTCGTTAGGGACTGTGTTAGTCGTTAGGGACTGTGTTACATAACTACAGCACTGGCAAGTCGTTAGGGACTGTGTTACATAGCTACAGCACTGGCAAGTCGTTAGGGACTGTGTTAGTCGTTAGGGACTGTGTTACATAGCTACAGCACTGGCAAGTCGTTAGGGACTGTGTTAGTCGTTAGGGACCTTGTTACATAGCTACAGCACTGGCAAGTCGTTAGGGACTGTGTTAGTCATTAGGGACTGTGTTACATAGCGACAGCACTGGCAAGTCGTTAGGGACTGTGTTACATAGCTACAGCACTGGCAAGTCTTTAGGGACTGTGTTAGAGGCGAATGAGTTGTTGATGAGATTGGTGATAAATGGTGCAATTTCCGATGCAGAATCTTTTAGCAAGGTTGCAGGGCACGTATCTCCTTAACATCTAGAGGGTTTTAGACTTTCGATAATGTTTATTGTGTCCCGCGTAGTAAGTGGAGTAAAAGAAAAATGGAGATACCTTGGGGGTATCTGTTGGAAGTTCTGTAGATGGTAAGGTATGGTTGAGATTGAGTTTGGATTCTTTTAGGTCAATTTTGGATTGTGGAAGTGAGATTTTGTCGGCGAGGGCGTTCTGGATATTAGAGCACCATTGTGCATCTTAAATCGTATGATCAGTTGTGGAAGCTGGGAATTCCGGCTCCCTGAGAATTGTGAATAGTTCTATTGTATTAGATTGGGCATTTAGGATTCTGTGATTGTAGACATCACTTTTAGATTTGATAGTTTCAAATTTATAATACTTCGCTATATTTTTGAACAGTGTTTTATTTTCAAGAGAAGGCGTTTTGATCCATTTGTTTCCGGCTGATCTTTTTTGTGCCTGCTCGTGGGTGAACCATGCATTAATGTGTGCTGGAGGTTCGGATTTTTTACTTTTTGTGGGGCGATTTTCTCTATAGCTGCTGTTATAGTTTTGTTATAATGGCTGACCAGTGTTGACGGGTTACAGTCCAGATGTGATGGATGTAAGATAGGGGTAAGTGGCGGTAACATATAGGGCCTCATTACACGGATGGCGGTGGACCAAGCTGCTATTAGCACCTTTGTCCATGCCGGTAAAATACCGGCACCGCCTTGGTGGAAAGGGGAACTACCACCCTATTCCAAGGTTGGCGGGGCAGTAATTCCCCTTTCCCCCATTGCCCTTCCCCATTCCCATTTTTGCCCCATAGGGCTCTATGGGAATGGGGAAGGCGCTAATTACGGTGCCGCAAATTGCGGTACCGTAATTAGCACCCTGGTCCCTTTGCGGGTTGGTTTTTAACACCTGCAAAAAGCAGTAGTAAGGCGGTAAGGGTTTACCGGTAAAATACTGGTACCGGTAAACCCTTACTGCCTACTTTGTAATGAGGCCCATTGTCTCGGTTAACATTTTTCAGGTTTCTAGATGGGGAATGCAAAATGAATATCATAAAATGGATTATTTACAATATACACAGGAAATCAAATACCCAGGCTGATAAATATTTACCTGTACACTAGCATATAAAAAAGGGCTGCACTTGCATCTACTTTCGCACAGGCTACAACCATGACATGTTTCAGTCCTAATCAGTGTCACCCTTCTTCAGGGGGACTCAATACGCACACCAGGCTATAGGTGGTATCCTGAAAAGTCAGGATTCCGCAAGAAAAAAAAATCTGAGTAGAATGAGCTCACTCCTAAACCTTTCTTCTTAAGGGCACCTGAAATATCTCTCTTCCTTGACCATCTCAAGCAATTTCTCCTCTTCAGTAAGTATTAGCTAGACTGCATTGTGATAGGCTGCATTACCTGGCATCGCTACGCTCTGTGGACTACTGATAAAATGGGCCTCATTCCGAGTTTGGTGGTAATTTCTGAAATACATCAGCTGAATTGTTGTTGTTATATGACATCACACACGTTCACGTGTGATGATGTAATTGTTAGTATAATTGACCGCGTCTAACGATGGCGATTTGTAAGCCGTTTGGAATGCCACTTTATAGCCATACAAGGCTCATGCAGATATTAATCTGCCATATATATATATATTTTTTTGATTTCCTAGAAGAGGGCACACGCTTTACAAAAAGAATTTACGTAGCAACTCCTATTTTATTATAATCAAACAAACATGAACACGGACAGCATCGACCATTGAGTTGGTTGATTGAACTCCTACACACTAAGCAGCGAGTGAATGGTAAACATCCATTTGTACATACATGATTGTACAGGTATTTTATGTTAGTTCTTGCATCCCTTCACTACTGTCGGGGGGAAATTCTGCCGGGGTCGGCCGGGCCGTCCGCAGACCTCCGGGCAGGGAGGCCCCAACTCCTCCCGTGTATATCTCGGATCGAGACAGAGTATGAGGCACACACAAGGAGCAAGGCAACTTCTGCTGTTTATTATGCAAACGGCAGGGATGGGTCAAGGAGCGTACGCGTTCGTCCTGACACACACACAATCGTGGGGCTCGCAGGCCCTTTTTACTGTAATATGACGCGCTACTTGCGTCACTTCAAAAAGTTAACAAAAAACCTATCGCCACTCTTAATTGGTTGCTCGAGTGGTAGGGTTAGTATAGTACACATATAGAGAATGATATTAGTGGTCAAGGTGTAGTCAGGTGGTATATCTGGGTTGTCCCTATAATTAGATACATAAGAATTGTTACATGAAGACTCCTGAGGATTGGCTAATGTTACTGACGTCTGAGATAAGAGCCCCATGTTCTGATTGGTGCATCCGTGAGCTCCCCAGCCTGGGACCACCGTTGTTCCCAGCTCTCGGTGTACCTGTGTTTGCAACAATGTTTCAATATGGGTACGTGCAGACAATGTGAGGATTTATTCATAGGTGGAAGGCTGACCGCTCCCACTGTAGCAGATGTCCATTGAGCCTTTCAAGTGTATCGGCCTATGTCTCGTAGCGAGGGACCCAGACGCCTTTCTTTCTCCTGGGCTTTGGCATCTCGTCAGGTTCGGCTTGGTCACGTGAGGCGGGACCGTGTTTGAGGCAGAATTCTGCACAATTAATATTGCTTTTCCACTGTGTGTCTGGTTTAATTTGTAGATATGATTCTAACGTTGGTACGCGGAGTGCAAGGTTGCAACATCATGCCTTTGATGATTTGTTCTTGGATGTGGGTTTGCAACATTGCGACCTTGGCTGGTTGCTCCACCAGGCTCATTCTGCGGGATCAGCAACCTGACTTTTGCTTTGTTAATGTCCACGGGAACTCTTGCCTGAGGCCTACTTGGGCCTGGTGTATAAGTGATCCATTTCGGGCATGGGTGCTTTAGGTTATAGTGGCGTATATTTCCATGACCAGTATCGTGTTTCTATTATACCTCTCATGGTGGTAACGGGTTTCAAGAGAAGCGTGAGCAAGCGGCGTTATAGATGAGTTCATGATGCATCTTGCGTTTCTGCATTCTGAAAGCCTATGTAAAAATAATAAAGATGCACGTCCGTGAATATGCCTGTCGCCTACGTCAGAGCACTGAGTATGTTCTTCGTGTAGATTGTTGTGGGAATGTTAGGTGTGTATATTTGTACAGATGTGCTTCCAGTTGTCTAGGTCGTCATGGCATCTCTAACGACGTGTGGTTTTTAGTCTAGCTGATCCGAGCCGCAGGTGTCGGCATGGCCAGTGCGGGCTGCTGGGCAAACAGGTGGACACATCCGTATGTTCCTGTACCATGGTACCTGGTCGTCTGGTAACTGGACAAACTCTTCTCGCGGCGGGTGTCTGGGCCGTGACCCTCTAGGCCAAGCGCGAGAGGTGAAGGACGGGAGCCTGGTCTTCCATTCTCCCACTTCAGTCCCCCCTCTGGTCGACTTGTCGACCACAAACATATCCTTCTCGTTATCTCCTCTTACCCTCCATATCTTAGTTATCCCTCCGAGATGTCCATAATGGTTTACATGATCTTCAAACGACCAATACATGTATTCACATGTTCCTCCAGGAGTACAGTATACCCATCTTCCTATGTAGCTCCTGGGGTTCCTTGGGTTCTCGATCTTCACTGATGGTGGATCTAGATGGTTGGTGATGATTTGTGTGCGCAGCTTCTCCCTCTCTTGTATTATCACCCCTGTATGCTGACCATCATCTGCTGGCATCAAGGGGTGCATTCCCACCATTTCCAGCAACTCGTCAGCCGTGCGTGCCTTTCGGGCTTTCCAAAATCTAATAATGATCAGAGTAGCTCCAGCCAAAATAGTACACCCCACTATTATTTTCAGTCCATCCGACAGCCAAGATGGCATCCATGACCATAATAGTGAGAACCAGCTCTTATCCTTGTTTACACCGTTACTCTCGTCCATCATTTTAGAGTGCATCTGGGCCAATTGTGAAACTGCTTCTGTCAGTGTACCATTGTCAGCATCGTTGGCAGGTATGAACGTGCAGCAAGATTGTCCTATCTTTGCACAAACTCCTCCTTCCATTGCTGTGAGAAGGTCCAGTACATATCTGTTCTGTAGTGCTACCATCCTTACAGCTCGCAGCTCCTCTTTAATTGCGTTGAACCCATTTACTGTTGAATTGATGGTCATCATTAGTTCCCATCTTGTTATTTGGAGCCATTTTGCGTTTGCGTATGCCTGCAGTCCCGGATGTATTATTGAGGAGAAAAACATTGCTGCTCTGCTGAATAGTCTGTGTTCTGGCGGTATTGACGTTAGTTCCGTTTCCGACCTTCCCCACAGGTAATTTCCTGTCAGTGGCTCTCCTTGTCGTTTTCTCCTATTTAGGACAGTATCCTCGCTGTTGGTCTTGTTCTCTTGCTCCTTCTGGAGTGGTGCAGATCTCTTTCGTCTCTTATCCCCTTCATCCATTTTAGGAAATTTCGCCACATTGACATGCTTCTTAGGTACCACTAGTGATGGTACATTGACGTGTACCATTGTGCACACACCATTCCACAGGGGAGGCAGTGTATGATATGCCTTTTCTCCGCAGGCCCAATAATGGTCCATTATTACTGCTGTTCCCGCACCCCCCTCAGGTAACTCCATCACACTTGCACAATTGGTGTTATATCCTACATCCACCTCTCCTTTATGCTGGTAGCATACTTTGGGCGCAGTCAATGGTAATATTGTTATTGGGTCTTCATCTTCTTCTACCCACGTGAGCATTGGTACGTACTTGATCCACGTCGTCCAACATCGATGATTGTGTGTCTCGATGGTTGAGATAGTTTCTTTTGTTACCATGTTGCTGCCAATTACTCCTATCTCCCAGCTGTTGTCCAGATACACCTTTCCTGTTATCGTCAGTAGCGGCCTTTCCCAGCATCCTTGTTTACCCGGAACTTCAGTGGCGTACCAATCACATGGTAGATACTGCAGTGTTACCTTCTTTGTTTCTCCTTTTGCAGGGCCACTTGTTATGTACCTGAATGCTTCGGCATGTAAACTGGTCTTGTGATAACTCAGATAGGTCTTGAGGAAGTTGTTTTCATATGGGTATGAGTCTCGCGTTTTCCATGTCATGTGCACTACTGTTCCTTGAAATCTTCCTTTCGTTTGGAACAGGGCCAAATATATTATGCACTGTGCTGTTTTTTCATCTATTTCTGTGGCAACAAATGTTCGTGAGGCGCTCATGGCGTATGGTATTAATGAGCAAACGTAACAGCTATCCTCAGTTGTCTGCTTACCAATGCGGGTCATGTGCTGGTACCATATGTTGTTTGTGACGTGTGCTGAATCTTGTACATAATTATCAATACCTTTATTGTCTGAGTATGTGCTGCGTTTAACTCTATTTTGCTTGGGTGCAATGTTACTATTACCACCTGACGTAACACCTGTTGCAGCAGAGGGCGGGGGTATATTAAGTTTGTGCGCAGCAATAAAATCGATAGCATAGCTGTACTGCCAGACAGAGGCAGCCAAGAACCCGGTGATCATAAAAATCCCTATTATTTTTATTACATATGCTAATTTCACCGGCATTTTGCTCTTACCTTGCTGCAGTCCTGGCAGCTTATTCTTGCGACGTTACAGTTGCCCGCCTAGAAATTCTCAAAAGTGCTTGTTATTAAATGTTAGTTTTAAGCTCTCCCTATCAAGTAGTCATTCAGTGCCCAGGCGAAGAGCTGCTCCCACGCTACTCTAAGTGATGGGTCTCTTAAGACCGGCAAGTATGGGTGGAGGTGGGGCATGTGATATTCTATGGCCAGGAGGAAGGCTGTGTAGTAGACACGTACCCTTCTCCTTTTTAAGTATGTTGGCCTCTTTATTTCGTATACGAACTGGTGTGACAATTCTTCTGGGTAGTTATCGTCTGGCAGCACCATCTACACCTGCACACTGAATTTGTTAATTAGCTTTCTTAACAATACAATATTACGCAGTTCCTGTATGTGCGAGAGAAAAAAAAAGAGAACATTCACGTGTTTACATGTGTATTAGTGCAAGCATGTCCTTCAGTTTTAGTTACAACTGTACTTAGCAGTCAATGGGGGGGTTTGTGCTCAAATGGCGGAAGTATTTTTACTCTTTGAGCGAGTGATCATGGGGTGGGCAGTATGGGGATCACTCCCTTCTTCGTCAGTTATTGTCTCCGAGGGAACAATTGGGTCGTTGTCTGTGGTTGAACTTTCTTCCGCTGTAGGGGATGTGGTTGCTGTTCTTCCAATGGATCTGTCGTTGGCGCTGGGGCGGGTCTGCAGTTTGTAGATCTTTACGTCATGTAGGTGGTTCCAGGCACGCTTATCCTTTAGTTTTACTGCTCTTGTTGATACGTCCTCTACCAGATGGGGGCCAGTGAACCTCTTCTGGTTCCACTTCCTATTGAAATTGCGAAGTAGTACGTGGTCACCTTTGGCAAGTTTGCACAAGTTCTCCTTTCCCAATTCTGTATTTTCGTCTTTTTCTTGGTTGCTGGTAGACCCGCCCCGTGTGCGCTCGAGCTGTTGAGACACAAACACGACACTAGTAATCAAAGAAGACACATATTGATACATTTCATCACCTAACACATTCGCTGAACTTTCGTGGTCGGTGAATGCCCTTGACGTTGGTGTTAGGGGAAGGCGCATTTGGCGTCCAGTAACCACTTCGTGTGGGGTGAGGTGGTGGTCGGACCCTGGCCTGTTTCTAAGTTCAAACAATGCTAACGGAAGGCAATACAACCAACTTTTCTTTGTTGTTTGTTGTATTTTAGCAATTGCCTCCTTCAATAAGCCATTCAGGCGTTCACATACACCATTAGCCTGTGGGTGGTATGCACATGCAAATTTGTGTTTAATGTTCAGCAGGGATGTGATATGCTGGAACATTTCGTTTGCGAAATGGGGCCCGTTGTCTGATCTTAACACCTCGCACACTCCCCACCTTGGGAAGACCTCCCTTACTATGAATTTGGCTGCTCTAAACGCATCAGGGTGTGAACAGGGCCCTGCTTCAATCCACCTAGAAAATGGGCATACTACTACAATCATATACCTATTACCTTGACATATGTTGATCATATCAACATAGTCAATGTGAAGGTGCCGAAAAGGTCCTTCTGGCCGGGGTATGATACCTCTTATCACTTTTAAAGTATGACCGGCCGTAAACTGTTGACATGTGAGGCAATTGCTGATAAAATTTGACACATGAGAGGTTAACTCGGGACAAAACCAATCTTCTCTAATTCGTGCTGCAATTATTTCCTTGCCTGTATGGGCAGGGTGATGTAATTGGCTCAGGGCGGTATTTAACAGTGCCAACGGTATTACAACTTTCCCAGTGCCACCCTGGCGCCATAGTGCGTCAGTTGGTGACATTGTGCATCCTCTTTTCACCCATACTTCTTTTTCGGCCATTGGTGCAGCCGCTTGTAGTTCCATAATCTGTGTGGCTGGGAGATGGGTGTACCCTTCTCTTATTAACATCTCCCTAGCTATTCCCCTCCCTCTCCCTCTCTGTGAGTCTGTGGGGTTCCATATCTCACCAAAATATGCAGCATATTTCGCATGTGCGTCTGCTGCTGCATTACCTTTTGATACGTAGTCTTCTCCATTTGTGTGTGCGGTGCATTTTACCAGGGCTAGTTCTTGGGGGTCGTTTATTACTTCAATTAGTTCAGCCAACAAGAGGGCATGTTGTACTGGAGTGCCATCAGCTCTCCTAAACCCTCTTCTTCTCCATTTTGATAGCCCTGAGTGGACAGTTGATGTAACATATGCACTGTCAGAATATATAGTTACTCTTTTATTAAAACTTTCCTTTAATGCCAATATTAGTGCAACGAGTTCCGCGGCTTGAGCAGAGTAATGCTGTGGTAATTGTACACACTTCATAGCCACACACACCGGCGCCTCCATCATTTTTACTACTGCTGCCCCAGTCCTTCGTATCCCATCTCCTTGATCAATAGTTGATGACCCATCAATAAACAAAAGCTCACCTCCCTCTAGTGCGTTTTCTTCAACTTTCCTAGTACATGAGTACATTTCAGTTACTTGGGTGCAGTCGTGGGCGTAATCTCCCTCTTCAATTACTTCTGCTAGGAACCTTGCAGGGTTAACCGTGCTACATCTAACAATTGCTAGTTCAGCTTTAGACAAAATAATCTCATAACCTGATGCCCTCTGTGTTGTTAGTGTGGACTTAGGTTTATTCAATATCGCAAATAATGCATGTTCCACAAATAGTGTAGTTGGACACCCCATAGTTATTGCTGATGCTTTTTCTACTGCAAAAGCAGCTGCAGCGAGACCTTGTTCACAAGAGAAGTGGCCTAACATTATAGGGTCTAAGTGACCGCTGTAAAATGCTACTGGTTTATAGCCCATGCTAGTTTTTTGGGCCAACACTGCTTTCATCACTGCTGAGTCGCAATGTGAAAATATAAAGAAGCGCCGCTCATAGTCTGGGGATGCCAGTACTGGAGCAGTTGATATCGCGTCCTTTAATTCGTCAAATGCCTCCCTCATTTCCATAGTCCATCCCAACTTTTTCTCCCCTTTATTTGCTTCCTTCAAACCCTCAAGCAGGGGTCCTATGTATGAGCTATAATCAAATACCCATGCTCTACAGTAGTTGCACAGCCCCAGAAATTGCTGCAGTTCTCTCACAGTCTGTGGCACGGGAGTGCTTGAGATGGCCTGTGCTCTTTGTGGTGCAATCCTTCTTCCATGTTGAGATATCAGTTGGCCAATGTAAAGTACCTGTTCCTGACAGTATTGTATCTTTTCCATGTCTACCTTATACCCCTTTTCAGCCAATATTGTCAACATTTTTAAGGAGTCCTCTCTACATTTGCTTTCGTTTGTACTGCAAATTATTAAGTCATCCACATACTGTAACACTGTGCTTTCCACCTCAACGTTACCCAAATCCATCTGTATTACTCTATTGAAAATTGAGGGTGATTCACAATACCCCTGTGGTAATCTGGTATGTTTCCACTTTGTATTTCGGTAAGTAAAGCTTGTCAAATCTTGTGAGTCTGGGTGTAATGGTATTGAGAAAAAAGCATTTTTAAGGTCAATCACTGTAAATCGTGATGCTTCTGCTGGAATGCCACACAATATTGTGGCCGGGTTTGCTGTTACTGGATACTCTGCTTCTACTATGTTGTTCAAGGGTCTGAGGTCCTGTATGAAGCGCCAAGACCCCCCTTTAGCCTTGCGCACCTGGTACACAGCTGTGTTACATGGTGATTCTGAGGGGACCAATATGCCATTGTTTATAAGGGCCGTTATGGTTTCATATATGCCCTCATCTGCCTCTTTTGACAATGGGTACTGTTTCACTCTTGGTAATATGGCACCTTTTTTCAATTTTATCCTTACACCCCCTATGCTTTTTATGCATCCCACGTCATAAGGGCTAATAGTCCATAATGATTTGGGCACCTTTGACATATCCTCCTTAAAAAATGGGACCGGGGTGCCTGCGGGTGCCTCAAGTGCCATTGCAATTTTCTGTGCTACTTGTTTGTGAGCCACTCTTAGCCATATTTCTACACTCATCATGAACACCATTTCATTTTCTTCCTTTTCTTCTGAGAACAGCTCTTCATCTGACACCTGGGTCAGCCTACACCCTTCTGCTAGTGCTATCACCGCCCTCCAGGCTCTCCCTTCTTTATCTTGGGCGTGCACAGCAACATAATCAGCTGTTGCAATAATGCTCTCAATGTCCACTGCAAACACCTTCCCTTCCAGTTCATTAGCTGGTGTTTCTGGTCGGAATAGATAGGCTGCTGGCCTCCTCCATATTTTCCCTTCTATCCCTGGCATCCATGCAAATGCCATGTCTGTGCCATATTGGAATATCTCGCCATCCAGTGGCTCCGCCCTAATCGCTGTCTGTCCACAGTATGCTTGCAAAATCTGTCGTGCTGCGAGCATGTTAATCCCTGGAGTAGAGCAAATTATGCCATCCTCTGTAAAGGAGATCGTCATATTCAACCTGTTCATTATGTCTCTCCCCAGTATATTTACTGGCGAGGCACTATAATACAAAAGTGGGACTGACAGATCATAATCTCCAATAGATAAGGGAACGTTATCAGTAAATGGAACCAACCCTTTAGCCCCAGAAAATCCTTGGGTGTTCATGGCTTCGCCTGACATCTTAAATTTGCCTTCCCTTATGCAAGACCGGGTTGCCCCGGTGTCAACAAGAAATGATAATTTTTTGTCACCTATCGTTACCTCTATGCGTGGCTCCTCCGCACTATTAGGTGTTACTGACAGGATGGGACACACCAAGGCCGTCTGTGGGCTGGCCTATTGGGGGTACAATGATTGGCCATTCCCTGTGTAAGGGTTGTGTCCCAACACCGACACCCCACCCAATTGTGTTCGTTCAGTTTGGGGTGGTGGTTGTATTAACGCCACTTGTTGTTGTGGCGGCGTCAGTTGCTGTGTTATTTGTTGTTGTGGCAGTGAATAGGTTTGTTGCTGTCGTGTTTGTTGTGGTTGGTCACTCCCTTGTTGTGACATCTGCTGTTGTTGCATGCCCTGCTGTTCTTGTGAGGTCCTAGGTTGTGCTTGTTCATTCCATGCTGGTGTTCCTGGCCTGACCCTACATGTACGTGACATGTGTCCTAATAGTCCGCAGCTCCAACACACGGGTGGTTCCCTGTTTTGCCATGGGAAGCTCCCTGTGTTGTCCTGGTATACGGGTTGCCCTGTGGGGTAGTAATTTCTGAGTCCCCCCCCCTGTTGCTGGGTATTATATCCATATCCTCTCCCCCTCATAACCCCTCCTCTTCCTCTGTTATAACTATAATACCCAGTTCCTTGCATTGGGTACCCTCCTCCCATGTTCGGTGTGTGTAATTGCAGAGGCGGCACTTGCTGTATTACACCTTGTGGGGGCGCTATTTGAGCTGGATCTTGTGCAGCCACTACTTGCGTTGGGCTTTGGGCCATTGGTGTGGGCGTAGTTATTAGTGCCCCTTCCATTGTGTATTTAGTAAGTTTTTTCTGTACTAATTTGGCCTCTTCTGTTTTCCTGTCCTCCTCCTTTTGTTTCATCTTTCCTTGCCATGTCCTGCAGTGATGTACTATAGTCAGTTGTATTTCTGGCCATGGTTTTGCTTCCATTCCTACTACTTTCTTTAGCTGTTTCTGAACTCCTTCTGGGAGCCCTTGTACTAGTATATGATAAAATATGGCTGGTGTTTTGTCCCATTGTTCTCTAGTTTCCATGCGCCACTTCTCTTGAATGTCCTGGATATAATCAACAGGATCCTCATTTTCACCCATCTTACGGGAAGTAATGGCTCCTATGTCTGAGGTGTCTGGGTACTGCACTCTCAGTGCCTGCCATAGCGCATGTCTGCAGTTTGCAAATGGTGCCCCATCATGCGATGTGTTTGTTATTGTTACCCCATGGAATCCCGCTCTTTTCCAAATGTCATCCGCTCTATCCCCTAATATTGATATTAACAGGCCCTTCACATCTCCTACTGCTAGTTTCTGTCCTGCGGTGTGTTTTTCCATTTCATATATCCACTTACCCGCACCTCCACTTAGTGATGGGAGCCTACATTTTATATTTTCCTTATCCGTATGTTTCCAAGGTACATACTGTGGTCTAACCCCTCCTCTCTCCAGCAGTGGCATTAAATTCTGTCTTTTGTCACCCTTTACGCTCCATGATATTGAGTCTTCACACCCCTCCTCTTCCCCCATTTCTTTTACTACTTCAAATTCTTCCTTACTACCTCTGCCCCTACCTCCCTCTTCTTCCTTTCCCCTTCTTTCATCATTTCCTGTGTTCAATATGGGTATGTTTATTTGTCTGTCTTGCCTGCGACTAGGGAGGTCCCTAAGCCGACATGCATACGGTGTAAGTTCGTTCATGAAGGGCGCGAGCTTTATTCTGTGCAGAGAGCGTGCGGTGGTTGAACATGTAGGTAGTGACGTGGGAGGGCGGCGTGATGGAGATGTGGGTGGCGTGGTTTCATTGGTTTGTGTTTCCCCTATTCTTTTCGTTTCCTCCTTACTTCTCTCCAGCTCCTCCCCTCTTCTACTTATCCAGGGCGAATCTATGTTTGTTCTAGTGAGGTACAGTTTATCTAAGCTTTCCCTTTCACTCTCTCTTCCATCCTTCTCCACTCCTTCTTCCTCCTCACTGCAAAAATCATTTATAAATTGCACCCCCCACTCTGCCTTTTTTCCTTTTATTGTTACTGTTTTTAAATCTATTAGGTCTCTTTCTCCCCTTTCGTTGTTACCAACTGTCCCCCCTAGTGCTGATGTCGTTGCTACCTCCCTACTTTTATATACATCTCCCCATCTTTCACTCTCCCTACCCCTCCCTTCTCTTCCTTCTTCACTTCTCTCCTCCATTTCCCTACTATTTTCCTCTCTTTTCCTTTTTAATTCCTCCATTACTTCGTTGCTCATCTGTTCCAATATCCTTTCATCCTCCCTCTTCCTTTCCCATTTCACCCTTTCTCTTTCTACTATACTCTCTATTACCTTCCCCTCTTCATATTTTTTAGCTGTCTCAGATATTATCCTCCTCCTCCATATTTCCATTTCTTTTTCCTTTTCTTCTTCTTCCTTCTTCTTCTCTCTCAGCACTACTCTTGATACCCTATCTGCTGCTGCTTTTACCCTTTCAGCTTCTCTCTTTTGTTCCTCGCTTCGTTCCCTTAATCTTTCCAATTCGTCCTTACCTTCTTTCCTTTTCCTCACTCTCTCTCTTTCCTCCCTCTCAAGTTGTTTGATCAGTTCATTCTGCTCATCCCTTAGTTTTGCTAATCTTTCCTCCAAAATCTCTTCCTTCTGCCGTAGTAGCTCCTCTCCCCTCATTTCACTCTCTCTGGCACTATCCTCGTTTGTTCTCCTTACCGCCTCCCTTTCTTCTCCAGTTAGTGAGCCTCGTAATTTCAACAATATCTGTGCAGCTACCCACTCATCGTCTCCTATCTCTACAGTCTGCTCTTCTCTAATCCTCCCTTCCCCCATTGGTATCTTCCCATGAGCCACATATGGTGGAGGGCTGTATGCCGGGTTTGAGTATCCTTCAGCCGCCCTTAACTGTCCTTCTATTTCTCCTAATTCTCTTAAAGGGTACAACCCTCCTCCCTCTGTTTTCACTCCCGGTGTTATGGGTATCTCATTGCTCGGTTCCTTTTTTATGTCGTCTGATTTATCAACCTTTTCTCCTCCCTTTCTTTCGTTCCCCGTATTTTTTGTGCTTTCGCACTCCTTTTCCCCACCCGTTCCTTCTTTCTTAATCTCCTTTTCTTCCGGTGTTTCCCCCATAGTGAACATTCCATTTGGTCCTGGTCGAGACCCCTGGAACATCCTCCATAAGTTAAACACCTCCACGTGGTTTGCCAACTTCTTCCCCTTGTATGTATTGTGCAGATGGTTCAGTAGTGAGTGTTGGGCATATGGATCGAAACTACCATTAGGCGGCCATGGTGTTAACATTTTGTTGTCTGTCCCCTGGGTCCACTCTATGCTGTACTTAATTAACTTCTCCCTGTGTGGTGGCAGTGTGGTGCATATGTGCTGTAGTGGGGTAGTGAGGGTGTTCCCCCACCCTCCCGACCCTCTCCCGTATGACATGGTTGTACTCCCCTTGTTACCCTTCCCCTTACTACCAATTTACAATATACAACCTTGTATTGCTTACCTCGCCCCGCAAGTGTGGGGACTTACGACAATCCTTTGACAAATTATGCAATAGTAATAAATGTGATGTTATATTATATTCCTTCCCCTACGGCCCCCTGCGGCCGAAGCGCACGCAGCCCCCTGCGGCTGCGTACCCCTTACGACGATCTTATACAGTTGTCCTGTTTCTCCGTTCTCCTCCCCCTTTTACACTTGCCGTGGCCGGCGTTCTCCGTGCGCAGCCACGCCCCTTTCCCCTTCTTCTTTCGATCCACTGGTTTATAGTTTATCTCCGTATCAGCTCCTTTATCATGCTTCTCCTCCCCACCACTCTCAAACCCAAGGTTCCTTGTGCTCGCGATATCCTATTAAATCCCTACTGGTGACGTCACCAATTTCTTCGAGCTACTGGTATATTCGTGTTATGTTCTTTAAATTCAAAATACACTTGTAATCTACCCCGCTAACCCTACAGCTGTCTTCCTGTCTCTCCTGGAACAAGGTAATCTCATCAATACTATAACCGGACTGCGCACGCTGCGTCGCCTCGCGTGTGATACGCCCCTCAACAGGAGGGCTTAACCAGCCAATTATCTTCCGTTTTGGGCAACTACGTAACTAGCCACCGCCCACAGGGAAACGTCATCTACCTATCGAGTTTCTTGCTCGAACAATAGGGAACCTCATCTACTCATTCAATAATAAATATCAAACCGTAGGAAACCACACACCCACCCTCACACGTAGTCGCGATTTAGGCCAATCAGTGTCTTACGAGCGGCTGCACGTGATGTTTTCGTGCCCCGCCCCCCTCTTTCGCGTAACGTTAGCTCACTGTTACGAGCGGCTGCACGTGATGTTTTCGTGCCCCGCCCCCCTCTTTCGCGTAACGTTAGCCGCCTGCTCTCGCACTCGTTTCGCTACCATTCATTCCATTAGCAACACTCAATTAAACCCTCGCCGCTTTACAATACCTCCCTCCTCCCTTATTTACTTCCTCCCCCTCCCTCACAATTTCGCATTGCTTGTTGTGCGTGTCATGCTCACCAAGTTCTCTTGATGCAGGGCCGCTCGACTGCGTGCACCCCTCCAAGCGGCTCGCCACCTCCCCTCGTCTGGACCACGTCTGGACACTCGCCGACCGCGGGCGGGATACTTCTCAACCGGCTCCCGAGGGCCAATATCCGGATTGCGCTGTCCGGTCCTCTCGCAGCTCCGCGATGGTCCTGTAGTCCTCAGAAGGGGGCAACGGCAGAGGGGGCCGCGCCGCCGGGCCTCCTCGCAACGGGAGTGCCTGGAAAAATTAAAAATAAAAGTCGATCTTAAACAGATCTCAGCAGTGCCTCCAACTTGTCGGGGGGAAATTCTGCCGGGGTCGGCCGGGCCGTCCGCAGACCTCCGGGCAGGGAGGCCCCAACTCCTCCCGTGTATATCTCGGATCGAGACAGAGTATGAGGCACACACAAGGAGCAAGGCAACTTCTGCTGTTTATTATGCAAACGGCAGGGATGGGTCAAGGAGCGTACGCGTTCGTCCTGACACACACACAATCGTGGGGCTCGCAGGCCCTTTTTACTGTAATATGACGCGCTACTTGCGTCACTTCAAAAAGTTAACAAAAAACCTATCGCCACTCTTAATTGGTTGCTCGAGTGGTAGGGTTAGTATAGTACACATATAGAGAATGATATTAGTGGTCAAGGTGTAGTCAGGTGGTATATCTGGGTTGTCCCTATAATTAGATACATAAGAATTGTTACATGAAGACTCCTGAGGATTGGCTAATGTTACTGACGTCTGAGATAAGAGCCCCATGTTCTGATTGGTGCATCCGTGAGCTCCCCAGCCTGGGACCACCGTTGTTCCCAGCTCTCGGTGTACCTGTGTTTGCAACAATGTTTCAATATGGGTACGTGCAGACAATGTGAGGATTTATTCATAGGTGGAAGGCTGACCGCTCCCACTGTAGCAGATGTCCATTGAGCCTTTCAAGTGTATCGGCCTATGTCTCGTAGCGAGGGACCCAGACGCCTTTCTTTCTCCTGGGCTTTGGCATCTCGTCAGGTTCGGCTTGGTCACGTGAGGCGGGACCGTGTTTGAGGCAGAATTCTGCACAATTAATATTGCTTTTCCACTGTGTGTCTGGTTTAATTTGTAGATATGATTCTAACGTTGGTACGCGGAGTGCAAGGTTGCAACATCATGCCTTTGATGATTTGTTCTTGGATGTGGGTTTGCAACATTGCGACCTTGGCTGGTTGCTCCACCAGGCTCATTCTGCGGGATCAGCAACCTGACTTTTGCTTTGTTAATGTCCACGGGAACTCTTGCCTGAGGCCTACTTGGGCCTGGTGTATAAGTGATCCATTTCGGGCATGGGTGCTTTAGGTTATAGTGGCGTATATTTCCATGACCAGTATCGTGTTTCTATTATACCTCTCATGGTGGTAACGGGTTTCAAGAGAAGCGTGAGCAAGCGGCGTTATAGATGAGTTCATGATGCATCTTGCGTTTCTGCATTCTGAAAGCCTATGTAAAAATAATAAAGATGCACGTCCGTGAATATGCCTGTCGCCTACGTCAGAGCACTGAGTATGTTCTTCGTGTAGATTGTTGTGGGAATGTTAGGTGTGTATATTTGTACAGATGTGCTTCCAGTTGTCTAGGTCGTCATGGCATCTCTAACGACGTGTGGTTTTTAGTCTAGCTGATCCGAGCCGCAGGTGTCGGCATGGCCAGTGCGGGCTGCTGGGCAAACAGGTGGACACATCCGTATGTTCCTGTACCATGGTACCTGGTCGTCTGGTAACTGGACAAACTCTTCTCGCGGCGGGTGTCTGGGCCGTGACCCTCTAGGCCAAGCGCGAGAGGTGAAGGACGGGAGCCTGGTCTTCCATTCTCCCACTTCAGTACGGTCCCTTTCCTATTTTCATTTTCACAGCGCTATTGGACAGTGTGAACAGCAGAGTTACTAGAGGAGTTCACACTCACGTGGATCACATGTTCCATTTCGAACTTGGACGCTATTGGTTATGATGTTTGAATATGTTTATAAGGTATCCAGTTATTTTAATGAAAACATGTTTAACTAAGGATTTTTTAACTAAACAAATAAATCGAAAAAAACATTGATTTTTTAATATATATATATATATATGGGGTGGGAAAGGGGATAAAACGGCTAGGGATGGGGTTGGGGCGGGGTTATTAACATATGGAAAGGAGGCCTGGTGGGACCAACCAAATAAAAATAAATAAAACATTTGGTGATTTTCTTCAATTATTTATTTTGGTAAAAAATACGTTAAGCATTTTTTTCTGTAAAATCACATAGAATCGTTTAGAATCTGAGATTTTCATTTGCACTCATTTAAACTTTTTTTGTGCTATAAAGGACATGATATGATATACCGGCGATTTCTAAGCTGCAGACCCGGGGATCGGACCTGTGTCCGTGTGGTTTTGCTTCTAAGGCGCCAACGTTGACCCTGAGCTATCCTCCCGAGACATCATTAATGGGTTCTCTTTTCAACCCTACCAACGTCTCTGAAATAGCGGTTGGGTTTTAGCAATGTGCTATTGACTGATTGGGAAAATTAGCACCGCCTTGATAAAGCCCGGAGGGGTGAAACTCATGGCCATGTAGCCGGCTAACGTGTTTTTTCTGAAATTGGACAATGCTATATTCCATGAACAATTGTGTGTTATGATTCATGTCCCCTTCTAAACAACACATATCTTTGTTGATATTGATGTATTCACCTTGGTGACTATGGCACAGGAGAAGGCCATTAAGAGGTGTTGCTCAGGGCAATGCACTGGGGGTTGTGCTTTCTTTGTTTCTCAGCTTTGAAAGTGTCCATATGACCGTAATCACTGAACTAGCCGCGCGTTGACACCGTCAAAGTGGTTATTCTTAAATGTTCAAAGGGATATTTGATTTAATTGTGTATTTTGGAAATCATTATTTGTAATATTTTCAATTGTGTATGTATGTTTCTTAGATCTTGTAATGATTTTATGCTCGTCATGTTTTTGTGGTGGTTAGTCAAGAAAAAAATAATTAAATAAATACATTGAGTGAATAAGAGGTCAATGAAATGAATACGATTGGCATGAACATTGAACTTACTGTGTGTTCTGCCATTGATTATAAAGAACAGCATATAGGGACTTTTCTTGTGTTTGTTAAACACTTTCTCCTTATTGTTGATGCAATGGACCCCCCACAATTGTTGGGGTAGGTTCTCTCCCTATGGTCCTGTCTATTGGATCACCATCACACTGGCAATGTGGACTGTGCCAACGCTCGTGGATTTCAGAAGGTACTTCAAGACCATGATCTTCAGTCGGTACCCAAGTGCCACCTGTGCTCCTTGTGTTCAAACATGACATGCCGCCCCCACGGCCGAAAACATTCATGCCACATATTGTAACCGCCTCTCCACCTCATATGTTACCCTCAATTACATGCACAGAGCTCCTGTGCTTAATAGTATCGTTTATGTTATATAAAAACCCAAATGCAAATAATACAAATGGGGGCACCTCTGCGCAAAAGAGTGAATAGTGCAGATGAGGCAAAAATGTGAATAGTGTAGATGAGGCAAAAGAGTGAATAGTGCAGATGAGGCAAAAATGTGAATAGTGTAGATGAGGCAAAAGAGTGAAAAGTGCAGATGAGGCAAAAGAGTGATAGTGTAGATGAGGCAAGTGAAAGATGGGGGGCCTGTGAAGGCAACTTGCACACAAATAAAGGGGGGAAATGAGGCTGGAGAAGTGAGAAGGAGTGGGCAGTAGAGAGGCACCTGAGGTAGCAGGATAGTGAGGGGAAGAGGCAAGCAGGGCTGGCAGGAGTGGCAAACATGTGCATAGAGCCATGTACTGTGCAAAGATGGCCTGTGAAAGGATGCCCACAATCCATAGTGCCTTTCTGGCTCTGTCCTTCAGGAATGTTTATTGAAATGCATTTTGTTAGATCTATGCCTTGATTGGATGTGGCTTTACTGGAGTTCATTATTGTTTGGGACTG
The DNA here is from genome assembly GCF_040938575.1 of Ambystoma mexicanum. Classification (NCBI taxonomy): domain Eukaryota; kingdom Metazoa; phylum Chordata; class Amphibia; order Caudata; family Ambystomatidae; genus Ambystoma; species Ambystoma mexicanum. The sequence continues at coordinate 1,625,339,244 of NC_090929.1, forward strand.
TGAAAACATAGAGACATGTGAGAGAGATTTAATGATTTGTGAGTCAATCCAGGGTGGGGTATCCGTCTGGTTCTAGAAATGTAAGGTGCCCTGACGAAGCAAAGAAACAGCAAGGTCTTTCCTATCTGACGGCCTCCTCAGTGCCCTGGGCTTCACCTCTTCCCTCCCAGGGTGCCCTCAGCAAATCAGAAGGACTGGATTGGGAAACCTGACAAATGGGCATAAAAATGTCCTCTGAGAAGCTCCATCCAACTTGTCCCATTGACAGAATGGTGAGACAGCACCTGACATGGCTGACCAATTGGAATGATCTCAGTCTGTCTTACCTTTCTACAGTCCTTCCCAGACATAGTCTGTCCTCTCTTTTTATTCAGTAACTGACTAGCCCGAGACCAGCAACTCATTGTATATAGATGTGCACCCAGGGGCCCACTATGGCGCTGGGAACTCTTAGGGCTGCCATGGTTCATATGAAGTGCCCCCAGCATGTCCCAGGTTGGGAGGCTTTTCTCTAGGGGACCAGTGTAGGCAGTCACTAGTATAAGTCAGTCACACCGCTATAGAATAGTATGGAATGCAGTCACTGGCATAAGCCAGTCACTCCGGTAGAGAATAGTATGGAATGCAGTCACTGGTATAAGCCAGTCACACCACCATAGAATAACATGGTATAAGGCAGACACTGGTATAAGTAAGTCACACCGCTATAGAATAGCATGGAATTCAGTCATTGGTATAAGCCAGTCACACCACTATAGAATAGCATGGTATAAGGCAGTCACAGGTATAAGTCAGTCACAGCGCTATAGAATAGCATGGTATAAGGCAGTCACTGGCATAAGCCAGTCACTTCGCTATAGAATAACATGGAATACAGTCATTGGTATAACCCAGTCACACTGCTATAAAATAGCATGGTATAAGGCAGTCACTGGTATAAGTCAGTCACACCGCTATAGAATAGTATGGAATGCAGTCACTGGTATAAGCCAGTCACACCGCTATAGAATAGCGTGGAATGCAATCACTGGTATAAGTCATTCGCACCACTATAGAATAGCATGGAATGCAGTCACTTGTATATGCCAGTCACACCGCTATAGAATAGCATGGAATGCAGTCACTGGTATATGTCAGTCCCACCGCTATAGAATAGCATGGAATGCAGTCACTGGAATAAGTCGGTCACACCACTATAGAATAGCATGGAATGCAGTCACTCGTAAAAGTCGGTCAGACTGCTATAGAATAGCATGGAATGCAGTCACTGGTATAAGTCAGTCACAATGCTATAAAATAGCATGGTGTAAGGCAGTCACTGGTATAAATCAGCTACACCGCTATAAAATAGCATAGCATAAGGCAGTCACTGGTATAAGTCATTCACACTGGTATAAAATAGTATGGAATGCACTAACTGGTATATGTCAGTCACACCGCTAAAGGATAGCATGGAATGCAGTCACTGGCATAAGTCAGTCACACTGGTAGAGAATAGCATGGTATAAGGCCGTCACTGGTATAAATCAGTCACATCGCTATAGAATAGCATGGCATAAGGCAGTCACTGGTATAAGTCAGTCACAGTTCTATACAATAGCATGGTATAAGGCAATCACTTGTATACGTTAGTCACACCGCTATAGAATAGTATGGAATGCAGTCACTGGTATAAGTCAGTCACCTCGCTATAGAATAGCATGGAATGCAGTCACTGGTATTAGTCAGTCACACTTCTATCGAATAGCATGGAATGCAGTCACTGGTATAAGCCAGTCACACCACTATAGAATAGCATGGAATGCAGTCACTGGTATAAGTCAGTCGCACCGCTATAGAATAGCATGGAATGCAGTCACTGGTATAAGTCAGTCATGCCACTATAGAATAGCATGGAATGCAGTCACTGGTATAAGTCAGTTGCACCGCTATAGAATAGCATGGAATGCAGTCACTGGTATAAGTCAGTCACACCACTATAGAATAGCATGGTATAAGGCAGACACTGGTATAAGTAAGTCACACCGCTATAGAATAGCATGGAATGCAGTCATTGGTATAAGCCAGTCACACCACTATAGAATAGCATGGTATAAGGCAGTCACAGGTATAAGTCAGTCCCACCGCTATAGAATAGCATGGAATGCAATCACTGGTATATGTCATTCACACTGCTATAGAATAGCGTGAAATGCAGTCACTAGAATAAGTCGGTCACACCACTATAGAATAGCATGGAATGCAGTCACTCGTAAAAGTCGGTCAGACTGCTATAGAATAGCATGGAATGCAGTCACAGGTATAAGTCAGTCACAGCGCTATAGAATAGCATGGTATAAGGCAGTCACTGGTATAAGTCAGTCACAGCGCTATAGAATAGTATGGAATGCAGTCACTGGTATAAGCCAGTCACACCGCTATAGAATAGCGTGGAATGCAATCACTGGTATAAGTCATTCGCACCACTATAGAATAGCATGGAATGCAGTCACTTGTATATGCCAGTCACACCGCTATAGAATAGCATGGAATGCAGTCACTGGTATATGTCAGTCCCACCGCTATAGAATAGAATGGAATGCAGTCACTGGAATAAGTCGGTCACACCACTATAGAATAGCATGGAATGCAGTCACTCGTAAAAGTCGGTCAGACTGCTATAGAATAGCATGGAATGCAGTCACTGGTATAAGTCAGTCACAACGCTATAAAATAGCATGGTATAAGGCAGTCACTGGTATAAATCAGCTACACCGCTATAAAATAGCATAGCATAAGGCAGTCACTGGTATAAGTCATTCACACTGGTATAAAATACTATGGAATGCACTAACTGGTATATGTCAGTCACACCGCTAAAGGATAGCATGGAATGCAGTCACTGGTATAAGTCGGTCACCCCGCTATAGAAAAGCATGGAATGCAGTCACTGGCATAAGTCAGTCACACTGGTAGAGAATAGCATGGTATAAGGCCATCACTGGTATAAATCAGTCACATCGCTATTGAATAGCATGGCATAAGGCAGTCACTGGTATAAGTCAGTCACAGTTCTATACAATAGCATGGTATAAGGCAATCACTTGTATACGTCAGTCACACCGCTATAGAATAGTATGGAATGCAGTCACTGGTATAAGTCAGTCACCTCGCTATAGAATAGCATGGAATGCAGTCACTGGTATTAGTCAGTCACACCACTATAGAATAGCATGGAATGCAGTCACTGGTATAAGTCAGTCGCACCGCTATAGAATAGCATGGAATGCAGTCACTGGTATAAGTCAGTTGCACCGCTAGAGAATAGCATGGAATGCAGTCACTGGTATAAGTCAGTCACACCACTATAGAATAGCATGGTATAAGGCAGACACTGGTATAAGTAAGTCACACCGCTATAGAATAGCATGGAATGCAGTCACTGGTATAAGTCAGTCGCACCGCTATAGAATAGCATGGAATGCAGTCACTGGTATAAGTCAGTTGCACCGCTAGAGAATAGCATGGAATGCAGTCACTGGTATAAGTCAGTTGCACCGCTAGAGAATAGCATGGAATGCAGTCACTGGTATAAGTCAGTCACACCACTATAGAATAGCATGGTATAAGGCAGACACTGGTATAAGTAAGTCACACCGCTATAGAATAGCATGGAATGCAGTCATTGGTATAAGCCAGTCACACCACTATAGAATAGCATGGTATAAGGCAGTCACAGGTATAAATCAGTCCCACCGCTATAGAATAGCATGGAATGCAATCACTGGTATATGTCATTCACACTGCTATAGAATAGCGTGAAATGCAGTCACTAGAATAAGTCGGTCACACCACTATAGAATAGCATGGAATGCAGTCACTCGTAAAAGTCGGTCAGACTGCTATAGAATAGCATGGAATGCAGTCACTGGTATAAGTCAGTTACAACGCTATAGAATAGCATGGTATAAGGCAGTCACTGGTATAAATCAGCTACACCGCTATAAAATAGCATGGCATAAGGCAGTCACTGGTATAAGTCATTCACACTGGTATAGAATAGTATGGAATGCACTAACTGGTATATGTCAGTCACACTGCTAAAGGATAGCATGGAATGCAGTCACTGGTATAAGTTGGTCACCCCGCTATAGAATAGCATGGAATGCAGCCACTGGCATAAGTCAGTCACACTGGTATAGAATAGCATGGTATAAGGCCGTCACAGGTATAAGTCAGTCACATCGCTATAGAATAGCATGGTATAAGGCAGTCACTGCTATAAATCGTCACACCGCTATAGAATATTATGGAACGCAGTCACTGGCATAAGCCAGTCACTTCGCTATAGAATAACATGGAATACAGTCACTGGTATAACCCAGTCACACTGCTATAAAATAGCATGGTATAAAGCAGTCACTGGTATAAGTCAGTCACACCGCTATAGAATAGTATGCAATGCAATCACTGGTATAAGCCAGTCACACCGCTATAGAATAGCGTGGAATGCAATCACTGGTATAAGTCATTCGCACCACTATAGAATAGCATGGAATGCAGTCACTTGTATATGCCAGTCACACCGCTATAGAATAGCATTGAATGCAGTCACTGGTATAAACCAGTCACACCGCTATAGAATAGCATGGAATGCAGTCACTGGTATATGTCAGTCCCACCGCTATAGAATAGCATGGAATGCAATCACTGGTATATGTCATTCACACTGCTATACAATATCGTGAAATGCAGTCACTGGAATAAGTCTGTCACACCACTATAGAATAGCATGACATGCAGTCACTCGTAAAAGTCGGTCAGAGTGCTATAGAATAGCATGGAATGCAGTCACTGGTATATGTCAGTCACAACGCTATAAAATACCATGGTACAAGGCAGTCACTGGTATAAATCAGCTACACCGCTATAAAATAGCATGGCATAAGGCAGTCACTGGTATAAGTCATTCACACTGATATAGAATATTGTGGAATGCACTAACTGGTATATGTCAGTCACACCACTAAAGGATAGCATGGAATGCAGTCACTGGTATAAGTCGGTCACCCCGCTATAGAATAGCATGGAATGCAGTCACTGGCATAAGTCAGTCACATTGGTATAGAATAGCATGGCATAAGGCAGTCACTGGTATAAGTCAGTCACAGTGCTATAGAATAGCATGGCATAAGGCAGTCACTTGTATACGTCAGTCACACCGCTATAGAATAGTATGGAATGCAGTCACTGGTTTAAGTCAGTCACCTCGCTATAGAATAGCATGGAATGCAGTCACTGGTATTAGTCAGTCACACTTCTATCGAATAGCATGGAATGCAGTCACTGGTATAAGCCAGTCACACCACTATAGAATAGCATGGAATGCAGTCACTGGTATAAGTCAGTTGCACCGCTATAGAATAGCATGGAATGCAGTCATTGGTATAAGTCAGTCACAGCGCTATAGAATAGAATGGTATAAGGCAGTCACTGCTATAAGTCGTCACACTGCTATAGAATATTATGGAATGCAGTCACTGGCATAAGCCAGTCACTTCGCTATAGAATAACATGGAATACAGTCACTGGTATAAGTCATTCGCACCACTGTAGAATAGCATGGAATGCAGTCACTTGTATATGCCAGTCACACCGCTATAGAATAGCATCGAATGCAGTCACTGGTATAAACCAGTCATACCGCTATAGAATAGCATGGAATGCAGTCACTGGTATATGTCAGTCCCACCGCTATAGAATAGCATGGAATGCAATCACTGGTATATGTCATTCACACTGCTATAGAATAGCGTGAAATGCAGTCACTGGAATAAGTCGGTCACACCACTATAGAATAGCATGGAATGCAGTCACTCGTAAAAGTCGGTCAGACTGCTATAGAATAGCATGGAATGCACTAACTGGTATATGTCAGTCACACCGCTCAAGGAAAGCATGGAATGCAGTCACTGGTATACGTCGGTCACCCCGCTATAGAATAGCATGGAATGCAGTCACTGGCATAAGTCAGTCACACTGGTATAGAATAGCATGGTATAAGGCCATCACTGGTATAAATCAGTCACATCGCTATAGAATAGCATGACATAAGGCAGTCACTGGTATAAGTCAGTCACAGTGTTATAGAATAGCATGGTATAAGGCAATCACTTGTATACGTCAGTCAAACCGCTATAGAATAGTATGGAATGCAGTCACTGGTATAAGTCAGTCACCTCGCTATAGAATAGCATGGAATGCAGTCACTGGTATTAGTCAGTCACACTTCTATAGAATAGAATGGAATGCAGTCACTGGTATAAGCCAGTCACACCACTATAGAATAGCATGGAATGCAGTCACTGGTATAAGTCAGTCGCACCGCTATAGAATAGCATGAAATGCAGTCACTGGTATAAGTCAGTCATGCCACCATAGAATAGCATGGAATGCAGTCACTGGTATTAGTCAGTCACACATCTAAAGAATAGCATGGAATGCAGTCACTGGTATAAGCCAGTCACACACTATAGAATAGCATGGAATGCAGTCACTGGTATAAGTCAGTCACACCGCTATAGAATAGCATAGAATGCAGTCACTGGTATAAGTCAGTCACACTGCTATAGAATAGCATGGAATGCAGTCACTGGTATAAGTCAGTCACACAGCTATAGAATAGCATGATATAAGGCTTTCACTGGTATAAGTCAGTCACACTGCTATAGAATAGTATGGAATGCAGTCACTGGTATTAGTCAGTCACACCGCTATAGAATAGCGTGGAATGCAGTCACTGCTATAAGTCAGTCATACCGCTATAGAATAGCATGGAATAAGGCAGTCACTGGTATAAGTCAGTCACACCGCTATAGAATAGCATGGCATAAGGAAGTCACTGGTATAAGTCATTCACAGCACTATAGAATAGCATGGTATAAGGCAGTAACTGGTGTAAGTCAGTCACACCACTATAGAATAGCATGGAATGCAGTCACTGGTATAAGCCAGTCTCACCATTATAGAATAGCATGGAATGCAGTCACTGGTATAAGCCAGTCTCACCATTATAGAATAGCATGGAATGCAGTCACTGGTATTAGTCAGTCACACCGCTATAGAATAGGATGGACTGCAGTCACTGGTATAAGTCAATCACACTGCTATAGAATAGCACGGAATGCAATCACTGGTATAAGTCACTCACACCGCTATAGAATAGAATGGAATGCAGTCACTGGTATAAGTCAGTCACACCGCTATAGAATAGCATGGTATAAGGCAGTCACTGGTATAAGTCAGTCACACTGCTATAGAATAGTATGGAATGCAGTCACTGGTATTAGTCAGTCACACCGCTATAGAATAGCATGAAATGAAGTCACTGGTATAAGTCACTCACACCGCTATAAAATAGCATGGAATGCAGTCACTTGTATAAGTCACTCACACCGCTATAGAATAGCATGGAATGCAGTCACTTGTATAAGTCAGTCACAACGCTATAGAATAGCATGAAATACAGTTACTGGTATAATTCAATCACACCGCTTTAGAATAGCATGGAATGCAGTCACTGGTATAAGTCACTCACACCGCTATAGAATAGCATGTAATGCAGTCACTTGTATAAGTCAGTCACACCGCTATAGAATAGCATGGAATGCAGTTACTGGTATAATTCAATCACACCGCTTTAGAATAGCATGGAATGCAGTCACTTGTATAAGTCAGTCACACCGCTATAGAATAGCATGGAATGCAGTCACTTGTATAAGTCAGTCACACCGCTATAGAATAGCATGGAATGCAGTCACTTGTATAAGTCAGTCACACTGCTATAGAATAATATGGAATGCAGTCACTGGTATTAGTCAGTCACACCGCTATAGAATAGCATGTAATGCAGCAAACTGGGAAGAAGGCGCGCTGGCTATGCACAGTCATCACTGGGGACCGAAGGGTGTATATATGGGATTTACATCAGAAAAATAAGGATACAGAGAGCATGGGGAAAAAGGGGGGAAAGAAGGAGAATCAGGGGCTATCAACGGGGAACCATTGTTTCAGTATCAGCGTCCAAGTCCCAGCATGCAAAGTGAAATGACAGGCTTTGTTCAATGTCACGCATGGCATGGGTCCTTTTGGCAGCTGTGCCAGCTTTGATTCCTTGTCTACCAGACTCATCAGAGAAGCAAATCGCAATTGAGCCCCCTGTGAGAACCTGTGCCACCCCTGTGTGCCCCTGCGTAATGCAGTGTATGCGTGAGTGAGCACGAGCGAGTGCTTGCACCGTCATTTTCTTTCACTGTTTCTCCTTCCGTTTTAATATTATCTTTCAACCCAGATCAGTTGTGATTAGGTTTACATTACTTTGCATGTTGGTTATTATAGGCTTCTGTTCAGAATGAGGGGTGGAGAGTGCGGGGTGAGGGAAAGCTACTATTGCATTATTTTTACTCAGCATGTTACTATAAAAAGTGTACATATTGTTAGGTTGGTTAATTATGGGATCTACTCACACTCAGCCTCGTTTCTTGGCCTGGGTGGAGTGGGCGACGGCCCGGGGCGCAGAGCAATATATCTCAGGAGGTGGGCGCAATAAGGGGCCCACCCAGACAGCTGCTTCTGAGCTTGCAGGACAACAGATATGATATGATATGATAGGTAAATCATAACGCACTTAATACCCAGAGGTTTCTAAGCGCAGACCCGGCGATCGAACCTGTGTTGCTCCGAGTCGCCTTGCTTCCAAGGCGAGCATGCTGCAGCTGAGCTATCCTCCAAGAGACGAATCAGCCTGCTGTGCCAGTGAGTGCTCCTCTGCAATATGCAGCTGGCTGCTCTCTGTCTGGATGACTGTGTTACGTTCGGAAAATGCAAACAAAGGAATGCATATTGCAATCGCAGCGTGTGACATGCTCTGGACTCATACATCCTGCGCCCCTCATGCTTTGTGCTGATAGACTTGCAAGTGGCGCAATTCATAAGTGATGGCTCATTTAACAAGCCATTGTTTATACACAGTATGTGCTTAACATGTCAGTGTTAAGAACTGAACATGGGGCATTTTTATTCACCAGGCCAGCACAAGTATCAGTTAGGTGACCAAACCTATGCATTCTTCAAAGAGAATTAACGTGCCGCATAGAAAAGTTTTAAACATTTTTTTGTAATTTTCATATCTCTTTATTTGACACACCAAAACGTTATTTTTAAATATTACTTTTTAGTTACATATGACACATCCCTTGGAAGGTTAACTCCAATTTTCTTGCTCAAGTATTCTAGTGGCTGCTTTGGGACATGGACTAAATGCATCTGCTCAGCATCAAAGGTCTTTTAATTGTCTAAACATGCCAGCCACTGCCTAGCGTGCACACCAGATGGCAACTCAATGATATGCTATGGCATTTAAAATGCGCCTATACACAAGTGTTTCAGGGCGCAGCAAGGCAAGGAATTGGGAACAGAAGGAAGACAGAGACAACGATCTTACTAGGCACGGTGACATTGTCACACCACTATAGAATAGCATGGAATGCAGTCACTGGTATAAGTCATCAGTCACACTGCTATAGAATAGCATGGAATGCAGTCACTGGTATTAGTCAGTCACACCGTTATAGAACAAGATGGAATGCAGTCACTGGTATAAGTCAGTCACACCGCTATAGAATAGCATGGAATCGAAGATGACCCTAAGATTTCAAGCCTCAAAGGTGGGAGCAGGAAGAGGGCTAAGGGAGGCCATCCAGAGAGTGACAGGAAAGGAGGGAGCAGTTGTACCGATGTGAAGAATCTCAGTCTTACTAGCATTAAGGCAGAGATCATTGGTGGCACACCACTCCTGGATAGCAGACAGACAGTCAGAGATGAGAGAAGGAGAAGAGGTGGCTGAAGGGAGCCTGAAAATGAGCCGAGTGTCATCCTCATAGCACTGAAAGTTGGGGCAGAGTGCGTCAATGCGGTGGGAAAGAAGTGCCATGTATTGGTTGTACAGCCTGGGAGAGAGGTTAGACCGCTGGGGAACACACAGGTAGAGATAGAAATAGAGGAGAGGAGGGACCCAAGTTGGACCAGGGAGGGTCGATCGGAGAGGAAAGAAGTCAGCCAAGCAAGAGCCTGATCGGTAATACCCAGGTTATCACGGAAGCGGTTGAGCAGGATGGCATGGATGAACATGTCAAAGGCAGAAGAGAGATCAAGTAAGATGAGGACGCAGGGGCTGTTGGAATCGGGGTTCAGGAGCAGGTCTTCACGGATGTTCAGGAGAGCAGTTTCTGTGCTTCTGGCAGCTCTGAAGCCAGATTGATGGTCATTGAGACAACCAACAGAGTCAGTGTGAAGATTAAGCTGGGAGATGGCCAGGTTTTTCCAGAAGTTTGCCCAGGAAAGGAGTGATGGAGATGGGGCGATAGTTAGCCGGGCAGGACGGGTCGGCAGATGGTTTGTTAAGAAGAGGGTAGAGAAGGGAGAGCTTCAGCGGGAAGGGAAGACTCCAGTGGCGAAGGAGTGGTTGCAGAAGTCAGCCAGAGCAGGAGCCAGGGTGTCAATGTGGCCCTAGGTGGTTTTGGAGGAACAGGGGTGAACCTGTTTTGATGAGACTTTCATAGATCAGACTTGTCCAGAAACCTTATCTGGGGAGAACAGGAGAAAAGCAGAGAAGGAGGGTGGAGAGGTAGTTGAAGAAGGGCCAGAAGAAGAGCAGGGAGTAGAGGGAGGAGGGGGGGAGGAAGAGAGAGAGGACAGGATGTCCTCGGTTTTAGAGATGAAATGAGAAGCCAGGGGTGAGCAGAGGGCCTGGGAGGGGACAGGAGAGGTAGAGACTGCAGCAGGATTGGACAGCTCATTGCAGATTTTAAAGAGTTCGGCCAAGTTGTTAGATGTCGCAGAGACACGGGCTTGGATGTGGTCTCTCTTCGTGGTGCAGACAGAGAGCCGTTATTGCCTTTGGAGCAGGCGGCAGGCCAGTTTGTCAGAGGATGCACCGGAAGCATGCCATTTCCTGTCAGCCACCCTGCACTTGCGTTTAAGCGTGACGAGGTCTGAGTCGTACCACGAGTTGCACTTGCTCTTTCAAGCGGATCCTCATGACAGGGGCAAGAACATCAAGAGTATCAGATATAGCAGAGTGGAGTGTGGAAAGGGCTGTGTCAGGGTGTGAGTCAGCCAAAGAGGGAGGGGGTGTGAGAAAGTGGCAGCGAAAGCCTCAACTGACACACGCTCATGGGTCGGATAACCGAGAAGGTAGGTGGCAGTGCTGGAGGTGGCTTGGCCTGAGGGGTGGAGAGGGTGAGCTGGGAGGAAAGGAGAACATTATCACTCCAGGAGAGAGGAGTGGTGAAAGGGATAGAAAGGGGAAGGTCTGAAGAGATCATAACATATAGAGTGTGCCCTGCAGAGGGAGTCGGGTCAGAGGGGAGAATAGGGAGTGGGAGAGATTCGCAGAGGTCACGAAAGAGTCCAGAGGAAGGACAGGAAGCATCCAGGTGGATGTTAAAGTCTCAAGGAAGGAGGAGTTGAGTGGTCGAGACCAGGAGGGAAGAGCAGAGGTCCGCCCACTCAGAGAGGAAGGAGGAGATCTGACCAGGTGGGCGATAGATGGTAGCCACCGTAAGGGAATGGCCAGGAGAGAGGTCACTTGGCAACTTCATTAGGAAAGTAGTGTTCATTGTGTGTCACCATGCAGACAGTAGTCCATTGCAAATCAATGCAGTGATGTGTGCAGCAATGTTTTGTGCGCTGCACAAGCCACCACCCTGTTGATTAATGGCGTCTATGTGGTGCTCCCCTATGTACCAGCGCATCTGCCTGTGTTTGTCTGATGTGTCCAATGTCCATACAATAGCATACGGGAATATGTTGTGTATGTGACTCTGACGAGCATGCCATACTGTGCCCACACGTCAACACATAAAGCAATCAAAGAAGTTGCCTCAAATTGTAAATCCAATAGGCCAAACGCCCTGCACACCATAATTGTCACTCGCTGCCTGCCAGCACTAATAGTTGATGCTCATGCCAGCTCTGTTAGATAAAGCATGGGCCTGCTCTTTTTTACAGAGATAACCCTTGAGTCCTGCATAATAGTGAGGAGGTAGTGGCTGAGGAACTGTGGACCCATTACCATGCATTAAAAGATGGTTTTGTTTAAAACGCTTCATCAGCTTATTACTGGCCAGGCTCAAGTTTGTAAGAGGTACATTCCTTTCTGTGTAGCCTTTCTGTGCATTGTTTATTGGGTCTCTCTTCTACGGTATCCTGTCCTGTCTATAGATATAATTCCCAAAAGATGTTTCTGTATTGGGGTTGGGCATGCCCACGCTGAGACCCAGCCCTTCCTCCTCTAGAATTCTTTAGAAACAAGAAGCAAAAGGGCCCTTGTGCCTCATTTGAGTGGCTGATGTTGCAGCCATTTTATAATCGCAACCAAAAATGTAAGCTGTCCAAATGAGCATGCATGGTTCATGGTTACAAGCATTTTCATCTTAAGGTGAGTATTGTGAACTGTGATGTGAGCACCAAGCCATACATCAGTCGTTAATTTAAAGATTAATACATACAATCCTTTTATCAAAGACTTGTTTATGAAATGTAGAGATCTCTGATCATGTTTATAGTCCTGAAATTCTCTGTGATTCAATGCAAAGCATACAGCAATCCTCATTGATGCTATTTGCCCCCTTTCCCGCTCTCAGTGAGGTAGTTTTATTGTACTCTTTCAGAGTGTGCCATACTGTCCATCTTGGAATGATAACCTTTCATCAGAAAATAATTCATATGGTTAGTCTAGTATTGCCCCTTGTGAAATGCAAGTGAGGTGGTACGCACAGAACACCTGCAACACAGGGCCAGTGGTCAGAGGGGGCTTAGACCCCGTTAGGCTTGTCACACCGCACTGTGCCAGTACGGACAGTTTAAAACTGCAATCAGGGTAGTCCTTCCCTAAGCAGGTGACAGAAAAAACATTGAATTGGGCAGCAACAGCTGTGTTTTCAGATTCGAATTCTTCTGTAAAGTACTTGAATTATAATGAAACCACTTTAATTGATATAGCAATTATGTATTCATATTGAGTAGGGGTTTTGTCGCATGATAGCGGTGTCGTTTGGGAGTGACGTGTGCCAGCGAGGGTGGGAGGGTTTGGGGGGTGCACATTCTGTTGTTTCGCCCTGGGCACCAAGTTGGCTAAACGCTGCCCTACTCACACTTCATTATATATCTATAAAACAGGGAAATTTATATTTTGGCTCTGAGTTGTTTACACTTGACTGCCAAGCCCCCCTGCCCCCACAGTGTTTTGGCACTCACACTCATCCCCCGCACTTAATGTAGGCCTCATCTGCTAGCTTGGAGCAAGTGCCAGCACCCAGGCCCCTTCTACGCACTTGAACGACGCACGTCCTGGGCTTGGCAGCCCCCACCAGCGTCGGCTCCTTTATCTCAATTTCTCCCATAAAGGCCGCTAATGAACCCTTGGAGCGGTGGGGGGGAGATTGGCCCGGCAGGATGAAGGCTTCCTTTCTTCCGAGTGGCCCGGCACGCTCTCCGTTCTCGCCTGCTCACTAACACGGAATCAAACTTCCAAGGAAAGCCGATCTGTCTGCGTCGGAAACAAATGTGTTTTCCAGCAGCAGGACTCGAGCGATCCGTCTTCATTGGAAGTGTCTGCTACTCGGGAAGTTGCTCCAGCTGAGGTAGGAGAGAACGTGCTTCCAGTCGGTAGGGTTTTACAGTATTCCCCACCCACTTCCCCTCACTGGCACCACGTGGGGGAAAGGGAGTACTTTGAGTGACAATGTCACCTGTGGGGCGTTAGGAGAGAGGGACCTGGGGGCTCAGTTGTCCGGTGATGGAACCCCTGAAGGCAGTGTACCGGTGACTACCCTAAACAGGGATTTAAAACCTTGGCTCTGCAGATGTTTTGGACTACAACATCCATGATCCCTACACCATTGACTTTGCTGGCTAGGGATGATGGCCATTGTAGTCCAAAACATCCCAAGAGCGAACGTTGAAGACCCCTGGACTAGGGCCTTGTTCCCCATCCTCAATCTCACATGTGGGAACGCATTATTGGGGGTAGAAGACACACGTGGACCCCCGCTGTTCTTGTAAGTGTGTTTAAGGACCATCCCAGTGTCATGTAAACTTCAATATCGGTCTGGCCCAGCCCCTATTAATGAATAGGCCGATATTTAAGTTGACATGACACTGAACTGGAGGCAAGGTGCCCTTTATTTGGTGCACCGGAGAGGGGGGTGGGGAGCAGGGGGGACCAGCACAAGCCAGGACTAGCCATATGAAGTACATGATATATGTTGCCTTCCTAAAACGCTGCTGGAGAAAACAGAACTTCAAAATGAGGCTCTGGTTAAATATATGTCTATGACAGCGCTCCGGGGGTCATCTTGAGAACAAGTACACATAGTGAAACAGTCCGCAGAATGAACACTTATTAAATATATACACAAACAATGATTGAGAAAACTCTTAGCACAGTTCCTGGAAACCACAGTGATGTGTTATGGTCCCCATTGTACCCTGGGTAAAACCCAATACTACACGAGTTGCACAGGAGCAATTCCCCGGCTAGAAAAGCTTTTTGAGACTGAAAGCTTTCCCTGACTCACCTGGAGTTTCTGCAACTAGTGTTTCAAGCAGAGGGAACTGGCAGGTTTAGAGGGAGGAAGACGGTCACACAGCTACGCCCATTTTCAGGGGTGTTGCTAGGTCTGGAAAAGATCTGGGGTTACGCTAATGTCGGGACTGTCAGGACTCGGGGTTAGCTAGTCTTTTAGGCTTCTATCTGGGGCTACAACCAAAAGACCGGGGCCTACAGCCTCGCCAACCCACTCCTAGTAGCACCTCTGCCCATTGTGAGATCCAAGATGGTGATATGCCATGAAATAGCCTCAGAACCAGACTTTCACAGACCCAGGATCCCAGGTTTATGGGGGCTGTGGGGGGGAAATCCTAAACCAGACCAACCCATCATACCAGGTGCAACAAGTTTCCACAGTCCACCATAAGGACAGGGGACGTAGGAAAATAAGAGGAGAGCTGGACAGTGTGCTGGCGTGGAATATTCCATTAGAAGCTGGAGAGGAGTGTTAGGAGGAGAGTGCCAAGCAAAATGCCAATTAAGGATGAAGGAAGTTGGAGGAGGTAGTTGGAGACCGGGAGGAGAAGGTTGTTTTGGAGGAGGGTTAATTGGAAGGAGGATGGCTACCATCTGAGCCGAAAGGCTTGTCAGAGAGGTATTGCTGGAATGGAGGAGCTACCATCTGAAAAGGGGTTGTTTCGGAGGCGGAAGGTTAATATCTGCAAAGGGGGTCCCGAGAGGAAGGTGCACGGTGGGAACCAATGCCCTTTGCTGGGGTATAGCTGGCAGTGAGTACAACCAACTAGAGGGTTGTAAAGCTCCATCAAGCCTGAGAAGGAGGGTGGCCCCAGTCGGCCAGACTGGTCCAGGGCCAATACCAGAGGTGGGGAGTGGCAAGATTTGGTGCTACCTCACAGAAGGATAGGAAATGTATAGTAGGCATTTCCAGGAAAGGGTAACTTCTTGGGCCAAAACACCTTAAGTCCAGACAATTTATTTTTGTACCACTAGTCGAGAGGTCCTGCCTCGATACTGGACTGACCAAGCCCACCACTCAGACCGACCCACCAATTATTGATACGGCTGCCCAATTACAGAACCATCTATCACACGCCGTATCCTTTCCTGGCGTGTGTGGCCGAAGTTTCAACTAAATACAGTGAAGCGCTACACGTATGCTGCAACACGCGTTTGCGCGGTCTAGTCTTTCTGTTTGGTTCCGCGGCCCTATTTAGTCCCGCCTCCCAGTCAGCGTAGTGCGTTGCAACCTCGCAGTCAGCTGTTCCCCTCACTGCCGCCCGTTGCGAACGCTAGTTTACTTTCTTTCTCTTCTCGCTGCCTTTTTTCCCCGCCTTCGTTTCTCCCTGTTTTCTCCCGGCTCCCGTGCCTCCTTTTTCACTGTGCCTCTCCATGGCTCCCCACTCTTCTTTCATACCCCTTTGTCAAGTACTCTACCTTTCCCTTACCCGTACAACTCTCATTGTGGTGCCTAGCGTCCATCTCCAATCGGAGCCCAGCTTCCACGAGGACTCCGGTGCCATCAGCAGGGGTTTTTTCCGCCACTTACGGCTTTTTCCCCTTTGTTTGGCCTCCGCTGTGGCTTCCTCTCGTGGGAGACTCGGATGCCAAACAAGAAAGCAAAAGGACTACAGAACCCGAAGGTCCATCAGTCCTGAAGTCAGTGACCACCAACACTCAGGTGAGGAGGAGGGGGAGGAAGAGTGGAGTCAAGTAAGTGACGCCATAGCCATAAAGGTTGACACCATCAGTCCGAGTCAAGGGCAAGGTTGTTGGATTTTCACAAGGAGGTTCGAGAACTCCACAAACCATGCCTAAATGCAAAGACTGTGGCATTTGATATATTTTGAGGACTTGGACTGGTTTCCGGTGCTATGTTTTGCAAAGAAGTTCACCAGGACTCTAATGCCAAGCCCTCCCTTGCCTAGGACCACAGAACTCCCAGATGGGAACCGGATCATGGATTTCTACTGCCCAGGGGACCAGAAGGAGACAAAACAAGGGGAGATGAGAAGGTTTGCAGAGGTTTATAATGAGGACAAAAAGATAGGAAAACTAGGGAGAAACTGCCAATGGTACTATTGCACAATGGCAGAGCATGCACAGTGCTGACTGGGAAAATGCAAACAAAGTAAAGAACTCTTCCACGTAAAAGGTAACCTGTACATCGGTGGGAGCAGGGGTATCAACTTGAGAAAACCATACTGCATGTGTGCCCACCGGTGGAATATTAAACACTAAGACATTTTAAACTTGCTTAACACCCACTTACGATATCAAACTCATTTAAGCACACATCAATAGTAAAGGTCAGTTGCGTGGACCTAATCACATGACCTATATTGCAACATAAAAGGAGGTATTCATTAATAACAGAGATCATATAAGCATCTCATATATATCGCTTTTTTACAATTCATAGATTTTTTACTTTCAACCTATATCAAACTATCTAAAATATATAATTAAGACAAGATTATTTGTTGTAGACAAATTGACATATAAAATAAACATGGTTAATTGCTAATAAAATCATACAAAATGCAAACAATCAGTACAAAACTGTTAGCCGAATAGAAATGAACAGTAAGTAAACATATAATATAGAATGTAAAAGTGCCTATGCAATGCTTCCTGTTTTCTTGGCATATGTTTCGGCAAGTAGACAATGTTGATGCCTTCATCAGGACTGAAAGATTTGACTATCAATTACCATTGATAAATATCCTTATCAATTACCACATCATTATTAAATGAACAGATATGTTTAATTAAACTATGGCATAAGGTATCAAAAACCCACACCTTATGTGCGTTCCCTATTATATTCCCATGTGTGTTTCTCATGTCTACCCCACCTCAACCTATCTCTTACATGATGCCTTAGATAATTAGAGAAAAAGCACATACCCTTCGTCATAAAAAAAAACACACCTTATAAAATACACATCAGAAAATGTATTCGAGCATCATGTGCTTATAAATAAACTAAAGAGCAATTTCTGGGGGGAGGAATATTTCAACCACGTGTTTGTGAAGACATTTTAAACGTGTTTTTAATATTTATTGTGTTTTCATTTTACATTAAACCTTTCACAATTCATAACATCAATATAAATATAAAACTTCAAATAGCTAATCAAACATTTTAAGTCCGCAAGTAGAATTACAACATTAATAGAACCTTATTAAAAGGAACACAAGGATTAATTCCTATAAATCAATTACATGCATATCACCAGAATTTAATCAAAGCTGAAATAAATTCTCCAAACTTAATAACAATTTGGTTTGTGCAGATAGATCACCCAGTAGTTCAACATTTCTTTTAAAAATGCAATTAGAGCAATAAATATGGATTAATACTTTTGTGCACATCGAGCATTGCCACACATTCTCTGAAAATACAACTGAAGGTGGATGGATAAAACAATTAAAATAGAACATATGTTCAGGTAGCAAAGCCACACATTTTAAAACTAGATGTCAAGTCTCATCTTCTGCCAAATTGCATAGTCTACTCAATCTGTTGCTATGTGTGAGGCCTAAACGAGTGCCACCACCTCTTAGGTGTGAATATAATTTAGTCTAAAACATAACATCCAAGACCTAAATTCCCGAGATCACATGATAACATATGGTTACGGAAAAAAGCCAGAAAGGCCAACATCAGCCTTATTTAAATACTCCCTAAAAAGCTTCAAGGTAATCAAATTAATCAAGATTTCTATATGATCCCATTCTTCTGATTTTGTGTTGTTTTTTTCTTGAAGGCTCCCTCTCCTCCAAGCATTGTGAAGAAATGCTTGGAACACAGGCCACTCACTGACCTGCAAGTGTGGAGATTCTCTTTGCAAACGTTGTCTTTTGCTTTCTCTTTCTACAGAGCCAAGCAGCAAAGTTTAAATACTGTTCCTTTATCAGAATGTCAGGTTATATTGTACGTCATTCCTTATTTTAATCATACATCACTTCATTTTGAAAGATTGTAGAAAACACTCTTCTCTCTTAAGCCGTCAGGTATTTATCATTCTCGTTTTCATATGAAAATTGCCATCATTTCAAATCTCTTCCTTCTCCCACAACACCTCGTTATTGGTCAACTACACGATACCTTATGTTTAATCCTAAAGTGAATTTGTTTTTCACCAGTAAAGAAAGGTTACGCGTTACTAAGCTCTATTGCTAAAAACATTATTTTACCTTAAATTCCCTACATCAAGGACTTTAAGCGAGGATGTTGTCCAAGCATTCGCAAGTACCTCTGCGGTCCATTCCTTTCTGTGCCGATCACTGTTTTGCTCACGTTAAACGCCCGCGTGAGCTACATGAATGGGGCGTACCCATCATGGTATTGGGAATGGGCTGAAACTACTGCAGCTACTTTTCCCTATAAATGCTGTTTATATCTACGATAGGATACCAGGACATAATGACCTTAATGACAACCCAAGCCTTTGTATTTATTATAAATCCTTGTCTCGTGAGGATAGCTCGGGGGGCTACGCAGTGGAAGCAAGACGATGCAGAGCGCATTATAAATAACCAATTAAAATAAAAAAAATCCAGAAAATAAACCCACTGAGGCCGGCTACTGATAAATATCCTTGTCGTTACACCAACTGTGATTTGGGGAGAATAGCAATTAGCAAACCAAGTAAGGGTAGCCTTTTATTCTAATGACTGGCATCTCTGACTTCTTTTTACCCAGGGAGGGGGAAAGAGGGAACTGGGACCTTAAAAAAGACCCGAACTAAAGCAAGGGAAGTGCTGTACTACTTTCCTGTTCTTTATAGAAATAGAACCCCTGACATGGCTGTGAAAGTTATAGTATGTCAAGAACCTTTTTGGGATAATGCACTTTTCCGTTATGTTGTAACCCAACAACCTATGTTTTAAGGTGCTAAGCCTTTTGTTTTTAAGGTGCTAAGCCTTTTGTTTTTAAGGTGCTAAGCCTTTTTTTGTTGTACTTTTCTTGAACATCCTGCTTAAATTATCGATATTGTTTGGAGTTCGTATAATAAATAAGTTTGGAAATTATACACCTGACCCATCTTGTCTTGAGTGCTCTTAGCAGACCTGTGACAGGTTACACACCAACCACTAATCTTGATCCAGATTATGTGGGATTATCAACAAGCCTATGTCTTCTAGGGTTTCACCCACATCTCCTAGAGCCAAGCTATTCACAGAGTAAAATCAGTAGTTAACAGTCTTGATGGATTCTTCTTCAATGCAAGGACTGCCACACAGCTTGCCACTAATGTCCAAGAGATAATTGTTGGCCAACATCTTCACCCCCAGCCCTTGAGCATTCCGGAATGAAAGTAGCACCACTCACAATCACAGCCAGCCTCCTAAACCAGGTCACCATGGTAGGATATGTGACAGCTTCACCATCACCCGGCTGCAGAGTGCCCCCGTAGATACTCCCGCCCACTGCAGAGTCCCCATAATCTTCTAACTGCTACAAAGCAGAGTGGGATCAATATAAGGTGGGCAGAGAAGCTCAGGTTTTAAAAGACAGGAATGTATGAGGGATGGTTGCACAAGTGGACCAAATAAAGTATAACACAACCATGTAATCTTTTCACTTTCAGGTTCAAACAACTAAGTCTCTGAGTCCCTGAATCCAGGTATAACCTTCAGGGAATATATTCTCAATTCTCAGCCACTCATGGTCTTGGGGGTTATGTGTCCACTTTCTTCTTTCTTGGCTTTTCGTTCTGTAGGTTCAAGCCTTCTGATTCTTCTACTCTGCTCCTGGGGAGACCCTTCACCTGCGTCTCAAGACCCCAAGTGTGCTTCTGTGCCAATCCCAAATTATTGCACATCTTAGGGTTGCTTGATACCAAAAGAACCCCTAAAACCTTCACCAAGAGACTGGATTCCTCAGCTTCTCCACCGCGTTGACCAGGGCACTTTCTCCACCTCCTAGTCTGGGGACCTTGGTTCTAGTCTCCAACACCCCTTCATCATGTACCTCCTTGCTGAGTTGCAGTGGTCTTTTCTCTATGTCACCTATATTTCTCTCTCACTTGCCTGCTTCCTCAACACTTATTCCTACCTCCATCCCGCTTCTGCTCATACCTCTCAGTTTTAGGAGATTTAAACTTCTCTCTCTCATTCCCCTCTGGCCTTCTTTTGTGACCCTTTCTCTGATAGTCCTCTCTTTCTCCTCCTGCAAATACCCTTTCTCATCCCTCTCGATGTCAACTTCAAACCTCTCTGTGCTTCGTTCTGTTATGATATGATATCATGTGATAGTTTATTTATAACGTGATTAATACCCAGAGGTTTCTAAGAGTGGACTCGGGGATCGAATCTGTGTTGCTCCATGTCGACTTGCTGCCAAGGCGAGCACGTTGCTGCTGAGCTATCCTCCCGAGACTTTATAGACTTTAGACACCCCTCCTCTGCTTTTTCCTTCGGTCCAGCTCTCTCCAGCATCCTTCTTCCTGCTCTACCCGAGCCACCTTTTATTTTTTCCTCCAACTCTCTCGAAAGATCCTTCACTGCCTCCAAACACCCACTCTACTGTCAGATAGCAATTTGACTCCAACCCCGGTGACTGTCCTCGCTGAACCACACTCGGGTGTTAACTCTTATCAGGCATGGAATCCAATTGAATAGGCAGTCATTGTTCACAGTTGTCCTGCCACCTCTGTTACTCTGCCCTTTGCTGCATTAAAAGGCAGTTAAAGCTTTCATTATGTCCTGCTGTTATCTTGGGATTCTACTTTGCAGGGCTTCTGTAGCTGAGCTCTGCGACTCGTGTTCAGCCCCATAGACAAGTCCGTCAAATTAAGATGTGTTAGTGTCTGGCTGCCTGTGCCCTCTTTTTGAATGCAGGGAGCAGTATGTCTAGAATAGACCATGTGTTTCCCAAGAAGTAGCACTTCTAATACAGTGTTCCCATTGCAGGCAAAACAGATCCAACCCTTCTTATCTAGGGATCCGAGGATTACCCTGTCAAGGTTTAGGAATCCCATGCAAGGACATCCTGCTGTATACGGGGGTTCTGCGACTACTATGTGCAATGACATTCTGGAATGGTTGTACCACCAGGGTACTTTTGTTCTAAATGTACTACCCATGCTTGGAGCCTCCTTTAAAGGGAAAGTGACATGTTCCTGCTCAATGGGACAAGCCCCTGGCAAAAGACAGGGTCATGGTGGGACAAGTCAGTGTATCCTTGTAGCACAGCCCCCGGCTCAGCATCATGTAACAGGTGGTGGCACCAGCCCCATGTCTCCATCCCCCTTCTACCATCTATCTGCCAGTTGAATGCAAGAGCCATCTCCAAATATTCTCTCCTCATTGCATGGCCTTGACGTCACCACCACCACGGAATGAGATCTTGCTGCCCACATTATCGGCTTCTTAAATTACCTTACCCCCTAAAACATCACCATTCTGTAACAAAACCGAAAGGTCCGAATAGACATCACGGTCCACGTCATTGCTCTCTCCAAAACTCTGCACATACCAAAGGTTTTCAACAACTTGCTTCCAGTGGCCTCCTAGACTCAACGATTTGTTTGATTATCAACATTGTGTATAGACTGCCTAAAAGATATGTTACAAGTCAGGCATTAAGGGTTTAACGGCGTCGTCATAGCATTTCTCTGAATTCTTGGTCCTTATCTTCATTCAAGGTTGCCTTTTAATGCTGCCCAGTCACTAGCAGCAGAGTCACTAGCAGCTCAGTCACTAGCAGCCAAGTCACTAACAGCCCACTCACTAGCAGTCTAGTCACTTGCAGCCCAGTCGTTAGAAGCCCAGTCATTATCAGAATAGCCACAGGCAGCCCAGTCACTAGCAGCAGAGTCACTAGCAGCTCAGTTACTAGCAGCCCAGTCACTAGCAGCTCAGTCACGAGCAGAATAGTCACAAACAGCCCAGTCGCTAGCAGCCCAGTCACTAGCAGAATAGCAACAGGCAGCCCAGTCACTAGCACCAGAGTCACTAGCAGCTCAGTTACTAGCAGCCCAGTCACTAGCAGCCCACTCACAAGCAGTACAGTCACTTGCAGCCCAGTCACTAACAGCCCAGTAACTAGCAGAATAGCCACAGGCAGCACAGTCACTAACAGCAGAGTCCCTAGCAGCTCAGTTACTAGCAGCTCAGTCACTAGCAGCTCAGTCACTAGCAGAATAGTCACAAGCAGCCCAGCCACTACCAGCAGAGTGGCTAGCAGCTCAGTTAATAGCAGCCCAGTCACTAGCAGCTCAGTCACTAGTAGCCCACTCACAAGTAGCCCAGTCACTTGCAGCCCAGTCACTAGCAGAATAGTCACAAGCAGCTCAGTCACTAGCAGCTCAGTCACTAGCAGCTCAGTCACTAGCAGCCCAGTCACTAGCAGAATAGACAAGCACCCTTGTTTCCGGACCGCCGCACCGCCGCACTTTGAATGAGGCCCAATGTCTTTTTTTAACACTAACCCGCTAAGGTACTTAATTTTGGGTTTAGTATAACTTCAGATTTTGTAAATCAAAATAATTGGGGTAAGTTTAATAAAGAATGGGCGGATCCATATGAAACATTTTCTGTTTTCAACTAATTAACCCTTTTATATGAGTTGGAGGAATTAATAAATGGACAAGGACACTACGACTCAGGTATAATACTGAGGGTAAGTATTAAGATACTAATATCTCCTACTAAAACACATTATCCAATGCCTGCAAAACACGTAGGGTCAAATGTAGGAATCACCAGCAGAGACAATTTCACTTTGTTAGATTGAATGAATGCAAGGTTAAATATAATTCATAGGAGAATGTAACTACAAGTGTTCACTGAGGAAGACACACCTTGCAGGTGGAAAAGGCACGTTCAAGAATGGAACTGGCTTAATGCAACCAAATGACAAAAAAAGGTGTTTGAATACAATAATGGATAACGATGTATGTTAAGATTTTGTAATACAATGTTCAACCAATACTGTATGGCACTTTTCACTTTTTTTCTTTTTTTTCTCTTTTTCCTAACAATCGAACCTGATACCAATCCGAATGATTTCTGTCGGGCCATACAATGGGGTTACACATGTATACTCAATGCATTAGAGACGGCTTGCCGCCAGACCCGAAAAAAAAAATACCATCGCCTGACTTCCCGGTAGCACTGGGGTATTATAACCCCAGCAGCCGGGATGTCAGGCGCCGGCAATTCTGTTACTCCCCATTCCCGAAGAGTCCCAAAGTTACAGTCTGCCTACCGTGGCTGCTCTTCCCGGCAGGGACAGACCTGCCGGGCACAGCGACTCCAGCAGGCAGACCCGTAGTGTGCAAGCCCGGTAACAACGGTGCCGGTAGGCTTACTGGCACCGTTGTTACAGGACCGGCACACTTGTAATGCGGCCCAATGTACTTTGAATGAGACTTATTGTTGTGTAATTAACTAAATCGGGTTTTGAGAAGGGCCTTGATGGCCGAAACACGTGTCAATGTAGGCTGGCACACATATGAAATCTAATTTGGTCTTTTCGAGACCCCTACTATTACAAATTAAATAATTAAAAACTTAAACATGGAATTTCTTTGACTCAGAATTGAATGTGGGAAAATATTACTGAGAAGCACGGCGCAACCTAAGGGCGCACTAATTTACCCTACGATGCAAAGAAGCATTCCCCTCCCTGGAAAGAATGTTGTCTATTGTAAAATGCAATTCTTTTCAAGATGATATCAATCATCGAAATAAAGTTTATTACCTACCTTTCATAATGATCTCGCTACAGCCAGCCAGAAAAGGCAAAGTATAATATCAGATCAATTAAGGGACACTGGTTAAAATTCTGCACACCTTTGCACCCATAACCACATATACTCCACACGGATCTCCACAGTGTATTCCCCTTCCCGCCCCTTCCCAATGATGCCACACAGAAGTCCCCTGAGGCGCACACCCTGAGCAGGAACCTCGTGCAGACCATGCTGCTTGTCTCACCCTGGATGCATCCCACCAACCGGGGCCCCCTTTACTTCAGTGAGCTATCAAGATAGCTCTTACACAGCCCAAGGAAGGAGCAGGACATCTCCTCCACTGGTTCCTGTGGATCAAGAAAACACCAGAAGTCAGACCTCAGGTAGCTGTAGTCTGTTACCGCCCCTATGGACATCTTACTCTACAATCAGTCTGTGACCGCATCAATGCTTCAGTGCCTTCCGGCTCAACGTATATGTGCATTTCGCGCTACTGTGGCGTTGTCACGCACCCCCGCTCAGACTGCACTTCCCCTCCCACAGTGCCTTCCCCGGGTGAGTTCCCATGCAGTTTTGACTCTGTGAAAGCGTGCACTTGATGGACGGAGTGAGGTACACATGGAGAAACACCTTAGCAGCATTCAGGGTGAGCAAGCCTCCCCCAGGCTCATGCGTACACTCACCATGCCGCTTCGCTGTCACTCCCTAGTGAGGCATTGATCCTGCCGAGCTAGATTCCTCTTTCGTTGCTTGTAGTATCTTCACATGTCCTGACCCACTTGGAACCTACCGGGCCATGGGGCAGGCTCTCTCACAGTCTGCCACTCCTACCTAGGTCCTAATTTACCTGGTCGAGGTGGTTGCCCCTTTCCTTTACTCATCGGTTTTCCCTCTTAAAGTCAACCAAAGCCAGTCCACTGTCTCTGGCCTCCAGTGGGGTGTTCTTTCCATTGTCCTGCTACACTTAACATTCCATGGTTTCCAGTGATAAAGCCACATGGCAAAAGGTTGCCCAAAATTGCATTCCCACGAAAATCAAGCACTTTCCCCAAATATTCTATGACTGGAGTTAGAATATTAATGAATACCTGTCCTAAAAATTTGTGGGGGAAGGCTTTTAGGGGTGTAGGGGAAATAATAGCCTACCTGGCACCTTTTATGTCCCAGGGGACATTTTCACATAGAACCGATTCCAGGTGTCCCCTAGGAGGGCGTCACAGCCTTCTGCTAGAGAACAGGCAAGTGCAGTGAACAGGAGGCCAAGCTCATAAACATGTCCACATTATTACCCACAGTACCTGCATTTTTGTATCTAAGAGAAATATGTCTTATGTACATAGCTTATCTGCCTGCCTCCCCTAATTCCTTAAAATAGCATCCTTGATCCCAGGCCAACAGAGACTCCTCTTTGATTTGAACACAAAGCTATTTCTCCAATATCTCCTGACTCTGCAGCCCTGGTCTGTCTCTGAGGTAGCTGGATTGAGTCTTCACATGAGCCGGCGTCCATCTTCCTGTTATGGCCGTCCTCACCACGTTATATGTTCCTCTATAGCAAGCTTCTATATGCCTGATCTACCTTGCATTACTGTGTGTTTACACGTATTGGTCAGCAAGTTACTTTATATTCTTTGTATATATGATTACTTTACCATTTTTGTGCAGTTTTCTCTTGTCACTTCAGGTACATTGTTACTCTTAAGTATTTCCCATATTGTTTCAGTATGTCCTCGTACATCTTTTTCATGACATCACTCTGCCCTCGTCAGATGTCACTCAGCATTACATGATATCCAACGGTGCGTGCCCACATCCTTCCACTCTTTCAGTATGAGGGTATATTCGGAATGGTTGCCCGAGTGCGTATCGTCTCTCATGCACTCAGTGTGGTACAGGGACAACACATGGGCTCCCACAGAGAGCTCTTCTCCTGCTGTTCCAATAGGATAGCGGTGAGGGCTGCTCCTCTACAGAATCTTAATGCTGGGATGGCTACACAATCAGGCAAGCCAAGAACACGCTTCCGCACCCAGACTCCACCTTTTCGTAGGCAATGGCTCTAAGACCCAAGATGTCCTTTTGTGCCATGAAGTAGTTTAGGTACCACTTTCATATTACAGAATGTTAATGTTAATGAAACATTGAGAATCTGCAAAAACGGGCCTTGATTTTTTTTTCATCTAGGCAGCTGTCTGGTTGGCCTTCGGCATGATATGAACGTACCATCAATAGTTTCGAATTATCCACCTCATCCAATGGGAAGCCCAGGCATGTGAGTGTCTTGCTAGGTGCTAGTACCTGATTTCAGATTTTCCAGATGTCGCCCATTTTCCTTCTCGGAACCTTATGATGTTCGTTTTCTTCTTATACTGGCCATATTCCCCAGTTTTGTGGCGTGGCAATAAACTACTCGGAAGGAAAAGGATTATACATGTAGTAAATCTCACTTCCTGGTAAATCCTATTTCTATTGCTATGACCTAATACGTGGTCCTTTCCTCGGATCGTGGATAGGGGTGCCACTATCAACCACAACAAATTAAAAGGGGCCCAGAGCTCCATAAAAGGCCAGTTCCATGTCACCTGCTGGAGACCCTGCCAGTAGTCGGGACCCGGTGAGTGATGCTGGATTGGGTGCCGTAATGCAGCCTTGCGCCGAGCCACACGGCTGGTAGGATCGGCACAATGACAAGGCCATTGGAGCTAACCGCCCAGTGTTCCTCTGAGTTAGCAACGGGAAAAACCACAGCTAACGGTGTGTGAATGCTGCACGCTACAACCAGCAAGTGAATTGCCTTAGAATCTCTGTGCACCACAACCACCTTGTTCTGACATACGCTCCTTTTCCACATGAGATAACTGAGTGCTCTTGGGAGATGACTGCATGGGGGACATGAACGTGTTCCTTCTCATCACCAAGGAAAACAGTACGGTACTACACAGCACAGTAAAAGACCCAATCTAAAAGAGAAAATTGAATAATTTCAATATCCATTAAGTGCTCGCCATCGAAAACAAATCTCAGTGCCTGGCTCTATATTCCAGACATTACAGTTTTCATTGGAAAGTACTCGACCAAAGCAATTCAAACAAAGAAAAATAAAATAGCAGCCCCAGACTCTGCATCCCCTTCAGAATCAGGGCCCGGAGAGTGCCCTCCTCTTTTACCATAAGGGGTAGTTCAGTGAAGAACGCTTGAATAAGAATCAATACGTGTTATTGGTTATGAATAACCTTGATAGGCACAGTGCCTGTCAATAGCAAGCTCTGAGGTGGGTGACATTTTGAGTGGGGCAATGCATGAGCAGACCCCCTGTTCTTGTCACTAGAACAGGGTCTGCAACCTGCAGCTCCCCAGATGTTGTGGACTGTGACTCCCATGATCCTTCCCCATTGGGTATTCTGGATAGAGCTGCTGGTAGCTGCAGTCCAAAACTCAAGCCATCATACCTGCTTGCTTCTATAAGCTGGGAGGAATGCACATTGGAAGGGGCGGTGTCGCAAGCTGGTGACGACCTCCCATAGATATGATGTGATGTGGCATTTATGACGCGCCTGCACGCAAGTGTTTCAAGGCGCGACACGGCAAGGGAGGAGGAACAGAGGGAGGACAGACAATGATCCTACTAGACCAGGTGTCATCCAGATCGAGCATGGGAAGGGGGGGCAGTGCAGTACATGGGATAATAGAATAAATAACAATAAGTAAAGTAAGGCCAGCAGGTGGCAAGTGCAAGGGTAAGTGCAGGCGCCAGTTGTCAAGTGCTGCTAGTGGGACTATAGGGATACAGAAAACAACCCCCAAGTGCGGGGGTTGCCCGGAGGGTAGTGCAGATGTGCGACTGGCGGGGAAGGGGACCTGGGCCCAAGATCAGAGGGTGGCCAGGTAACCAGTGCAGTTTCAGATGTCTGTCCAGAGAAGCCCAGCTGGAAGGGACGTTGTGAGCTGCTCTTCCTCCACTGGGTGGACTGTGCCAGCACCCCTGCTTTGATGCTCCCAAGGGTGTGTTGTGACGTTTCTACAGTGGAATGTCCATTGATGGTCGATGCGACTCAGGATGGTGCAGTGCTGTCACACTAGCCATGCCTCTCTGGGTACCTGCTGGCAGAGGCTGGAATCGTCATGAGCCACAACTCCCACAGGGATAAAGGAAGTGGGTAAGAGCCTTCAGGGGTTGCCTGGTTTGCCCCAACAACCCTGCCAACCCAGGGATGGATTGTGGCTAAGGTGTGGATGAAGGAGGAGGCCTGAAGTGTAAGGGTGAGGGGCAAACACTATACTATCATGTGACGGAAGCCTCACAATACACCTACTCCCAGGGATAGTTCAAGTGTCTTTATTTTTTATTTGTAGAAAAGGGCTCTAAGGGACGTGCCTCTCTCGCGATTCTCAGTACTGCCCTGACTCAGATGTTCCTCAGCCCCAGATTGTTACTAGAGATCGGTGACCCCTACTATCTAAAAGCTATCTGTCTTTTCGTTGGCCTAAACGTGATTCAAGGTTTGTGCCTCCAGACACTCAGGTCCCACTCTCTCTTGTCCTTCCGTGCACTGGAGTTCCTTTCCCTCTATCTCTCTGTCCCTCTCGCTTCCTCTTCCTAACCTCCTCACTCCTTCACCCACCGTCTCTTCTCTTATTCCCTGTCTCTTCCTCCTCTGTCTCTCCGATATTCTCCTCTCCACTATCTACTGCCACCCTTTGATTCTACTCTCTGCTACTCTTTCACATCTCCATACTGCTTCTAGACTCCCCTCTCCACACTACTAGTACTCTCCCCTCCCAGCACTACTACTCTCTTCTCCACCAATACTACTCTCTCCTCAGTGCACTGCTACTCTCTCCTCAGTGCACAACTACTCTCTCCTCAGTGCACTACTACTCTCTTCTCCACCAATACTACTCTCTCCTCAGTGCACTACTACTCTCTTCTCCACCAATACTACTCTTTCCTCAGTGCACTACTACTCTCTTCTCCAATACTACTCTCTCCTCGGTCCACTACTACTCTCTTCTCCACCAATACTACTCTCTCCTCAGTGCACTACTACTCTCTCCTCTCGACACTGCTACTACTTGCCCCACACTTCTACTACTCAACCCACACCCTCTCTCTCAATCACACCCCCTTTCACTCAGCCACCTTCTCACTCACTCCCTACTCTCTTCTACCACTTCCCTTACACACCTGCTCATACAACCCCAAGTACTGCTTCCAATCACCAACTAATACCTCACCTTGCACCCTGCCCGAATAATCCTCCCCCGTGCTCCTCTGCACCGTCCTTCCTCCGCCTGGTCTCTTTGCCTACCTCCACTTCCACTGACTTTACCCAAACAACCTACAACTTCCTGCTTCCTCGTTCTCCATTTGTCCTCCCCTTTTCCCCCCACTAGGTATTCTCACCTGCTGGTTCCCCTGCCCATCTTTCCCTGTTCTCCTCTCACAGCAAAGAAATAAAAGTGGGATCTAAGCCCCGCTCCTTTCTCGTGTGGGATTTGCAGTGGGGGCCCACCCTTGTGAGTCATGCAGTTCAAGTCTCAGTTTGAGTGAGGGTTTTGTCGACTCTGTAGCCCACTGGTTTGGCTAGGGATCCATTCCACGGCTCCGCAATAGGCGAGTCTAATGCTTTCAGGCACTTCATAGGTTTCCGAATACGCACTTGTCTTTGTTGCGATCTACTGAGCTATGTCACATAGTGGATCCCCGTCAGGACATTGCTGTTTTAGGTGTATAGATTGCTGGACCCTCTGTTGAGTTTCGGTTTGGCTGGGCTAAGCTTTCCACCGTGGGGCATGCTGGGACATGTAGTTTCCTGAACAAGACAGAAAGAAGCGTCCCACAATCGTGCGAGAGAGGTATGGGGTGATTTACAGTGATACTCTGCACAGGCACACTGGCGCTATAAGAAGGGACAGGGATTGCAGCCCTCCCATCTGCCACCTTCCCCCTTTTGGGGTGGGACTAACTCTGGCTCCCACACAGGTAGGCCTCCCACTCCAGGCAGAGAGGGGTACCCTGCCCCTCTTGACACAATCACGAGTTCCCATGTAAGTGGTCGACCAGCAACTAGGTAGTGGACACAGCATTTCAATTCCCTGCTGCCAGCAGTGAACAGCCCCATGGTCCTCAAAGACACCAACTATTAAATGTGATTAACTCTTTCACATCCTATTGCAAGACACTCCAATTCCAGGAGGATGTGACCTGTATGACGAAAGGGCTTACTAGAGTGACCTGTTTCAGACATGCATGCATTCGTCAGAACCATGTGGGTGCATGTGTGCAAGGGCCCACTTGCTCTCACCCTCCAGTTTCTGCTAACCTGAGCTGTGCTGTCAGGGGAGTGGCATGAGTTTTCTGTTTCATTGAGATACCTCTCAGTGGTATTTGGTGAACATGGAAGTAAATACTTGACCGTGTTAGAGCCCTCCTCACAGGTAGAGAGCAATTCTATGTTGCTTGAATAGCAGGTGCTTCATTCGTTTGACTTGGAAACGAAATGAAACACTTCAGCCCCAGGACATCCCCCCAACCCAGAAAGCCTCATGCTCTTATCCATAAAGCATGCTGGACCTTCGGAAAGAGCGAAGGGTTTAGATAGAAGCGCACACCTATAGTAAGTAAGATTAGTAAAGAGATTCGAGGATTATGTTGTATAAACTTTTAGGTGCGGGGGGGAAAACTGAGGTCATGGCACAAGACCCCGACAATAAACAGTAAACAGAAAGAGGATTCAACTTGGGAACCCTCCCGTCCCCTGCACACTTTCAAATGTTTGGATTAATCCAATACAGTTGTTTAAACTGCGTTATATACATTGTACATACATTTGTTTCTAACACATATGGTCAGACACAGGAGTGTGAGATAAAAAAATATATATCTTTATAGTCAGGCTGTATTATTTTCAGCAAGAATTATAGTTCAGGCAAAGATTATTTACAGTGCATAGAAACAGTATCAATAGATAAAGCTCAAATTGAAGAAAAATGGAGTCCAAATTGATTAGCGACGCGTTTCGAGGAAGTTCTCCTCTTCTTCATAAGGCCACACTTGGACTCTTAAAAAGGAAAGCATAAATTCAGTAAAGAAAATTTTGTAAGCACAATGCATAGACTGTTCATGTCATATTAAATGTATACAGTTAAAAAATAAATGGCATTAATTGTATTTAGAACATTAATCTGTCCCTAAAAAATAGGGAATTGAAACAATGTAGCATGTTCTGATATGCATTGTAATTCATGCAACATTATAAGATTAACTAGGTTGCCCCTGCTCGAGAGAGCGGCTGAAGGTCTACTGAAGCATCTTTTCCTGCAAAGTTAACTGTATAGCGTCCATCATACTGTAATTTAGTAGAGTACTACCTCTAATGGGATCTATCACGTGGATGGTGAAACATAAGCTAAAGAAAATTAAATATGTAGGTAAAACAACACACAGATAGTTCTTAGGCTGTATCAATCTAATATGGAAAAAATACATAAATCGTTACCTCTGTGAGTAGAAAGTGCCGGAAACAGAGAACCGGACGGAGCGGTGAAAATAGATAGACAGTCTTCGTACATCAGTTAGTTCCTTAAAACATGGCTAATTCCCAAAAAGATACCAGAAATCTAAAGAAAACAAAGCCTGATCAATGCCAAGCTCAATGTTCAAACGTAACAGTCATAGGTGTGAGATAAAAAATTGAGTAACATACCTAACCAAAATATGGAGGGCGGAAAATAATCAATACAGCGGCCCACATAAGGATGTAGAACTTAAGTATCCCGCCGTCACTACAGAGGTGCCTCAGTATGTGGGAATTCTGTCATACGAATAGCCAAACTGAACAGGAATGAAGTCCTGATTAGTATAATATACCTAGCAATCTGATATGAAGTAATGGAAACATAATATGGTGTTTAATCAAGGCAAAAAATGTAAAGAATTACCGTGGTAAGAATGTGCAAATGGCACAATTCTCAAAGCTGATATACAACTGATGTCAAGATTGTGTGGCCGGTCAACAGCTGAAGAATCCGGCAGTAATAGGTCAGTTAGAGTATCAACTAAAGAAAGTGTAAGGAAAACAGAAAAAAAAGAAATCATGAGACTAAGGAACTATTTCCCTGGTCCCTAGATAGATAAATGCACATGCATTCACGCTTACCTGGAGCATGGGGGGGCAATCCTGAGCAGAGTCTGTTCAGCCGAGTGGCTTGTTGTTCACAAACCATGGAGACTACATGTGACCATGGAGATAAATAGAGGACTGAAGTAATAGGTGAAGAAAAAGGACTAAGAAGTAAATGGGCCTCAAGGTCGGCCATCTTGGAACGAGGTTATATTGTAATGAAGGTGTAGATCTCTAGGCATTCAATGACAAGAAGTAACTTAAATCGGGAAGCGTAAAGGTGCGTAACTAAATAAATTAAAAGGAAAAAATTCATACAGTACAGAAACCTATTGTGCGATGTAAATCGGACATTACAAATACTAGTCCGCACATCGTAGAACGGGGAGAGGAAAGTTGAGAAAAATAGTATACCATGTGAAATAGAGTCGAAATTAGCAATGACAAAGGGTCTTGAATCGAACGAAACGCTCGGATCTAAAAAGGGAAAAAAATAGCACGGAAAAAATGAATATAATGTTCAGATTATCTGGCTAAGGTCATTTAATGATCATGTGTAACCTATCAGTTCAAAATAGGTGGATCACATGGATTCACATTATGCAGGAAGAGGGAAAAAAAACCTTAAATCTCTCTCTCATTGCATGGACAACCTAGTGCAATATAGCAATCTCAATGGGGTAAATGCATTTATTTTACAAAAGATCACAATTAAATGTGATAAGTATAACAGAATGACAAAAAATGAAAATTAAGAATAAGAACAATTTTTACACTGTGTTTACAGGCAATTATTTTTATGGCAACCATCTATTAGTCTCAACAAAGTAGTGCCTTAGATCACAGTCAGACACAGGAATAGCAATGTGACTCTCAATTTTATGTTGAAGATCAATCATTCCTTATTGTCAAATTCAAATCACAGAAAACAGTTCAATGTGAAATCTTCATTTAGACCCCAGGGCTGTAAAGAGCTTAACTTGTCAATCCAATAAGCTTCTCTTTGTAGTAAGAGTGACTGATAGTCACCTCCTCTTGTAGGTCGTTTAACAACTTCTAGCACCTGGTATTTTAGTTGGGCAATTGTATGTTTTTGCATGTTGAAGTGGCGAGCTACCGGTGAGTATTGATTATTACATCTTATGTTCGACTTGTGTTCAGACAGTCTTGATTTAACAGGTCTTTTGGTCTGTCCTACATACACTTTGCCACAAGGGCACTTCAACATATATATGACACCTGATGTCAGACACGTAGAATAGTCTCTTAATTTGATTTTTTGACCATTCCTAGGGTGAGTCACTACATTACCTTTGATTGTGTTATTACAGTGTATACATCCTAAGCAGGGGAAGGTGCCTAGTTTTTTGGTAGCTAGGAAAAGTTGTTTCTCCTTTGGTACTCTTTCAGCTTTCACCAGCTTGTCTCTTATATTTTTACCCCTTTTAAAACACATCATTGGTGGTGTGGGGAACAATTCCAATAGAGTTTGATCATTATGAAGAATATTCCAATGTTTCTTTATACTTTTTGTGATCTGAAAACTCTGTCTTGAGAATTTTGATATGTATAAAAGTGGGGTGTCTTTAGCCTCCGATTTAGGTTTCAGTAAATCTGTACGGGGGATCTCTGAAGCTCTGTCTTTGGCAATTTCCAAAATTTCTGGTGGATAGCCTCTGTTCTGAAATTTACTAACAAGATTTGTGCATTCCTTATCTAGAACTTCTGGGTCAGAAATTATTCTTTTCAGGCGTAATATTTGACTATATGGTAGACTTTGGAGCATCGCCCTCGGGTGGAAGCTGGAATAGTGAAGCAGATTGTTTACATCAGTCGGTTTGTGGTATATAGACGTGGCTATCTTATTGTTAACAATGCTTAAGTTAACGTCAAGAAAATGTAAATAAGGGTTACCAATCTCAATAGTAAATTTAATCCTAGGATGCACTAAATTGAGGTATTCAAAAAACTGGTCCAAGTCATCTCGTGTGCCACACCAAATGCAGAAAATGTCATCAATAAACCTCTTCCAGGTTAAAATGTATGCTGCCCATGTGGGATGTTCCAGTACATGCTGACTTTCGAACTGAAACATAAAAGTATTAGCGTACACGGGCGCCATCGATGATCCCATCGAGGTACCCGATGTTTGTAAAAAGTATTTGCCCTGATGTCTAAAATAGCTATTGTAGAGGATTAAGTTGAGTAGCTCCAGAATGAATTGAGGATTACCTTTCACACCTGAATTGTTAAGTAACAACCATTCAACAGAATCTATACCTTCACTATGTGGTATTGAGGTATATAAGCTACATACGTCCAGGCTGAATAGTATGCAGTCTTCACTGATAGCTGAAAAGTCTTTAAGTCCATTAAGGAAGTCTGTTGTATCCTTTAGGTATGTGGATGATGCCTGTATAAGCGGTTGTAGTAATCTGTCAATGTAGACTGCCAGTGGGTCGAAGATACTTTCTGTCCCAGCAACAATCGGTCTGAGGGGTGGATTTTGTTTATCTTTGTGAATCTTAGGGAGCCCATAAAAGACTGGTGTAATCGGATGGGAATTAGTGAGATATTGATGTGTTTTATCATTAATCCATTCGTTTTCTTTGGCTTTTAACAGAGTATTGTTAATTAGTTCTCTGATCTCTGGTAACGGGTCCCTATCTAGTATGGCATAGGTGTCTGTATCGCTAAGGAGTTCAATGCATCTTTTGACATAAAAGGATGTATCCATGATTACGATTGCTCCCCCTTTGTCAGCCGGTTTAATCGTAATGTCTTCACTTTTCGCCAATTTATCTATTAGATCTAGTTGGCGGTTTTTGATATTAATGGGTGTTTTTCTTCTATAGTCAATTCTGCTTAAATCTTGTAGGACACTCTTCTCAAATAAATTCAAAATTGAATTTTGTACCTGTGGGTCAAATGTACTCTTGGGACGTATTACCAGTAAATCACTTTCTGGTAGTCTAGATTCCTTTTCAGGTTGCGAGTCAAAGAAAATTTTAAGTCTTAATTTTCGCATCAATCTGTGTAGACAGATTTTTTCTTGAAATAATGAAGTATTACACGTAGGAACAAACGATAATCCTTTGTTCAAAATGTTAAGTTGTTCTATTGAAAGAATCTTGCTGGAGATATTCACCACTAGATTATTGTCCTTTATTTGTTTCTCTTTTTTGTTTGTGGCTTTCTTCCCTCTCCGGGTCTTTCTCTTATGCCTAAAAAAACCCCCGTTGATGTATAAGGTTCAGCGTCTTTATTAGTTGGAGATGTGGACACCCCTGGTCTGTTGGTGTCTTCTGTTTGTTCACGTTCACTAGTGCGGTCTGTGGAAGGCCTCTGGATGGGTTCACCAACACTGCTGTCGCTACTGTTACCTGAGTTTGCGAAGTTAGAGTCTTGTTGGTTATTACGATTAAAATTTCGCTGTCGGTAATATTCTTGCCAATTGTATACTATATCATTGAGATAGTCAAAGGTGTCTCTTTTAAATTTTCTCAATTTCCTCTGTTCAATTTCAGTCTTATAGTTTGCCAATTTCAGGTTGATATCCTCTAGTATCTCAGAGAGATCTTTTGCCGATTTAAATTTAGATATTTGGTCTTGGAGAGTTTTAATTTCAGAATCAATAGTTACAAGGGATTTTGACAGCTCCTCAATAGTTAGTAGTATAAGGTCCAAAGAACACTTATTCAAGATCTGGTCCCATTTTTGTACAAATATCTTATTTTCACTACAAAGTGTTGGTCTTAGGTAAACCCTCAGACCTCTGGGAATTTTCTTAGCTTTATAATATTCCACTAGTGTGCTAGCATGTAATTTTTGGGAGATCTCACGTCTAATGAGTTTTTCTAGTTTCTGAATAGTTTTTTCGGGGTTGTCTTCACTTTGTAAAGTTTTTTCAGTATCTTTGATGAGACCTAAGATACGGGTTGCTTCTTCTGCACTGAAAGCTAGTGTTGTGGCGTGCTTGTCGGTTAGCTCATTTAACCTTGAGAAGGACATTCTAAAGTTAAGTAGTTAGTTGAGTTAAATGTGGGTGCACCCTATGATTTGTGCCACACTAGATAACTAGTGAACAAAATAGCGAAGGGTTTAGATAGAAGCGCACACCTATAGTAAGTAAGATTAGTAAAGAGATTCGAGGATTATGTTGTATAAACTTTTAGGTGCGGGGGGGAAAACTGAGGTCATGGCACAAGACCCCGACAATAAACAGTAAACAGAAAGAGGATTCAACTTGGGAACCCTCCCGTCCCCTGCACACTTTCAAATGTTTCTTCAATTTGAGCTTTATCTATTGATACTGTTTCTATGCACTGTAAATAATCTTTGCCTGAACTATAATTCTTGCTGAAAATAATACAGCCTGACTATAAAGATATATATTTTTTTATCTCACACTCCTGTGTCTGACCATATGTGTTAGAAACAAATGTATGTACAATGTATATAACGCAGTTTAAACAACTGTATTGGATTAATCCAAACATTTGAAAGTGTGCAGGGGACGGGAGGGTTCCCAAGTTGAATCCTCTTTCTGTTTACTGTTTATTGTCGGGGTCTTGTGCCATGACCTCAGTTTTCCCCCCCGCACCTAAAAGTTTATACAACATAATCCTCGAATCTCTTTACTAATCTTACTTACTATAGGTGTGCGCTTCTATCTAAACCCTTCGCTATTTTGTTCACTAGTTATCTAGTGTGGCACAAATCATAGGGTGCACCCACATTTAACTCAACTAACTACTTAACTTTAGAATGTCCTTCTCAAGGTTAAATGAGCTAACCGACAAGCACGCCACAACACTAGCTTTCAGTGCAGAAGAAGCAACCCGTATCTTAGGTCTCATCAAAGATACTGAAAAAACTTTACAAAGTGAAGACAACCCCGAAAAAACTATTCAGAAACTAGAAAAACTCATTAGACGTGAGATCTCCCAAAAATTACATGCTAGCACACTAGTGGAATATTATAAAGCTAAGAAAATTCCCAGAGGTCTGAGGGTTTACCTAAGACCAACACTTTGTAGTGAAAATAAGATATTTGTACAAAAATGGGACCAGATCTTGAATAAGTGTTCTTTGGACCTTATACTACTAACTATTGAGGAGCTGTCAAAATCCCTTGTAACTATTGATTCTGAAATTAAAACTCTCCAAGACCAAATATCTAAATTTAAATCGGCAAAAGATCTCTCTGAGATACTAGAGGATATCAACCTGAAATTGGCAAACTATAAGACTGAAATTGAACAGAGGAAATTGAGAAAATTTAAAAGAGACACCTTTGACTATCTCAATGATATAGTATACAATTGGCAAGAATATTACCGACAGCGAAATTTTAATCGTAATAACCAACAAGACTCTAACTTCGCAAACTCAGGTAACAGTAGCGACAGCAGTGTTGGTGAACCCATCCAGAGGCCTTCCACAGACCGCACTAGTGAACGTGAACAAACAGAAGACACCAACAGACCAGGGGTGTCCACATCTCCAACTAATAAAGACGCTGAACCTTATACATCAACGGGGGTTTTTTTAGGCATAAGAGAAAGACCCGGAGAGGGAAGAAAGCCACAAACAAAAAAGAGAAACAAATAAAGGACAATAATCTAGTGGTGAATATCTCCAGCAAGATTCTTTCAATAGAACAACTTAACATTTTGAACAAAGGATTATCGTTTGTTCCTACGTGTAATACTTCATTATTTCAAGAAAAAATCTGTCTACACAGATTGATGCGAAAATTAAGACTTAAAATTTTCTTTGACTCGCAACCTGAAAAGGAATCTAGACTACCAGAAAGTGATTTACTGGTAATACGTCCCAAGAGTACATTTGACCCACAGGTACAAAATTCAATTTTGAATTTATTTGAGAAGAGTGTCCTACAAGATTTAAGCAGAATTGACTATAGAAGAAAAACACCCATTAATATCAAAAACCGCCAACTAGATCTAATAGATAAATTGGCGAAAAGTGAAGACATTACGATTAAACCGGCTGACAAAGGGGGAGCAATCGTAATCATGGATACATCCTTTTATGTCAAAAGATGCATTGAACTCCTTAGCGATACAGACACCTATGCCATACTAGATAGGGACCCGTTACCAGAGATCAGAGAACTAATTAACAATACTCTGTTAAAAGCCAAAGAAAACGAATGGATTAATGATAAAACACATCAATATCTCACTAATTCCCATCCGATTACACCAGTCTTTTATGGGCTCCCTAAGATTCACAAAGATAAACAAAATCCACCCCTCAGACCGATTGTTGCTGGGACAGAAAGTATCTTCGACCCACTGGCAGTCTACATTGACAGATTACTACAACCGCTTATACAGGCATCATCCACATACCTAAAGGATACAACAGACTTCCTTAATGGACTTAAAGACTTTTCAGCTATCAGTGAAGACTGCATACTATTCAGCCTGGACGTATGTAGCTTATATACCTCAATACCACATAGTGAAGGTATAGATTCTGTTGAATGGTTGTTACTTAACAATTCAGGTGTGAAAGGTAATCCTCAATTCATTCTGGAGCTACTCAACTTAATCCTCTACAATAGCTATTTTAGACATCAGGGCAAATACTTTTTACAAACATCGGGTACCTCGATGGGATCATCGATGGCGCCCGTGTACGCTAATACTTTTATGTTTCAGTTCGAAAGTCAGCATGTACTGGAACATCCCACATGGGCAGCATACATTTTAACCTGGAAGAGGTTTATTGATGACATTTTCTGCATTTGGTGTGGCACACGAGATGACTTGGACCAGTTTTTTGAATACCTCAATTTAGTGCATCCTAGGATTAAATTTACTATTGAGATTGGTAACCCTTATTTACATTTTCTTGACGTTAACTTAAGCATTGTTAACAATAAGATAGCCACGTCTATATACCACAAACCGACTGATGTAAACAATCTGCTTCACTATTCCAGCTTCCACCCGAGGGCGATGCTCCAAAGTCTACCATATAGTCAAATATTACGCCTGAAAAGAATAATTTCTGACCCAGAAGTTCTAGATAAGGAATGCACAAATCTTGTTAGTAAATTTCAGAACAGAGGCTATCCACCAGAAATTTTGGAAATTGCCAAAGACAGAGCTTCAGAGATCCCCCGTACAGATTTACTGAAACCTAAATCGGAGGCTAAAGACACCCCACTTTTATACATATCAAAATTCTCAAGACAGAGTTTTCAGATCACAAAAAGTATAAAGAAACATTGGAATATTCTTCATAATGATCAAACTCTATTGGAATTGTTCCCCACACCACCAATGATGTGTTTTAAAAGGGGTAAAAATATAAGAGACAAGCTGGTGAAAGCTGAAAGAGTACCAAAGGAGAAACAACTTTTCCTAGCTACCAAAAAACTAGGCACCTTCCCCTGCTTAGGATGTATACACTGTAATAACACAATCAAAGGTAATGTAGTGACTCACCCTAGGAATGGTCAAAAAATCAAATTAAGAGACTATTCTACGTGTCTGACATCAGGTGTCATATATATGTTGAAGTGCCCTTGTGGCAAAGTGTATGTAGGACAGACCAAAAGACCTGTTAAATCAAGACTGTCTGAACACAAGTCGAACATAAGATGTAATAATCAATACTCACCGGTAGCTCGCCACTTCAACATGCAAAAACATACAATTGCCCAACTAAAATACCAGGTGCTAGAAGTTGTTAAACGACCTACAAGAGGAGGTGACTATCAGTCACTCTTACTACAAAGAGAAGCTTATTGGATTGACAAGTTAAGCTCTTTACAGCCCTGGGGTCTAAATGAAGATTTCACATTGAACTGTTTTCTGTGATTTGAATTTGACAATAAGGAATGATTGATCTTCAACATAAAATTGAGAGTCACATTGCTATTCCTGTGTCTGACTGTGATCTAAGGCACTACTTTGTTGAGACTAATAGATGGTTGCCATAAAAATAATTGCCTGTAAACACAGTGTAAAAATTGTTCTTATTCTTAATTTTCATTTTTTGTCATTCTGTTATACTTATCACATTTAATTGTGATCTTTTGTAAAATAAATGCATTTACCCCATTGAGATTGCTATATTGCACTAGGTTGTCCATGCAATGAGAGAGAGATTTAAGGTTTTTTTTCCCTCTTCCTGCATAATGTGAATCCATGTGATCCACCTATTTTGAACTGATAGGTTACACATGATCATTAAATGACCTTAGCCAGATAATCTGAACATTATATTCATTTTTTCCGTGCTATTTTTTTCCCTTTTTAGATCCGAGCGTTTCGTTCGATTCAAGACCCTTTGTCATTGCTAATTTCGACTCTATTTCACATGGTATACTATTTTTCTCAACTTTCCTCTCCCCGTTCTACGATGTGCGGACTAGTATTTGTAATGTCCGATTTACATCGCACAATAGGTTTCTGTACTGTATGAATTTTTTCCTTTTAATTTATTTAGTTACGCACCTTTACGCTTCCCGATTTAAGTTACTTCTTGTCATTGAATGCCTAGAGATCTACACCTTCATTACAATATAACCTCGTTCCAAGATGGCCGACCTTGAGGCCCATTTACTTCTTAGTCCTTTTTCTTCACCTATTACTTCAGTCCTCTATTTATCTCCATGGTCACATGTAGTCTCCATGGTTTGTGAACAACAAGCCACTCGGCTGAACAGACTCTGCTCAGGATTGCCCCCCCATGCTCCAGGTAAGCGTGAATGCATGTGCATTTATCTATCTAGGGACCAGGGAAATAGTTCCTTAGTCTCATGATTTCTTTTTTTTCTGTTTTCCTTACACTTTCTTTAGTTGATACTCTAACTGACCTATTACTGCCGGATTCTTCAGCTGTTGACCGGCCACACAATCTTGACATCAGTTGTATATCAGCTTTGAGAATTGTGCCATTTGCACATTCTTACCACGGTAATTCTTTACATTTTTTGCCTTGATTAAACACCATATTATGTTTCCATTACTTCATATCAGATTGCTAGGTATATTATACTAATCAGGACTTCATTCCTGTTCAGTTTGGCTATTCGTATGACAGAATTCCCACATACTGAGGCACCTCTGTAGTGACGGCGGGATACTTAAGTTCTACATCCTTATGTGGGCCGCTGTATTGATTATTTTCCGCCCTCCATATTTTGGTTAGGTATGTTACTCAATTTTTTATCTCACACCTATGACTGTTACGTTTGAACATTGAGCTTGGCATTGATCAGGCTTTGTTTTCTTTAGATTTCTGGTATCTTTTTGGGAATTAGCCATGTTTTAAGGAACTAACTGATGTACGAAGACTGTCTATCTATTTTCACCGCTCCGTCCGGTTCTCTGTTTCCGGCACTTTCTACTCACAGAGGTAACGATTTATGTATTTTTTCCATATTAGATTGATACAGCCTAAGAACTATCTGTGTGTTGTTTTACCTACATATTTAATTTTCTTTAGCTTATGTTTCACCATCCACGTGATAGATCCCATTAGAGGTAGTACTCTACTAAATTACAGTATGATGGACGCTATACAGTTAACTTTGCAGGAAAAGATGCTTCAGTAGACCTTCAGCCGCTCTCTCGAGCAGGGGCAACCTAGTTAATCTTATAATGTTGCATGAATTACAATGCATATCAGAACATGCTACATTGTTTCAATTCCCTATTTTTTAGGGACAGATTAATGTTCTAAATACAATTAATGCCATTTATTTTTTACCTGTATACATTTAATATGACATGAACAGTCTATGCATTGTGCTTACAAAATTTTCTTTACTGAATTTATGCTTTCCTTTTTAAGAGTCCAAGTG
This sequence comes from Ambystoma mexicanum, assembly GCF_040938575.1. NCBI lineage: Eukaryota > Metazoa > Chordata > Amphibia > Caudata > Ambystomatidae > Ambystoma > Ambystoma mexicanum. The sequence goes on from NC_090929.1 coordinate 1,625,381,535, forward strand.
TGGCCTTATGAAGAAGAGGAGAACTTCCTCGAAACGCGTCGCTAATCAATTTGGACTCCATTTTTCTTCAATTTGAGCTTTATCTATTGATACTGTTTCTATGCACTGTAAATAATCTTTGCCTGAACTATAATTCTTGCTGAAAATAATACAGCCTGACTATAAAGATATATATTTTTTTATCTCACACTCCTGTGTCTGACCATATGTGTTAGAAACAAATGTATGTACAATGTATATAACGCAGTTTAAACAACTGTATTGGATTAATCCAAACATTTGAAAGTGTGCAGGGGACGGGAGGGTTCCCAAGTTGAATCCTCTTTCTGTTTACTGTTTATTGTCGGGGTCTTGTGCCATGACCTCAGTTTTCCCCCCCGCACCTAAAAGTTTATACAACATAATCCTCGAATCTCTTTACTAATCTTACTTACTATAGGTGTGCGCTTCTATCTAAACCCTTCGCTATTTTGTTCACTAGTTATCTAGTGTGGCACAAATCATAGGGTGCACCCACATTTAACTCAACTAACTACTTAACTTTAGAATGTCCTTCTCAAGGTTAAATGAGCTAACCGACAAGCACGCCACAACACTAGCTTTCAGTGCAGAAGAAGCAACCCGTATCTTAGGTCTCATCAAAGATACTGAAAAAACTTTACAAAGTGAAGACAACCCCGAAAAAACTATTCAGAAACTAGAAAAACTCATTAGACGTGAGATCTCCCAAAAATTACATGCTAGCACACTAGTGGAATATTATAAAGCTAAGAAAATTCCCAGAGGTCTGAGGGTTTACCTAAGACCAACACTTTGTAGTGAAAATAAGATATTTGTACAAAAATGGGACCAGATCTTGAATAAGTGTTCTTTGGACCTTATACTACTAACTATTGAGGAGCTGTCAAAATCCCTTGTAACTATTGATTCTGAAATTAAAACTCTCCAAGACCAAATATCTAAATTTAAATCGGCAAAAGATCTCTCTGAGATACTAGAGGATATCAACCTGAAATTGGCAAACTATAAGACTGAAATTGAACAGAGGAAATTGAGAAAATTTAAAAGAGACACCTTTGACTATCTCAATGATATAGTATACAATTGGCAAGAATATTACCGACAGCGAAATTTTAATCGTAATAACCAACAAGACTCTAACTTCGCAAACTCAGGTAACAGTAGCGACAGCAGTGTTGGTGAACCCATCCAGAGGCCTTCCACAGACCGCACTAGTGAACGTGAACAAACAGAAGACACCAACAGACCAGGGGTGTCCACATCTCCAACTAATAAAGACGCTGAACCTTATACATCAACGGGGGTTTTTTTAGGCATAAGAGAAAGACCCGGAGAGGGAAGAAAGCCACAAACAAAAAAGAGAAACAAATAAAGGACAATAATCTAGTGGTGAATATCTCCAGCAAGATTCTTTCAATAGAACAACTTAACATTTTGAACAAAGGATTATCGTTTGTTCCTACGTGTAATACTTCATTATTTCAAGAAAAAATCTGTCTACACAGATTGATGCGAAAATTAAGACTTAAAATTTTCTTTGACTCGCAACCTGAAAAGGAATCTAGACTACCAGAAAGTGATTTACTGGTAATACGTCCCAAGAGTACATTTGACCCACAGGTACAAAATTCAATTTTGAATTTATTTGAGAAGAGTGTCCTACAAGATTTAAGCAGAATTGACTATAGAAGAAAAACACCCATTAATATCAAAAACCGCCAACTAGATCTAATAGATAAATTGGCGAAAAGTGAAGACATTACGATTAAACCGGCTGACAAAGGGGGAGCAATCGTAATCATGGATACATCCTTTTATGTCAAAAGATGCATTGAACTCCTTAGCGATACAGACACCTATGCCATACTAGATAGGGACCCGTTACCAGAGATCAGAGAACTAATTAACAATACTCTGTTAAAAGCCAAAGAAAACGAATGGATTAATGATAAAACACATCAATATCTCACTAATTCCCATCCGATTACACCAGTCTTTTATGGGCTCCCTAAGATTCACAAAGATAAACAAAATCCACCCCTCAGACCGATTGTTGCTGGGACAGAAAGTATCTTCGACCCACTGGCAGTCTACATTGACAGATTACTACAACCGCTTATACAGGCATCATCCACATACCTAAAGGATACAACAGACTTCCTTAATGGACTTAAAGACTTTTCAGCTATCAGTGAAGACTGCATACTATTCAGCCTGGACGTATGTAGCTTATATACCTCAATACCACATAGTGAAGGTATAGATTCTGTTGAATGGTTGTTACTTAACAATTCAGGTGTGAAAGGTAATCCTCAATTCATTCTGGAGCTACTCAACTTAATCCTCTACAATAGCTATTTTAGACATCAGGGCAAATACTTTTTACAAACATCGGGTACCTCGATGGGATCATCGATGGCGCCCGTGTACGCTAATACTTTTATGTTTCAGTTCGAAAGTCAGCATGTACTGGAACATCCCACATGGGCAGCATACATTTTAACCTGGAAGAGGTTTATTGATGACATTTTCTGCATTTGGTGTGGCACACGAGATGACTTGGACCAGTTTTTTGAATACCTCAATTTAGTGCATCCTAGGATTAAATTTACTATTGAGATTGGTAACCCTTATTTACATTTTCTTGACGTTAACTTAAGCATTGTTAACAATAAGATAGCCACGTCTATATACCACAAACCGACTGATGTAAACAATCTGCTTCACTATTCCAGCTTCCACCCGAGGGCGATGCTCCAAAGTCTACCATATAGTCAAATATTACGCCTGAAAAGAATAATTTCTGACCCAGAAGTTCTAGATAAGGAATGCACAAATCTTGTTAGTAAATTTCAGAACAGAGGCTATCCACCAGAAATTTTGGAAATTGCCAAAGACAGAGCTTCAGAGATCCCCCGTACAGATTTACTGAAACCTAAATCGGAGGCTAAAGACACCCCACTTTTATACATATCAAAATTCTCAAGACAGAGTTTTCAGATCACAAAAAGTATAAAGAAACATTGGAATATTCTTCATAATGATCAAACTCTATTGGAATTGTTCCCCACACCACCAATGATGTGTTTTAAAAGGGGTAAAAATATAAGAGACAAGCTGGTGAAAGCTGAAAGAGTACCAAAGGAGAAACAACTTTTCCTAGCTACCAAAAAACTAGGCACCTTCCCCTGCTTAGGATGTATACACTGTAATAACACAATCAAAGGTAATGTAGTGACTCACCCTAGGAATGGTCAAAAAATCAAATTAAGAGACTATTCTACGTGTCTGACATCAGGTGTCATATATATGTTGAAGTGCCCTTGTGGCAAAGTGTATGTAGGACAGACCAAAAGACCTGTTAAATCAAGACTGTCTGAACACAAGTCGAACATAAGATGTAATAATCAATACTCACCGGTAGCTCGCCACTTCAACATGCAAAAACATACAATTGCCCAACTAAAATACCAGGTGCTAGAAGTTGTTAAACGACCTACAAGAGGAGGTGACTATCAGTCACTCTTACTACAAAGAGAAGCTTATTGGATTGACAAGTTAAGCTCTTTACAGCCCTGGGGTCTAAATGAAGATTTCACATTGAACTGTTTTCTGTGATTTGAATTTGACAATAAGGAATGATTGATCTTCAACATAAAATTGAGAGTCACATTGCTATTCCTGTGTCTGACTGTGATCTAAGGCACTACTTTGTTGAGACTAATAGATGGTTGCCATAAAAATAATTGCCTGTAAACACAGTGTAAAAATTGTTCTTATTCTTAATTTTCATTTTTTGTCATTCTGTTATACTTATCACATTTAATTGTGATCTTTTGTAAAATAAATGCATTTACCCCATTGAGATTGCTATATTGCACTAGGTTGTCCATGCAATGAGAGAGAGATTTAAGGTTTTTTTTCCCTCTTCCTGCATAATGTGAATCCATGTGATCCACCTATTTTGAACTGATAGGTTACACATGATCATTAAATGACCTTAGCCAGATAATCTGAACATTATATTCATTTTTTCCGTGCTATTTTTTTCCCTTTTTAGATCCGAGCGTTTCGTTCGATTCAAGACCCTTTGTCATTGCTAATTTCGACTCTATTTCACATGGTATACTATTTTTCTCAACTTTCCTCTCCCCGTTCTACGATGTGCGGACTAGTATTTGTAATGTCCGATTTACATCGCACAATAGGTTTCTGTACTGTATGAATTTTTTCCTTTTAATTTATTTAGTTACGCACCTTTACGCTTCCCGATTTAAGTTACTTCTTGTCATTGAATGCCTAGAGATCTACACCTTCATTACAATATAACCTCGTTCCAAGATGGCCGACCTTGAGGCCCATTTACTTCTTAGTCCTTTTTCTTCACCTATTACTTCAGTCCTCTATTTATCTCCATGGTCACATGTAGTCTCCATGGTTTGTGAACAACAAGCCACTCGGCTGAACAGACTCTGCTCAGGATTGCCCCCCCATGCTCCAGGTAAGCGTGAATGCATGTGCATTTATCTATCTAGGGACCAGGGAAATAGTTCCTTAGTCTCATGATTTCTTTTTTTTCTGTTTTCCTTACACTTTCTTTAGTTGATACTCTAACTGACCTATTACTGCCGGATTCTTCAGCTGTTGACCGGCCACACAATCTTGACATCAGTTGTATATCAGCTTTGAGAATTGTGCCATTTGCACATTCTTACCACGGTAATTCTTTACATTTTTTGCCTTGATTAAACACCATATTATGTTTCCATTACTTCATATCAGATTGCTAGGTATATTATACTAATCAGGACTTCATTCCTGTTCAGTTTGGCTATTCGTATGACAGAATTCCCACATACTGAGGCACCTCTGTAGTGACGGCGGGATACTTAAGTTCTACATCCTTATGTGGGCCGCTGTATTGATTATTTTCCGCCCTCCATATTTTGGTTAGGTATGTTACTCAATTTTTTATCTCACACCTATGACTGTTACGTTTGAACATTGAGCTTGGCATTGATCAGGCTTTGTTTTCTTTAGATTTCTGGTATCTTTTTGGGAATTAGCCATGTTTTAAGGAACTAACTGATGTACGAAGACTGTCTATCTATTTTCACCGCTCCGTCCGGTTCTCTGTTTCCGGCACTTTCTACTCACAGAGGTAACGATTTATGTATTTTTTCCATATTAGATTGATACAGCCTAAGAACTATCTGTGTGTTGTTTTACCTACATATTTAATTTTCTTTAGCTTATGTTTCACCATCCACGTGATAGATCCCATTAGAGGTAGTACTCTACTAAATTACAGTATGATGGACGCTATACAGTTAACTTTGCAGGAAAAGATGCTTCAGTAGACCTTCAGCCGCTCTCTCGAGCAGGGGCAACCTAGTTAATCTTATAATGTTGCATGAATTACAATGCATATCAGAACATGCTACATTGTTTCAATTCCCTATTTTTTAGGGACAGATTAATGTTCTAAATACAATTAATGCCATTTATTTTTTAACTGTATACATTTAATATGACATGAACAGTCTATGCATTGTGCTTACAAAATTTTCTTTACTGAATTTATGCTTTCCTTTTTAAGAGTCCAAGTGTGGCCTTATGAAGAAGAGGAGAACTTCCTCGAAACGCGTCGCTAATCAATTTGGACTCCGTTTTTCTTCAATTTGAGCTTTATCTATTGATACTGTTTCTATGCACTGTAAATAATCTTTGCCTGAACTATAATTCTTGCTGAAAATAATACAGCCTGACTATAAAGATATATATTTTTTTATCTCACACTCCTGTGTCTGACCATATGTGTTAGAAACAAATGTATGTACAATGTATATAACGCAGTTTAAACAACTGTATTGGATTAATCCAAACATTTGAAAGTGTGCAGGGGACGGGAGGGTTCCCAAGTTGAATCCTCTTTCTGTTTACTGGACCTTCGGAAAGACCAATTATCAGCAGCTAAATGTTGCTACATTTTTGTTAACTCATCACTTTAAAGGGTTGGTGCACACTCAAAGCATGGACGTCACTTGTCACAACCTAAAGCAGTAACTGGAGACCTGCCTGAAGAGCTTACACAACGAGAAGGTATGCAGTGATTTTAACAAATACAAAACAAAAAATGGAATTTTTAACGAACCCAAAAAACACCTAAAAGCGCACTGAGGCCATACAAATGGGGAAAGAGCGCTATATAAATAACCGTATACACTACGATTAAAAAAAAACATTTGTTTTTCAAACTATATATATATGTAGTTGGGAATGGGAATAGTAGTTTTGGGGGTGGGGGAAAAGTATGAATAATAAAAGGGGGTTTGAGGGAACCCCCCAAAAAACAAAGAAATAAAATGTGTTCTTTTTTCGTGCATTAAAAATTAATGAGTTGTTTTGTGATTCGTTAAAATCACATGTAACCCCGTAAAACGGTTCTAGCGCCCGGCACACTGATGAAAGAGCCCTTTCCTGGCAGGAGGGCCCACAGGAAGATCCTAGGAGAAAGGACAGAGAGAATCAGTCCAGCAGCGGCAGAACAAGTGATCACATTGCCAAGACCTCTCCAGGAACCCAGAAGACTGAAACCCCTCCACAGCTCACACACCAAGAGTGAGAGGCCGGCATGAAGGAGGCCTCCATCCAGGAGATGGACTCCGTGCCCTCAGCTAGGATCCGGAGGGAGCTGCTAGAAGGCGCTGGGAATGAGAACTCACAAAGCTGCTGATCCGGCTACAGAAGTACAGGAAACCCTCCCAAGAAGCTGACCAAGTTGTATTGTATTGTATATTTATATAGCGCCTAGACAAAGGAAAGTGAACGGCAAACAACTTTAAGAGGTTGGGGCGAGCCTGAGGGCAAGCCCACTGGCCCTCACACCGGAGGTTAGTTGCTGTGACCTAGAAGCTGACCTGACCCCAAATCAAGGCTGACATGATAAGTGTCCTCCTTTTAAACAGGACATTGTCCTCTCCTGAGCTCTCCACCCGAGGAAGATTCCAAGCAAGGACCCGAGCGCGTACACCGCTCCATTCCAGACGTGCTATTGACTAAGACCCCCTCCCGGCCACCCCGGACATACCTTAGAACTGGAGGCGGGGGGCATGAGTGAGCTTTAGAGCTGCTTATCCAGAAGGAGGCAGGTGTTTCCTGCAGCAATGCCACCATGCACTGGGAAACCTGCAACAGAGAGGGAGGTGTCGAGCGTGCATTTCCTGCAAATGCTCAACCGCTGTTCAGGCCATCAGCAGCAGAGAACGAGAAACTGCAGGAGACAGAAATTCCAGTCTGACTGCTTCCAGTGAGAGGTGAACACAGCTGGAGAGAACTGCTAGTGGGCACAGAAACTCGTAGTAGACTGAGTCCCTCATCCCGAAGACAGAGGTTCAGCCTGTTGAGGCCAATTTGGAAAGTTCATTTTGCGCATCTCCTCACTTGTGCAAAATAAGTGATGTGCTATATGGCCAACGTTACGTTTGTGCTGCAGTTCAGCCCCCTGGATAGGCACAGGTTACCTTTGAGAATAAGATGACCTCTGCTCCATCTTCTTAGAATAGGCCACATTGATTCCAAGTTAGGTAGGGGAAGGCGTCTGGCCCAAACTCACTTGTCAGGGTGGCTATATCAGACATTGTTCTATTGTCCTATTGGCCTGTCTGGCTCTGCCACCAAATAATCACAGATTGTGTAAACAACAAAATAACATGAGGCAGGGTAACCAAAAAGGAAACACACCAAACACAGGTTACAAAGGAACATACAAAGTACTTTATTTTATACTGAATCCAGTTACAAAACAACAGAACAAAATTCAGATAGCTATCGACCCTCAGTACAGCACAGCGAACTCCGGCATGGTTCGGTGTGCTCAGTGAGTGCAAATATTCATTGAAACAGTCAGGCTTTTATACATTTCTCCAGCCTGTTGTCCAGCCTTTCTGCAGGTTAACCATTCCATAAATAAGTTACTGCTCTAGGGTCCCTTGCCAGGTCAAATCTAGTTCATTTTAGGTTTATACATTAACAAGAAGAAATGGTAATAATGTATGCTCTAGGCCTAACATTACAATACGGGACTTAATTTATACAATATAGTTAAGCAGGTGTTCTCATTCAATTATAGATCAGTTTCGGTGATACAGGTAATCCATTGCACACAGGTCAGCAGAAGGACAAGGTCTCAGCTCATGACCCTAACAAGTGGCCTGCAGGCAAGTTATACATTAGCTGTACAGAGGTCATGACAATCAAGTTCTGTTCTGAATAACATAGGCTACCATTTTAGCTCACATGGTGACTTTATAGAGCAAGAAAACTAAAATGGCGGCTTGACCCAAAATGACAGTTTACATGGTTTCTAAGGTCAGGACCTTGCAATGCGAGTTTATTCACATGTAGTTTATAAGCAGCTTGTTAGCAGCTTGGTGTAGGCCAATATACATATATTCATAGCAATAGGAGGCACAATATAATTTCTAGTTTGACAAACCCTCCTTTTGGCCTATGCCAAGTGCTAAACTACTTCTGATCTCCCTGCAAATAACTCCATGTGTCATCGTCCATACACCCTGAATATCTGTCAGAAATATCTATCGCCATTAGATCTTTTACTAAGATCTCTTTCAGTACATACTCCTTAGAGGTTTTATCCGGGGCATACACTTTATGTCCTATTGTACCTATCGCCTGAGCGCAACATCCCCCTAGCATTGAACATATACTTGCTAGACATTGGATACAACAACAAAGAAATAGCAGAATTCCCAAAATAATCAGCAAGACTGAAAGCACTTTCCAACCCCAAGACCGCAAGAAGTCCCAGAACCAAGCGCTAAGTTCCCAATTTCCCTCGGGAACATGCACTTCTGAACTAAGAATGTGCAGATTCTGTATTGCCTTAAAAATAGTTGGGGAGGAATCCGGTACGAAAACACAGCAAGCGGACCCCACTAGTTTACATACTCCACCACGTTCAGCCAGAATGACATCTAATGCCATCCGGTTCTGAAGAGCTACCAATCTGATCGCTTTCTGCTCTAAAGTCATATTATAGAGTATATCTGTGGTCCGGTTGATGGTTCTCTCCAGTACTCTTGCTAGTTTCCTGATATTCTCGGAATTCGCTATCTGCCCAAAGAATGGAAGGAATGATTTCGCTACATCTCCTAAAACCTGTGCTGGAGTGTTGCCATTCTCGTCCCGCCGTGGACGAGCCTTCGAAACCTCTACAGTACTTGCTATAAACACCCCAGGTAACAGGATTCCTAGATAACAAATTCCCTGCCAATCCCTGGGCAACCATGGAAATGCTACATTACCGCAAACAAAATAGATAGGTTCGCCTACATACAAAGGTCTGTCTTCCCCAGTCAAATTTGCAACCTTGGCACAACCTTTAAAATCTCTCATTGACCGGGTGCCATTCCTCTGTATGCAGAAAGAAACTGAATCGGGGCTATGGTTAACAGTATAAGAAGGAGGCACGGCATCCTTATTGCCTATCGGAGCTATTTTAAAGGAAATCAAAGATTGGAAAGGACGAGACAGTCTATCAGAAGGCCTAATAGAAGCAATATTGAGCTTACTCCTATTTGCGAAAAGCGAGCATCCCAGGGGAGTCAGAACACGTTTCTCAAAATTATTCAAATTAGTGCCATCAAAGTTCCCCGAGATGCTATCGTTCCATCAGCAAAAGAACAGTGCTCTAAGTGAAGCATAACAAGCAGTTGTCAAAGGTAAAGGGTGAATATACCAACCTAGCCCCTTATCCCCATGTTGCGGTAAATGCGAGCAGATCCAACAATTGGTTCTGTTAAAGATTGCATGGGTAGCATTCATAATTAGAAGTAGAGTGTTATTTTGATAATTCCGTCTATGCAAAAGATCGCTAGGTGACAAGGTATGTAGTTGCACAGAAGGAGTGGGAACAACAGTTATATTTTCAACAGGTAGGAAATCATTCAAAGGGTACATTCTCTCCAAATACCAAAACCCACAACCAACAGTTACTAAACATCCCGTGATTATCACCAGTAGACAACAAAACGTTTTCGGGGCCCCCATACATATCTGCTCATTGTCTCTCCTAGTCACATTTTTGTCCAAAAGTTCAGTACGAATGGTAGCGGATGCGGGCATTGTCGTCTTCAATCGAGAAACACCAATTGTTCGTTTGCTGGCGACTCCGGTCACGCGTCTTCTTAAAGTCTTTTCCCACAACCCTTAGCCAGCAGAACCCTTTATGCAATTGGGCCAAAAAAAAGGCAAGCCCTCAAATTCTTTCAAGTGTACAGCAAGAGCCGTATTGCAAACCTATCTCCTTGGGCGGAGATTATATTTCACAGTTTCCGGTGCAAAAGAATCAGCAGACAGGATGTCGTCACTTCCCACAGGAGGTGACGAGTGAACGGAAGTTGGATCAGAAGATGGATGATCCACAAACGATGCAGTGGGAGAGCAAGGAGGCAAGATGTCCGTTTTGTCGGGCCTTACAACTTCCGGAACGGCCTCCGATACTCTCTCTCCACCGTCTGCCGTTTCGGGTACGTTGGTTTCAATGTTGGAAAGGGGTTCTGCGTCTTCTGTATAGTATTGCACTGGGTGTGGGATCCGTTTGGTGTGGCTGCCGTGGATCCAGTGGCGACTGGAGTCCTACCCGCACTGCAGTCTGAGTGACCAGGAGCACCTGGTAGGGGCCCCTCCAACGTGGTGCGAGGCAAGACGCTCTATCGAAGGATTTAACGAGGATCCAATCCCCTGGTCGTAGACTGTGACCGGGGCCCTCGTACCTCACCGGCAATGCCTCTCGCACCTGGTGATAAATTGAAAACAGGTTTTTAGTCAATTGGTTACAATAGTCGGAGAGAAGTACATTTTCTACATCGCGCAATGCGCAGCTTTTAGGCAAACCCCAAATATTAGCAGGTCTCCCCATTACCACCTCAAAGGGAGAGAGCCCAGTCTTAGTTTGAGGGGTTGTCCGCATTGAAAGTAACACGATCGGTAAGGCGTCCGGCCATTTTAATTTGGTGCCGGCACACGTCTTAGCGAGCTTGTTTTTTATGATACCATTGTGTCTTTCCACTAATCCGGCGCTCTGAGCATGTCTGGCCGAATGGAATCGTTTGTCAATTTGCAATGCCGTACATATCTGTAGAATTACAGCAGCGATAAAATGCGGACCATTATCCGACCAGATAACTCTCGGCAAACCGAACCGTGGGAAGAATTCCTTTAACATGGTCTTTGCAGTGGTCATGGCTGTAGCGTCTTTAACAGGGAAAGCCTCGACCCACTTACTAAAGGCGCAAATGACCACAAGGACATATTTTAGATTGTTACATCGCTCCATTTCAATAAAGTCAAAGTGAATCACTTCAAACGGGACAGAAGGAGGCCCAAAGATACCTCTTGGAGTTGCTGTCCCCTTTCCCACATTGTGTTGTAGGCAAATCATGCAATTTTGGACATAATGCTGGGCAATTTTTGAAATCTTATCATTTACCCAGACTTTCTCTAACATTCTCGTGATCTGTTGAGCGCACACATGTGTGGGACCGTGTGCCATGGTAACCATCATTACTATATAGGCATTAGGAAGCAACCATTTCCCTTCAACCATGTCCACCCAACACCCATCATCATTGAGTTTCCCCAAGCCCTCAGCCCACCTCTTGGATTCTTCTAATGTGGCATCGGCTTGGATATCCCGTACAGACCCAACACCTTCATCCATTGCATAGGCATCTACAGTCTCCCTTGAAACATACATCTCCGTGAAGAGCTCAGAGGCAGTTTGTCTAGCTATTTGATCAGCGAAAGCATTCCCTTTCCCTACATCATCTATAATCTTGCGATGTGCTGCGCACTTAATGATTGCTAACTGACTAGGGAGCGCAAGCGCTGAAAGCAATTGTACTATCAGGGAGCCATGTTGGATCTTGGTGCCATGCGAAGTTAAAAACCCTCTCTCTGACCAAAGTCTCCCAAAGTTGTGAGCCACCCCAAAGGCATACTGGCTATCAGTATATATGTTTACTGTTAGCCCTTCGGAAAGCTCACAAGCTCGAGTCAATGCTATAATCTCTGCGGCCTGCGCAGAGTTATGCGTAATTCTCTTGGTCTCCACAACCATACTCAATTTAGTGACTGCATAAGCAGCTGTGGATGTACCATCCAGTAGTTTGAAGCAGGAGCCATCACAAAACAGCTCCCCTTCTGGGTTATCCAAAGGAGTGTCCCTCAAATCAACTCTGCCTTTTGTATCTTGTTCAGTAGTATACAGGCAGTCATGTGACTCTTCGTCACCGCAAACAGTATTTTGCGGGAAAGGTAGGAGTTCAGCCGGATTAAGAACACAGCACCTCCTAATTTGAATGTGGGGAGCAAACAAGATTAAGTCATATCTTGTCAGTCGTGCGGAAGTGAGGTGTTGCGTTTGGGTTTTGTTCAATAGAATATCTGCAGAGTGAGGCACCATCAGGGTTAAATCATGGCCTAGGACCATTCCCTCACTCTGTTTTACAGACGCAGCAGCAGCGACAGCGCGCAAACATCTTGGCAAAGCGCATGCAACAGGATCAAGGGCGGAAGAGTAGTAACCGCATGGCCTATTCTTCCCTCCATGTTCCTGCATTAATACAGCCAAAGCACATCCATCACATTCATGCACAAACAACACAAAGGCCTTCTCATAGTTCGGTGTGCCCAAAACTGGCGCCAAACATAATGCAGTCTTGAGCAACTCGAATGAATGTTGATGCTCCGTATTCCATGGCAATGGCGAAGAAATACCCTTCTTCGTCAAGGCCAACATCGGTTTTATCACTAGTGAGAAGTTTGGGATCCATAACCTACAGTAATAAGCCATACCTATCACGGCTCTAACTTCCTTTTGTGTATTTGGGACAGACATGCCAGAAATGTGTTTTATTCTTTCAGGTGTCAATCTTCTTCCCTCCTTTGACAGGAGATAGCCTAAATAGGCGACCTCCTGGCAACAATATTGAAACTTTTTGAGCAAAGCTTTGTGACCTTGCTTAGCTAGATGGATGAGCAACAACACAGTGCCCTCTTTACAAGAGCTCTCAGAGTCAGCGGCTAAAAGCAAATCATCAACATAATGAAGCAACGTACAAGTAGGGGGCAATCCAAGGGTATCAAGCTGCTCTTTCAAAGCCCTACTATAAATACTAGGACTCCAGTATAACCTTGAGGTGCACAAGTAAATGTGAATGAGCGTCCCCCTAAGGTGAACGCGAACAAGTATCTACTATCCTCATGTATAGGAATACTGAAGAAAGCATTCTTTAGGTCCACAACACTGAAGTGAGTAGCCGTAGCTGGAATCATGGTTAATATTGTCGTCACATCAGGCACAATTGGAAATTGCGGAGCGACGACTTTATTAATGGCACGTAAATCAATTATGAAACGAAATGGAATTGCATTATCACCTTTTTTGTACACGGGTAAAATCGGACTATTGCACAAACTTCCTGCAATCTCCTCAATGACCCCACGATGCACAAAATCGGAAACAATGCTCTTCAAAGCTCGCTCGCCTTCAACTGAGATCTTATACTGTGGAATACGGGGCAGCTTAATTCCATGTTTCAAAACTATTTTAACAGGCTCAATCTGCAAAACACTGACATCATTGTCATCAACTGCCCAAAAACACTCTGGTACATTACTGAATTCTGGCGGCAAAGGTCTAGTCAAGAATTGCAAAACAGAACATTGCTGTGGTGAAATCGTCAAACGCACTCCATCAGAAGAACAATGAATTACCGCATTTAATTCCTTCAACAGATTCAACCCCAGCAAATTCTCTCCACAATTCGAAGTCAAGAGAAATGGACAGTGGTCCGTAAAGGGACCCAAAGAAATAGGTACCGGTGAAGAAATCGGACAAACAAGTGGTGTGCCAGAAAACCCTACAGAAACATTGGTTTGCCCAGACAGTGGAATGTTTGGAATCCGAGAATGATCAATGGAACACTTCTGTGCTCCAGTGTCCATCAAAAATTGATGTTTCCTATTTCCCACTACCATTTCAACGTAGGGACCTTTCTGATTAACGGGAATAGGTGTAGGTTCCAAACCCTGCTTCGGGCAATCCTAACGAAACAAAATATCATCAAAAGGAAGCTCTTCAGATAGATATGCAGCAGAAGGATGATCAAATATGTTTCTAGTATCCACACTCGAAGTCTGATTATCCTGTGAAAAAGGTTGTTGGGGATCCTGCGAAAACTGGCCTCTACCAGGGCCCCCTACACCCGGGCAACCTCTGGATCGTCTACCCATATTTCCAAATGTGTTATTCGACCTCTGTCGAAGGACGGGGCATTGTGCACGCCAATGACCCTCTTGGCGACAATAGGCACACTGGTTAATATTCACAGGACCCAAGGGCACATTCCCTTGTGGAACATACTGACCTCTAATCTGCGAACTACCCCCTCTGGGGCCTCTAACAATTTGCTGTAACAATACTTTAGTCTTCAAATCACCTTTTCTCTTCTCGACTCTATCTTTTTCATTATTGACACGGTTCTCGTAGTACTGAGCCATGTGCAGTACTTCTGATTGGGATTTCGCCTGCCAAGCGCTCTCAGAAGACATAATTTGTGACTGGATGTCAGGCAGCAATCCACGTACAAATTTGTCCACAAATAATCTTTTCCCAGACTCTGTGCCTAAGTCTTGTCCACTGAAATCCGAGAATACCTGTTCGAACCGATTAAAGAACTCGGTAGCACCCTCAGATTTTCTTTGGACACAGGCCATAAGCTTGTCCCAAATAATTCTCTTTTCGGGGATTATAGTTTTCAGTTTTGCAATGATTCTGTCAGGCAAAGTTAGTATCACCTGAGGTGGTCTCTCACCAGCTGGCCTTTCCCCCATCAAGCCTAGTTATGTTAGCCCATGTATCTCCCAACCCTGGTACATCGTCTATAGTTCTAACTTGTTTCCACAAATCTACAGGCAGGAGTACAGGGAATAGCAAATCAATGTCGCCTAGGGTAAACACTGAGGACTGCAAAATGGACTCTATCTCTTTATAGAACCCTGTCGGATTTTTCCTAATGCCAGGAATAGTTTGTCTAATAGTATTCACTTCCTGTCGTGAAAACGGGACATGAACAAACTGCGATACATAATGTGCAGGAATGTCCACAGCAGGTGTACCTGCTGCAGCATTAGCAGGAATCTCAACCTTTGGGACAAATGTCGGAGGAACCTCTCTCATAGGCAACTGAGATGTAGGCAACTCTGAATGCTCACTAAGCAACAGAGCTAAGTCGAGCGCTAAAGCAGTTGAAGAAGTGTCAAGTGAAAAATCTCTCTTATAAATGCTCAATAACTCTGTGGGACAACTAACCTTTCTCTTTAAATATTCATCCTGCAGGTACTCTACCATTACCTGTATCACTTTCCTCTGCATTTCTAGCGTATATTGACTGTATGTGTCATATACCTCAACTGGAGTTATCGATATGTCTGAAATCCATCTAATCGCATCTTTTGTACAAATTCGCGCCTCCTCAGATGTCGATTTACGACACGGAAGAAATCGTTTCTGTACATGCATACTTTCTTCTTCGTCATCCTCATTCCGTAACCTTTCCAACTCCTTTCTATACTCAAATATCCTCTCAACATGCTCATGTACCTTCTCCACAGTGTCTCTTGAAAACGCTAAAGTATTCAGGTCCCTCAACCCTTGTGGGAGGTCTGCATTATTTAATTTACCCCACATTACACATAAATGAATCCCTAAACCTTCAATGAAAACATTTTTCTCAGGAAAGTTATCCATATTAGAAAGTGTGGCAAGAACATTAGCTTGATCATCTCTCTCCATACAATGCTTAGCCCAGGCAAACAAATCCTGTTTCTTTTCTGTAGGAACAGTATTACGAGTAACAATCCTCGACCCCGCGCCCTGATCAACTACAAGCGGTACAGAACTACTTGGGAGTGAGGGTGCAGGCAAATTCAATGGAGGTACTATTACTGGTGCAATGGGAAGAGGCAGAGGAGCAGGTGGAGGAACAACAACCGGAGGAATAGGAACAACAGGTTGAGCAGGAAGAGCAGGAATAACAGCAGGAAGAGGTACAGCAGGAGGAAGAGGAACATACGGAGGTGGTGCAGAGGCACCAGGCCTTCGTTCATTTAACAATTTGTCGATAAACTCATCAGAAACATGAAGATCTTTAGAAGGATAAATTTTCTGAATACCGAGTGAGAAAGCCCTATCCATATTCCTAACCGACTCAGACTGTTTGTCCTGATCATATAACAACGCCTTTTCAGCATTTGTTTTATGACGGCGTACATGTTTTTCCCTACTTTTAAGCTGCTGCAACGCTTCTCTTTTCCAATTTTGCAAAACATCAAATGCTGCAGGTCTGGCCTTCTTTTTTAACAAGACTGACTCTAAATATTCAATACGAGGGATCTCAAAACTACCATTGACTGGCCACTGAAGTTTGGAGGCATGTCTGGTTTGTCTGTGCCAAATTTTATTAAATACTACACTTCCAATGCCATGCTTACAGTACATAGTACATGCCGGTGACCCCTCCTGTGGTGCCGGACAGCTAAATTCCAAAGATTGTCTATCGCTGCGGAATAATGCCCTAAAGCAGCTAGACAATTTCCCAGGCATTTCTCAAATACTCGGTGTTACCTGGTCAATAATTGTGTCTGCAGATACAATGCACCAAATTCAAATTGTCAGGGTTGAATTAAGAGTCGGGTAACGACTCACCTGACCAAACCTAAGGAGGACCGATCGGTTTACAAAGGACTTACCTAACGAATTTTACCTTGTGTATGGTGATTTCGGCAAATCTGCCCGCCTCAAAAAATTGACCCTCGTCAAGATGCCGTCTCAGACCACACGGCTATCGTCCAGGGAACGGATCGTGCAGCGCTGTTGAGGTGTCGCGTCTTGTTCAGTCGGGCCCGTTATGTCACACCGTCCGATCCCGGTCCGATGGCGTGCATCAACCTTCAATAATCCGGCATCAATCTTGAGGGTCCCTATTCCGGGCGCCAACTGTGAAAACAAGGAAATAATATGAGGCAGGGTAACCAAAAAGGAAACGCACCAAACACAGGTTACAAAGGAACATACGAAGTACTTTATTTTATACTGAATCCAGTTACAAAAGAACAGAACAAAATTCAGATAGCTATCGACCCTCAGTACAACACAGCGAACTCCGGCGTGGTTCGGTGTGCTCAGTGAGTGAAAATATTCATTGAAACAGTCAGGCTTTTATACATTTCTCCAGCCTGTTGTCCAGCCTTTCTGCAGGTTAACCATTCCATAGATAAGTTACTGCTCTAGGGTCCCTTGCCAGGTCAAATCTAGTTCATCTTAGGTTTATACATTAACAAGAAGAAATGGTAATAATGTATGCTCTAGGCCTAACATTACAATGCGGGACTTAATTTATACAATGGGCCTCATTAGGACCCTGGCGGAGAGGGTATTACGCCAGCGTAGTGCATGGCGTACCTCTCCGCCATACTACGAGTTCCCGTAGCGCCATGGAGGTTTTCTCCGCCTGGTTTTACCAGCCGGAGAAAACCATGGCGCTACGGGACCTCGTTGTTAATTACGCCACCGTATTTTACGGTGGCGTAATTAACTCCTTCCCCACTCCCATTATACCCTATGGGGCAAAAATGGGAATGGGGAAGGGCAGAATGGGGATTGGGGATTTACCGCTCCGCCGAGGTCGGAATGGGGCGGTAAATCCGCCAACCCCCATGGCGCTATCGGCGGCTTTCCGCCATGCTTCGCGGTGCATTTAGCACCGCGAAGTCCGCCTGGGTCGTAATGAGGCCCAATATAGTTAAGCAGGTGTTCTCATTCAATTATAGATCAGTTTCGGTGATACAGGTAATCCATTGCACACAGGTCAGCAGAAGGACAAGGTCTCAGCTCATGACCCTAACAAGTGGCCTGCAGGCAAGTTATACATTAGCTGTACAGAGGTCATGACAATCAAGTTCTGTTCTGAATAACATAGGCTACCATTTTAGCTCACATGGTGACTTTATAGAGCAAGAAAACCTAAAATGGCGGCTTGACCCAAAATGACAGTTTACATGGTTTCTAAGGTCAGGACCTTGCAATGCAAGTTTATTCACATGTAGTTTATAAGCAGCTTGTTAGCAGCTTGGCGTAGGCCAATATACATATATTCATAGCAATAGGAGGCACGATATAATTTCTAGTTTGACAAGATGTTGTGTAGTTTCTAAATTGGCAACTTTAAAACTACCACTGTCATTTAACCGAATTCTAGTCTTGACCACGTTTTATAATGCAGACTGGGCACAGAGCCGCACTTTGCTTATCGACCAAGATTGTGAGTGCTTAGGAACATGCTCACCACCAGCATTTAGCACTACACAAAACAACCATTAGGAGAACCGACAGTTTTGGCATTTGTGCAGGCCTGGGATAGGCATTTACCAGTCACTGCCATAATGGTTCTATATGACCATAACATGGCAACAGCTGGAAAATGTTGCTCGAACCTGGGCGTGTTTTGGTAGTACTTGGCAAATGCATACCTACCCACTAAACAAGAGCAAACACATTTCGCTTTGCCAATGCTCGTTTTTAGCAGGAATTCAGTGCAAGGACATTTTTGTTGCTTATAAATCAAGTGCCTGAAGACATACTTGGCAAAGACATTTTAGTTATACCATGAGCTGGGTTACAGCTGCAATTAAGGGGTTATCTTTTAGAAGACTGCTTAGAATCAGCAAAAGCACAGATGTATTTTTGGGCTGGTAGGGGCATGGCCATAGGGACTAGCATGGCTTATGGGTGGCCATCTGGTGTGTACAGGTGAAATAACATACACATCCTGTGTGTCCCCTCTCCCTCCTATCTTTGCCTCCCATGACAATGGTTTCAGCACACAGGCAACGCCTACAGCAGCACCTCACTGCAAACCCCAGAAAGTCGACCCCCACGTGTGTTTGTGGACCAACCTATCCTGCTTTCCTCCTTCTAACTATCCCCCTGTTTCTCTTCTCTCCTTTGCCCCTTTTTCACTTCTTCTGAGTGCCTGGCAGTCACTCTTCATCGCCTACCCCTCCGGCACCCATCCTCAAATGGACCAGATGGCTCAGCTGGAGCCAGGCCTCCCACTGACTGCTCCCAGAGGGATGCGCTCTGCCTCCAGTTATCTTTTCGTAGCCAGGGTTGCATCACACTGTGATCAGTGCAGTAATACATGTTTTCATAACATTCAAAATACTTTGATATATCACATGGAACTGCTTTTGTCAAACACTGATCTGATGTAATTTGTCACGCGTCACTGCGCTGACAGAAAACCTCTGAAATCCTGGAATCCGCTCTACTTTCCTTCACTATTCTGTTGCTTTCTGCATTTTCTCCCAGAAATGTGCCTGATCCACCAAGGCTCTCTGAATGACATCCCTCTGGATCCTTCTGGGTCCTGTTGGGCCCTGTGCACAATTAATCAAACAGGGGTTGGAAGCAGATCTTTACACCCATTCCAGAAGCACATCTCGATTCACAAACAGGATGTTCTACGGAACATCTAAAAATTGAGAAAAGCCCCAAAGCCTGTATGGATAATGGTCAGAGTGCTTCTGAACCTCGTACCCACCATGCTTTTCCTCAATTTACATGGAATTCTTTCCATTTTAGCCTTTTAACCCTTCCCTTTTTTCCTCAATTATTGATTGTGTTAACCTGTTAACCTACCTCTCATCTGCCTTCTAGCTAACATTGTTCCCTTGCCTCTAACCTGACTTTGTCCCCCACTTCCTCCATTCTCGCACTTCACCCATCATGGTTACATCCCAAGCATAACTGGCCGTACCGCCTACCTGCACTAAAAATGTGTAATGTTGGTTGTCCTTAATCTATGTAAGCCCACCCATGTATTGTCCCTCGTGACATTTACTCCCCTCCACAACCTGGTCTGAATGTCACTCAAACTCACCCCATTGTCAGAAGCTCACTGCTTCCAGTCAAACCTGATTTCTTATCTATGTGCATTCTTTTCTGATCAAAAGAACATTGCTCCATCCCCAACTGATGCTCCATCACACCGAAACGGCTGGTTGCCTCCATGACCACCAATCTGGCTTCTGAGCATCCAGAGGCACATAAACTACTCTCCTGAGCACCCATGAAGACCTGCTCTCAGACCTGAATTCTAACTCTCCCTCTGTTTTGACCCTTCTCAATCTTTCCTCTGCCTTTGACACAGTCAACCATGCCATCCTCATAAATCGTCTCCGAGATACCGTAGGCATCACGGACCAGGCAATAGCATGGTTGACCTCCTTCCTTTCAAACCGACCCTCCCACGTGCAATTGGGTCCTTTTCTCTCCTCCACCTCACTCTCTACTGTGGCGTCCCTCAGGGCTCTGTCCTATCGCCATGGCTCTTCAACATCTACCTTACTCCTCTAACCCAGTTGATCTCCACCTTCTCTTCTCACTTATGCTGATGGCACACAGCTCTCCTTTAATCTCCCATCCTCTACCTCCTCCTGCCTCATGCCTGACTTCCTGACTGCTATTCAGGCATGGTGCTCTGCTAACGATATCTGCCTTAATGCCAGTAAGACAGAGTTCCTTCTCATTGGGACACCTGCACCCTGCCCCGCCCCCCACTCTCTGGCCACCTTCCTTGGGCTCTCTCCCCGCATCCTCTTTTTAGGCTAAAAACCTTGGGGTCATCTTTGACTCCTCTATCTCCTTCTCTCTGCACATCACAGACAATGCCAAGAAGTCCAGCTTTCAGCTCCACCTTCTCAGAGGCTTTCACCCTTTCCTCACCTTCCCCCAGAAGCTCAATGTCTTCAGAGCCCTGGTTCTCTCTGGATGTACTATTGCAATAGCCTCTTCCTCAATCTATCTCTTTCCTCCCTTCGCCCTCTTCAACTTATCCAGAATAGGGCTGCAAGACTTATCCTTGGCCTCAACAGCTCCCTGCTAGAGGACTGTGGTCCTCTAGCTCCAACTCTCTGCATGTCAGACGTTTCTCCAGCAAAGAGTGAGAGGTAGATCCCTCTCCTCGGGAGGAACCTCCCTCTGGGATGGCCTCAGACTTGAGCTGGACCTCCTTAAGTTCAGGAAATGTCTCAAGACTTTCCTTTTAGCCTCCCCATTCCCTCTCCTCCTCCCATGCTAATGACCCTCTGCCGCTGTGACTGGGGCCTTGTCCCTTATGCATCTTTTGCGGTCGGCACATCCTCGACCAGTCTCCCCCAGCATCCCTTACCAGCACTTGCCCTCGGGCACCCTTGCCTGTACTAGCTCGATTCTGGTCAACGCTGTCTTTCGCACTGTTCTACACCCCCCTCTTTTTCACCTGCACTTGCCCCTGTGAATACCATCAGCACTTGCTCAGCCCCTTGGGTCCTCCACCGCCTTCCCTTCACCCCGTCCCATCCCTGCCCCCTACTCCTCCTCCCCTGCACTTTTTTTCTATACACTTGCACGTAACAAATATCATAAGGCCTAGTACAACCGTTATAGCAGTTTTTTCCCTATGTGCCACCCGCTTTTGTCTTGTGTATAGGCGTCATACAAATTTCCAATAAATAAATAAAATAAAACCAAATATAAATAAATAAATAATGTATTAAAATAATAATTCAGATAACATGCTATTGAGAAAGACATTTTTCAGAGGTCACCCAGGAGAGCCTTTCATGCAAATGCCTGTGCCTTGCTTTGAAGGGTAAAGACCTGTCCTGAACCCTACAAATTTCCCTGGATGCCAGAGTGCCTCCCAACGTTCACCTTCTTATCTCTTGTCACCTTCTAGACTCTTTCTTCTTGTATTCAGTCCCAAAGCATGTCCTATTTCTTTCCAGTTGATGAAGCCCTATCATTATGACTTTCCCCGCAACCTTCTGGGAAGACATGATCTAATGTAATGTAACGTGGTTTTATAGAGTGAAAGACATTCCATTTTGGTGGCCCGCTGGCACATGGGATGAAGACCTTGAATGACCAGTGATCCCAAATCTACAGACCAATGACTGTTGATGCTCTGAGCTACTGCAAAGCTGAGGTGCTCTGGTTTTGCCAGAATTCTGAACAGTTCATCTTTTGTCCTCTCGCCATGAATGTCACTCATGTATATTAGGTCAAGTGTTTAGTTATCACCATTGTGGTCTATGAGTGCTGAGGTATGTCTGAGAACTGGCCACCTACCAGGGGTCTCCACGCCTTAGTCTGTGGAGGGGTGGTAAAGGGTAGAGGGGGAGAGGAAGGGTAAAGAGGGGGCAATTGTAGACGATCAGGAGACCACCTGGAGACTGCCCCTGGGTGATAGTGGTGCACGGTATAAATCAACATAACATAACGTGAGATATTTGTAGCAACCAAAGGTATGGGCAGAGTATGTGATCATTTCATGTGTGTCGTGTCAATGCAGAACGATCAGGGAATAAAGCTCATCTGGTAAAGGGCTTCCTTATGCTGCTCCTGAGAACAAGTGTCTAACCACTGAGGGCAGTTTCTAGTACTTTCAGGAAGCACTTAAATTAGTGGGTGAGTGGTAGCCTGATGGGTTTGAGAAGTGATAAGCAAAGGTGATAAAAACAAACCTGTTCAACCTCATCCCAGGCTGAACTTAATATCCTCTCTCCTCCCTGTTGCCGGACCCTCGTTCGTCCTAGATGTGCGCTCTGAGGCCCACCGGCATGTGGCGCGGTATACAAAATAAATAAATAAATAAATATAAATAAAATCCACAGCCCTTATAAAGCTTGTGAAGGATAAATGCATTTAATGTGTTGGAGAGACTTACATGTGAGAATGGTACAGATAGGTGTGTGCCTCCTACCCCCTAAATGTATCTACTACTGCTCCTATTAATGGGCTGCAGGGGCTTGCTCAGACTTCCTATCTTTGCAATAAGTTGAAGTGTCTGAAACTGTGCTTGGACATCAGAGTTCTCTCAGTGCCTTGTCTGGGGGAGGTTGTTCCACAGATACCACAAACTTTAGGCAAGGACATTTGCAGACTTGACCTCTGCCGGTGCAGAAAGGAAAAAAAACAGAAGACAGGCCTTTTTTGTCTAGGACCCAAGCCTCTGGAACCTCTTCCCCATCAATATCTGACTTGCCTCCTCGCTTCTACAGTCTAGGAAGGAGTTAAACACTCTCCTCTTCCAGGAATGGCTCCTCCCCTAACACCTAGGTCCGGTCACCATCCACTCCCCACCGTACCTGATACTGGGTGATCTGATCCCCACTGTTTCCTTCCTGGTTTCTTGCAAATCCATTGCTGACTATTGCCCTCTCTCCCCTGTGGTTAGATCCCCATTTCCTTGTTCTTCTGCTCCCTAACCTTGTTCTTCCCCCTAAAGCACTCTGTTGCTTCTCGAAGCACAGAGCCTGGGTGGATTAGGCAGGAAGTACCCTTGTCCCCATGTCTTGTGAACGCTACCTCGCCGTCATCAACAGAAAAGAGGGACAGCACAAAGTTTTCACCCTTTAATTATATCCATCTTCAGAGCAGATGCTATCCATACTCTGCTAGCTTCAAAATGTGCCCATCTCTCCAGGATTAGGGAAGTCAGGTCGCAGCCAGTTTACGCGTGAATAAGATGTGCATTCGCAATACAGCTAGCTGCCTGGAACCGCCCATCTCTGCTCACTATCATCGCTGATGGGCTCTGCCACATGTTCCTTGACCAGATGTGCATGTAGCAAGTCGCATCATCCTCCCAGAATCGCCTCTGTCTGCTCTGATCAGAGGGGGCACTTTCAAATGTTTGACCAACACACAGATAAGGGGGGGGGTTCTGGGAGTGACTCTCTCTACCGGCCTATATCCCAGGTTAGAGTCTCAACCAGATTCTTTAGCTCACCATCCCTTTGACAGAAAATAAATGTCCATACATATCCGTCTTTGTCCTGGCCAAGGGCAGTCCAGCACAGAAATGCCAGGCCTTCTCTTCTGACCAACACACAGAGATATATTCAAAGAGCCTTCTTGATAAAAGGGGTTGCAGGCAGAATGGTATAAATAAAGCATGCCGTTAAATTCTGTATAACTATGATCGAGGACACCTGCAGAGTGGGACCTCGTTACAGCAAGCCACTGCTCCACCCACAGTGTCCACCCTGAAGAAACACCAGGGTATAGAGATTAAGGGCCTCATTCCGAGTATGGCGGTAAGGGATAGCGGCCACCGGTAACGAGACCGGTGGCGGCTATCCCTTACCGCCATACTCTGAGTTCCCTTTGCGCCCTCGCCCTTAACGCCTGCTTTGAGCAGGTGTTAAAGTCGAGGGCGCAAAGGGGCCTCCAAGCCAATAACGGTGACCGTAATGAACGGTCACCGTTATTTGCATCTTCCCCATTCCCATTGAGCCCTATGGGGGCTCATTTGGGAATGGGGAAGAGCCTTGGTGAATGGGGAATTACCGCCCCGCCAACCTTGGAATGGGGCGGTAATTCCGCCATCCACCAAGGCGCTGCCGGTCCGGGTACGGCGTCAACCAAGGCGTTAATAGCGCCATTGGTTAGCACCGTACTCGGAATGAGGCCCTAAGTCTCATTAAAGGAACACTGCTGTCAGTACCGTGGTATAATCCAGTAGCACAATGCACCCCAATTCATCGGCATTCCATGCATCCAGCTGCTCACTCTTTGCAGCCCATGAGTAGTCCAGAAGCTCTGCTGCTCTTTCCCACTGCGCAGAAGCTGCGCAGACTAGAGTGGACAGCCAGAAAGAGTCCTATGCAGAGGGATGTGTAACAGAAGTTTATGTAAAGGGTGCAGGTTACTTGCCGAGAGGGCCTGGACCAACAAGGGTTCTTACTACAGAGTTCCTCCATGGAATTGTTGACAAGGAGGTAAGCCGATAAATGTTCCTAGTGAACCTGTAGGTCCATTAAGATGAGGTAACACTCTACAGGGTGGATGGGGATGGAGAAATTACTCAAACATCAATAATAACACCGACTCAGGATGTTGGCAAAGACTTTGGGGGTCATTACGACCTTGGAGGTGACCATGCCGCAATTTGCTCTGTTAACCCCTTACCGCCAAGGTTGTAATGACCCCTTTTGTCTATTTTAATAACAATTATATAAAACGGAGAGTACAAGGGACATCATCGGATGACATGCAGTAAGATCTCAGAATATTTCAGAAAAACACACTTATATACTAAAAACTCATCATCATTAACGTCACACTACATGGCAAACTAAGAAAACATATGTGCGACTGTGATTGGGTAACAGGGAACATCTATGTATACTTTTTATGGGGTTTGGTGTTGTGATTGCGTCTCTACTGGCAGGTGAACAACTGTGCCCATCCCTAGTGCAAGTGATTGTGAGCGTCATCAAATACACAATGTCTAATTGCATCTCTAACTATAAGGCCCTTTATAATTGGTTGGCACGCTTGTACCCTTCTGGAATAGTCCACTTGTGAGCAGCATGCAAGCTGGTACCCCAGGTGCCAGTGGGTCGGACGTGTCCATTCCTTCCCACCCAATTAGCCCATCATCTATCATCACTCAAGCTGTCTGCCATGAGAATAGTATTTTGAGCTTGGTCTTGCAAGTATCACTGCTCCTTGGAATAGAATGGAGTGTGAGCATGGCTTTATCTTCTGGTCTCCATGTAGCTTGCCCAAAGTCTATTTTCATCTGACCATGTGGCATGGAGACCACGGTTTGAGCTCCTTCATAGTATTTAATACCATTTAATGAATAAAACTTTGCACTCATTGTGCTTCCGCTGCACCTTAATAGGAGCTCAGCTCTCCCCTTCTCGTTCATTGTATCTTTCCATGATAGATAACCAGTTTCTTGGCTGCACCAATCCTTGACGTTGGGCCAGGCAAACCTTCTCGATTCTCCTGACATCTCCAGCCAGGCTTATTCTGTGCACCAAACTTCAAGTCCTTTCATTCACAGGGTTTTCCGTTCGCTAAAAGTATGATGTGGAACTTCCAGATTCCTATGCATATATATACCTTGGCAGAACTGCCTGTACTATTTACTACATGTAGCCAGCCTTATGATAACTTTGTCTACTTGCGTTACTGCCTCTGTACAATTATAAATTGGTTTTCATTTTCTTCTGTGCTTTACACATGCAATTTTCATTCCGCATATGAAAGTTTACTTGATTCTTACTTCGTCATCAGATCCTAAATGGTCTTTCCACCTTATTTCTTGCCAGCTCTTCTGAGGAGTGTCATTTTCTTCATGTGACGCCACCAGTCTCTCCTTTCATCCGTCTTCATGTGCTCTACAGGGATCCTTCCCAAAAGACTGTCAGCTTTTTGTGGATACATAAAGAATGGTTTTCTTAATGGATACTTTGCTTCAAAGGCTGCTCATGTTATAGGCATCATTACAGGTGTCGCCTCTGTCACTATTTCTGTTTCCCAACAGATAGGCAAGTTAGGGGCAGGACCTCCGATGGAGGCATTTGGCTCCTCCTCTACACTCCCCCCTCTGGTTGATTCATCAACCACTCTCTCACTAGACTCCGCACCTAGACATCCTCTCTTGAAGAAATGCTTTTCTGGAGTCCAAATCTTCATCACTCCTTTCAAAGATCCTGCTAATTTTACATGTTCATCAACACTCCATGTCATGTGGCTGCACTGTCCACTCGGGCTGCAGTGGATCCATCTTCCCAAATACTTCTTGTGGTCTCTTGGATACAGGAACTTTGTTTCCTCTGGTACATGGACGCTGGCCTTTATATAGTCTCAGATCTCTTCATAGGTCAGATCCCTGGGTTCAAATTCAGATTCAACATCAATCATAATCTTCATTCCTACTGCTTTCTTTGCTGTCTTCTTGCACTGTTTGATTATTATCTTGATCACACAGAATCCAAACATTATCATCAGCAATAATGCTCCAAGGAACTTGAAGATATTTGCCATCCATTGTGGTATACACGGGAAGATTGATGCAAACCAGCTGTCGTCTGCAATATCTTCTACTTCATCTTCCATCTTGGTATGCAAGGTTGTCAACAGCATTATGGCCTCTGTCAGGATCCCATTATCTTTGTCGTGAGCATGTTTGAATGTGCAACATGATTCTCTGATTTTGGCTCAAACACCTCGATCCATGGCTGTAATCATATCCAGGACATATCTGTTCTGGAGAGTCATCACTCTTATGGCTCTCAGCTCTTCCTTGATAGCATTGAATCCCTTTATGGCAGTGTTGATTGTCTGCAGAAGCTCCCATCTGGTTATCTGTAACCATTTGGCATTCATTATCACTTGGATCCTTGGCATGAAGATTGTCATGAATATTGCTGAAGTCTGACTGAACAATCGATGTTCATATGGAATGGCATCAAAAGCTTCTATTGATTTAGCTGAGAAATAGTTCTCCCTCTTTGTTCGATCGAGAACTTCAAGTGATCTTTTCTTCCTCAGATGAGCATCAGTCTTTGGAAACTCCACAATGTTCAAGTCACTTTTTGGAATCACTAGTGCTTGAATGTGAATAATCACTATGGAACACAGTCTTCCCCAGTCCCTGGGTAGCTTCATATAATCTCTGGATCCACAAGCCCAGTAGTGGTCCATTATCACTACTGTCCCATCCTTCATTCCTGGTACATCAAACATTCATCCATGTTGTTGGTATTCTCCAACTTTTCTTGTACCATTGTTTCTGAAGCACAGCTCTGCGTTTGCCAAAGGCACAATCTGCACTGGGCCTCCTCTATCTTCAACCCATGTCAGCAGCTTGGCAAGCTTCAGCCAGAGAGGTTTGTATCCCTTCTCCACGCGCGTATAACTGGCTTGTGGTGTTCTGTAACTGCCACTGCTCTGCATACGACTATGCCTTCTTCCCAGCCATCTGGCAAAAGTGCTGTTCCCCAGATTTGCATCTGGCCTCTCTCCTGATATATTCATATTTCTTCAGCAGTCTTTCCTTGGCAATTAAGCTTTCTGTTAATCTCCCATCTGATTCCTGTTCCTTTCATTCTAGGCTGTTTGTATCTTATCACATGATATCTGGTGTGTGGTCTTGCTCTTGTTTTCAAATCTTGAGCGTGGTCATCTTATTCTGACCTTTCTGTCATCAATACCAAGGATGCTGTCCGACCCTGGAATTGACCTCTTGTATGGCAGAGTGTAAGGTGCATCAGGGAATGAGCTGTCTGGACGTCTATTTCTATAGCTATGAATATCTTAGAATTGCCCAATGCATAGGGTAGGACAGCACAAACATAGCAACTCTGCTCAGAGGTTCTTTTTCCCACTTCTTTCACGTGTTGATACCACAGTATCCCCAAGTGTGCTGTACTGTGTAGATATTTATTTAACTCATAATCATCTTCTCTTGCACTTCTCTTGGGTCTCTTTCTTTCCAAAAGAATATGTGCAAGATGCTCATGAAGTACATCAGAAATCATCCTTCTTACAGGGGGGATCATAGGGACACTTGTCAGAGAAATCAGTGACCTTGCACGTGGCATTGGTGTAGGAAGAATCACATATGGTCTTGGCCTTCGTGTAACAGATATGTCTGCAAGGGTCACTGATGAGGGAAGGATCAGGGGGACTGTTGCTGTGTTGCTGTCTTAGTCCAGTAAGGTAGGCAGCATGCATTAGTAAAAACAGGAAACCAATAATAGATTCTGTGCAAACATATATTAGGCACCAATACCTTAGTCCCTACAGTGGCGATTTTTCATACGTCGCTGAGCTTGCTCGTTTCCTGCCACTGTATCACTTTCAGGATCCCACATTATGCCTGTGTACTATTTTTTAAGGAAGGAAAAAAACCTTTCTAATTAGGCAGATTTGTTCAGTGCTCTGGTAATTTCAAAATTTGCTCAGTGATCTCCCCAAGTAACTGACTGATCGCAGGACGATTTATAGGATCTCGCTTGAAAACATAAGTTTTGGTGTTACAAGATAAGGATGAACTCGAATTATGTCATAAAAGACTATAATAAGTAGTTTGTGGGCATCGACAACAGATAGGACCATTTGGGTGTCCAAAGAGAAAGAGTAAGAAATGAGTCGGGAAACTGCTCCCTCTTCCAATTTTTAACCAAATGTTGTCATTCATGCATAATCGTGTTACATCCACAGCTATCTAATGTTCATTTTCAAAAGATTCATGTGGCTCAAGAACGATTGCTTTCACACCCCTGCTATAATATCTATAAAGAGTGTCCCATTAAACCACAGTCCAAATGCACACTTGCATTTATTCAAGCAATACTTTCAACGTCCTTCTTCCTCATCATCGAACGAGTCTGCACATGCTGAACTACTTTGTTTTTACTTGCTTCCGAATTGGGTGGGGGTGTTCCGGTTTCCCCAGCATATGGCTTGACATCACCAATGTGAATCCATGTGCCTCGTTCTTGGACTTTTACTGCTGAGGGAATGACGTTTTCCACAATATAGGGTCCACTGAAACGCGGCCTGTGCCACTTCCTAGTGAAGTATCGTACTAGAATGGCATCTCCCTCAAAAAGTTTAGGTACTGATAAAAGTTTTTCAGGTCTGGTTGATGAATGGTCTTCATCTGTGTCCTGTGACCGACACTCCTTGCGCGTGAATTGATCTGAATTGACACAGATACTAGCGGTCATAAATGTCAAAAACACAAGTAATTCATTTCCTAACATTTCTGCTGTCTTCTGGGCATCACTTCTAATCCTCGATGCTGGAGTAAGAGGCGTTCTCATCCGCCTCCCTGTTACTAGTTTGTGGGGTGTGAGATGGTGGTCCGACCCAGGCTGATTCCTTACTGCATATAATGCTAACGGCAGGAAATAGAGCCACCCCTTTTTCAGTGACAATTTTGATTTAGCAATTCTCTCTTTGAGAAGACTGTTGAGTCACATACCCCATTCGCTTGCGGGTGATAAGCAGAAGAAAACTTGTGTTTTATGTTCAATAACAAGCATATCTGTTCAAATAATTCATTAACAAAATGTGGGCCATTGTCAGATCTTAGCACCTCACATACTCCTCATCTTGGAAATACTTCTCGTACTAAAAACGTCACTGCTCAAGTGGCGTCAGGGTGTGTACATGGACCTGCTTCGATCCAACTCGAAAAGGGACACTCCACCACTATCATATACCTGGATCCACAACATACTTGCAGCATGTCAACATAATCGATATGTAAATGCTGAAAAGGACCATTTGGTCGAGGGATTACTCCCCTGATGGTTCGCAATGTGTGCCCTGCAGTACACTTTTGACATACGATGCAATTTACTACATAAAAAGCAACGTGTTCTAACCAATTTGGTACAAACCAATCCTCCGCAATAGTTGCTGCGAGGCTTTCCCTAGTTACATGTGCAGCTGTTCAAGCACCACCCTTAAAAATGCTACTGGCAATACTGGCTTCCCAGTGCTATCTTGCCGTCATAATGCTTCAGACGGGGATAAGGAGCACCCCTCCGTTTCCGTAATGCTTGCTCTTCCTGCAGTGCACTGGCTTAAATTTCCATGAACTGTGTTTTCGGCAAATGATTAAAACCTTCTTTCATTATCACAGCCATAATTTCCCCCTTTCTTATATAAGGAGCATCAAAACTCGAGATGTCTGAAGAAGTTGCAACCCTTTTGACTTCTTCATCCATGGCGTCATTTCCGCGTGAAATAAAATCAGCTCCCTTAGTATGTGCTGCACATTTAACTATTGCAATTGCTGCTGGGAGCTGTAGTGCCTTAATAGGTCTGTCCAATAATGTTGCATGTTGCACAGGAGTGCTGTCCGCTCAGAGGTAGCCCCTCCTTTTCCAACATGCTATCCCTGCAGGCACGGTTGATGTCACATAGGCGAAGTCACTGTACACGTCACTTCTTTCCCTTTGTATTTCGCAATCGCGATAATAAGAGTCACCAATTCTGCTGCCTGTGCCGAAAAGTGAGATGGCAGCCTTATGCATGCCACAATTTAAAATTCCCCATTTTCTCTATGCCTCACTACAGCTGACCTTTTCAGTCTTTCTCCATTAATTTGATCGATTTTTGACAACCCATCAATAAAGAGAATCTCCCCTCCTGACAGCGCATTTTCCTTTACACACGGTATGTCATCATACGACTTTTTTATAACTTGCGCAGTCATGTACATGCTCACCCTCTGTCACTGGCTCAGCTACGAATGTGGCAGGGTTCACTATTCTGAACCTGACTATCTTAATCACAGCATTAGATATAACAACTTCATCTGCAGATGCTCTCTGGGATGTCAAATTATCCTTAGGTTTTTCCAAAATGGCAAACAAAGCATGATCAACAAATAATGTCATGGAACACCCCATTACAATGCTCATAGATTTCTCAATGGCAAATGCGACTGCTGCCTAGTGATTGTTCGCAAGGAAAGTGTCCTCTCATAACTGGATCTAAAATCACACTGTAATATGCCAGAGGTTTGTACCCCAATGTGGTCCTCTGTGGAAGCACTGCACTCATAACTGTCCCATTCGCACGCGAAAATAGGTAGAACTCCTAAGAATAACTCGGAATTCCTAAAACTGGAGCTGTACAAATTGCTTTCTTTAATTCTTCAAACACCCCCTCCATTTCCTCAGTCCATTCTTTTTTATCCTTGTTTACCTGTGCCTTTTTCAGAGCCTGCAGCAGAAGTGGTCTTGTGTATGAGCTATAATCAAATACCCATGCTCTAACATAGTTGCATAATCCCTGGAACTGCTGAATATGCTTTTTTGTGTGTGTTTTTGCTGTTTTCATAATTGTCTCAGCCCTTTCAGGTGTGACTTTTTTTCCTTCTTGTGAAACCAACTGGCCTATGTACAACACCTCTTCTCGACAATACTGTAACTTCTCTGTGTCCACTTTATATGCCTTGTCTACTAGGATAATTATTAACTGAATTGAGTCTGGTCTGCACTCATCTTCTGTCATGCTACAAACCAAAATATCTACGTACTGCAGCACAACACTTTTCAAATCAATATTGCCTAGGTCCATCTGAAGGACCTTATTAAAGATTGATGGAGACGCACAGTACCCTTGAGGTAAACAAGTGCTTTTCAGCTTAGTTTGGTGGAAAGTAAATGATGTCAAATCTTGGGAGTCTTTATGCAACAGGATTGATACAAAACACATTTTTCAAGTCAATCACTGTAAAATATTGTGCCTTAATGGGGATACTACATAGTATCATCAAAGGATTTGGAACTAGAGGAAATTCTGCCTCTACAATCTGGTTAATTGGCCTCATGTCCTGGATTAAATGCCATGATCCCCCCTTCGATTTTATCACAGGGTACACTGCAGTATTGCACAGTGACTCTGACATCACTGAGATACCCTGTTTCATTAGGGCAGAAATA
The DNA here is from genome assembly GCF_040938575.1 of Ambystoma mexicanum. Taxonomy (NCBI): domain Eukaryota; kingdom Metazoa; phylum Chordata; class Amphibia; order Caudata; family Ambystomatidae; genus Ambystoma; species Ambystoma mexicanum. The sequence continues at coordinate 1,625,413,953 of NC_090929.1, forward strand.
GTTTTAAAAATACCCTCATCCGCCTTTCGAGACATGGGGGATTGTCTTGCTCGAGGTAAAATTGCTCCTGGGTTCAGTTTAAGTTTAACTTCTCCTACCCCTTCAATAGGCCTACAGCATAGGGGACTGTAGTCCATAACAAGACAGGCACTTTTTCTAAGTCCTCGTCAAAATATGCTGGTCGCTGCCGTACTATCATTTGCTGTGGGACCTCTCTTTTCTATATTCGGATCCAATATGTGATATTGATTCCAAAGATGATTTCATCGTCTGCTGGATCATCTTTAAACATATCCTCATCTGTGATGTCAGTCAGTCTATACCATTCCCCAATGGCAATCACTGTTCTCCATAGCCTGCCTTTACCAAATCCTTCAAGCATGGCCAATTCCCCTTGTACTATGGCTGCAACTAGTTTTAAGGGAAGAATCCGTCCCCCCTCTTCGTCCATAGGTATCTGTGGCCTGAGTAAAAACTCATCAGGTATTCTCATAGTCTTTCCCACTAAACCGGGTAGCCATGTTAACAAAATGCATATCCCATAAAGGAAGACCTCAGGTTCTATTGACACTCCTCACAGAGCCATATGCCCTGTAAATACCAAAATAAATTTGTCCACATTTAAATTGTGTATCCCTGGAGTAGAACACACTATACCATCATCATTGAAAGAGATCATCATATTAAGCTTTGTCATTAAATCTCGTCCCAGAATATTGACTGCCATCTGCCATTAATACAATAATGGAATAGACATGTCACATTCTCCTATTGAGACTGGTAATTTATCAGTAAAATGAACTCTACTTGTAGATCCAGAGAATCCCTGAGCATTCATGGCATTTCCCGATAATGGACATTTTCCCTCTCATATACATGAGAATGTTTTGCTTCTTCTATCGTCACATCAGCCCTTGGTTCCTCTTGAGGGTCTAGTGTTACTGATAGTACTGAACACATCAAGTCACCCTGTGAGCTATCCTATTGTGAATATATGCTCATCCATGTACCTGTCAATGGACTTCCTCCCACCACAGAAGCTCCCCCTATTCTAGGAGTCAATAACTGCCCTGTGTTTGCGTTCTGCTGTATCCGCATGGGTGCATGCTGTGACTTTCCTTGCGGTGCATTCAATGGTGCTTGTGACTGTTGTGCTTGTTGCATTTGCAGCGCTTGCGCTTGATACACCGTCTGATCTTGTGCAAACCCAGTCCTAGCCTGTGGCTATATGCAGGAGGATAAGCTGTCCCCCTCTTAAAAAAGGGCCATTCTGTGCAAACCCTTGGCTTCCGCACATGCGTGCAACGTGTCCTGCCATACCACACATCGAACATATGGGAGGTGTTCTTCTAACTTGCCCTCCTTGCTTAAACCCTCCTTGCATATTTTGATTATCATTTTGCATACTCTGAAAGCCACCTTGATTATTTTGAAAATGACCTCTCCCTCTTAAGCCCATCCCTCGGCCTCTCGGCATGAACCCATTTCCTTCTTGGTCCATCTGGCGTCGATTATTTGCCTGTGATGCACCCATTGCCTGTTGCTGCATTCCAAACCTTTCTCCGCTTGTCAATACCGCACCCTCTATGGCGTATTTTGACAGTTTCTTCTGAACTAAATTGGCGTCCTCTAGCTTCCTAGCCTCTTCCTTCTTCTTATTTTTCTCTTGCAATAGTCGACAGTGGTGCACTTTGGACAACTGTATCTCTGCCCAAGGCCTTGCCTCCATTCCCACTAATTTCTTGAGCTGTCTCTGTACTTGCTCCGGTAGACCCCGACATAAAATATAAAATGGGGTAAAATACTGTCACTGATTTCCCCCACGGCTCATGAGTTTCCAAAGTCCACTGTTCCTGAATATTTTGAATGTAAGCAAGCAAATCTTCGCCTTCTTGCATCTTACGTGCCATAATTGCACCCATATCTGACGTGTCAGGATACTATACCCTACGAGCCCTACACACGTCTGCTCTACAATTATTAAATGGTGCTCCATCATGAGCTGTATTCTGTGCCATGACACTTGAGTAGCCTGCTCGTGTCCAAATGTCATCAGCTCTTTCCCCAAGAATGGCTGCTAGGAGACCCTTGATGCCCCCTATGGTGTTTCCTCCTGTCATTTTTTCCAGTTCATAAATCAATTTTCCGGCACCTGCCATTAATCTAGGGAGTTTACATCGTAAATCATCCTTATCATCTGCGGCCATGGGATATACTGTGGCCTAGTTCCTCCCTTCTCCCATAACGGGAACTGCGTGAACCCAAATTCGCAATCAGCTCCCATTGTCTGCCTATCCATAGCAGGGACAATGTTTCTGCATCGCCTTCTACCTGGCAATGACCTTAACTTGTATGTAATAGGCCATCTGACATGTAATGTGTGCCAAATATTCATCTATCAGACAGCACACCAAGAGTGGTTTTACCCATACAGTAACTGCCCAGGGGGCACAGGCAGTCCGGAAATATATAAATATAGGTCATCACGGAAAAGTACAAGAACAGCACATGGAGGCACCTCAGACACACTGCTCTGACATCACACAACGCCCATACCCCCCACAGCTCACATTAGTGAAGTGGCCCTCGTGGAGAGCCTATGCACGCAAGGCTCTGGTAGGCCGTTTTTCCCTTCCTGTTTCCTATTCCCTCTCTTCCCATTGTGGTTCACTGTATTCACCTTTTTACACAGTGGATCCTTGGCTCTGTAACCTTTGACAGCTCTCTTGGCAGTGCCGGATTGCATAAATGGGGCTATGCAGGGAGTGCTTAAGCTACTAAGTCACTTCGCGAGCTTCCCAGGCTCGTCTATCAGGTTAAGTTCTACGGTCTTGGTATAGTGCAGCTCCCACCCGAAGGCATCTTGGCGCTGTGGCAGGATAACACCCGCAGGGAGCACATCTCACCACATAACCATGCGTCTGTTCATTCGTGTTCTAACTGAGCCTCCCAGTTTGATGGTACTTATTTTTACAATACTTCCATCTGTATGTGTCCACGTTTCTTTTTTAGCCAATGTAACTGTATGTGTCCACATTTATATTTGCTCTGTAAAAAAAACATGTGCAACTAGTGCTATAACACATGAATTCAAATGAAATTAAAACATCTGCGCTTTGATACATGAAATGTGGAGCTACTCATAGAGCTCGGTTCCTGCACAGAAATTCAAGATGCTTTTTCACCTTAAAAATATACTCTTGCTCCTTGTGTTAATGTGATAGACAGCTCGATAGCCCTGCAAAGGGCAATAAATCACTTTTTTAACCTCTTCATTGTGTTACTTGGATAGTCATTGGCCTGCCAGGTGTAATTGACAACCTGAAGAGCTAATCAAAATATTTGAATTTCAAAAATACAAAAATACAAAAATACAAAGGAAGCAGTGAAGCTCAAGGAATTGTTCATATTGCCTGCAGAGAGTTCAGACCACTATGCTCCAAGCTTACCAGCAGCCAGGGTGTACCCGCAAACTAATCCCCGCGACTGCCCATGCTGATTTATTAAAGGATAGTTCCGGGACTTTTTTTTTATTGTCCCTACGGGTCGGCCATGTGTTTGTAAGCATAAATCGGTAGATCGTAGGAAACTTTCCTATGGACCTTACCCGACTTTTCGCCCATTATCGCACTCGAAATCAGCCTCCATTTTGTGATAATCCTATCATTCCGCCGCATCGACCTGGCTCACCTGCCTTTGCGGCACTAAATCAAATCCCCCGCCCCTGAGCCTGACATCAGCAGACGCGTACTGCCCATTTCAAGCACGTCTCGTGTCAACAATCGCTGCGCCTCAGCTATTGACGTGTTGCCATGGAAATGGCAGGACGCCTCTTTCCCCAATAAGTATAAACAGACCGTTTCACAACATACAGCAGCAGATTTTCGATTCCATTCCTCTCTCTGTGTTACTTTGAGTATTCTGTGACTCGTTTCAGTGCTCTGGTCAGCTACCTTCGCCGCTTGTAGCCCGTGTGAACACCTGTACCATCTCTGTAAATTATTTTACTATCTTTACCGCACAATGGCCACAATAATGCCGTATATGTACGAGCCCGAGTACACCGAGGAGGAACTACTGGAAAGGCAAGCACGCGAAAACGATGAGGATTCGGACGGCAGTTGGGAGGACCAGTCAACGGATGAAGAGCCTGGACCATGTCGCATGGACGGCGTCTCCACCTGGTGCACGTGCAATCGGTGCGAGCTAATGCCAACTGAGGAGGAGAACTGCTGCTGCCGTGAAAATTCCGGGTGCTTGGCCTACATTTCGGAAAGCGAGCAAAGTCTGCAGGAAGGCGAGCAAAGTCCGCAATGCATCACCGAGCTGCCAGAGTTCAGGGAAGCCTGCCTCTCACGGACAGTGTTGAGGATGATGATGGTGCTTATGCACGAACTTCGTGGCACTGTTCGTCCGCGTAATCCGAGTAACGAGTAAGTATACTCTGTTTGTGATGTCAGTGATGCCACCACTATTTCATGGTCGTCTCCCACATATAAAATTACATTTACATATCATTCGAACGCATGTAAATTGGTTCCATATAGTGCATTTTCTAGATATAATTTTTTTCTAAGAAAAATGACATGTGTTACCTGAATCGACATTGATAAGAAAGTTTGGTCAGTTTAATACAGTTTGCATCTTTTTTTTTCACAGGTGGTACAGGCTGGTGGCCTATCGTTGCTTCACCTGGTGGCTTCACGGGAGGCTCGGACACCGCGTTCGGAGAGTAATACCTGCCTGTGCGGTACTTGCCATTAGACAACATTTCCCCAGTGACAGTGGACAATACCGCGGATTTTCCCTCGATGTGCTGCAACCTCAACTTTACAATGTGTAATGTTTATTATTTATGTTTAATTAAAATCTAAAATAAAGCCCAACATATATTTTAACAATGGTTGTTTTGATTTTTTAAATGAATCTAGTGTGTCTCCGTTGAATAGCCTTCCAGTGCCTTGTCTTGTCACACCACATGTCTCCGGCCAGCATCCTCCCTCACGCTGGCCGCACACCTTCAATCCACATAACCGTTGAACCCATATATGCAGCAGTCATACATATATTATTTTGTGGGTTGGCATCAAGCGTTGGCAATAAAAAGCTGTTGGATTTTATTGATACAAAACATGGTTATAGGTAAATAATAAATATGGTTGATCATAATAAATCCTCTTTTTGGGCACCGGGTACAGAGATGACCCCCATATATTCTCCTGGGAGGGTGAGGTATTTATAAACTCACCCCCCTGCCTTCCATTTAGTAGATCCTGCAGCCATCCTCTTACATTCAGTTAGATGGCCTCTCCTTGGTGAGGCCCTGCGGCAAACGGGTCTTGTCTGCACGACCACCGCCCGATCCACCCCCCGCCCTATCAAAGGCAGTTCGCACCAGGGTACTTGCGCTGCTGGCAAGTGGAGCTGTCAGGGAGCGATAAAGGCCAAGAGGTGCCAAAGACCATGTACACTTCAAAGTGGTCTATAGAGCATGGGTTGTTGTTCCCATGTCTACCTCCAGACCCCGTGTCTCCTGCCAAGCATCCCCCCTCACGCTGGACGCCCCCCTGCAATCCACATAAGTGTGTCTCCATTCACGAGTCTTCCTGTGTCTTGTCTGCACGACCACCGCCCCGATCCACCCCCCGCCCTATCAAAGGCAGTTCGCACCAGGGTACTTGCGCTGCTGGCAAGTGGAGCTGTCAGGGAGCGATAAAGGCCAAGAGGTGCCAAAGACCATGTACACTTCAAAGTGGTCTATAGAGCATGGGTTGTTGTTCCCATGTCTACCTCCAGACCCCGTGTCTCCTGCCAAGCATCCCCCCTCACGCTGGACGCCCCCCTGCAATCCGCATAATGCCACGACATATACACGTCATTCATTCACAAACACACCCCTGTTTCGAATTCTTTATAACCCACTTCATATTTCTAATGAGAACTTCTTTGCGCTTTGCTAGTCAACCCGTGAAGGTGCTGGTTATCTGCTCTTCGTCTCTGTGAACTTCCGTGACCACTTTGAGCAAACTCGTCAGTTTGCAACCTGTGAACTGCTCCCTGTTCTACGACAAGAAACTACTCTGATCCCTGCATCTAACTGTTTGTTCGTCAAGGTAAGTCCATGTACCATAATCATTTTGCGTCCAATTTTTTAATTTATATCTATTTGCTAGTAGTCATCAAATTGCATCCATGTTTTCTTTTCGTTCACGACAGTACATGCAAGGAACTAGTCACATGTTCTGAGTTTAGTCAAATTACTTTTTCTATTTTTTGAAAGTTATTGAAATACTTATCCGCATGTGAATAACGTGTATAGTTCCAAGAACCAAAACGGACCTTGCATTGAACCTTTTATGTGTCATTTAATGTTTTAACACATTGGTATTCATAGAGAATTGTTGATCTTTACTTTTCAGAACTTTCCATAATGCCTGCCTGTTCCATTGGCGGTTGCCCTTCGAAGACCCATAACAAATCTGAAGATACTATAATGCATGTTTTCCCTAAGACAATAGATCAGATAAGAGAATGGGTCCGATATTGCGGATATCCAGCCTCTGAGCTAGAAAGTAGAGTCCTTGAAGTCTTTGCGGACAAGAGGGGTGATCGATACCGCATCTGCAGCAGGCACTTTAGCCCAGACATGTACTCCACATCATTGCTAATAAAGAAGAAAACACCGCGAGCGAGGCGAAAATTGCTCTCAACCGCTATTCCCACTCTATTCGTCCACATCCCTCCACTGGTGAGTCAAGTTTACGTATTTGTCTCTCGGCCTTGCGGTAGTGTGTAGCATTAGCTAACAATAATTTCCCCATTTATGTATCCACTCAATATGAAGGCGGAAGATTCTCCATCCGTGTCGTTATTGCAGTCATCAGCCACTTCAAGCGCCTATCGGGTAATCTTACTTAGCTATTCTGACACTGACTTGTTTTAGGCATGTAAATCAATAGTTTTAATTGATCGTGTAATCATTTTACCTAATGGTACACCACAGTACTCGTCCTCTAGTCTTTGTTTTCAGTTATAATTATTGTTATCCAAAATAATGCAAGTACTGTCTTTCAGGGAGATGCTGAGGAGTCCAACGCATTGACGACAACCGTAGATGTCACTCAGATGCTCGAGGTACGTTTCCGGACAGTTCCATCGATGGAGATCATCAGATCTTGCATTCTTGTAGCGTGATTGTTACACACAATGTTTCTTTCGTTTTTAGCCATTGGTATGTCCTTCTGTCGTCGCCCTCCTATGTGTCTTCTTTTTTCAATATTGTGTTCATTACTAATGAAAGTCCTATGTTTCAGGGAGTCGATGGAGCATTAGTCCAAGAAGAAGGGGGAGCATGCAGTTACGGGTCGGCGCAACAGCTTGCAGAAGTGTGCACCGCAGTTACAGCGTCCCTTGATGTTCTTATGCATTTCGAGGTATGGATACTGACAGATCAATCATGCGAGATCAAATGACGTGATTACATCCGCTATACTTCCTTCTTTATTAACGCAAGTACTATGTTTCAGGGAGCTGACGGAGCTTCTTCAACAAGAACATCACCCCTAGTAGTTGATGCAGATCTCTGGGTGGTGACACTTCCAACGATGGAGCAAATCGAATCATATTTAGATATCCATTATTTATTTTAGACAACTGATCCTTTGTGCAGGTCTATTTAGATGAGCCGTTGACGCCTGCAGAAAGTTTATGTTCTTTTAAACAAAATAGAAAACCATACTAATGCAATTACTGTGTTTCAGGGAGTTGCTGAAGCGTCATCTTCAATAATATCATCAATGGAAGTCTATGCGGAGCCCGAGGTATGGATCTTGACAGTTCCATCTAACTAGATTAACAATGCGTGAACTATTGTCGTTTGAATGTTCTACACAATGCGTTCATTCGTGTTTTGCTATTGAGATGTACGTATGGGTATTGGTCCCCAAGTACATTTTGTGTTTTCAATATTATTATACATACTAATGAAAGTTCTATGTTTCAGGGAGTCGATGGAGCCTCAGTGAGTGATGGATGTGCTTATCATGAAAATATAGTCGTTGCAGCGCGAGAGGAAGTGGAGACATGCACACACGAGTCGGAGCAACAGCGTCCAGATGTTGAAGTTCGAGGCAAGAAAGTTTCAAAGAAAAGAAAGCAAAAGAAGGTTGGTGTCCTGTTCACTATATTATGTTGTCTTTCACTGTCAATAGTTCAATACTGTAAGTTGTGTTTAAACTGAACATCCCTTTCCCAATCTGTCCTCTAGTTGCGAGTGGGTGTAAGAACTAGATCTACACAGACAGTGAAGCGAACGAGAGATGTTGCTTGTCAAACCTTTTGGCAGGGACTTGAGACTGGAGATGCATCGTGCCAATGGGAAGAATATGAAGTGATTGACAACGGAGCTATACCACCACCAGCCATTGATAGTGAATGTCCTCCTGGTAGTTTGGATGCAGTCGGAGATCAATTCACAGAATCCACACCCGCAAAAAATAAGAGCGCGCGAAAGTTGAAGACATTGTTTTTTTCTCCCATCTCCGGACAAGGAACAGATGTTGCAATGGAAGAGAATGAAGTGGACGACAATGAAACACCATCAATATCACTCAGCATAGCGGAAGACGATATCAGAGATTGTACCTTTCATGCGAGTGACATGTCCTCAACGTTACAGGCCGAACCAGCTGGGATGCAGAGTGACAGTATAAGGAAAGAGGCCAAATTCATTGTATTCGATAGCTGTTTGATGGATATTATTATGATGATGAAATGTGGGCATTGGGTTGGTGGGGAAGTATGTGGGGAGCCATTGATTAATGTGACTCGTGCAATTCGAGGCACTAACCTTAAAATACATGCCACCTGTACACAATATCATCCGTTCGCATGGTCTGCACAACCCATGCTGGGGCAACTGCCAGCAGGCAATCTACTTTGTGCAGCGGCCGCACTTTTTAGTGGTTCAAGTTTTAAAAAGTTACAGTATTTCTTTCAGTTTGTGGGAATCCATTTCATTGCGAAAAGTCAGTTCTACAAATACCAAACCGATTATCTATTTCCAGCCATCAGCGAAGCTTGGAGAATGGAAAAAATGTCAATGGAAAGTACATTCGCGGGCAAACGCTTCAGGCTAGCCGGTGATGGACAGTGCGACAGCCCAGGATTTTCAGCCAAGTACTGCACCTACCACTTTCAGGACATGGAAAGTAAGAAAATTGTGAGTTCGGTGGTCGTGCAGGTGTCACAAAGTACATCCTCAGTGGCCATGGAGAAAGTTGGCTTTGTAGCATCATTGCAAGAACTACAATCGCGGGGAATGGTGATCGACCTGATAGCCACGGACAGACACGTTTCAATTGCCAAGACAATGAGAGAAGAGTACAAAAATATAAATCACCAATTTGACGTATGGCATCTTGCAAAAACAATCAATAAAAAATTGTCGGCTGCAGGAAAAAAAAAAGATATGCAAGGTATTTCACAGTGGTCCAAGTCAATCAGCAACCATCTTTGGTGGAGCTCAAAAACATGTGAAGGGTCGTTGGAAATTCTACTGGAAAAATGGCGGTCAGTAATGTTGCACTGTAGCAACGTACATCGATGGTCGACAAATGAGCATTTCCACAAATGTGAACATGGCCATTTGTCCACAGAGGAGGCACGGAAGAAGAAGTGGTTTATTCCTTCATCACCCACTCACAAGGCCATTGAAAAGATTGTATTTGATAAAACTATAACAAGAGATTTGAGGGGACTCACGGAATTCTGCCACACAGGAGATTTGGAGGTGTTCCACAATATGTGCCTAAAGTACAGGCCCAAAAGATTGCATTTTGGCATGGAAGGCATGATAAATCGGACTCTTCTAGCGGTCTTGGCACATAACCATAATGTTGGCCGTCAACAAAGTAGGACGACCGGAACTTTAGGGACGCTTCGCTACAATAAGGCCTTCACTAAAAGAAGTAAACAATGGGTGATCAAACCAGTGTTTGAGGATATGCAATATGAGTTTATTGAGAGACTTATCGTAGATGTCCTCGATAGGCACATACATGGAGTGGTGAACGAACCTATGCAGGGGACAACTGCATTGCCACCCAACATTGCATCTGTTCCATGTCCACCTAAAGCAGAGCTCGTTGAGAAATACACATCACGGTTTAAATGATTGTAATTTGATTGTCTGTTCTCTCGAGTCTCCTCATGTTGCAGGCCCATTGCAATTAAACCAAACAGTAATATAAATCATTTTTACAAAAATTATAGAATGTTTCCGTATTACAAACACATGGCCGACCCATAGGGACAATAAAAAAAAAGGCACGCAGACAAGATGCCCTTACACTAACTGGAGCTAACTAGAAATGTGTGCTCGCTCAAAGTGAAGGTCAGCTGCTTTGATGTTTTGCTCGGGTGGCGGAACGGCCCACGACCCAGTATAAGGTTCTATTGTGATTTGACCTTGACAGGCCGGGACCATCCTGAAAGACTAAGAAAAGATAATGAATAAAATTTCAGAAACGAAACGATGAGCCACGTTCATTAGAAGAAGTAACGTCGGCAAAGAAGGAGTGGTGTTTCGGGTCTGCCCTACACAGAGACACAATGGAAAATGCAAATATAATGTAAGTAACTTTTGATGAGTTTATACCGCAATTTCATTACTATACAGTGGCTTTAAAGACGGGTTCAGTTGTACTTGTTCGTTCTATGTGGCATAGTGTTTTCTACCGCGCACTATCTTGAGGAGAAACATCTGCTTTTAATGAAGCACCTCAAAACCTTCCTCTTTGCTTCTGCTTTCTCTCTCCCTCTCCCCTGCTACAACTGGTCCACTGTCTGCGACCTCGGTCCTGGGCCCTTCCACTCTCCACCTGCACTGCCTCCCTGTCAACCCCTGCACTGGGGGACTGTCTCAGTATCCTACAGCCCCCCCTTCCCAGCACTTGTTCTGCACTTACCTTGCACTTGCCACCAGCTGGCCCTATTTATTTATTATTTTATGCTACTTACCTTGTACTCCACTCCCCCCCCCCTCCCTGCCTCGCCACGCCTTTAAACACTTGTGTACACCCAGTAGCGCTGTCCTCGCTATGATTTTAATAAGGATCTGATGGTGAGACTAATTTCATTTTTTATGTTTTTAGGTACATCATTCACTACTGTCTGTGTCACGAGTACCGGACACCGGCGGACGGCTTCTACAGCCGCCAGTTGCTTCTCCGCGTGAACAACGTTACCACCCTGACCATTTTATGGGACGATCGCCAAGTACAAGTATGCCCTTACGCGGTACTAACGGTTAGATGCAACATACCTACCGTTGTGGTGGCCTAGTGCCTCGTTGTTGGAACAGCCATGCGATTATCAGTGCGACCGAAGAGCTTATTTTTATCGTAAACCAACACCCTGTGTACTGCACACGAACATCGCTTCCCTCAAGACGAACTAATTTGGATCGAGAGCAAAGAAAAATGCAAATCGCTGAATATTCTCTAAACATTTGATGTCCAATAAACGTACTTTGCCAAATGTACAATCTTGCCGTTTGCTTTTAAACCACGGTTTCACATTCCGAATTGTGGCGCTGTATTGTGAGATGCTCTAAGACCCTGTGTACAGCAAAGGACCATCGCGTTCCTCAATACGAACTTTTTGGAACATGAGCAAATAAAAATGCAAATCGCTGAATATTCTCTAAACATTTGATGTCAAATAAATGTACTTTACCACATTTACAATCTTGCGGTTTGATTTCAAAGTACAGTTTCATATTCCGAATTGTGGTGCGCTGTATTGTGAGCTGATCTGTGTTGATTTCCGGGGTCTGTGTGGAGTCGCGTAGAAGACGCCTGGGCGCGTTTGCCTACGCAGCTCAGTCACGTCACGGATAGAGGCGGGGAATATGAATGTTTTGATAAAGTCTGTTTCAGGGGCGGGGGATTTGATTTAGTGCCGCAAAGGCAGGTGAGCCAGGTCGATGCGGCGGAATGATAGGATTATCACAAAATGGAGGCTGATTTCGAGTGCGATAATGGGCGAAAAGTCGGGTAAGATCCATAGGAAAGTTTCCTACGATCTACCGATTTATGCTTACAAACACATGGCCGACCCGTAGGGACAATAAAAAAAAAGTCCCGGAACTATCCTTTAACTAATTCTGCCTGGGAGGAGGTAGGGAATTGGCAGCAGGTACAATAACTATGTATTTTTTTTTACTTTGAAGAGCGACACGGTTTATAATAGTTCTATAGAGCCTGCCCTTGGGTCATAACACAACTATGTTTTCACTCATTTCTACTACTTCCTTCCAAGGTATATATATTCGCCTTCACTGGAAAATGCCTGTAACCACAAGATGTCTTATTTCCCCCTCTTGCTACATCACTAGTCAATCTGATCCTCCCACCTACCATTACACATGAACCCCAACAAATACTATTCAAGTGCCGCTTCTTCAACCCTTGCGTACCCTCCAAAATAGTGAGTTTTCTGCATCCTTTCCAATTCCCAGGTGTCCCTTTTCCTCACTTTTGCCCCCTTTCCTTCCTCTCCCTCCACAAACCGGGACGGGGCAAATCACGCTATCTCCTAGGACTTGGGGCCAGGGCTGATATACCACTATGATCCGGCCTGGGACAGACTAAACCCCTTATAACATGACATGACGTACATAACATAAGATCCAGTTCACTGATGCCGCAATCCCAGCCGGGATAACACAGGCGCGAGCATTCTCCTTCTTGATGGCAGTCCAAATACACTGCAAGCCACGCCATTCCGGATCGTGCGTGTCATGTATGTCTGGGGTCCCTCTACACCTGTTTGCATTGCTTTGCATATAATAATTCTCTTCTATATTACGAACGATTGAGGTCGTGTCGCGCCATCAGTCGCAGGATCCAATGAATCTTCTACCAAATATTGACAATTTCCGATTTTCTTTGAAAATCGCAAAGACTTTGTCAAGCTCAGAGTTTCAAATGTTAAAAATCTATCATGAATTAATGACAAAAGAGCGCCAAAAAGCCAGACGGAAGTTGTGTTACGCAAGAGCACCTCAGACTACATCCATTGAACCGTAAGGGTCCATCTAAATCAGGGGTCTGTAGCCTGTGGCTCTCCAGATGTTTTGGACTGCAACACCCATGATCCCTTGCCATTGATTATGCTGTATAGTCTCGGGGGATAGCTCAGGGGCAACATGCTCATCTTGGAAACAAGACGATGCAACACAGGTTCGATCCCTGGGTCCGTGCTTAGAAACCTCTGGTTATTACACGCGTTATAAATAACCAATTATAATAATAATATAGGGCTGCTGGGAATTGCAGTACAAAGCTCCTGGGGAGCCAAAGGATGCAGACCCCTGATCTAAATGATATTGCACTGCGATGTTGCAATAGTTATATACACTGGTGTGCTGCTTTTTTGCAATTTGTGTGCAATATAAACCATCCATTTTTTAAATATATTTTGGGTGTTTATTGAGGGTGGACCTAGCTTCACGAATCATCAGAGCAATGTGCATCAGTGGGGTTGGTTACAGGTAGTTACCAGTGCTTACCCCATGGAATGCATTACCCACATATCATTTAAGATAGCAAGGAATCGAATTTAAAGACATCTGTGACCATGTGACAGGACTGATGTGTATGCAGTGCAACAGGAGGGAAGACTGTAAAGGGTGGTCATCAGGAGGGATACCCCGCTTGGTGAATTCAGAGGAGGGGCATCTAAAGGCACGTGAAGAAGATACTCCTCGGAGGAGGGTCTTGATTTATTTAGCATGATGGTGGGAGCGAACGAGGTTCTGCAGGTGTGGGGGGAGATCGAGAATTCTAGTTTTCCTGGTTCTTCTGCTTTGCATTTCTGCTGCTCTAGTCTGGCCAGGTCCTGACTTCTAGTGATGCACTGCCCACCAGTGATGGTGACTGTGTCCTCCAGGTGGGAGGGAATGTGCATGGTGACAGCTTTATTGTTATTATTATTATTATTATTATTATTATTATTATTATTATTATTATTGTATCTATTAAGCGCAGACCTAGCTTTGAGAAGCAACAGAGCACTTTACAGAGGTATACAACAGTACAGCTGTATAACGAAGCACTTTAGAGAGGTATACAACAGTACAAATGCATAACAGAGCACTTTACAGAGGTATACAACAGTACAGATATATAACAGAGCGATTTACAGAGGTATACAACATTACAAATGCATAACATAGCGCTTTAGAAGGGTAACAACAGTACAGATACATATCGGAGCACTTTACAGAGGTATACAACGGTAGAGATGCATAAAGATGCACTTTACAGATGTATACACAGTACAGATACATAACAGAACACTTTACAGAGGTACACAACAGTACAGATATATAGAGGAGTGCTTTACCAAGGTATACAACAGTACAGATGCATAACAGAGCACTTTACAGAGGCATACAACAGTAGAGATACATAACGGAGTGCTTTACAGAGGTATACAACAGTACAGATGCATAACGATGCACTTTACAGATGTATACACAGTACAGATACATAACGGAATGCTTTACAGAGGTATACAACAGTACACATATATAGAGGTATGCTTTACATAGGTATACAACAGTACAGATGCATAACAGAGCTCTTTACAGAGGTATACATCAGTACAGATGTATAACGGAGTACTTTAGAGAGGTATACAACAGTACAGATGCATAACAGAGCACTTTACAGGGTTATACAACAGTACAGATACATAACGGAGCGATTTACAGAGGTATACAACAGTACAGATACATAACAGAGCACTTTACAGGGTTAGACAACAGTACAGATACATAACGGAGCACTTTATAGAGGTATACAACAGTACAGATATATAGAGGGTGCTTTACAGAGGTATAAAACAGTACAGATGCATAACGATGCGCTTTAAAGAGGTATACACAATACAGATACATAACGGAACACTTTACAGAGGTTTACAACCGTACATATATATAGAGGAGTGCTTTACCAAGGTATACACCAGTACAGATGCATAACAGAGCACTTTACAGAGGTATACAACAGTACAGATATATAGAGGAGTGCTTTACAGGGGTATACAACAGTACAGATGCATAACAATGCACTTTACAGATGTATACACAGTACAGATACATAACAGAATGCTTTACAGAGGTATACAGCAGTATAAATATATAGAGGAGCGCTTTACAGAGGTATACAACAGTACAGATGCATAACAGAGCACTTTAGAGAGGTATACAACGGTACAGATGCTTAACGATGTGCATTACAGAAGTGTACAACAGTACAGATACATAACGGAGTGCTTTACAGTGGTATACAACAGTACAGATGCATGGCAGAGTGCTTTACAGTGGTATGCAACAGTACAGATACATAACAGAGCACCTTAGAGAGGTATACAACAGTACATGTATATATATATAGGAGCGCTTTACAGAGGTATACAACAGTACAAATGCATAACAGAGCACTTTACAGAGGTATATATGCACTTTACAGAGGTATACAACAGTGCAGATACATAACAGAACACTTTACAGGGGTATACAACAGTACAGATGCGTAACAGAGCACTTTAGAGAGGTATACAACAGTAAAGATATATATATATATAGGAGCGCTTTACATAGGTATACAACAGTACAAATGCATAACAGAGCACTTTACAGAGGTATATATGCGCTTTACAGAGGTATACAACAGTACAGATACATAACAGAGCGCCTTAGAGAGGTATACAACAGTACAGATACATAACGGAGTGATTTACAGAGGTATACAAAAGTCCAGACACATAGAGGAGCGCTTTACAAAGGTATACAACAGTACAGATGCATAACGTAGCGCTTTACAGGGGTAACTACGGAACATATACACAGCAGGGTTTAGGGGTACAGCTGTACAGGGTGGCTGTGAAGAGAGGGGCGGACAGCATCTAGCGAGTCAGGTGGCGCGGAGAGCGGCGGGAAGCTACATGAATTGCTGTGAAAGAGGAGGTCCTTTTTCACTAGTCATCCTGGTCATACATGGAGATGTGTGCACGGTCTGAACTCGCCCCTTTTGCGGCCACCCACACATCGAAAGAGCCAGCCTCATATGTGCTCCCATCTGGAGAGCCAGGAAGCTGCACGCGAACTCAGCACATTTCCTGGCAAGCCACTAGGAAACGTTCGATGTGGGGCAGATTTGCATAATCTCACACTTCAGTGATCATTTATTTATCATCTTATTCTAGCCACATTACTTATTTATGCTGTTTAAGTGCCTATGCAAATTATTGGTTGCATATTAAGCCCAGAAAGTTGATAGCTGGTAATAATACCCTTGCATGAAGCCTGGGAGCAGGACAGGATCTCTAGTAGAACGCCGGTGCAAGCTGCACAGACTCTTCTAGGCGTTGGAAACCCTCCCATCACTGAGGGTCAAGGGCCTTGCCCGGGCGGCCATCTTACATCAGCAAAGCCTGGGTCTCTGACATGGTGGCAGCCTGCACTCTGTAGTTCGAACGTCACAGTTCTCCCAAGATCAATACATTGAATACCATTAAATGGGGAAATAATAACACCTGCTATAAAAGTGATTGGACGCGGGAGGAATACGCCATGAAACGCTATAGAAAACTCAAATAATTATTCTACTCGCATGATGGAGTTTACTCACCCATGCACCTTTCTGTGTCTACTGAAATCGATTTACCTCTAGAATTATTCCATTCAGTGGGTGTCTAAAAGTGACCAGGATCTGAAGAAAGTGATGTACAAAAGGATAACATTAGAGAAAGAAAGGCAGTGGCAACAGCTTCAAGCTGGACAGAGTAAGGGCAGCATGGCCAGCAGGAGGCCTGATATAAGATAGTCAGACTAAGACCAAGTCCCACAGGAGCAACAGCAGCAAGCTGCAAAGTAAGGGCAGCATGACCAGCAGGAGGCCTGATATAAGATAGTCTGCTTCAGTCCAGGTGCCATAGGGACAATAGCTGCAGGCTGCAGAGTAAGGGCAGGATTACCAGCAGGAGGCCTGGTATAAGATAGTCTGCTTCAGTCCAGGTGCCACAGGGGCAATAGTTGCAGGCTGCAGAGTAAGGGCAGCATGACCAGCAGGAGGCCTGATATAAGATAGTCAGCTTCAGTCCAGGTGCCATAGGGACAATAGCTGCAGGCTGAAGAGTAAGGGCAGCATGACCAGCAGGAGGCCTGATATAAGATAGTCTGCTTCGGTCCAGGTGCTGCAGGGGCAATAGCTGCAGGTTGCAGAGTAAGGGCAGCATGAGCAGCAGGAGGCCTGATATAATATAGTCAGACACAGACCAAGTCCCACAGGATCAACAGCAGCAAGCTGGGCAGAGTAAGGGCAGCATGAGCAGCAGTAGACCTGATAAAAGATGGTCAGGCTAAGGACAAGTGCTGCAGGGGCAATATTTGCAGGATGGAGAATAAGGGCAGCATGAGCAGCAATAGTCCTGCTATAAGATATTCACGCTCATGCCAAGTGTCACAGGGGCAACAGTTGCAGGCTTCAGAGTAAGGGAAGCATGAGCAGCAGAAGGTCTGATATAAGATGGTCAGCTTCAGTCCAGGTGCCAAAGGGACTATAGTTGCAGGATGGAGAGTAAGGGCAGCATGAGCAGCTGTAGTCCTGATATAAGATGTTCAGCTTCGTTCCAGGTGCCACAGGGACAATAGTTGCAGGATGGAGAGTAAGGGCAGCATGAGCAGCAGAAGGTCTGATATAAGATGGTCAGCTTCAGTCCAGATGCCACAGGGAATATAGTTGCAGGGTGGAGAGTAAGGGCAGCATGAGCAGCGGAAGGCCTGATATAAAATAGTCAGCTTCAGTCCAGGTGCCACAGGGAATATAGTTGCAGGATGGAGAGTAAGAGCAGCATGAGTAGTAGAAGGCCTGACAAAAGATGGCAATAATTGTAGGCGTCAGAGTAAGGACAGCATGAACAGCAGTAGTCCTGATATAAGATAGTCAGGCTCAGGCCAAGTGCCGCAGGGGCAATAGTTGCAGGCTTCAGGGACAGGGCAGCATGAGCAGCAGTAGTCCTGCTATAAGATAGTCAGCTTCAGTCCAGGTGCCACAGGGGCAATAGTTGTGGGATGGAGAGTAAGGGCAGGATGAGCAGCAAAAGGCCTGATATAAGATAGTCAGCTTCAGTCGCGGTGCCACAGGGGCAATAGTTGCAGGATGGAGAGTAAGGGGAGCATGAGTAGCAGGAGGACTGATAAAAAATGGTCAGGCTCAGGCCAAGTGTGCATGGGCAATAGTTGCAGGCTTCTGTGTAAGGGCAGCATGAGCAGCAGTAGTCCTGATATAAGATGGTCAGGCTCAGGCCAAGTTGCGCAGGGGCAATATTTGCAGGCTGAAGAGTAAGGGTAGCATGAGCAGCAGTAGTCCTGATGTAAGATACTCAGTTTCAGTCCAGGTGCCACAGGGACAATAGTTGCAGGATGGAGAGTAAGGGCAGCATGAGCAGCAGTAGTCCTGATATAGGATACTCAGCTTCAGTCCAGGTGATAGAGAGACAATAGTTACAGGATGGAAATTAAGGGCAGCATGACCAGCAGGAGGCCTGATACAGGATACTCAGCTTCAGTCCAGGTGTCGCAGGGGCAATAGTTGCAGGATGGAGAGTAAGGGCAGCATGAGCAGCAGTAGTCCTGATATAGAATACTCAGCTTCAGTCCAGGTGTCGCAGGGGCAATAGTTGCAGGATGGAGAGTAAGGGCAGCATGAGCAGCAGTAGTCCTGATACAGGATACTCAGCTTCAGTCCAGGTGCCAAAGGGACTATAGTTGCAGGATGGAGAGTAAGGGCAGCATGAGCAGCTGTAGTCCTGATATAAGATGTTCAGCTTCGTTCCAGGTGCCACAGGGACAATAGTTGCAGGATGGAGAGTAAGGGCAGCATGAGCAGCAGAAGGTCTGATATAAGATGGTCAGCTTCAGTCCAGATGTCACAGGGAATATAGTTGCAGGGTGGAGAGTAAGGGCAGCATGAGCAGCGGAAGGCCTGATATAAAATAGTCAGCTTCAGTCCAGGTGCCACAGGGAATATAGTTGCAGGATGGAGAGTAAGAGCAGCATGAGTAGTAGAAGGCCTGACAAAAGATGGCAATAATTGTAGGCTTCAGAGTAAGGACAGCATGAACAGCAGTAGTCCTGATATAAGATAGTCAGGCTCAGGCCAAGTGCCGCAGGGGCAATAGTTGCAGGCTTCAGGGACAGGGCAGCATGAGCAGCAGTAGTCCTGCTATAAGATAATCAGCTTCAGTCCAGGTGCCACAGGGGCAATAGTTGTGGGATGGAGAGTAAGGGCAGGATGAGCAGCAAAAGGCCTGATATAAGATAGTCAGCTTCAGTCACGGTGCCACAGGGGCAATAGTTGCAGGATGGAGAGTAAGGGGAGCATGAGTAGCAGGAGGACTGATAAAAAATGGTCAGGCTCAGGCCAAGTGTGCATGGGCAATAGTTGCAGGCTTCTGCGTAAGGGCAGCATGAGCAGCAGTAGTCCTGATATAAGATGGTCAGGCTCAGGCCAAGTTGCGCAGGGGCAATATTTGCAGGCTGAAGAGTAAGGGTAGCATGAGCAGCAGTAGTCCTGATATAAGATACTCAGTTTCAGTCCAGGTGCCACAGGGACAATAGTTGCAGGATGGAGAGTAAGGGCAGCATGAGCAGCAGTAGTCCTGATATAGGATACTCAGCTTCATTCCAGGTGATAGAGAGACAATAGTTGCAGGATGGAAATTAAGGGCAGCATGACCAGCAGGAGGCCTGATACAGGATACTCAGCTTCAGTCCAGGTGCGCAGGGGCAATAGTTGCAGGATGGAGAGTAAGGGCAGCATGAGCAGCAGTAGTCCTGATATAGAATACTCAGCTTCAGTCCAGGTGTCGCAGGGGCAATAGTTGCAGGATGGAGAGTAAGGGCAGCATGAGCAGCAGTAGTCCTGATACAGGATACTCAGCTTCAGTCCAGGTGCCAAAAGGACTATAGTTGCAGAATGGAGAGTAAGGGCAGCATGAGCAGCTGTAGTCCTGATATAAGATGTTCAGCTTCGTTCCAGGTGCCACAGGGACAATAGTTGCAGGATGGAGAGTAAGGGCAGCATGAGCAGCAGAAGGTCTGATATAAGATGGTCAGCTTC
Organism: Ambystoma mexicanum; assembly: GCF_040938575.1. Lineage (NCBI taxonomy): Eukaryota > Metazoa > Chordata > Amphibia > Caudata > Ambystomatidae > Ambystoma > Ambystoma mexicanum. The sequence continues at coordinate 1,625,434,145 of NC_090929.1, forward strand.
AGTCCAGATGTCACAGGGAATATAGTTGCAGGGTGGAGAGTAAGGGCAGCATGAGCAGCGGAAGGCCTGATATAAAATAGTCAGCTTCAGTCCAGGTGCCACAGGGAATATAGTTGCAGGATGGAGAGTAAGAGCAGCATGAGTAGTAGAAGGCCTGACAAAAGATGGCAATAATTGTAGGCTTCAGAGTAAGGACAGCATGAACAGCAGTAGTCCTGATATAAGATAGTCAGGCTCAGGCCAAGTGCCGCAGGGGCAATAGTTGCAGGCTTCAGGGACAGGGCAGCATGAGCAGCAGTAGTCCTGCTATAAGATAGTCAGCTTCAGTCCAGGTGCCACAGGAGCAATAGTTGTGGGATGGAGAGTAAGGGCAGGATGAGCAGCAAAAGGCCTGATATAAGATAGTCAGCTTCAGTCGCGGTGCCACAGGGGCAATAGTTGCAGGATGGAGAGTAAGGGGAGCATGAGTAGCAGGAGGACTGATAAAAAATGGTCAGGCTCAGGCCAAGTGTGCAGGGGCAATAGTTGCAGGCTTCTGCGTAAGGGCAGCATGAGCAGCAGTAGTCCTGATATAAGATGGTCAGGCTCAGGCCAAGTTGCGCAGGGGCAATATTTGCAGGCTGAAGAGTAAGGGTAGCATGAGCAGCAGTAGTCCTGATGTAAGATACTCAGTTTCAGTCCAGGTGCCACAGGGACAATAGTTGCAGGATGGAGAGTAAGGGCAGCATGAGCAGCAGTAGTCCTGATATAGGATACTCAGCTTCAGTCCAGGTGATAGAGAGACAATAGTTGCAGGATGGAAATTAAGGGCAGCATGACCAGCAGGAGGCCTGATACAGGATACTCAGCTTCAGTCCAGGTGTCGCAGGGGCAATAGTTGCAGGATGGAGAGTAAGGGCAGCATGAGCAGCAGTAGTCCTGATATAGGATACTCAGCTTCAGTCCAGGTGTCGCAGGGGCAATAGTTGCAGGATGGAGAGTAAGGGCAGCATGAGAAGCAGTAGTCCTGATACAGGATACTCAGCTTCAGTCCAGGTGTCGCAGGGGCAATAGTTGCAGGATGGAGAGTAAGGGCAGCATGAGCAGCAGTAGTCCTGATATAGAATACTCAGCTTCAGTCCAGGTGTCGCAGGGGCAATAGTTGCAGGATGGAGAGTAAGGGGAGCATGAGTAGCAGGAGGACTGATATAGGATACTCAGCTTCAGTCCAGGTGCCACAGGGACAATAGTTGCAGGATGGAGAGTAAGGCAGCATGAGCAGCAGTAGTCCTGATACAGGATACTCAGCTTCAGTCCAGGTGTCGCAGGGGCAATAGTTGCAGGATGGAGAGTAAGGGCAGCATGAGCAGCAGTAGTCCTGATATAGAATACTCAGCTTCAGTCCAGGTGTCGCAGGGGCAATAGTTGCAGGATGGAGAGTAAGGGCAGCATGAGAAGCAGTAGTCCTGATATAGGATACTCAGCTTCAGTCCAGGTGTCGCAGGGGCAATAGTTGCAGGATGCATGGTAAGGACAGAATGAGCAGCAATAGTCCTGATACAGGATACTCAGCTTCAGTCCAGGTGTCGCAGGGGCAATAGTTGCAGGATGGAGAGTAAGGGCAGCATGAGCAGCAGTAGTCCTGATACAGGATACTCAGCTTCAGTCCAGGTGTCGCAGGGGCAATAGTTGCAGGATGGAGAGTAAGGGCAGCATGAGCAGCAGTAGTCCTGATACAGGATACTCAGCTTCAGTCCAGGTGTCGCAGGGGCAATAGTTGCAGGATGGAGAGTAAGGGCAGCATGAGCAGCAGTAGTCCTGATACAGGATACTCAGCTTCAGTCCTGGTGCCGCAGGGGCAATAGTTGCAGGATGGAGAGTAAGGGCAGCATGAGCAGCAGTAGTCCTGATACAGGATACTCAGCTTCAGTCCTGGTGCCGCAGGGGCAATAGTTTGTGTCCATGCAGAGTATGGGATAAAGCTAAAGGCTTGATAAAGAAGAGGGAAGGAGCAGCAAAAACAGGTTCAGCAGATGTAACAGCCACAGGTCAGGGAGGATAGAGGCAGAAGAAGGGCTGCTGTAAGATGGAGAACCCTGGATCTGTACAGCAGGAGCAGTAGGCCAGGTAGAGTCGGGGCACCGGTAACTCAGATACAGCACGAGAAGTACCAGCAGGCCAGGTAACTGTGGGGCAGATGTTGGCCCTGTACAGCAATGAAAGGGTATGCAGGGGTGTGGCGGGCACAGCATTGCGAGCAGCTATAGCAGTTCAGCAGTCCAGGTAGTTTGGCAGTGGGGAACCAAGAGCAGCAGGTTTTGGAATATTAGATGATGGTTGCAAAATTGACAGTGAGATCCAAGGACAGAGGCGCTTTGTGCTGCAAAGCTGCTGGAGTGCTGGGGAGATGGTTGCATAGTGTCACGGGGTCGGCAGGGTAAGGTGCCGGTAAGGTAAGGTACAAGGTGTAAGTAAGTACCCTGAACACTTCGGTGTTGCCTCCCACGTCCAGATCCTGTTACCGAGGCAGATGCGATAACGTCTTGCTCTAAGCCTTCCTTACTCAGTTTATGGTTATGGATAGGGTGTTTTCATGAATAGTCCAAGACGGACTCTAGATCCTGGAGTCAGGGAACAAATCGAGAATTTGACAAACATTGCTGAGACATAGGTGTGCCGGCTCCCCCTTTCCTTATTGTCGGCCGATCGAGCGCTTCCGGGTCAACTTCCTGCAGATACACTCTCAGGGCCCAATGGAGGGCATGGGGGGTGAGGTGCAGGGTGGGGGTGGAGGAAGGGTCACGCACAAGGGGAGGGCAGCCAGGTGGTGCCCCCGCCCACTTTGTTGTCATGGAGACATGGCCCAAACATGGGAAAGGTGCAAACGTAACCGGTGGGGGCCGATCGAGGGCCGGCCCCCCACTAGAATAACCAAGGAAGAAGAACTATAAGAATGGCCTCTTGGCAGAGGAGAGGCACATTCTCAACAGGGAGCACACCCCGCTCGGGTACAGCTCCTTGAGTCTTGGAAGGACTGGAGGATTTGTTGCAGCCGAAATTAAGTTAGCTGTGAAAGCGGAAAGAATTGGACTTTATTTACATTACGGAACGGGCAGCGGATGGCGAGCACACCGACATCGGGTAAAGCGGGCTGGAGAAGGCGTAGCCACATCGGGTCGAAGAGCTGGGAGAAGACCTGCAGTGAGGCCACACTGCATCCCGAGTCCCGAAAAGTAGCGGAAGGTCACCACCACAGCAGACATCCGGGGAGATCCACACAGTGCTGGGTGGCCGGAGAGGAGCGAGCGGTATCTCGACTAGACCGAGCAGAGGAGAAGAGGAAGGATAGCAACGACAGAATATTGGAACCCACATGGAGGAGAAGCCAGGCGGGAAGCAAGCTGCGGAAAGCGAGCAGGAAGCGTGAAGACAGCAGGGACCAGGCAAAGGTGAGGAGGCGTGGTCTGGGGCGGGCGAAGAGCTGCGAAATAAACACATTGCGTTCCATTCAGGCACAGCACGAGGCGTTGCCAGGAGACAGGAGGCGAACATTACAAACTTGTTGAAAAGTGTAGCTCAGGCCCACGGAGCCGCGAGAGAAGGGCCCGGCGCGGCAAACGTTCTAAAGAAACGATTTGGTAAGGATTTAACGATTTGGTAAGGATTGATAAGGATTTGGAAACGATAAGGATTTGGTGCAAGACACAACTGCAGAAAAAGGTACATAAAGAGAGGAAGTGAATTCCTTTTTTAACAGTATAAACTTGTTGGCAACTGCATCCCAGGCCCACGGAGCTGCGAGAACGTTTCAACACAAATGTTCGTTAAGGTCTTGTTACAGGACACAATTGCAGTAAAAGGAAGCACCAGTCCAGAATTTGAGCTTTGTTGGCTGAACCACAAAAAAGAAAGAAATCAATGTAAGAAGAACGAACGGGGCATGAGTGGAGGAACAGGCAAAGCACAGAAGGAACAGAATGTCGGAGGAAAGAGCCAAAAGGGCAAAAGAGTTCAAGGAATGGGCAAAGAAAGCAGAGCAAGAGTTTGGGACCCAATGGGTGGCAGAAACTCTATGTGGGGAAGAACAGGCAAGGGAGATGTCACCTTTGCTCATTGAGGAAACCAGCAGCAGTGAATCAGAGACAACAAAGGAAGAGGCGCTCCCACAAGGGCAAAAGAGGAGGAGAGAGGCGCTGAGGACAGCAAGAGAGGGAACAGAGGCGCTGAGGAAGAAGACAAGAAAGGAAAAGAATGCAGGTATTTTGAAAAGCAAAAACAAAATTGAAAAGCGCATTTTTCGCATGTTAAACACCGGCATCGCTGGTACGGGTAAGTCGCCCAGAACCAGCGCCAAGGTTAGGGTGGAGAAAAAGCACAAAAAGTGCAGGGAGGAATGGGGGGACTCAACCACTGACACAGAGAGCAGCGAGGATGAGGAATGAGACCACTTAAAAGCATGGGTTAAATGGAAGGGGGTAGTGAGTAAGGAACAAGAAAGGGGCTCTGGGCGGGAGGGGGCAGGTAAAGGAGCAGAGGGTTTGGTGCCCTCATCACAAGGTCATCCAGGAGACCCGGTACTCATACCATAAGTGGTACCACCAACCGTACCAACGGTGCCAGCAGGACCAAAATCCACACTGCAGGGGGCGCCAGCGGGATCTGTACCCACACCACAAGGGGCTCCAGTGGGAGCACCACAGGGTCAGGTGGAAGTGGGAAGCACGCCCAGGGGGGAAGAGGCACCCAGGGTGGAGACCACAACCACAACAGCAAAAGAGGGAGGGCCAGTGATGACGAAATACGGCAGGCCAACAATGGGTAAAGATGCGCAGGGGAAGTCTAGGAAAACATTGGCATGGTACATTGATGATAAAGTGAAGGAAAAGATTTGGAGGAAGGAATTTATAGACATTTTTCCTCTGTTGGAGTACCAGAAAAGGGTCTGAATGTGTCATGGGAGGACAGGAAAGAGGACGAGAAGGGAATACTAAGAAGGGTAACAGTAGAGAGGACCTTTGAGAACTCGGTATCAGCATTCCACATACTATCAACCATTATATTGCAAAAATACCCAGAAAATGGGTTGTCGTTGGTAGCATGTGAACAGAGGGTTTTTAAAGTGTACAAAGCGTTTGGGGGGATGCATGGAAAGAGTATGAGTTTAGAAAGGAAATGGATTGCTACCCGGATATAGAATAGGACGAGGAGGATTATAACTTGTACACATTTAATGTGCTAGAAGAGAAGTGGGAACACAGAACAGGAGAGCAGCAGAGGAAACCATACTGGCAGAATAATTATAAAAGCGAGTACAGGTACAACAACAGGAGATACGACAACAACTATAGGTGGACAGGGGAACAGAATTTTCGGGGCAGACAGTATGGCGTGCAGTGAGGATGGCAGAGCAGCATGCCACCAATGGCACAGGGGGGTGGCGGGGGAACTACCTGGACTCCCCAGGGCCCCCCCGCCCAGTGCTGGAAATTCGAAAGTGGGGTCGCATGCAGCTGGGAAAAAAACTGCAAATTTAGCCACAAGTGCCAAAAATGTAGCAGGGATCACAGCAGCACCAAAAGCACAAGAGCAGCAACAACAGGCAACTGGTGCAATGAGGGGAAATGATCCTAGGGAATGGGGCAAAATTCATGTCCCGTGACCTTGCCCTTTCATATTCAGACAACAATGTTAACAGTTGAGCAGAGTAAGCAGAATTCGCAATGGGAGGGCAACTCTTTCATAGACAAATGCCTCCCATGGGATGCGCCATCTCATGCCCATATTTTGAAAAAGTAAGTTCTTTTCTGCAATGGGCACTCACCAAAGAGATGGAAGAGGCGAGGGTGGTCCATTACCTGGACAATTCTCTATTCGTAGGGCCGCAAGGGTCGGGGCTATGTAAGGAAACTCTAGAAAATGTGTGAAGCTGACTGGGGAGTGGGGTTTTCCATTAGCAGGGGAAAAACAATGGGACCAACACAGCGAATACAGTTTCTGGGCATAGAAATCGACACAAGGAAAGGAGTATGTCGCATCCCGGAGGAGAAGGTTCAGACCTCTTAAAAACAATTGATGAATTTAGGGGAAGGAACAAGGCCACAGTGAAGGAATTGCAGTCATTGGCAGGGAAGCTAAACTTTGCCGGGAGGGTAATACCTCAGGGAAGAATCTTTCAGAGGAGCATAGAACTGAGGACAAGAGGGGCCAGGCTGGGGCATCACAGAGTGAGAATAGGGGAGGGAATCAAGAAGGACATGGCAGTTTGGGGGGAATTCTGAAAGGTTTTTAACGGGTCAGTTCTCTGGCACTCGCCTATCAACCAGGAGGGGAGGAGAGTTCTGTTCACAGATGCAGCATGAGCATTCGGCTTTGGGGCAGTGTTGGGCGCGGAGTGGTGCACAGAGGAATGGCCACGTTCGTGGCAGGAGATTGCATGGACAAAAAATATTACATTGCTGGAACTATTTCCTATATGGGTGGCATTGTGTGCTTGGCAGGTGGAGCTGAACAGCAAGGCAGTGGCAATCTTTTCAGACAACGTGGCGGTGGTGCAGGTGCTGAACAAAGGGAGTGCATCATGTCCGCTGGTGTTGGAGCTAATGAGACCCATCACGTTGGAATCTTTAAAAAACAATGTATGTCTAAGAGCTAGGCACATATCCAGCGAAGTGAATGTAGTGGCTGTCGCTTTGTCTCGTTTACAGTGGGACAGGTTCAGAAAGCTGGGGCCGGACGCCAGAGAGAAAAAACACCCACGCCAGAAAAGGCATGGGTTCCACTAATGGCACTGGAAGAAAAGGAAAGGTTAGCCATGAGGCTGACTGGAATGGCAGTAAAGGAGTACAGGAACCTGGCCGGGCCATAAAGGACCTCGCCCGGAACGGCTTGGCCCAAAAAACAGACATGGGCCCTTACAAATCAGCGTGGATCGTGGGTCATTTGTTCGTGACCCGAGCAGGCCGGTGGATCGAGGAAGTTAAGCAGGGACTCCATTTCCCCCGGACGATCACGTCATGGTGGGGCTTGGTGGGGAGGCACTGGGAGGACATACGCAACAGGCTTTCAGACTTGATTGGTTTCAGAGACCCCCCACAATACCTGGTGATACACCTTGGGGGCAATGACCTGGCCAGCACAAGTAGGGGAAGGCTGCAAAGGGACGTTTGTGAGTCACTACACAACATATCACACTGCTAGAGGGGGTCTGAGATTTTTATGTCATAGATGATACCACACAGAATTTGGTACAGGGCACATCGCAGACAGGCGGTGGAAACAGCAAGGAGGAAGCTAAACAAAATGGTGGAAAAATACTGCAAGAGCATGGGGCTCCATTTCATAAGGTATGGGCTTTCCCGGAACAACCCAGATATGTTCCACCAGGACGGGGTACATCTGTCCAGCAAAGGGATAGGGGTTTTTACAGACAACATATTCAAGGCTCTAGAGGAACGGGGATGTAGACAGGGGTACTTTTGGGGGAACCTGTGTGTCCGGGTGCCACCCACTCAGGTGTGGCGGCACGTGCCCAGGAGCCGATGCCTGAGGGACCTATAGACTTGCCAAAACAAAGCAAGGCATCAGCAACCCTGGGCACGGTGTGCCCAAAAGCACACCTGTTTTCTATACATTTGGTTTCTGTGTAATTTCTGTAAATAAGAAATAAATGCCTACGGCCAATATTTTGTCCACAAACTGTCTGTACTCATTCCAAAATAGGAGGTAGGAAATGGAAGCCTGGGGAGGCCCACACTACTCAGCCTATGCCACAGGCCCTGGGCCGTATGAAGTACGGCCCGATGGAGGGCGTGGGGGGTTAGGCGCAGGGTGGGGGCGGAGGAAGGGTCATGCACAAGGGGAGGGCAGCGAGGTGGTGCCCCCCCACTTAGTTGTCATGGAGACATGGCCCAAACATGGGAAAGGTGCAAACGTAACCGGTGGGGGTCCAGGGGAGGGGCACCCCCCCACTAGAATAACAAAGGAGGAAAAACTATAACAATGGCCTCTTGGCAAAGGAGAGGCACATTCTCAACAGGGAGCACACCCCGCTCGGGTACAGCTCCTTGAGTCTTGGAACGACTGGAGGATTCGTTTTCCCACCCAACGCACCCCAGATTTTGGAAGGAAAAGGAAGAAACAAGGAGACAATGCAATGCTGCGTACCAAGTTCGGTCACAGTAGAGGAGGTCATAGGCAGCAGGCGGCACGTGCCTAGGAGCCAATGCCAGAGGGACCTATAGACTTGCCAAAACAAAGCAAGGCATCAGCAACCCTGGGCATGGTGTGCCTAAAAGCACACCTGTTTTTATATAAGTTTGGTTTCTGTGTAACTTCTGTAAATAAGAAATAAATGCCTACGGCCAATATTTTGTCCACAAACAAACTGTCTGTACTCATTCCAAAATAGGAGGTAGAAAAAGGAAGACTGGGGAGGCCCACAATACTCAGCCTATGGCACTTCTGCTCAAACGTCATAACCAATTTCGACATACCTGGATACTGCTGGATCTTGGTTACGACATCGGAGACCCGTCTCCAACCAGACCCTTGATCGTCCCTGCACTGGTATGGAGGGGGCAGACGGGGCGGGCTTCAAGGACATGGTGATATGCATTCAGGGCCACTCCGGGCAGTCTTGTGGGACTGTGTTTGGGCGGGGCCAGTGGGCTTGCTCAGGGTGGGCCTCCCATGGGTGTCTTGTACTGGGAATCCTAGCTACTGTCGGACTCGAGTTGGGATTGGGGTTCTTACGGAGGGTTTGAAGGACAGGGAGGAATCCTAACATTTTCCTAATGTGTAAACATGAACCAGAATTGAATAAGTGAATACAGCTAAGAATAACAAAGACACTAAATCACATATAAAAGAAAGAAACATAACAACAAATAACAGAGAAATACTGCAGAGGACTGCTTATTTTTTTTTCTTCTACTTTTCATTTGGTGGCTTGGTAGCCGCCCAAGCCTCAGGTCCATGTAATTAAGAATCTTACTGAAAGTGAAGAGAATGTGTGGTATACAAGATGTTGTTGTGACTAAAGAGTAGCCCAAAGGTACTCGGTTTACTCGCTGCGCTAGCTGTGATGAGGTCCCATGGGAAGTGCAGTCTGGGATCAGCTGGGGGCCAGATCAGGTGACAGACCGCAGCCTTCCCAGATGGAAATATGCCGCATGGTGAGAAGGGAAAAGGATCCAGTGTCGGGTCTTGGGGCCACAAGCACAGACCGTGGCAGAAGAGCCTGAGAAAATCCACTCTGAGGAAACCCCTTATAGGGGTTCTCCTCACTGGCTTGCCCAGCGATGGAGCGGCGCTCGCCAGAAGGACAAAACTAGCACAGGACAACAGGCCGAATGCCAAAAGCCAATCCCAATTGTGCCAAAGGCAAGGAACTGGAAAGGTCATCCACAGTCATCACCTGAACGCGGACCGAGGGGAGTAGGTTTCTTGTCAACATGACGTGGAGTGCCAGCTCGGGATAGCCGCTGCCCGACAAAAGTGCCAGGTAGAACACCAGCTCTGGAGGCAGCTCTGAAGCTGATACTTTAGCATAGCAAGGTCCCCCCACCCCAAAGGCCCAGCAATCAGCATCTATATGAAAGGAGGTGGAAGCCCCTGCCTTTGGAAGATTATATGTTGGAGTTAGGATGGTAGGTAAGAGAGAAGAGGATGTTTCGCATTACAGAAACTGCATTAGCCAAGCCAAGAGGTCCTGAAAGCAATCCAGAACCAGAAAGGAGTGATCAATAAGAACCAGAATTAGCCAAGCCAAAAGTTCCCGACAGGTGGAGAAAGTCAAGCAGGGTGAGCAGCAAAGCTGAGCCTAAATTGGCCATAAAAGGAGGGAGAGCCAGATAAAGGGCGATAAGGAGCGGTGGCTGGGCTGAGTAAGCCACAGTATTAGAGAGGCTAGGTTGAGGGTTTCGACTTTCATTGGACACCTGATGAGAACCTGGACCTATTGAGGGGCAAGGTCCATACAGATAGTGGGCGTAAAGAAGGGGAAACAAGTTAGGGCGCTATAGCCCCAAAGGAAGTGAAATCGGCCAGGGAGCCAGATCCCTAAGGAGGCAAAACCAGTTTGGCTGTATACTCCCTCAGGAGGTGAAGTGAGACAGAGCACTACATCTCTCAAAGAATGTATAGCATGCAAGACACTCTATGCCCAAGTCCAGAACCTGGAAGAGTAGCCAGCTGGGGGCACTAGCAGCTGCAAGACCAAAAGCCAATACTAAAGAACCTTCCATTGAGAATCCAGCTAAAAGGAGGGGAACCCTACTTGAAAGTACCCAGGTAAGGTGTGGATGCTAGCCCACGTTGCCCAGTTACAGGGGCAACAAACCACAAGAGCACCCTAGGGCAAGAGGGTGAACAAGAGACATTTCCCAACAAACCAGCTATGAGAAAGCTTTAGAAAACAAAACGTGCAACTGGCAAAGGTCAACCTTTTGACCAGGAGATGGTGGAAGGCTAGGAAATGACAGAGACTCGCCCGGACGAATTGGATTTGCACGGTCAAGCCCCAAGGCCAGGCGGTTTGTATGGGCACTCCAACCTTCTGGGGCTGTGAGTGGTTTTGTTGGACATTGTCCTGGGTTTGAACACACAGGAATCTTGGGATTTGTGCAGGGTAATGGACTTTCAGACTTGGGACACTTAGGTCTTTTTACCTTTTTTCGGTTTTTTTGGCAAATATTGCGGGGAACCCTGTGGTTCTAGGATTTTATGCAATGGGAAGGAATGGGTTGGAAATGTGATGGAAAAGGAGCGCAGAACTCAACTTGGAACAAAACGGACACCTTCAGTCAAAGGAAATATACAGGGAGTTAAAAGGTACATCGAGGGCATAGAATGACTTAAAGGACCTGCTGACCTCTAGACTTAAGAACCCTTATCATCGTGGAAGTTAGAGGCTTCTATGCACAATGTGCACTGAGTAGCAGGGCTGGGACTGGAACCCGAATGCACGTCAACTTGCCCTGGAGCAGGTTAATCACACGCAGAAATTCCCCTCTTTCTGCCAATACGTTGTACAAGGAAAGCATGACTAATATGACCTTCGAAAGGAAATCAGTCAAGCAAACCTCCACAAATGGCAGAGGTTCCCTGAGTAATTTGACACATTAAGCATTTTTTGCCAAAACACAAAGTATAAGTGATCCTGTAGGGAAGGATTTTTTAAAAAGGGATATTTTTTAATATGGATGATGAGACGATGTAGGGATGCAGAAGTTAATCAAACATCAAAAATCAAAACGACTCAGGAAGTTGGCAAAGTTGATTGTTTTAATATCAATAATCTAAAACACGGAGTACAACGAACATGAACGAAAACACTTGATCTTCTCACTCAATTTTCATAAAAAACAGAGATTATATACCAAAAACGTGTCATTGTTGATGTCAATCTACGTATATACTAACGTCATCCTACGTGGCAAACTACAAAAACATATTGAAAAGAGTGATTGGTTAAGGGGGAACATATAGTGTATGTTCCATAATAGTCTAAGACAGTGATAGGCTTCTTAACATCAGGTGGGACAACTAAGCCCTCCCCTCAACATGTCACTATGAACGTCACTAAATGTACGACCTTTCATTGGTTACACAAACTATACGACCCTTAATTCTTAATTACGTGCCCCCCTACAATTGGTTGGCACTCTTACATTCGTCAGTACTTTTCCACCTACGTTAGCAGCACACAGGCTAAACTTCCAGGTGCTTGGTGAGCTGGTCACAACCATTGCTTCCCACCAATCCGCATACAATCTATCATCACCTCAGTCGTCTGCTGTCAATTAAGGCTTTGAACTTGACCTTGGAAATTTTCTTTGGTCTGGAGAATCCAGGGGAGTAGAGGCACACTCTGTCTCTCGGCGAAGGTGTGGTTCGTCATGTTTGTCCTATTTCATCCTTCCACGTAACTGAAGACCGCAAATTCATGCTCTGGTGCATTTAAAATAAAATTTTCTAATAGACCTCTGACGTCTTCTTCTTTTCCTCCATACCCTCTAAACAGGAGCTTCATTCTTTCACACAATTGTAACCACTTTCTGCTCATTTTAGCTCGATACGACCTTGACTTCTTGGGGCTGGTCCAGCCTCGCCCCACATAGATTCATCTCCATATTTCAATTGCTTTCCAACTGCGACACACTGAAAAACGAAAGGCCTTCTTTCTTTAATCCAGCACTGCTTTAACACGTAGTGGAACATCCATACTTTACTTGCTTCTATATATGTATACATTGGCGCATGCCGCAACTATTCACTACTTAGCTAGCCTCAAGATTACTTTGCTTGCATTACTTAGCATCCGTACGAGTATGAAATGTCTTCAGATCTTCATCGTTTCTGTGGCATAAGCTTCTTCACCTCGAGCCGGAGATGTCACTTATCTTTGATATTTTCTTGATGCCTTATAGAATATCTCCATTCTCTTGTCTCTGCAATTTTTCTAAGTATGTCAGTCTTACTTCGTGTGACGTCACCAATCTGCTCTTTCATTTATTTGTTCTGCTTCTTCTGGAATTTCATTCAACTGGCCATCATACTGTCTTGTATGCTGATATGGCTTCCTCAATGGGAACCTTGCTTCCAGGAATCTCCTTGGTATTGGTATTCTAACTGGTACTGCACGGTGTCAGGACATTTCGTCGAAAGACATTTCGTCGAAACCCATTTGGTCGACGGAATTTGGTCAAAAACCAAATGGTCAATTTTTTTTTATTTATATATATATTTTTTAGGTTTTAGTTTAGGGAAAAAGGGTTTTTTAGAAAAAAAAGGGGATTGGGGGGGACCCCCCAAAAAAAAAAATAAAGTGAAAATTAAAAAAAAAGAAATTCGACCATTTGTTTTCAACGAAATGTCTGGTAACCGTACTGCACGTGTCTCACACTCTGGTTCCCAACATATAGGAAATATGGGCGAAGTGGTTGATGTAGGGGCACTTGGCTCCTTTTCTACACCCCCCCTGGGAGATTCATCGACCACTCTCCCTTCATCCTTCTCAGCTAGACATCCTTGCCTGAAGAACCGCTTCTTTGGGACCCAGATCTTGATTACTCCTTTCAGGCATCCAGCTGATTTCACATGTTCATCTTTGTTCCATGTCATGAGCATGCACTGTCCACTGGGACTACAATAGACCCATCTTCCCTCATACTTCTTGTGGTTTTTGGGTACAAGTACTTCGTTCCCTCAGGTGCATAAATACTGGCCTTCACGAAATCTCTGATTTCTTCATCTGTCAGATCTCTGGCCTTCCATCCTGGTTCAACATCAATCATGATTTTAATTCCTACGGCTTTCTTTGCAGTCTTCTTGCATTGTGAGATTATTATCCTGATCACACAGAATCCAAGCAAAACCAGCACTATCAGGCCTCCAAGGAACTTGAAAATATCTGCCATCCATTGTGAAACCCAAGAAACAAGCGATCCAAACCAACTGTCATCAGCAATATCTTCCACTTCATCTATCACCTAGATGTGTAGCTTTGGTAGCATATGTATGGCCTCCTTCAGGGTGCCATTTTAATCATCGTGAGAAGGTATACATGTGAAAACATGATTCTCCAATTTGTGCACAAACACCTCCAACATAGCTGTGACCATGTCCAAGACGTATCTGTTCTGAAGAGTCATCAGTCGTATGGCTCTCAGCTGTTCTCTGATAGCATTGAATCCCTTTATGGTGGTGTTGATCATCTGCAGCAATTCCCTTCTGGTAATCTGCAACCACTTTGTATTTGCTCCAACCTGGATACTCGGCATGAAGACCAATGTGAATACTGAAGATGTTTGATTAAACAGACTGTGCTCATATGGAATGGCATCAACGACTTCAATTGAATTTGCTGAGAAATGGTTATCTCTCTTCATTCATTTTATCAGCTCCACAGATCTCTTCTTCTTCAGGTGAGCATCGGCTTTCAGAAAACTGTCAAGATTGAAGTTACTCTTAGGAATCACCAATGCTGGAACATGGACGTTTACTATTGAGCAAAGTCTGCCCCAATCCTCTGGTACCTTCATATAAGCTCTGGACCCACAAGCCCAGTAGTGATCCATTATCACTGTTGGTCCAACTTTCATTCCTGGTGCATCAAAGGTTCGTCCACAGTTCTGATGTTCTCCCATTTTCCTTGTGCCATTGTTTCTACAGCACAATTTTGCATTTTCCAAAGGTACTATTTGCAAAGGTCCTCTTTTATCCTTAAGCCATGTCAGTAGCTTAGCAAGGCTTGCATCTATATTCCACAACACCAATGGTTGATTCAGGACGTCGATTATCATCCATGCTCTGCAAATAACTACTCCTTCTCTCCATCCATCTGGAGAAAGCACTGATCCCCAGCTCTACATCTGTCCTCTGCTCTTCCAACTATGAATTTCGTCTGCAGTTTTTCCTGGACCCGCAAGTCTTCTTTTGACCTACAATCTGATTCCACTCCAGGCTTTTCATATCTGATCACGTGATTCTTAGTATGAGTTCAGTCTCTAGTTCTGGAGTCCTGCACATAATCATCTTCATCTGGATCTGTGTCATGAGCACTACTCCCGAGGAGCCAGGACTGGCCCAGCGCCCCCGGAAGCAGACCCTTCTTTCACATCTCCGGACCCAGCAGACCCCTACAGGGGCCCTTTGGACCGTGTCCTGGCGCCTTTGGCGCCAGGCTCATAAAGGACTTCAGTCCCGGCGCCATAGGTGCCGGGCTCATATTGATAAACTGTGTAATAATGCTTGGGTGGACTTACCTGAGGCAGACCATGCTGCATACTTACCCAGAACAATCCAGTCTGGCTGAAGTCCCCAGCCATCAGGGCTGGGAGGAACTATTTCCTCTATTCAGGAACTCTTTTCTTACCTGGGTGGGGCCGGTGGAAGAACACACACCTGAAGCACTTCTCTGCTATTTAAACCACGCCCGATGGAATACACGTGCTTCGGGTTATTCTGCATCAGCAGCAGGACGCTCACAGAGTCTGCTCCTGCATCCTGGCTCCTGACACACCCGCCAGCACCCGGAACACCTGCAAACAGACAAGAAAAGAGAAGGCGAGCATTAGAACTTATACTTACCGGAATCCGGCCTCAGCAATCCTACCTCCGACGATCCTGCAAAGGAAAGGTACAAGATTAGCAGCGCTCTCAAACGCTCGCAGCCGCGCCGCCTTGCCTTACCCATCCGTGGCCTCGCCGAACTCCACCGCGGCCACGACGCCGGCAGCATCTGGCCACCTGAAAGACAGAAAAAGACAGTCATTAGAGGTGCCCGCTCTAAACCGGCCACATTTCTTCCTCTTACTTACGTGCCTCATCACGCGCGACAGAGGCTGTGTCGCCGGCAGCATCTCGGCACCTGTAAGCAGAAAAAGACAATCATTAGAAGTAAGCAGTCGCTTTTCTTTCACTTATCTTCCTCCATCGCGGCCACGACGCCAGCTACATCCCAGCACCTGCATAAGAGGAATACATGGTGAGCAATAACTAAGCACGGAGAACAAATACTCACCAAGAGACTTACCTGCTTTAGGTTTCTGGGCCCCGGCTCCTGTGGAGAAAAGACACTCATACTTACGGCTACCGCAAGAGAGACGAAAGGACACAGTGTCCGCAACTATTTCCCATCCAGTGACGTAACTGGATTCTACGCACCCCTGCACCTGAAGCAGGATGGAGAGCTCATCTTTACAATACCTAAGGTGAGAGCTCGCAGAAACCAAGTTGGGGGTCACGAAGAGTGAGAAACGGGAGATTGGTGGGAACACATATCCACCCCAGTTGGTAATCAATCCCTTTTCTTCCACCTGCAGAAAACTTACTCTACAAGCCAGGCAATCCAAATTCGGAGACCCCGTCCAGAGCATCTTCCAGGCCCTGCACCTCACGATAGAAGAAACGGTAGCAGTCCAGTTCGGGTCAGCGTCTCTGTGGGAATCAGGTGAGCGTTACAGAACGCAAAGCCTACCAATAATCTCCTACCCAGGCGCTATGGAAACTTCTGATACAGATCAACTGGCCCAGCTACTGGGGGAAATAAGGGCTGAAGTTCATGCTGTTCGCCAGGAGACGAATGCCCTCAGGAGAGAGTTAATAGTGTCAAAGGAACGAACTGACGACCTTGCCAGACAGATATTACAGAGCCAAGCGGGGCAAACCCCTCTGCCCAATCCAGGGGGGAATTTTACCCCAGTTACTTCAACCAATCCCGTTCAAATCAACCTACCTGGAAATGTGCCACTGGCACCACCTGAACGTTTTGCTGGAGACCCTAAAAGATTTGCAGTGTTCATAAATCAATGCCGATTGCACTTTCTCTCCAGGCCCGCGGCCTTCCCGAATGACCAGACCAAGGTAGCATTTGTACTTTCGTATCTTAGCGCCACTGCCGCCGATTGGTCAATTCCACTGGTTACACAAGATGATCCAATCCTTCGGAATTTCCAAGCCTTCCAGACGAGTATGGAAAGACTTTTTGCAAGGCATTCCCAGGGGCAGGCCCTGGACAATGAACTCCTTTCCCTATGACAGGGCAACCAGGATCTCTTAGCCTACATTGCATCCTTCAATAGGTTAGTTGTGGAAACTGGATGGCCCGACGAGAAAAGAATCACGCTATTTCACAGAGGTCTACGCGGCGAACTCAAAGACGTCCTGGCCCAGGTCGTAAATCCACCTCAGGACTGTTCGGATTTTATTGATTTGGTGGTCCAATTAGATCACAGGCTTCAAAACAGGAAGGCGGATCGATCCAGGTTTGAAACCCGAATCTTCACTAAGACTCAGAGCAACTCCAAAAGTGTCGATGGCACCGAACCTATGCAGATTGGGGTTGTAAAGGGCCCCTTAACCCAGAAAGAGCGTGACAGAAGACGGCAAATGCAACTGTGTCTCTATTGTGGGAACTCAGGACATTTCCTTCGAGACTGCCCTATAAAACCACCTAAGAAGACCGTAGGAGCTTCCGACAAGAATTCCGAAAAGTCTGAGCCGGGAAACGACCTTGCCCGACAAGCGTAGACGTCCGCTTGCCGAGCTTAAAAACCAGTTCTTTGACCTCGCACTTCATTATGCCAATGGTCCTCGTAAATCCGAAGCAGCCAGAAAGATTGCATGCAATCAAGGCATACGTGGACAGTGGAGCTATAGGAAATTACGTGGACCGCGAGTTGGCTTCCAGGATGAACCTACCTCTTTGCCCAAAAGCTGTTAAAGATGTCATCACCACTGTGGATGGGACTGAGACCGCCTCCGGGACGGTAACCCATACCACTACTGAAGTGACATTACTAGGCCAAGACGGGCATCGGGAGGTAATTGTGTTTGACGTGATCAAGGCTCCGCAATTTCAAATAATTCTGGGAATCCCTTGGTTGGAAAAACACAATCCTCAGATTGATTGGCGAGCAAAGACGATAACGTTCCCAGAGTGTGCACAAACCTGCCATCTACGATCAGACATTGGCCTAGCGTCAGTAACGGCCGACAGTTTGCAATTACCGCTAGAGTATCGAGAGTTTCAAGATGTTTTCCAAAAGGAACAGGCTAACACCTTACCGCCCCACAGGTCATACGATTGCCAGATAGATCTACTACCCGGTGCAACTCCTCTTTGCAGCAGGATCTACGCCCTTACCGAGCCCGAGAACCTTCACCTGCGACAGTACCTGGACCAGTACTTGGCCAATGGTTTTATTCGTCCGTCGAAGTCCCCTACATCCTCGGCTCTGTTCTTCGTGCCAAAAAAAGAAGGTGACCTCAGAACCTGTATAGATTACCGCGCTCTGAATCAGATAACTGTAAAAAATAGATACCCTTTACCTCTGATCCCGGAACTCCTTGACCAGGTGAAGAATGCTTGCATATATACAAAACTAGACCTACGGGGGGCTTATCACTTGGTACGGATCAAGGAAGGCGATGAATGGAAGACAGCGTTTCGCACTAAATATGGGTTATTTGAGTACCAAGTAATGCCTTTCGGACTATGTAATGCACCGGCCGCCTTCCAATATTTTATGAATGATGTCCTCAGGGAGCTCATTGACGTCTGTGTTGTCGTCTACATAGATGACATTCTTGTTTAAACCTCTTTGGAAGCAGATCACCAAACCCATGTTAGAACAGTACTTGAAAAACTTCGCCAACACAAACTATTTGCCAAACTTGAAAAATGTGTTTTCCATGCCACTGAAGTCGAATTTCTGGGTTTTATCCTGACACCCAAAGGAGTCCACATGGACTCGCGAAAGGTGGACGCTATTCTCAAATGGCCATCACCTACTTCTGTAAAAGGCGTTCAGAGCATGTTAGGCTTTGCCAATTTTTATCGCAGATTCATTCCGGAGTTTTCACGAGTGGTACAACCCATCACGGCTCTCTTAAGAAAGAATAAACGTTTTGAGTGGTCTGAAGAAGCTGAACAAGCCTTCCAAGAGCTAAAAGCCAAGTTTACTTCTGCGCCAATACTGAAGCACCCACGCCCAGATCTCCCTTATATCGTCAAAACCGACGCATCCAGCTTAGCAATGGGAGCGGTCCTCTCACAAAGAGACCCAGAGACTAACCAATTACATCCCACGGCGTTCTGGTCTCGAAAATTCTCGGCGCCTGAGGTTAACTTCGCCATCACAGACAAGGAACTGTTAGCTATTAAATCCGCCTTTAAGGCCTGGCGTCATTATCTCCTTGGGGCCAGACATAACATCACGGTGATCACCGATCATCGGAATTTACAGTATCTGAAAACCGCCAAGGCTCAATCCTCTCGACAGCTCCGCTGGGCCCTGTTCTTTGCCGAATTTGACTTTGTGATCACTTACCGCCCCGGCAGCAAAAATGGCAAAGCAGATGCTCTTTCCCGGATTGGAATGGGAGACACCATTGTCAACCCAGAGCCTGTACCAATAATTCCTGAACAAAGGATCTGGGCCTGATTTCTTCACAATCCATCGAGGACATTGAGGCAAAAGTTAAACAATTTCTGAACCCAACAGACTTGCAGAACTGGCTACAAAAAGGAATGGATTTCACTTTAAACAATGACTTGCCTTATTTCCGAGGACGATTATTCCTACCACACGCCGATTTGCAAAGGCAAGTAATCTCCTGCTATCACGATTCATTGATAGAGGGCCACCCTGGCATTGCCAAAACAGAAGAGAAAGTGAGAAGACAATTCTGGTGGCCTTCGTGGAGAAAAGACATAAAAGAATTTGTGATGTCCTGTGGTGTGTGCGCTCAAAACAAGGGTCAAAAGAAAAGACCGGCTGGTCTTCTCCAACCATTAGACATTCCACCGTCTCCCTGGCACACCCTTTCTATGGATTTTATCACAGACTTACCCTCCTGCTCCGGGTACAACACTATTCTCGTTATTGTGGATTTGTTTTCCAAGATGGCCCACTTCATTCCGTTAAAAGGCTTACCCTCAGCTTCGGTACTAGACAGAGAATTCCTTGAAAACATTGTCCGGTTACACGGATTCCCATCGGTACTAATCTCAGATAGAGGAAGCCAGTTTATTTCCCATTTTTGGCGTAGTTGCTGTCAATTGGCTCAAATCGATGTAAGACTCTCAACCAGCCATCACCCCCAGACCGATGGTCAAACTGAAAGAACTAACCAGACTCTCAAACAATATTTACGATGCATGCTACAACAGTCAGAGAGCAACTGGAAGGACATATAGCTGAGTATGCATACAATAATTCCGTTCACTCTGGAACCGGGCAAAGCCCCTTCTATACTTTGTATGGAATTCATCCTCGAACTTCCAACCTCGATCCACCTCAAGATCTTGGAACACCCGCCGTGGATCAGTTACACACTGCTATTACCAAAGCCTTCAAAGAAGCTGCTGCACATTTACAACAAGCTAAAGAAAGGTACAAGAGAGGAGCAGATCAACACCGAAGCGAGGCCCCTCAATACCAGATTGGGGACCAGGTCTGGTTGTCCACCAAACACTTATCACTCAAAGGACCTCGCACTTTTAATCCCAAATATCTGGGGCCATATCCAGTTACGGCCATAATAAACCCAGTGGCCGTTAAACTAGGATTGTCAGCTCATATGCGAATACATCCTGTTTTTCACGTATCGCTTTTGAAACCCATGCAATCTGGAACAAGACTAACCAAACCTCCAGAACCAATTCAAGTGAATGGAGAACCTGAATTCGAGATTAAAAACATTTTGGACTCTAAGATCATCAGATCAAAGCTGTTCTACCTGATTGACTGGAAGGGTTACGGGCCTCAAGAGAGGTCATGGGAACCCTATGACCACGTCCATGCTCCTCGTCTAATCAAGAAATTTCACCGAACCTTTCTGGATAAACCAAAACCCCCGGGGAAGACAATTTTGGGAGGGGCCTTGAGGGGGGGGGTGCTGTCATGAGCACTACTCCCGAGGAGCCAGGACTTGCCCAGCTCCCCCGGAAGCAGACCCTTCTTCCACATCTCTGGATCCAGCAGACCCCTACAGGGGCCCTTTGGACCGTGTCCTGGTGCCTTTGGCGCCAGGCTCATAAAGGACTTCAGTCCCGGCGCCATAGGCGCCGGGCTCATAATGATAAACTGTGTAATAATGCTTGGGTGGACTTACCTGAGGCAGACCATGCTACATACTTACCCAGAACAATCCAGTCTGGCTGAAGTCCCCAGCCATCAGGGCTGGGAGAAACTATTTCCTCTATTCAGGAACTCTTTTCTTACCTGGGTGGGGCCGGTGGAAGAACACACACCTGAAGCACTTCTCTGCTATTTAAACCACGCCCGATGGAATACACGTGCTTCGCGTTATTCTGCATCAGCAGCAGGACGCTCACCGAGTCGTCTCCTGCATCCTGGCTCCTGACACGCCCGCCAGCACCGGGAACACCTGCAAACAGACAAGAAAAGAGAAGGCGAGCATTAGAACTCATACTTACCGGAATCCGGCCTCAGCAATCCTACCTCCGACGATCCTGCAAAGGAAAGGTACAAGATTAGCAGCGCTCTCAAACGCTCGCAGCCGCGCCGCCTTGCCTTACCCATCCATGGCCTCGCCGAACTCCACCGCAGCCACGATGCCGGCAGCATCTCGGCCCCTGAAAGACAGAAAAAGACAGTCATTAGAGGTGCCCACTCTAAAGCGCCCACATTTCTTCCACTTACTTACGTGCCTCATCACGCGCAACAGTGGCTGTGTCGCCGGCAGCATCTCGGCACCTGTAAGCAGAAAAAGACAATCATTAGAAGTAAGCAGTCGCTTTTCTTTCACTTACCTTCTTCCACCGCGGCCACGACACCAGCTACATCCCAGCACCTGCACAAGAGGAATACATGGTGAGCACTAACTAAGCACGGAGAACAAATACTCACCAAGAGACTTACCTGCTTTAGGTTTCTGGGCCCCGGCTCCTGTGGAGAAAAGACACTCATACTTACGGCTACCGCAAGAGAGACAAAAGGACACAGTGTCCGCAACTATTTCCCATCCAGTGACGTAACTGGATTCTACGCACCCCTGCACCTGAAGCAGGATGGAGAGCTCATCTTTAAAATACCTAAGGTGAGAGCTCGCAGAAACCAAGTTGGGGGTCAAGAAGAGTGAGAAACGGGAGATTGGTGGGAACACATATCCACCCCAGCTGGTAATCAATCCCTTTTCTTCCATCTGCAGAAAACTTACTCTACAAGCCAGGCAATCCAAATTCGGAGGCCCCGTCCAGAGCATCTTCCAGGCCCTGCGCCTCACGATAGAAGAAACGGTAGCAGTCCAGTTCAGGTCAGCGTCTCTGTGGGAATCAGGTGAGCGTTACAATCTGTCCATTCTTATGCCCATTTAAGAAAGGCTGTTCGGCCCATGAACTGCCATCTTCTAAAGCAGAGTGCTATGTGTGATAGACAATGTGCTGTCTGGATGTCTATTTCAATAGCTATAAAGATTTTAGACTTCCACATGCTATATGGTAGGAGTGCACATACAAAGCATTCCTCCTTTGAGGTTCTCCTTCCCACTTCTTTCATATGTTGATACCATATGTTATTCCCCAAATGTGCTGTACTGTCCAAGTAATTATTTAACTCATGGTCATCTTCTCTAGCATTGCTCTTGGGTCTCTTTCTCTTCTTATGAGCTCCTTTAATCATGTCATTATGTTTCTCAGCATAATTTCTTCTTACAGGACCAACCATAGAACCATTTGTCAGTGGACTGGGTATTTTATCATGTGCTACCTCTGTAGGAGAATGTTCTAAATGTCTCACTCCATTCAGTTGTCTTTCCTTAGCGGCAGAGAATGACAGCCATATAGAGTCCACTATAACCTTCATGTATGTCCTCCCTCCGAAAGGTAACCCAGCCTTATCTACCTCTGGACTAGATACCTTTGAATATGCCTATGGTGTATGAATAATCACATAAGGTCTCGGCTGCCTTATAGTTGCCACATCTGTACCCTCCTTCTGCATAGGAAGATACGTAGGACTCCTTGCTTTATTTGAAACAAAATAGTAAGCAGTACGCACTGTAAGTGAGAGAAGTATCACTGTAAACAAAAAACATGTGTAAATGAAGTATATGTACATCCACTTTTTACAACAGTAGTTTCTTGCAAATCGTGGAGGTCTGCCATGACATTATTACTGTTGATGCTGCCCATTCTTATCTTTTTTAAGGAGAGAAAAAATTACTTTTATTCGGGCAACTTCATGCAGTACCCGGGTAGCTGCTGAATTTTTTCGACGAGTTCCTCAATCAGCTGACAGATTGCAGGACCCTTACCAGGGTTCTTTATGTAGACAAAGGAATCGTGCCTTCGCCAGACAAAATGCAAATGTTTCTCCAGTAAGTAATAAGGCACAAAAGAAAGTATGTTTTCAATATCTGTACTTGAAAGCCTCATTTAAAATGTTCTCAGTTTTCTCTCAGAATAAAGATTGACCGGCTCAATGATATCACATAATAGTTTGTTAAGTGCAACTGTATTTTCTGGATCTCTCAAGAAGGATCGGACACCAGTTTGTCTCCCAACAAAATGTGGGCATTCTTCAATCAGGTAATGGAAAATGAGGCCAACTAGTCTGTGTGCATTATCATCTGATAGAGGCATTTGTATTTCCCAAACTGTACTCAGGAAGCTGAAGTACTTGCTCTATTATAGCCGTGAGCAATCTCCTCACGATTGGACCAGATTTAGGATCTTGCAGGAACATATGAATGTTACAAGTTCTCCCAGCAATACAGGGTGAGAATTAAGAACGTAGACAAAAATAGCAAGGATGATCCGATGAACGTTGTCATTAGGTATCACCATGGACACCCCCGAAAAGGAACTCAGTGTGAAAGGAATCTGGGAACTGCTCCCATTTCCAGTCATCGAAAAGTAAATCCAAATCTGGCATTCTTTCCTTCCCGGTCAAGGCTTAAACATGCCTCAGTCCAATGTTAACAGGTTCCTGTGGCTTAAGAACAGATAGCCCTCTTTCACTCCTTTTTTAGTAGCTTAAAAGAGTGTCCTGGAACAAGCCACAGTCCAAAGTACTCTTTATCTGCCTTTATTGGACAGTCTGTGCGTCGTTCTTCCTCGTCATGGACCGAGTCTGCACGTGCTGAGGTTCTTCCCAGATGCTTGCTTCCATTGGGGATGGAGGTGAAGGGGACTGTCCAGCATAGATCCTAATATCTCCAAGAAATATCCACGCACATCTTCCAATCACCTTTACTGCTGATGGTGTGACGTCTTCCACGATGAATGGGCCATTAAAGCGTGGCTCATGCCAATTGCGAGTGAAATTCCTAATCCGAATTGAATCTCTGGGGAAAAGTTTAGGAAGACATAGTTCTTTAGATCTGGTAGTTGGATTGTCTCCATTTGTGTTTGTTGCCCCACACCCCTTCCGTTTTAGCTGAGCTGAAGTGACAGAAATACTTGAATTCATACAGGTCGAATATACACATAACTCCTTTACTAACAATTCTGCTGTTGACTGGGCATCATTTCTAGTTCTAGATGGAGGTGTGAGGGGTGTCCTCATCCACCTTCCTGTCACTATTTCATGGGGTGTAAGATGGTGGTCTGAAACTGGCTGATTTCTCAGTGGTAGGCAATGCAACCATCCATTTTTCAATGTAAGCTTCAATTTGGCTATCCTCTCTTTCAGCAAGTTGTTGACCCTCTCACAGACACTGTTTGCTTGTGGGTGATAAGCCAATGAAAATGTGTGCTTTATACCAGCAACAAGCTTATTTGTTCGAAAACTTCATTAACAAAATGAGGACCATTATCTGATATCAATACTTCACATTTCTCCCACTAGGTAATACTTCTCGTACTAGAAAGGCTCCTGCGCAGGTGGAATCTGGATGTGTACATGGGCCAGCTTCAATCCACCTTGAAAACTACTACAATCATACATCTATATCCATATCGACATTAGGTCTCGGGATAATTCCTCTAACTGTAAGCAGTGTGTGCCCAGCAGTAAACTTTTGACATACAATACATACAATGCAGTTTACTATGTAAAATGCAACGTGTTCTACGCAATTTGGTACAAACCATTCCTCTGAAATTGTTGCAGCAAGGCTCTCTCTAGTTGTATGGTGCATCTGTTCCAACACCACACTTAATAAGGCTACAGGCATCACCGGTTTACCAGTGCTGTCTTGTCGTCATAATGCTTTGGAAAGGGATACACAACACCCCCTCCGCATCCGCAGGTCTTTCTCATCCTGCGGCACTTTGCCTTGTAACTCCATTAACTGACTGTTAGAAAATTCGTTATAACTGTCAGACACACTCATCATCACCACCATACTTTTATTCACATCAGTTGTGTTAAATTCCAAAATATCTTCTGAACATGCAATACATTTCGCTTCCTCGTCGGCTGCTTGCTTTCCATGTGAGATAAAATCTGCCCTTTTAGTATGAGCTGCACATTTACCAACTGTGATGGCTCCTGGGAGTTATAGTGCTTTAATAAGCCTGTCCAATAAGGTGGCGTGGTGCACTTAAGTGCCATCAGCTCGGAGGTAGCCCCTCCTTTTCCATTGTGCTAGCCCTGTGTGTACCGTTGACATCACGTAGGCAGAGTCACTGTACACCATTACTTCCTGGTCTGCATGGCTCTTGAGCAAGAGTATCAGCGCCACTAACTCCTGTGCCGAAAAGTGAGACAGTAGTCTTGCACTCTCTAATTTTTCAAACTCTCCATTAGCTCGGTGCAGTATCACAGCGGTACCTGTATATCTCTGTCCATCATTTTGATCGATTCTTGAAGAACCGTCAATAAAAACAATTTCTCCTTCTGCCAACATTCTCTTTTATCCTAGGGAGTTTGTCATAAAATTCTTCATAGTTTGAGCAATCATGTGCATGTTCACCTTTTGTCAGGGGTTCAGCTATGAACATGGCAGGGTTCACTATTTTACATCAAACTATTTTAATCGTTGGATTCGATATGACTACTTCATAGGCAGAAGTCCTCTGAGATATCAACGTACCCATCGGTTCTCCAAAAATTGCAAAAAATGCATGTTCAATAAACAATGTCATAGAGCAACCCATTACAATGCTTGCAGCCTTCTCAATGGCGAACATAGCGGCTGCCAAAGGCCGTTTGCAGGGAAAGTGACCACTCATTACTGGGTCCAAAGTCCCACTGTAATATGCTAAAGGCTTATACCCCAACATGGTTCTCTGCGTGAGTACTGCTGTCATGACAGTGCCATTCATATGTGAGAACAAAAATAATTCCTCGGCATAATTAGGAATCCCTAAAACTGGGGCCATGCAAATTGCTCTTTTCAACTCATCAAACCCTTCCTCCATTTCTGTTGTCCAGACAATCTTTTCCTGAGTTGTCTGTGCTTTTTTCAGAGCCTGCAATAAGGGCCATATGTATGAACTGTAATCAAAGACTCTCACATAATTACACAATCCCACACATTTCTGCATTTGCTTTATTGTGTGTGGCTTTGCTGTTTTTAGAATAGTCTCAGCTCTCTCTGGGGTAACCTTCTTTCCTTCATGTGAGATCAACTTGCCTATGTACATGCACTTCCTCTTGACAGTACTGCAATTTCTCTTTATCAACTTATATCCTTTATCAGCAAGAATAATCATCAGCTTAACAGAATCACGTCTGCACTCTTCCTCTGTGGTGCTACAGACCAATATATCATCTACGTATTGCAAAACAACACACTGCAAATCAATATTGCTTAAGTCCATCTGCAGGACTCTATTGAAAATCGATGGAGACTCACAGTACCCCGAGGTAATCTCGTGCTTTTTAACTTAGTCTCTCTGAATGTGAATGACGTCAGATCTTGAGAATCCTTGTGCAATGGGATTGAGAGAAAAACATTTTTCAAATCCATCACTGTGAAATATTGTGTCTCAACAGTGATACTGCATAGAATTGTGGCAGGATTAGGAACTAGAGGTAACTCGGCCTCTGCAATCTGGTTAATCGGGCGAAGGTCCTGAATTAAACGCCACAACTCCCCCTTAGATTTCTTGATAGGGTACACTGACATATTACACAGTGACTCTGATGTTACTAAGATATCTTGTTCCATCATGGCAGATATCTTCTTAAGAATGCCTTTGTCTGCCACTCGAGACATGGAATATTGCCATGCTTGAGGTATAATTGCTCCTGGTTTCAATGTAATCTTAACTTCCCCAGCCCCTTTCAACAGGCCTACGCCATAGGGGCCTGTGGCCCATAATGAAGCTGGCACTTTCGCCATGTCTTCATCTAAAAACTTGGGAGGACTTAATGCTAGCGTCATTTTCTGAGGAATCTCACGTTGAATTGCTCTCACCAAATAAGTAATACTCATTTCGAATACTACTTCGTCATCTGATGGATGGTCTCTAAACATATCCTCATCAGTGACGTCAGTCAATCTATAACCTTGCACGATGGCAATCACTGTGCACCATCGTCTGCCCTCATTGTCTATTCCATCAAGCATAGCTAATCCTCATTGCACTATGGCTGCTTGTAATTCTAAGGGAAAGACTCATCCTTCCTCTTCATCCATAGGTATTATTGGTCTAAATAAAAATTCATCAGGTATCCTCACAGTTTTACCCACTAAACCTGGTAGCCATGTTAACAGAATGCGTACTCCATAATGAAAGACTTCTGGATCTAACAGTACTCCTCGTACGGCTATTTGCCCTGAAAATATCATTATAAAATCACTCATGTTTAAATAATGCATTCCTGGCATTGAGCATACTATGCCCTCATCAGTGAACAATTTTGTCATTAAGTCTCAACCTGATATATTACAGGTGTCTGCTTTGAATATAATAATGGAACAGACATATCACATTCTTCTATAGAGAGTGGTAATTTTTCAGTGAAAGGAACTCTATGTTGCATACTAGTCTAAGACAGTGATAGGCTTCTTAACATCGGGTGGGGCAAATAATCCCTCTCCTCAAATATGTCGCTATGAACGCCACTAAATGTACAACGTCAAATTGGTTACACAAACTATAGGACCCTTAATTACGTGGCCCTATACAATTGGTTGCCACTCTAACATTCATCAGTACTTTTCCACCTACGTTAGCAGCACACAGGCTAGACTTCCAGGTGCTTGGTGAGCTGGTCATAACCATTGCTTCCCACCAATTAGCATACAATCTATCATCACCTCAGTAGTCTGTTGTCAATTAAGGCTTTTAACTTGGCCTTGGAAATGTTATTTGCTCTGGAGAATCCAGGGGATTAGAGGCCCTTTCTGCCTCTCTGCATAGGTGTGGTTCGTCATGTTTGTCCAGCTTCAGTCTTCCATGTGACTGAAACCACAAATTTGAGCTCTGGTGCATTTAAAATACTATTTTCTTATAGACCTCTGATGTCTTCTTGTTTCGCTCCATGCCTTCTGAGCAGGAGTGTCATTCTTTCACACAATTGTAACCACTTTTACAGTACGTCTGATGTATTTTTATGCACAATTGCCACATTTCCGACCATGTTGCTGCTATTAGAGGATGGATTACGTCTGATGTATTTTTATGCAAAATTGCCACTTTTCCGACTACGCTGATGCTATTAGAGGATGGAGTACATCTGATGTATTTTTATGCAAAGTTTACATTTTTCCGACCATGTCGAGGCTATTAGATGATGAAGTACGTCTGATGTATTTTTACACACAGTTGCCACGTTTCCGACCATGCTTATGCTATTAGATGATGGAGTATGTCTGACGTATTTTTATGCAAAATTGCCACTTTTCCGACTACTGTCTGATGTATTTTAATGCTAAGTTGCCACTATTCCGACCATGCTGATGCTATTAGATGATGGAGTACGTCTGATGTATTTTTACACACAGTTGCCACGTTTCCGACCATGCTGATGCTATTAGATGATGGAGTACGTCTGACGTATTTTTATGCAAAATTGCCACTTTTCCAACCAAGGTGATGCTATTAGATGATGGAGTATGTCTGACGTATTTTTATGCAAAATTGCCACTTTTCCAACCAAGGTGATGCTATTAGATGCTGGAGTATGTCTGGTGTATTTTTATGCAAAATTGCCACGTTTCCGACCATTCTGATGCTATTAGATGATGGCGGACGTCTGATACATTTTTATGCAAAGTTGCCACTTATCCAACCAAGATCATGCTATTAGATGATGGAGTATGTCTGATGTATTTTGGTCCTGAAAGGTCACAGTGAAAGATCATGGTACGTTAGACACTAGACCATGGGTGCACAACATACGGCATGCGGGCCAGTTACGGCCCGCCATGCCGTTTTGTCTGGCCCGCCAGCAACGAACACTCTCCTAATTGAGGGCGGCCCGCAAGCAGCATCAGCCACCCTCCATTCGGAGAAGTCTTCGTTGTCTTCCGGGTCGGACAAAACACTGGCCCTCATTGGCTCAGGGCACACAAACCACGTAGCTCCTACGAGCCATGTAGAGCGTGTGTGCTGCACCAATGGAGGGTCAGCACTACTGCTAGCGTGGCCAGTAAGGCATGATGCCAGAAGGCATTTCAGCCTTGCCACGCCAGCCGTAGTACCAGACCTTGCCAGCGTTCCAGCTAGCCTGCCTTAGAGCACGTCGTCCGGTAAGTACAGATTTTTTTTGGGAGGGGGGGTGTTTGTGTGGGTGTATGTGTGTGTCAGATCTTTGTGCTGCTTGTATTTTGAGATGCGGGGGTAGGGTGTGTGTTGCGTCTGCCTGAATGTGTTTGTGTGCAAGTGCAGTGTGTGTTGAGATGCGGGTGTAGGGTGTGTGTCTGGTCTTCCTGAATGTGTTTGTGTGCAAGTGCAGTATGTGTCGAGATGCTGAGGTGGGGTGTGTGTCGGGTCTGCCTGAATGTGTTTGTGTGCAAGTGCAGTATGTGTTGAGATGCTGAGGTGGGGTGTGTGTCGGGTCTGCCTGAATGTGTTTGTGTGCAAGTGCAGTGTGTGTCGAGATGCGGTGGTCGGGTGTGTGTCGGGTCTGCCTGACTGTGTTTGTGTGCAAGTGCAGTGTGTGTTGAGATGCGGTGGTCGGGTGTGTGTCGGGTCTGCCTGACTGTGTGTTTTTGTGTGCAAATTCAGTGTATGTTGAGATGCGGGGGTGGGGTGTGTGTCGGGTCTGCCGGAATGTGTTTGTGTGCAAGTGCAGTGTATGTTAAGATGCTGTGGGGCTGGTGGGGTCAGGTCTGCCTGAATGTTTGTTGTTATTGTGTGCACGTTCAGTGTATATTGAGATGCAGGAGTGGGGGGTCCGGGTCTGTATGGTAGCATGCTTGTGAGTGTGTTTGGTGAGTTGGGGGTGGGGGGGGTTCAGGTCTGTATGGATGCATGGTGTATGCTTGTGAGTTTGTGTGCTGAGTCGGGGGGTTCGGGTCTGTAAGGGTGCATAGTGTATTGGTGTATGCTTGTGAGTTTGTGTGCTGAGTTCGGGTGGGGGGTCGGGTCTGTATGGGTGCATGGTTTATGCTTGTGAGTTTGTGTGCTGAGTTGGGGGTGAGGGGTTCGGGTCTGTATGGGTGCATGGTGTATGCTTGTGGGTTTGTGTGCTGAGTTGGGGTGGCTCGGGTTTGTATGGGTGCATGGTGTATGCTTGTGAGTTTGTGTGCTGAGTTGGGGGTGGGGGGTTCAGGTCTGTATGGGTGCATGGTGTATTGGTGTATGCTTGTGAGTTTGTGTGCTGAGTTGGGGTGGGGTTTCGGGTCTGTATGGGTGCATGGTTTATGCTTGTGAGTTTGTGTGCTGAGTTGGGGGTGAGGGGTTCGGGTCTGTATGGGTGCATGGTGTATGCTTGTGGGTTTGTGTGCTGAGTTGGGGTGGCTCGGGTTTGTATGGGTGCATGGTGTATGCTTGTGAGTTTGTGTGCTGAGTTGGGGGTGGAGGGTTCAGGTCTGTATGGGTGCATGGTGTATTGGTGTATGCTTGTGAGTTTGTGTGCTGAGTTGGGGTGGGGGTTCGGGTCTGTATGGGTGCATGGTGTATACTTGTCAGTTTGTATGCAGGGGTGGGGGGTTGGGGTCTGTATGTATGCATGGTGCATGCTTGGTGGCATGGGGCATAGTGTTTGGTTGGGGGTGGGGGTCATGGTGTTTGGTTGAGGGGTGGGGGCCATGGGGCAAAGGGTTTTCTTGAGGGGTGGGGCTATGGGGCATAGTGTTTGGTTTGGGGGTGGGGGCCATGGTGTTTGGTTGAGGGGTGAGGGCCATGGGACATAGTGTTTGCATGAGGGGTGGGTGTCTTGGGGAATAGTGTTTGCATGATGGATGGGTGTCTTGGGGCATAGTGTTTGCATGAGGGGTGGGTGCCTTGGGGCATAGTGTTTGCTTGAGGGGTGGGTGTCTTGGGGCATAGTGTTTGCATGAGGGGTGGTTGTCTTGGGGCATAGTGTTTGCATGAGGGGTGGGTGTCTTGGGGCATAGTGTTTTCATAAGCAGTGGGTGTCTTGGGGCATAGTGTTTGGTTGAGGGGTGGGTATCTTGGGGCATTGTGTTTGCATGAGGAGTGGGTATCTTGGGGCATAGTCTTTGCATGAGGGGTGGGTGTCTTGGTGCATAGTCTTTGCATGAGGGGTGGGTGTCTTGGTGCATAGTCTTTGCATGAGGGGTGGGTGTCATGGGCATAGTGTTTGGTTGGGGGGTGGGGACCATGGGGCATAGTGTCACACTCCAAGAGTGAACCCAAACATAAAGCTAAAACAGGCACCGTTAGGAGATGTACATCCTTTGCTTTTTGTGAAAACCTGACTCAACAAGGACCATACTCCTCCTGGGCAATCCAAACAGCAAAGTATAGCAGTCCAAAATAATGGAATGTCCAATCAAGTGTCAATAAAATATATATAATTTAATTAAACAGACAATATGCAATAACTAAATATAAATAAATGATAACAATGGAAAATGTGAAGTATAAAATGTAAGTTTGAAATGCAAATTAAAATCATTACACCTCAACAACGTATTCTTTTTTCATGTGTTTAATAAAAATTGGGGGTTGAAAAAGCCTCTTGCCACGCCACGCCCCACTGAGCCTACTGCCCCACCACATTTACTTTTTCGGCCCACTATAACCATCATGTAAGGTACTTTCGGCGCTCTGTCAAAATCAGTTGTGCACCCCTGCACTAGACTCTATCGGCTTGCAAGACAAAGGCTTCCATTAGGTTGTACCCTTGTGACAACTCATTATGCATGGCCATGCCAGCGGTGATGGGCAGAGCAGTTTCAGAACTAGGGAAGGAGCTTGAGGGTAATTCCCCCACCTCTGGCATCTTTCAAATCCCTATGTTCACTCCCTCCCCCCCTTGCCACACGCAAAGTAGTGAAAATATATAGATTGGTGCCCTCTTTGTTTTATTTATTTATTTTTACATGTGTAAAGCTCTCTAACCGCGTTGGCATCAAGGCGCTAGAGGAGGAACCTTTTTATGTGGCACCAACACCTCCCTATGTCACTGGGGCAGAGGCTCCCACTAGCAGGGCTTTCCTTACCAGCTGGAACTTGTGTCCATCTCTCTGGATATCGGTCAAAGCTGTATTTGCATGGGTCAATTTTCCCTCACTACTGGGATATGTGGGGGCTCTGGTACATAAGGAAAATAACACCCCAAATTAGACTAGACTTTGCTGGTCCAATTGAGGGGCTCCCATAGGGATCAAGATTAATGGGTACACTCTCTATTGGTGGGGAACTTATAGGGCTCTTTGCCAGGGAGGATGCCACGCAGCGCTTCCTGCAATAGAGTAATTTCAACGTGACTGATCTATAGACGGGTGGAATTACTTTCTGCAACTCATAAGGGTGCAGAAGTGGAGGCGGGACACAAAGTCTGACCTTTGCCAAAAGATATCTCCCTCCCCCCTTGGTCTTCTCTTCAGTTATGTGGGTCCCAGACTCCTTTCTCTGGTTTATAATCTCTTACTGAATTGGTCCCAGAGGGTTCTGGTTCTCAGCAACACCGTAAAGCTTCGCTGGCTTCAGCTGGGCTCTCGCGGTCTGCTCTCGGTTTTTGGCGCCTCTGCTATGCTGGGTTCTCCTTGCACGTTGGGTCTCACCTGGACCAATTGGATGGCTTCCTTCCTGCACTTGGATGTCAGGTTTCCCAGCCTTCAGGTGAGCCTTAGCCCTGCTCAGTCTTCTCGACAGTTGACTTCCTTCTCCAACATCCAGGTCTGCAGCGCGTTCTCTCTGTGCGGCTTTGCTCCCCAGCTTGATGCTACTCTGGGTCAGGACTGACCCTGAAAAGAGTCCTTCATCAGTTTCTATGGTAAGTCATCTTTTTGAATCTCAGTTAGCTTGTATGCTTATCTTTCTTCCGCGCAGGGCTCTTTATTACCCTGCTCTTCTTCGTGTCAGTACTTCCGGAGCCATCTACTCCCATTCTTTCCTCACTCTTCCTTGTCACAGTTGTTTATTTAGTCTCACAGTCCCAGACAGACCCAGAGGAATAAGAGTCTTTCCAAACCACACGCAATGAAGGAGTAGACAAAGTGCAAGGCAAAATCCAGCTTTATTATCATCCAAACAAAGCCGGGACAGTATACAAGCATTGAAATCTTGTCACTCTCGACGTGTTAATATGAAACAATTCAATCAATCAACAAAGTTTTATTTGGCGTGAGCCACAAAACCATCATTTACATGCAAGTAATTTACAATTATATAGTTACAATACATCATAATAAAAACATCAATAGCGTGGGACAGCTCAGGAATCACAATATAATCAGTTTGCATGGGTGGGTACAATCAACGAAATCTCTGTGTGAGCGAAGAAAGTGCTGTTCTGGTGCAGTTATTTACATATTATTCACTACTCAAATATTAGCCCCAACTTAATCTGTACATTTCCAACCCACCACATAATAGATATTCTTAAAAGGACAAATACTCTGCAAAAACGACAGAAGGTGTAATATTCAGTGCAGTGTTGGCCATTTTTCTATTTCAATACACAGCTACCATAGCTCACACTACTGGTGTGCCTCAGGCCTTGACCAAGCTGTCTCTATGCATGGTGTATATATTTAGCCACCAAATTTAGCACCAGTATTTCAGTTGTATTTTTACAACAATCTATCGCATCGGCAACACTAGCGATGCATACAAGCATTGAAGTCTTGTCGCTCTCAACATGTTAATAAAATAATTAAAAAAAATTGCTTAAATACTAAAAAAATGTCATCAATGACGTCATAACATAATCTTAGTTTATAAAACCTAGGGGGAACAGGGATAGGTTACATATAGGTTCCATAGGGGTTAAACATTTAATTGTCTTACACATATCTGATGTCTCCACCTGGGACCACCCCAAAATTGATAAGGTAAAAAATACATCATCTCTATGACAAGTGGTGGTTGGTTGGTTGGCATACAACTGTATGGGTGGCATGACACTTGGGATTCTGATAGGTTGGCTCCTTGCTAACCAACCTTAGACACGTGGTAGGTCATCAAGCTATGAGTCTGACTTGAAGCAGGGGGAGAGAAGCCCATGGACTGATCTTTGTTCAATTAAAAGGTACCATCCCTCATTCTCATACCATGAGCCCGGGCAATCCCTTTCTACTTAGCCTTGTGTGGCATCTTGCATCTGTGTGTGGATATGGGGATTATTGCAGGTGTCCTATCTATGTTTATTTCTAATGAATAGTCAGTGTTCTCTATTCATGGATTATGTGCTGGAACACCGTGCATGAAATTGAATTGCCTCCTATTTATTGAAGTTTTAGCTAATATTAACGTATGTACTGTGTTTGCTGTTGCCACCAGAGAGACCCTTCAGCTATTTTTCGTAGGGTCTTTTGGCTTACTATTTTACTGCACCTGGCTAGCAGAGACTGGTTGTACTCTTATAAAACTTTAAGTAATGTAGGAGTGAACTGCTTAGGTCTTGGGAATTATCTCGTGCCTTCGTTCTGCAGTTCCAATACTCCCTTATTTCACTCTAACCTTGCCACTAGTTGACAGCTGCTGCCTGAGCTCGGCACGGATAT
Source organism: Ambystoma mexicanum (assembly GCF_040938575.1). Taxonomy (NCBI): domain Eukaryota; kingdom Metazoa; phylum Chordata; class Amphibia; order Caudata; family Ambystomatidae; genus Ambystoma; species Ambystoma mexicanum. The sequence continues at coordinate 1,625,468,630 of NC_090929.1, forward strand.
GTATTTCTGTGGATTCAGCTCTTTGAGTTTTCCCAAGGACATGAGGCCTTTGATCATTCAAAATCCCTGCTGTGGCTTCCACTTTTAAGAAGATGGCTGCCCAATTACACTCTTGTTCCAGTGTTGGCAAGCTATATTAGCATGTTGTTCATGTTGCATTCACCTTATACATTTGTTCACCTTAGTGTTCTTCATCTCTGTGGATGCGTCATTAATATTCTTCATGTATAAATGCATATATTCCCTACTGTATTTGTTCTTCATTTGGAGTGCATGTTTTCTTTATGTCTAATGCATGTGCTTGTTTCAGTTACAATGTTAGTTTAAATGTTTTTGCCATCTTCGGCTTAAATTGTCTCCACATGATATGATATGGCATTTATAACGCACCTATACACAAGTGTTTCAAGGTGTGACAAAGCAAGGGAGGGTCAACAGAGGGAGGACAGAGACAGCGATCTTACTAGGAAAAGTAAAATTTAGATTGTTCAAGTGCGGGGAATGAGGAGGGGAAAAGTGCCAGGGGAAAGGGGAGGGGGCAGTGCTGTACATAGGATCAAAACAATAACAAGACGTGCAGGCAGCAGGTGTCCAAAAGTGCAGGTAGGGGGACTGTAGGGTTACAGATACAGACCCAAGTGCAAGGGTTGCCGGGAGGCAGTGCAGGTGTGCAACGGAGCGGGCAGGGACCTGGGCCCGAAATCAGAGGGTAGCCAGGTGACCATTGCCGTATCAGACAGGAAATCAGCAGGGTAGATGAAGAGAGAATGCAGAAGCTAAGAGGAAGGTCTTGAGGTGCTTACAGAACCGGAGATGTTTTTCCTCAAGTTTCAGAGAGGAAGGGAGGCTTGAACTTAATACTTGTAGCCACTGCGAGCCAATGCAGAGATTTCAGTGCTTGAGAGATACGATCCCTGGGCTTGCGGCCAATGACTAGTCTCGCAGTCCTGTTCTGGATGAGTTACAGAGGACATAGAGTAGAAGCAGGCAGATTTAGAATGCAACTGTAGCAGTAGTCCAGCCTAGAGTGAACCAGTACTCTAGAAACAGTGAGCTTCTGGGGGAAGGAGAGGAAAGGAATAATACCTCTGAGGTCATGCAGTTGGTAGTTTGATTTCTTAGAGACATCAGAGATGCGAGCAGAAAAGGAGAGCTTGGAGGCGAAGATGACCCCAAGGTTCAGAGCCTCACAGGGAAGAGGGCCAAGGGAGAGCAGCCAGAGAGTGACAGGAAAGGAGGGTGCAGGTGTGCCAATGAGGACAATCTCTGTCTTGCTGGCATTAAGGCAGAGATTGTTGGCGGCACACCACTCCTGGATAGCAGACAGACAGTCAGAGATGGGAGAAGGAGAAGAGGTGGCAGAGGTGAGCCTAAAAATGAGCTGAGTGTCATCTGCACAGCACGGAAAGTTGGAGCAGAGAGCGTGGGCGAGAGGTGCTAGGTATTGGTTGAACAGCCAGGGAGAGAGGTGAGACCCCTGTGGAACACCACATGTAGAGAGTGAGATAGAGGAAAGGAAGCACCCCAGTGGGACCTGGAATGGTCAATCAGAGATGAACGAGGTCAGCCAGGCCAGGGCCTGATCAGTGATACCCAGGTTATCACAGAGACAATTGAGCAGGATGGCATGGTTGACCATGTCAAAGGCAGAAGAGAGATCGAGTAAGATGAGGAAAGAGGGGAGATTGCAATTAAGGTTAAAGAGCAGGTCTTCACGGATGTTTAGGAGAGCAGTTTCCATGCTTCTGGCTGCTCCGAAGACAGACTGATGATCATGGAGACAACCAACAGATTCAGTGTGAATATTAAGCTTGGAGATGGCCAGCTTTTCAAGGAGTTTGCCCAGGAAAGGAGTGATAGAGATCGGGCGATAGTCGGGCAGGAGGGTTCAGCTGAGGTTTTCTTGAGAAGAGGGTGCACAAGAGAGTGCTTCGGGAGGGAAGGCTCCAGTGGCAAAGGAGTGGTTGCAGAAGTCTGTGAGGGCAGGAGCGAGGGTGTTAACGTGGTCTTTGATGGTTTTGGAAGAACAGAGAAGAACCTGTTTTGATGAGACCTTCATAGATTGGACATGTCTAGAAACCTTTTCAGGGGAGAATGGAGGAAAGGAAGAGAAAGAGGGAGGAGGGGTGGCCAAAGGGGGGCCAGAGGTAGAGGAGAGAGTAGAGGGAGGAGGAGGAGAGGACGAGAGGGTGGACAGGATGTCCTGGGTTTTAGGGATGAAATGAGAAACCAGGGCCATGCAGAGAGCCTGGGAGGGGACAGGAGAGGTAGAGACTGCAGCAGGATTGGGCAGCTCTTTGCATATTTTAAAGAATTCAGCTGAGTTGTTAGATGGCACAGGGATGTGGGCTTGGATGTGGGCTCTCTTCTTAGTGTGGACAGAGAGCCGGTATTGCCTTTGGAGCAGGCGGCAGACCAGTTTGTCAGAGGATGAGCAAGAAGCTAGCCATTTCCTCTCAGCCACCCTGCACTTGCGTTTAAGGGTGATGAGGTCAGATTCATACCAGGAGTTGCACTTGGCTTTGGGCTTCAAGTAGATCCTCATGACAGTATGACCTCATGACGGCATCCTGTTGTACCTGCCTGGGATAATAGAGGTATGGTTGTCTTGGTGAGTAACATTTCTCACCTTTGCAGTATCGGGCCGGTGACTGGGCAGAAGCTATGGATGATGGATTAATTTGCCTCGCAACACAGTATTGTCTATCTGATATACAGGGCTACTATGCATGAAGTAACTAGCAAAAGAAAGCAGAGATATATAGGGTGGGGGTGCTTGGACCCTATCCATGTTGTGGGGTAAATCATGCATGGCGGTATGGTGGTTGACAAACCGCATTCTTCCTTGATAGTCTTCCCTTCTCCTGTAGAGATGTCCACTCCCATAGGATACTCTCACTGAGTACCACCCCCAGGGGAACTATTGGGTAGCGGCCTCACCTCCCTGCCCCTATGCGAAGGGTCCCCATCCGGGGGAGAAGTGATGACTTCAAGGGATTCGTCACAAACCCCACTTTTTCCAGACATTAGTGCCCAGCAGACTACATTTATTGTCTACCTATGTGTGAATTAATGCACACAGTGAGGCATGGCCACTCTGCGTTTCAAACGCAGCAGAGCAGGAGGCGCCAGCTTCCCGGTCACTGCTGCACGACTCTGGAACATCCTTCCGTCCCACTTGTGAGCCTTGCTACTGGCCTTTCAGGAAACAACTAAAAACCTGTCTCTTTAACTGACACTAACCTACACTTTTGAGTTGATGCACCGATCCTGGCGGTGCCCATCTTGAACATGGTATTGTAACTCTCTCCCTCTTCATGCTTTCCGCCTCCCTTTCTGCCTTAACACTAATAAGCCAAACTAGGAAGAGATACAATACTATCGGGACGCACGCACCAGACGCAAGCGGGTCCTTTACTCTAACTAGAAAGTTTACCGTTACACTAATATGAACGAGACGCGCGTGTAACGAGATAAATACTACAAAAGATGTAGTATATCACACGCGACTCAAACGAAAACAAAATCGAACTAAACAACACTAACCATCGAACTCTAACTAATCAAAAATTAAAACCACACAATACTATAATATACGAACACGGAGTCACGAGAAAAACGCAAAAAATAATTCTTTCACAAATACTTGCACAGTGCAATTAATAGTTCTTTTAAAATAAAACAAAATGCAGATAGTAACAGTTTCTTTGTTAAAAAACTCTTAAATGAGTACAGTCAAAAAGATGACCTTTTCACTTTGAAAACTTAGCTTGCTTCATCTGTAAATATTCTTGTATTTAAATGATGATTTCTTCTTTCTGTAGTAATTCTCTTTAGATCTTCTTAAAAAGGATTTCTAAATTTTCTTAAACTAAACATCTATGGAGCTATCAAATCTGCAACCTTTCTCTATGGGAACTGGAATGAAAGGCAGTTTAGAATCTTGATGAAAGTTCCAAGCTACCTCACAGAATTATTCCTACAATCACAGTTATGGAACAGAGCCACCATTTTGACTTGGGAAATTAGGCACTTCCTGCATAGTTTAACATTAAGGAATTTTAGGTAAACAATAAGATGTGAAATTCAGAACTAACACTCAAACTTCACTCAACCATTACTCTTACATATATATGTGATGATGAAATTTCTTAAATGAACATTTTCTAGTGTAATGTCTCTTTAACAATGTGGAAATATGCCATGGGATCCTGACACTGCCTCCCTAAGTGCTGTGCCTTGATGCCTGTTGTAAATAAATGAAGAGTCTTCTACAGGTAAAAATAAAATCCAATATTGTTTGTAGCTCTGTGTGGCTTCTATGGGGTACATATAGTATTCAGCATTGCACCAACAAACATTGTCTAATTGTGGCATATATTGACCCACTCAACGGCATTTCCTTACATCACTGAGCTGCCTGTGCGCAAGAAATAGTAACCTAGCTGAGCTGGCTCCTGTGCACATCAGGACCTCAAAACTGCTTTTGGCAGCAACAACTTTGGGCAAATATTATATTATAATTTACCTGTCTTACCTACATTCTTTGTTTAGATTGTTACTGGGGATTTTACCCCGTTACTACTACATGGACATAAGTCATAAGAACTGGTTACATCCAATTTCGGGTAAGGACATGCACTAAGTTGTCAGTTTGTCTCAAGGGACCATTGAAGAATTTGGTTATATTATTCAATGAATTGAAGATCAATGATTACTAATTGATTCTTCTTTCTTCCTTTTTGTTTTTGTTTTTGTTTTCTTTTTCTGTATATCTAAACATAATAATGTATCATGATATGCTTGTCTATTTTGGTACACCCATGAATCCTTCCCTTTTGCCCATCCTTGTTTTTCTGTCTAATTTCTTTCATGCTATTATGCATATTCTTTGGTCATGATATTTGAAAACTGGAATTATGTTTTACTTTATAATGCCACTCATACAAATTGTTCTTTGACTATGATATATTGTATGTCCTATATTATAATTTTGGGTAGCCTGGATTTGAAAAAGGCTCAGTGGAGCCGAAACATGTTATCAATTATGGGCTCAATGGTTTTTGATGATTAATAAATCAGTAACCATGATATAAAATCGTTGGCGCAGAGTCCTGTATTTCCATTAATTAATTTCTTCAGTCTATGGGACGGTTAGGCTTTTCACCGTCCTTATACAGTTGACCTGCGACTTCACTGATCGGATTTTGAAACTTTTACTTTGTACGAATAATTATTGGGATTGTAAGGAGTCGCCCTTGTGGAGCAAGGTTCTTCAAAGCCACAGTTCTTCAAAATATATTCTGTCATAGGTTGGGTTAATTCAAGACAAAGTAAGAAATGAAACCATTTAAAACACAGAGGCTGGAGTTGCAAGCTCTCAAAAACCTGTTACCAGCTATGAAACTCCTCCTAGGAAGGGAGATACACCCTAAATCCAGGACACTTAGGTGTGAAGTACCAGCTTGAAAACATTTGAATGGGATAGGACAATGAAAGTTCACATGCTCATCAGACATTCGTCTTTGCTCCAGGCTGGGACAATAGCAGTCCTGGGAAACTCATCTGTCAAGTGTGAAGGGTAATAAAACCTTCAATTAAGAGAGAGGCCCCCATCCTGCTTGGAAGAAACTTCCAGTTGGTGTTAGCTAGGAAGACAAAATGACAATGACTCCCATTTGTCTTAAGACTGTTTTAGAAAGAACTTTAAAAAGACTTACATCTCAGCTGTCAAAATTGGTAAAAATGTGGACTTTTCACAGCGTAAAAGTGGAATTGTGGGCTGTGTTTGAAAACTTGGTAGAATGTCGTGAGACGCTCTGGACAGAAACTGTGATATATGTTTCATTACCAGAAAAGCATCCATGTTGCAAATGTCAAATTTTGTACATATATCCCTGGGGACAATTCGCATCTGCGTATACAAATGGGGAATTGTGGGGCAAATTTTTAATGTGTAAAATTAGCAAAATGTGTCAGAAAGGCGAAACAGGGTTGCACAGACTGGAGGTTTGGACTAATCTGTGCTGCACAAAATATGTAACCTGTGTATCTGACTTACTAAGAGGTTGCAACTGCAGAAGTATGTGTTTTTGGCAAAATCAGATTTTCAGTAAAGTAAATGTGGGAGTTTCTAGATACAGTAAAAATAACCTCATAAACATGACGTCACTTTTCTGATATTCAACCAATTGTGAGCAAGGTGGAGACTATGCCCTTGCCCAATCCTATCGTTAGGGGCATGGGTAGTGAATCCTGCCCCTGTCATATACTGTAATGATGTCATATGGCATTATAAATAAGGGCCCCAAACTAGCACTCAGGACACACACTGAGGGCCTCATTATAAGGCTGGCGCTCCCGGAATGAAGGCGGCTGGTACAGCACCGGCCCCCTTCATTCTGGGAGCACTGATTACAAGCTTCCCATTGCGGGACCCGGATCGCATGCCTGGTAAAACCAGGGGTGCTTTCCGGGTGCTGCGTGGGTAAGAGGGAGGCAATAACGGGCCAGATGTAATCTACCTGTTATTACCTTCCTCTCCATTCCCATTGAGCCCTATGGGGGCTCAAATGGGAATGGGGATGGGTTCCTGCATGGAGGATTTACCAGGTCCTCCTATCTCAGAGTAACCCGGTAAGTCCCCATTACAGGAACGCAGTAAAGGAGCCCGGAACGGAAGCAGTCATGGAGCTAATAGCTCCTTGGCTACCTCCATTCTCGTAATGAGGCCCTTATTCCTGATTCCTACGCCAGCGTCCTGTTCCTGTCTGTTCCTGTCTTCATCTTGCATCTATCCATCTAAACTCCATATCCCAAACACAAGGCCAAGTAATTGCTGATCCTGCTTCAGCTTGGCCTCAATTCTAAAATAATCCCCATAACCAAGGGAAGCGCTGTGGTGTTTTGGGGAAGCATCCTGAATTTACCTGGCTTGCTGCCACTCACTGCTATGCTGCTATCCTGATGCCCTATAGGATCCAGTAACCAGAACTGCCAGTCCAGAAGTACTATCCTTCGGTATCCAGTCCCTGCCCTGATGACTCTGCCCCACTGAGTTTGTTTGGCTGCCCTGTGTTAGACCAGATCCGTGTGGTGATCCAGAGCGCTGACTGTCCAAAATCCAAACTAAAAGTGGAATGTGAGTATCAATAGGAACCATGGAAACATAGTAAACCAGGCCTTGCTTTGTTCCATCCCAATCTCTAAATCATCCAATCCTTATTCGGATAACTGTAATATTGTCACAATCATTCTTGAAACTCTGCCTTTGATTCCTTGTGCTAGTGCTAACTTCTTTAATAATTTTGTCTTGTGAAATCCTAAACACTTAATCCTCCCTCGGGTGATTGGACTGGGTCCGCCAGGGCGGGCGCGGAGGTTCTAGGGTTGATTCCGCGGATCAACTCCGGAGCTTACTGTGTCTCAATCTGGTAGTCTAGCCTTAATGCCCTAGTGTAAAGTAAAACTGTCCTTTTCAAAATTGATTTCTGTTCCTTTTTTGCGCCTTTATTTTTCCAAAAATGCACCTTATTCTATTTGGTATAACTCGCTCAATTTAACAGCTAGAGGCCTCATTTCACTTTCATATTGAACCTAGAATCCATAGCTACATCCCAACCCGGTTTACAATATTTCACCCGTTTTTATTAAAAACCGTTTTGGTAAATTCATGCAGGATTTGCAAAAGGGTGTAATTTTACAACGTGTCATTTTGGTTATAAACGGTTTTCAATATTCCATTCAATTTCAAATTGTATGCATTTGCAATCCATTGCTTGTGATTATTAGTATCTTTCCAGTGTTGCTCCAGTAAAGAATTGTTTTTTTTTTCAAGAGTTTTAGACACATTCATTGTTTATCCATCCATTTCCGAGTGTCATTTTAGCATTGCCAGGGTTTAAATCCGTTTTTCTCTCTTGTTTGTGGAGGGAAAGTCGGATTTCTATTCTGTTTCTTATTTGTCATTCCTGATTACCTGCTGATTCTGTTTATCCACTTAAAATTAATTATATGTGGGTTGAGGGAACGGTGCAGGGGGAAATTATAACTCCAGTGCTATTTTACCTAAAATCAAAAGTGTTCCTATTCCCTGGTGTTTTGTAGTTGTGTCAATAGAAGGTTAAACTAAGTGCATTGCTTACATTCATTGCTCTTATCACCCCATTGGTGATTGCTGCCCCATATATTAAAAAGTGTGGGATTTTCTTGCATTTTCAATAAATAAATAAATATTACCTTTACCAACCAGCCTGGTTCCTGGTCCATCGTGACCCGGGGTGTTTGAAAAAGGAGTGTGATATGAGCGGTGTATCACTCAGAATATTGAACCTATATCTATAACAAAATAAGCATTTCAGTGGTGCGCTGCATACTAGGCTGAGACCAAGGTGTATCGCCTGATTGAAATACTTAACATAATGCCCCCTCTGTTATGTGTATGGCTGTGTTTTGCTCTAATTAGCATCTATATTATAGCAGCCCATGACTTAGTCTTCTCCGACCTGGATGGTGGAAGTGCCCTTCAAGAAGACATTCTAGTGATCACGCTGGCCCCTGAGAAGTGACCTACATGCAGCAGTACGACTCATAAAAGGACTCCGCGAATGCAACCTCTTCACCCAGCCCTCACCGAACTGCACTGGCTCCCGCTGCAAGCACGTATCACCTTCAAATCCTGCTGTATAACCTGCAATGCCGTCACCGCCAAATCCCCAAGCTACCTCACTGAGACGCTCAGTATCTCCAAAGACCTACGATTCAGCTCAAGAACATGTGCAGATTTGAACTCTGCTGGTGCGGGAAGGAAAAAACCAAAATGGAGGCCTTCTCTGTCTACGCCCCCATCTTTTAGAACCGCCTCCCTGTTAACATCAGATTCACCCGCTCACTTCTACATTTCAGGAGGAAGCTCAGCACCCTCCTCTTCATGGAATGGCTCCTCCCTAAAACCTATGTTTTTACACACACCCTCGACCTCTAACCTGAAACTGGTTTATCTGCTCCCTTTGTTTCCCCCACTTGGGTGTTTGTAGATCTCTTGCTGTCAAATCGCCATCCCTCTCCCTCCCCTGTTGTAGGGTCCCCTTTCCCTTGTAGTGGTCCCTTGAGAGCTGCTTCCCTCGCTGTGTTCTTGCCCCTTCGACTCTGTTCCTTCCAAAGCTAGGTCTGCGCTCAAAACATACAATAATAATAATAATAATAATAGCTAGATTTAAATGAATAAAAGGAGCCAGAATTCGCACAATGGCTTTATCATCCACTGAACCACACTTCTAACACAAAGCGGAGCCATAGGTGATTTGAAAATATCAATTGTTTTTGATGCATGTATCCCTCTGTTGTATACATTGCTGCGCTGTTTCCTAATCAACACTCTTCTGCCCACTTAGATGCCGGCATATTTGGGCCACTTCACTTCTGCAGCTGAGGGCAGCGGCTCTATCCAGTCCACGACATAACACCTAGAACATCTCAGCGGTGGAGAGTTGATGAACGCAATATGTTGCACCATCTGTATACGTTTATGAATGTATAAGTGTTGGACTATGATTCGTGTAAACTTTCGCCACTGACTGTGTTAGGGCTGATGGGAGTTGTAGTTCAAAACATCTGGAGAGCCAATGGCAGAGACCTTTGGAGTAAGACAACTGCTGTGTCCAGCATCCATTTACTTTCTTTGTTGGGATAATTTTATTTGAACACCAGTTCCATTTAAGTGTGTTGTGCCCAGAAGCCATCCCAAAACTGTAAAAGGGACAAATGATAACGTATTTTCATGCAGAGTCGTTTGTGTGCGTTTGAGATTCAGGACCATGGACAGGGCCCCGGCTGCCCCAGTGTTTGCCCCGTATGTGCATCAGCACCATGGACAGCGCGCCTCCTGTCGATGCATCAGCCCCATGGAGAAGGCACGTCGCAGGTCTGCGTGGCACAGCGGCCACCATTGTCGGTACCCCTTCAAATGTTCAGTGCCCGTGAAGACAGTTAACGTACAAACCTTCGATTGGCCATTGTTCTATAATGTACTGCGCCAAGACAAATAACGTAGCAATTTCATGTTGCGTCGTCTTTGCTGTTTCTGCCCCCGGGAGACAGCAAACCGATTCTGCTCCACTTTTCAAGCATAAAGGAAGGGGCTCGTTTTAGCTCAACATCCTAATCGTTGTGTGGGCCATCGCGTAAGCAGTAATTCTGGAAAAATCATTATGTTCCTATCGCTTTATTCTTTAGGGCGCGTTTCTGTAACGTTAACCTATTATTGGCCAGCTCATGAAATGTATGAACCTGTAACTTGCCGAACTTAGCTCATGTGACATACCTGATTCGACTCCGTCAGCCTTGTCAGCCTTGCGTTGTGCATGAATCTGTAAGCTACCCGACTTGACTGTGTCAGCCTGGTACTGCACATCTAACCTGCAACCCAGCTGATTTGACACAGTCAGTCTTGTGCTGTGAACCTACTACCTACCTGATTTGATTAGGTCAGCCTTGTACTGTATACGTAACTTGTCTGTAACCCACCTGTCTCCCACCTGTCTTGATTTGTCAGCCTTACGCAGCTTATATATCCTGTCTGACTTGCACTGCACATGATTCTTGCTTGTAACACCCATAACATCTCGTAATACCAATGTAACCAGCGCCTAGAAGCCCAAGGGCTTTGTGCGCTGCTAAAAAAAGACAAACATATATAAATACATAAATACATATGGTGTCTTCCGCAGTTCTGTGCTTCTTCTCCAGGTGGTCATGGATCTGTTGTTGAAGTGAGCTGCTGTGGCCATGCAGAGTTGTTGTTAAAGAAAGTGTGACGCGCTGATGAAACCCCCAACACTTCAACATGTTTCTGTACAAGTTTGATGCCTCCCTGCGTTGTGGGCTTTCTTGGCTTCCACTGTCTCTTTCACTGCCTCTTCTCTGTGGATGCAAAGTTGTTTATAATAGATGAATTTATAGATGTTAAAAAGTTTTTCTTCCAAATCTGTTCCATCATTCAGTAATTTTTTTTTGTTGCAACCCTACGGGCCTGATTCATGGACGCGTGTTATAATGGCGCAATCCCATAGCAAAACGTTCTGCGAATTAGGTCCGGTGTGTGTTCAAGACCTCGCACGGAAATTAAGGCGTATATATAATTCATAAGGGCACTCAGTGTCTTAAGTTCATTGAGGTCACCAGTGTACCATCTGGCTACAGGCATTTTAACTGACTATCTGCAAAGAGTCATCAGGATAATCTTGTCGAGGGTGTGTGCTGTGCAGTTATGAAGAGTGTAGACTACTTTGACTGGGACCTTGGGCCACCATCTGGGGACTGGAGGCTTGACATCATCTAAGAGTGTGCGGGGACCCAACAACGTCATGTGTTGCCATGTCATGTAATCTGTAGGCGGGCCATTGGCATACTTGGGTACAGTGACAGCAAAGTTATTGCAAAGTGATCAGCGCATGCTAGTGGGTGTGGGGCGTGAGGGGGCTACTATGGGGTTCTTAACCCATTCCAGGGGCCATACCGTGGGTAACGTTCCGGCAGCCCGAGATAAAGGCCAGAGCGAAACATGGCCGGTTGATGAGGGCACTGGGACGTTTCCCCCGGTATGGTGAGTGGAGCGTGTTAAGAATGCCATTAGCACCCCAGGTAACACTGGGTGTTAAATAAAAAGGCATTTTCATTAATTGAGCGGGACACCACCCTTATCCCGTTCAATGAATGAAAATGCTTCGCCAAGATGGCCACCATGGTAGTAGAAGGCGCGGCTCCATACGGAGCCCCTCATCTATTACCATGGCGGCCGGTAAAGGAAGAGGCAGGGGAGCTGCTGCGGCCGCAGCATGCGGCACCACTGACACAATCGGGTAAGTGGGGTTAGGTAGGGGGGTTTCGGATCATAAAAAGTAAATAAGGAACGGAGGGTGGGGGTGTAGATGACTGGCCGCGGAGCCGGCCATCGGACGGTCTGGAACGCGGGCTAGATCAGGAGTATCAGTCCGCGTTTCCAACCATCTGATTGTCTGGCTGCCACCCGCAGGGTGCTAATGCCATGTACATGTTGATGCAGAACAATTCCAGAAATGCCATCCAGAGTGTGCCCGGTTGTGTAGGAGGCCATGAGTTGCCTATCCGTGGGATACACTGGGCTTCCTCAAAGGCCGCAGCGCCAAGAGAACCAGTTTTGTGGTTAATACACCGCCATATAATCCGGGACTTGGTCTACGGTCCTAGTAATGCAGCTTGGGAACAATTGCCCTTGAAAAATATTTCTCTGTCGAAAACGTATTCTTTCAATACATCAAAACTCGCTTTGAAAGACTCGAGGAAAACGGATGCGTTTGCGGTACTCCGCATCAACAAATACATGAAAAAATAAATAAAAAATCAAGCTGCTCCTCCCAAAAAGTGCTTAAAGAAGGGGTCAGGAGTGAAATGAACTCCAAAAGAAATCACTCAAAACAAATGGTTTGAAAAGCAATGCGCAAAACACAAAAGACACATTATTCAGAAAGAAGAAATGAAACGGGAATGATCAAAAACAACATTTTAAAAATGAAATGATCACAGGGACGCTTTCTAGTTACAGTATGGGCGCTAGCTGGAGCATGAGCGGGCTCGCCCCACTTTTAGGGACTTCCAGTAAAGGAACAGAGACGGCCCATCTGATCTCCTACTGGGATCGCACCAGGACTTGAAGAAGAAAGTTTTCTCAAGCAATGTCCTTCCCCGTGCTATGGCAAAACTGCAAATGGTTAAGCTCGAGGCGACAAAACATAAAAAGGTAACGCTCTGGAACAAACATGTATGTTGAATAGATTATAACGTTGTTTTGATGAACCAGTGCAAAGTCTGGTTAAACATAGGTACATGTGTCTATTAAAATACCATACACTGTTCAAAACACGGCTCAAACCTCCACTGGCCTTAATTATTTGCATTAATTTTAAAGGCAGTATAGAAAACCAGTCATCCACCTAAAGCATCCATCATGCTTACGCCTTCAGCTGACCTCAATCAGAAACAAGATCGCTGTGTTCCAGGAAAGATCAGCACTATTCAGAAAGCCGCTGTCACTGGTTCACCGAATCCAGCAAATTCATCCATCTGTGACGATGCATTCAAGTCTCAAATGCCTCCATTCACGCCCCCCTTCCCTGTGATCTACACCACTCAGACTTTAACTCTTCTGACGAGCAGTCAAAGCTTAGGATCTCTCAGACATTAAATCTCGAGCAGTGGAACCTCAGAATCTCTCGGACATTAAATCTTCTGATGAGCAGTAGAACCTCAGAATCTCTCAGACATTAAATCTTCCGACTAGTGGTCAGACCTCAGGATGTCTCAGACTTTAACACTTCGGATGAGCAGTCAAAGCTAAGAATCTCTCAGACATTAAATCTTCTGACGAGCAGTGGAACCTCAGGCTGTCTCAGACTTTAACTCTTCTGATGAGCAGTCAAAGCTTAGGATCTCTCAGACATTAAATCTCGAGCAGTGGAACCTCAGAATCTCTCGGACATTAAATCTTCCGACTAGTGGTCAGACCTCAGGCTGTCTCAGATTTTAACTCTTCTGATGAGCAGTCAAAGCTTAGGATCTCTGAGACATTAAATCTTCTGACGAGCAGTGGGACCTCAGGATATTTCAGACATTAAATGTTCTGACTAGCGGTCGAACCTAAGGATGTCTCAGACGTTAAGTCTTCTGATAAGCTGTCAAAGCTAAGGATCTCCGAGACATTGTGGGCCTGATTCATGGAAAAGTGTGCATTTCCCGCACAATTGCTGCATGCTGATAATGACACTGTGTGAACTTTCACGCAGAATAAAAAATGCACGCCTCAAGTATTCATGGAATGTACTGCGCAAAATAACCGCATTTGCATGTCGGGCCGGAACGCCCCTGACATGCCCTCACATAAAGCATAAACAGCCAGAACAGCTACATTTGCGTGCTCACCTGGGTTTGGTTACAAGCACCTTCCAAGCAGAGTGTGGGGTCCCCCACTAGCAGGCCTGCATCTCGGAGACCATGGCCAGGGTCCCCCGTAACTAATGCTGGCACCCCAACAAAATGCATATGATACTCTGTAACTGGAGTAAAACTTGTCAAAAATCTGCGTGCGAACCCATGTAAACCATTCCTGCACCCCGCTACACTGCGTATGGGTAACCCTAAGTTAGATCGGAACCCTGTCTGCATGCATGCAACCCTAAATCCAACATGCAATCCCACCTCTGTGCGGTGATTCATATGTGCAAATGTCTGTATGTCTGCCTTCGGGTGGAAAAGAGCTAGAGGGATTCGCGTGGCCATTTCTCTGCCGAGAGGGTGCATGTGTGGTTCCATGAATATGTGTTGTTTGGTGCAATTGTGGGTGTGCGAGGGACTGCCTGTCAGACTTCCATCATAATGCCAACTTTTTCGTATGCTCTTCCCCATTTTCGCCCCCTTCCCAGCCCTCTGCCCAAGCCACGACCATAGTCTGGTGGTCTCTCGCTCAAGGCGCTCCACGGCTCGCAGAGACGTGCCGAGACTGCGCAAACTCCATGCAACTCCTGGAAAGGTACTGTGCATTAGATTCCATGAATCGACGTACAGAATTACGCACGCAGTTGGGCACACAAATCCCCTATTTCCCACGCAAATGATTCCATAAATCGAGCCCTAAATCTTCTGCCGAGCAGTCGCACCTCAGGATGTCTCAGACATTAAATCTTCTGATGAGCAGCAGAATTTTAGGATGTCTCAGACTTTAACTCTTCTGACTAGCAGTCGAACCTCAGGTTCTCTTCAGACATTAAATTGTCTGATGAGAAGTCAAACCTCAGGATCTCTTAGATATTAAATCTTCTGACTAGTGGTCAAACCTCAGGATCTCTTCAGATATTAATTCTTCTGACTAGCGGTCAGACCTCAGGTCAGGATCTCTCAGACATTAAATTGTCTCATGAGAAGTCAAACCTCAGGATCTCTCAGACATTAAATCTTCTGACTAGAGGTTGACGATTGGGATCTCCCCATGATCCATGATCAATAGCACTTTGAAAGACACAACCAAAATGATTACCCTTGACATACAAGTAGTCATTAACTCCTCACTTAGGCCACGTATCGTGCCCTCTCAACTAATGTTTGATCCGTGATCCCCATGCTAACCAAGAAGCCTTCTCTGATTATGAGAGCAGACCCAGCAAGTTTCCGATCGCCTTTGTACTTACCCATTATCCCGGCATTTTTAGATTTTTAGCAGTGTTTGAAACCACCCTGAATCAAGGTCTCATTTGCTTCCAGCAGTGCTGCAGTTGTTGGGGTTCCGTTGTGAAGTGGCTATGTAATTTCCTTTCCTCACCAAGCTAACCAGTATTGCATACTCCCTTTGCATCTACCACCGCCTGACTCTTTCTACTGCTGCGTTCCTCAGAGCTCATCACCTTCCGGGTTTTTAATGAATTCATTGCTGCACTTATTTCTTTCTTTAGTATCCGAAATCATGAAATCTGTTTTACGTAACACTACTGTGAATCATGTTGTCTTGATGCAGCTATGCCAAGTTCTGTCAATCTCTGTCAGCCACTTATTGACAGCGCCTTGGTGGTGGGCGCAGTCACGGCTATGGCCATACCTGAGGAATACACATCCTACAAAGATGTGTTCGATAAGGGGAATGCAGATCAACTGCCTCCACCCAGACCGTATGACTGTCCTATTGATCTACTGCCTGAGGAACGCATTCCCAATGGGAGGGTCTACTCCCTTAGACAAACGGAAAACACTGTTCTAAAAGACTACATCGAGAATGCCCTTTGCACTGGGTTTATACGACCATCCTGGTCACCCACCGCCTCGCCTCTGTTCTTCGTTCCAAAGAAAGAAGCCCTGCATAGATTATAGGGCTCTCAATACGGTAACAGTTCGGAACCAATATCATTAACCCTGATCTCTGTTTTATTGGACCAACTGGGTTCTTTGGTTTTATTTACAAAACTGGACCTGAGCGGAGCCTTCAATCTAGTATGAATAAGCAAAGGCAACGAGTGGAAAATGGCTTTTAAAACAAGGTACAGTCTTTTTGAATACTGGTTCATGCCGTTTGGGCCCTGCAATGCTCCGGCCACGTTTCAAAGTTTCATGAATGATGTCTTCCGCGATATGTTAGGCAGTTCTGTGGTGGTGTATTTGGACGATACTTTGATCTATTCACCCTAATATGAAAAACATGCTGTGCATGTGACATCTGTCCTCCAGCGTCTGCGGGAGAACCACCTATATGCCAAGGCGGAAACATGCATATTCCACGCTACTGAGGTTGAGTTCCTCAGTTATTAACTAACCAGTGAAGTGGTCAAGATGAAAGAAGGCAAGGTTAGAGCCGTCCCCTACTACCGTAAAAGGTTTGCAGTCCTTTTTAGGGTTTGCAAACTTTTACAGGCATTTTGTTTGCTCTTCTTTAGAGGTAGTAGCTCCTCTAACCGCTCTGACCAGCAACAAACGGCCATTTGTATGGTCCTCTGCAGCGCAGGAGGCCTTCAATAACCTCAAAACTGCTTTCACCACAGCACCTGTGCTACAGCACCCCAACCCGGGTCTACCGTTCCATGTGGAGGCCAATGCCTCAGGTATCGCCATTGGTGCTTTATTGTCACAACAGTGTGTCGACATGGATGTCCTCCATCCAGTCGCGTTCTTCTCATGTAAACTCACGCCATATAAACACAATTACACCATCACGGAGAGAGAGCTGCTGGTGATACGTGATGCCTTCAAAGAATGGAAGCATCACCTGTTAGGGGCATCACACCCAGTACAAGTGTATACTGATCACCGAATCCTCCTTGCCATTAAGTCCGTCAAATGTTCCACAACTTAGAAAGCCCCTTGGCATGAGCTCTTTTCAATGTTTGACTTCACGGTTACTGATCGACCTGGGCATCTGCATTCTAAAGCTGATGCGCTTTCAGGTATGCATGGATCATCCAAGGATGCCAGACCTGAGAGCACTCTCCTTCTGCCACATCAAACAGTGTGTGGATGAACTCTGCAGCCTTCCCTTCAGGAATGGGTTTTGAGTCACCAGGAGGAGATTGCTAACCTCTATTTGGTGGTGGTTAACTCCTTACTGTATTTTCAGCGACACATATACATTCCAGACGCAAGTTCTCATCTTACTGCTATGCGGATTCTATGTTCTCAGCCCACCCGGGAAGGAGGAAAACCTTGGACTTCCTACGCAGGTGGTGCTGGTTACCATCTATGCAACAGGATGTTGCCTAGTATATCACCTCCTGTGCCATCTGCGCTCAATGCAAAACCACTCCTGCCTAACCCATGGGTCTTCTTCAGCTGCTGCCTGTACCACGCCGCTCTGGACAATGCTGTCCATGTATTTCATCGTCGAACTACTGGCCATACAGGGGTACAACACGATATGGGTCGTAGTAGACTATTTGACCAAAACTGTGATTTTCATTCCGTGTCGTGGTCTCCCCTTAGCACCTATGCTCGCTGATGTTCTTGAAAAGCATATTCTGTTTTTTTGTCCTTCCTTCTATCATAGTATCTGATAGAGGAACACAATTTACATCCCATTTTTGGAAGGTGCTCATGGCTTCCTTTGGTATTGACAACAGGTATTCAAGTGCATACCACCCGCAAATGGATGGCCAGACCGAGAGGCTCAAAGCCACCCTTGAGCAATACCTCTGCTGTCTCCTCCTTCAGCACCAGGAATCATGGTTATCAGTGCTACTGGCGGCTAAATTTGCATATACACAGTACACACATATGCCGGCTCTTCAGCTTTCTCTGCGCTTTATGGCCAGCATCCACGTGCATTGCCTTTGGATCCATCATTTCTCCAGGACAATTCTGCGGCCCTCGATTGCATCAGGGAACTGACTGCTGTGCACCAGAATATAGAGTGACACCTGCAGGAGGCACCGGCAAGTGCCAAGGCCTTTGAGAATGTCCGTCGCTCACCAGCTCTGGACTACCAAGTCGGCATGAAGGTCTGGCTGTCCACCAGGAATCTACATATACTGTGTCGTCAAGCTCTTTTGCCTCGATTTGTGGGGCCCTATGTAATACACAAGGTCATCAGTCCCCTGGCCTTGAAACTGGAGTTACCCTCGGCATGGAAAATTACCCTGTGTTTCATGTTTCCCTGGTGAAACCGTTTCATCCTGGTACTCGTCTGCCTACTCGCCCATCTCCTGTTCCCGTTCTGGGATCGAAGGAATACGAGGTGAATGCCGTGTTGGACATCAAAATCAGGAATGGGGTAAGGCATTATTTTATTGATTGAAAGGGCTATGGTTCGCAGGACTGGACCTGGGAGCCTGCAGACAACATCCATGTCCCCTGACTGTTGGCACGTTTCCACGCTCTCCAGGGGGGTGAATGTTTCTTTAGGGGAGGATGCTGTCAGGAATCGGCGCACCCCTGTAGTTGCACGCTGTCCCTCTGAGTCTGCTTCTAGTTTACAAGTACCCCGCAAAATCCATGCATCACGTTCTCTACTTCATAGGGGTATAGCAGCTTCATCCTCGCTCAAACAAAGAACACTGTTGTTTACACGCTGTCAGTTGCCATGGAGACGGTGGAAGCCTTTCCCCGTAACATAGCAGCAGCAGAGGAAGGCGCTTGACACCCACTCACATGATGCGTAACACAGGACGCATAACTCATAAAGACTGCCTCGGTCAGCAGTCCGGTGCTTTTCATTGAAGTTGTTGCGGTCATATTGCTTCTTGTCAAGTTTAGTGTTCATGCCTTCTTTGACTCTTGCTTTATTTCATGGTCTTGCTCTTGCCTGCTCCTACGGCTGCTGTTTTTTCCGCTGACTCTGCCTGCTTAACAGACTGCCTTCGGATAACGTATAATCCCTGTTTGTTGCCCGCCTCCTTGATGACCCTGCCTGCTTAACGGACTGCATTCAACTTATAATCCCTGTTTGTTGCCTGCATCCTTGCTAACCCTGCCTGCTTAACGGACTGCCTTCAGATAACGTATAATCGCAGTTTGTTGCCGCCTCCTTGCTGATGCTGCTGGCATAACGGACTGCCTTCGGATAGCCAATGAAACCCTGTTTGTTGCCCGCTCCTTCACTGACCCGTTTTGTTACTCAGACTTCTCAACCTTACCTCCTCAGTTCTGCCCCTACTCCAGTGCCACTCCTCTCACGCCAAGAGACCCTCTAACTCCACTCTGCAGCACCAACCAGACTCTTCTGGTGTTTTCAAGGACTCAGGAACTCCTGCATCAAGCCAAGGAACTGTGACTCCCGGATTACTGACATCTTCAACTGGTGTGCTTCATTAGGCATCCTTGTGCCGTCGGGGTAGGTTGTTTTCTGCACACAAGGACCATATCTTACTAAGACCTTGCTAGGTGTCCTCATGCTGCCAGGGCAGGCAACCCTACTGTATTGGATTCCAGATTGAGCACCCGTACTGGATAACAAGACTCAATTAACTTCCAAGGGATACTTTTCTGGTAAGCACTGTTCTGTTTTCCTGTATTTGTTCACTGTTCATGGTCATCCTTCACCGTAACTTAGTGTGTATCATATTATAGGCACGCTCTCATACTAGAAGAGGTTTCCAGGGACACCACTTGCCAGCTCCTCCACACTGCTAGCTGTCTGACTCATCTACCACCTATTTGAGGTTGGTCTAGTCTACCCTGTGTATTGTCGGTTTTGTTCAGAAGTTCAAGCAGTGTTCCTAACTGGGCTTTCTTCTTGCTTTCCACCACAGCCAGCATGTCAGGGGTATGTGTGTCCCATCTTTCGACTAATAGATCCTGCTGCTGGTTCATATACTAAGTAGAGGGTTACAGTGGTAGGAAAAATTCATCAGCTACGAGCGAACCGTGGATACCAGACGGTCTCTCCCTCTTCGCTGCTGGGCAACGTCTGTGGTGAGCCTAACAGAAGCATTCTTCATTCTGTGGATCCTCAGAGTTTTAGTGCATCTTACCATGAGGACCCACAGGCTGCCAGTCAGATCCAGTCTCATCTAATCCGACCCCACTCACCTAGTAAAACTGTGAATGCCCGGGGGGAGGGGGGGCTGGAGTGAATACTGATTCAGGGCCTTCTCCGCTTCGGCTGCAAAACCCTAGCAGAGCGCCTTCTCAACCGTGAGGGCAGTCATTAAACTCATGGAAAGGACGGGTGCAGCAATTCAGGCTGCGTGAATTGAGTACCCAACCTTAGGTCTAGAGAGACAAAATGGGGCAGGCCTTGGGAAGTATTGGCTTTTTGTATTTTTCATAGCTCGAGCCTAGCAAAAGAACAGTGGAGCGCTTTACAGCAGGAGTGTGCCAGCATTGGGTTTAGCATTTCATACAGCAATGCAGTACTGTTGGTGGAGGGGAACGAGGGTGTTTTATTCGTCCAGCTGGTATGGTTGAAGAAACCACATTTGCAGTGTTTTGCCGGAGTTGAGGGTGGTGGGGGCATGTCTAGCCAGAATTGAGTTCCAGATGGTCGGGCATGGCAGGAAAAAGACTGCTCGTGAGACTTCTATTTAGGATCTAGTGTACTCTCCAACCGTTGGTTAGTTTTGCCATGTGAGTAGACGTGTGGAGATTGGCCGCCGAGGATATTTGCGTTTCATTCGAGGCTGCTTTGTTGGTGATACATGCAGATTCGGATCTATGTGATTTTATCAAAAAATGTTTTAACAAAAAAAATTAAACAAAACAAAAACAGAGAAAAATATCAATTAAAAAAACATATATATATGGGGGTGCCCTCAAACCTCCCAGTCCCCTATGTATATAACCCCACCCCAAGCCACTCCCCACCCGTTTTAATCCCTTACCACAACCCTACACTGATATATTCTTTTAATCAGTTTTTTTTTGTTGCTGTTTTGGTTTTGTTTAAAAAGGTTTCTGTTGATATTTATTTGATAATATCACCGGATAGCGCAGTTTGGTATTCAGTCCTGGAGGGGAGGGGAGCCATTGAAGCTCGCACATTCTAGGAGAGAAACGGTTGAATTTGCAAGCATGACCACTGGGGCATTGCTTGTTTTCTGCCTGTGCAAAGCATGCACAGACCGTGTCTCGCAGAGTCATTTCCTGTGGGATTGCGCCATTATAAAATGCTTTTGTGAGTTAGGCCCCTAGTTTGAGTGCAATTTTGAAGGCCGGCTATGCCTGTTTTTTTTAAGCGTTCTGTGTTTCTGAAAACGAGTAACAGAGACACAGCCTTAACATCAGCGCAGATCAAATCAGAAACCACTCCTCAACTTCTAAAAAACTGGTGTCTCGAATCAGAGTATGCGTCCATACTGAACCTTCTTAGTACATCTGAACGGAAGACCATTGGCCATTGAGATGATCACTACTGATATCTAACCCTAGAGCTGAATGATCAGCCAATACAACGTCTTCTTGTAATATTGCTGGATGTTGCAACATCACTCAATCCAACTGAGATGGAGTTATGTCCTTTTATCAGTGCCTTAAGTGGCACTACAAATCGAGCCGGGGCCCATCGAGGGGGCGTGGCCTAACAACGGGGGTCTTGATGGGCCGTTAGGCCACGCCCCCTTGACGAGCCCCGGCTCAATGGGCTACTGGCACCCCTGCCAGGCAGCCTTTTGTAGAGATTAGCACCCTCTCCCCTTTGGGGGAGAGGGTGCTGATCTCTGCATTTCTATTCTATAGGCTTGCCTGGCAGGGGACAGCGCCTCTCCTATTCAGCCTTAATGGTGGCGCTGCCCCTCGCCAGCTGGGGAGGGGCAGCGTCACCATTAAGACTGAAAGGGTGAGGCCACTGGAAGCAGAGGCCTTTTTCCTAAAGACTGAAACTCCCGAGAATCCACGGGAGCTTCAGTATTTAGAAAGCAAGGCCTCTGCTTCCAGCGGCCACACGTTTTCTCCATAATGGTGGCGCCGGCCCACGTGCATCCCTTGATTAAAGGGATGCCTCGCAGGTGCGGCGCCACCATTATGGCTGAAAGGCATTTTTTTCTGAAGCCCGAAGCTCTCGCATACGAGCGAGAGCTTCAGGCTGTAGAAAAAAATGCTTTTTCCTGTAGTGGCCGGGGCTGACAGGGGAGATTAGTGGGCCCCGGTAGGGCCCCGCCTCAAAACGAAATTTCGGAGACTGCCGGGGCCCAGCCCCGGCAGGCCCCGGCCCACTTAAAGCCCTGCCTTTTATGATCGCAGAAAAAGGTCTACTTATCAGAAAATCCCTCTGCGGTGTCTACGGGTTGTGAACGGAGGATAGCACAGGGGCAACAGCTGGTCCTGGAAGCAAGACCACACAGAGCAACAGATGTTCGAATCCCTGATCTGAGTTTAGAAACCTAACTTGGGTATTAAGTGCGTTATAAAAACACAATAAAATAAATAAATAAAATATAGTGCTCAGTAATACACATGCATGGATAGGCAGCTACAGATTAATAGCACCATTTACTTGTGCATTATTTCATGCCAGAGCTTCAGCACCAGGTGTCGACCCTGTTGGTGAGAGAGCCCTTTAAAAACCTACACCATTTCAAAGATAGTTCACCATCCTGTAAATTGCCCCATGACCTTAAAAGATTATGGGCCTCATTACGAGTCCGGCGGTAACCGAGGCGGTAAAACCGCCTGGTTACCGCCGGACTCGTATTACCATTCCACCTCCTTGACTCCCAGAATTACCGGGGCATTACAACCCCGGTGACACGGGAATTCCGGAGGCAGAATGGTGTTAATCCCCATTCCTATTGAGTCCCGTAGGACTCAATGGGGATGGGGATCATGGAAACACCGGCAGCATCTCGCGATGCTGCCGGTGTTTCCTCGTCCGCCTGCAGGCGGCTGGTGTTCCGCCAGGTCGGACCTGGCGGGATTGACGCCTCTGCCTGCAGGACTCTAGATCACCTGGTGTGGAAACAACGGTGGCGGCGGGTTTACCGCCACCGTTGTTTCCATACCGGGCGAGTTATAATGAGGCCCTATTTATTATTATCTGCAAGCTCAATGGTACTCATTTCATCGACTCGTGGAAGATGAAAGGCTGAGCGAGGCCTGCTACCATCCCAGCTTCTATTGCCCCATGTGTTTTTACCGCTATTTTTTTCAGTGCAGAAAGTTTCTTTTTTAAATGTTCCCCATATTTAAATTCCCTAGAGCAGCACAATACAGGGGGATACCCCCACAGCCCCTTTCTAACCCTCTGCCCCGAGCCCAGCCCTAATAAACCACATCCTGTTTTCCAAACCTTTTTTTACAAATATATATTGTAGGTGCATTTCTTTGCAATGATTGTTCTGCACTGAAGAATGTGTGCAGTGAATATTCTGCCCTGAAATCGCCAGGCACCACGTCTGGGATGGGGGGAGGAGGAGGGTGTAATTACCCCCTGTGACTGGCATCATGTGGGGTACCCCCCACCCATTTCTCTGCTTCAGTGCAGTCTCCGGCCCAGAAGCTGATGCAGGAAGTAATGGAATTGAGCGGAAACTGCGAAAATAAGCACGATTTCTGCATCCCAAAGAGCAGAGATGCTGGATCAGCACTCGGGGGACAGGATCCCAGAACCAGGTGAAATGAATTCAGCGGCTCAAAGCAAAGGCACACGATGCAAACGCTCTGAGGAGTGTCCGCAAACAGGATTTATTTTGCATACGACGCCATGCAAATAACTGTTTTCTCGCTTTCGGAGGTTCCCCCAAGACCTCTGTCCGCCGTCGGGTCCTAAAATTAACCATGCGCCTGAAAAGGTGGGGAGAGTTGTAAATCTCTGAGGAGCGCCCGGCTAGCAGAGCACCAGATGCCAGAAAATGCACCTGTGCACAGCAATTTCACGAAGGACATTTTGCACCAGCATTTGCATAAATGATCAGGCGTAAAATGCTTTATTTGCGACGGTTAATCGGTGAAAATGACAATTTGACTCTGATTGGAGCACATTTTGGTGCATGCATTATTGACGAGTACCGTGCACTTTTACGTGATCCGGCTATCGTCGTCCAAGTTTGAGAATACTATTATTTATTAATCAGTAACTGAAATCCAGGCGAGTTTTCAAAATGCCCAACGCATATGCAAATGACCTCCAATGAAATTAATCGTATGCAAATGTTTCTCCTGCATATTCATTGTGGATATCCTGAGAATCTGACATGGATTTTTCTATTTAGTGGATGGACAGTCGGACAGTTAGTAAAAAGGAAATAGCAAACGTTGTATTCAGAACGTAATACCAGCACTGGGCAATGGGCCTGTTTCTAAGCACACCCCATTTACAGTTTACAACATCCAGACTAAGAATGACCCATAAGGTCATGGGGCACTGCCACAGGGGGGCGAGGGGAGGTGACAAGACTGGTTAATGTGGGACAGTTTTCTGGGCACAAGGTGGATGTGACGAATCAACTTCCGGGGCACCAGTGGTCCAGGGTTGAATATCGGTTTCTAAACCAACAATCAGCCCCACACCTCTAGTACACCAAAAGGGTTCCAAACAGATTGGAAACACAAATCAATTATAAACCTCCTTGTCCGAGTTGGGTAACGTGGATGGAAACGCAGGCTTATCTCTGCAAGGTTGTGGATCGTTGGTTAGTTGCAACACAGAGAAAATACAATTATTACCCATTGATAAAATGGACTGTCTAGTCAAGGTTGTATACAAATATCTACTTTATTATTATCAAAACAGACTGTTCTAGCACACTACAAACTACAACCCACCGTGTAAAGGAATACAGAAGACAGACAGTTTCAAGAAGGAAAAGGGATGCACTCTGGATACTGACAGGAGGGTAGTCGGTATAGTAAATAATTGCAATAGTTCAAGGATACTTGATTTCAACAAAAAGGGAGCAATGGGTCGTAAAATGTTACTAGGGGCCTTCGGAGAAGGACTGGGGGACAGAACCACAATGTAGCGTGTGCTTATAGAAGTTCTTGGTGCTCGACAGGGTCGAGTCCGTTTTCAGGGTGCTTTGCAGCTTCTGCAACAGAGTTCAAGATGGGAGACAGCTGCGGGTTTCATGCTGCAGTCAGTTTGGTGAGCGAGGCAGAATGGACGGCTGCAGCCTGGCCTACACAGCGGCCCAGGGTAAGGAATCGTTGTCTCAGTGAGGGTTGGCGGGCCTGAAGCACAGGCCGAGGCATCTCGGCCGACGTTAGAGACTGTGGCGTGACAACAGACAGAGGTGCAGTGGTTGCAGCTATAGAGGCTCGAATGGCTCGAAAATGGCCTTTAAGGTAGATGCTGGTTGATGCTTGTCGATGCACTCCTCCTAGCTTCTTCAGTGGGCTCATGTCCTTTAAGGTGGACTGCCCAAAGCTGTGGAGAGTGTTGCAGGCACCAGCCTTGTCCTTGGTTTGGTTCAGAGACTCTCTAGTACTTCCCTGCTAGGAAGCTTGCTGCAGAGCCTAGCAGGGCATGCTGTGTGCTGGCTGGGTACAGGTCCTGGAGCTGCTGGTGGTTCCTCTGGATTCAGAATCTCCCTCTGTTCCCTGGGAGATGTTCAGGGGAGTGATCTTATTTCCCTCTTCGAAATCTTGCCCTTCCTTCATTAGCGGAAGTTGTAAGGCAGACTGTACCTTCAGCCAGGGTCCAATGCTGAGTTCTTCTTGTTACTCCTTGCAAAATCTTCAGATGATCTGCCCAAAAGAGGGGCTCAGGCCTCTTTCAAAGGAAAATCGGACACCGTGATTGGTGTAGTCTAGGCCTACCTTAATTAACCAATCCTGAGTCCCCATCAACAATCTCCTTTATGCCTAAGGACATAACTAGAGTGCTTTGCAACAGAAAAGGTGAAGGGGTGAAAACATGTAATACTAAGTCTGACCATTGTTCCTGTCTGTTGTGGATCTAAGGATCTCTCTGGTTAATTGAGCTGTCTGTGGTTCCTGATTAAAGCTGCAGATCTCCCTGGAAGCTACAGTGAGAACAGACTTTCTGTCTCTCTCCATCAATCCTCATACTTGTACCTTCTGAATGGTCTCCCCTTATGGGGGTTACCTACTGTAAGCACATAGTCCCAGACATGACAGATCACCACCCTTGATACTGAGAGATGGGAGCTGGCTTCAGGTTGACAAAGTGCATATCAAAGGTTGTTGGGGTTTTCCTGTCTTTTGTTAAACCTCTGCAGCCAGGCCCCTTGTGGGCCAGCATGAAGTATAATTTATTAGTATGTTAATTATGTTACTTGATGACATCATCTGCAGAGGGTAAATAAATGGACAGGGCAGATCCATGGAGCCTTTGATAGTTAATTACACTGGCTGTGGCAGGAGGAAGGTTTTGGCCCTCCCCTTTTGAGATGCGACCCGCACTCCACCTGTCACATCCAAACGAAATATGACAAGGAGGACTGCACCTGTAGGCTGTGTCCACCCATAGTACATGGTCTATGCGTATGTCGTGTGGTGAGCATAGGAAGATGTGTGCAGATTAACCCACACATTTTCTAGAGGTTGATCTACCATCATTCAATTTCATTGAAAATTTCAAAAAAGCCCAGACGAACGCACACCCACCGTGTGGATGGTCGGATTCCTCACAGTGGGCTACTTTGATAACTTGGTGCACTTCACATCAGGCAGCTTTAACTAAAGTTACTGGCCCAATTTATTTTTATTGCAGCTGGTTTCACACATGTCCCTTTAGCAATGCATCTCAATGTACTTCTCAAAAACAAATGTTGTAGAATGTCACAAACTGGGATGAATGTGTGGGGAGCACTTTGGTGTCCCAGTCAGTCCCAGGCGACATGACACATAGAACGGCATGGAGAAGTAAAGTGAATTGACCAGGATCAAACAGTTCGGTTAAATGGTGAAGCTGGGATCAGAACACAGTACATTTAGTTCCATGGTGAGAAAGTTAGTCACAAGAGCCAATCTTCTCCAGAAGTGCTGATGCACTACAATTGTCGCACTTAGGTGGGTTCTGAAGCAATCTATGGGCCACATTAAATGTTTGATGGTATCCCACCGATAAATCCGGCGGCATACCACCAAACAGAATTACTGTTCACACCACTTGATCTACCAGAATTACCGGCTGATTACAAGTGGTGGGAATACCGCTAAATCCCCATTCCATGGAATGCCATTGGACTCCATGAGGGGATTGCTGGTATTACTGTCACTGATAATTCCGGTGCCGGTAATACCGGCTGTATTTTGCTGGTGGGCTGCCTGTCTTATTTCGAGCTCTTGGCTGGAGGTAAGTCAGGCACACCACCAGCAAACTTGTACTCTGCAAGTCCGGAAACGTGCTGGTAAACGGAATTACTGGCACGTTAATTCTGGAGTGACAGGGTTACAATGATGCACTATGTTCTAACCTAGCATGTGATCATCAGCAGTAATAGTGTGATTCTGGGCGACTCAGTTTATCACCTTGTATAAAGATTTAAATATGTGTGATTTAGTCATAAAAAAAAAACAATGAGCACTTTCCAATTAAAAAAAACAGCATGTCCTAGTAAGCATTCGCATCTTCATATAGTAGTGTTGAGCTCATTGTCATGGACAGTATTTTGTGCTGCTATTTTACAGAAGTTCCATTGGCCTTTAAGCTGGAACTATTGGCATGAGAAGTGGCATTTCGGTGCTGGACTGCCCTGGTGGGCAGGACAAAGACTGATATGGAAATGGATATTCCTCCTTTGTGAAAAGTACGGTGAGCAAAAAGCGATAGCTGCGGGCTCTCAAAGTGGGTAAAAACCACTGAACGGATTATCATGCCATGTTCTTTCTAGAGAGGGGTGTCCGCTACCTTTTTTGTAGTAGAGGAATGGGATTTGAAGAGGGGTGCACAGCCTTTGTATGGAGGAGCTGTTTGACCTTTTACCCACCTGTCAATGTCCATGCTTGTCCCCAGGGCCATGTCCCACCACTGCATGCCCCTTCCCATTCAAAACGCACACCCCGGAATAGCTTTATGCTAGTGCTATTAAGGAAATGCAAATGTTATTTCTAAGCAGTCTTCTAAAAGGTAATGGCTTAAATGCAGCTTTAAACAAACTCCTGGCTTAATGAAAATGTCTCTCTCAAGTGTGCCTTCAGACACTTGATTTATAGTCAATATGCATGTCCTTGCACCCGTTCCTTGCCCTGAATTCCTATTAAAAGCAAACAATGGCAAAGCCAGCAGTTCTGGCCCTTGCATAGTAGTCATTTGCAAGGCCCTGCTCTAAAACTAGCAACATTTGACAGCTGATGCCTTCTTATGGCCATGTAGTAACATTATGGCAGTGTGTCAACATTCCCTTTCCCATGCCTACACAAAAGCCCAAACTGTTGGCTTTTTCAATATCTGGGAAAGCTGTCTTGAAACTCCATGTAAAGGGCATTGCTTGGCAACCTGATATCAATATGAAAAGGCATTTTGAAAAAGTATAAAAAGGCAGAGAAAATTCATGTCATTTAAGGACTGAAAACGTGATTGACAGCTAGCCAAGCACACATCTCATCGGGGAGCGCATGTTCTCCTTTTATATCTTTTCCTCATCGGTTGTGCATTAGAATCATTTAATGTGACAAAAGTATTTGTTCGCAACCTGTAGATGGAGGGGTGGCACTTATGAGGCAGAAAGGTCTGCACATGTTGCAAGGTTGCATAGTTCGGCTCTCAGGTTGCGCTTTAGCACAGCCACTCAATTTCTGTTCATATGAGCTACATTTGTGCTACCTAGGACCACATAGCATTGGGTTATAGTTTTGGGTTATTAGCTCTAGGTCCAGGCTGGCCTTCACTAGCAGACAGCATGAGCAAAGCCGAGAGAGGCATATGTACATGTCATCCCTAGTGCTCGCCCCTCACCTCCATCATACTGGAAGAATAATAAAAAGGCCCTGTGTCTGACACCAGGTATCAACCAACCCAATACTTCATCGAAGATACGAGAAACGTTATGCACTCACACTGACGTGGTGGAAGGATGTCTAGGTACACCATTGGACATAGAAGAGCTATAAGTGAAACCAGATCAGAGCAAAGCAACGTCATTAAGAGAAGACAGGGGAGCGCACTGAAACGATATGCAAATACTCAAAGAATGAAGATGCAGCTGAAGTAATAAGAGAAACATGCATGCAAATATGAAGAAATCATATATACTAAGAAGAGAAGTAAGAAGAGAGTCAGTAAATGTATATACACAGAAACTCAAGGTAGATGAGACATATAGAAGCTTGTTGCAGGAGAGAATATAACACGAGTAAAGCGGCCATGATGGAAAGATGGACGTCGCTTTAGTATGAATAATAAATAATAAGCAAGAAGCCTCGAAGAGAGAGACCAAAGCTGCAGAGCTGAAAGGTGCTGGAATAACAGCTTTGTGAAAAGAACAAAGAATATCTGTTTGGCTTGGGATCAAGGATGCCACATCAAGAGGCAACTGCAAGGCACAAGGGGAGTCAAAAAGGATAAGCTACATATGCACAATGTATTTTGAAAAAATGTGCAGATGCCAAGTATAGAACAATTAAAGATGCAGAAAGCCTATGCAAGACGGAGGAACCAAGTCTCCAGAGGCCAAGAGGATAATAGCACCCAGCATAATTGAATTAAATAGCACTAAATAAAAGGTCAAAATGGAAAACGTATTGGGCGCCTCACACGTGGTGCAGGACTCAAAAACAAGTTATATTCATTTAGCTTCAACTGAAGATAGCGATGTACCTGCACTCACTTAAACGTACTAAGGAAGAGAACAGTCAGCAAGGTCCACTACACATACAAAACCTTGGCTCAGGGTTCAGCTGATGAGAGATGGTAGGCTAATTGACCAGGTGGGCAGTGGTCTGACGTTGTTCCCTGCACCTGGGTTTTGTTTTGCTTACTTGCTGCTAACGAGTCGAATGTACAAGGCTGGGTGATAATGCCAACCAATCATGAGGGCCTATGTATCAGTCTAACATACATTGTTGCAGAAGCCAATCCACTGCTGTCATTCTGCTATTAATCTGTACTACAAGTATTTAAAGGTAGTTTAAGGTTTGCCTACCAGATAAGGGGCATCCAATCATGTAACTAACACCTAAATTATAGGTATATATTTTCTCTTTACCAATCTCTCCTTTCCATAGATTTCTACTGTTTGCCATGAAGAACGACATCATAGATGACGTACATCGAGGTATAAATCCTTTGTGTAATCGAAATATAGACGAGAGTGAGCTGAAACCTGTTTGTTCACCAGGTTTCCCTACTTTATTAGAGTTGATAATAAAGTAGTATTTTGCAAATTCTTTGAGTCTGTCTGGGGTTTTGGGTCTGAGATCGTTTATTGGTAATTCCATCTGGTTATTGGAACGCTCCAGGGGCTACTGCACAAAAGGTTATTTAGATGTGGCAGGTGGCACAGTGTGCACTGTAAATTACCGGGATTGGGGAGACTGGCTTGCCACGCCCTATAGGAGCTCTGCTCTGACCTTCTCTCCTGCAGTGTTGCTCCTTTCTACATCCATGCAGGCTACCCTTTCACGTGGTCTCCTTACATGGGAGGAGGTCTGTGGGGTGTAAGGAATTCCCCTCAGCCAAGCCACACCTGTTGGCATTGACAGTGCGTGTTGTATTGGATGAGATTACCTTGGGTGACAAACCATCATGTTTTCACATTAACATGTGTTTTGACCATGCATAGTATCAACTAAGGACCCTGGCACTTGGCTAGGCTACCATTTAGAAGGCCATCATACACAGTACCTAAAAGGACACATCATTATCAACTTGCCCAAAGAAAAACTCACTGTTTTTGAATATCACTTGTTTCTTATTTGGCCTCTTCCAGGCCCTAATCATTTGGACAAATAAGCAACACGATCTAGAGGATGTTGATGTCCATTGGCCAAGATCACAAAATGTGGTCTAGTGATAAATATAGGAGTGCACCCCTAATCTCATGATTCCACTGCCTACTCGGTTGCTGCTAGAGTACATCTCCTAGCCACCCATCTCTCGTCTTTAGTTCTATGTCATTCCATCGCCAGGGTTTTTTTCAGAGACTTTTTTGCTGCCGATTTCTGGCTGAAAAAACTCAGCAAAATATGTATGTTTGGTTTGGGAGTTCCCCCTCCAATCACCCCATTCCCAGTTTTTTACTACCTATTCCCCACATCCCCTACCCCTTATATCCGTTTAGCCCGCGGCCCGCGCCATATTTTTCGATGAGTTTTTTTGGTTGCCCAAATATCGGCGGCAAAAGACTCTGGTGATGAATGAACGTCGTACCGTGCTGTCTCTATGCGAAAGGGCCATCATCAGAGTATTTAAATCAGCTGTAGAAGTCATGACCTAAGCACGAATCTAGACACCTTTGCTTTTTGATGCTTTATGATGATAAAATGAGGAGCAGAGCTCACGTGGGTGTTGGCTGGCTAGCTCACACATTAAACAATGGTCTCTGAGGTTAGGCAAACCCGCACTTCACAGATTTGAATCCCGGCTTATCCAACACAGCCCTTCATCAGTCTGAAGTCAATTAATTGGACACCATCAAACTGAGTATTTAATGACATTTATTTTCTATATCTTAGCAGTAGTGGGAATCTGGCATGAAGTGACGTGTAATAACTACTTATTATTAGCATTGTTAATGCACATTATTATTATTTCTATTTCCCTCATACTTTGATCACAGCCTAGTTGCTTTATCTCTTTCTCATCCAGGATCTACGGCACCACTGGACCTGATGAAACAGAGTGAACACCACCTGCTCTTTAATGGCAGGTCAACATTCTGTTATAGTGGGAATGTGTTGGGCACTATGGAATCACCTTCAAGTCTTGCTGCATCATCTATAAGGCAGTCGCCCTCAAGTCACCGAGCTACCTCGCAGCGAAACTCAGCGTCTCCAGGGGACAGCGCACCACCTGAAGCCAGGACATGTGCAGACCTGAAATCTGCCACTGCAAAAAGGAAAGGGCCAGTAAATAAATCTCCTCTGCCTATGCCTCAAGACTACGGAACCTCCTCCCCGTCAGAATCAGACTAACACCTACGCTCCTACAATTCAGAAAAGAGCTCAAGACCCACCTCTTCATGGAATCCCTCCTCCACACCTAGGCCATCATGTCGCCCCTCGTGCCACCGGACTCGCTAGGTGACGTTCGCCCCTCTCCTCCCTGCCACCCGGTACAGCTGTATCCCTCCTCTGTTCCCCTCTGCATCCTACCCCCACGGTATATCTGTTCTGTTGTATACCTCTGTAAAGCGCCCCATTATGAATCTGTATTGTTGTACACCTCTGTAAATCGCTCGGTTGCATATCTGTACTGGTGTATACCTCCATAGCATGCTCCGCTATGCATCTGTACTGTTATATATCTCTTTAAAGCTCTCTGTTATGCATCTGAAGTTGTTACCTCTGTAAAGTGCTCCATTACTTCTCAAATCTAGGCTTGCGCCCAATAAATATAATAATAATAATAAACATATCAATAATAATAATATGGACCCACCCCTTTTGAGCTAGGTGACCTTCCCAGGAGGCTACCTCCCTTCTGGCTATCACTGATCTACCTTGTCCCATCTGGGACACTTAATGTCATCCACATAATAAGTGCCCTCTATCCACCTAGAGATTAGGCACGAGGTGACTAGCCACTTCTGCCCCTTGTAAGAGCAATTGAAAGCTAGAGCGAGTAGTGAGGAATCAGTTTAAAGTAGCTAACTCAAAGCAGAGCCCTCAGACATGAGGCTCCATATTGAAGCCCTCTGCCTCTTTCTGTGGAAGGCCAAGGTGCGACTCATGGGGCTGCATGCCAGCATGAGCTAGTGGATGTTGGGCCTGGGGTGGGGCGGGGTGGTATGTGGCGGGTCCCCTGGTCATCCTACCTTGGTGACCATCAAATGCAAGGGTCAATCACTGTGCCCCAACCCAGGCCACTCTTGGGGGTCTACACTCTTTCCGGCCCATCAGCCCACTGGGGCAAGCTAGCCCTAAAAGTATCCACCCTGTAATGCGTTGACTCCGGCATGGCACCCAAAGTTGACGTGGCCCTGGAATTTTAAGGCATAGTGGCTATCTTTGGCTGCCTTGAGCATCAGGACTTGCGTAGTGTTGCAGGGCATCGCTGCTTAATAGTAGCAGTGCGTGCGATGTTCCGCATGGCTTTCTGGGGGGCTGGCTGAGCTTCATAGTCTTCCGTTGGTGCTGAATGGTTGTTATTTGCTGAAGACTCAGCTACGGAGAGTGATTTCAGAACAAACCCTATCCAAGATGTCCTCCATTCTCATGCTTTCAGTTTCATCGTTTCCATTGAAGATCTCATTTACCTGCCGCTATGCCGTGTCACACGGCTTGGAGCAGTAGGTAAGAAGCCAGTGCCAGCCCACCATTCACAACAGGGGATTTAAAACAAAGGTTTTACTGGCTAGACAATCTGGTTGACTCCCCCACCCCCAAAAAAAAAAAAAAAAACAGCCCCCCTCACAGAAACTGTAGTGGCCTGCCCATGGTAGGGAACTGGTCTAAACCAGTTCAAATCAAAATAAAGTCTACCATCTTGGTCTCACAAAGAGCCTTTATGGGCAAAACAGCCATTTTAAGGCCTGCGCCATGGTTTACCTGAATAAAGGAATCCCCCAAAGCAAAATACAAAATGGAAGAGTGTAGGACCTACAAAAACATAGGTACCCCAATGGCTACCATAAAAGTAACATTGGGCTACTAATATGGTAAATTGGCTTGCAATCCTGGTAAAGGCAAAACTAAAACTGTTGCCACCAGCCTACCCCCTAAAACCAATGTAGGGTGATACAACTGGGCACCTTATGCATGAACCAAGTACGTAAAGAAAGGGATGTCGTGGCAGGGGGGCTTAAGTAAAAGTCACTCTGTATGTGCCACCTCCTCTTGTGCTTCTTTCAGTAAATGTCTGGGAACGGGGCTTGTGATTGGGTGAGCCGGGAATCGCTGACTTCCTGAATGACCTGCAGCTGCTTTGGCCTCAAGAGGCTTGTTAAGCCTATTTCTAGCCTGTCCGCCATCCTGAATGCCAGTCTTTCTCTTCTGACCCTTGGAACGGTGTAGCTGTCACAAAATGACCTAAAATTAGGAGATCAAAATAAATTGAGAACACAAACGGCAGAAAGAACACAGCTTTATTCCGGAATAGCCGGGAAAGAGCACACAGCATAAAAACTGAACCTCATCTTATTACGCCCATTGGGGCCCAAACTATTTATAGCTGCACATCATACATTCCATAAATTCCAAACCTAAGACTATCATTG
Organism: Ambystoma mexicanum; assembly: GCF_040938575.1. Classification (NCBI taxonomy): domain Eukaryota; kingdom Metazoa; phylum Chordata; class Amphibia; order Caudata; family Ambystomatidae; genus Ambystoma; species Ambystoma mexicanum. The sequence goes on from NC_090929.1 coordinate 1,625,502,844, forward strand.
GCTATGCATCACAAAAACTCGTATAGAACCCTACACAACGTGCACACTGATTGGCCAATTCTCCCTTGCCACCCTAAAAGATCCCCACCCACAAACCATGACTTCATTTATTTTCAGACCGTACTCTTATTGGCTGCCACATACGAGGTATTCCTGACAAAGACGGTCTGTATTATTTCGACCATAAAACCTCTTATATCACTTTGAGCCTTCGTGTCCCATTGACATCTGACCAATGAGGATGCAGGAAATAATAGGGATGGCATATATGTTGGAAATGCACTGAAGATTATAATTGGGCTTCTCTGTTCTCCTAGCCCTGCACCTGTATGCTATGCGACTCCGGCCTCGACAGGAGACACAAACCATCTTTTTGATGAACAGCCAAGCTGAGACACCGCTGTTCGAATTTAATTTTGTCTATTTTCTTCAAATTATCAATGCAGTTAACTCACAAAAACAGGGGCTGTAGTGGTACTAGTGGCCCTGTGTTCACGTTCTCATTTTGTAAATTGGCAATAATTCAATATTGTGTCCCTGGTGTATTTATTCGCCTCTTTCCTTGGATGGCACTTGCTTGTCTGGGATTGCCTTTAAAGTTATGGGGACCCCTTGCTTTGCAACAATTAATCAATGTCTGATTTTGCTAGCAAAACATCCTGACCTTGAGGTTCTTGTGCTTGCACTTACCACATAATAAAATCCAATTAAAAGGGGCCTTAGCTCCAAGAAACAACTCAACAAATGAACCCCATGGAGTGTGTGACCTGTAACCATGATGTCATACTGAAAAATGGCTGTTCTCTTGCTCACAATAATCGACGGCAGCTGATACTGTACAAACACACACTTCATAATGAGGGCAGACCCAACTCTACAGCCTGATATGGCACTTTACTGACCTGTATATATATTGGACCGCTTTGCTGCACGTGTGCTTCCATACATTACTGCATGTACATTTTGTGTTGTGTGTATACCTGACTATGATCCTAGAGCTCTATTATAATGAGGCTTAAATAGATCTATGCCGCATATATCATTTAAACGTACACGTGTCCACCTCATAACCACATGGCAATTAAACAAGGTCTCATATCTGGTGGGTGGGGTTTTCTCAACTTGTATCTGCACATGCGCTTGGAGTGCGACATTTGCACATGAACACCCTCTTTGGTGCTGGTGTTTCCTCTAGATTAATGAGAAGCTGTGAACACACAGGGAAAGCCTTCTAAATACTTTGTTCTTTATCATTCATTGTGTGAGTGTGTGCGTGTGTGTGTTGGGAAATTGAAACATTGCATCCTTGTGAGAATCTCTTGCTAGAGAGCAATGCTTCAGTAACTTTGTTTCACTCCACTGGACCTTCAGAGTTTGGGAAGTTGCAAATTGGCAACATGTATCTACATGTTTGCAGCATTCACAGCATATTCCCTAAACTTGTGAACTGACTGCTTTGATCTTCAGGTATGGGGGGCATGGGCTGCTAGCATTAATAGCACTACCTTTTCCAGTCTAGTGAGTCATGGGGCCTCATTACGAGGTAGGAGGTAGCCATGGTGCTATTAGCACCATGGCTACGCCCTTACCGCATTCCGGGTCCGGGTTCCCGAAATAGGGGGCCTCATTACGAGTTTGGAGGCAGCGCTCCATGGCTGCCTCCAAACTCGTAATGAGGCCCATGGTATGTTCTTCTGTCTATTGAGGCGTTGTCAGCTAGCGTTACTCACACTCTCTTTTTCACTCTATTGAGATATGGGGCCTCATTACACGGTAGGCGGTAAGGGATTACTACGAGGACCCTCAGCGGGTCCCGTCCTTAACGTGTGGTCAGACCACACGTTAAGGACGGGACCCGCTGAGGGACTTCAGAGCTAATAACGGTACTGCTAATAGCGGTACCGTTATTAGCTCCTTCCCCATTCCCATTGAGCACTATGGGGGCTCGAATGGGAATGGGGAATGTTAATTGGCATGGGGACTTATCGGGTCCTCCAGGGTCGGAATGACCCGGTAAGTCCCCATACCGCCTACCCGGACCCAGAAGGCGGTAAGGGGGTAGCCATGGCGCTAATAGCGCCATGGTTACCCCCTACCGTGTAATGAGGCCCATGGTCTGTGAGTCTAACTAGCATGGTCACCTTCAGTATTGAGGCCTGGTCTGCGGATGTATATATGGCACTAAAACAGTAAAATAATGTTAGCATGCCAATATAGCATCCAGAGTAGAATTAAAGCACTGCACAGTTAAAAGGCAGTAAGAGGCAGCCATATATCACATCTGAGAAATAATGATACAAAACAATGTATGAAATAGAAGCGCCTCTGGAGCAGATTCCCCTAAAATCCTGTACCCACCATCAGGATTGTAACTGCTTCCTAGTGAAAATCCTCTTAAAAGTAAAAAAAAAAGTTAATTTAGAGACCTCCAATGAAAGTTGGTCCTATCGTCTTAGTCCACAAAATTCCCCGGAGGCTTATAGCTTGGCTGGCAGATAACCTAGACATTATGCCCGAATTACCCTGTGAGTGCGCCACCGAAACACAATTCAGCAGCCAAAGAGAAACCACTAGTGATGTTTCAAGATTGGGATAGTGTCTTCAAATCCTTTGCCCCAAAAGCCAATCTGGCAGGAACATAAAGCTCTGCCTTCAGAGGAGCAGCTGTGGATGTCCTAACCTAGAAAGAAAATAATGGCCTGAATGAAGGCAGGAAACAACAAGCACCTGAATTATTGTTAGGATATTTGGGTCTTATATGGGACAACATCTACCATGCACATGTCCTGTGGTGCTTTGAAGCAAGAAGAAGGTACATGTAAATGGTGTACTACCATAGAAAATTAGTGGACTCATTTAACAACGTTATTTAAGGGAAAGGGTTAGAAAAGGGTTCAAAGGAAAAGCAAGGGCGTTAGCACCAGTGGCCAAATTAAGAGGAGCTCCAGAAGGAAAAGGCCATTCAGCCCGGGTTGAACAAAAGACTGGAGAAGAGAATGGAACATGGAGAAAGAAACAACTTTGTTTGCAAGTGTTTATCTTCCAAAATGAGATGCCATCCACATGTTGACCCCCTGTGTTCATCTCTTTAGGAGGTGCAGATGTGGAAGAGAGGAAAAACACGCATGTAACTGAATGTCCGCGCGCTGATACTTGACAATACCCATTGCAGTATCTCCCAGAGATATTTAGATATTTAGAGACTGAAGACTACCCAAGACAATACTGAGACCTGGGACAACAGGGTGCACTCAGGTCCACTCTGAGACTAAAGAGTTTAGGTAGTACATCACAGTTGATTGTGTGAAAAACCACAAGGATGTTCACAAAACTAAGGGGGCACGAACGCCACCATCCATAATGCTGTAGGCATCATCCTGGCCATGCTTTATTCCTATCTTAGTGCTGTTGCTAGAATGCTGAGGTAGTGATAGGCCTGTTGTTGGGCAGAAAATCCTGGACAGTTTGAGTGGTCAGAAATGAGAGGCAGACACAAAGTGATAGTGTTTTCAACAACAGACATCTTTATTAAAAAGAAAAGGATTGGATAAAGCCTAGTATATCCCTATCCACAAGAGAGTTTCACTACCGAAGAAACTAAAATTAAAAATCAGTCTGTGTCTCAACATCAATATTACATACACTGTCCGTGTGTCCGAAGCAAACACACCTGACGCACACACTCAAAGTGAGCAACTAAGGGTGCAAGGAAAGTGTCTCTGTCATAGGTTTGGTAAAACGTGTTAAACAACAAGCAGATAAATCCAACAAAAATACTCCTTGGATTCAGAGGGTGTTTCCCTTCCCCAGGATGTCTCGGGTAGGATGCCAAAAGTGTCTCTTTCAAACAATAGCTCCTTAAAGATGGAAAAAGTGTCTCCTTCAAACAACCGCCCTCTTAAGGATGGCAAAAGGGTCTCTTTCACACACCCACTACTTCGGTTCCTTATACCTGATTCAAGAAGTTCTGTACAAACAATGTGTCTCACACCATTCAGCCCTTTCTAGGTGTCTTGGCACTGAGTTCACAAACCAATGGGGTCTTATTCACAATGTGATGTTCCATCTAGGGTTCTCTCATAAACCTCTTTGATTTTTTAGTGGACTACCTGATGTATTTGTCCATCAGAAATCCTCCTGAGAGCTCTTTAGGCATCTGTTTATATCCGTTTGCAAAGTATTTTGATATGAACAGAAAAAGGGTGTTTCACAGCTTCCACCTGCCTGTTTTCACTTGCCTGTTCTCTTAGAGTGTTCGATTCACTTGTTTTTCCATGTGTTCTGAAAAACTAAGTCAGTCAATTTATTTCGATGACTTCAATGGACTTCCTGGTATACTCTCCTGTCAGGAAACCTTTCCACAATGTCAACGTGCTTATTTAACTTCAACTTGGCTTGTGCTTGGACTACCAGGTCTTCTTTTCATCTGGTTATTACAGATCACCTGGTATACTTTCCTACCATGTATCTGTCCACAATATCTCATTCTGCTTTCTTCTTCTTCCATTCTGCTTCTCTCCTTTCCTCCAATGCGGACACCATTTGTTAATGTCTGTCACATCGTGGGGTAGATGGCGAGTCTGGGATCGGTATCGACACTGTCCGCCATAGATCCTGCCATCACGTTTCATTCTCCCCTACGTGCTTGCAGGTCTAGTCTTTCTCCGCTCGCGTTCGCGACCGGGAGCTTTTAGCCTTCTGCTTCCGGGTCGCGTACGCGTTGCAACGCTCCCTGGTGGTCCGCTTGCTTTTGCCTCTAGGAAGCCTTCTGTGTTACCTCCGCCCGTTCCTGCAGTTTCTTCCTCCCCTTACTTTCGTTCCTTTTCCCCTTCCTTCCCGTTTCTCTCTCTCCCAATCTGCTCTACCTTCCTTCCCCTCGCCTGCTATTAGGACTGCCTCTGCCTTCCGCTGTTGTGGAACTTATTTTCATCCTGTGTACCGACCTTGCCTGCTATTTTGGACTGCCTCAGCCTCCCGTTTTTGTGAAACTGTTTCCTCTTCCTGTGTACCGACCTGGCCTGTTATTTTGGACTGTCTTCGCCATCCGTTTCTGTGGACATTGGTCCTTCATGTGAAGCTTACCCAACCTGCCTACGGATCACAACCTGAAATCTTCCACTAGGGGTTTTTTGTGCCTTTGGCTTTTTCCCCTTATCCGACTGTCACGGAGGATCTTTCACCGCCTTACCTATATGGTATCGCGGTGGCGTCCTTTCGTGGCCTTCCATATCTTCATAAAAAAAAAGGAGAAACCAGGCAACAAGGAAGTAAAGAAAATCAGGAAAAAAGACAGAGGTGAGAAGGAGGGGGAGGATTTTGAAACTGAAACTTCATTTGAAGAAGAGGACATTGCTGACCTTTGTGATAGTTTGCAACGCCACAATATCAAAATGGCAACCCCTCAACAGATTCAAAAACTGATAGCCGCTGTACAGAACCTGAACGTAGAGGTTCAGAACCTAAAAGGTGCCAACGCAGCTTTACAACAGCGGGTGACAGAAAGAGAGCGCCTTTCAACAGATCTACCTCCTCTTCCTTTAGTCTCCGGCAAATTCGATGGGGCCCCCAAAAGGGTCAAAGAATTTTTGGACGCTTGTAATCTTCACTTTTCTTTTCGTACGCAGACTTTTGACTCTGATCACGCCAAAATTGGCTTTATGATTACACATATGACTGGCAATGCCCTTGCTTGGGCCACTCCTCTAGTGAACCGAACCGACCCTGTGCTGCAAGATTATAATGCCTTCAAAACTTTGTTACAACATACCTTCTTACGGACCGAGAGTTCTTATTTGCCGTCTGAGGATTTACTGGTTATACGCCAGGGCAATTCGGGTTTGCTTACTTACATCACGAACTTCAAGCAGGTTGCTTCTGAAGCAGGATGGCAGGAACAAGCTCAGTATGCAATCTTTCGACGTGGGTTGAGAGAGGACCTCAAAGATGATCTGGCCAGGATCGCTCGTCCTACAACATTTGATGATCTCGTGACTGCTACACTACGTATTGATTTTCGTATGACTGAGCGACGTGCTGAGAATAGGAAATCCAAACCCAATGTGTCTCTTCCTTTCGATCCCCTTCCTCCCATCCCTACATCCTCTGCAAGATCCAATAGAGAAGAACCTATGCAGATAGGGACTACTTGTGCTCCACTTACACCTGAGGAGCGAAAGAGGCGCAGAGAAGGAAACCTGTGCATGTATTGCGGGGCTTCTACTCATCTACTCCGGGACTGCCCAGACGTCCCTCCAAGACGGTCGGGAAACGATCGCCCTCGGTGAGTGTCAGGACTAACTTCCGAGGGGCTTCTGCTAGTCCTTATGTTACTCTTTCGGTCTCTACGCCTGCGATCCCAGAAGATGCTCGCCTCATGATTCTATCAGTAACTCTATTATTGGGCGACTCAGAGATTCAGGCTCAGGCTCTATTGGATTGTGGCACCGCCGGCAATTTCATGGATACCTATTGGGCCACTCAGAAGGGTGTGCCTCGCATTGCCAAGAAGGAGGACCAGAAGGTGGAGGGAGTGGACGGCGAACCTTTAAGCTCTGGCCTAATAACTCACACCACGGAAGAACTAATGATGTCGGTCCAAAAACATACTGAAAAGATCTCATTCGACCTTATCCGTGCAGCCCACTTCCCTATCATCCTTGGGATAGGCTGGTTACGGAAACACAATCCCAAAATAGATTGGACAAAAAATCTCCTTAGTTTTCACTCTGCGATCTGTAAGTCTGAATGCCTACCGGAACCTAGATTCGAGGTTGTCAAGACATCAAGTTGTTGTGAGTCCAGAACCGTACATTGTCTACCCACATATCTTCAAGAGTACACCGAGGTAGTCACAGAGAAGATACCTCTGGAATTGCCTCCACACAGTCCTGAAGACTGTGGGATTGATCTCATGCCAGGGGCCCTGGTCCCCTTTTGTCGTATGTTTCCCCCGTCTCTGGAAGAAAAGCGCTATCTCAGGGAATATCTGGACAAAAATCTAGCCAACGAACTTATTAGACCGTCAAAGTCTCCGGCAGGGGCCTCTTTATTCTTCATACCCAAGAAAGAGTCACAAGAGATACGTCCCTGCATAGATTACCGGGGACTAAATAAAGTAACCATCAAAGACCGATATCCCATGCCTCTCATAACAGAGATAATTCAAGCGGTACATGGCTCCACCATCTTTACAAAACTTGACCTAAGGAACGCCTATCACTTACTTCGAGTCCAAGCAGGGGATGAGTGGAAAACTGCCTTTCGGACTCCGTTCGGGCTATTTGAATATCAAGTAATGCCCTTTGGCTTAGTCAATGCTCCTTCCATATTTCAACGCTTCATGGATCGCCTATTCTCTGATCTACTATGCCATACTACCATCGTCTATCTGGATGACATTTTAGTGTTTTCTCGGACACCAGAAGATCACAAAGAACATGTCAGAGAAGTCTTTCAACGTCTCAAAGACAATCATCTTTCCGTCAAACTGAACAAATGCGTTTTTTCTGCATCCTCTATCTCCTATTTGGGGTTTATCCTTTCCAGTAGGGGTATCTCGATGGACCCACAGAAGGTCACATCTATTCTAAATTGGCCTTTGCCGAAATCAGTAAAGGAAGTACAGAAGTTTCTAGGTCTTGCTAACTTCTATCGGAAGTTCATTCCAAACTTTTCCCATAGAGTGTTACCCATCACATCTTTACTTAAGAAATCTTCTATGCCGTTCACCTGGTCTGCTGCAGCCGAGGAGAGTTTCCATCTTCTCAAAGAAGACTTTTGCTCCGCTCCAGTTTTACGACAACCTGATCAGGGCCTTCCTTTCATCCTGGAGACTGATGCTTCGGCAGCGGCAGTTGGGGCAGTCCTACTTCAAGCACATAACAATCTCGAATATCCTGTCTCTTATTTTTCGAAAACACTCAACTCTAGTCAAAAGAATTACTCAGTCATCGAACGAGAACTACTTGCCATGAAATTGGCGTGTGTCGAGTGGAGACATCTGTTGCAAGGAGGCATTTTTCCATTTACCATCAGATCTGACCACAAGAATCTGCAAGTGTTGAAGCAGTTTGAGTGTTACAACACCCGACAAGCAAGATGGGCACACTTTTTTGTACAGTTCGACTTCAACATTACATACATTCCTGGAGAACAGAACTTGGTGGCAGACGCAGTGATTATCTTGCAGAGACAGAAGGCACCAGAGAATTGATGTTTCCCAAGACCAAACAGATCGGAGAACTATTTACGTTCCTTAAGCAAGTCAGAGATACTTCTAAAGGAAATTTCGAAGGGGATCTTCACCCCGTCGATACCAAGTACGACATCAAGGATGGGTTCTATCTGGTAAAGGATAGATTGTATCTACCCACATCGGACCAGAGGAAGACGGCGCTGTTATGGTGTCACGATTCTAGGATTGCAGGACATAGAGGCATCAAAGGCACCCAGGAATACCTCCTAAGGCACTTTTGTTGGCCTAACCTGAAGGAGGACGCCAAGGAATATGTACGGCCCTGTCTTATATGTCTCCGCAACAAAGTGTCACACCAAAGACCCATAAGATTATTGGAGTCCGATGAAGTTCCTGCAGGTCCTTGGTACACCATTTCAACAGATTTCATCGTCGAGTTACCCAGGTCTCAGGGTTGCACTTGTATCATGGTGGTGGTAGACTCCTTTTCCAAACTGGCATCTTTTCCCCCCTATCTGGCATTCCCTCCGCTGCTGAAATGGCAGAGGTTTTTCTAAAGATGTATTTCGCCTACACGGAATACCCACTAAGATCATTTCCGATCGAGGAAGCCAATACACCTCACGCTTTTGGAAGACCTTTTGTGAGAAATTGGGCATTGAAAGAGCCTTATCTTCGGGTTTCCACCCTCAGACCAATGGTCAGACGGAGCGGCTTAATGGAACCCTCGAACAATATCTAAGATGTTTCATCAACCTACAACAGGACAATTGGGTTCCCCTTTTACCCTTGGCCGAGTTCTCATATAACAATTCCGTCCATTCTGCACTTGGTATAAGTCCTTTCTTTTGCACATATGGCTATCATCCACATTCCATTCCACCCATCTCTTTAACCTCCTCGCACATACCCTCGGTGGATTCTTCCCTTACTCACATTCAGAAGGTTCATGTTGAGGCTAAGTTGAGCCTCCAGGAGGCACAAGACCGTTATAAAACCCAGGCTAACAAACATCGCAGACAGGTCCCAGGGTGGGAAGTAGGATCCCGAGTCATGCTGTCTACGAAATATTTACCCCGGTGGGTACACCCCTCTAAATTCTCTCCCAAGTTCTTAGGTCCTTACAAGATTACACACAAAATAAATCCTGTTGCATTTCGCCTTCAACTTCCTGTTAGTCTCCGAAGGGTTCATCCCGTATTTCATACGTCTCAGGTAAAACCCTTTGTAGAAGATATCTGGTCCCGGAAGTCTAAACCCAATCATCTGCCTACTGACCCTACACAGGAAGAGTATGAAGTCGCTCAGATATGCGATTCACGATATCATAGGGGCAGATTAGAATATTTGGTAAGATGGAAGGGATACCACTGTTCAGAAAATACTTGGGAGCCAAAATCCCACATTACGGCCCCTCGATTGTTGCGTCAATTCCACCGTTTTCATCCAGGGAAACCGGGGGGAGTGTGCTTTCGGAGGGGGCATACTGTCACATCGTGGGGTAGATGGCGAGTCTGGGATCGGTATCGACACTGTCCGCCATAGATCCTGCCATCACGTTTCATTCTCCCCTACGTGCTTGCAGGTCTAGTCTTTCTCCGCTCGCGTACGCGACCGGGAGCTTTTAGCCTTCTGCTTCCGGGTCGCGTACGCGTTGCAACGCTCCCTGGTGGTCCGCTTGCTTTTGCCTCTAGGAAGCCTTCTGTGTTACCTCCGCCCGTTCCTGCAGTTTCTTCCTCCCCTTACTTTCGTTCCTTTTCCCCTTACTTCCCGTTTCTCTCTCTCCCAATCTGCTCTACCTTCCTTCCCCTCGCCTGCTATTAGGACTGCCTCTGCCTTCCGCTGTTGTGGAACTTATTTTCATCCCGTGTACCGACCTTGCCTGCTATTTTGGACTGCCTCAGCCTCCCGTTTTTGTGAAACTGTTTCCTCTTCCTGTGTACCGACCTGGCCTGTTATTTTGGACTGTCTTCGCCATCCGTTTCTGTGGACATTGGTCCTTCATGTGAAGCTTACCCAACCTGCCTACGGATCACAACCTGAAATCTTCCACTAGGGGTTTTTGTGCCTTTGGCTTTTTCCCCTTATCTGACGGTCACGGAGGATCTTTCACTGCCTTACCTATACGGTATCGCGGTGGCGTCCTTTCGTGGCCGTCCATATCTTCATAAAAAAAAAGGAGAAACCAGGCAACAAGGAAGGAAAGAAAATCAGGAAAAAAGACAGAGGTGAGGAGGAGGGGGAGGATTTTGAAACTGAAACTTCATTTGAAGAAGAGGACAGTGCTGACCTTTGTGATAATGTCACTCACACTTGGACCTCATTACAACAACTAGCATGCATGTTCACCTTTATGTTTCCTTTGATCCATAATAACTCTATCTTCCTCTTCCTTCTCTCAGTACTTGAGGCTTTATGGGAGTTGTAGTCTGTAGGATTTATATAATTTTGGTTACCCCAAATACATCGGAGACATGAGATTTTATGGATGTATCCAAGCTTGCACTGGCCTATAGGGCAATAGGCCCATGAGCGAACCAAAAACACAAAATGCTAATGTGGGCCCATTTTCTTTGGTCAAAGTGGGCCATTATTTTGGCAGATTTAGGCCAGTTTGATGAGTTAATTCACTCTGTGGCTAGTCGTTTTGACAAGTGTTGCTGAATAAATATTCTTTAAAATGCACAGTTTGCATCATGCTTTATCAAAAAAGCTTCCCCTGGGGTACTATTCAAACAGTGTCACAAAAGGAATGATTGGCCATTTGCAAATTCGACCCTGGGTACATCATGAATATATGAGGTATGCATAGTATTTCCCTCTCCCCTCTGAATTTTTCCTCCTCCTTCGCATGCACTTGCATGATCTTAATGTCACTGGGCCTAGTAAGATTGTTGTCTCTGTCTTCCCTCTGTTCCCCCTCCCTTTCCTTATCGTGCCTTGAAACACTTGTGCATAGGCACATTATAAATGCCAGATCATATCATATCATATCACAAAAGGTTTTGCAGGGAAGGGTTATGGGGGTTTACAACTACAGGGACTTGTATAGTGACAGCAAGCCATCAAGAATTATGGAATGATGAAGTGTTCCTTATTAGGAACGGAAGAATGTAGCGTCTCTCCTGATAGGGGTCACCACATCTCCCATGTGATCCTCCCTCAGAATACCTCCCCAAGGATCAGGATCAGGGAGCAGGTGCTGTCCCATGGCCACATGGGAAGAGATCTCTGGCTGGGGATCAGTGATGACTCGACAGGGTTCATCATAACAGACGCAAGTTTGAATATTCTTTTGAGAATCCACCAAATCCAAAACCACCATTGTGTACAAATGGAATATATATTTAAGTCTGGAAGGTGCATAAGAAGTGAAAAATTAGGGCACATGGGGGGAGCAGACTATACCCACCTTTTTAGAAAAAAGTGGGAAATTATTCTCTAAAAAAGAAACATTATTTTTAATGTTGTAAAAGATGATTTTTAAAGAGTGTTCCCCAGAGAGAGGTGGTCATTTATAATTCTGATCCAGGTTCTGTCAAACAGTAGGACATGTTTCTGATTTTGATGCAGCTGGGAGGGCACAGTACGTAGAGAGATTGGCAGAGAATGCGTCAGAGAGAGAACTCAGTAGGGGGAACTCGTCAGGGAGAAATTGGCAGGGAGAAATCAGCAGGGAGACCTTTGAAGAGGTGATGTGAGTAAAACATCTTTTCCGGCTTGGTTTTGGGAGTCAAAGTAGGAAAAGAATTGGGAAAAGGAGGAACGTGTTCTCCATCGAATGGCGGAAACTTTGAACATTAATTAACTAACTTATAGTATTCAAATGAAGAACAAAGGGAAGGATCTGTTTGATGATTTTATATCAAAGAGAATAGTATTTTGGGTTTTCCTTGTAACAGAAGAGATCTGAAATGAGTTACATTTAGTATTAGTCAAAATAATTGCTTTTCTAGCAGAAAAGCATACGGATTTCGCAAAGCAGATGTTATCACCAGAAAAAACATTTACACAATATTCTGTAGCCTTCCTAAACCTAGTATGAACATTATTGTGTGACGAAGTGACGACAAGCCAGAGAAATAAACAAATGTTTAGCAGCGCAGCTAACATGTAATAAGATTTCCAGAGGGTCTTTGCATGTCAATTGAGGAGTTTACACAGATTGGTGAGGGGTCAGAAATGAGAGGCAGACACCAAGTGGTAGTGTTTTCAACATCAGACAACTTTATTAAAATAAAAGAGTTGGATAAAGGCCTTTCGGTCCCTATTCTAAAGAGAGTTTTCCCGCGAGGGGAAGAGGGAGCAAACAACGGACCGGTCTTAAACGGCCCGTTGTTTGCTCCCTCCCCCATTCCCATTCAGCCCTATGGGGGCTGAATGGGAATGGGGAAGGTCCGGGCCCGGGTTTGTTTGTTTGTTTGTTTGTTTATTATTTATAGCGCGCGCCAGACCCGAAGGTAACCGGGCGCGTTGTTCAAGGATACTTTAAACTTTACAGGTTACACATGTTTACAAGTAGTGGTTATACATGGTAGAAATTACATAATGCAGGACAGTAAGGAGAATATACATTGTGCATAATATATACATATAACATAATATATACAGGAAATATGCAGTAGGAAGATAGAGAGTATATAATTATGTACATAGTACGTCTGTAGAACAGTGGTAATGTTGGTGTAGGGCAGGACTATCGGTCATTTTCTTTGATCCAATTGATACAGTTAGATCTGAAGAGAGCGTAGGATTGGGGAGATCTCAAGCCGGACGGGAGGGAGTTCCAAAGCTGGGCAGCTTTGACTGGGAAGCTGTTTCCTCCGGCCGTACTTAGTTTAAATGGGGGTATCACTAACTGGTTGGAGTATGCTTCTCTGGTGGGTCTAGTGGAGATTTTTCTGTTGAATCTAACAGCTAGGTATTTGGGTGCTAGATGGTTGATACTTTTGAAAGTTAGAGAAGCTGTCTTGAGTTTGATTTTGTCCGCTGTGGAGAGCCAGTTGGATTGTCTTCTAGCCTCTGAAATATGCTCCCTTCTTGGAATTCCTAAGGCAGCTCTAAGAGCATTGTTCTGTAGTGTTTGAATCTTTTGCAACGTATGTTTATTGGCCCCTATATATAGTGTGTTGCAGTAGTCCAATTTCGACAGCACTAATGCTCGAGCAAGGGTTAGGCAGTTGGCAGTGAATAGGTATGGTTTTGCGGCTCTAATCAGCTTGCAGGTATATGCGGTGCTGGATGCCATTGCGCTCACCTGTTTGGTTAGGGAGAGGTGGGAATCAAGGTAAAACCCTAATGTTTTTACCTCTTTTGCTACCTTGATAGTGTTACCGTCTATGACGAAGGAGGAGTATTCTTCTTTTAATCTTTTGATGTTTTGTGTGTTCCCCAGTATGATGAGTTCCGTTTTGTCATCATTCAGGCATAGCCCATGGGTGGCCATCCATGCCTGAATGATGAGATAAATCTTATTCACCAAGGCCAAATCTTGTTCATAATCCCCTGAGAGTGGTATGAGAATCTGAGTGTCATCCGCATAGTTAGTGTAGGTGACACCCAGATTATCTAGATCATCGAACAAGGGCTTCGTGAAGATGTTGTACATAGTGGGGGAGACACAAGAACCTTGTGGGACTCCACATGTGATGGATACAGGGTCAGCAGCAGCAGAAGTAGAGAAGACTCTCATAGTCCTACCGGTTAGGAATGATTTGATCCATGCGATGGCATGTGTGGAGAAGTGGGCAGCTGTTTCTAGGTGGGTGCACAGCACATCATGATCCACCAGGTCGAAGGCTGCAGAGAGGTCCAGTAAGAGGAGTAGGGCCATCTTTCCGGAGTCTCTCAGCTCATCGACCTGAGTTTTAAGATCGATGAGCGCGGTTTCAGTTCCATGCTGAGGTCTGAAACCTGATTGTCTTGTGCCTAGAAGGTGGTGCAGCTCCAGATGTTTTTGGATCTGCAGGTAGGCTACCCTGTCTAGGATTTTTAATAGGAAGGGTACCGTTGTGATAGGCCTGTAGTTAGTCGGGATGGATGGGTCCAATGTTTGTTTTTTTAGGAGGGGGAGGACCCAAGATTGCTTGAGGTTATCTGGTATAGTGCCTGAAGCAAAGGAGGCATTAATAAGCTTAGAAATGAATGGGGAGAGGTCTCTGGCCGCGTCTTTTATTAGTTGGGCTGGGCATAGGTCGCCTCGGCAATTGGATGGCTTGAGTGAAAGTATTATCTTTTCGGTTTCAAGTATAGTTACTTTCGAGAAGTTAAATTTATGGTCTGGTTTAGTGCTGGTTGGTGGTTTGCCTCTTAGGTTAGTTGAGGGTGGAATATCCTGTTTCTTTATCTCAATTTTTGTTTGGAGTGTGGCAATTTTGTCACTTAGTGCTTTTTGGATGTTCGAGCACCATATTTTATTTTTGTCACAGTTATCCTGGACAGGAATGGGGTTTTCTAGTTCCTTTAGTATAAGGAATAGTTCTTTCGTTCCAGATTTGGCCTGCAGTATTCTGTTGTTGAAGTTCTCTCTTTTTGCTTTCTTTATTTCATTTTTGTAAATCTTGGAGGCATTGATGAGTGCAATTTTATTTGTCTCTGTTGGGGTTAGTCGCCAGGCAGATTCGCATTTGCGTTTTTCAAGTCTTAGAGATTTGAGGTGAGGAGTAAACCAGGTGTTTAGGTGGGCTCTGGGCTTACTCTTTCTCAGTTTCAGTGGGGCAATAGTATCTAGAGCTGTAGCCATGGAAGAGTTGAATTCATTTACTAGTGATGAGGTGTCCAATAAGTCAGGTAGAGAGTTTAGTCTGGGGAGGATAAGTGGTAGCAGTTTTTCTGTAGTTATAAGTTTTTTGTTTCTGGTTGGCAAGGGGGGAGCCCGAGCAATTTCAATAGGTAGGGCCAAGTTAACATTTAGGAGGAAAGTTATCAGTGCATGATCTGTCCAGATTTGTGGGGTGATATCGACAATCGTTGTATTGCAGTTATAGTCAGCAACCCAGTCGAGTATACGGCCTTTTTCGTGTGTGGGTTGTAGGATTTTTTGGGAGAAGCCTAGTTCTGAGATGACATTAGTGACATTAGTTGCTTGCAGGTCTTTAGGGTCATTGTAGCCTAGGTTTAGGTCTCCTAGAAGGATAGCTTGGGATGAAGTTTTTAGGTTGTTTGAGAGGATCGTGGAAATGTCCTCCTCGAACGTGCCAATAGGGCCTGGTGGTCTATAGATAAGGTGAATAGTAATAGTTTGAGAGGGAGATGCGAGGAGTTTAGCAGTTAATGATTCGCAGGAGTTAGTCGTTGAACTTGGTTCAATTTTTAGGGTGAGATTATTTTTAGCAATAATAGCTAGGCCACCTCCTCGAGAGTTGACTCTATCTTCTCTTAGTATGGTGTAATTATGGGGTAAGGCAAGCATTAGGGCAGGTCCTGCAGCTTGGTGCAGCCAAGTTTCTGTTATGGCGAGGATGTCATAGTCTCCTATTTGAATGAGATCCGCAATTTCGGTAGCGTGTGCTATTAGTGACCTGGCATTAATAAGGGAGCACTTCAGTTGGATGTTCGGCTTTGCTATGGCCTGGGTGGCATTACTTTTCTTTTTAGGTATGCTATTATTAGCATTGGGCTGCTTATTTGGGCGGTTATTGCGATGGAGGTCAATCTTTATAGGAGGAGTGTTTCGGATGTTAGTGTTACTTCTATTGCAAGAGGTATTGAGTCTAGCTAATGGTTCGTAAATTCTAGGTAATCTTGAACGTAGTTTTGCGTTTCTACTTGCAATGTCACAGGGGAGGTATGTTATCGATTGGTGGGTAATAAGTGAGTGTGAGGATTGATGGCTGGGCTCTAAGGGGGGAGTTAAGAGTCTTTCATCCACGGGCGGTATGCCCTGTAGTGTAGGCCTCGGTTGGTGGTTTACTTTTGGCATTGTGGTCCAAAAGGCTGACAGGTAAATAAAAGTTAGTATCATTGTGACCTGGTTTTAGGCGCGAGCAGTTGGTTTGCAAGAGTCAGGTACCTCTAGGCTAGACAGGGCAGTCATATGTAGGCTAAGTGCAATCAGTGACAGGCTAGATGCAATCAGAGTCAGGCTAAATGCAGTCAGAGACAGGCTAAATGCAATCAGAGACAGGCTAAATGCAGTCAGAGACAGGCTAAATACAATCAGAGACAGGCTAAATGCAAACAGAGACAGGCTAAATGCAGTCAGAGACAGGCTAAATGCAGTCAGAGACAGGCTAAATACAATCAGAGACAGGCTAAATGCAATCAGAGTCAGGCTAAATGCAGTCAGAGACAGGCTAAATGCAATCAGAGACAGGCTAAATACAATCAGAGACAGGCTAAATGCAGTCAGAGACAGGCTAAATGCAATCAGAGACAGGCTAAATACAATCAGAGACAGGCTAAATGCAGTCAGAGACAGGCTAAATACAATCAGAGTCAGGCTAAATGCAGTCAGAGACAGGCTAAATGCAATCAGAGACAGGCTAAATACAATCAGAGACAGGCTAAATGCAGTCAGAGACAGGCTAAATACAATCAGAGACAGGCTAAATGCAAATCTGGGTGCTGGGTGCCTCTAGGCTAGTCAGAGCAACCATATGTAGGCTAAATGCAATTATAGATAGGCAAAAGCAGTCAAAGGAGAGGCTAAATGCAGAACTTGTACTGCGCGTGGCTCTGTAAAGGCATGGTTGTGGTGGTCAGGCTGTGTGGGCATAAGCAGGACCATAGTGTATGTGGAGAGGGCCTTGGTCACATATTAATGCGTATGGGCAAAATCAGACTGCTGTGGCTGTCAAGAGGAGTAAAAGTACCTTGTGTGAAGAGAGCCAGGGGGTCTGGCAGACGGCAGCCACGGCACCGAACAGGCACAAAACAGGTGCTGGCCTTGCCTCTCATGGGCCTTGGAATGAGGGGGCCGGCTTCGCCTGCCGGCGGCCAATGGGCCAAGAGGTAGGCCCGGCAGCCAATCAGCTGGCTGCTGGGGGCCTGGATCAGTCGGCTGTGGATGCTGCTTTCAGGGGGCGGCCATCTTGGAGTGGGGGAGAGCCTCGTGGGCTGCAATGGCGGCGAATGGCTTAGTTGTAGTCTTCAGGTGTGGGGCAGTGTGGGCAATGCCCCCACAATCGAAATAACATTAATAAGCTCCTAGGCAGCTGGAGCGCGGCCGAAATGCGCAATTTCGGGCGGATTTCGGCAGAAATCAAGCGGGTTCCTGGAGGGAGGAATTACCGGGCCCTCCGAACTCGGAATGGCCCAGTAATTCCCCATTCTGGGAACCCGGACCCGATTTTGGCGGCAGACATGCCGCCAATAGCAGCATGGCTACCGCAAAAATCGTAATGAGGCCCACTGTCGTCAAAATTATACACACTGTCCAAACATATTAATCTGACCCTGACACTAGAACTGAACCACTAAAGATGTAAGGAAAGTGTCTGTGATGTAGGCTTGATAAAAGGTGTTAAAAATCAAGCAGATAAATCCAACAACAACAATCCTTGGATACAGACGGTTGTTCCCTTTGCCTGGATGTCTCAGGAAGGATAGTTCCTTAGGATGGTGAAAAGTGTCTCCTTCAAACAACAACTTCTTACAGAGAATCTCCTGCTATACTCCCCTACCAGGAGGCCTTTAGTAGGTTCATCAGATTCCCAGGTATACTCTCCTGCCAGATATCTGCCCACAAAGTCTTATTCCTCTGTATATTTCAGATGGATTAACTGGTGTACTCCCCTGCCAGGAATCCCTTGTTTTGGGGCTTACATATCCCCTGGTATTCTTCCTTGTGTGAAAAACCTAAGGGCTTTTCCCACCTTACTCCCCAGGAATGTCCTATTCCCGACCCTGAGGGCGAAGTAACAAGGGATGACTACCTGGTTGGAGGGTCCTCAGGGATTGCAGAGGGAGTGCCTAAAGGTGAGACATGTTATCGCCCCTTTCCAGACAGTGATCTACCAGGATAGCACCCTGGACCATGCCGGTAAATTACCGGCACCGCCTTGGCGGAAAGGGGATTTACCGCCCCATTCCAAGGTTGGTGGGGTGGTAAATCCCCCTTCCACCATTGCCCTTCCCCATTCCCATTTCTGCCCCATAGGGCTCTATGGGAATGGGGAAGGCGCTAATTACGGCACCGCAATTTTGCGGTGCCGTAATTAGCTCTGAGGTCCCTTAGCGGGTTGGTTTTTAACGCCTGCAAAAAGCAGGCGTTAAAGCACCAACCCGCTAAGGGACCTCATAGTAAGGCGGTAATGGTTAACGGTCACCGTTACCATTAACGGCGACCGTTAACCATTACCGCCTTCTGTGTAATGAGGCCCAGTGACTACAATGTTGCCCTGAAAAGTATTTTGCTTTGTAATGTGTCCTTGGTAACTGTTCTGCATTAGGGGGTAGTGCAACGTTACTACCAAAATCAGAAATGTTTTAATCAGTGCACGGTTACATACATTTATTTCTCAAAGTATATCCAATGTTGGATGTACTGTGATTCTTGAAAGTGAAATGTGAATAGAAATACATCCATCTGTGGACCTGTTCCAAAGGCGGACGAGATAGCAGTCGAAGCTCCACCATCCATCAGTAATACAGCACATGTCTTAATACGGATTAAAAAGCCAAATGAAACAGAACAAATGCAATGCACAAGAAGGTACAGACTGAACTGAAATGCATACAATGGTACACACGTACACAAACCCATACCTGCCACTTTGTACACATAGCCAGTTCTGCACATAATACATTTTGATATGTTTACATTGAGAGCATACCACATGCAAGTAGTTCAATCTCATACAAAGAGTAGTGTAATATCATTACTTGGTATGTGTATGAGGGTTATGTTGACTCCGGAAAAGAAATTGATGCAGAATTTTGCTCCTTCATTTTTAGCCCAATGTACAAAAATAGTACAATGGAAAAGGAAAATTAGTTCCTGGAAAGTGGATTTATGCGACGCTATAACATTTCCCTTTGTGCGGGTCGGTAGGGATCACCATTGGGATAGAAGGCATCTCGGTGGTTGCGTCGCTTCGAGGGTCTGTTCTACCATTAATGTGTTCTAAGTGAAGAAGGATATGTCAACCAACACATTTCCCAAAAATTATTTCCAAGGGGCATTGTGGAAGTTTTCATTAAGGATCATATTTACTGGTCAGAGGCTCCAGAAAGCGGGGAAAGATGAAGTATACTAAGATGAAATATACTAAGATGAAGTATACTAAGATGAAGTATACTAAGATGAAGTATACTAAGATGAAATATACTAAGATGAAGTATACTAAGATGAAATATTTGACACTTGTATTGAATCCGGTGACTATGGAAAATGGAGTAATAGAACAGTGATGTAGGTAAACAGATGGAAGATAATACTTATTAATGCTGACCGCCATCCTACATGCCAACAAACATAACCAACTCAACGTTCACTACTCACCTCACCATTCGCATGCGGAAATTGAGTTGGGATGGCAGTTGGAAGCAATTTAGGAAGAACTCTGGGTCGATGTTTTTTTGTGTACCTTGAATGGTCGTACATATCCTGGGTGAAGTGCAGGCTGCAGATGCAGAATCGATTTGCCCTCACGTCGGCTTTGATTTCCTGGGTCCTAATTTCAATCTCGTCCACTTCACAACCACAATTTCTAAGCTGTATTCTTATTAAATCAATATCCTTTGGGAGTGCATGCAGTATAGTGCCCTGAACTTCATGGTGGCTTGCAGAAGTGCAACTGACAAGCAAAAATGATGGCATTCTTGAAAAGTGCGTGAGATCTGTATAAAGAAATATGAACTATTAGCACGAATAATACTGGATGAATGTGAATAAAGCAATTTGCACCAGCGATTTGTCTTTAAAGTTTAATTAGAATAAAGACAGAAACGCTGGGTGACCGAGCCCAGTGAAATCTGTGACAACTTTATTATACAATTGTTATACTGCAGATTCCACAACAATGCACAGTGATGAATTTTGGTAGCTATTGAGAAGAAAATACCTGAACTAATCGCTAATTCATAAGTCTTTGAGATACATGAACATTAAAATCCTGGGTACATTGGTTGTAATCGACATAAATGTTCATAGTAACGTTGGATGAACATAGGGAAGTCATTAGTTGACTTACCCTTACTTTGGCAAACCGATGAGCAGATTCAGCAAGCAGAGGAACACGTATCTGGTGAACAGGTAGCTCAGTGACGATATACCTGGTAGATCTCCCAGATGTTCTCAAGGTAAATATCAAGGTGTTTATAAAGGCTTACACAAGTGGGTGTGTATGTAAATAGATGACGTGTTCATAGACACCCACTCTGCCCCCATTCCAATGGTGCCAATCTGCCATATGAACCCTACCTTGCCGCCTTTCCAGCGCACAGGCATAGGCCTACTCGTACAGCATATAGGTCAATAGTGCCGGGCTTGCAGCACAAATGCAAACCTGGTTGTCATCAATGTTTGACAAATTGAGCAGTCACACCCACCCAACCCAATTGGGAGCGCACGGTCATAGGTGCGAAATACCGGAAGGGTGGGTGGATGGGCATGAGACGCATGTGAAAAGGCCAGAACAATGCTGAAGGGACACACACCTTTGTTGATTGCAGGGGCTGGGCTTTGAAGAGAGGAGTCTGGAGACACAGGGTCTGGGGTCCGGGGAGGCCATGTGGACAATGGTGAACATACGGAAGATGCCTTTGAAGTGGACATGGTGTTTGACAACTTGGGCAGTCACACCCAGACAGCCCCCTTGGGAGTGCACGGTCATAGGTGTGAAATGCCATTGATACTGGAAGGCTGGGTTGAGGGGGACAAGGTGAGCGCAAAAGTGCACCAACCAGGGCTGGACTGGGCTACTGGGTACTGTAGAGATTTGCCAGTGTGCCTATTTTCTATTTTATTTTCACATTATATCATAGGAAAAGAGTTGAGCTAGATCAAAATGTGTAATATGGGACCACGTTGCAAATTATTTCCAGTGTCTCCATTGTTCACAGTCCACCCAGGCAACAACCATTCTAGCATGACACTCATAGATGATTGCGCGTGTTCTTGACTCACGGAAAAACTCAAAAAGTATCCTTATTTACTCACTTGTATTTTATTTAATTGGGTGATGTTGATAGCACCAACAAACTATAAATTGTATACTTGAGATTGAAGTACAGTATGAGAAAATCCCATGTACTGCCCGCTGTCACTGGGGAATTTGTGGTGAATGGCTCGAATGACACAGTCGGTTATTACTTGTCGATTGCAGTATTCAAGTCTCCAATAAAGCCACCATGTAAACGAACGATAGGCCACCAGCCTGTACCAGCTGAGAAAGAGAAACATACATATTTAAATTGAATGAACCTGATAAGTGTAGCAGCCAACTTCAAAAAGTGCATCCAAAATTCAATGGCATAGTTGCCCATAAGAAATTGAAGGCGGGAACCCTTACAGCACAAGACCCCACTATATGCTAAAATAAATAGTTATAACACACCACAGAGGTTTGATCTACCATCTGCCTTGCTTGGATCTAGTGAATTAGGTGGACGTGTGTTGCTTTTGGGAGAATATACTGATGCAAGGCATTTGGGATGTGGTGGGTGTTCTGGTATGGTCAGTGGAAGGATGTCAGATGAGTATCAGCATGAAAGCAACTGGGTTTCAGGGCTGGTGGGACTCTGGACTGGAAGGGTTGAGGTTGAGAGGGCACAGGCAGTTTAGTCAAGATGAATGTACACTTGGGATATGGCTTGTCACAGTATCATGCTCTCCACACAGCACATTCTTTCGGTAATGATACTACATAATTGTAACAACGGCATGGCAGGCCTTTCGTAAGAACAGTGCTTGGGCAGAGCTGACATGGGAAGGCGATGGTGTGGGTGGGCTTGCTGTGCGAGGCACTGGGGAAGGTAGAGCTGCATTTCTACAGAAAGATGGATCATAATTCGGAAAAAGTAGGAGAAAAACATGAAATTCAAATGGTCTTGGTAGTAAAAATGACATCAGATCTAGAGTATACTTACTCGTTACTTGAATTGCGCAGTTCGTGCATAAACACCATCATAATCCTCAACACGGACCTTGTGAGGCAGGCTGCCCTGAAGTCATGCAGCTCGGTAAGGCAAAGCAGTGGTGTGTCTTCTTCGGCTATGTAGGCCGAGCATCCAGAGTTTTCTCGGCAGCAGCAGTTCTCCACCTTGTTTGGCATGACCTTGCAACAATTACATGTACACCACGTTGAAACGTCTCCCATGCGACTCAGCTGCGGCTCATGCCCGGATGATTGATCTTGCAAATTATTGTCTGATTCCCCATAGTTTCGGCAGCCTTCTCTTTCCATTACTTTCTCCTCTGAAAACTCAGGCTCGTACTGGTAGGGCTGTATTGTTCACATTGTACGACAAAGATTTAACTAAAATGCAAATAACGAGAGAAATCGGTTCTGCTACTGTAAGTAACGGTTCGCAGGGGCTTCATACTAGTAAAATAGCTCAACTGAGCAGAAACAAGCCACAAGGGATCAAAAGTAAATACCGTGAAACTGTTCACTAACAAACTAGAGTGTTGCCTGATCAGAAAGGCTCTGTTTCTACTTCTTGAGGAGAGCAGCGTCCTGCCATTTCCATGGAGACACATCAATAACTTGCGGTCAAAGAACGTTGAAACGAGATGTACATTGGCGTTGTGGAAAGGGACGAACGCGTCTAGTAATGTCAGCTTCGGGGGCGGGTGTTTTGATTTATTGCTGCAAGCACACTTGAGGGCGATCAATCCACGGATAAGATTAGCACCAGATGGCCACGCATAACACGTTGTTTTCACATGTGTAAAAGTGAGCAAAACTATGGTAAGATGCATAGGATTTTTTTTTACAATCGATTACCGTATCCTTATAACGACTTGCCCGAACGTTCAGGTCAGTAACATTTCTGAGCGCACTATTCATTTAACTCCTTCTTCCTCTTCCTCGTCTCAGTACTTTAGACTTTATGGGAGTTGGAGTGCATAGGATTTATAGGACTTCTAAGGTGATTTTGTTTCGAATTTTTGGTTAACACAAAAACATCAGAGACAGGAGATGTTATGTGTGTGTTATGCATATGCGGTGTGAATGGTATTCTGCTGAGAATGATAGTATGCTGTTAGAATTCTAATTGTTTTAGGGTTTTCTTCATAAGGGGGAGAAGAATACTGCGCCTCTCCTAATGAAGTCATCACCTCCTCCCGGCAGTTGTCCCCTCCGACACATGATCCTCCCTCATAATACCACCCCCAGGGTCAGGGTCAGGATCTAGTAGAGGCTGGCATCCCCTGGCCATGTGGGAGGAGATCATCACCGGAGAATCAGTGATGACTCTGCAGGTTTCATCACAGATCCCAGAAGATGAAATTGGGCAATGCTGGTCTGGGACCCACCGGAGTTCATGAGCATGCATCCAAGCAAACTCTTACCCAGATACAAGGGTACGAGTCTGCAGGGAGGCAGGGCCGTAGGGGTGGGGGAGTAGCAAATGCAGCTAGAAAGAAGAGTGTGAAAGCAAAGTGGCAGACTTAGTATTTATCATCTCCTAGCGTGAGGACTGTTATGGAGAGGAAGAGAAAGGATTAATCAAGTACCAGGCAATCACTTTGAGGGTTATAGGATTGCATCTTTTTGAAGGGCAAGTGGCAGTACAGGGGGTGTGAAGGGACGCCCCTGGAGTAGCGAGGTGATCTGTCATTGTTTTGGGCCTGGAGGAGTCAACTTCTCACCTGCCTGCACCTCAACTTCTCACCTGCCTGCACCTCAACTTCTCAGCTGCCTGCACAGTCCATAACCTGTAAGCTGCCTAGAAGCAGTATTTAATTGGAATGAGTATGGATCAGATGTGTGCCAGTGGGAGGAAGAGATGGGGTGTGGTTGTTGTGATGTTAAGCTTATTCAACACACCTGTGACCCAAAATAACTCTGCTTCCCTCTTCAAACAGACGAAGGTAATTATAGCCCAGGCAGGAGTGGGTAGAAAAGGCAGGATTGTGTATGCATTGCAGAAGAGCCCAGTCTCTGCCCAGAGGGTCCAGCCCAGGAGGTGGAGGGCGGGAAAGGCAGGATTGCGCATGCATTGCAGAAGAGCCCAGCCTCAGCCCAGAGAGTCCAGCCCAGGAGGTGGAGGGCGGAAAAGCAGGATTGTGCATGCATTGCAGAAGAGCCCAGCCTCAGCCCAGAGGGTCCAACCCCGGAGGTGGTGGGTGGAAAAGGCAGGATTGAGGATGCATTGCAGAAGAGCCCAGCCTCAGCCCAGAGAGTCCAGCCCAGGAGGTGGAGGGCGGGAAAGGCAGGATTGCGCATGCATTGCAGAAGAGCCCAGCCTCAGCCCAGAGAGTCCATCCCAGGAGTTGGCAGGTGGAAAAGGCAGGATTGCGCATGCATTGCAGAAGAGCCCAGCCTCCGCCCAGAGGGTCCAGCCCAGTAGGTGGCGGGTGGAAAAGGCAGGATTGTGCATGCATTGCAGAAAAGCCCAGCCTCTGCCCAGAGAGTCCACCCCAGGAGGTGGAGGGCAGAAAAGCTGGATTGCGCACGCATTGCAGAAGAGCCCAGCGGGTCCAGCCCAGGAGGGAGCGGGTGGAAAAAGCAGGATTGCGCATACATTGCAGAAGAGCCCAGCCTCAGCCCAGAGGGTCCAGCCCAGGAGGGAGCGGGTGGAAAAGGCAGGATTGTGCATGCATGCATTGCAGAAAAGCCCAGCCTCAGCCTAGAGGGTCCAGCCCAGGAGATGGCGGGTAGAAAAGGCAGGATTGCGCATGCATTGCAGAAGAGCCCAGTCTCAGCCCAGAGGGTCCAGCCCAGGACGGGGCGGGTGGAAAAGGCAGGATTGTGCATGCATTGCAGAAGAGCCCAGCCTCAGCCTAGAGGGTCCAGCCCAGGAGATGGCGGGTAGAAAAGGCAGGAATGTGCATGCATTGCAGGAGAGCCCTGCCTCAGCCCAAAGGGTCCAGCCCAGGAGGAGGCAGGTGGAAAAGTGGGTGGAAAAGGCAGGATTGCGCGTGCATTGCAGAAGAGCCCAGCCTCAGCCTCAGACCAGAGGGTCCAGCCCAGGAGGAGGCAGGTGGAAAAGCGGGTGGAAAAGGCTGGAATGTGCATGCATTGCAGAAGAGCTCTTCCTCAGCCCAGACGGTCCAACCCAGGAGGTTGCAGGTGTAAAAGGCAGGATTGTGTATGCATTGCAGAAGAGCCCAACCTCAGTCCAGAGGGTCCAGCCCAGGAGTTGGCAGGTGGAAAAGGCAGGATTGTGAATGCATTGCAGAAGAGCCCACCCTCAGTCCAGAGGGTCCAGCCCAGGAGGGGAGCGGGTGGAAAAGGCAGGATTGCGCGTGCATTGCAGAAGAGCCCAGCCTCAGCCCAGAGTGCCCAATGCAGAAGAGCCCAGGCTCAGCCCAGAGTTTCCAGCACAGGAGGGGGCGGCTGGAAAAGGCAGGATTGCGCATGCAATGCAGAAGAGCCCAGCCTCAGCCCAGAGGGTCCAGCCTAGGGGGTGGCTGGTGGAAAAGGCAGGATTGCGCATGCATTGCAGAAAAGCCCAGTCTCAGCCCAGAGGGTATAGCCCAGGAGGTGGCGGGTGGAAAACGCTGGATTGTGCATACATTGCAGAGGAGCCCAGCCTCAGCCCAGAGGGTCCAGCCCCGGAAGTGGCGGATGGAAAAGGCAGGATTGCGCATGGATTGCAGAAGAGCTCAGCCTCAGCCCAGAGGGTCCAGCCCAGGAGGGGGCGGGTGGAAAAGGCAGGATTGCGCATGCATTGCAGAATAGCCCAGCCTCTGCCCAGAGGGTCCAGCCCAGGAGGGGGCAGGTGGAAAAGGCAGGATTGCGCATGCATTGCAGAAGAGCCCAGCCTCCACCCAGAGGGTCCTGCCCAGGAAGTGGCGGGTAGAAAAGGCAGGATTGTGCAACCGGGTGGAAAAGGCAGGATTGCGCATGGATTGCAGAAGAGCCCAGGAGGGGGTGGGTGGGAAAGGCATGATTGCGCATGCATTGCAGAAGAGCTCAGCCCAGAGGGTCCAGCCCAGGAGGGGGGCGGGTGGAAAAGGCATGATTGCGCATATACATTGCAGAAGAGCTCAGCCTCAGCCCAGAGGGTCCAGCCCAGGAGGGGGCGGGTGGAAAAGGCAGGATTGCGCATGCATTGCAGAAGAGTCCAGCCTCAGACCAGAGGGTCCAGCCCAGGAGGTGGCAGGTAGAAAAGGCAGGATTATGCAACCGGGTGGAAAAGGCAGGATTGCGCATGCATTGCAGGAGAGCCCAGCCTCAGCCCAAAGGGTCCAGCCCAGGAGGGGGCAGGTGGAAAAGCGGGTGGAAAAGGCTGGAATGTGCATGCATTGCAGAAGAGTCCAGCCTCAGCTCATAATGTCCAGCCCAGGAGGTGGCGGGTGGAAAAGGCAGGAATGTGCATGCATTGCAGAAGAGCCCAACCTCAGCCCAGAGGGTCCAGCCCAGGAGGGGGCGGGTGGAAAAGGCAGGATTGCGCATGCAATGCAGAAGAGCCCAGCCTCAGCCCAGAGGGTCCAGCCTAGGAGGTGGCTGGTGGAAAAGGCAGGATTGCGCATGCATTGCAGAAGAGCCCAGTCTCAGCCCAGAGGGTATAGCCCAGGAGGTGGCAGGTGGAAAAGGCTGGATTGTGCATACATTGCAGAGGAGCCCAGCCTCAGCCCAGAGGGTCCAGCCCCGGAAGTGGCGGATGGAAAAGGCAGGATTGCGCATGGATTGCAGAAGAGCTCAGCCTCAGCCCAGAGGGTCCAGCCCAGGAGGGGGCAGGTGGAAAAGGCAGGATTGCGAATGCATTGCAGAAGAGCCCAGCCTCCACCCAGAGAGTCTTGCCCAGGAGGTGGCGGGTAGAAAAGGCAGGATTGTGCAACCGGGTGGAAAAGGCAGGATTGCACAAGGATTGCAGAAGAGCCCAGGAGGGGGTGGGTGGAAAAGGCAGGATTGCGCATGCATTGCAGAAGAGCTCAGCCCAGAGGGTCCAGCCCTGGAGGGGGGCGGGTGGAAAAGGCATGATTGCGCATATACATTGCAGAAGAGATCAGCCTCAGCCCAGAGGGTCCAGCCCAGGAGGGGGGCGGGTGGAAAAGGCAGGATTCCGCATGCATTGCAGAAGAGACCAGCCTCAGACCAGAGGGTCCAGCCCAGGAGGTGGCAGGTAGAAAAGGCAGGATTGTGCAACCGGGTGGAAAAGGCAGGATTGCGCATGCATTGCAGGAGAGCCCAGCCTCACCCCAAAGGGTCCAGCCCAGGAGGGGGCAGGTGGAAAAGCGGGTGGAAAAGGCTGGAATGTGCATGCATTGCAGAAGAGTCCAGCCTCAGCCCAGAGGGTCCAGCCCAGGAGGTGGCGGGTGGAAAAGGCAGGAATGTGCATTAATTGCAGAAGAGCCCAACCTCAGCCCAGAGGGTCCAGCCCAGGAGGGGGCGGGTGGAAAAGGCAGGATTGTGCGTGCATTGCAGAAGAGCCCAGCCTCAGCTCAGAAGGTCCAGCCCAGGAGTTGGCAGGTGGAAAAGGCAGGATTGTGAATGCATTGCAGAAGAGCTCTGCCTCAGCCCAGACGGTCCAACCCAGGAGGTTGCAGGTGTAAAAGGCAGGATTGTGAATGCATTGCAGAAGAGCCCATCCTCAGTCCAGAGGGTCCAGCCCAAGAGGGGGCAGGTGGAAAAGGCAGGATTGCGCGTGCATTGCAGAAGAGCCCAGGCTCAGCCCAGAGTGCCCAATGCAGAAGAGCCCAGGCTCAGCCCAGAGTTTCCAGCACAGGAGGGGGCGGCTGGAAAAGGCAGGATTGCGCATGCAATGCAGAAGAGCCCAGCCTCAGCCCAGACGGTCCAGCCCAGGAGGGGGCAGGTGGAAAAGGCAGGATTGCGCATGCATTGCAGAAGAGCCCAGCCTCCACCCAGAGGTTCCTGCCCAGGAGGTGGCGGGTAGAAAAGGCAGGATTGTGCAACCGGGTGGAAAAGGCAGGATTGCGCAAGGATTGCAGAAGAGCCCAGGAGGGGGTGGGTGGAAAAGGCAGGATTGCGCATGCATTGCAGAAGAGCTCTGCCCAGAGGGTCCAGCCCAGGAGGGGGGCGGGTGGAAAAGGCATGATTGCGCATATACATTGCAGAAGAGCTCAGCCTCAGCCCAGAGGGTCCAGCCCAGGAGGGGGGCGGGTGGAAAAGGCAGGATTGCGCATGCATTGCAGAAGAGACCAGCCTCAGACCAGAGGGTCCAGCCCAGGAGGTGGCAGGTAGAAAAGGCAGGATTATGCAACCAGGTGGAAAAGGCAGGATTGCGCATGCATTGCAGGAGAGCCCAGCCTCAGCACAAAGGGTCCAGCCCAGGAGGGGGCAGGTGGAAAAGCGGGTGGAAAAGGCTGGAATGTGCATGCATTGCAGAAGAGTCCAGCCTCAGCTCAGAATGTCCAGCCCAGGAGGTTGCGGGTGGAAAAGGCAGGAATGTGCATGCATTGCAGAAGAGCCCAACCTCAGCCCAGAGGGTCCAGCCCAGGAGGGGGCGGGTGGAAAAGGCAGGATTGCGCTTGCATTGCAGAAGAGACTAGCCTCAGCTCAGAAGGTCCAGCCCAGGAGTTGGCAGGTGGAAAAGGCAGGATTGTGAATGCATTGCGGAAGAGCTCTGCCTCAGCCTCAGACCAGAGGGTCCAGCCCAGGAGGAGGCAGGTGGAAAAGCGGGTGGAAAAGGCTGGAATGTGCATGCATTGCAGAAGAGCTCTGCCTCAGCCCAGAGGGTCCAGCCCAGGAGGGGGCGGGTGGAAAAGGCAGGATTGCGCGTGCATTGCAGAAGAGCCCACCCTCAGTCCAGAGGGTCCAGCCCAGGAGGGGGCAGGTGGAAAAGGCAGGATTGCGCGTGCATTGCAGAAGAGCCCAGCCTCAGCCCAGAGTGCCCAATGCAGAAGAGCCCAGGCTCAGCCCAGAGTTTCCAGCACAGGAGGGGGCGGCTGGAAAAGGCAGGATTGCGCATGCATTGCAGATGAGCCCAGCCTCAGCCCGGAGGGTCCAGCCTAGGAGGTGGCTGGTGGAAAAGGCAGGATTGCGCATGCATTGCAGAAGAGCCCAGTCTCAGCCCAGAGGGTATAGCCCAGGAGGTGGCGGGTGGAAAAGGCTGGATTGTGCATACATTGCAGAGGAGCCCAGCCTCAGCCCAGAGGGTCCAGCCCCGGAAGTGGCGGATGGAAAAGGCAGGATTGCGCATGGATTGCAGAAGAGGTCAGCCTCAGCCCAGAGGGTCCAGCCCAGGAGGGGGCGGGTGGAAATGGCAGGATTGCGCATGCATTGCAGAATAGCCCAGCCTCTGCCCAGAGGGTCCAGCCCAGGAGGGGGCAGGTGGAAAAGGCAGGATTGTGCATGCATTGCAGGAGAGCCCAGCCTCAGCCCAAAGGGTCCAGCCCAGGAGGGGGCAGGTGGAAAAGCGGGTGGAAAAGGCTGGAATGTGCATGCATTGCAGAAGAGTCCAGCCTCAGCTCAGAATGTCCAGCCCAGGAGGTGGCGGGTGGAAAAGGCAGGAATGTGCATGCATTGCAGAAGAGCCCAACCTCAGCCCAGAGGGTCCAGCCCAGGAGGGGGCGGGTGGAAAAGGCAGGATTGCGCATGCAATGCAGAAGAGCCCAGCCTCAGCCCAGAGGGTCCAGCCCAGGAGGTGGCTGGTGGAAAAGGCAGGATTGCGCATGCATTGCAGAAGAGCCCAGTCTCAGCCCAGAGGGTATAGCCCAGGAGGTGGCGGATGGAAAAGGCTGGATTGTGCATACATTGCAGAGGAGCCCAGCCTCAGCCCAGAGGGTCCAGCCTAGGAGGTGGCAGGTGGAAAAGGCAGGATTGTGAATGCATTGCAGAAGAGCTCTGCCTCAGCCTCAGACCAGAGGGTCCAGCCCAGGAGGTGGCAAGTAGAAAAGGCAGGATTGTGCAACCGGGTGGAAAAGCCAGGATTGCGCATGCATTGCAGAAGAGCCCAGTCTCAGTCCTAGAGGGAAAGAGCCTTGCCTTCCATATAAGGTTTATTTATTTATTTATGCATTTGCATAGCGTACATAACTCATGGGCATATAGATGCTAGTTTCAGGTTAGTATGTTACAAACAGCAGGACAAGGACTGCTAATGAAGTAGATGGGGTTTCAGTTTCTTAAGGAACGCGGTGTGGTAGGTCTCAGACATCAAGGCAGGGGGAAGGGAGTTTCCAAGGCGTAGCCGCAGAGACGGGGAAGCTGGTGCCTCCAGCTTTCTCTCTCTTTATGTCAAACATGCCAACTTTAAACTACACTGTGAATTTACATTTTTAAATCAGGGACACACAATTATTGTTTTATCCTATGTATACATAATTCTCTTAGGATGCCTATGCATTGAGAACTGGGCATGTGCACAGCCATCCTTTCCCGGAGACCAAGATAAAATTCTGTACAGGGTTGGATGCCACCCTGAAGACACGAATGGAGCAATTGATGTCGCTGCTGTTTTATCCTCCCATCCAAACCCTATGGCTGTCCGAATCATTATATGTGCTTCAATATTACAAACATTGTTATGTCAGGGTGAGTGTTATAAAAAATAAAATGAGCATTAAGCCCAATATGCATTATGTAGTTAGTAATTCAGACTTCCAATTTTATTATTAGCATCTTTACCAAATCTAAATATTTGTAGTTATTATTCTTATGTTCCAAAACTGCTTTTTGATTTTATGCAAAGCGGGATGAAACCCTCATTGATGTTGTTTGTCCATGTATCCTGTCTCATAGGGGTAGTTCTACAGAGTACAATAGGAGTGTACCAGACTCTTCATCTTGGAATGATAACCGTGTACTCAAAAGTGCAAATTGACAATTCTTCCAACTCCCTGAAAATTGCCAATTTCTGGCAATGTTTGCAACTCCCTGAAACATGTGTTTTCTTATTAGAGGATTTTACCCGCCGCATACTCTCTTTGCCCCAGCCCTACCTTTTTTACAGCCTTTTCGTGTCTTTTCTCCCTTTGTTTTATAATATTACTTACCTTACCATACTGACCATGAGCACTTATAATCGGTAGGTAATGTTGTCAGAATAGGTTCTGAAAATGTGAATTTCCAAATGCTCTATTGGTTATATTACTGTAAGCCTGATAGCCTCCTTTCAGAAAATAATTGATATGGTTATGGGAGGTTTGATAATGTGCTTTGCTCTGTAAGACAAGTGTGACATTAAAAAAATGTACTGGAAGTGATCATTTGAAATAAACATTGTAACATTTTAAAAACAACCAGTTAAATACTGCCCTATTTAAAATAGATGCATTTGATTAAACAAAAAAAATAACTAAAAAAACAGCCTCTCTCCTAAAACATCTGTGTTTTATTTCACTGTTCGCGCAAATGTAAGCAATGGCTGGGGTGGCTCTAACAAATTTGCACTGACATCACAACACTCACACAGAAAGAGGTAGAGGCAGAGTGAGATAGAGGACGACAGAGTGAGAGAGAGATAAGACAGGGGAGGGAGAGAGAGAGAGAGAGAGAGAGAGGCAGAAGAGAGTCCATTACTGCTGCAAAATGATCTTGCATAACTTTGAGGAACTCTAAGCTATGCGCAACACATATGACGCATCTTAATGAAAATAGATGCAAAGCAAGACCATTGCTATTAACGCTGTCCTGTTCGCATATGGCGGTTGCACAGCGGATATTCTCTGATGCTAGCTGAGCTGACAGCCCCCAACGCGCCTAGTGCACCCGCCTGACCTATTAGGCAACTGGGCCTTCAAATCTCGAATGCCAGCGCTGGATGTGGGCAGGAGGCGCCCTGGGGAATTGGGCATAGCTCCAGCGCTACTTTTCAGACGCCCATCTAATCTCTCCTGATTGGGTGTCGCAGGGCCGGGGTTGAATGGGCGGTGGAGCTCGGCAGTTCTAGACGCCTGAAGAGCGTGAGTGGCGAATAAAGTCACTGCCCTACAATAAATCTTCCCTTGGAACAATCCTGCGCTACATGTGTGTTTCCGCCTGTACATGCTACATTTCTAGTAATCGCTTCATTCTCAGCGGCTTTTCCTTTTAATTTGTTTTAGTTGATACACAACTTTTCAAATATTTTAAGGAATTACACATAAAAAAACAAAAAGTTATTTGCCCAGGAATACACACTTTGTTTAATAGGTATGTCAGGATTAGACTCATGTCTTCGGTGTAAATTAGGGGATTGCTGTTCTCTAAAGTTCACAGGGTGATTATATCAGTTTTAAAAAAAAATTATGATGGCTGGGTGTGCCCCTGGGCTACACAAGAGCTGGGTGGTTGTTCAGGAGCCCCATCTGACAGGGGCAAGCAGGTACCCCAGAGGTGGCAGAAACGCTCCGGAACCGTTAGATGACCATGGTGCAGGAATTGGAAAATGTGCCCACTAAGAAGGGTGGGCACTGGGCAGACCCCTCGAGTGAACCTCAATTCCTGGGGTTGGTTCTAGGAAACAAGCAGTGGTGGGCAGGCTTGTATTGGACTAAGTAGCTGTACCTGGCATATGTGTAATTCAGATGAAAGCATTCATACAGTGATGTGATGAGCGATTTCTCATATTTGCTGATGCAAGAATCCAGAAACCACGTGGGACACTCAGGCAGCCATCATATATGGATGCAACCGAGGACCAGAATTGAGCCTTCTCCAGCGAGTGTGGCATTCCATGGGAAACATCCTGAGGTTGTTTTTATATCCAAATATAAATTAATATACCGCCGCACCTCAGGGTCCTGGCTTCCTTCTCCAAAGCCTCATCCTCCTCTCCCTCCTAGACAGGTGGAAATAGTCTTGTTCCTGGATGGGACCACTCCTGCACTTCCCATCCTCACCCCCACCCGTATCTCCTCACTGCTTTGCCCCATCCTTATACCTCCAGCCATCCACCCCAGTATTTTTTCTGCCTCAATACAGAACACAGACTCAAACTTCCACTTGGATAGTTCTCGTATTATAATTGTTCGTTTATAACGTGCTTATTACCGATCGGTTTCTAAGCGAAAGCCGGGGATTTGGGGTGTTGCTATGTGTTGTCTTCCTTCCAAGACACACGCATTGCCCTGAGCTACGCTACCGGCCTATCTGCCCCCTGGGGTTTCCTCCAACCCTCCTCTCTTTCCCAGTATTTGCTCCAACCTCCACATGATATCTCTGTCCATCTTCCTCTCTCTCTAGTGCCTCCTCTAACCTCCTACTGATGTCTCCTCCCAACCCGCATGGTATACACCCTGGGGCGGGGGGGGGGGGGGGGGTCTAACCAAGGATAAATGTCTCCTCACCCTGACTCAGTGTTATTGCAAAAAAAGGAAGATACTTTGTGCTTGCATTGTATACTTCTTGCAGGATTATTTCCCGATAAGGTGAAGCATGTGTGAAATACTTCTCCCCGGTGTCTCCTCAAACCTCCTCCTAAAGTCTCCTTCCAACCTCCTTCTCCTCTCTAGACTCTCCTCCAGCCTGCTCCTGACGTCTCATTCCCAGCTCCTCCTTCTCTGCAGTATCGCCTCCAACCTCCTCCTGATGTCTCCATCCAACCTCCTCCTCACTAGAATCTCCACCAACCTCCTCCTAATGTCTCCTTCCGACCTGCTCCTCCAAACTATTGTCTCCTCCTGATGTCTCCTTCCAAATTCCTGCTCCTCTGTAGTATCTCTTCCAATCTTCTCCTGATCTGTCCTTCCAACCTCCTCACTAGAATCTCCTCCAACCTCCTTCTGTCTCCTTCCAACCTCCTCCTCCTCACTAGAATGTCCTCCAGCCTCCTCCTGATGTCTCCTTCCAACCTCCTCCTCCTCACTAGAATGTCCTCCAGCCTCCTCCTCATGTCTCCATCCAACCTCCTCCTCTCCTCACTAGAATCTACACCAACCTCCTCCTATTGTCTACTTCTGAACTACTTATCTGAACCAATATCTCCTCCAACCTCTTCCTGATGTCTCCTTCCAACCTCCTCCTCCTCAATAGAATCTCCTCCTGTCTCCTTCCAACCTCTTCCTCCTCACTAGAATGCCCTCCAGCCTCCTCCTGATGTCTCCATCCGACCCACTCCTCCAATTATCTCCTCCAGCCTCTTCCTCCTGTCTCCTTCCAACCTCCTCCTCCTCACTAGAATGTCCTCCAGCCTGCTCCTGATGTCTCCTTCCAACCTCCTCCTCCTCACTAGAATGTCCTCCAGCCTCCTCCTCATGTCTCCATCCAACCTCCTCCTCTCCTCACTAGAATCTACACCAACCTCCTCCTATTGTCTACTTCTGAACTGCTCACCTGAACCAATATCTCCTCCAACCTCTTCCTGATGTCTCCTTCCAACCTCCTCCTCCTCACTAGAATGCCCTCCAGCCTCCTCCCGATGTCTCCTTCCAAATTCCTGCTCCTCTGTAGTATCTCCTCCTGATGTCTCCTTCCAAACTCCTCCGCACCAACTTCCTCGCCAACGTCTTCCACCCACACCACTGTGAAACTGCTTATATATTTTCTAGGGTCAAAGTCGTTCCCATTTATCTGCTCATGCCAGAATGGATATGCATGTCTTTCATGATTGGTGGTGTGATGGGATTGGAGTGGAAGTTTGAAAAT
Organism: Ambystoma mexicanum; assembly: GCF_040938575.1. Lineage (NCBI taxonomy): Eukaryota > Metazoa > Chordata > Amphibia > Caudata > Ambystomatidae > Ambystoma > Ambystoma mexicanum. Next base: position 1,625,537,623 of record NC_090929.1, read on the forward strand.
GCGAAACATGTGACTGTAATACTGTTCTACCTCGGTAATGTGGACTGAGCCTTGTTCAAGCTCTTCAACCATCTTTCTTTCTGTGGAATACCAGTCAGTTGGTTGGCCTTGTGCAGGCCTTTCCTTTCTGACAACTGCAGCAGCGCATCTCTCTGAATGCTGACACCTCATCTTCACAGCGCTTATGACCACAATGTGGAATAGGATTGTGTTGATGTCCCGAAAAATTCTCAGGAGGTGTTTTAGTTCCTTTGTGGCTATTGGGAACTTCGAATAGAGCACGTCCCATCACCTGCAGCTTACAATAAAAATACAGAATGCAACATTTCTAGACTAGGTGGAAGGTAAGACTAACTCCCCAGCACAGTTTATCCCCCTAATTATCCATCACCAGGTGTTTTCCTAAAATCCATCAGGTTAGGGAAGAACATTTTGGGAATCATGAAACAATTTGAGGTTTCTCATGTCTTGTAATTTGGTGGGGGCGGGGATGCTGGGGTTGCCGGGATCAGAGACGCCTTGCTACAAGAGTTCCAGGTGTCTTCAAAGATCGCAAACCTTATTGCATCATATCCAATGTACCTTACAGGAGACTGGCCGGAAGGGCTTGAGCCGCTACTAGGCATCTGGTCAGTTGCCTAGAGACCCTAGCTACTCCTCACTGATGAGGCCCAACGAGGCCGAAACATGTTTGGGGATGTTTCTGGTCTTGTGCAGAAGGGATGTGACCAAGTAGATCAATGGACTGCCCCTTTTGGGGTGGGACCAAGCCTGATTTGCATATGATCTTTCCCCTTTCTGTAATGGCTTGGAAGGTGAAGAACGATGGTCTGGGAGGTTGCCCAGAGCAATGCCAGAGGTTAAGATTCAGTCTAAACCTTTCAGCCATCACCTCTTTTGTTTTGCATTTGCCTAGAGCGGCACAAAATAGGGGGAAGCATGTTACAAATAAAAAATAAAATACAGCAAATGTCTTCTGCAAGGGACCTATGCCGCTTCATTTGTGCTTCAAGATCACCGGTAAAGGACGAACTGGAACACGGACCGGGCACGCACTCACGCACCACAGATGTCTTCCACACATCCTATCTCGGCTGCGATGGGACAGACTGGCTCCTAATACTGCAACAACATACCAGCCCCTCCAGACAAGCCCCAGCCCTTTTTCTTTCCCACGCTCTGGCCCCCTTCCAGCCCAGCGGTTATGGCACTATCTTGGGCCACTGGTCTGCAAGCTGGCACCTGGGCCTCTAGTCCTGGACCTAGGTGTGCAGGACCAGAAGGCCAGGTAACTTCCTCACTCTAGGCGTCCAGCTCCAGACCAAGGTCTCCACAGCATAAGCAGAAAGCCTGAGATCCTGGCAGATGTCCCCTGTGGGCAGATCTAGGGCAGTAGAGCTGCCCCTCCAGCCTTGATAGCTGTGAAAGAAATCAGTTTAACCTAATTCTTGCATTTTTTCAGTGACTTACCTGGCCTGTTTTTTGAATATTTGTGCATACCCACATGCTTTGTCGTCTGTTATATTCTGCACAAATATACACATTCCTTGTGTGTAAAATATGTGTCAAGTCCTATTTTTCCTTTGCTATGTGTTACTTGTATGTTCATTGCATCTCCCACAATAACTGACAATTCACAGAATACAAAGTAAAAACCAGGACTCATGGAGCTACTCATGCAAGACAATGAGTCAGAGCGAGTGCTCTGCCATAAACGGAGGGCACACGTACTACCGTGTCCCCACTTTGTTTACTGGTAAAGTTTACAGGAATAGCAGAGTGTAAATAAGGGGTAATGATTGCACACTTATCCAGAACCCTGGCATTTGCTGATAACATATCTATATGTATTTAGCAGCAAGAGGGCCTACAAGATGCATTGTCAGGTGAAGTGATGTTTGTATCCCTTTAAAAGATGCTTGTTTTTCTAAAGGGTACCTGAGTATTATCTATCGATGCATTACCATGGGGAAGGCAGGGGGTTTAATTCGTAAGGGAATACAGATATATTTTAATTGTTGATCAGTGTTTAGGGGTGTGGGCACACACACCTTTCCCTCACCCAGTTGGTAATTTCATGAAGGAGGCACGTGGTCGTTCCAGTGCCCAGTGCCCCATCACTGAGGCCTAGCATCTGATGAAGGAAGCTTGCACTGCTGCAGCCCATGCAGGAGATGTTCTGTACATCGGACAAGCTTCCAATGCTCCTGCAGCTGCAGTGCATGTGAAGGAAGCTTGCACTGCCGCTGCTGTGCATTCTCTGCACGTGAGGAGATGTTGCACTGCTCCTGTCTGTGCTGCGCTTGTTCTGCAGGAGAGGAATGTTTGCACTGCCCCTGCAGTACATTTTCTGCATGTGAGGAGATACTGCACTACTCTGGCCTGTGCTGTACCTTTTCTGCGTGAGAGGAATGCTTGCACTGCCCCCGCTGTACATGACATGTGTGTGAGGAGATACTGCACTGCTCTGGCCTGTGTTGTACCTGTTCTGCGGGAGAGGAATGCTTGCACTGCCCCCGCTGTACATTGTCTGCGTGTGAGGAGATACTGCACTACTCTGGCCTGTGCTGTACCTGTTCTGCGGGAGAGGAATGCTTGCACTGCCCCTGCTGTACATTGTCTGCATGTGAGGAGATACTGCACTACTCCGGCCTGTGCTGTACTTGTTCTGCAGGAGAGGAATGTTTGCACTGCCCCTGCAGTACATTGTCTGCATGGGAGGAGATGTGGCACTGCTCCGGCCTGTGCTGTACCTGTTCTGCGGGAGAGGAATGCATGCACTGCCCCCGCTGTACATTGTCTGCATGTGAGGAGATACTGCACTACTCTGGCCTGTGCTGTACCTGTTCTGCGGGAGAGGAATGCTTGCACTGCCCCCGCTGTACATTGTCTGCATGTGAGGAGATACTGCACTACTCTGGCCTGTGCTGTACCTGTTCTGCGGGAGAGGAATGCTTGCACTGCCCCCGCTGTACATTGTCTGCATGTGAGGAGATACTGCACTACTCCGGCCTGTGCTGTACCTTGTTCTGCGGGAGAGGAATGCTTGCACTGCCCTTGCTGTACATTGTCTGCATGTGAGGAGATACTGCACTACTCCGGCCTGTGCTGTACCTTGTTCTGCAGGAGAGGAATGCTTGCACTGCCCCTGCTGTACATTGTCTGCGTGTGAGGATATACTGCACTGCTCTGGCCTGTGCTGTACCTGTTCTGCAGGAGAGGAATGCTTGCACTGCCCCCGCTGTACATTGTCTGCGTGTGAGGAGATAGTGCACTACTCCGGCCTGTGCTGTACCTGTTCTGCGGGAGAGGAATGCTTGCACTGCCCCCGCTGTACATTGTCTGCATGTGAGGAGATACTGCACTACTCTGGCCTGTGCTGTACCTGTTCTGCGGGAGAGGAATGCTTGCACTGCCCCCGCTGTACATTGTCTGCATGTGAGGAGATACTGCACTACTCTGGCCTGTGCTGTACCTGTTCTGCGGGAGAGGAATGCTTGCACTGCCCCTGCTGTACATTGTCTGCATGTGAGGAGATACTGCACTACTCTGGCCTGTGCTGTACCTGTTCTGCGGGAGAGGAATGCTTGCACTGCCCCTGCAGTACATTGTCTGCATGTGAGGAGATACTGCACTACTCCGGCCTGTGCTGTACCTGTTCTGCGGGAGAGGAATGCTTGCACTGCCCCTGCTGTACATTGTCTGCATGTGAGGATATACTGCACTGCTCTGGCCTGTGCTGTACCTGTTCTGCAGGAGAGGAATGCTTGCACTGCCCCTGCTGTACATTGTCTGCATGTGAGGAGATACTGCACTGCTCTGGCCTGTGCTGTACTTGTTCTGCAGGAGAGGAATGTTTGCACTGCCCCTGCAGTACATTGTCTGCATGGGAGGAGATGTGGCACTGCTCCGGCCTGTGCTGTACCTGTTCTGCAGGAGAGGAATGCTTGCACTGCCCCTGCTGTACATTTTCTGCATCTGAGGAGATACTGCACTACTCTGGCCTGTGCTGTACTTGTTCTGCGGGAGAGGAATGTTTGCACTGCCCCTGCAGTACATTGTCTGCATGTGAGGAGATACTGCACTACTCTGGCCTGTGCTGTACCTGTTCTGCGGGAGAGGAATGCTTGCACTGCCCCTGCTGTACATTGTCTGCATGTGAGGAGATACTGCACTACTCTGGCCTGTGCTGTACCTGTTCTGCGGGAGAGGAATGCTTGCACTGCCCCTGCTGTACATTGTCTGCATGTGAGGAGATACTGCACTACTCCGGCCTGTGCTGTACTTGTTCTGCAGGAGAGGAATGTTTGCACTGCCCCTGCAGTACATTGTCTGCATGGGAGGAGATACTGCACTACTCTGGCCTGTGCTGTACCTGTTCTGCGGGAGAGGAATGCTTGCACTGCCCCCGCTGTACATTGTCTGCATGTGAGGAGATACTGCACTACTCTGGCCTGTGCTGTACCTGTTCTGCGGGAGAGGAATGCTTGCACTGCCCCCGCTGTACATTGTCTGCATGTGAGGAGATACTGCACTACTCTGGCCTGTGCTGTACCTGTTCTGCGGGAGAGGAATGCTTGCACTGCCCCTGCAGTACATTGTCTGCATGTGAGGATATACTGCACTACTCCGGCCTGTGCTGTACCTGTTCTGCGGGAGAGGAATGCTTGCACTGCCCCTGCTGTACATTGTCTGCATGGGAGGAGATGTGTCACTGCTCCGGCCTGTGCTGTACCTGTTCTGCGGGAGAGGAATGCATGCACTGCCCCTGCAGTACATTGTCTGCATGTGAGGAGATACTGCACTACTCTGGCCTGTGCTGTACCTGTTCTGCGGGAGAGGAATGCTTGCACTGCCCCTGCAGTACATTGTCTGCATGTGAGGAGATACTGCACTACTCCGGCCTGTGCTGTACCTGTTCTGCGGGAGAGGAATGCTTGCACTGCCCCTGCAGTACATTGTCTGCATGTGAGGAGATACTGCACTACTCTGGCCTGTGCTGTACCTGTTCTGCAGGAGAGGAATGATTGCACTGCCCCTGCAGTACATTGTCTGCATGTGAGGATATACTGCACTACTCTGGCCTGTGCTGTACCTGTTCTGCTGGAGAGGAATGCTTGCACTGCCCCCGCTGTACATTGTCTGCATGGGAGGAGATGTGGCACTGCTCCGGCCTGTGCTGTACCTGTTCTGCGGGAGAGGAATGCTTGCACTGCCCCTGCAGTACATTGTCTGCATGTGAGGAGATACTGCACTACTCTGGCCTGTGCTGTACCTGTTCTGCAGGAGAGGAATGCTTGCACTGCCCCTGCAGTACATTGTCTGCATGTGAGGAGATAGTGCACTACTCTGGCCTGTGCGGCACCTGTTCTGCAGGAGAGGAATGCTTGCACTGCCCTTGCTGTACATTTTCTGCATGTGAGGAGATACTGCACTGCTCTGGCCTGTGCTGTACTTGTTCTGCGGGAGAGGAATGCTTGCACTGCCCCCGCAGTACATTGTCTGCATGTGAGGAGATACTGCACTACTCTGGCCTGTGCTGTACCTGTTCTGCAGGAGAGGAATGCTTGCACTGCCCCTGCAGTACATTGTCTGCATGTGAGGAGATAGTGCACTACTCTGGCCTGTGCGGCACCTGTTCTGCAGGAGAGGAATGCTTGCACTGCCCTTGCTGTACATTTTCTGCATGTGAGGAGTTATTGCACTGCTCCAGCTTGTGCTGTACTTGTACTGTGGGAGAGGAATGCCTGCACTGCCCCTGCGTTGCCCCTGCAGGTCCAGGCAGTGCTGGTCATTGGGCCGGCTCTGTGCGGATCCGAGATCCGGCACCAGATACGGAGTCGGATCTCGGGACCCGGCCAGAGTCAGCCGCCCAAGCCCATGAACCACACTGGAATACTTAAAAAAGAAAAACATGAGAAAAAAAGCCCCCGCGACGGCAGCATTGCCTTTTACCGCGGCTTTGGCACAGTTGTAAATGTAGTAAGCATTGTGCATTACACACCAGTGCCAAAGCCGGCGGTAAAAGGCAATGCTGCCGTCGCAGGCGCTTTTTTTATTTTTAAGTATTCCAGCATTGCTGGATGTCCACTACAAGCCACACCCCCTCTAGACCACGCCCCCTCGAGCACCGCCAACCCCCACAATCTCCCCATACTCCTCCCCCACCCAGGCCCTTGTGTTGTGGGATCCCCACCACATGTTTTCCTTTTCCACCACTGGGTCCAGCGTCATATTGCGGGAAGCTGGCACTGCCGCTGCTGAATCTGTTCTGTGGGTGAGAGAAATTTGGAAACCCCTGCCATTCTGTGCCAGTTCCGTATATGAGGAAAACAAAGCTTGGACTGCCCTTCTCCATACTGCACCTGCTCTGTGTGTTGTGGGATCCTGCTCTACCCGGCCTGCACCGTCCTTATTCTCTGTGCGAGGGAGGTCTGCCCTGTTACCTCCGCAGTGTAGCTGTTCTGTGTGGGGGGTGCGATGGAGTTTGAAGTGTCCTGCCCGTGTTATACCAGTTGGGTCTGTGTGGGAAACATGAAAAGGCTCGGACCCCACCCTACCCACACTGTGTTCATGCATGAGGGATGCCTGAACTTTTCTATTTCAGGCCATACTAGTTCTATGTGTAAGCTTGCGCTGTTGTTAAGTGCGACCTCTCAGTCTGTGGGTGACCCTGCACATGTCTGTGTGTGTGTCTGTGTCTCAAGGTGTGACCATCTGCCTCAGCCTGATAGGTAGTGTTCTCTTCATCAGGGGCCGCGCAGTGGGAATTGGGGGGCAGGCCCTCCCATTATGTAGAGGCTGTTACATCTCAGGAGCACTCTGCAAAAGGGAATGATTGCCTCCTCCGTGGAGAGACAGAGGCACCGCAAACCCTCATGTGAAACCCTCATGTGGGCGCTGTCCCAGGTGGAGGCCTGCAGGGCTTATGTCCCTGAAGGCAGCAGCAGCAGCAGGACAGAACAGCTCAAGGAACCCAGTAGGGCAGGGCTCTCCAGATGTGTGGACTACAACTCCCATTAGTCTTAGCTAGCCTAGTCAGTGCTAAGGGATCATGGCAATTGTAGTCCACAACTTCTGTAGAGCCACAAGTTGCAGACCCCTGGAATAGGCCGTCTATTTGGACATTCTGCTCATGTATTCCTATGGACCGTCCTGGAGGCTAGATTTAGGGAAGGAACTGTCAATCAACTTCCCTCCTTGATTCCCACGTTTTAAAAGAAAGCAGAGTGTTCCTGTGCATTCTTAAGCATTGTGTGACTGCGTGTGTGTGTATGTATGCAGATGTGCAAATGTGTATTTGCGTATGAGTATGCATGCACTGAGGGATTAAGGTCATGTGTCCGATTGACGGAGTACAGTGTCCGGTGGTGATATTGGTTGGAATGGTGCTTTCAAATATATCATGGGCCTATTTTGGAAACTGGTTACGAGGCAAGGCACAACCTGATGCATGGAAATACTGACAGCATATATAGGCACAGCTAGCAACAGCATACATTCTCACAGTGGCATTGTTGGGCAAAGCCAACCTGTACTTTGACCATTATGGGCCCGATTCATGGAAATGTGTGCGGAAATCCTGCAAGGGCCACGCGCAGAGAAGGACACTGCACGAGCCTATGCGCAGAAAGAAAAATGTGCACCCAGCGTGTTCATGGCTTTTACAGCGCAAAGTAACCGTATTCGCAAGTCGCGCTCGGAAGGCACCCAACACGCCCACACAAAGCCTGAACAGCCAGAACAGCTACCTTTGAGTGCTCCCCCGGGAACAAATAAATGCACCCTTCAAACAGTGTGTGGGGTCCCCTGTATGCAGGCCTGCAACTCGGGGACCCTGCACGGGGTCTCCCATAACTGTATCTGGCACCCCAAAAACATCTGTATTAAAAAATGTAACTTGGCAATAGCTCCAAAAATCTGCAAGCAAACCCCCGTAAAACATTCCTGTAATCTGCTACACTTGAAATCTAACATACGACCCCACCTGCGTGCTGCAAATCCTACACACTAGTGTACTTATGCCTGCCTTCGGGTGGCGGATCGTATAAATGACTTGTGTGACCATTTCCCCGACGAGATGTTGCGTGATCCAATCCATGAATACTTCTCGTGCCGCGCAATAGTGGGCGTGCGAGGTACTGCCTGCAGGCCGTCCCTTGAAACGCCCACCTTTTCGCAAGTTCTTTCCCATTTTTGGTGTTCTGCCCCCTTCCCAGCCCTCTGTGCAAGCCACGCCCATGCTCTGCTTGGAGTCTTGTGCAAAGCCCTCAATGGCTCGCACAGACGTGCCAAGCAGTGCAAACTCCACGCAAGTCCAGGAAAAGTACAGCACATTCGATTCCACGAATCGATAAAGGCAGATTTGCGCGCAGTTGCGCGCGCGCAAGTACCCTATTTTCCGCGCAGATCATTCCATGAATTGGGCCCTATGGACGGAAGCCACTGCCAAAATGAGGAGCATCGCTCAGATGAAACACAATCCATTTTCTATGTCCACCAGCTGAAATCATGGCTATTTCAATAGTATATATTAGGTGAAATGTATTTAGGTGAAATGCGCTTTCTGGACACAAACGCCTCAGTGTTCTTAGCACTAAACACCCTAGAAACCCACACGCACGCAGAGCCCAGGGTACTCCTGGTCTGCGGGCATCAACACAAGAACACAGCCATCTTGTTTTTCTCACTCTCATGCCGACTAATTGAAGCCCCATGCTCTCTCTTTCAGAGCTGTCAGAGTGCCTGGAGACATGCAAATGGAAACGATGCATGAGATAAATCCTGGAAAAATAACATAACAGAACAGAAAAGAACATAACATAGCAACACCTCACCTTGTTTTCACTGTCTATCAGTTGGAAAAGAAATGTGCTTGAGTCTACTGAGCTGGTCCTTACAATTCAGGGGTGCACTAGTTTGTTAACAGTTCACTTGTTATGGTTGTGGAACTGTGGAACTTTCTGAACTTTGCATTTTCGGGTCCAGGCCACCATGTTCATCAAGCCACGGTGTGTGCGCCAGCAGGCCTGATTCCATTGGCCCTGATTCGAGCTCAGTGCCCATGGAGGTGGGAACAGCAGCATGAACCTTCTGGTGGCAAAGGAACCCCAGGGTACCCTTTCAATACCTGCAGGTGTTTGGATACTCATTCACACTTGAAGAGGGTGCAGCACCCACACCCACTGCGATTCACAGTGGAGGTCACAATATCCTCTTAAATGGGTGCCGCCATCTCTCCTCTCAGTGCCTTCCATCGATTATTGGTCATCAACTGCCCATGATGGCTTATCGACGACAACACATGTTCTGCTCGCGTGCCTTTGCTGGGCCCCGAGTTGGGTGTGAGACCGCCCTCGCCACTCCTCTCACTTCAAGGTCACCCACCCTCTTCCTCTCGGGGTAACTGTCCAGCCTCTCCTGGAACCTTGCGTGTACAACAGGAGTAAGAGACCTTTCCCAGCATCCCTTTGGCTTCACTCCTCCTCCCGGGTCACCCTGCCGGAGCCTGTCAAACTGAACCACTGCCCAAGCCCAGGGCACATTCTTAACCCCTAACGTGCCAAGGACGAGTGTGCTGGTCCTTTTTGCATAGACTTGCACAAGGCCACAACTGAGATTCTGCCCCCTTTACTTGTCACGTGATGTCTAATAGACCTTCTGCCACTTGCATCCATCCGCTCTCATACTCCTAGCATTCCCAACCGACCTTATTCCCTCCACACTCATTCCTCATCTCAGTCGTGGGATAAAAGCCATACTCCCCTCCCTCTGGAATGGTTACTCACCCATGTTTGCCATCGCTCCTTGCTTCTGGTCTCCTCTCTCACTGTCCTTTCTTCCGGTCTCCTCTCTCTCGCACTGTCCTTTCTTCTGGTCTCTCTCTCTCTCTCTCTCTCTCTCTCTCTCTCTCTCTCTCTCTCTCACTGTCCTTTCTTCAGGCCTCCTCTCTCTCTCACTGTCCTTTCTTCCAGTCTCCTCTCTCTCTCACTGTCCTTTCTTCCTGTCTCCTCTCTCTCTCACTGTCCTTTCTTCAGGCCTCCTCTCTCTCTCACTGTCCTTTCTTCCAGTCTCCTCTCTCTCACTGTCCTTTCTTCTGGTCTCTCTCTCTCTCTCTCTCTCTCTCTCTCTCTCTCTCACTGTCCTTTCTTCAGGACTCCTCTCTCTCTCACTGTCCTTTCTTCAGGCCTCCTCTCTCTCTCACTGTCCTTTCTTCCTGTCTCCTCTCTCTCTCTCACTGTCCTTTCTTCAGGCCTCCTCTCTCTCTCACTGTCCTTTCTTCAGGCCTCCTCTCTCTCTCACTGTCCTTTCTTCTGGCCTCCTCTCTCTCTCTCATTGTCCTTTCTTCCTGTCTCCTCTCTCTCTCACTGTCCTTTCTTCTGGCCTCCTCTCTCTCTCTCATTGTCCTTTCTTCCGGTCTCCTCTCTCTCACTGTCCTTTCTTCTGGTCTCTCTCTCTCTCTCTCTCTCTCTCTCTCTCTCTCTCTCTCTCTCACTGTCCTTTCTTCCTGTCTCCTCTCTCTCTTTCTCACTGTCCTTTCTTCCTGTCTCCTCTCTCTCTCACTGTCCTTTCTTCTGGCCTCCTCTCTCTCTCTCATTGTCCTTTCTTCCTGTCTCCTCTGTCTCACTGTCCTTTCTTCTGGTCTCTCTCTCTCTCTCTCTCTCTCTCTCACTGTCCTTTCTTCCTGTCTCCTCTCTCTCTCTCACTGTCCTTTCTTCAGGCCTCCTCTCTCTCTCACTGTCCTTTCTTCTGGCCTCCTCTCTCTCTCTCACTGTCCTTTCTTCAGGCCTCCTCTCTCTCTCACTGTCCTTTCTTCTGGCCTCCTCTCTCTCTCTCACTGTCCTTTCTTCTGGCCTCCTCTCTCTCTCACTGTCCTTTCTTACGGTCTCCTCTCTCTCTCTCACTGTCCTATCTGCTCTTGCAGTTCCATCCTCTAGGCCCTGTTTTGGGAGAACCAATGATCCATACACCCCTAATCGATCCCGATTGCTTGAGAGATCTTACAGACCCCTGTGCCCGCTGCTCCCCGATCATGGACACCTGGCATGAGTTCCTGGCCTGAATTTCCCCAGGATGGAAATTGCCTTCCTCGTCCCGATTCTCACTCGTCTGCCGACTCCTCCACCTTTCCTTCTTGCGCGCCAGCCGAGGTTCCCCCGGCCATATTTCTGTTCCCTTCCTGCTCACTTCTGGGGGGGGGCTCAGCGGAACCCACCGGCCGCCGCATCAACCCCACTCCGGCCTCTCCTCTGACTCTCGCTCAGCCGCCTAGAAGGCTCAGTCAGGACCCTCTAGTGCAGGCCACTCTTTTCACTTTTTTGGCCATGGAGGAAGCCCCTCGCCCTCTCGTACTCTTCAGCACACCAGGACATTGGACTGCGCCAGTGTCCTTCTATCCCACTGTTTCTTTTGCCATTCTGCTGGGGGACGCCTATACCCTTCCCTGAGCCCCAAGCACCTATAGCTGCAGACCGCACCAGTAGGCATCTTCCTGTAGGACTGGCATACAACACACCTCATCTCATCAGCTGTAGCCTGCACTTAGCATGGTGCTTAGACCCCTGGCTCACATCCACTTCACTTTCCCTGCCAGGTCCACCAATCGCATTCAGCTCACTGTCAGGTCCACCAATCGCATTCAGCTCACTGCCAAGTCCACCAATCACATTCAGCGTTTGCAGTCCTTCCTGTTTCCCCATCAGAAAACTTCTAATTCCAGGAAAGCTCTCGCTGGATGGTGTTTTAGCCCTTTCCATTCTCCCTGACAAGCCTAGGAATCACTCTAATAACATCCATTAAAGTAAAGGTGTGTATGTCGGTGCACAGCACTGAAAGGTGTTCAGCGTGGTATCCAGTCATTTTTTCGAAAACATAGTTTCGAATGACAAAAGTTTTGGAAAACAAATGCATCGAAAAAAAGCATTTTTTTGTTAAAGTTTATTTTTTTACTAAAATGGGTGTAAAAAAACGGGGCCTGGGAGGACCCCGCCCATAAGTGTTTTTTTTTTTTAATGCATTTTAATTCGAAACTATGGCATTCGAAACTATGGCATTCGAAACGATCACTATAAACCGTTCAGCGTCATACCTAAAAAAGAGGACAATGACATCTTCTAACCTGCTGGGATGAAGATCCACTTTAATCGTTCGTTCGTTCGTTCGTTCGTTCGTTCGTTCGTTCATTCATTCCTAATGCACATAGGAACAGTGGCTTCTTGGCGCCTGGACAAGAGACTGAGGAGGCAAGGGAGCGAATTGAAGAGAGGCCAGGCAAGGTTTCATGGCAGCCTGGCAGAGGGCTATCAAGTAGTTAAGAACTTTCAAGGTGGCTTGTGGAAGAGGCCTTCCAAATGTTAATGGTGGGGTTATAGAAGGCGTTGCCCGCGCCCCTTGATCTGCCACCGCGTCATCAGGTACCATACATTAGCGGGAAAAGTAGCGGGAAAGAAAGAGACCAGGTGATTGTGGGGGTTACCTAGAAGACAGAGTGGGGACGCAAGAAGACACATGGCAGACAGCGGGCCAAGGAGGCTTTGCATGTCTGCATTGTCCTATAGACATGATGTCTCAGCCTCAGTGACAAACTTCAGAGAATCGCCGGGAAGAAGAAGTAGCGGGATAATGAGACAACCAAAAGTCTTTGTGAAAACCTGTTCACTTTTCTGAAGAGGGCCCAACACGCCGTACTTAATTACTAGATTCCTTCTATACAATTAAAACCTGATTGCTTAATCAATTACATTGACGTGAACTCGGGATCACTTGCGTAACTGATTAGGTGGGTGAGTGAAAAATCGTATTTCTGTTTGAAAGTTAATATACCCGGTGGTTATTCTTAATGAAGGCAGGGAATGAACATGGCCGCCCATACATCAAAAGTCACAAAGTAATTGCCTTACCATGAGGTCTTCCATCTCCTCCAACAAGGGCAGCGTCCACGCAGTCGATGAAAACAAAAACCTCCCGACCAGAGGAATCGGGAAATTTGCTCCTTAATCTCTGCCATGGACCAAATTACATGTTTTACACTGAGCACTTAACAGGGCTGTTTCTAGGCATAAGTGATACAATTGTTTGAAAAAGATCACACACTCTGGGAGAGAGCAAAGCTAGGTTTAGAAATAAGAGCACCTGTTTCCACAGCGAACAACCCATCCATTAGACCAGAGTTCCTCCCATAAACCATTCCGAGCTGGGATAAGTTATATCTTCGGATCTTCTACTTCTTCATGAATTACTTATGGAGATAATCTTGTTTTGTGTTCATAAGTATTTATTGATCCATTGTTTGATCAGAGATGCTGCATCTGGGCTTCTGAGCAAAAGGTTGAAGATTGGAACCTGGCTGTTGGGCGGTCACATAAACCAAAGAGTGGGGAAGTGAGACAAAAAGCGAGACCATCTATAACATTAGCAACATCCCCTTATCCGCCTGAAAAGCTGCCAAGACCATCTTGGCCAAGCATTTCAGGTTGCCATCATCACTGGTGGAGATCTCCTTCCTAGACCCATGTGGAATGCAAACTGCTTGCAGGGGACCACCGATGTTTGCACTGATGCTGGTGGGTCCTCAGACCGCATTCGCTAGGCACAGAGGAAGAGGAAAGAGGAAAGTGAGTCGAACTGGCTTGTACTCTTTCATTTTCCTCTCCGCCTTGTGAACAAGGAAATCCCACCAGAAAATTACGCCTTACAAGCAGCGATTCCTAATGAATTCCTATGGAATCCTCCTGGTCTTTAGGAGGTGCAAAACCTAACCGGATTCCATAGCAATACATCATGAAAGAGTAATTACAGATGCCCTGGCAAGATGGAGGTCAGCGGGTCAGAGATCTCATCCACACTGCGTGACACGCCTCTCTGCCTTGCCGCTGCAAGAAAATGGGACTGTGAGGGAAATGTGAGCGCAAAAGCATTGCACCTCGTCTTCACATCTCCACTTCCAACTCCGCCCCATTTAAAAATGAAGGATTACAATATGTTCACTCAGAAATAGAAAACACCCTGAATTTGCTGTAGCAAAGCTAGCAAAAAGTATTTAATCTCGTATCTACCTCAATGATTGATTCTCAAGATGTAATGTAACCACTCTATCTTGTATGACTGAAGTTCTATGATGTAATGTAATTGCCATACTGTTTTTCCATCAAGTCCTAACTATGTACCTTTAGCGCCGTGATACCTCTGGGTCTGGGCGCTACTAACAATTACAATAAATAAATGACCTGCAAAGGCATGAAAGAAGGAAGAGAGCAAATGGTGCAACTCCGCTCAGAAAGTGGCAAATTAGTTTGTAAGATTTCCATTAGGGATTGCCAAACAGCTGTCTGGTGACAGAAGAACTCTCCTCTCAACAGCTGGACCACAGAATCCAACCCCATGTCAGCAGAAATCTCCAAGATGTAGAATGAGTTTACCCAATCAGCTCCAACGCGAAGTAACGTGATCCCCGCCCACAAATAGTGAAAGATAAGCCGCAGTGTATGACATCAACATCAAACAATGAGCGACTTCCTACCAACTCTCCAAAATTCCAACCCCCAACACCACAAACTTCCACGTGCTCCTTGTGATCGCTGGCACCAGAGTTTGAGGATTTCCTTATAGAGTGTTCAGGGACTCCTGCCCAGCAGCTTTTCTGAAGGAACACATTGGGCCTCATTCCGAGTTTGGAGGTAGCCATGGCGCTATTAATGTGGTTCAAGTTTCCACGTCCGGCCACCGGGAATCTGATAAGGTGGTATGCTTTGAAAGTTGTATACCCTCTGTTGGCAAACTTTCCTCGCCTCCATTCCTTCCTTTCCCACCTATTCCCCTGTTAGTGCGCTGAATCTGCTCCCATTTTAAAGAACCCTAAAATAAATAAATAAATAAATAAATAAATAAATAAATAAATAAATAAATAAATATAATTAATAGCTTAAATTATGTGTCTGCTTAGTCCAGTGCAAACGTCAATCTGCTTGTTGCACAGTGAGCTAACGGAGGGTAGTGATGGCACTGTAATAACGTATGTTATTATTACCCACTTTAACATTTCTCAGTGTATCGACCTAGGAAGGATGGCATAGAAGCATGGTGCCGATTGAAGCACGAGAACGATGGGAAAAGGAGAGAGGTTCACAACAGCCCGCAGGGAGCTGCAAAGGATACAGAGGGCCTCATTAAGACCCTGGTGCTAATCGGTTAACAGCGCTGTAAAAGTCTGCGGCGCCGTTAACCCATTAGCGCCTGATTACGAGGTCTATTTGCGGGACTCGACCTTAATGGCTGGTCTACACCAGCCGTTAAAGTAGGGACCCGCAAAGGAACCTTGGTGCTAAGTATGGTACCGTAATTTGCGGTACCGTAATTAGCGCCTTCCCCATTCCCATAGAGCCCTATGAGGCGACGGTAGGAATGGGAAGGACCATGGTTCAATGGGGAATTACTGCCCCGCCAACCTTGGAATGGGGTGTTAATTCCCCATTGAACCATGGCGGACCTGTTACAACACCGGCACCAACCATGGTGTTAATAGCGCCATGGTTTAGCGCAGGTGTTGTACTGAGGGCCAGAGAATGGCAACACAAAAGAGGTGATGTTGGAAGGTTTAGTATAAATCTTAACCTCTGGCATTGCTCTGGGCAACCCTCCAGACCACTGTTCCTGCCAAGCCATTAAAAAAGTGAAAAGACCATATGCAAATCAGGCTTGAGCCCACCCCAAAAGGGGCAGTTCAGCCCGAACTGCTATGTCACATCCCTTCTTCACGAGACCACAAACATCCCCAAACATGTTTCAGTCTTGTTGGGCCTCATCAGTGAGGAGTAGCTTGGGTCTCTAGGCCCAGCAGGCATGGGACCCACGTCTGGGCATACCCGTCCCACTCGGATTGACAACAGCAGAACAAAAGAGGTGATGGTTGGAAGGTTTAGAATAAATCTTAACATCTGGCATGGCTCTGGGCAACCCTACAGACCATCGTTCTTCACCTGCCAAGGCATTACAGAAGGGGAAAGACCATATGCAAATCAGGCTTGGTCCCATCCTGGGATACAGAGAATACAAACATGGGCTGATGAGCATGAAGCAGAAAACATAGGGAAAAGGATTGGGGATTTATATAGGAAAATAAGGGATAAAGATGGAAGGTCAGATGATGTGATAACAGACGCACATAGAACGCTGTCTTTAAGTCGATTAGATCTTGATGATGTGGGAAGGGACAAAAGCCATACAAGTTGGGGCATAATGATGTCAGATGAAGAAGGAGAAGAAAACGAAAAAGCGCGAAGAGAGGGCGCATGTGTAGAAAAATGGGTAAAATGGTCAGACTTAGAGGACACTAAATAAAAAAAAACAGAACTGACACATACACAGAGCGACCATAAGTACAATTGTGCAGTACAGGGGATATATCCCTGCCTTATGTAAGCAGATTAAGGTCACTACTAGGAAGGAGACAAACAGGCGAGACTAGCCCCACCTGGAAAACAAGAAGCGTCGGTGTTAATTAAGGATAAGGAATTTCGTAATTCCCATTATTAGAGAAAGGGGTAGAACGACCACAATATATACCATGGCCACAAATTGACAAGGATAATTTGAAATGTAAATTACCTATTTTGACTTCAGGTGTGGGAAAATTGATTTATGAGTTAGAGGGAATGAAATCAAGAATGATGTTAGCAATAGGCGACATAAAAGGCCTGCTGGAAGTCATTCTAGGGGACAGGGCTGATGATACCTGGAAGCGAGCGGGGTCTGCAAGTGTGACTGCACAAAACACGACACATGATGGAGCGCCATTTAACAATTGCAGAGCAGATGTATGGAGGGATCTCAGGGTACAATATCCTGATATATGAGACATGGGTGTGATTATGACTAGGAAAATGGGTGAGGATGAAGATCCTGTTGTCTTTATTCAAGATATTCAAGTGCGATGGTGTCTCAAGATGAGAGAACTGTGGGATTAAACGGTGGCATTATCTTACCACATTTTATGTCAGGGACTGCCGACCCAGTGCAACGACAGATTAAGAAACAGGCAGGGATGGAAGCAATACCATGACCAGAAATACATATGACCATCGTACATTATTGTCGATTGTTATAGGAGAAGAATAAGAAGAAAGCTGAGAGTAGAAAGCAGGAGGAAGCAAAGTTAGTGCAGAAAAAATTGTCAAAATGAGCCATAATGGGAGCGGTATTGACAAGTGGTGAGGGATACGACCAGCGCAGCAAAGCAATGTAGTGTACCCTATGGATCAGAGTGGGTACCATTTTCGGCCATGAGGGAGAGGGAATGGACCTAGTGGAGGATGAGGTGGATTTTAAACCTCTCAGGGAGAAGGAGAATGTAATGGTTGACAGCCGCAACAATGTTGGAAATGCGTGATGATGGGACATATAGCCAGAGCATGCAGAAATAGAGGGGGATGCAGCGAAACTAGCAAACCCCAAGAGGGGGGATGAGCTGTGTTCCAGAATACAATACAGAACCAAAGGAGTATTATTCCCAAGATTACACGCAGAATCAGACACGTGCGTCACAAACACAGCAAACACATCAAGCTCCATTACAAATGCAAACGTCACAAGGGCAACCACAGCAGGTGCCTAAGCAAACACAACAGATACAACTCCTGCAAGCGCGGAGACAACAGGCCATGGTACCACAATACCATACACCTAGAATAGGGAGTGTGACCATTGTAGGAGGAAATTAATTCACAGTTACGGGGATGAATTTATATCCACAATAGGACAGCCCACATAGTGACCTGATGTGTCCAGTACTATCAGTGACACCGGACCCCCAAGAGGAACAAAGGGTCAAGGTAACGATGGGAGGCAAAACATTTTCGTTTCTTGTAGACACTGATCAATTTGTTCCTGTGCATGTGATGGAAAATGCCCAATGTCAGGCATTGCCATGAATGCACAGGGATTCTCTGGGGCAATGAGCTTAGTTCCTTTTACAGATGAATTACCAATCTCTATAGGAGAACATGTTGTGTCTATGCCATTATTGTATTCTCGGCAGACACTAGTCAACATTTTAGGGTGTGACTTAATGACAAAACTTAACATGATGATATCTTTTACTGACAAAGGAATGGTGTACTCCACTCCAGGGATACGTTATATGAATGTGAAAGAGCTTATATTAGCCCTTACAGGCCAGAAGGTATTATGAGTGGTTGCTTTTGATCCAGAAGTATTTTTTAATGGAGTGACTGTTTTATTAACATGGTTACCCAGGTTGTTCGGTAACATTTTGGAAATACCTGAAGAGTTTCAGTTTAGACCAGAAATGCCTATGGATGATGAAGAAGGACTGGTTATCCCCTTAGAGTTAAATGCAGCAGTGGTTAGAGAAGAAAGAGTGGTTGTCCATGGGACAGACAATGAGGGAATAATATGGAGAGCAGTGATAGTCCTCAGTGAAGGATATAGATCGACAGACTTGAAAGACAAGGAGCTTTCAGGGATGATTATTCAGATGATGAATTAATATTTTTCAGAAGTCTCACTTATTGGATTGAAGTAGAGAATAGAGAAATACCATAGAGAATGGCAATGGTAAAAAAGAAACCATCATTTATTTCAGGAAGAGTTAGCGAAAGTGCCAAATATTTTATGGATTGCCAGTCCATATGACGTGGGTCTATTGAAAGGAGTAGGAGCAGTTAAAATCAAGCTTAAACCAGGAGCAATCTTGCCATGTGCAAAGCAATATCCCATGTCCAGAGAAGCAGAAAAAGGTATATTTGAGACTATTTCTACTTTAATGAAGCAGGGAATATTGGTGCCATCTGAGTCCCTATGAAACACGTCTGTGTACCCAGTGACGAAATCAACTGGGGGTCATGTAGATTTATTCAGGATCTCCATCCCCTAAACAATATTGTTGAAGCAGAGTTTCCTTTAGTTCCAAATCCCACTACAATATTATGCAACATCCCATCTCAGGCCAAATATTTTACAGTTATATATTTTAAAAATGTTAATTCCCCTTAATGAGGACATACAAGATTTGACTTCATTTTCATATAGAAATACACACCTGAAACATGCATGTTTGCCTCAGAGGTACTTGAAGTCCCCCTCAATTCTTAACAGGGTCCTCCAGGTGGATTTAGCTAATAGACAGATTGAGAGTGCAATATATGTCGGTACGTAGAGGACATATTAGTGTGCAGTGAGACAGAAGAAAGATGCAGAGAAGACTCAGTTTGACTGATGATGAATCGAGCAGAAAAGGGATACAAGGCAGACAAGGAGAAGCTACAATATTGTCAAGAAGAGGTCCTGTATATATATGAAGACTTCAGAATCTAAAACAGTGAATGAAATGCACATGTATTTAGGCCTATGTAACTACTGCAGAGCCTGGGTTTTCGATTACAGCACATATATTCAACCGCTTTTAAAAGGACTTAAAATACACAGGTAGAAAAAAGTAAGATAACATGGACAGATGAAAGGACTGAGGATTTTAAGAATTAGAAAAGGCAATAAGTGCAGCCTCTATGCTAGGAATTCCAGACTATCATGACAAATTGTATCTATTTTCCAATTCAAATTGAGAAGTTATGACAGCAGCCCTCAAACAAAAAAACGAAATTAGGACATGGACCCAAACCATTGACTTACTATAATGGGATTTTAGATCCAGTAATGAAAGGCGATTACCCTTGCGAACAAGCATTAGGCGCTGCTAAATTTGCTATTGAAAATCCTCAAGTATTGCAATGGGGTGTTCAGCGACATTATTTGTTAAGCACAAATTATTTGCTATTCTAGAGAAAACCAAAAGTATATTGGCAACACAAAGAGCATCAGGATATGAGGTAATTATTTCAAACCCTGCAATTAAAATTCTTAGATGTAGAATAGTGAACCCGGCAACATTCACAGCAGAACCAGTAGGAAAGGATGACTATGTACATGACTGCACAACGTATTCTAAGTTTTATGATGACATCATTATAATTATAATTACCCTTGTTAGAGAAATGCTCTTGCAAGGGGGAAAGTCTCTTTATTGATTGTTCTTCAAATATTGACCAAATGACTGGGGAAAGGCATACTGGATCAGCAGTAGTGAAGCTGAACCAAAAGGGTGAATTTGAAGTAGCAACAAGTGCGAGATTGCCTTTGCATTGCTCAACACAGCCTGCAGAATTAGTGGCTCATATCGCTGCAGTTCAAACATATGAGGATGAGGAAGTGACAGTGTACTCTGACTCTGCCTATGTGATGTCAACTGTACATGCAGGTTTGTCATGCTGGAAAAGGAGGGGTTTCCGCCTTGTAGAAGGCACACCA
Organism: Ambystoma mexicanum; assembly: GCF_040938575.1. Taxonomy (NCBI): domain Eukaryota; kingdom Metazoa; phylum Chordata; class Amphibia; order Caudata; family Ambystomatidae; genus Ambystoma; species Ambystoma mexicanum. The sequence goes on from NC_090929.1 coordinate 1,625,557,942, forward strand.
GTGCAACATGTGTGCCTATTGGATAAGCTGATTGAGGCACTAAGACTCTGTTTGGCTATCACAGTTGTGAAATGTGCAGCCCACACTTAGAGAATAGACATGAGTTCTCATGTTAACAAAGCTGCAGATTTAGAAGCCAAAAAGGCAGCATATTTCTCAAACATTTCTGATTTTGAAGTAAAAAGTGTTAAACAGATGTCAGGGCGGTGTAATGGTAAAGGAGGGTTTTAATATGCTGTCTATTGTTCAGTTAATTGAGTTACAATGTAGAGCACCACAAGAAGAGCAGATTTATGGAGAAAGCGGGGGTGTTCTTTATCCCCCAATGAGGCAATATGGAGGCAGATTTGCACTGGAAAGCCAGTTATGCCTCTAGCATCATTCAGGTTAGTGCTGGAGCAGCTTTACTACCCCGCGCACATGACTCGAGAGTGTCTTGCTGGTACAATTGCAAAAGAGTGGTTCTCACCACATTTATTGATTCACATGTGATTTTAAATAAATGGCATTCAGGTTTTAGGCAAGGGCATAGCACAGAGACTGCACTTGATCTAAAGTCTAGACTGCTAAAGACAATGGATAAGGGTCAATCGGCTTTACTCATGCTGCTGGACTTATCCACAGCCTTTGATCTGTTATCCCATTTCTCAGACAATGCTGCACTGTGGATTGGTTCCTTCCTAAGTAATCAACTATGTAGTGTGTGTAGTAAGGAGGCCAAAGCTCAACCCTATTGCCTCAAATGTGGTGTACCTCAAGGAGCTTCTTTGTTTCCTTCATTATTTAATATTTTCACTGGTCCATTGTTTGATCGTCTGGAAGCGAATCATGTCGCTTTTACCAAATATGTGGACGACACGCAATGTGTCGTCACGTTGTCTAGTAATCATACTGAAGATGAACATACTGTAAATAAAACCTATGAACCCATTCAAACTTGGATGGTGACCAATGGCCTGGCACTTCACAAAGAAAAAACAAAATTGATGATTGTAGGCACTGAATATAAATTACGGAATTTGAGTGTGCAATACAAGTACTTCGATGTAGCGGGTGGTAGTATTAAAACACAAAAAAGTAAAGACCCTTGGTGTATATCTGGATCAGAATTTGAATATGAAAGCCCAGGTCTGTAGCTGTGTCTCCTTCATGGAATATTATGTTAAATTGCTGGCACAGATTTACCCCTATATATGGTGTGTAAACTGTGAGATTTTAGGTAGGGCTATTGTGGGCTCAAAAGTAGATTACTGCAGTAGCCTCTTGATGGGCATAGCAAATTCTGAGTGTGCAAGATTACAAACTATACAAAATACTGTATTCAGGGAGATCACTGGCTTAAAAAGACGAGATCATGTCTCTGATGCAAGGTGCTGTCTGCACTGGCTTCCCGTGGAAGTAAGACTACACTTCTGCTTACTAATTATGACCCATACATGTTTGACTGGCGTGTGCCCTTTATACCTGAGGGAATTGCTGATCCACAAATCATGTGCAGGATCTCTGAGGTCCAATCATACTAATGAGCTGGTGATACCAGCTCACAAGCTCATGCAGGCCTTCAAAGGAGCTTTTCATCTTGCTGCTCCTAAGGCATCGAATGCTCTACCCCCAGATATAAGAATAGTGACATCGACTGAGCAACTGAGAAAGAAACTGAGAAAGACCCTACTGTTTGGATACATTTTGGCTGATTTTGCTATATGGATTTCCTCTGCCTCCTATTGGAATTAGACTTCCACTTTTCAGACATTCCTCTGTACTGTCCTGTCTGTTTCTTGTTATTTGTCTGTGCCCTTAAGACTCTGGATCATGTGGTGCAGAATATACATTGATTAAAGTAAAGTAAAGTATTGGAACATGTGGCACAGTTTATTGTAAATTGCATCGTGTGCCAGAAATGTACAGCAGGGTACACTTTGCCAAGAGTGAGAGTAGCAATCCCTAGACACAGTGGCCCTCATTACGACCCTGGCGGAAAGTGACAGACCGGACCGCAACAGCGTAAATAGCGTTTCCGCCATTGCACGAAGGAGCAAAGAGCGGTCCATTCCGACCCATCGGGCACGAGCACCACGCCATGGCAGAAGTGCAAAGTCCGCGATGGCGCAAATGTCCCCAAAACGGCCCACACCGCCGCCGTACGTCGCCCTAGGTGCAATACCGCCACCCATCACAGCGGACACCGCAGAGTGCGCCTACCGGAAAGTACGGTGACCGGAAATATACGGAAACGGAAGTAAAAACATGGGCCCGGAACGGGAAACAACCTGCCGTACACCTATAAAACCACTAAAACCACACTACCACTAAAAACACAACCCTGAGACACACCCCAACCCGTCATCCACCCTAGCGAAACCAAGAAAAATGGGAAAAGCAGCGAAGAAAGCGTGCGACCGCAAGCGGCAGGTCCACTTCTCCCGCGAGGAACTCACCGTGCTAACAGAGACCCTCCAGGAGAATGCTGCCGTCGTCTTCTCCACGCAAATGACCAGGACGGCACTTGCGAACAAGAAGGCCATATGGGCTCTGGTAGCACAGCGGGTAAGCGCGGTGGGGACCGCACCCCGCACCCCACAACAATGCCGAAAGCGGTGGGACAACCTGCGGATACGCGTCCGCAGCATACTCTCTGCCAACCGCAACATTGCCACAGCCACCGGGGGAGGTCCTGAATCACCCATCAAGTTGACCCCCTGGGAAGAAATCTGTGCCTCCACCATCGGAATGGAGAGCATTGAGGGAGTCGGAGGGATGGAGAAAGGAGTGCAGACATCAGAAGAATCAGGTAGGTGGGCCAGATAAAACAATGCTAAAACCACAATGTCCAATCATGTGAAGTTCCATGTGTCCACATAGTGCAACAGGAACACATGTCCAGGAGAACGTCCACACACATCGCCCTCATAGCGCACCTTAAAACCACAATAAATACATAAATAATTAAAATCCCCTAAAACACCCACCACACGTCCAGCAGGCACACCCTAACTGCAGGCTGCCAAACAACTGCACCCTCACCCCACACACAAATGAAAGCACCTCTAAGGCCCCGACCCAAATCACCCTCATGTACCACCCCAATGCATGTGATACAATGCCATTCCAATACCCACAGACCCATTAATAACCCTCGCCCTCCTTTACTCCACCACAGGGTCCGATCCAAACGACGAGCATCAGGACACCCCTACCAGCACACCTGCAAAGAGGGCCAAGACCAACGGCCAAAGACCCTCCACCTCAGCTGCACGCATCAAGACACGGCAGCAGCACAAATCAGGTGGCAGCACAGAGGAGGGAACATCAACAGGCACCCCAGCAGCCAGCATGCCCACTACACCACCACCACAGGTCCCCCCAACGGATGCCACAGAAGGCACTGGCTCTGGTGGCAGCAGCACCATGGGTGACACCCCAATGATGGCAGCATGCTCCGACACAGAAGACGGAGATGTCGAAGTCAGATCCATCCATGACCTGTCCCAATCCCCCTGTCTGTCCCATCCCGTACAACATGAGAATACCACGCAGGGGCACCCACAAGACGACGACTGGCCATCCCCCCCAAGCCCTGTGGCAAGGCAACATGAGGTCAACAGCCCCTCTGTGACCCCCCCGCAAATGGCCATGGCCCAGCAGAGGCAACAGTCCCTCGACAAGTTAATCGGGCAACAGCAGCAACTGGCCACGCTCCTCAAGGACCATGCCGATGAATGTGGGGGCACTAAGGCAGACATAGAAACATCAACTGAGACACTCAGGGCAGAAATGGAGAGAGGTACAGAGACACTAAGGGCACAAATGGAGAGTAGCACCGAGAGCCTGAAACTCCAAATGGAGAGTAGCACCGAGAGCCTGAGAGTCCAAATGGAGAGAAGCACCGAGAGCCTGAGAGTCCAAATGGAGAGAAGCAGCGAGAGCCTGAGGGGGGAACTGCATGCGACGTCCAAAGACGTATGTGCCGAACTTGCTGCAGTGCGCCGTGTGCTCACGGAGCTCTCACAAACCCTTAGGGACATGCATGGACGTGAGCAGGCAGAGACATCTTCCGTTGCTAGTTCCGTCCAGGGCAGCCCCCAACGTAGATCTGGGAGGAACCTGCGCTCCACAGGCAGGGGTGCCCCTGACACCCGCAGAGGGGGCTTGCAATAGCGACAGTCCACTGACAATGAGCATCTTTGGACACTGGTGTTCGGGGGGGAGGTAGGAGGGTGGAGGGGGTGTGTTGGGCTCACTTGGGTGGCGGGTCGATAGGGTGTTCAACATGATAACACATATGCCATAAACAAGTGCACGATCAACCAATGCGATGTGTCGACAATGATCATTATGTACTAGGCCATCCTAGGCGTATAGTCCATATTGTGCATGTACCAGACACACACAGTGCCACGAGTCCCGTGTCCATGTATCAGCCACCAGGCGTGAGTGCTAGAAGCATGCATCAATGACATGCTGATGAATGTCACGGCCCTACGGTGCCTCGCAGACTCCTTGAGGTGCTGCCACATCCCCACCCTCATCATGACCATCATCAGGTGCTTGCAGTTCTGCGTCTGGGGGCATGGGCACATTTCTACGTACGCACATGTTGTGGAGCATGACACATGCCATCACCATCTTTGCAACCTTCTCATGGCGGTACAGGAGTGCCCCGCCAGACCTGCTGAGGCAGCGGAAACGAGTCTTCAGTAGGCCGAATGCCTGTTCAATGACTACACGGGTACGTGAGTGGGCATGGTTGTAGTCCTCCTCATGCTGGTCCCGTGGGTTCCGGACTGGTGTGAGGAGCCATCTCTTCAGTGGATACCCAGCATCACCTGTATGTGGACGATAAATGTATGATGTGTAATGCCATTGCTACGTACGCACAACCCCCCCCCCCTTCCTGCCAGGTCATTGCCGCATCACATACCCCACATCATCATGCATGAAAAGAGACTCACCGAGTAGCCAGGATCTGTTCCCTGCGTGTCGCTCCATGTAGCGTGGTATAGTAGAGTTCCTCAAGACCATAGAATCATGGGTTGATCCAGGGAATCTGGCACAACAATGTGTAATGATCCTGTTGGAGTCACACACCATCTGTACATTCAGGGAATGATATTGTTTTCGGTTGCGGTACTGGGCCTCCATGGCATGTGGGACGACCAATTCCACATGGGTGCAGTCGATGGCACCAATGCAACCCGGTATGCCGGCAAGTGCATGGAATCCCACTTTAGTGTTGGTAATGTCCTGCTCCGAGCGTGGTAGAGAGATGTAGTCGTCTGCGTGCTTCAGGAGGGCATCGAGCACTTGCAATAGTGTCCGTGAGAACAGTGGCTGAGAAATGCCATGCAACTGTCCGACTGTGTGCTGGTAGGTGCCCGTGGCCAGGAAGTGGAGTACAGACACCACCTTCAGTAGGGGTGGGATGGCGGTTGGGCTGTCTATCATGCTGACAAGGTCAGCCTGTGTCATGTCCACTATTGCGGCTATGGTGTTCCGGTCCAAACGGTAGAGGGTGTGGATCTGCTCATCAGTGAGGTTGAACGGATGTGCTCGGAGGCGTGGGATTGCGGGCTGCCTGCGTGGTGGTAGTGGCTGTGCTGGCGGCCCTTGCGGGCCCTGCCTTGGCCTCCTCCTCCTCCTGCGTCTCCTCCGTGCGGCCGGTTGTAGTTGGTGTTCGTCTTCTTCTTGGAGTTGGAGTACTTGCAGTGCTATCAGGTCCCCCAGGGCCAACATCGCGAGTCCTGCCGGTAGCATTTCGGAGTGGGTGTGGTTGTGGGAGGAGACTGGGTGTGCACTTTATGTGTTTTCAGGCTGTATGGCCTCCACCTGTGGTGATTCATTCCACCTGTGCAAGCTGCTCTCCCCTTTGGGCGAGCACGTCCCGCACACAACGCTGCTATTCGAGGAACGGCATCTTGCTATTGCAATCATGTATTTGTACCCGATGGCTGTGTAACATTTGTTGATATGTACATTCGGCTATGGTCCCATTGTTTCACATACAATCTTTGCAGTCGCGAACAGACTTGTGATGGGTCAGTGGAACGTAGTACTCGAGTAACGGTGGGCCCTCATGCATCACTGTACAGGGTTGCAACGACGGCCGGCCCATCCCATTAGTGGGTGATGGCAGTTGACATTTTCACACACAGCTGCACTAGCTGGATTAATTTGTGATTTCAAACGGCCACAGATGCCTTTTCGACGTGATGTTGCAAATGAGGAATTCGAAGGCCGGCGCTTTCGGTTTTCGGCTAGCGGAGAGGAGATGCCCACAGGTCTGACTGCAAATATAATGTTCTATTGTTCGATGTCCTTGAGACAGAGGCCATGGCGAGGAAGCAATGATTGATATGAATAGTTTGGGATGCGCTATAGTGACGTGGGCGATGAGGCCGGACGTTCCCAAAATCATGTAACTTCACAACACAGTAATTACGGGCTGGGACACTGTGGATTTTGCAGGCTGCATAACGCACAGACTCGATGGAAATCCCGAATGTCTTGTGAGTTAATATTCCGGCGTTTTCATAACAGGATGAGGGAATGATGAATGGATGCATGGCCAGCTGATTTGATACAGGGTTTGCCATGTACAGGGCTTGTTGGAATCTATCCGCCTCCCCTGCGCTATGTGATGCAGGGCTGCCATAGTGGAGCCATCGTCTATCTGGCCTTGTTGAGCCCTCCCTGTCTCGACGCGCCTTCAGACACTTGTGTCCATGCACGTTAACATTCCCATCTGATGGAATCTGTTTTGACAGACGCATGCACAGGTACACTCGTTTGGGATGGTGTTTACACCTCGATATAGATAGTTATGAGTGGCAAGTGATTTTGGGGTGGTGATGATCCTTTGGAGTGGGCTAGCATGCATATGGCTGTGGATTTAGTGTGGTCATTGGAGTGAGTTGTTCGAATGTAGTTCTGATGGCCATTCTGTTCTTTTTCTTTTCTTTTGGTTGACAGGTATCTCCTACCCTTTTGCCACTGCCATCTGTATGCCACTCCTGCAGATGGCGTTTACTCCCGACACCTGCTGCTTCGTGTTAATCAGTGGAGCAGCATTACGATCTTATGGGACGATCGCCAATGGCCCACATGCCCTTACGCAGTACTAGTGGCTCGGAGCAACATTTCGGCCTTTCAGTTGGACTAGTGCCTCCCCATTGGGACGGGCCTGCGGTTCTGTGCGCTTCCATGTTGCCTTTTCGTACGTGAATGTGGCTCTGTGTACCATGATGGGACAGGGCGTCACACAAGTAGTAGCTGGTCATTCCTTGCGGATGCAGCCCACAATGGTGATATGTGTTTTGGAGTTCATGGACTGATGGCTGTATGAGCTTGGTGATTTAGTTGTGCATTAAATTTCTATTCTGATATGGGCCGTGTAGCGTTCTTCTTTGCGAGTGATGTGGCATATTCCTATTTGGGGAGCGATGTATTGTGAGGAGATCTGCATTGGGTTCCGGTTTCGGAGTATAGTCGCGTGGTACTGTGCTGGGCGCGTTTGCCTACGGAGCCCAGTGAGGTCAGGGATGGGGGATGCCAATATGACTGTTTGGATGTTGTCATGCTCAGGGGCGGGGGATTGGGTTTTGTGTAACAGACGACGGTCAGCCAGGTGGACTGGTGGAATGTTGTGATTCTAGGAATATTGCTGGTCACAGGTGCCTGTGTTTGCGTGCGTTTCGGGGGGGAATGTGGTCATGTCCATTGGAATGGCTTCTGTATTCGTGCCATCTGTGCCCTGCAGCTCCCATTGGCCCCTCTTGTGGATCTTTTGTTCGTTGGCATGCATGGGTGACTTGTACATTTCACTGGTAGCATTGTGACTTCATTGCACCTACGAGGAGTTGTGCTTTGTGGGCAGGGAGCGGTGTACAGGCACTCAGTGGGGCCGTTTACGGTTGATTCGCGATGCCGTACTTCTCACCATGGCAGAATGGTGCTTTCCGCCATGCTTGATGGCGTTAGGTACATGTCCGCTAGGGTCGGAATTCGCGTACCCTTGCGCCATGGTGGTATTTACGGTTTGGCATGGCGCGCGCGCGTACTTGGTGCAGTTAGCGTTGGCGTTCACTACGGTGTCGCTAATGACTTCGTACTTTGCGGTGGCGGGTCATAGTCGCACCGAGCGCTATTCGATGGCGGTATTGCATCTCCGCCATCGTTTTCCGATTTCCGCCAGGGTCGTAATGAGGGCCAGTGACCCATTTCATCATCTACATATGGATTATGTTGATATGTTGCTGACATGCAATGTCTATAAGTACATACTGGTGGTGGTATGTCCCTTTTCCAAATGGATTGAGGCAGCTCCATGTATGCACCCCAATGCCACATGCGCTGCCAAGTTCCTTGTGCATGATGTGTTCCCAAGATGGCGTATGTGCAAGGTCCTGCCTCATGACAGTGAACCGCATTTTGTAAATGAATTATTTGAGCAGGTTGCTCTTTTAATGGGTATAAAACACAAGTTCTCTTCTGCCTATCACCCACCGGCGAATGGGATTTGTGCATGTTTAAATTGACTCCTTAAAGAGAGGATAGCTAAAATCAAGATCACTTTAAAGGAGGGATGGTTACATTGGGCCTCATTACACGGACGGCGGTAACCATGGCGCTATTAGCGCCATGGTTGCCGCCAGTATTTTACCGAGTCCGCCATGGTGAATGGCGGAATTATCGCCCTATTCCAAGGTGTGTGGGGGCGGTAATTCCCCATTCACCATGGCACTTCCCCCATTCCCATTTTTGCCCCCATAGGGCTCAATGGGAATGGGGAAGGCAGTAATTACGGTACCGCAAATTGCGGTACTGTAATTACCTCCAAGGTCCCTTTGCGGGTCCCGTCCTTAACGGCTGGTAAAACTAGCCGTTAAGGTAGGGTCCCACAAAGGGAACTCGTAGTAAGGCGGTAAGGGTTTACTGGCACTGGTACCCTTACCGGTACCGGTAAACCCTTACCGCCATCCGTGTAATGAGGCCCATTGCCTGCCCCTTGCACTATTTGCACTGCAAAATCTGCCTGGCTCAGATCACCACTTAACTCCTCATGAGCTGTTGACTGGATGCCAAATGAGAATACCTGTTTCTCCACCAACTAGGTTAGAAACCAATGCCCACAGTGTATTGAAGACATTAGGTGACAAGATGCATGATTATTTGGCAACTATGACCGCTAGTGTCTCTTTTGTTTCTCAACAGATCAAGAACCAGAGGGAGGGATCAAAGAGGATTGAAGAAGACAGCCAATAAATTTAACCCGACAATCTATTGAAGCAACCTAGTTTATATCCAGGGGACCAGGTGTTGGTACGAAAGTTTGTTCACATTTGGAATAAATCCTGTTTTGAGGGATCCTCTGAAGTGGAAGAAGTTACTCCCACAGCTGTCAAGCTACAAGGAAGAGGAGCCTGGCTGGACCTGCACAACATCAAACCGTTCAAAGGAGAGATCCTGACCGCTCCTGCATCTGTTGACAGTGAAGCAAGAGAAGAAGTTCTGCTCATGCATACCAGATGGTTACCAAGAGCAAGGATATAGAATCTGCGGAGTATAAAACCACTTTTAAATACAAAGTGAAATTTCTCAAATCTAATAAGCAATGAATGGACTTGCAGCTATTCTCGAAATCTTTTAGATAGGAACAAGAGACAACTATTGGGCCTCATTACGAGTTCCACAGTAACACGCCTGTGCTACTGGCGGTTTGCCGCTGTACTCGTAAAAACGTTTCCACCGCCTGATATCCCAGTTCTACCGGGACATCACAAGTCCCGGTGGCCAGGGATATCAGGCGGCAGAATGTGTAAGTACCCATTCACTTTGGGACTCCATGGGAATGGGGACATGGAAGCACCAGCACTGTTGCTAACTGTGCTTCTGTGATAACTGCGCCTGTGATAACTCCACCTAACGGGGCTGCTGCGCTTGGCAGGTCAGACCTGCTGGGCATAATGACCCAGGAAGGCAGAGTTTAGAGTGCGGCGGTCCGGAAAAGGTGCTGGTACGGTGCGACCCGGTCCCTTATTTCCGGAATGCCACATTCCGAATGTTTCCCAATGTATTGACGTATCGGATCCAATGGAAAAGAGCACACTGCAACTTCTATGCTGCCAATCATAATAACATTATACACATTCTTGTATGCTGTTTTTACTTAAAAATGGCATTCTTACCCAGCTCTGAAAAGACAACACTTGGACATTGTGACATTTCTTGGCAATCCTAAAAGCAGTCATATTATTTTCAGAATCATTATTGTGATCATCCTGCAGTTGTTTATATAAAAGTATGATTTACAAAATAATTTCAAAATTACATATTGAATTAATGGGAAGGTTCCAAAATATAAGAAACTCACTACCATCAGGAAAATCGATGAGTTTTTCTGGAACAGTAATTGTGATTTCATTCTACATTATGATTTGTCTTTATTTCCTTATTATTATGGCATTTAGGGCCTCATTGCTCAACGCCAAAGCACGTCTCGTGTCAACAATTGCTGCGCCTCAGCTATTGACGTGTTGCCATGGAAATGGCAGGACGCCTCTTTCCCCAATAAGTATAAACACACCGTTTCACAACACACAGCAGCAGATTTTCGATTCCATTCCTCTCTGTGTGTTACTTTGAGTATTCTGTGACTCGTTTCTGTGCTCTGGTCAGCTACCTTCACCGCTTGTAGCCCGTGTGAACACCTGTACCTTCTCTGTAAATGATTTTACTTTGTTTACCACACAATGGCTACAATAATGCCCCACATGTACGAGCCCGAGGATACCGAGGAGGAACTACTGTAAAGGGAAGCACGCGAAAATGATGGGGATTCGGACAGCAGTTTGGAGGACGATTCAACAGATGAAGTATTCTAAGCTACTAACATGGGTTGACAATGAAGCAGGACCGTGTGAACACCTGTACCATCTCTGTAAATTATTTTAATTTGTTTACCACACAATGGCTACAATAATGCCCTACATGTACGAGCCCGAGTATACCGAGAGGGAACTACTGTAAAGGGAAGCACGCGAAAATGATGGGGATTCGGACGGCAGTTGGGAGGACGATTCAACAGATGAAGAGCCTGGGCCTAGTCGCATGGATGGCGTCTCCACCTGGTGCACATGCAATCGGTGCGAGTTAATGCCTACCGAGGACGAGAACTGCTGCTGCTGAGAAAACTCGGGATGCCTGGCCTACATTTCGGAAGGCGAGCCACGACCGCAATGCATCACCGAGCTGGCAGACTTCTGGGCAGCCTGCCTCACACGGGCCGTGTTGAGAATAATGATGGTGCTTATGCACGAACTTCGTGCAACTGTTCATCCTCGTAATCCGAGTAACGAGTAAGTATACTCTGCTTGTCATGCCACTCCTATTTCATGTTCTTCTACTATATCCAAAATTATATATTCATATCATAGTAACGCATGAAAGTCGTTCAATAGTGTGCATTGTCTAGATAGCATTTGTCCGTGCAGAATGCCATTAGTTACAAGAATTGTCATTGACAACAAACGTTTATTAAACTTATCTTGGTCATTTAAAAACAATTTGTTTCATTCCTTTTCACAGGTGGTACAGGCTGGTGGCCTATCGTTCCTTTACATGGTGGCTTCACGGGAGGCTTGGACACTGCGTTCGAAGAGTGACACCCGCCTGTGCCGTTCGTGCCATAAGAGAAACGTTCCCGAGTGACAGCGGTCAGTACAGGGGATTTTCTCTCGCTGTGCTGCAACCTGACCTGTATAATCTATAAAGTCTTGTATTTTTGTGGCATGAAAATAAGATACAAAATAAAACACCACATATATTTTAACAACGGTTGTTTCGATTTTTTAAATGAATCAAGTGTGTCTCCATTCAAGGATGGACGTCAGTCATCTGTGCTCCGAATGGGTGAAGGTCTGGTCGCTGTGAAGCAGGGTGGTCACTATCTATCTAAGCTAACATAACATATTCTCGATAATGCATGCACTAAATAACACTTGTTCAAAGTCTTTCAGTAGGTTATTTCTCTATAAAAGTCACACATATATTTATACTAACAATTACCATTGGATTATACAAGCCTTAGGGTCTTGACCACTATAATACACCGGTTGAAGTGTGGGTCTGTGCTCACAAAAATCTCCGGTATGTGGCATTTGTTAAATGATAAGCAACGATATACTATCAAAGGCAGTTCGCACCCGTGGATGAGCGCTGGCATGTGGGGCTGTCCTGGGGCGTGAACGGCCAAGGTGCCAAACAACATGTACACTTCAAAAGGTATCCCACGCCAAGGGGCCATCGGTCACATGGCCTCCTCAGACCCTCTGTCTCCAGCCAGACATCCCCTTTAAGCAGGCCGCCCCCCTGCAATCCACATAAGTGTGTCTCCATTCAGCAGTCTTCCTGTGCCTTATCTGCACACCCCAGGCCCCTCCATCCCACCCACCCTCTATCAAAGGCAGTTTGCGTCAGTGGATGTGCGCTGTCAGGGGCGCGAAAGGCCAAGGTGCCAAACTACATGTACACTTCAAAAGGTATCCCACACCAAGGGGCCATCGGTCGCATGGCCTCCTCAGACCCTGTGTCTCCAGCCAGGCCTCCCCTTGAAGCAGGCCGCCCCCCTGCAATCCACATAATTGTGTCTCCATTCAGCAGTCTTCCTGTGCCTTATCTGCACGCCCCAGGACCATCCATCCCACCCCCTCTATCAAAGGCAGTTCGTACCCGGGGATGAGCGCTGGCATGGGGGGCTGTCACGGGCGCAAACGGCCAAGGTGCCAAACAGCATGTACACTTCAAAAGGTATCCCACGCCCAGGGGCCATCGCTCACATGGCCTCTTCAGACCCCGTGTCTCCAGCCAGGCCTCCCCTTCAAGCAGGCCGCCCCCCTTAGACCACAACATACATACGTCATTCATTCACAAACACACCCCTGTTTCTAATACTTTATAAACCACTTGATATGTCTCATGAGAACATCTTTGTGCTTTGCAAGTCAACACCTAAACGTGCTACCTGACAACAACTGAGATCTACGCTAATCTGCTCATCGTCGTGCTATCCGTGAACTTCTGTGACCGCTTAGAGCAAACCCATCAGTGTGCTACCTGTGGCCACCCACCTATTCTCCTGCAACATACTGCTCTGCTTGCTGAATCCAACTGTTTGTTGGTCAAGGTAAGGCCATGTATCCTAGTCATATTTCGCAGATTTTTAAATTTCTATCTATTTGCGAGTAGAGTACACAATAGTGCTATGTTCATTGGTCTCATTGCTATTGACTTGAGTTTCCATTGCTATGCTATCAATAGATCTATTTATTTTCATCTGTGTCAATTGTCATCGAATTGCATCCTTTGGGGGTCCAGTCTATAATGTAAGCATGTTTCCTTCTCGTGCAAGACAGAACATCCAAGGGACGAGTCACATGTTCAGATTTTAGTCACATCATTTATACATTTCTGCAGCTTATGCAAATACTAAGCCGCACATAATGAACTGGTATAGTTCCTGCGACCAAAACAAACCTTGCATTGATCATTGTATGATTCATTTACTTTTGTATCAAATCTTTATTCTTGAAGATTGTATAATAATGTCGATATTTACTTTTCAGATTTATCAACAATGCTTGCCTGTTCGATTAGCGGTTGCCCTTCGAAGACCCATGCGAAATCTGAAGGCACTACAATGCATGTATTCCCGAAAACTGTTGATCGAATAAGAGAATGGGTCAGATATTGCGGATATCCACTGGATGAGCTGGAAAGTAGAGTTCAACAAGTCTTACAGGACAAGAGGGGTGATCGATACCACATCTGCAGTTGGCACTTTTCCTTGGACATGTACACAACATCTTGGGTAACAAAGAAGAATAAACGGCGAACGACACGGAAATTGCTCGAAAACGCTATTCCCACTCTATTCGTCCACATTCCGCCACTGGTGAGTCAAGTGTCCGGATTTAGCTTTAGGCCTTGCGGTAGTGTGTAGGTAGCCGAATGGATTAATTGATATTGTAGGTGTTCTATCCCTTGTAATAATTTCGATATTCATATGAGTGTATAGCTTTTTGAATAATGACATTTATCAATATATTCTTTTTCGATTTCATAACCCACACACGAAATGTGTATATATGGGAACAGGGAACTGTGCTGTATTGAGCATTTTTCAAGTATTCTGTCGCCTTACATGGCTATTTTTAATATTGGCATTTCATTATCAATCATTAATTTACCTTTACAACTTCTTGACTATCCCTTGCATCTGAAGCAAGAACATTCTACATCCTTGACATGGTCGCAGTTATCAACCACTTCTAGCGCGTATCAGGTAATCTTACTAGGCTAATCCGCTACAGACTTGTTTTATGCATGTCAAGTAATAGTTTTATTCTATCGTTTTATTATTTTACCGAATGTTTGGTTAGTGCTTTCCAATTGATATACACCTTAGTTATCTTCCACTGGTGTTTGTTTTCGGTTATAATTAGTGTTATCCATACTAATGCAAGTACTGTCTTTCAGGGAGATGCTGAAGCGTCCGCCACATCTACAACATTTCTAGATGTTCTTCAACAGCAGGAGGAATGGATACTGACAGCTCCATCGAGCGTCATCATCAGAGCTGGAATTCTTGTCGTTTCATTCGTGGTTAGCCGTTGATATGTACCTGTGCTGTCGACCCCAGGTATGTGTTATGTTTTCACTATTGTAATCCTCACTAATGCAAGTACTATGTTTCAGGCAGTTGATGGAGTGTCAACCCCTGCACTTGATGCAGAGCCTGACATTCAAGTAATTCCAGGGGAAGTGGAAGCGGGACCATGCGTATACGAATCGGCGCAACAGCTTTCGGAAGTGCGCACTACATTTGCAACATCCATAGATATTCTTCAGCAGCACGAGGTATGGATACTGACAGCTCCATCATGTGTGATCATGTAACGTGATTCCATTTGCTATACTTTCTTCCCTATTAACGCAAGTGCTGTGTTTCAGGGAGACGACGCAGCTTCCACTACAATCACAACATCCCATTTAGATGATGCAGATGTAAATAAATCGGAGAAATAACTTGATGAAATGTGATCATATTTAGATTTTCCTTGATTCTTTTAGACAATGCATCATTTGTGGTTATCTCTTTATATGTACCTGTGCGTTCGACCCCAAGTGTGTGTTATGTTTCCAATATTGAAAACCATACTAATGCAAGTACTGTGTTTCAGGGAGACGACGGAGCTTCCACTACAATCACAACATCCCATTTTGATGATGCAGATGTAAAGGAATCGGAGAAATAAGTCGATGAAATCTGCATATTTATATTTTCCTTGATTGTTTTAGACAATGCATCATTTGTGGTTATCTCTTTATATGTACCAGTGCCGTCAACCCCAAGTGTGTGTTATGTTTCCAATATTGAAAACCATACTAATGCAAGTACTGTTTTTCAGGGAGATGCTGATGCCTCCTCTCCAATACAACCATTAATGGCAGTCCATGCAGAGCCAGAGGTATGGATACTGACAGTTCCATTGAAATAGATCATCACTGGTCGAATACTTGTCGTTTGATTGTTGCACACAATGTTTAAATCGTGTTTGGCTATTGAGATGTACCTCTGTGTTTGTCCTAACGTGTGTTTTATGCTAACAATATTTTGATACATAGTAATGAAAGTACTATGTTTCAGGGAGACGATGGAGCCTCATTCCGTGCTGTCTATGCGGATACAGAAAATATAGTCGTTGCAGCGCAAGAGGAACGGAGGACATGCAGAAACAAATCGGAGCTACAGCGTGCAGATGTTGAAGGTCGAGTCAAAAAAGTTGCAAAGAAAAAAAAACAAAAAAAGGTTAGTTACAAACAGTTCATAACTTTAAAAAAATGTTTGTGCTGGGGACTATTTTATGTTTTTTTTCCAGTCAATTGGACTACACTTTATCTTGTGTTTAAACTGAATATCCCTTTTCCAATCTCTCCTCTAGTTACCCGTGGGTGTCAGAACTATACATACACAGACAGTGAAGCAAATGAGAGATGTTGCTTGCCAGACCATGTACACTATGGAGGAACTATTAATCGAGGCGAGGCGTGTTCAGGCTCGAGATGCTCATGTCGAAAGGCCAGAACATGAATTAACTGTGTTTGGAGAATACAGCAAAGTTGCATTGGACCATTGCTACAGTACGACCGCACCACCACAAGAAGATGATATTGAATGTATTGAAGATAGCTCTGAAGTAGTTGCAGATCAATTCACAAAATATACACCCGCCAAAAAATTGCCACCCAAAAACATGTCGACTTTGTTGTGTTCTCCCATCAATGTTGAAGTAGCAGATGTCGAAATGACAGAGAATGAACCAGCCGCAGCATCCATAGACGCATCCAAACTTGATAGCAGCGATATTAATTTCCAATGTGTTGAAATCTCCGCAACGTCACAGGCCGAAACAATGTTGACGCAGGATGACAGTCTAATGAAAGAGAGCAAATACATTGTATTCGACAGTTGTTTGATGGAAATTATAAGTATGCTGAAATGTGGGCATTCAGTTATAGGGAAAGTATGTGGGAAGCCATTGATTAATGTAACTCGTCAAATAAAAGACAGTAACGTCAAAATAAATTCTGCCTGTCGATTAAATCATAGGTTCTCATGGTCTGCACATACGATGCTGGGGAAAATGCCAGCAGGCAACCTACTGTGTGCAGCTGCATCACTTTTTAGAGGCTCCAGTTTTAGAAAGTTAGAGGCTTTCTTTCAGTTTGTGGGACTCCATTTCATTTCTAAAGCGCTGTACTGCATATACCAACGTGATTATCTGTTTCCGGCCATTAGTGATGCTTGGAAAATTGAACAATTGTCTCTAGCAATTACATTCGAAGGGAAACGTTTCAGGCTAGCCGAGATGGACAGTGCGACAGCCCTGGATTTTCTGCCAAGTACTGCACCTACCACTTTCAGGACATGGATAGTAAGAACATTGTGAGTTTGGTGGTCGTGCAGGTAACACAATGTACATCCTCAGTGGCCATGGAGAAACTAGGTTTTATAAAATCAATTGAATATCTACAATCGAGGGGAATGCACATCGACCTCATAGCCACTGATAGACATGTTTCAATTGCCAAGACAATGAGAGAGCAGTTCCCACATACTAAACATCAATTTGACGTATGGCATCTTGCTAAATCAATCAGTAAGAAAATCTCGGCTGCAGGAAAAAAAAAGGTTTTGAAAGTATTTTGCAGTGGTCCCAGTCTATCACCAACCATTTTTGGTGGAGCTCAAAAACTTGTGAAGGGTCAGTGGAAATACTACTTGAAAAATGGCGGTCACTGATGCACCACTGTATCAACGTTCACCGCTGGTCAGAAAACCTACATTTCCACCAATGTGAACATGGCCCTTTGTCCACAGAGGAGGCACGGAAGAAGAAGTGGTTCATTCCATCTTCACCAACACACAAAGCCATTGAGAAGATTGTTTTCGACAAAACTCTATCAAGAGATTTGAGTGGACTGACAGAATTCTGTCACACAGGAGATTTGGAGGTGTTCCACAATATGTGCCAAAAGTACAGGCCAAAGCGCTTGCATTTTAGTTTTCGGGGCATGAAACGTCGCACTCTACTAGCGGTCTTGGCCCATAACAGCAATGTCGGACGTGAACAATCTAGGACCAGGGGTAAAGTAAGGATGCCTCACTACACTAAGGTGTTTTCAAAACGAAGTAAGCAATGGGTGATCAAACCAGTCTATGATGAAATGCAGTTCGACTTTGTGAAAGGCCTTATTGTTGCTGTATTAGAGAAGCACAGATATGGAATTTTGGACGTTTCTGTGCAGAGCATTGATCCATTGCCACCGAACATTGCAACTGTGCCATGTCCACCAGAAGCACAGCTGGTTGTGAAGTACAAATCCCAGTTTAAATAATTGCAATACGATTGTCTTTTTGTAAATAAATGTTATTGTACAGTGTACCTGTAACCCTAACCCCTACCTTCACCATCACGGGTGGCGAACAAGCTGGGTGTCATCTTTGAATTCTCTCTATTCACCTCATATAGGTGTATGTATATATTTTTCTCATGTCTCATCTCATGTAAATGAAATTGCTGCGCACTGTTAACGGAGGGGAGGCTTGCGTATTGCAAATAATAAAACACACAAACAAACAAACAATAAATCTCACTTTTAACTCAACTCCTGTGGTACTTTATACTTTCCCTGACCTTCCGCCAAAAATTAAATGTCTCCATAGTTATGATTCTTTGGGGCTGCAAAGCTCGCAGACAAAAGGGACAATATTGGGGGCTTTAGAACGCGCCAAGCGGGACGTGGCATTTGGGAGAGAAGCCAGTTCGCATTTGTACATTGTGGCGCACTACATAGAGGGATTCTAAACTTCAAGTTTTCACAGATGCCTATACTACGGAATGTTGCAAATAAAGAATGCGAAGGACAGCGGCTTTGATTTTCAGCTTGCGCCCAGAAGAGGCCCACAAGTCGCACTGGAAGTATAAGGGTCTATTGTTTTTTGACCTTGAGACAGGGACCATGCCGAAAGAACTTCATTTGAAGGGGGTGCGCAATAACGTAAGAGACGATAAGGCAGAAAATTCAGAAACTAGACCGAGTTTCATTTTAGTTCAGTATACGAAAAATCGTTGTCAAGAGCACGGTCGGATTTACAGACTGCATTACGCAGAGACACAATGGAAATTTCAAATATAATGTGAGTAAATCTTTAGACGCTTTTATACCGGAATGAAGAATTAATGAATGGATTCATGAATAAATGAATGAATGAAGAGCTAGGAAAAGCAAGGAAAACGTGTTCGTAGTGGGCACATGGGCATGCAGGACCACAGATCTCACCGATCTCGGTTCTTGGCCCAGCCACTTTTCCCTGCACTGCCTACCTGCACTACGGGACTGTCTCTGTATCCTACAGCCCCTTCTCCCGGCATTTACCTTGCACTTGCCACCAGCTGGCCCTATTATTTATCTTGTATTCTACTTACCATGTACAGCACTTTTACCCCCTCTCCCCTTCCCCTTGCGCGATCTGAAAGACATCTGGCCTTTTAGGATCGTTGTCTGTCTGCCCTTGTTCCCCCCCTGCCTCGTCGCTCCTTGAAACACTTGTGTATAGGCGCGTTACAAACGCCATATCATATATCATATCATTCCTCACGCATGTAGACTGTCGTTTCTCATTGTGTGTTGGCCTCGATTTATTTCCTTAATTTTCGCATTGATTTTAGAGCCGAACATACTCCATTGAACTATCCTTGCAAGCAAATAGTTTCTGATCGGCCGTAATAAATAAAATATTTTTTTTGTTTTCATAACAGGTATTTGATCCCGTTCTGCTACTGTCATCGGTTTGAGACACCGGCAGACGGATTCTTCAATAGACACCTGCAGCTTTGTGTGAACAACTGGAGCACGTTAACCATATTATGGGATGATCGCCAAGGACCCACATGCCCTTACGCTGTAATAGTGGCTAGAAGCAACATATCAACCTTTACGGTGGACTAGTGCCTAGTTGATGGGACAGCCTTGCGGTTCACCGTGCTTCCAAAGTGCTTCTTTTAACGAAAAGCAACACCCTGTGTACCATAAAGGAACAGCGCGTGACTCAATATAAACTTAGACGGATTTGCGGATACAGATAAAATTAAATAAATGGCTTTCGGAGTTCATATGGCAATTGCTGAATATTCTCTAAACATTTAATGTCAAATAAATGTACTTTACCAAATGTACCGTGTTGCTGTTTGATTTTAAAGTACAGTTTCACATTCCGAATTGTGGCGCGCTGTGTTGTGAGATGGTCTGTGTTGGTTTCCGGGTTCTGTGTGGAGTCGCGTAGAAGACGACTGGGCGCGTTTGCCTATGCAGCACAGTAACATCACGGAGAGAAGTGGGGAATATGAATGTTTTGATAATGTCAGGCTCGGGGGCGGGGGATTTGATTTAGTGCCGCAGAAGCAGGTCAGCCAGGGCGATGCGGCAAGTGATAGGATTATCACAAAATGGCGGCTCCCTGGTGCCTGTTTTCACGTGCGTTTAATGGACGAAAACTCGGGTAAGGTCCATAGGAAAGTTTTCTAAAATTGAGCCACTTAGGTTAAAAAAACATGGCCGACCCGTAGGGACAATACAAATCTTTACTGGACCATGGGCCTCATTCCGAGTATGGCGGTAAGGGATAGCGGCCACCGGTAACGAGACCGGTGGCGGTATTCCCTTACCGCCATTATCCGAGTTCCCTCTGCGCCCTCGCCCTTAACGCCTGCTTTGAGCAGGTGTTAAAGTCGAGGGCGCAAAGGGGCCTCCAAGCCAATAACGGTGACCGTAATGAACGGTCACCGTTATTTGCATCTTCCCCATTCCTATTGAGCCCTATGGGGGCTCATTTGGGAATGGGGAAGAGCCTTGGTGAATGGGGAATTACCGCCCCGCCAACCTTGGAATGGGGCGGTGATTCCGCCATCCACCAAGGCGCTGCCGGTCTGGGTATGGCGTCAACCAAGGCGTTAATAGCGCCATTGGTTAGCGCCGTACTCGGAATGAGGCCCCATGCCTTTAAGAGTTCCCAAAAATGAATGAATATGAAAGAAGAGGTTGCTCACCCTCCGTTGACTAAAGAGGGAGAACTATTTGTCAGCAAAGTCAATAGCAGCCTATGACAATACTCCAGCAAAGCATAGATTATTCAGCAAGACGGCAATGATATTTAAAACAATATTTAAGGAAGGACTCCAGACTGCAGTGAATTCCAAGTGGTTACAAATCACCAGATGGGAGCTCCTACAAATGATCAACACGACAATAAAAGGATTTAATGCAAACAAGGAAGAACTGAGGGCAATCCGACTCATGACTCTCTAAAACATGTATGTCCTGGACTTAATTACAGCAATAGAAGGACATGTATGCACCAAGATCGTGCCTTCTTGCTGTACATTCACATCTGCCCATAATGAAAAAAATGGAAACCTGACAGAAGCTATAATTATGCTGACAACCCTACATACGAAGACAGAGGATGAAGCTAATGAGACAGAAGAAGATGAATGGCTTTCGAGTTGGTTTTCATGGATTCCAACATGGCTTGCAAATGCCTTCAAGTTAATTGGAGCAATACAGTGTTATTATTGCTAGGATTCTGTCTTCTAAAGGATCATTATAGGATAATTCAAGAAGAAAGCATAGAAAGCTAATGGGATGAAGATAATGATCGATGTGAATGGGGACCATATACCACAGACTGAAGACACCACCCATGAGAACATAAAGAAGAGTTTGCTTGCACACCCAGGGCTGAGGTTTCATTACCCAAAGGATCATAAGAACTATATTGGACATTCGGTATTGTCCCAACCGACTGGAGAATGCTGTCACATGACCTGGAGTGTGACTGAGCATATAAAGAATGCAGGTGACCTGAGGCGGTGGGGTGACAAAAGTATGGATTCCAAAGAAACCAAAGTATGAAGAGAAGATGAAGAAGATTGAAGAGAAGGAGGTGGTTGAGGATTCAACCAGAGGGTGGAATGTAGAGGAGCAGATGGACGTATCATCCTTAGCATCCACCCCCTAATCTCCATTTTATTCGAACAGCAGGAGAAGAGCCTTATGTGGGAAACCAGGTATTGTCCCAATACCGCATCAAAACTGTATGAGAGACGATATGCACTCAGATAACCGTATCAAATGTGCCCCACACTGAAAGGGTGGAATAATATCTTCACAAACCATTGGGCAGAGAGATGTCATGAGGGAAAGAAATGAAGACGCACTGAAACGATATGTGTATACTTAAAGGATAAAGATATAACTGGAGTGTTAAGAGAAATATGTAATCGAAGATGAAGAAATCATATGTACCAAAGATATAAGTGAGGAGAGATGAAGTGAATGTACAAACGCCGAAACGCAATGTGGCTGAGACATACTGATGTTTGCTGCACAACAAAACGTAACATGGCTAATGTGGGCTTGAGAGAAAGATGGATGCCTGATTTGTGTCGAAACAAATCAAGCTACCTCAGAGACAGACCAGGGCTGCAGAGTCAGGAGATGCTGCAAAACCAGCTTCATGTGCGCAACAAAGAAGAGTCTATTTGCATGGGATCAAGGATACCACATCAAGGAGTAATTGCAAGGCACAAATGGATCCAAGTGGATAAGCCATGTACGTAAGACATATTTCTCTTAGATTAAGCAAAGAAGAAGACGTCTGCAAGCACCAAGCATTGGACAATCAAAGATGCGAAAAGCATATGCAAGGTGGAGTGAGCAAGTCTCCAGAGGCCAGAAGGAGTAATGACACCCAGCATAATTAAATCAAATAGTAGTAGATAAAAGGTCGAAATTGACAAAATTGTGGTCTCCTCACACGTGACTCAGAAGTTGAACACAAGGGCTATTCATTAAGCTCCAGATGAGGATAATGGTGCACCTACACTCCCTTTAAAGTCCCAGAGAACAGACTGCAAGGTCAACTATGAAGAAGAAGCCTTGGCTTGGGGACTGATTGATGAGAGATGATGGACTAATTGGGCAAGTGGCTAGTAGTCTGTTGTTGCTCTCTGCACCTGAGTTTCATTTTGCTTACGTGCTGCTAACAAACCCAAAGTCCAAGGTTGGGAGAGAATGACAACAATTCAGAGGGTCTATGTAGCAACATGCTTTACAATGTTGCACAGGACAACCTGCTGCTGTTATTCTGCTATAATCTGTATGATACGTATTTAGAGGTGGTTCAAAGCGTGCATACCAGATAAGGGGAATCCAGCAATATTACTAATACTTATAGGATATACAGGTACATATGTTCCCTTAACCAATCCCTCCATTCAATCGGTTTTACAGTTTGCCACATAGGATGACGTCATAGCTGAAGTACATTGAGGTATAAAACCTTTGTCTAATCAAAATCGAAGTGTGTGTGTGTGGACTACAGTTTGTTGTTCGCCGAATTGCCCTATCTTATTTGAGCTGACAATAAAGTAGTACTTTGCCATATTCTTTGAGTCTGTCTGGTTATATTGGTCTGAGATCATCATTGGTAATGACATCTAGCCCAAGAGATGCTTCAAGGTGCTATAGCACATTACAACTATTACCCAATGATAAAAGGGACTGTCCAGACCAGGTTGTATAAAAATATCTACTTTAATTATATCACAAAAGATTGTTCTAGCACACTACAAAATACAACCGACCGTGGCGAGGAATGCAGAGGATAGACAGTTTCAAAGAAGGAACAGTGATGCACTCTGGAAACTGACAGGAGGGTATTCAATGTGGTAAATAATCAGTAAACAGTTCAAGGTTACTTGGCTTCAGCACAAAGGGAGCAATGGGTCTTATAATTACTGTAACGGCATTCCAGGAAGGACCAGGGGGACAGAACCACAATGTACCTTGTGCTGTAGATGTTCTTGGTGCTCAACAGGGTCAAGGGGGGGCGTGGCTAAATGGCCGCGTAGGAGGATGTGTTCGTGTGGAGCTCCCGAGTTCCGACATTCATCCTTTTAAGAATATTGCAGTTTCCAGTGGACAACGCACGACTGTAACATAGCCAGGTGTGCATGAATATCTGGAGGCCATCCCGAGCGTTAATGCAGCTCGATCGAGCGTTGGAGCAGGAAGCTTTGACCGAAACAAGAAGCGGAGTGCCCTCCGTCCGGACACAGACAAGATGGTGGATGGAGACAAAGGGTCATAAACTGACCTCAACGCCGAACCGAGGGCACTGGCCTGAGCGGAGTGTGCGGGCTTGTCGCCGCCGCATTTGCCTAATGACACCCAGCCTGGTGGAGCACTAGCGGACCCGGCCGGCTGCTGGCAGGCAGGACCGAAGAGCGGACGCCGCTGCTCACAGTAGATGCGGGTACGACTTGGGTCCCCGTCGGGCCGTACCGCGAGACGCATGCACTGGGCTGAGGCTGGTGCCTCTGGGTGCGGGCGCTACATGCAGGCCGGCTGGTGCTGCGTGCCCGGGGCTCTGAAGCAGGACTGAGACCGTCGGGAGGAGCGGTTGCGCCGGAGGGCCCGAGCGCTGTGAATTCGGCGACAAGAGGGACACGCCAGAGCGCGCCTCGTGCAGCCGTGGCAGACCCTGCAGTAAGTGGAGCATACGGAGGCTGAGATTGGCCTCGCACGTACCGGACTCCCCACAAACGGGTTGGTCCTGGGAGATCCGTGGTGTAGATCCCTGTGGGATCTTGTGATCAATAAAGACGCCCTGCGCTCGCCTTAAGCGAGGCGTGCATACGCACCCAGGCATCGACAGAGGTGTGGTTCTTGCGCCGACCGAGCTGTAGCCTGAGTGAGCACAGGCGAAGAAGAGGAACCCCGCACCTGCGGACGGACGTGGGGCACCCCGGATGATAGCGGAGCTATGAGCTATACTGGGTAGTACGGGAGCGATAGGCCTGGCCAGACTTGCCAGTCAAGGTCAACTAGGGCCGGAGCCCCCATATACGGAGTCAAGCAACGTAATAGATCTGGAGGCCACCATGACACGGCCCCAGTGAGGAGGATCCCGGGGTGCCTGTCAGGCGCCAGGAAGGGTAGCACACGGGCCTGTGAGCCACATTGAGGCTGGAGAACAGATCGGGGCTGGAGCCCGGGCCTTGCCAATGAAGGTGACAATCACTAGTGAACGCAGGTTGACACAGCCTATTCAGGTGGTGAGATAAGCTAGCAGGATACCCAAGACACAGCCGGGCTGGGCCCTGACACTTACAAGTATCCAATACGCCCGAAGAGAGGATTGTGCGCGTGGTTTCAGCCCACTTGCCCCTGGTACATCAAAATGTCCAACAAACCCCCTAAACAAAGTGGCAGGCAGCCCACACTGGAGGATTTTGCCAGAACGCCACTAAGCACTGAAGAAGCCAAGAAGAAAGAAAAGACCCCCAACGAGGGCCCCCGCCCTATGGGTAACAAGAGATATTAGAGGCGATCGCAGACCTGAAACAGGCCCTGGAGACCAAACTAGGCCTTGCAATAGATGAACTGAAAGCTGCATTCGAGCTCCGGGTGGGTGCAGTGCAGGAGGACGTGAACCTTCTCAGGCAAGATGTAAGGTCTCTAGCGGCGCGCACGGGGGCCCTAGAAAAAGAGGTGGCTCCGAACACAGCAGCTTGCGCGGCCCATCAATCAGATCTTCACGCCCTAGTGCAACGAGTGGGTAACCTAGAGAACAGGGCGGAGGAGGCGGAAGGACGCGCCAGACGTAACAACATTCGCATTGTCAGATTGCCGGAAGGTGCTGTAGGAACTGACCCCACTGAATTCATCGAGTCCATGCTCTTGCAGGAAATACCTGGGGGAGCACTATCTCAGGGGTTCGCCGTGGAGAGGGCGCACAGGGCCCTGATGAGGAAACCGCTGCCGGGGAATCCCCCTAGGCCGGTGATCGCCAAGATCCTAAATTATCGAGACTGAGAAAAAATCCTTGAGCATTTTCGGAAGGGAGGCACGATTCAGAGGGGGGCCACGCACATAACAGCGTACCCAGACTACACCTTGCAGGTACAGCAGAGCCGTATGAACTTTGGGTTGGTGAAAAGGAGATTGCGGGAAGCTGGCCATAAGTACATACTGCTCTATCCAGCTAAACTGAAAGTATTCCACAAGAGCAGAACCTTGTTCTTCCACACTCCTGAGGACGCCATGGGATGGCTGATGTGCAGAGCTGCCCCCAGGAACCGGATGTCCAGGACAACGAAGATGGAGATAAGTAAAATGGGCTTGGAGCTTTCTGGGTGCTCTAGCAAGTGACAATGGGACTCGATTATAGTATTACATACAACTGGTGGGGGAACAAGCCTGGAACCATAGTCATAAACATGATCCGGGGGCGCTGGAAACCTTAGACATCAAAAAGGGAGTGACACAGAGCCTGACCTCACAACCCCATACCGAGAAGGTTAGGTAGGTCACTGGTAGTCCGGTGACACCCTGCCGGGCTCTGGGTCTGGGTTACTAGGTCAGAACCAAACGCGGGGGGGGGGCCTGAGATCCAGGGATGGAGCTAGGCACTTGTTTGGGTGGGGGCCGCGGTTGGGGGGAAGGGCGGTGGGGGTGTGCCGTGGTTTGCAGTTGGGGAACCGGGAGTTGAGACGGGGAAAGGGGGGTGTTGGATGGGAGGGGAAGGGTAATGAGCCAAAATGTGAACCTTAACAGGCGTGATAACAGAAGAAGGAGGGGAGTGAGACACTGTAGCCATGCAGCCAGGGTGCCTTAGATTGGTCACTTGGAATGTTAGGGGCCTAAACAGCTATCTGAAACGAAACAAGGTAATGATGTACCTGAGAAGGATGAAGATCGATATAGCGCTGTTACAAGAGACCAACCTTACTAGGGAGAAACTAGAGGTGGTTAAGAAGAAATGGAAGGGGTGTATAGGTGGAGCCACTTACTTGGCTTACGCTAGAGGGGTTATTACCTGGGTGGCACCGCATGTACCATTTCAGCCGCTCCAGGTCACGGCTGACCCAGACGGTAGATTGCTTGTCATTAGAGGGTTGTTAGAAAACCGAGAGGTGTGTATTGTGAATTTGTACGCCCCTAATCAGGACACGGCTGCCTACTACAGGACGCTATATAGTAAGATTAGCCCCCTGGTGGATGGCGGGATCCTACTATGGGGCGGAGATTTCAATTGCATGCTTAATCCCAGGGTAGACAGATCGGATAACAAAATAGACAAACCCATCCCAGCGGCTAGGGTGCTGCAGACCCTTCTGAGAGACTTTGACCTGGCTGACGTCTGGAGGCTGCTGCATACCGCGGATAGACAATATTTGCATTACACGGCACCGCATAGCCTTTACACGAGGCTAGATTACGTGTTCACCTCCAAGGGGCTGATGAAGGAGATTGAGGGAGCAGAATACAAAGCCAGGGTGCTCTCGGACCACTCCCCCCTGGTCCTGGTGTGGCGACACCAGCCCCCAAGAGCGTGAATTTCCACTTGGAGACTCAGGGCCGAGGCCCTGCAGAACCCGGGATTCCGGGAGGACGTAAGAGAGGCGATCATAGAATACTTCAAGATCAATACTGGCAGCGTTAGCTCCATGGGAACTGTGTGGGGGGCGTTTAAGGTGGTAGTACGGGGGGTCGCCATATCTAAATCTAGGGCTCTGCAGGGGGGCCTAGAACAGGAGTTGAAGGGAATCGAAGAAGAGCTGGAGGAGGTGATATGCCGCGTGGGCACCTCTAACGATGATAGAGAGAAGATGAGAAAGTTACAACAAGCTAGCCAGGAATGCTGGGACAGGTTATGTAACATAAGCTATAAGAAATATGTGGAAAGGCAGCATGCAGGAGGTGATAAGCCGGGTAGGTTGCTGGCGTGGCTATATAAGAGCGAGACGGCGCGAGTGGTGATCAGGGAAATTGAAGGAGAGGGGGGAGGGATCCAAAACACCCAGGTGGGGGTAAATGAAGAGTTTGTGAAATACTACAAGCACCTCTATGAGGATCCGGGAGGGCCGAAAGACCACGCAATCCGAGAAACGCTGGACGACGTGCGCCTTCCCACCCTAGATGAAGCTGAACGGGCAGACCTAGACGCCCCCATCACCTTAGAGGAGCTTGAGCTGGTAGCCCAGCACTTGCCCACCTGTAGGGCCCCCGGGTCTGACGGGCTTCCAAGTGAATTTTATAAAGCTTATAAACAGGAGCTGCTCCCTCCGCTGCTGGCCCACGCTGAACGAGGCATACGAGCAAGGCAGACTGCCAGAGTCCCTACGGGAGGCAGTGATTATCCCGCTCCTGAAACCGGGCAAGCCTAGCACGAACTGTGGGTCATACAGACCCCTCTCAATGCTCAATCAGGACAGTAAAATCCTCACAGCGGTGCTAGCGAATAGGCTGAAGGCTGTCATAGGTAAATTGATACACACCGACCAAACGGGCTATGTCCCAGGCAGGAACATAACGGATAACCTTAGGAGTTTGCACCATGTCATTGACCAAACTAGAGAAGACCCAGGGGAATTAGCCATAGCCTCATTAGACGCGGTAAAGGCTTTCAACTGAGTTAGATGGCCCTGGCTGACCGCGACTTTGGAGGGATATGGAATAGGACCAGGGTACCTCAGGTGGGTGGAATTGTTATACAGCTCCCCGATTGCTAGAGTTAAAACGGGTGATACGATTTCGGATAAATGGCAGCTAAGCAGGGGGACCAGACAGGGCTGCCCGTGGTCACCCATGCTATATATATTGGCATTGGAGCCATTGGCCATTTGCCTCAGACAACAGTTCAAGGAGATAGGCATCCGTACGACAGGGGGCATGCATCTGGTCTCCTTATACGCAGACGACATATTGTTGTATCTGCGGCACCCGGAGGAGAACCTGCAGTACATTCTGGAGGTAATGGAACAATTTGCTGCGCTCTCCGGCATAGCCGTGAACCCCAAGAAGTCCAGTGTGTTCCCCCTGGGAAGGTACAAGCACGCCCGGCCGAGAGCTTGCCAGTATTGCCAATACCCTGGCGCATTAAATCGTTCCGATAACTCGGAATAGACGTATATCACACCGCAGAAGAAGAACATGCACATAACACAGTAAAGGCATTGGCAGGAATCAAAAACAGCATGGGATTCTGGTCTAGGCTACCCCTGGCTATGGTGGGGAGAGCCGCTTTGCTCAAGGTGGTAGTCCTGCCCAGACTGCTACACTTTTTTACTAACCACCCGCATGTAATTCCGAGGCGCTTTTTCGCCAGCCTCCACGGCTTGTGTCGGGGCTTCATTTGGAATAACTCCAGGAACAAGGTGGCCCTCTGTAAATTGCAAAACTCGTGCGACAGGGGGAGGATAAACCTGCCGAACTTTGAACTATACTATCTGGCAGGGCAGCTGAAGTATGTAGCTAGGTGGCTGTCTGACGATGAGATGGCAGAATATAGACTGCTGGGCAGAGATCCGGCCCCCTTCTTCCTCAGAGAGGTGGTATGGCTGTCCAAATCGAGGGTCCGGGCGATGGCGGGGCTTCTGGTACTGGGCAGGGAGCTATGGCATAGAGCGTGGCAGTTATCGGGACACTCGGTTCCGTTCTCCATGCAGGCGCCGCTAGCAGCACTATGCGGAGAAGACCCCCAGTTGCTACAGGGAGTCCGCAGGTACTGGGAACCAGTAGGCCTGGCCACCCTGGGAGATATATGGCAAGAGGGGGAGGCATTGGAGTTCCCAAAACTGATAGAGGATACTGGGCTGCATGAGGGGCAGTACATAACATATATCAGAATGTTGAAAAGGGCGCAAGCACGGTGGCCACTGGCGGTGCTCTTAGCACAACCGGACGCTACTATGGAGATGATATACGATGTCTCGGAGGGTGGGCATGAGATATCTCGTATATACGAGCTGCTGGGGACCAAGGTGGAGAAGGAATTGCTCTTACTGAGGCAACTGTGGGAAGAAGAGATGGGGGAGTCCATGTCAGATGGGCTCTGGGAAAGGTCCCAGAGATACCACAAGAAAGTGTCCCGGAATGCTAGGCTTCAACAAATTCAATTGTATGTAACGCATAGAGCATACCTCACCCCCAGCAAGATCGCCAGGTTTGGAGGTCAGTTGGCTCAGAAATGCCCTAGGTGCGGGGAGGTGGAGGCCGGACTCCTACACATGTTCTGGTCCTGCTCGGAGGTGGGTAGGTTTTGGTTAGAAGTGAAGATACGCTTAGCGAGACACAGTATTGCCATGGAGGTGGAGTCGGCCTGGGCATGCATGTTGGGGGGTTTCCCTAGACCACGCAACCTAAGACACATAAGCAAAATGAAAGACCTAGCATATATCCTGGCCTAACGAAGGATAGCAATGGGCTGGAAAGCAGCCCAGAGACCGAGGATAGAGCTGTGGTGGGCTGACCTCCTGAAATGGGCAGAAGCAGAAACGACTGTCTGGTTTGACGGGGTGTGTAGGGGAGGGGAGGAAGAGGTAGGACCCCTAATTGAATGGAGACAGTTGGTGGCCACTATGAAAGGCCTGCCTCAGTCCGACCAAGGTGACGCTGAGACAGATGAAGAGGTGGCGAACCTGCCCGATGGATCACAGGCTGATGACAGGAATGAATTGGCTCAAGTTGGGGGGTTGGGAGGGAGCGGGACCTAACGACACAGATGTATCATGACACTGAACTGTAAACATATGTCCCAAGTTTTCGTTTTGTAATGTTTGCTGTGTTGTTCAAAAAAATAAAAAAATGTTTAAAAAAAAAAAAAAACAGGGTCAAGTCAGTTTCAGGGTGCTTTGCAGCTTCTTTAACAGAGTTTAAGATGGAAAACGGCTGCGGGTATCAGACGGCAGGCAGTTCAGCTACAAAAGCTGGACGGACAGCTGCAGGCCGGCCTACACGGTGGCTCAGGGTCAGAAATTGTTGTCTCAGTGCTGGTCGGTGGTTCTGAAGCACTGGTCGAGCCATCTTGGATGGCATTAGCGAATGCAGCATAACAACAGTCAGCGGTGCAGTAGGTTGCAGTTCAAGGGGCTCGACTGGCTCGAAATTGTCCTTTAAGGCGGACGTTGGTAGATGCTTGTCAATGCACTTCTCCTGGCTTCTTCACTGGGCTTGTGTCATCCTTTAAGGCAGATGGCTCAAAGCTAAGTAGAGCGTTGCAGGTAGCTGCCTTGTCCTTGGTTTAGGGTTCAGAGACTCTCTGGCACTTCCCACCAAGGAAGCTTGCTGCAGAGTCTAGCAGGGCACGCTGTGTGCTGGCTGGGTATCGGTTCTGTAGCTGCTGGAGGGTCTTCTGGATATGGTATCTCCCTCTGTTCCCTAGGAGATGTTTTGGGGAGGCATCTTGCTTCCCTCTTGGATGTCCTGGCCTTCCTTTACTGGTGGAAGATGTAAGGTAGACTGTACCTTCAGACAGGGTCCAATGCTGAGTTATTCTTGTTACTCCTGGCAAAGTCTTCAAACAATCTGCCAAAAGAGGGGCTTGGCCCTATTTTAAAGCCAAATGGAACACAGGGATTGCTGTAGGCTAAGCCTACCTTAATGATTGAATCCTGGGTCCCCACCAACAATCTCCTTTATGCGTGAGGTCATAACCAGGGTGCGTAGCAACAGAAAAGAGAAAGGGGTGACAACATGTAATACTAAGTTCCACCCATCTTCCTGTCTGTTGTGGATGAAAGGGTCTCTGGTTAATAGATCTCTCGGATTAAAGTGGCAGGTCTCCTTTGAAGCTGCATTGAGACCAGACTTTCTGGCTCCTGCAAACCACATACTCGTACCTTATGAATGGGGTCCCCCTGCGGGGATGACTACTGTAAACACGCACTCTGAGACATGACATTTCACTGTCAATTGATACTGAGGGCGGGATCTGTGGGCCTGTTTGAATTACTCCCTGATTATTATGCACATTGCTGCCACTAGCTATAAGGCTCAACAAAAGGACAGTGTGGATCCATGGAGCCTTTGTTATTTAATTAGTCTGGCCATGACAGGGATAATGTTGGCCCTTCCCCCTTCTGGAGATGCATCATTTACTCCTGTCATATCCCAAATAAATATGATAGGTGGGACTGCACCTGTAGGCTGTGTCCACCCATTGTACATTGGTCTATGTGTATGTTGTGCATTGAGCATAGGAAAATGTGTGCAGATTAGCCCCACACATTTTCCAGAGCTTGATCTACCATCATTCAATTTCATTTAAAAAATTTAAAAAGCACATGCGAGTGGACACACACAGTGTAGATGGTCGAATTCCTCACATGCCCCCCAGCCTCAACATGTGAACCACCACCCAACTGAGGGTCTGGTTCATCATCAAAGTGAAAGTACCGGCTGAAGGCATCTGCATTTCCATGCTGGGAGCCTGGCCTGTGCTGGATGTCCATATCTAATCCCTGTAGTGATAGGGACCTATGCAAAAGCTTAGGGTTCTCCCTTTGCATCACCATTAACCATCGAAGAGGCCGGTGGTCTGTCTGGATCGTAAAGTATGACCCAAAGATGTAGGGTTTCAGGTTCTTTACAGCACACACAAGTCTCTTTTTCAATGACGGCCCAGTTCCTTTCCCTTTTTGTCAATTGCCTTCTAATGTAGGCGACAGGTTGCTGTACTCCTTGAGAGTTCAGCTGCGCTAACACTGCTCCAATCCCAAAATCACAGACGTCTGTCTGGTTAATGAACTCCTGACCATAGTAGGCCTTTTCAGAAATGGGATCCGCACAATCCATCCTTTAAATCTTGAAAACAGGTTTGAACAGCAGGGGTCCAAGTTACCTTCTTCAGCATGACATCATTCAGGGGCGTGGCAATGATCCCATACACCTTGATAACCGGTATTATCCAGTGAGACCTACAAAGGCTCTCACCTGTGTCTGTGTGGTGGGGATGCATCAAATCCTTCACAGACTGTACCTTCACTTTGAGACGTAGTTTCTTACGTCCACCAACCAGGTGGCCTAGGTAAATCACTGTGCCCTGCGCTATCTGGCACTTCAGAGCCTTGATAGTCAGACCTGCATTCTGCAGCGCCTGAAGCACGTGTTTCAGGTGGGACAAGTGATCTTCCCAGGCGTGGCTGAACACAGCATTGTCGTCTAAATATGCAACGCTGATGTTTTCCAGGCCAGACAAAGCCTGGTTAACCATCCACTGAAAAGTGGCAGAGGCAGTCTTCAATCCGAAGGGCATCACAATGAACTGATAATGTCCTCCTGGGCTTGAGAATGCTGACCTCTCTCTCGCTCCATCTTTCAAGCTGACCTGCCAATACCCTGCCTTGAGGTCAAAGGTACACTTGTACTTGGCAGCGAAAAGCTTGTTATTAAGCTCATCTGCCTGAGGAATAGGTTGAGCATCTGTCTTCTTGACAGAATTGAGCTCCCCGTAGTTCACACAAAAGCGAACTTCAGTCTGTCCACCACTGTTTTTCTTTAGGGACCAGTACCACTGGATTAGCCCAGCGGCTGTGGGATGACTCTATCTCTCCTTTGGACAGCATCTTGGAAACTTCTTCCTTGATGGTGTCCCTGACCTTATCGGACATACAGTGAATCCTACTCTTCACCGGATTATTGTCTCCAGTGTCCACATCATGGGTGCACTAATCAACACGACCTTAAGTCAACGTAAAGAGAACAACAAACTGTCCCAGTAAACGGTGAGAGTCTGTCAATTGCTGTTGTGACAGGTCTATTGCAAGTTTGACACCTTCAACTGACCCATCTCTGGCTTCAGTGTACACGAGGTCGCGGAGCGTATCGGTCTCCTCCACAGTCTCAAAATCAGTCACCAATGTGTGACCAAGTGAACCCGGCTATAAAGGGGTTTTAGCCAGTTGACGTGAAAGACCCTGCACATCTGTTTAGGTCCTTTCATGTCAATGAGATAATTCAACTCACTGACATTTTCCAGCTCGCAGTAAGGCCCACTCCAGTTGTCCTGAAGGGCACTGAGTTTAACAGGCACCATAATCCACAGACACTGGTATGAAGGATAAACTGTCACTGTGGCCTTCTGGTCATGCCAGTGCTTCATCAGCTCCTGACTGACCTTTAGGTGTTTTGTCTACTGTTGCATATACTTTGCCATTCGAGACCGAAGGCCAAGTGCATAGTCCACCACATATCATGTAGGGGGTAAGGGGTTGCTCTCCCATCCCTCTTTCACTAGCCCTAGGGGACCTTGTACAGGGTGTACAAACAGAAGCTTAAATGGGCTAAATCCTACTCTGTTCTGTGGCACCTCCCGGTAGGCAAACAGAAGCTATGGAAGGAGAATATCCTGTTTTCTCCTCAGGTGCTCTTCCAAGCCACCTATCATGCCTTTCAGGGTCTTGTAGAACCATTCAGCAAGCCTGTTTGTTTGTGGATGGAAGGATGTAGAGAACCGAAAGGTGACTTCACACGCTTCCCACATAACCTTCATTTATGCTGATATAAAGTTTGATCCCCTGTCGGAAACGATTTCCTAGGGGAATTCAACATGGGAGAATATCCCAATCAGAGCCTTCGCAACCACAGGGCCTTTGATGCTCCCCAGAGGTACATCCTCAGGGTACCTTGTGAAATGTCTGTGGCACTGGGGAATCACCAACCGTCTTCTGACCTCCCCCTCAGAGTGTTTTTGCTCACTGAACAGATGTCTATCCTCCCAGTACACTTTGACGAGGCCAGGTGTCCTGCCCTTAGCCTGCTCCTACGCCTGCTTCTGCAGGCCCACCAGAGTGAGAAAATATTTCTGAGCTTTAAAGTCTGATCTGGACCCTCAGCTGAGGCAAACTCATCCAGCTTGGGCCCATGAGATCCGAGCTCACCTGGTCCTCCACCTCAGGTTCCTGCACTGTGCCTGGCAAATCTGAAGTCACTCAGTCCCCTGCTACCAAATTAGGGTCCCCAGTGGCTACTGGTCCCTCTGCTACAGGAGTAGGCAACACAGCAGTCTGTGAAACTGGACTAGAGTCTACCAGCCCTGCTGGTCCCTCCAACAATCCCTCTGGAAGCACTCCATGCTTTAAGGCTATGAGAGTCTTTAATCTGTCAGCCTCTTAGGCCCTTGGTAGTAGCCGCTGTGACTATCTCGGGATCAGGAAGATCATTACCCAACAGACATGGGACATGGATATAGTCTTTCACTGCTACACTGCACTGGGTCCTTTCGCCTTGCCAGCTGACTGTACTATCACCAAGGAGCACTTACTCTTTCCGTCAAACCCACTGATGCTACAATCAGGCCCATTGATATACTGGCCTGGCTCTACCCACTGCCAGGTGACAGGAGTTCTGTGTCCCTTGATATGCACATGTTCTAGATAGAGTTGAGTATTATTGTGAACTGGGATCTCTTCGGGAGACCCAGTACCGTTCCCACTCAGTGTAACCAATCCACATTCGGCCACTCCTTGGCTTAGTGGGAAGTCCTCCTCTAGGATGCCCACAGTAATGATGGCCTCCCCCACGAGTCCACAATTCTATATGGCTTCCTTGGGTAAGCCCTTGCAAGCATAATCCCCTTTCCTATGGCCAAGCTCCGTACACATAAAGCAACCTTTGGGTGGTGAGAATGTTGGCTGTCCCAGTGTTTGGGAAGCCTGCGCTCTTCTTTTCAGTGTGTTACGACAGAACTAAGGTTTTGCTATTTCCCTTTATTCTTTTGGAAACCTGACTACAGAGTTTCAACCTTTTTATTAAATGCTATTTGATTTAATTGTGCTGGGTGTCATTATTCATCTTGGCCTCTCCACCTTGCATATGCTTTTTGCATCTTTGATTCTCCAATACTTGGCACTTGCAGATGTTTTCTTCTTTGCTTAATCTAAGAGAAATATATCTTATGTACATGGCTAATCCTCTTGACTCCCGTTGTGCCTTGTAACTATTCCTTGATGTGGCATCCTTGATCCCAGGCCAACAGACTCTTCTTTGTTCCTCACACAAAGCTGGTTTTCCAGCATCTCCTGACTCTGCATCACTGGTCTGTCTCTTAGGTACCTTAATTGGTTTCAACATGAGTTTGGCGTCAATCTTTTTCTAATGGCCGATTGAGTCACATTATGTTTTCTTCTGCAGCAAGCTTTTATATGTCTTAGCTACCTTGCGATGTCTGAGTGCATTTTGTCTCTCATACACTCAATGTGGTACTAGGATAATGCCTGGTGACCCACAAAGGGCTCTTCTCCTGCTATTTCAATATGATGGAGATGAGTGGGCGGGACTAGGGATGACCTGTCCATCTGCTCCTCTACCTTACTTTCGCTGTGTTGCAACTAATCAAAGATCCACAACCTTCCAGAGATAAGTCTACCGTTCCGTCCACGTTACCAAAATTGGACAAGGAGGTTTATAATTTGCTTGTGTTTCCAATCTGTTCAGATCCCTTCTGGTGTACTAGAGGTGTGAGGCTGATTGATGGTTTAGAAACCGATATTCATCCTTGAACCACTGGTGCCCGTGAAGCTGATTTGTCACAGTAATTTACTGAGCTGCCGCAGATGCTAAATACCTTAGATTCAAAATGTTGTTATTGC
Organism: Ambystoma mexicanum; assembly: GCF_040938575.1. Classification (NCBI taxonomy): domain Eukaryota; kingdom Metazoa; phylum Chordata; class Amphibia; order Caudata; family Ambystomatidae; genus Ambystoma; species Ambystoma mexicanum. Next base: position 1,625,593,995 of record NC_090929.1, read on the forward strand.
TTTGCAAGGAGTCACTTCTGAAATATAAATAAGGGTTATTTATTAGAGCTCTCATATGAACAAATGATCAGAAAGCATCATACCACGGTAGCCACCACCATTCACTCACTAATAGTTAATTGAGATAATAATTAGGCTTATTAAATTATCAAAACGGTACGATTTGGGAATGATAAGAAATTCAATTCAATGTAGACATGGAACATGAAAAGGTAACGTCAATATTCAATTGAGGACAAAGGCTACCCCGGATTTTCCCTCAATGCTCAACCAATTTCGTGCAACGGGCTTCTTAGCAAATAATCTCATTATAAAAGCAAAAGCAACCAGCCTTAGTGCACATTTTCAAAATCAAATTAAGTTTTCTGCTATTTCTTAATATTTCAATTCTGCTTCGAGTGTATGAGAGACGTTATGCACTCAGACAACCGTACCAGATGTACCCTTGCACTGAAGTGGTAGCAGGAAATGTGCAACCACCACTGAATATCGAATAGCTGTAAAGAGAACCTGACTGGTGCATAGTGATGTCACTAGGAGAGGATACAATGATGCACCAAAACAATATGAGGATACTTAAATAATGAAGATATAACTGAAGAAACAAGAGTAAGCATACATACGAGTGAGAAGGAACCATGTATACAAAGAATATGAGTAACCAGATGAGTCATGAATGTATATACGCAGAAACGCAAGGGAGATGAGTCACATAGAAGCTTGCTGCAGTAAAATATATAAATGGGTGAAGCAGCCATATTGAAAAGATGGATGCCGGCCCTGAATGATAGTAAGCGAAAGGTCGAAGGAGAGAGACCAGGGTTGCAGAGCTGACAGAGGCTGGAAATACAAATGCATGCATGAACAAAGAATAGCTGACGGCAGTAGATCAAGGATGCCACAGCGAGAAGCTACTGAAGGGTACAAGCACAGTCAACGAGGATAAGCAATGTACGCATGACATATTTCTTGTAAATTAAGTATTGACAATTAAACATGCAGAAAAGCATATGTGAGATGGAAGAACCAAGTCTCCAAAGACCGAAGAGGGTAATGACATCCAGGATAATTGAATCAAATAGCACAAAATAAAAGGCGAAATTGACAAAATCGTGGTTACTTCACGCGTGGTGTAAGACCAGAAAACAATGCCTATTCATGAGCTTCAGGAAAGCTAACGATGTACCTTAACTCCCCTTAACGTTTCAGAGAAGAGAACATCCAGCAGGTCAAGTACAAAGGAAAAGCTTTGGCTGAAGGCTTGGCTGGTGAGAGATGGTAGACTAATTGGGCAAGTGGGCAGTAGTTTGACGTTGTTCTCTGCACCTGGGTTTCGATTTACTTGCTGCTAATGAGCTGAGTGTCCAAGGTTGGGAGAGAATGCCAACCAATGAAAGGGCCTATGCAATGGTGAGCATACATTGTTGGAGAAGCCAATCCACTGTTGTTATGCTGCTAGAACAGAGGATAGCCCAGGGGCAATGCGCTGGTCTTGGAAGAAAGACCACACAGAGCAACAGAGGTTGAAATCCCCGATCCACGCTTAGAAACCAAACTCAGGTATGGTATTAGGCGTGTTATAAAAAAAAAAAATTAACTAAATAAATATAATCTGTATTATACGTAGTTAGAGGGAAGGTCAGGGCTTGTAGGCCAGAGAAGTGGCAGCCAATAATGTTACTAACACTTATAGGGACTTTAAGTAGATATGTTCCCCTAACTTATCACTCCATCCCATAGGTTTTATTATTGGCCACGTAGGATGGCGCCAGAGTTGAGGTACATCACGGTTTAAAGCCTTTGTGTACCTGAAATGTAACCAAGAGTGTATGAGATAAAATCTGTTCTTCGCCAGATTTCCCTACTTTATTGAACTGATAATAAAGTAGTACTTTGCCATATTCTTTGAGCCTGTCCAGTTATTTGGGTCCAAGATTATTTGTTATGGTAATTCCATTTTGCCCATATAGTCACCCAAAAAGTTCTACTGCACACATTAAATGACGGCAAAGTCAGAATCCACTACCTTTTCTTCACCACTTTAATCTGCAGATCTTCAGCTACAGTGGGTGGCTTTTAATGGTTCAAATCCAAGTGTTAGGTGACTGACAGATGCTTACCTCATATACAGGGCATCCCGCTAGCCTTGGCAAGGGAGCCCACTCTGATTGGCCCATGATATCTTTAGCATGGCGGAGGCTGGCATCAGCTTCAGAGAAGAGATCTTCTCAAGCCCGCCTATTCTAGTCGGCTCAGTGGTTTGATATGAGTGCCATGAAACCCCTCTTGGGTTATATAGGGTGCTATGAGACCTATGGGTGTTTGGCATGTTATAAAAATTTTAATAAATAAATAAATATAAGCTTAGAAAATCAATTGATCAAAGTCAGCGGTACAAGTGTACAAAAGAAAGTGGGTATGGGACCCTGATTTTTCTATCTTTATATTTTTTTAAGAGACCCACCCTATCCCAAATAAATACATTGCTGCCATTGTCCGAACACTGCTTTTATGGTTATTGGTAAGGATACGCAAGCTGGAATAAATATTTTTTCAGTGACTTCCTGAACTCGAAGGTGGTAGGAAGGAGATGTTTAGAAGGAGGAAGTGCAAAAGCCTTTGAAGAGAGTTGGGAGCGCTTGAAATGGGGAACATCAATGCGAAAATGACTGGTGCCACTGGTACACCTGGAGAACCGGAAGATTGCCAACTTTTCAGCAAGGTGAGATGGCTGGCCTAGAATTGCCCACTTGTAGGTAATGCAGCAGATCTTGAAGAGAGTATGAGAGGGAATGGGGGGGCAATGAAGGAGTAATACCCTCAAACGTCTTAAGGCTGGTGATCGCTCAAGCTGCAGAGTGCAATACTGTTTCCAGAGATGCCAAAGAAATATAACATAAAAAGGTGATGGCTGGAAGGTTTAGAATGTATCTTAAACCAATGGCAATTGCTCTGGGCAACCCTTCAGACCATTGTTCTTCACCTGCCAAGCCATTACAGAAAGGTGAAAGACGATTGCAAATCAGACTAGCTTCAGGGTCAGTCCAGCCCAAACTGATGGGTCACATCCCTTCTGCACGAGACCACAAGCATTCTGGACATGTTTCGTTCTCAATGGGCGTCATCAGTGAGGAGTAGTTTGGATCTTTAGGACCAGCAGGCACGGGACCCACGTCTGGGCATACCCGTCCAATTCGGAGTGACAATAGCAAAACAAAAGAGGTGATGGCCGAAAGGTTTTGAATGAATCTTAACCTCTGGCATTGCTCTGGGCAACCCCCCTGACCATCGTTCTTTGCCTGTCAAGCCATTACCGAAAGGAGCAAGACCATATGCAAATCAGGCATGGTCCCACCCCCATAGGGGCAGTCGAGCCTGAACTGCTAGCTCGCATCCCTTCTGCATGAGACCAGAAGCATCCAGACATGTTTCGGCTTCATTGTGTGTCATTAGTGAGGAGTAGCTTAGGTCTCTAGGCCCAGCCAGTACAGGAGCTTGTTAAGGATTTCAATCGGTTGACACACACCTTCGTCTCAGCCTAGTATGTAGTGCACAACTGAGATGCCTTTCCCTATATTTTATGCTGATTCAATTTGAGATGGTACACAACTCGTATCACACCCCCTTTTTCAAATACCCCAGGTCACAATGGACCATGAACCAGGCCGGTTGCTGAAATGCAATATTTATTTATTTATTTTAAAATTCCAAAGAAATCATAGAATTTTTAATCTGGGGCAGCAATCACCAAAGGGGTGATAATTACAATGAAAATGAAATCAATGCACCTGGTTAACCTTCTCCTAGAACATATACACTGCACAATTGAATAGGAGCACTTTTTGATTTTAGGAAAGATAGCATCCAAGTAAAGGTTTCCCCCTGCATGTTCCCTCAAACCACAAATAAACGAATTCTGAATGGATAGAAAGAAGCAGCAGGTAGACAGGAATAAGAGGGAGGAAACAGAATCACAATCCAACCTTCCCTCACAGACTAAGAGGACTTTAAACCCTTAGCAAAGGCCTAAAATAACACTTGCATTTTACAAATAATTAATTAATGTGTGGTTAAATTATAATATAAATATGTTTTATCACAATAGCAGGTATGTTATATCACTGACATTCACAAGGCAATGGGTCAACAAAAGGCATACAATTCGAAAATGAGTAGAAAGTTTAGAGCATGCTGCAGCCAAATGACACGTGGAAAAGTTGCAATTTCCTCAATTTCCGCTTTAAATCACCCAAACGGTTGTTAATAAAAACGGGTGAATGACTCTGATTTGGAGTGCGGTTCTTGGGCTGGGGGAAAGATATATATCACAGGGACAATATAGAGGTGAAAATATGTCTCTAGCTGGTGAACTGAGAGAGATTTGGAAGGTAGAGTGAGGTTCGTTTTTAGGAAAATAGAGCAGTTAAAAGTGAGAAAATCGGTTTTGAAAGAAAGGAAAATGTTACTTACACTAAATTATCTAGGCTATACTGTTAAAGAGGAACACAGTAAGCTCCAAGGTTGATTCGCGAGGTCAACCTTGTTCCCCCAGTGCTGAACCCCAACAATAAAATATATGGAAATTAGTTTGACTACTCAAAAGGGCTTATAATTTACACCAGAAAAAATTGAAGAGAGATGGCGCTAGCACTTAAACATTAAGGACAGGATACAAGGATAATTCTAACAGTTTCAACAAGTTACCAGGGTGTAAATATGACTACTTAGAGTGTGGGATAAGGACAAAGGCAAGACAAGATTTGCTATGTGTTTCTATGGGGTGGGGATTATACTCACAGTCCACTTTTCGGTTTTGGGATTTTTGGACAGGCAACAGGTTTCTGGTCACCACACGGCAGCGCGCCTGGAAAAAGTCAGCTGGGCAAGGTCTGGTCACCGGATAGCGAACAGCTGGAAAATTCGGTTCACTCGATGGCATTACTACAGCTGGATGCAGTCAGTGGGCAAGCTGTTAGTGGGCAGCAAGGCAGTCTGATTTCATGATGCAAAAGGTGCCACAGCATTCCCCTTTTAATGGGAGATTAGTAGGTTGATTCTGGATCACTAGCCTTGCTGGGTAGGAATCAGCTTTGCTTGGGTTTTGCAGTGGGCTCTGGAGTAGGGTCAGCAATTCTTTGGCCTTGTAGTTGGAATCAGCAAGATGAATGGAGCAGATCAGGAACGCAGCACAGGAACTTCAGGAAAAGTGTGTGTCTGTCTAGTCTGTCTAGAGTCCTGTCATTGGGCCTCATTCCGAGTCCGGCGCTAACCAATGGCGGTAGTAGCGCCTTGGTCGGCACCGGACTCGTACCGGCACCGCCCTGGTCAACTCGGAATAGGGTGGTAATTTCCCATTCCACCAGGGCGGTGCCGGTACGGGTCCGGTGCCGACCAAGGCGCTACTACCGCCATTGGTTAGCGCCGGACTCGGAATGAGGCCCAATGACAGGGCTCTTCCCCATTCCCAAATGAGCCCCCATAGGACTCAATGGGAATGGGGAAATTACAAATAACGGTGACCGTACTTTACAGTCACCGTTATTGGCTAAAAAGCCCCTTTGCGCCCTCGTCCCTAACGCCTGCTAAAAGCTAAAAGCAGGCGTTAAGGACGAGGGCGAGGGCGCAAAGGGAACTCGGAATGTGGCGGTAAGGGATTACCGGCACCGGTCTCGTTAACGGTGACCGGTATCCCTTACTCGGAATGAGGCCCATTGACTCTTATTTATAATACATAGTGACATCATAGAAGTATATGGCTGGGCAGGCTTAGCTAAACACACCTCTAAACCACTGGATTGGTTATGGGTGATAGTCCTCTCCTCGCTCTCAGCTGGTTGGATTTCAAGGGCAGGATGTCAGATTGATGATGGGAGTTTTACAATGTTCAAAAAGCTCCCACAGTTACTTTAGCTAAAATCTGATTTTCCCACAAATGGTACATTTATACAGTTGAAGTCTCTTAGCAAATTACATAAAAAGGTTACATATTTTATTCAGGCCATTATTTTATTTATTTATTTTTTATTTTTTTATTTATATAGCGCTAAAAGCCCGCAGGCATCAGAGCGCTTACAAAGAGACAGGACAACAGAAAATAAGGACGGGACAAGACGTGTGGTGGCCAGTGTTAATCATAGTCGGTTAGATATACTTCCGGGATTCATTTGAAAAGTAATGTTTTCAATTTTTTTCTGAATAGGAGGTAATTGGGTTCGAGCTTCAATGAGGTGGGAAGTTCATTCCATTTTTCGATACTTAAGGTCGGGAAGGCCTTGCCAAGGCCGTGCTGCTTTTTCGTTTTGGTGGTTTGCAGTTTACCTGTGTTGGAGGATCTAAGGCGCCTAGGTGGCTCGTACCACTTGAATTGTTTCTTGAGGTAAACCAGGGCTTTGCCATATAAACAGCGATGAACCATGGTGAGAGACTTGAAGGAGATTCTCTCTTTCATAGCCAACCAACGGAGAGCCTTCCTTTCTCCGGTGATATGTTCTCTCCAAGTTCTTCCTGACCAATCCTGCAATCTGTGAGACATTGTTTTGTACATTTAATCATCTTTGGTCATTTTCAGTGTGAAATGTTCGGCCTAAAATTCTGTGACTTTCACATGCGTACATACTGTCATGGCGCCTATTTCTGTTCATTTATAACATTCCATCATGTGTCCCTTCCCCATGATTCACATTCTTCTGGCGTTCGTGTCTCATAAATGCTATTGACAGCTAAGATAACCGGCTTCAAAGTTTCTTAATAAAATAGTCTTTTGAAACAAATGGGCATCCTTTGTCCTACACTGGCCCATTTTTTTTCTTTTCAGCTACCACCAACTGTCACTTCCCCCAGAGGGAGGATGGGGTTTTCCCAGCTTGATTGAAGGTTTATTGCCCCTTCTCCACTTTGCACGTCCGTGTCCTGGAAATTCCATTGTAGAGGGCTCAGCCCAGACCAGATTCTGTCCAACCTAGTCATTATCGCTGGGGTGTTAGTATCTACTGAGAGAGCCCCTTTTGCTTCTGTCATCCTCTCAGCAGAAACCTGCCTTGGGCTGATTCCTCCCCCCATGGAGCCACTGAAGTTTGATTCAATTGTATTTATTGTTGCTCTGAATTGGAAGAAAACCTGCTGAATAGAACCATTTCATACATTGTATTTTCACAGTACAATCCCCTTTCACATTGCTAGGCAAAAAGAATTTTTGTTCAACCTAGAACTCTCAAACAAGCATTGTTCTCCTTTAGTTTGCAAAGCCCATGTTTACACATGTGGTGCAAGCTGCTAGCACTTTGTTTTCAAATTCGGTTTTTGACTTTCCACCTGGATTCCCACACTGTTTTGCAGCTATAGTTATTTTCTTTTAGGCAGTAGTTTATTTGAACCACCTATGCACTGACATTGGCATAGCCCAGAGTTCCTTTGAATTACTGATCCTTGACACTTTGTAACTTAAAAGTGAAGCTTTTTCCCGTGGGGCGAAAATTAAGTTTCTTTGTTGATTTTTCTCAGATTTGGTTTGACATAGCCTGTCATTCAGGGGTCATGCTTGGTTTTGCTGAATTACAATGGGAATATGAATGGGCATGGCAGGGCCTTATTACTAACAGTAGTTTGAGGAAAAACAGATAATAATAGTGTCAAAGCAGTATCATTTTAAGGTAAAATACCCCCTTTGCAATGGGGACTTTGGGCTGGCAGCAAAACAGTTCTGCTTTTTCACTCTATTTCTTTTGTATATGTAAGAACACACTGGTAAGCCCCCTCAGTGTGCCCCCTTGTCCCATTCAGCCCAATATGTGCTTGACGAGATGGTGCAGCCATCTTTTTGTTGCTGCAAAACGCAGTTTTGGTGCCATGGTGCCCACGGGAGCCAGTGCAGCCATTTTGCTGGTGACTGTAGATGCGCAGCTTGGTGATGTGGGGAAGTACTGCTGAGTTGGGTCAATATATCCCACAACCCCCGCCCCCCGACTCTTCTGAGATTCCTTGTCGAGGGAGAGTAGGGGAAAGTGGGATTAGTCAGGTGGGCAACGGGTCACCTCAGGTGAAGTCCTTCCATCATTCGGGAGCGGTACTTCCACAATTCTCCCGTTGTCTCATGTTGTAGTGCGGAGCGACACCCACTGCTTTCTCTTGGATCTTCCTTTATGGTGCTGACGACACCCCCAGGTTTTCTTTGATTTCTCCCTTCAGGTCGCCGGGGAGATCCTCCTTGGTCTTTGAATAGGCACAACCAGTACAAATCTATTAAATAAATAAGAACTGGTTACTTCATTTTCCCTCTAACTGCCTTCCAATAGGGTTGACATCAGTGGGACACGCATGCATTCAATAATGACAATGGGTAGTGAAGAAAAATACTTCCTGTTACATAATTATACCTATAAATCTATCTCCTTCTTGTTCTTATGCTACAGATGTCTCCCCTATCTGATTTTCTCTGGGCTCCTTGATTTGTTGCAAAGTGTGCCTAGCGTGACAACTTTTATATGGACCCATTTCTCTTCTGTCAGTTCTCCTTTGGGGATGCGGATTCTGTAGGCTAGGCCTGCGATGGTGACCTCTCCTCTTCTCTATTTTTGAACTTCAATTGCCTACGGTAGCAATGGGGCAGACCAGAAGCATTTCTTTAGGACTGCCAGGGCCCTGAGATTTACTCTCCAGTTGGAACCGGGCTTGGCAATAACTGGGATCCAAATTCATTTCGAGTTGTTTGAGGATATCACTGCCCATGTAAAAGGCAGAAAGAACACCTCGCATGACCCAACAATTACGTTCTATGCTTTTGTTGCCTATAGAAATTTTGAGCATGCACCTGCTAGGCAGGAGATGTTTGGAATTGGGAGTTTTCAAGGCCCATTTACAAACTTATTGATCAACTTAAATGTGGGAATGACTGGATCTTTTGGGAGATGCCTGAACGTGGCTTGGCTGATGAAGCTCTTACCATTGTTCACGCACACTCGTACGAGAACAGACTCACTCACCTCATTTAACTGAATATGGAGGAACAACTGTTCTCTAATTTTCTGAATATCAGCTAAACTTTGAGCTGATTTCTCATCACTTTTCACTATGGAATTGGGATTTTCAGATTGTGAATCAATATAAAACTTCAAAGTATTTCCTTCCAGTGTGGAATGCTACATGAAACTGGAACGAAGGTTGATTTTGTTGTCCTACAGCAATTAATGTCACGTCAGGTATTTGATTGTTCTGGAAATTAAACTGAATATGATCAGGTTTTTGTTCAACCATGTGGCATGTGCCATTTAAACTAACATGGTTGACACTTAGTTTCAATTTTATTGGCCTGTTAGTCTGAGTCCAGAGAACCTTGTTCACACAGTCTATTAAGGTGGACAACCTTCGCAGGATGTCATTCCCTTGTAGACAGGGTGTGCCCTCTGGAGTCACGACTATGACAGGGTGTTTCACCTTTTGTCGCCCAATTTTTATTTCCAAATCTGCTCTCCCCTCGACAGGAATTTCATTCCCGTCAAAGTTTGGGAGTTGTCCAGAAAGAGGGGTGAGAGGGATCTGGTATCTCTCCCCCTTCCTGAATTTAGCTTATCAAAGGCCCTTTTTGGACCGGGGCATAAAATCTACCCTCTTTCTCCTCCAATTGGCAAAGGTCATGGGCATTCCGGGAAAGCTGGGTGGTCAATTACTTTATTTTAGACTCCGACACAGGGGTAGTTTGGGCATAATTATGTGTTGGAGTTTGGGAATGTGAAAGCAAAATATGGCATTCTGATATTTGGGGAGTTTCGGGCTCCTTCTTTTCTGATTCTGGTCTCCCCCCCCTTTTGGAGGCAGTCACCAGAATTGGTTTGGGTAGTTTGGGAATCCTCTTTCAATACTATAACTTCCTCCACAATATGGGCCTTTTTAAGGTCTTTATTTCTCCTACCCACCCTCTGTTGCCTGGGTTGCAGATTTTGGGGGGCAAGAGATTTTTGTTCCGGTTCCTGGGTGTCCAGGGGCTTTTCACAAGTGAGGAAGGAAGCTTCTTCTAGGACTTTACACCACCCTTCCCCCCGTGCCTCCTCCTCTATAACCGGTGAGTTGTCAGGGTTCTCTCCGTGTCATTGTTCTGGGGTGCCAGACCCTTGGTTTGGGGGTTCTAAGTCACCATGTTCATCTGAGGGTTCTGTTGAGCCCTCAACATGCGACCCAGATCCTGGGTAAGGTTCTGAATTTGCTGCTCCAGTTGGGACACCCGTTACGGCTGGTACGGGGGTCTCTGTGCAAATCTAGGTGGATCCCGGGAAGGGTAACTATCCCTTCTCCTGTTGTACCCTGGATATTGTGAATTTTGGTAACCCTCCACCCTTGGCCTCTCCTCTCCCAGAATGGGTTTTCTGGTTTCCTGAAAGCGGGAAAAGAAAGGAGGGTTGTCCTGCAGGTTGGGGTTTTGTGAGTACCGTGGGAAGAAACTTAACCCAGCATTTGGGGGATTACTGCCCTCCAGGGGGAAGTTAGGAGGGAAGTTTCCCAGGGCAGTACTTACCTGATTGGATCCCCCCTTGGGCTGGGGGAGTCCATACATACCTCAAGATTGGTCGGTTGCCCTTGTATCTGGGACTTATATAATCAGGGGACTTAGGGGTCCCATTGGTGGGATTACCTCCCTGACCGTCACCTGTTTGTGATTGGCCCGAAGGCCTTCTGGGTCTTGGATTCTGCTGATTTTGTGTAGGTACATTTTTAGGCTCCCCCATTTCTAGGTTTAGAATGGGGGCAACCTTCACACCCGCCACCTTAGCAGCAGCAGCAGGGGTGTGGGCTGGTTTGGGTTTATTTTGCCAGATTTTTATTTTCGGCAGGTTTTTGGACTTCATAAATGCGGGTCGCTTGCTCTATGACCCAGTCCAGAGATCTTTTATCGTGGCTGGGTCATAATATACTTAATATAAATACTTAATATACTTTGGGAGCGCATGAAATATGGTGGTCATAAACTCCCTACTATCCGTGTGCACCCTCCTAGTGGTTTGTGCAAAGGCGCATTTTAGCTCCTACACAAATTCTCATGGGGCCTGATCTTCCCTGCACTGCAGATTGTAGGCCGCTTTGCGAGCCTCTTGGGGGTTTCTGTGGGTGGAAAAGTGTTTCAAGATGGCCGCCCTGTAGGTGGACAATCTTGAATGGTCCTGGTCCTCCAGTCCAGCAAAAAAGATAGAGTATTCTGGAGAGAACGTCCATTTAACATACTCTATACAGCTCTGGTTGTCTTTCAGGTGGAAAGTGTACATCATCTGCTGATAGAGTTCCAAGTTTTCCCAGACAGAATATTTTGTGTTTTTGTGGTATGGGGTTACGACACTCCTAATGGCCTTAATCTGCCTAATGGGGTCTTTTGTCATAACTCTCTTGAGTTTATTTGCCTTCTTCGGCTTAATCACCCGGGTCCACTCGCCCTCAGACTCCGAGGCACTGCTACTTGAGGTCCCCTCTTGATCATCTAGGCGCTCCCTGAATCTTTGAGCTTGGGAGAGGCTTGCAGAATGGTGGGGCCTAGTTTCTACTCCCCTGTGGCGTGCAGGAGAGTAGTCTTCTGACTCCTCCCTGCTTCCAGGGTTGTCGGAGGATCCCCGCTACTGCCCTCATCGGGTGGAGGTCTTCAGGATGCTCTTATGGGGCCTCTTTTCCTGTTGTTAATGAGCACATTGAACCAACTGGTCCCGTTGGAGGTAGTGCTCCTGCAGGTGTGATTCCCTGGCTCTTCTCCTAGGAGGTTTCCTGGTCAGAGACATCAGCCTTTATATTTTTGTACCTGCACAGGGACGCCCTTCTATCAATTCCTGGGGGGCGCTGACCTGTCGGCTCCATTATGCTTGGCCTAATAAATTCTGATGGCCTCAGGGTTTCCGGCTCATATGAACCGGTAGCCATGAAGTCAGCAGTGCGCAAAGGATTAAATGAGTGTGAGTCCCTTAGTATAGAGGTCATCATACTACGATCAGGGGTTGCCCTGTCCCTCTCTACCTGTTCGGGGTCCCTCTAGTTTGTATTAGTTCTAGGATACTCCTTCTCCAACCACGCTAATCTTTCTTTCTCAGACCCTATCTCTTGATAATAGGCAAAGATCTGAGCCTTTTGTTCGGCTATCAGGGTTTTACTGGCCTCTATAACCCGCTCTTGCACTGCCACTTGTTTGTGGGGCCCATCATTCTCCTCACAGAGGACCTCGTTATCTCTTAGTGCTGCCTGTATAGTTTGGGCACCCTGAGCCAATTTCATTTGCAGGAGACTCACCTCCTGAGTTTGTACATTTTTGGTTTGGGTATTCTCTTCCAGAGCACTTTCTACCTGTCGGGCGTGCTCCAGTAGATTCCCATATTCTGTTTGGAGTTCATTTAGTTTCTGGAGGCCTAGCTCACTTCCCTGTAACTCTGTCTTTAAATTGCTTACTTCCTGGCATAGGGCGTCTTTCTCCTGATTTAGTGTGCCCAGCTGTTCAATCAGGTCATCCCTTTGTTTCTTGATGGTATTTATTTTCTGGCGCTCCTCATCAAATTCTGATTGAGAGTAAAGGTCTCTCACAATTAATTTATTATTTTCCTCTTTCAATTTCTCTATCTCATCTTGTAGGGTAACTATCTGCTCTGCAAAGTAAAGTGGGGTCTAGGTGCACACCAAAGGTTAGTAATTTAGTAAAGAAATAAGTTAAGTCCCCGCATAGCTGGTTTTAAGGTAAAAAGGTGCACGGGAGGAAAGAAAGCCTTGGCACAAAGGCTTAGTATACAAATGTAGAAAAAGAAAAGGAACCTAGTATGGGTCCCTCCCGTCCCATGCACACTAACAAATATCCACGTAGAAGGCAGTAATAAGAGGTAGTTAAATAATAGAAAAACACTCCAGGTATACTTTTGTTAATAAAGGTATGACTTCTACAACTAATTTGTAAAAGCGCACAGTCAAGTTTTTAATTATATATAATGTTCAGGTAGCAAAATGAGCAAAACACAAATTTGTGATGAACAAAATTATCGGCTTTACGCGTTTCGAGGATTCAACCTCTTCATCAGAAGCCTGTGGTGCATTTTGCTGGTAGTTGAGAAGGTTTATACATGTAAAGGAAAGACAAAATAATAAACAAAATATAAACAAAAAGGAGAAGGAAAACAGTACTTTTGATTAGATGATCAAGAAAACAAATAATTTGTGAAAAACTGAGCATTTTCCTATGGTTTAAATAACTGTTTTAAAGGGTATAATCAGTCAATGGCCCTCATTGCAACACCGGTGGTAATCAATGGCGCTATTAGCACCATGGTTGCTGCCTGTATTGTAACGAGTCCGCCATGGTGCAATGGGTAATTACCACCCCATTCCAAGGTTGGTGGGGCAGTAATTCCCCATGCACCATTGGCCCTTCCCCATTCCCATTTTTGCCCCATAGGGCTCAATGGGAATGGGGAAGGCAGTAATTACGGTACCGCAAATTGCGGTACCGTAATTACCTTCAAGGTCCGTTTGCGGGTCCCTACATTAACGGCTGGTCCAGACCAGCCGTTAAGGTCGGGAGCCGCAAATGGACCTCGTAACTAGGCGTAACTAGGCGCTAAGGGGTTAACGGCGCCACAGCCTTTTACGGCGCCGTTAACCCCTTAGCACCAGGGTCGTAATTAGGCCCAATGAATCTAAACTGAGTTATTTAGTTCAATCGCAATGCATTTTCCATTTAATCAATAGCTATTATAATTACATTTCTTGCGTCAATATTCAGACTCCAAAGGAAGTATAATTCAATTAGATGAGGAATCTAAACCCATTAAGTGTGAGTTCACTTTGCAAAATGACCCAAAGGGGATACATTGTATATGAGATGTACTAAGCAACCATAACTCGCGCCACCACCGTGCACTGCTAAGCCTAACACCCAGGACATCAAAGATGACATCACAAATGTCATTGATGACATCACTGATGACATCACATGTCTGACTCTCCCTTTTTTCCTTTCCTGACATATCTAGGCCACATGATTTTCTTCAGTAACAGTCAGGAACTAAAAATTGTAAATTACTATATTCGTAGACTTATCCTTCAAGTATGTTCTTAGAATAATTCCCTTATGGTCCAGTCATATCATATGAAACATATACATAGGAGACGTCACAACCTTGAAAGACAGCAATCCTTTCTGTGCATTAAAATTATCAGTAGATTTATTAGCACTTTCTGATACTTTTGATGTTTTTTTATTATTGTACTTTCCCTGTATATGCTCATATTTTTATATGTTGTACTCACACTATTTTCCTTAGGGTCCAGTCACATCATGTGATATATATAGATAGGGTAAGTAACAGCTTTGAAACAGAGCAATCATTTCTCTGCATAAAGGTAATCAGTTAGGTTATGAACACTTTCTGCTACTATTGCTGTTTCTTTTTCCTACTTCAATTCCCTTGTATATATTCATATTTGTATCTGGTGTTGTCTTTTTGTGATTTGTCTATAATAATGCAATTATGTAGTAAGTGGTTTTATTACCTACTTATCACAAGTTTCACTGTACGCAAAACTGTAATATGAAAACAGTTATCATTTCACTATTCAACATGGCAAGCTTATGAATATTGCACCTCCATCGTGTACGCTGCACACAATGCCTATGTTTCTACATGAGTGCCTTAGTATACTGGATGGAACTTCATAATAGAATGCTATTTATATCAATGCATTGCTTAATGCACTGATTAGCACTTGATATTTATTCCAATAATCTTTGACACTTTTTTTATTAACATTACACTAAGAATCCCTTGTATAGACTTTTCATGAAAGGTAAATGCACATGTGATATCATCAGTGATGTCATCAATGACATTTGTGATGTCATCTTTGATGTCCTGGGTGTTAGGCTTAGCAGTGCACGGTGGTGGCGCGAGTTATGGTTGCTTAGCTTACCATAACTGGCGAATTTCAGGGGGTTTTCGGTTTTACTTGGAACCATAACGTCCCTTTAACAAAGTATTTTCACTGAATTTCATAGGTTTTTAGTTGCGCAACTTAACCATAACGTCCCGTTAACAAAGTTTTTTTTACTGAATTTCATAGGTTTTTAGTAGCGCAACTTAACCATAACGTCCCGTTAACAAAGTTTTTTTTACTGAATTTCATAGGTTATTAGTAGTTAACCCTAAACTCCCTTTAACAAACTTTTGTCATTAGCACACAGACAATATACAAAGATGGAGTGTAAAAAGCAATTTCTCAGGGATGGCTTTACACAGAATGTTGCAAAGTAAGAATTTATGTTCGTTCACAGTGAAGGTCAGCTGCTTCCATTTTTTGCTCGCTGGCCGGAGTGGCCCACGACTCGCACTATAAGGTTCTATTGTTTTTTGACCTTGACAGACAGGGATCGTGCCAAAAGACTTCTTTTGAAGGAGGGGTGCAGACAGAGTCTATTTAGGGACTGCATTACGCGTAGACAATGGAAAATGCCAATATAATGTAAGTAACCCTTTAGATTATTTTATACCAGAATATAATAACAATAGCGTGGCGTTAAAGCCCGGTTAAGTTGTACTTGTTTGTTCAATATGGCATATTGTTTTGTACCGCGCACTATCACCGCCAAAGTGGTCCCCTGGTGCTCAGACGGCTCTGAAAAAGGCAGAGGAGAGAGGGTGGGTTAGTGGGCATAAGTTAACATACTCCATTGCACTATCCTTGCTAGCAAATAGTTTCACACCCTAATAAATAAAATGAATATTTTTAATGAAGATCGGCTCGTGAGACTAATTTATGTTTTTAAAACAGGTACATCCTTCCCTACTTTCAATGCCATGATTTTCAGACCACGGCCAACGGCCAACGGATTTTTTAACTGCCATGTGCAGCTACTTCTAAACATCTTCATGACCCTCACCATTTTATGGGACAATCGCTAAGGACCAATATGCCCTTATGCGGTACTAGCGGCTAGAAGCAACATACCAACCATTATGGTGGTCTAATGCCTCGTTGTTGGAACAGCCTTCAGATTATCAGTGCGACCATAGTGCTTCTTTTATCATAAACCAACACCCTGTGTACCGCAAAGGAACAGCGCGTGACTCAAAATGAACTTTTGCGGATCGACAGCAAAGACAAATGCAAATCGCTGAATATTCTCTAAACATTTGATGTCAAATAAAAGTACTTTACGAAATGTACAATCTTGCTGTTTGCTTTTTAAATCACAGTTTCATATTCCGAATTGTGGCGTGCTATGTTGTGAGATGATCTGTGTTGATTTCCGTGTTCTGTGTAAAGTCGCGTAGGACTGGAGACGACTGGGCGCGTTTGGCTATGCACCCTGTAACGTCACGGAGAGAGACGGGGAATATGAATGCTTTGATAATGTCAGGCTTAGGGGCGGGATATATGATTTAGTGCCGCAAAAGCAGGTCAGCCAGGTCGATGGGGCAAGTGATAGGATTATCACATAATGTCGGCGCACAGCAGCCTGATTTATCGTTTGTTTAGTGGACAAAAAGTCGGGCAAGGCCCATAGGAAATTGTAATGTAAACGGACATAAGGAGGGTTCTTAGAACACTTTCAACCTGACAACGAACAATACGAACAGCGTTCTCAGAACACCCCCATTTTGTTTAATTGCAAACATTACCTCCACGTCCACTCTTCCTCGTCCCAGTACTTACTTCATGAGGCCCCTGCCTCCGACACAGGACCTTCTTCTATTTCTTTAAATTCCTATAACTCCTCCCCCACATCCACATCACTCAGTTTCATATTACCAAGCCGGAGCATGGGACCTTCCCCGCAGGGAGGGTGAGGAGGGTCGTCAGTACTGTGACGAGGAAGAGTAGGACAAGGAGTAATGAAGATTACCGGTAAGTACTCAGTGCATTTCAGGACACCGCAAGTGTTCTTAGAACACATTCAACTTGCCAGAGTACAATACGGGCAGCGTCCTCAGAAACCCGCCTTTTGTTTATGTACGAACATTTAAGGACACCGCGAGTGTTCTTAGCTCAATTTTAGCTTGTTTGCGAACAAAACGGACACATTCTCCATCCTCAGAACACCCCACCATTTAGTTTATATAGAACATTTCAGAACAGCCGTGTTGTCCGCAGACAAATCGAACACAACAAAAGTGTCTAGCGCATAAAAAAAACAGAACATTGAACCTATCGCATACTCCTCCACCCTCCCCAAAGACTCTTACACACCAACACACTCCACTAAATACCATTTTTAATCCAAGTTTCACTGCGCTGTCCGCGGTCGTCGGCGAATGCAAGATGGCGGGCGCCACAGAAAATCTGATGCGCTTCACGCACCACACCGTCCAATCAGCGAACACGGCACATGTCCACGGACATCACGCAAGACGCTCGGCCAATCAGGGCACTGTCCGCAGAGCGAACCGGGAAGTCCGTCCGCGGAGCGAACGGAGATATCACTAATTTTTTTGCCTTACATTTTGGTCATTTTTAAAAAAACTACTGGACGGATTTACACAAAATTTGCAAAAGCACACTTTCGGGACCAAGCCCCCGCTCCTGCCGCAAATCTGGTGTAAATCCGTCCAGCGGTTTGGGCTGTAGACGTGCGCAACGTTTTTTCCCATTATGTCTATGGGAAAAAACAAAAGTTTGGGACCCCCCGTGAAATTTTTAGAAAGTTTGGTGAGGTTTGTTCCAGGGGGGGCAAAGTTATAGGGAGGGTCCCAAAACGTCCTTTTTTCCCATAGAGTGAATGGGGGAAAACTTTGCGCATGGCTACAGGCCAAACCGCTGGACGAATTTACACCAAATTTGCACCAGTGGCAGGGGCTTGGTCGTGAAAGCGTGCTTTTGTAAATTTTGTGACAATCTATCCAGTCATTCCGTTAAACACGATGAAAAAGTATGTCTCTAAAAATGAGTGATATCTATGTCCGCTCCGCAGTCAAACTTCCCTGTTCGCTCCGTGGAGAAGATTGCAATTAGCTATTCCGTGGCGTGCTGCCTGCAACCATGTTGCGCTTTCACCGATTGGTTGTGGCAAAGCGTGAAGTGCATCTTAATGTTTCGCTACGTCCACCGTGTTTATTTTGTTTTCTGTTGAATGCAGACATCGCCGAAACAAACCTACACGAAGAAGACACCAATGCACTTGTTACACTTATGGACCACTGTTTCAAAAGGTGAGCATTATTGAGACGTGGTAATAGAAAGTCACACATTGACGTATTCTTGTTAGCGTTGTCATACGGTACAGTGAAACTTACTACTCTTTATCCCAAATGAACTTACTGCGTCCATTTTAGAATTTATAAACAAGATTACTGCCGTCAGACTGGCGTCTTACTGTTTGTAATCTAAGTCAGCCACCTGCACTTTTTCGTACACACAGCCCTTTTGAACGTGCAAGAGAGCAGTGGTTCTCATGAATAGCCACTGATATGTTGTTGCAAAATGAGAATGTATTTGCACTTGAAGCGAAGGCCATTTTTTTCCTACATACGCGCTCAGGACGGCCGCATATTTGTTGGCACCCACAAGGGTCAGTTGTTTTTCAACCTTGAGTTACAAGCATAGAGCCAAAAGAATGCAGGGAGTAACATTTAGAAAAACATATTGTTTGATAAGGTTATGCTTCAAAAACGGTTGCTCCGACCATGAAATATTAGTTCCCGAAGACTCACTCTTCCACAAACAGCCCTGATTAACTGTCACGTCTGCAATGGAGGCGATCCACATCATGTAAGTGCATTTTTCCCGCCTATATACCGAAATTAGATTAAATATGAACTTTAGGAAAAAAAAATGCTATTCCTAGTGATTTACAAAGCTTATGTGCCATTGTATTTTTCCCCCCTTTATGGACATTGCATCTTGTCGCCATTTGTAGGGTCCCACTACATTTCCTCATATTAAAATTAGATTGATTAAAAAAATATATTTTATTACTTCATTTTGTGCACAGGTCACGTAGTGATACACGTTGTATTTCCCATTTTTACGCACAGCTACTTCCAAACAAAAAATGTAATGAACAATGAAGATGTTTTCACTTTCTGTGCCGGTCGATTTCCTATTACGGACATTGCGCATTGCCCCCATCTGTATGGTCTCACTACATTTCCTCCCATTTAATTACATTTTACCTGAAAATGTTATGTATTACTACTTTCATTTCTGCAAAGGTTGCATATAGACAGATGTCTTCTTTCACATTTTTCCTTCAGATACTTTCTTCCCCATTGTGAATGTCACGGATTACAGTTACCGAGTGATGGTTTTTTTAATCGTCAAATGCAACTGTTAATAACTGGTTGTCTGTGCATTATAAATCACTGGGATGACCGTGTTGGATCTCTGTGTCCGTACGCAGCTGTTGCAATAAGAAGTAACATTCCATCCTTTCTGGTGGTGTAGATCACAGCTTTTCAGGGTCGTCTTGCACATCACTGTGGGAGGAAAGCGACTATTGTGGCGGGAAAGCTTACTTTCTGTTTGTGAAAACAACCAACCTGGACATTAACAATTTTGTTGTGGACGAAAGAGACAATCTTAGTGCTTAAATGGAAATGTCACTATGGCGATCATTTCGCACAGTTCATTGTGAAAAACAACTACTTTACTAATTGCAAAGGGCGATAACGTCGCTCAGGTTAATGTGAAATAAAACTACTGTACTAATTCTTACATGTGAGTGTTTTAAAAAAAATAATCACTGTTATTACAATGTGGCATGCTATGTTGCAAGTTATAATGAGTTCCTTTGTAGGTGCTACATCACGGCACATACGTGCATACAGGGACATTATTTCGCTCACTTCATTGCCAATCACAACTACTTTTTTAATTGCATAGGGCGATGATTTGGCTCAGATTATTGTGAAATAAAACTACTGTGCTAATTAAAAAACGATAGTGTTTTTTTTTCCCACCTATTTACTTACTGTTTTCATAAAGCGGCATGCTATGTTGCAGGTCGTAATGAGTTCTTTTGTAGGTGCTACATCATGGCACATACGTTCATATGCAGGCTTTTCTTTAAGCTGCCAATACCAAAATATGTGTGCAAAGGTAAGTGGTAATGGTGTTCCTTCCAGTACTTCTAACGTCATTGCGCTTCCTATCACAGAGTTTGTTTGGGATTTTATGTAAACGCAAGTAGCCTATTCCTTTGTGTTTTGTACACGCGTTTTTACAGCAAAATATTACTACATGTACAACACATGTATGTAAAGGTCATTGAGATCACCCGAAAAGCTTTGTGTTGTACATGTGCTAGTGTTTTGCTATTTAACAAGTGTTGTGATGTACATATGAAATCAACGGTACAGCTTCCATCTCGTCCACCATGGACTGCCTTTCTGGTAAAGGTCTTGCTCATAACCATACATTTCTGAGGGATCACAAATGTGGTTCTGCGTTTACGGTCACACCGTTTCATTTTTGATTTCTGCGGCCTGCAATGGAAAGTGAAGAAGGCTTTCTATCCAACACCCGTCTTCTCTTTCTATGGTGACCATCTTGAAAAAGGATTTGTTTTCTTCAGCCGGGAACGCCGGAGGCGTTCCGGTTGAAGAAAAAAAATCCTCTTTCTTGGTACCACGGGTTACTGGTTTAAAATCTCGATTGCTAATGGCTTTCATCCCCCACTCTTTGGGGAGGAATGGGGGTTAATGATTCAGATGCGTCGGTATGCACTCTTGCTTATATCGTGTTGCACACTTGCCTGTGGAGTTCTGCCATGTAAATTTTGCAATTACAAGTTCCTATAAGAATATACAATGTACTACGATCAACCAGTTACACATGTTATTGTGAAGTAGGTATGACTTTTCGAACACGCCCCCATGCTGTGCGGCAGCATATGATAATGTGCAATTCCTCGGAAGGTGCCTAGATACTTCAAACGTTTCTTTACAGTACTATGCATATGTGTTACTATTAGAACCCTGATAAATGTAGTGCAACATTTCTGTTAAAGTCCTGTTATGCTGCATTTACACTGCTAAAAACCTATGGCATTGAATTAAAAAAAGATTTGTTAAAGGAACGTTATGGTTACGTTGCCCTCCCAAAAACCTGTAAAATTCACTACAAAAAAAACTTTGTTGAAGGGACGTTATGGTTAAGTTGCCCTACGAAAAACCTGTACCCTTCACAAAAAAAAAAATCACCCCCCCATTATGGTTGACATTAAAACCGAAAGACCCCTAAAAAAAGTTTGTTAAAGGGATGTTATACTTCACAGTGAAACCAAAAAACACTGCACATTCCCCCATTATGGTAAACTCAGCAACCATAACTCGCACCATCTACGTGCATTGCTAAGACTAACACCTAGGACATCAAATATGACATCACAAATATCATTGATGACATCACTGATGACATCACATTTGAAATGAATGCTGATGAAAAGTCCCTACCTACAAGGGGGGTCTTTCTATTGTGTAGGTAGGAAGATGTCAGGGGTGATTGAGTAATGGTAAACATGTAATAACTAGCTAACAAATCATGACTTAATACACACTTGTGCTACTACAAACAATACATATGAAGACCCAATGCATATAAATGAGAGACGTATACAGGGAAACTCAAGCATGTAAGAAAGAAACAGCATCAGCAGAAAGTTTATCTTCCTGTATAAAATTAATTATGTATTTCAGGCCTGCTATTGCCCCATGCATGTGCATCTTGAACTCACATTAGACCTTAAGGAAAGTAATTAACGAACATACAACATTACTGTTTTGATATACAGCACCTTTTCAATTTTTATATTGTGCTTGTCAGTGAAGAAAACCACCTGGTCTAGATTTTTCAATGCACCAAAATAAGTGAGGCAGACATGTGATGTCATCAGTGATGTCATCAATGATATTTGTGATGTCATATTTGATGTCGTAGTTGTTAGTCTTGCGAGTTTACCATAATGGGGGAATGTGCAGTGTTTTTTGGTTTCACTGTGAAGTATAAATCCCTTTAACAAACTTTTTTTAGTGAATGTACATATATATATAGGACAGGGAATGAAAACAAAAGGGCTAAACATGTGATGTCGTCAGTGATGTCATCAGTGACATTTCAGATGATATCTTTCATGTTCTGGGTGTTAGGGTTAGCAGTGCACAGTGGTGAAGGAAAGTATGGGGGCTCAGTCTGCCATAACTGCCGAATTTCAGGGGTTTTTCGGTTTTAATCTGAGCCATAATGGGGAGGGTTAATTTATTTATATATATATATATATATATATATATATATATATATATATGCGCACATGGCGGCTAAACATGATGAAGAGGTTGAATTCTCGAAATGCGTAAAGCCGATAATTTTGTTCATAACAAATTTGTGTTTTGATAATTTTGCTACCTGCATTTTATATATAATTAAAAACCTGACTGTGCGCTTTTACAAATTTGTTGTAGAAGTCATACCTTTATTAACAAAAGTATACCTGGAGTGTTTTTCTATTATTTAACTACCTCCTATTACTGCCTTCTAGATAACTATCTGCTCTGCACAGACTCTATTATAATTTATTTGTTGATTTAACTTCTGTTGACTCTCTTGCAGAGAGTCAACCTTTTCCCTACACTCCTCTTTCAATGCCTCTAACTGGGACTCTTGATCTGCATTTTTCTGCAGTTGGAGAACTAAGTCCTCTTTTAATTTTATGATGTAATTTCCAGATTTTACCTCAAACTCTTGGCTCTTTTGTATTTTGTGTTCTGCTAAGTTTAGATCAGTCTGGATTTCATTTAATAGTTCAGATTGATTCTGCGCCAGAGTTGTATTTTCCTCATACTTTTCCTGCATCACTCCCATGTGGAGATACATGTAGGCCACGATTCTGGCAATTTTAATTTGCTCCACTTTAATTTTTGGGGTCATAAATAACTCACTCAAAGCTTGGTGTAATAGGCCGCCGTCCTGCCATTTATCCATGTCTATGGCGGTGACCTGTTGCATTGTTTCTTCTAGCCAGACTCTTTCATCTTGTTCTGGCCATTCACCTCTGACCAATAGCTTGTGCAGAAGGTGCTCCCTAGCCATATTGATCTCTACTACGGTCAATGTGGACATGTTCTTTCTTTATTAATTTATTTATTTATGTAAGGATAGTCTATTGCTTTCTGTCTATTTTGGGGTTGATTTAGCTATAATTTAGCTTTAATTTTTAGACACAGGCCTGGTACTTACAGTATTTGTTTTGGGGAGGTGCTTCTACAGTGTAGCACAGTATTCCAACCACACAAAGTATCACTACCTTGCAGGTTAGTCTGCTTTGTTAGACTGCCACGCGTGGCAAACAAATTCAATCCCGGCAACGAGCCCCCAAATTTGTTAAGGATTTCAATTGGGCGACACACACCTTGGTCTCAGCCTAGTATGTAGCGCACAACTGAGATGCCTTTCTCTATATTTTATGCGGATTCAATTTGAGATGTTACACAACTCGTATCACACCCTCTTTTTCAAATGATTTATTTATTTTAAAATTCAAATGAAATCATACTATTTTTAATATGGGGCAGCAATCACCAATAGGGTGATAATTACAATGAAAATGAAATCAATGCACTTGGTTAACCTTCTGCTACAACATATACACTGCACAATTGAATAGGAACACTTTCTGATTTTAGGAAAGATAGCACCCAAGTTAAGGTTTCTCCCTGCAATGTTCCCTCAACCCACAAATAATTGAATTCTGAGTGGATAGAAAGAAGCAGCAGGTAGTCAGGAATAAGTGGGAGAATCATAATCTGACTTTGAACCCTTAGCAAAGATCTAAACTAACACTCGAATTTTAAAAATAATTAATTCATGTGTGGTTAAATTATAATATAATATAATTAGAATATGCAATATGTTTTATCACAATAGCAGGTATGTTATATCACTGGCACTCACAAGGCAATGGGTCAGCAAAAGGCATACAATTCGAAAATTAGTGGAAAGTTTAGAGCATGCTGCAGCCAAATGACACTTTGAAAAGTTGCAATTTCCTCAATTCCCGCTTTAAATTACCCAAACGGTTTTTAATAAAAACGGGTGAATGACTCTGATTTGGAGTGCGGTTTTTGGGCTGGGGGAAAGATATATATCTCAGGGACAATATAGAGGTGAAAATATGTCTCTAGCTGGTGAATTGAGAGAAATTCGGAAGGTAGAGTGAGGTTCGTTTTTAGGAAAATAGAGCAGTTAAAAGTGACAAAATCAATTTTGAAAGAAAGGAAAATGTTACTTACAGTAAATTATCTAGGCTATATTGTTAAAGAGGAACACAGTAAGCTCCAAGGTTGATTCGCAATGTCAACCTTGTCCCCTCAGTGCTCAACCCCAACAATAAAATATATGGAAATTAGTTTGATTACTCCAAATATTACTAAGGGCTTATAATTTACACCAGACAAAATTGAAAAGAGATGGCGCTAGCACTTAAACATTAAGGACAGGATACGAGGATAATTCTAACAGTTTCAACAAGTTACCAGGGTATAAATATGACTACTTAGAGAGTGGGATAAGGACAAAGGCAAGACAAGATTTGCTATGTGTTTCTATGGGGTGGGGATTATACTCACAGTCCACTTTTCGGTTTTGGGATTTTTGGACAGGCAACAGGTTCTGGTCACCACACGGCAGCGCGCCTGGAAAAAGTCAGTTGGGCAAGGTCTGGTCACTGGATAGCGAACAGCTGGGAAATTCAGGTTACTGGATGGCACAGGTACAGCTGGATGCAGTCAGTGGGCAAGCAGTTAGTGGGCAGCAAGCTGGTCTGATTTCAGGATGCAAAAGGTACCACAGCTTTCCCCTTTTTAATGGGTGATTAGTCGGTTGATTCTGGATCACTGGCCTTGCTAGGATAGGAATCAGCTTTGCTTGGGTTTTGCAGTGGGCTCTGGAGTAGGGCCAGCAATGCTTTGGCCTTGTAGTTGGAATCAGCAAGATGAATGGAGCAGATCAGGAATGCAGCGCAGGAACTTCAAGAAGAGTGGGTCTCTGTCTAGAGTACTGTCATGGACTCTTATTTATAATGCATAGTGACATCATAGAAGTATATGGCTGGGCAGGCTTAGCTAAACACACCTCTAAACCACTGGATTGGTCATGGGTGATAGTCACCGCCTCGCTCTCAGCTGGTTGGATTTCAAGGGCAGGATGTCAGATTGATGATGTGATTTTTACAGTGTTCAAAAACCTCCCATACTTACTTTAGCTAAAATCCTATTTTGCCACAAATGGTACATTTATACAGTTGAAGTCTCTTAGCAAATAACATAAACAGGTTACATATTTTATGCAGGCCATTGCAGTCCAACCCTGCAATTTGTGAGACATTGTTTTGTATATTTAATAATCTTTGTTAATATTCAGTGTGTAATGTTCGGCCTAAAATTCTGTGACTTTACTTGTGCGTACATACTATCATGGGACCTATTTCTGTTAATTTTTAACATTCCATCATGTGTCCTTTCCCCATGATTCACATTATTTTTGCGTTCGTGTCTCGTACATGCAATTGACAGCCAAGACCTCTTATTTGAAAGCCACAAATATCACATTTAAACTACTACATTTTTACATTTTTGCCAAGTCCTGTTGCAAAGATAACCGTCTTCAAAGTTTCTTAATAAAATAGTCTTTTGAAACAAATCAGCATCCGTTGTCCTACACTTGCCCATTTTTTCCTTTTCAACTGCCACCAACTGTCACTTCCCCCAGTGGGAGGATGGGGTTTTCCCAGCTTGATTGAAGGTTTATTGCCCCTTCTCCACTTAGCACGTCCGTGTCCTGGAAATTCCATTGTAGAGGGCTCAGCCTAGACCAGATTCTGTCCAACCTAGTCATTATCGCTGGGGTGTTAGTATCTACTGAGAGAGCCCCTTTTGTTTCTGTCATCCTCTCAGCAGAAACCTGTCTTGGGCTGATTCCACCCTCCATGCAGCCACTGAAGTTTGATTCAATTGTATTTATTTTTGCTCTGAATTGGAAGAAAACCTGATGAATAGAACCATTTCATACATTGTATTTTCACAGCACAATCCCCTTTCACATTGCTATCCAAGAAGATGTTCTTGTTCAAACTTCTACTCTCACTCAAGCATTTTTCTCCTTTAGTTCGCAAAGCCCATGTTTACACATGTGGTGCAAGGTGCTAGCACTTTGCTTTCAAATTCGTTTTTTTTTTAACTTTCCATCTGGATTCCCACACTGTTTTGCAACTATAGTTATTTTACTTTAGGCAGCAGTTTATTTGAACCACCTATGCACTGAAATTGACATAGCCCCGAGCTGGAGTTCCTTTGAATTACTGATCCTTGACACTATGCAACTTAAAAGTGAAGCTTTTTCCCGTGCGACGGAAAAATGAAGTTTCTTTGTTGATTTTTCTCAGATTTGGTTTGACAGAGCCTGTCATTCACGGGTCATGCTTGGTTTTGCTGAAGCACGATGGGGATATGAATGGGCATGGAAGGGCCTTATTACTAACAGTAGTTTGAGGAAGAACATTTAAAAATAGCCTCAGAGCAGTATACTTTTAAGGTAAAATACCCCCTTTTCAAAGTGGACTTTGGGTTGGCAGCAAAGCAGCGCTGCATTTTCACTCTATTTCTTTTGTAAATACAAGACCACACTGTCCAGCTCCCTCAGTGTGCCCCCTTGTTCCATTCTGCCAAATATGTATTTGGCAAGATGGTGCAGCCATCTTTTTGTTGCAGCAAAATGCAGTTTTGGTGCCATGGTGCCCACGGGAGCCAGCACAGCCATTTTGCTGATGATGTAGATGCGCAGCTTGGTGATGTGGGGAAGTACTGCTGAGTTGGGTCAATATATCCCATAAGCCACATCTGGGCATACCCGTCCCACTTTGTTTGACAAGCAAGGAAGGGCTGGATAGAAGTAGACACCAGACAGCATTTCTGTCATCCAAGCGAGAGTGAACGAGGACCTGGATCGCACCCTGAGAGAGGCATGACAGGTTTAATCTTCCCAAAAAGTAATAATTGAAAAAACAAGACTGCGAAATGCCACCATGGTGGTAGTGTTGCCAAAAGACGGGCGTGGAACACGCCACTCTTGGACGAATGAGAGTAAAACAGCAGATAACAAAAAAAATTCAATCTTAGAATGGTTTAGTTTGAGAGACATCTAGTCCTCCATGACACGAGACGGTTCCTAAAATGGACGATGTCTGCTGGAGACCACACTTTAAGACAGACCTGCTGCGACTCTAAAGAAAAAGGAAATTATTCAATTGAACGAAAGATAAGATGAAGTAAACGGCAAAACTGCTTCCAGAGGGTCAAACAAGTGTATCAAGAATGGGGGTGGAAGTGGGTTTTAAGAAGCATTCAGAGTTGCACATCATGTCCGGATCATAGGATACAAATACATCATGACTAGATGGAGAATCTCGGGTGGGGGAGCTGCATTTAACAATACCCAGCTCTGTTTTTTAAGAACAGTAGCCAATGTTTCAAGCAGTCTTGGAGGACATACAAACCAGGTATGAATGGAAGGTCTAGGATAAAAAGCATAATTAAATGGCAAGTGCTGAGACAGGTGTACATGTGTTGGGGCGAACAACAACGCAGTTCTTTTAAGCATAGTGAGATCCATAGAGTTTAACAATAGGTTTAAGGATTCTTACCCGACTCTTAAACGCGTAACATCAAGAAAGCTTAGAATGGATGCCAGGTCTAAGGTACCCTAGTAAGGCTCATAAGAAGGGGAGGATTTGCATGCAATACAATCACATAGGATATCGGAATCTCTAGGGGAGTCACCAGCAGGTGGCCTGGGCCAGGGGTCAATGGCACACAGGGTATACAATTTGAGGGTAGACCCTCCCCTGCTGAGCCAGGTGGAGTGATCCACAAGTTGGACAGCTTGGACAATGGAGAAACAGTCATGGGTAAGAAGGGCAACAGCCAATGATAGAGGGGCAATGACAGGCACTGTGGAGAAAGAGGTCTTCTGGTAACATGATCCAATCACGTGACCTCCTTCGCCTGCAGGACTGAAGACTTACTAGCAGTTGTGGCGAAACCAGCAGTTCGTTGTATAAAGGGTGAAGATCTAAAGGTAGAACCAGCCCTCCTGAGCCATATGGCATGATCCACAAGCTTAATAGCTTGGGCAGTTGTTTAGAGTACAATCTAGCTGTGCTTTTGCCTTTTAGTTTAAAGTCAAATCTAGCTGTGCTTTTGCCTTTTAGTTTAAAGTCAAATCTAGCTGTGTTTTAGCATTTTGGCTTAAAGTCAAATCTAGCTGTGTTTTTGCACTTTAGTTTAAAGTCAAATCTAGCTGTGCTTTTGCCTTTTAGTTTAAAGTCAAATCTAGCTGTGCTTTTGCATTTTATTTTAAAGTCAAATCTAGCTGTGGTTTTTCCATTTTAGTTTAAGATCAAATCTAGCAGTGTTTTGCAAACTTGCTGTGCCCTTTGCGTGTACTGCGTGCCTATTTTGTAACCTGCTGGCCCAGTGACTGCACCGTTCTACTTGTTCTACTCTTACCCACTCCCCCCCTGCTTCTCCCCCCTCTCTCTCTACCTCACCCATGGCGCTTTCTGTTTCTCCTATCTTCTCCAACTGCTTCTCCATCGACTGTCTTTCCCCTCTCATTAGGTCTGGCAGGAAGAAGTTCAAAAACTATATCTTGGCCTCCAACCCTGGTCTCCCTATCGTGGACACCTTTTCCAGCACTTCCTCCAGACAGAGCCTCACTGACATCCTCTTTGTCGTTCCTTCGCCAGATCTATGGACTCTTCATATGATCTCTGTGCTCTGTCCTTTCTCCTCATCTCACATTAATGGTGGCACCAGCTGGGAAGCCCTCCTGGCCCCCTTCAACTCCTCTAAGGTCATCATTAATGTCTACCTAAATGGTGCCATCATGGTCCAAGGCCCTCAGGACAATCTCCTCCTGTTTGATAGGTGCTTCCCTCACCTCATCAATTTCCTTTCATCTCCTGCTGTCCCCTCCACCCCCCCTTGGCTACCTTGCCCTCGCTTCCCTCCTCTTCTGCACCCACTCGGGCTCCTTCTTCACCTCCGCAGGACATACCTCTGAATTCTACTCCCGCCCCCAGAAGGCCTTTAAGGCTGGCAACCTTCTTCATCTTGCCACTCTCAACTCTTGCTCCGCTGTCAAACACTCCTCTGACATCTGCCACCTCCTGGAAGAACTTGACCTCGATGTCCTCGGTCTCACCGAGACATGGTTCATGGCTAGCTCTGTCACAAGCTTTTACACTCTCCTCCCTGACGGCTACAAGATCCTCTCTTCACCCAGATCCACCCGGTCTGGAGCGGGTGTAGCCCTGATCTTCCCTGAGTGAATTCCTGCCTCTATCATTCCCACACAGACATACTCCTCTTTCCAATGCCATGTCTGCAGGCTTTCTCTCTCTCCTGGCCACTCCCTTACCGTGGCTACTATCTATCGGCCTCCTGGTCAGATCACCTCATATCTCTCTGAGTGGGTGGACCTCTCCTCTTCCCTCCTGGCCTCAACCACACAACTCCTCCTTCTTGGTGACCTCAATAGCCATCTAGACTCTCCCTGTTCCTCCTCTGTACTCTTCCGTGACGTCTGCGATTCCCTCTCCCTTTCTATCCTCCCCTCTGGCCCGACTCACTCTGCAGGGCACACGCTTGATGCTTTGATCTCCTCTGACCTCCTCTTCTCCATCCCTCTGACCACACCTCTCTCCTGGAGCGATCACTCCCTTCTCTCCTCCCATCTCTCCCTCTCTACCACATAGGCCAAGCCAAGCCCATCACTGCCACCTACCTTCTCGGCCATCCGGCCAATGAGGGGTGTGTCAGTTGAGGGACTCACATCCTGACACAGCCCTTTCCATGCTCTACCCTTCTATCTCCAATACGCTTGATGCTCTTGCCCCTGCCATGAGGATCCGTTTGAAGCCCAAAACCAAGTGAAAATCTTGGTGTGACTCTGACCTAGCTACCCTTAAACGTAAGTGCAGGGTGGCTGAGAGGAAATGGAGGGCTTCTTGTTCCTCCTCTGACAAATTGGCCTGCTGCCTGTTCCAAAGGCAATACCGACTCTCTGTCCATACTAAGAAGAAAGCCCACATCCAAGCCTGTGTCTCTGCGGCATCTAACAACTCGCCGAACTCTTCAAAATCTGCAAGTGACTGGCCAACCCTGCTGCAGTCTCTACCTCTCTTGTCGCCTCCCAGGCCCTCTGCATGGCCCTTACCTCTCCCTTCATCTCAAAAACCCAGGACATCCTCTCCTTCCTCTCGCCCCCTTCCCCTCTTCTCCCTTCTCCTTCTGCGAACTCTGGCTCTCTTCCAGCAGCCCCCCATCCTCTTTCTCTTCCTTTCCCCTTTTCTCCCCTGATGAGGTCTCTAGACAAGTCTGATCTATGAAAGTCTCACCAAAACAGGTTCTTCCCTGTTCCTCCAAAACCATCAAGAACCAAATTGACACCCTTGCTCCTTCCCTGGCCGATTTCTGCAACCTCTCCTTTGCCTTGGGAGCCTTCACCTTCCCTCTGAAGCACTCTCTTGTGCACCCTTTTCTCAGGAAACCCACAGCTGACCCTTCTTGCCCAGCAATCTATCGCCCAATCTCCATCACTCCTTTCCTGGGCAAACTCCTGGAAAGGCTGGCCATCTCACAACTTAACCTTCACTCTGATCCTGTTGGTTGTCTCCATGACCATCAGTCTGGCTTTAGAGCTGCCAGAAGCATGGACACTGCTCTCCTGAACATCCGTGAAGATATGCTCTCCAACCTTGACTCTAACATCCCCTCTGTCCTCGTCCTAATTGATCTCTCTTCTACCTTCGACATGGTCCACCATACCATCCTGCTCAACCATCTCCATGACAACCTGGGTATCACTGGTCAGGTCCTGGCCTCGCTGACTTCTTTCCTCTCTGATCGACCCTCCTTTCTACCTCTCTACATGCAGTGTTCCCCAGGGGTCTAACCTCTGACCCTGGCTTTTCAACCAATACCTGGCAACTCTCGCCGATCTTATTTCCATTTTATGCTCCAATTTTCAGTGCTATGCAGATGACCCTCAACTCATTTTCAGGCTTCCCTCAACCACCTTTCTCCCTCTCTCATCTCTGATTGCCTGTCTGCTATTCAGGAGTGGTGTGCCACCAACGATCTCTGCCTGAATGCCAGCAAGACTGAGATCCTCCTCATCGGCACACCTTCACCCTCATTTCCTGTCATTCTCTGGCCGGCCTCCCTTGGCACTCCTCCTACCCCCACCTGTGAGGCTAAGAACCTCGGGGTCATCTTCGACTCCGCGCTTTCCTTTTCTGCCCACATCTCTGATGTCTCTAAAAAGTCAAACTTCCAATTGCACCTCCTCAGAGATATTCTGCCTTTCCTCTCCTTCCCCCAGAAGCTCACTGTCTCTTGAGCCCTGGTTCTCTCTAGGTTGGATTACTGCAACAGACTCCTTCTAAATCTACCTGCTTCTACTCTCCGCCCTTTGCAACTCATCCAGAACAGGACTGTGAGACTTGTCCTTGGCCTCAAGCCCTGGGATCGTATCTCTCCAGCCCTGAAATCTCTTCATTGGCTCCCAGTGGCTGCAAGGATTAAATTCAAGACCCTTTGCATTGTCCACAAGGCTTTCTGGAGCCTGGGTCCAGAATACCTTCAACTTTCCCTCCGTAAACACCTTCCCTCTCAAGCTGTTCGCTCCTCCACCTCCAACTCCTTCAGGGTCAGTCGCTTTTCAAAGAAACGAGCTCGGGGTAGATTTCTGTCTTCGGCTAGGGCCTCCCTCTGGAATAGCCTCCCTGCCACTCTGAAACTTGAGGAGAACCATATGCGGGTCCGGAATCACCTCAAGACCTTCCACTTTGCTTCTGCCTTTGCTCCTCCTCTCCCCTGCTGATCTGTTCTGCTTCGGCATCGTGCACCTGGTTACACTCACATTTTGGGCCCAGGTACTTCACCACCTTGCCATGCACCCACACTGCCTCCTGGCAACCCTTGCACTTGGGTCTGTATTTGTAACCCTACATTCTCCACATTTTCTGCACTTATCAGACACCCCCTGTGCCTAAAACCTAGCACTTGCCACTTGCTGGCTGCACTACCACTGTTGATGTTTTTTATTCCTTTGCTGAACACTTTCCACTTCTTCCCCTCCCCCGCTGCACTTCCCCCTTCCCTCTCCCCTGCACTTACATGTTCTAAATGTCACTGGGCCTAGTAAGATTGTTGGTTTTGTTCTTCTTTGTTCCCATTCTTTGCCTCGTCACGCTCTGAAACACTTGTGTATGAGTCTGATACAATAAAACATCAATATCAAAAACCCCTAGGGCAGCTGTCTGCAGTTGGGGGCTCTGCTATACTTTACATGCAGAAGATATGAACACTGAATAACACACAGTCAAGGCAAAACAATGAGCAAACTTGCACTCCCACCACTGGCGTATTACATACATGCTCCCTTTCCTAACTCACACCTTCCTGCCAATCCATCCCTCCCTCCATCTTGCCCTCCTTTCCTCTTTCCCTCCCTCGCTCCTTCCCTCTCTTCCTCTCTCTCCCTTGATTTCTCTCTCTCTCTCTCTCTCATCTGATCTCTCTCTCCTCCTTCTCTCCATCTCCCTCTCTTGCACTCTCCCTTCTCTCTCTCTCTCTCTCTCTCTCGTTCTCTCTCTCTCTTCTGCTCTCTCTCTCCTTCTCCCCATCTCTCTCTATCTCCCTCTCTTCCATTCTCTCTTCTCTCTCTCTCTCTCTCTCTCTCTGTCTCTCTCTATCTCTCTCGCCTCTCTTTCTATCTCTCTCCTCACTTTCCCTCCCTTTCCCTCTCTCTCCCTCCTCCCTTTGTCTCCCTCTCTCTCCCTCTCACATTGATACATTGAATCTCATGTGCAGCAAAACAACCATCTGCGAATTGGCAGATGAGGGGGAAGGGTTAGGCAGTTTGCAAACTACACCCAGTCACCATAAGCAACCGCTAAGGGTTTTGGGAGGCAAGAACCTTTGTTTCAGAGAAAGGACTACTTGGAACTTGGGGCTGCAGTCGCCAATTTTGCCTTTCTTAGCGTGTGGGTTGGCAGGCTAAGAGATGCCTCAAGTAAACTCTACCATGCTCAGGTACTGTACTCATTGGCCTGCTGGGAATTCTGCCCATCTAGGGCAGGGCAAGACAGTGTTTGTCAAGCGCTCGTCCAGCCTTGGTCTGGGCAGTGGCTAAAATCCCTACCCATTTCGCCCCCAGAGATTTACCTTGCTGTCTCACCCAAGCCCCAAACTCTTCTCACACTGTCCAGAGTGAGAAAGTAGCCACTATCAGGGATTTGGGAAATTTTCCACTTGCAATTTTGAGCTATTTTTTAAAATAACATTTTGATTTTTCTTTCACTGTCAACCCTGATAACATCCACAGAAAGGTCCACAGAGGAGAAATATTAATTTGCATATCAGTCTTTGACCCGCCCACAAGGACAGTCCAGCACCGAAATGCTCTTCTATTCTCCTCTGAACAAGAGCACCAACAGCAACCCCATACACGTGTTTCGGACTAGTCGGGCCTCATCAGTGAGGTGTAGCTGAGCCTATCTAAGACACAGTGAGCAAGGGGTCCACGTCTGGATTACCCTGGGTAACTTAGGGTGAGAACCCAAGTTCCTAAAAAATTCACAAAAAGGTCTGGGAGCACCTCTACCGAGAACAAACATGGCCAAATAACCTTTTCTATGGCAAGGTATCAACTCAAGAGGGTCTACAACCACGTTATTGCTCACTGTACCTTTCACAGAGGGGCTCCCTCACCCCCTTGTAACCCTGATTATTACGAGTTTTGTGCAACATTTCCACAAGCTTTCAATGTATAATAGTTGAGGCATTGATAAGTACCTCTAGGTTAAGAATTATTATGGCTATTATTAGCCATCATGGTCAGGGTTCCAGATAATATTTAGATGTGGGAGTATTTTGCACCCAATTCTTTAAGGCTGGGAGTAAAAGCAGTCATCATTGAATAAAAGTACATATGCATATATTTTAAAACGTGTTTTTATATTACCTCTTGAATCATATGTACAGAGTGCTTTAAAAAAAAACACATTATGCCGTCACCAACCATCTGCATTATTATCTCATAATTAAAACCTTGTAACTATATCCCAACAACCCAACCCATAGCAGCTCAAGACAAGGTACATTTGCATTTCCTGTTAGGCTGTGGAGTCATAGATAAATGCAATGGCAAGTCCAGAAGCTCCCATAATGACCACTCTTTGCGACCCTCTATATCTCTCCTATACATCCGTTCGGTGCCTTCATCATTGTTTGGCATGTATAAGTCTGCCGGAAAGGGCGGCCATTTTATTGTAAACACATGGAAGAGTCAGTCTGATTGTGTAGGTGCTTCCTTGCTTTTTTTCGGAGACATTCTTCCCGTACCTAGTATCTCACATTTGTATTACATTTGTTATGTATATTCCCAACCATGAAACCAACATCTTTTAGTAATCCATCCAATCTTCTTAAACCATACTTTTTTTGAACCTGGTAATAAATGCAAATTATTAGTTGCCTTTTCAATCAGGCAGCACAGATTTTAGATATCAGCACGGTAGTATAGCTCAGTGGCAATGCGCTCTCTGTCTTGCAACACAAGTTCGTATCCCAGGTCCAGCCTTACGTCATAAATACCCAATAATATATATTATGAAACTCTGAAACATTTAACTCTTTTCTGCCCAAATTTGAAGGATGTAAGATCAATCTACCTTTATGACCAAATGTATGAAAGGGCTGGTCTAGAGGCCGAGAAATGGTGGGAGCTCCTGTATTGGGTTCAACAGCAGAAAATTACTTTTGCTCTGGTAAAATTCCTTGAAGTTACATTTTTTTTTAAGCTAAGGAAGAGTGGTAACCACTGGTTTTAGTTAACTGTGAGAAAAAAACGCTCAAGGAAAGGATGGTATTTGTAAGTTGGAAATACTTCTTTTTTACTGTTTTGAGATGGGCAATATATGATGTTTGGAACAAAAGTGAAAAGTTTGTAATAAACTAAAACACTAATAAAAAAATAAAAATAAATTATATATATTATAACTCCTTCCTGTGGTGCTGCTGTGCTCGCAGCACTGGGCAGGTCACTATGTGTCCATTGTTTCCTAGTTTGTGTACAGATTAGTTTTACTAGCTTTACTTTAAGTTTGGCATATTGGCATATAAGCCTATTTGTAGCAAGCAAAAACAGCCCATACTGCCCTTATTGCAGTGCTGATAATAACAATAATATAATCACGGGTTTACATGGTGCTTCGTGCCATTGCTTCTGCTTCTAAGCACTGTAATAACAGGCACTATTGTTATCCAATGCATTGCATAATCTGATGTATATGAGCCAGGATACTTAGCAGAATGCGCCCCTTTAAGAGGAGAAAAAACATAAAGGTGATGGCTGAAAGGTTCTGAATGATCCTAAGCCAATGCATTGTTCTGGGTAACCCATCAGAGCACTGTTTTCCCGCCTATCAGGTTATTACAGAAGGGGAAAACTATATGCAAATCAGGCTTGGACCCATACTGCCCGAAATGCTTCAGGTTCAATTGCCTTTGTCTGTGAGGTGTACCTTGTGTCGCCATGCATGCAAACGCATGTCCCATGTCTGCACATACTAGTCCCAAGATGAGGTGGGTGGCATATGCGGATGACATCATCATTATGGATTCAACGCCAATTGGCCCACAAAGGAGCCTCGATAGAATTGGTGTATATGACATTTTTAATAATATCCAATTGAATCCCTTTAAAACATAAATGATCAATTTCCAAAGTGAAAACAAAATATAAAGTATTTAAATGGTCAATGAATGGCTTTTGTTTGGACGAAGAACTCATGTAATACACTTTTGTTATTTGGTTAGTAATAAAAAACAAATGGCGGCAATAAAAAAATAGACTAAGACGAAAAAGCACACTTGAATAAATTCAATATGAAATCTAGTTATTTTTCTCTGCAATCCGTCATTGATGGTTATAAAGCTAATGCATATTGGGGCCGATTCAGGGAACAAATGTGCGCCGAAATATATGGCGCTAGCTGGCGCAAGCGTGAAAAAGCAAGCGCACGCGCACAATATGCGATTCATGGAAGGCGCTGCGCGTGTTTTCCCCAGGATGTGCACCAAATCCGCGGGTGGCGCACACGGGCCACACGTCACTGCAACATCCCGAACGCCGTGCACAACGCGCACAGCAAAAGTGCACAACGTTCAGCGCACACACCAAAAGGGGCGGAACATGGGGTGGAACACGCAGAATGGGGAACAACGCGTGAAAATGAGGGCGTAACTGGGGAAGTACTGCGGGAAATACATGGAATGCTCACACGCAAGTGAACTACATGTATTCATGGAATCGAATAGGGGAAACACACACACACCAAAAGACACGCACAGGCCTAAACACGTCCGCCACACAAAGGCAGGTGGAAGCATCCCTGCGCAGTATAAAAGTGTGCACAAACAACAAACACGTATATACAGCAACATGAATGTCCCGTTTCTCGCAGCACTGATCATGGGACACGGCAGGAGGATGTGAATAGCCAGGGCACGCATTGTTTTGCCCAGGACCAGCCTTTTTCGGATGCCTGATGGCCAGGTCTATGGCAGGTATAGGTTTCCGTAACCACAAAGAGGAGTTATAGGGCGGTTCCCTCCTGTTTATGCCAATCGTTTATAACACTCAAAACAACAGAAGGTAAAGTTATTGTAAGTTATTCCTGTAGCTAGATCCCTAGCCAACAACTAAATCTCCCTATCTGTGAATAATCTCAGGCCATTAAGTAGGGTCCCTAGTTAGTGCTGTTGGGCCGACTACAAAAGGTGTCGAGATCTTCTCCCTGTACTCTCTAAAAACACTTTCCTGGTGTCTGGTATGTGCACACAGGTTGGAGGTCGATTCTTGAATTTTAATATGTCGCCCCCAATTCGTGTGTCTTATCGTTAAAAAACAACAAGTGCTAATCCCAGAGTATCTGGTTGAATGGCCAGATAACAATGGGGAAAGAATTTTCGTTAAAAGCTGTGTGGAAAGTGAAGATATTAATTCTTTATAACTCCCAAAGGTTTCAGATTTGAACCGCAAATTGTGTGGATAACAAATTAAGTTTCCTTGAAACAATCTCTTTGTTTTTCTTTGGAAAGGGAGTGTGGGTCTGGGTTACCCTCCAGGCCTCTTGTATGGTCAACCGGTTTCAGCGGGATTCTTGAGTTGCCGCTTTCTTCAGGACGAATACTTCAAGTTGAGGTATCCTAAATAGTGTCTTCAACACTGTTAGATGGTAGAGGGTGTCCAAGGTTTGATAGGGTAATTACTTCCTAGTCCTGTATGGACAACAAAACAAGAAAAAATGGGGACTATAATCAGTCTCATGTACCAACAGTTTCTACTTTAAGAAATGAGAATTCTAAGGTACTTCTATCAGTACCACCTCTATATGGGGAATCATACCTCTGTGTTGTAATTCAAGGGTAGCGGCTTGATTTTTCGGTGGTGTCCAATTTATAGCCAAAATGCTAGCAAGGTTGGTCTTATTTCGTCCTTTCTTCTGGATATTATCCCTGTGGTTTGAAAGAAAAGGTGTTTGTAAGAGCCTGCTATCATCTATATTGCATCTATACAAATATTTTTCATGGGTCCATCGCCCTTTAAGAGTGAGGTAGGCTTTTGTTTAAGTTGTTGTTATCCTTAATTGTTTTAATTATTTTCAAATTGGGTTTTAGCAATGACCTCTGCTCTTATGTCAGAGATTAGAGGTCCTGCAAAGATGCCGTTTCCCAAATCTGGCTTTTCTGCATTGGTGTTGGCGCATCTTACCTCCATTCGTCGGTTTGTTCCTTCCCGGATCGAATCGTATCCACTACTGCGTTGCCCTGTGTCTGTTATTCTTTTATGGTCATGTGCACGGTCACGCGGCCGAGATATCCGCTCACGTGATCACGTGCACGTGGGATATCCGATCACGTGATCAC
This sequence comes from Ambystoma mexicanum, assembly GCF_040938575.1. Taxonomy (NCBI): domain Eukaryota; kingdom Metazoa; phylum Chordata; class Amphibia; order Caudata; family Ambystomatidae; genus Ambystoma; species Ambystoma mexicanum. Next base: position 1,625,631,983 of record NC_090929.1, read on the forward strand.
GTGCACGCAATCGCGTCCAGTGCGCGAGATCGAATAGACATGCCCGATGCGAAGCCGTCACTCTTGGCGGGGATGTAATCACATCGGGAACGCGGGATCGGTTCACCATCGTGTATGCTTTGACGCCGTATCTCCAAAATGGGGTCATATGGATCATGTCGTCCTCTGTTTCTCCTATAAAGAAGGAACATGACCGTTGTAGATATCTATCACACTCTATTTGTCTCTAAGTGCAACACCTGTGAAAGTTTTTGCATTAAGGACACAAGTTAGCACAAAAACATTGCGGGAACTTGTCAAAGACTGATTATTCGTAGTGACCGTGCACATGACCATAAAAGAATAACAGACACAGGGCAACGCAGTAGTGGATACGATTCGATCCGGGAAGGAACAAACCGACGAATGGAGGTAAGATGCGCCAACACCAATGCAGAAAAGCCAGATTTGGGAAACGGCATCTTTGCAGGACCTCTAATCTCTGACATAAGAGCAGAGGTCATTGCTAAAACCCAATTTGAAAATAATTAAAACAATTAAGGATAACAACAACTTAAACAAAAGCCTACCTCACTCTTAAAGGGCGATGGACCCATGAAAAATATTTGTATAGATGCAATATAGATGATAGCAGGCTCTTACAAACACCTTTTCTTTCAAATCACAGGGATAATATCCAGAAGAAAGGACGAAATAAGACCAACCTTGCTAGCATTTTGGCTATAAATTGGACACCACCGAAAAATCAAGCCGCTACCCTTGAATTACAACACAGAGGTATGATTCCCCATATAGAGGTGGTACTGATAGAAGTACCTTAGAATTCTCATTTCTTAAAGTAGAAACTGTTGGTACATGAGACTGATTATAGTCCCCATTTTTTCTTGTTTTGTTGTCCATACAGGACTAGGAAGTAATTACCCTATCAAACCTTGGACACCCTCTACCATCTAACAGTGTTGAAGACACTGTTTAGGATACCTCAACTTGAAGTATTCGTCCTGAAGAAAGCGGCAACTCAAGAATCCCGCTGAAACCGGTTGACCATACAAGAGGCCTGGAGGGTAACCCAGACCCACACTCCCTTTCCAAAGAAAAACAAAGGGATTGTTTCAAGGAAACTTAATTTGTTATCCACACAATTTGCGGTTCAAATCTGAAACCTTTGGGAGTTATAAAGAATGAATATCTTCACTTTCCACACAGCTTTTAACGAAAATTCTTTCCCCATTGTTAACTGGCCATTCAACCAGATACTCTGGGATTAGCACTTGTTGTTTTTTAACGATAAGACACACAAATTGGGGGCGACATATTAAAATTCAAGAATCGACCTCCAACCTGTGTGCACATACCAGACACCAGGAAAGTGTTTTTAGAGAGTACAGGGAGAAGATCTCGACACCTTTTGTAGTCGGCCCAACAGCACTAACTAGGGACCCTACTTAATGGCCTGAGATTATTCACAGATAGGGAGATTTAGTTGTTGGCTAGGGATCTAGCTACAGGAATAACTTACAATAACTTTACCTTCTGTTGTTTTGAGTGTTATAAACGATTGGCATAAACAGGAGGGAGCCGCCCTATAACTCCTCTTTGTGGTTACTTATTCTTCTGGCGGCGTCACAAACCGCGAGTTAGTGCACCAGTAGGTCACTTTAAAATATAAATTGCGGACAAGAAAAAAATGTGGCATACAGTTTCAAGTACTAAATTTTAAATCTGACAAGACATTGACAAAAAATGGCAGAAGCAACATACCTGGCATTCGCGGAGGAACTAATAGAAGGGATCCTAGCGAACCCCTCGATACTAGGTGCAGAACAACAGGCTGCAATAGCCACCAAAGGAGATGACTGGAACGAATTGGAAGCACTACGGAAGAAGCTGATCAGAACCGAGCTACATGGGGCCATTATGATGGAATATCTTCGGGCACATATAGCGCCCAATGGCCTCATTATTAGGATAGAACCCAGAATTTTCCTTGAAGAACTCAAATTCAGGAAAGACTGGAGTTACATCTCTAACAAATGCACCAGAGACTGGATTATATTAATAATCAATACAGCCAAAACGGTATCTGAAAGACTAATGAACGAAATCATCACCAAGCAAGATGCTATAACAACCAAAATGATTATAGGTGACTATCAAAAGAATATGGCAGCCTTGGACGCCACAATTAAAGAGTTCAAGGACCTTAACCTTACCAAAAAGGTTACCAAACTTAAAAAAGATATTGCAGCCTTTTCGCATGAGAAAAAATACCCATACACGACAGACACATATTATGAAGAGCAAGAAAAGAATATCAATGTCTCAAATATGGGCCCTATGAGAGGCAGGCAACAGAGGAATAGACCAAGACCGGGTAACTGGAATTTCTCAAGCGGAAGCTCAGACGAAGATGCCAACAAAACAGGAGGCAATGTCACCTTCGGTAACCAACAAAATAGAGGTGGCAACGCCCGGGGTTTTCAGGCCCAGAGAGGGCGAGGCAGGGCCAGAGGATGGTGGCCGGATCAATCACCCAGGGTCACCAGGAACAGAGGGAAAGGCTGGTACCAGCAGAACAGCACCCCACAGTACAACCCTTAAGATCTGTTAGTCAATCCCTGGTAGTCAATCTTTCCAGTTTCACTCCCACACAAATCCAACTAGATGTATTACAGAAGGGGCTCTCGTTCGTTCCAACTACTCCCCATGATCCATTCCAGACCAGAATAGAGATCACACAACTGATGAGGAAGATTAGACTCAAACAGTTTTTTGCGGAGGATACAAACAATGGACCCCGAGACGTGACTGGATTACATAACAAATCCACATATTATCCACCCTCACACAGCATAAGTGTAGAGTCTCAGACCTTTGAAAAACTCATTCTCAAGAAACTTGACGAAATAGAAGCAGAAGACAATTTGGGCACTTACCATAACATGACCAGACAGGAAGACATAGCCCTAAAAGAACTAAAGAAGAACGAAGACATAATCATTAAACCGGCTGACAAGGGGGGTGCGATTGTTATCATGGATAGAACTGACTATGACAGGATGGTGAATACATTAATAAATGACCGAACTACGTATAGAAGACTTGGCAGTGATCCGACTAACAGACTCAGGAGCCTCATTAATCCGATCATTGAAGAGGCTGAAGCAGAGGGACACATAAGCAGCAAAGAAGCAGCCTTCCTAGCGCCTAAATTTCCGAGATGCCCGGCCTTTTACGCACTACCAAAAATACACAAAGGCGTCCTCCCAACTCCTGGTCGCCCTATCGTGTCAGGGATTGGTTCAATCTTAGAACCCCTCTCACAATTTGCTGACTTCTTTCTAAAAGAAGAGGTCAGCAAAATGCGCTCTTATGTGAAGGACACCACGGCCATTCTAGTATACTTAAACAATCTTGTCCTAAACAATGAAGACACCTACATGATAACCATGGACATTGAGTCATTATATTCCAAAATCCCACAAGAAGAAACACTAAGGGTTATTGAAAGCATACTACGAGTTAAACCTCTTGACATGCCTATTGCGCTAATCATGCAACTGGCGGAAATAGCTTTAACAAAAAACTTTTTCATTATCGGAGACAACTTCTATGAACAGATAGCAGGAACTGCCATGGGAGCGACATTCGCCCCAACTTTGGCTAACCTGTATGTGGCCAATTTTGAAGAAACCCACATTTATACGGAAACCAATCCTTTTTCCGCCAATATAATCAGCTGGCGACGATACATCGATGATGTTTTTCTATTGTTCAATGGGGACGAAATAACTGTAAATAATTTCATGGAATGGCTCAACGGACTGAATCCCTTTCTCAAATTCACCCATGAGGCAAGTAAAACGAATGCAACGTTTCTCGACTTGTTGATCACCAGGAGAGGCAACATACTGGAAACAACGGTTTTTCAAAAACCAACAGATAGAAATTCCCTGCTGGATTATAACAGTTTCCATCAGAGATCTTTGAAAGAAAACCTACCCTTTGGACAGTTCCTCCGATTTAGGAGGAATTGTACCTCTGGAGCCGAATATGACATCCAAGCAACCAGGCTCTCGAACAACCTACTAGAGAGGAATTATCCGTATAGGATTGTCAAACAGGCAAGAAAACGAGCAAGGAATATACAAAGAGAAACAACTCTTAACCAACATGGGAAAAGATCAAGGAATGACACGACCATCACTGCAGTGTTCAGCCATTCCCCTATAATCAACCGCCTGAAAAAGGAAATCCGAAAAGCATGGCACATACTCAATGTGGATGAGAAACAATTGCCGGAACCACTGTTCGCCATAAGGAGGAGAAAAAACTTAAGAGACTCTTTAGTGCACACTTACAAAGAACCGCTGCCTGCCACGGACACAAACACACTATGGGATACACCCAAAGCTCAGGGCCATACACCATGTGGAACTTGTACCATTTGCAAATATACAAAACGTACTACGGTCATAGACGTAGGCTGGAAATATCCCTGGGAACAAAGAACTCTGACTAACTGCAACTCCACTAATGTTGTGTACCTTATACAATGTCCCTGCAACAAGAAATATATTGGGATGACGACCCGGACAATAAAACTACGAATAGGAGAACATCGTTCCAACATTAGGACACGAAAAAGGACGGCTCCCCTAGTGGAGCATTTCATTGAAAACCATCACACCGCAGATGATATTATGTGGACCATAATAGAAAAAGTAAAAGCACCGACAAGAGGTGGTAACATCACAGCACTCCTATTAAAAAGAGAACAACAGTGGATATACAGAACACGCAGCCACTTGATTGGCCTCAATGATGAGATCTGCTGGCAGGCTCTGGCGACCCTTGGATGAACAGGGTTAGCCAACTATGACTCTTTATAGGGCATAGATTATTGCCTAGAATATCATATCCATCATCTATGGGACCATACCTCACAAGGCCCTGCCGCCCTTCTGCCAAGTCCCATCTCCTTTAGAGACATCAAATGGAGACTTCATGGCCACAATGAATTTCAGAGACCTAGCAGTCTATAAGACCCATAGGCCAGGCGATCAATAGAGAACTCGCCTTTAGCGATCATGGTCCCCCCTTTTGCACCTAAGCCTCAACTACGAATAATCAGTCTTTGACAAGTTCCCGCAATGTTTTTGTGCTAACTTGTGTCCTTAATGCAAAAACTTTCACAGGTGTTGCACTTAGAGACAAATAGAGTGTGATAGATATCTACAACGGTCATGTTCCTTCTTTATAGGAGAAACAGAGGACGACATGATCCATATGACCCCATTTTGGAGATACGGCGTCAAAGCATACACGATGGTGAACCGATCCCGCGTTCCCGATGTGATTACGTCCCCGCCAAGAGTGACGGCTTCGCATCGGGCATGTCTATTCGATCTCGCGCACTGGACGCGATTGCGTGCACGTGATCACGTGATCGGATATCCCACGTGCACGTGATCACGTGAGCGGATATCTCGGCCGCGTGACCGTGCACATGACCATAAAAGAATACCAGACACAGGGCAACGCAGTAGTGGATACGATTCGATCCGGGAAGGAACAAACCGACGAATGGAGGTAAGATGCGCCAACACCAATGCAGAAAAGCCAGATTTGGGAAACGGCATCTTTGCAGGACCTCTAATCTCTGACATAAGAGCAGAGGTCATTGCTAAAACCCAATTTGAAAATAATTAAAACAATTAAGGATAACAACAACTTAAACAAAAGCCTACCTCACTCTTAAAGGGCAATGGACCCATGAAAAATATTTGTATAGATGCAATATAGATGATAGCAGGCTCTTACAAACACCTTTTCTTTCAAATCACAGGGATAATATCCAGAAGAAAGGACGAAATAAGACCAACCTTGCTAGCATTTTGGCTATAAATTGGACACCACCGAAAAATCAAGCCGCTACCCTTGAATTACAACACAGAGGTATGATTCCCCATATAGAGGTGGTACTGATAGAAGTACCTTAGAATTCTCATTTCTTAAAGTAGAAACTGTTGGTACATGAGACTGATTATAGTCCCCATTTTTTCTTGTTTTGTTGTCCATACAGGACTAGGAAGTAATTACCCTATCAAACCTTGGACACCCTCTACCATCTAACAGTGTTGAAGACACTATTTAGGATACCTCAACTTGAAGTATTCGTCCTGAAGAAAGCGGCAACTCAAGAATCCCGCTGAAACCGGTTGACCATACAAGAGGCCTGGAGGGTAACCCAGACCCACACTCCCTTTCCAAAGAAAAACAAAGGGATTGTTTCAAGGAAACTTAATTTGTTATCCACACAATTTGCGGTTCAAATCTGAAACCTTTGGGAGTTATAAAGAATTAATATCTTCACTTTCCACACAGCTTTTAACGAAAATTCTTTCCCCATTGTTATCTGGCCATTCAACCAGATACTCTGGGATTAGCACTTGTTGTTTTTTAACGATAAGACACACGAATTGGGGGCGACATATTAAAATTCAAGAATCGACCTCCAACCTGTGTGCACATACCAGACACCAGGAAAGTGTTTTTAGAGAGTACAGGGAGAAGATCTCGACACCTTTTGTAGTCAGCCCAACAGCACTAACTAGGGACCCTACTTAATGGCCTGAGATTATTCACAGATAGGGAGATTTAGGTATAGGTTTCCACCTTATATCATCCTAGGCCTGGTCCAGGAGTGGGAGGATGACCTCACATCACCCACCTTGTGCTCCCAAGCACTGAGCCCCTTGGAAAGGGTGCTCAATGTACTGTATATCTTGGCCACTGGGTCATTTCAGTGGACCACTGCTATAGTGGGGGGTCTCACAGCCCACACAGTCACGCTGCCTACACCAGGTGTTGGCAACCATGACTGCGTGACCCTCAGTCTGCAGGCACATATAAATGCCCAGAACACCCTCAGTAAGGCAGGCCATGGTCCAGGGCTTTTACAGGGTGGCACACTTCCCCTAAGTGCTTGGTGCCCTAGATTGCACCCATGTGACCCTACGTCCACCTAGGGCCACGGAGAATAACCACTGCAACCACAAGCACTGGCATATCATCAACGTGCAGGTTGTATGCGATGTACAGGGGATCATCACCTCTGTCCATGCTAACTATCCTCGGTCCACCCATGACAGTTTCATATACAGAATGTCCGCCCTGAGCCGGGCCCTGGAAGCTGGGCAGCATGGCGACACATGGCTCCTAGGTGAGTACAAATGCCTGTGCACATGCATGCATTTCACACACTTACAAATATACAAACCAAACTAATGACAACCATTATCACCTCCCCAGGGGACAGTGCCTACCCCCTGAGCCCCCACATGATGACGCCAATACGGAATCCCACGACCCCACCCCAGGTAAGATACAACGCAGCCCATATTGCAGCGTGGCCACAGTGGAGCGCACATTTGGAGTGCTCAAGTCACGCTTCTGCTCCCTTGACTGCTCTGGTGGGCAGCTACTCTATGCACCCCCAGTAGTGTGCAGGATCATTGTGGCAGCATGTGTCCTGCACAATGTTGCAACACGGCAAGGTGTACCGGTGGACATGGTGGTGCCCCCACATCCCCAACCACACGCACAGGTACTGTGCATGGGAGGGAAAAGGGCACGTGGAGGCCGCCCAACTGAGGCGCCCCTCACCTTTTGTGGCCTCCCAACCATGGCACAGATGTACTAGTAGCAATGGGAGGTGCACACAACAATTGTCCTAACCAACTTGGGTGAGGGGGGCAAGGTACGTGATGCAAACAGCACCCTTGTGCTCCTGCAAGGCTGCCTGTGGCCCCTTAGGAAAAATGACGGGTCATGGAATGCTCAGACATCCCAAAAAAGCAAATAAAGAGATACGCGACCCCTGTAGCCCACAAGCATGTAAACAAACACATGCAGTACGCTGTGGCAGCCAGGAACACAAAAAATGCGTACGTGATCAACACGCAGGCTAGTTATGACTGAAAAAAAAGGGGTACGCACAGACACCTGCAGTGGGAAAAATAGCGTGCGCGACTCACTGTCTGCCTTGCGTGTAGAAGAAGAACGCATATGCAACACCCCCGCACTTTAGCCTCTGTGACGTAATCGGGTGTGAACCCCAATGTCAGGAAAACACACACACCGCTCTCCACGAAAAGCACATACAGAGCGATGGAAACCCATGTGGGACCTTTAACCATGCCGAGGGAAATGCCCACGCATGTTATGTCACATACGCGCTTACGCACTAAGGGCCTTTCCTCGAATTGCACGCTGATGTGTTGTTTATTCACGTTCAAAATCATTCCGTATCAAGCTGGCCACACGACAACACACGGAAGACCACACTCCTGCCCGGAAGTCTGAATTACTGCCCCCCAGAGCACCGGGCAACCTCCCATGAGCCATCTGCTGCTTTCTGCCTGCTGCCACCGTGCCCTGCCATTTGGTGCCTGCACATCTGCCATCTGCAGGGGTCCAGTTGCTGTGACCACCCCTGCTGGGACAGAAGACTCCCAACTGGTGTTTCATCACTCCACAGCCCAGCCCCAGGGCCCAGTTTCCCACCCACACCTGCCTCGGGGGTTGCCATGTCCAACGCAACACCATCCAGCACCAGTGGCAAGCCCCCAGCAGAGAGGCAGGGGGCTACCAGCTTCAGTGAAAAGGAAGTTGGTATCCTGGTGGAGCAAGTTCTGGGGCATTATGATGCCCTCTTCGCACCATCGCACGCTGACAAGGAAGGACGGAGGAGGATCTGGACGGATATAGTGGGTGCCATCAACGCGAAGGGGGTGGCACCCCGTGACATCAAACACGTCCAGAAGCGCTGGGAGGACTACAAGTCCAGGACCATCAAGAAGGCCCGGCTCCTCTTAGATGCAGCGGATGCAGTGGGGCACTGGGGCCAGCTTACCACCCAGCAGATGAGGGTCCTGGAGCGCATTCGCCCAGTGCTTCACCACCAGATCCTCAGGATGCAAGCCCGTCTGGAGTCGATAATTAAATGCCCATGCATTCCCATGTAAAACAGTCATGTTGCGGTGTGGTGGTAGTTAGCTACTTGGCTGTATGTGTGACATGGGTCATGTATGGATGTGTGTGTGCAGGGACATGATGGTGCTGCATGTGAGTACAGTCAGGCGTAACCCACATGGATGGTGTATGTGTTATAATGCATCATGCAGAGCAGCATGCGGAATGCACACATGTATGCATGGCTGGGTCTGTACTTGGACATGTTTGGGGTGTGAGAAATGGATGCTGCTGTCATGGACATGCATGGTGTACATGTCTGAGTGTCTGAGTAGTGTGTGAGTGACTCGTAAACGCCATGGATGCATGACACATGTCCGTGACGATGTGTTGATTCACTGATACAGCCAAGTCATCCTTGTATCCACTGTGTCTGGGGGTATACAGGGCCAGATGCATGACCCTCCAGTGATGTGTGTGCATGTGATCAGCATGTCACATGATGGATGTGAGTATCAGCCCACTATTGGATGTACCTACGGTGCCTTGGACATGGATGCCAATGTTTGTTGCATGTGCCATGCCTGTTCCTGCATGTGTGTTGCCTGCACTGACCCATGTGTTGTGGAGGGACATGATGGAAGTGACGTTTGACAGTGCCACTCATGTGCTATTGCTTTCTGTCTAGGGGACTATTGTGCAGTACCCTTATGCTTGTGTTCAGTGTCTCCCTTTAAACAGCGGAGAGTGAAGAAGAGCGCGGAGACAGCGCTGTGGAGAAAAGCGGCAGGGATGCCTCCACCGGCCGGCGACGCAAGGCTCAGTCACCCTCCCAGGAAATTCCATCTTCCGGGAGCGAGGGGACTGGTGCTGCGTCCGCCACTACGGCTGCAGTGGAAGGGGCAGGTGAGCCCCCACAGGGGCTTGCAATGGCGGAAGACGGTGCAGAGACATCCAGGTTGGTGGTGTATACAGAGGAGGAGGAGGCCGCTACAGAGCCGCACATAGGGCCTGGTGGGGGTGGTACCACTGGTGCAAGCAGTCCAGGGGCAGGAGGCAGCACAGGTCGCCATGGAGGTGCCTGTGCATGTCACTGTCCCTGACACTGTGACTGCATCACCATGCACCAGCAGGGATGCCCGTCCCAGGCCCGTCCGCAGGTAGGGGGGAGGTCCACATCATCTGGCAAACCTCTACCTGCAGACGTGGGGACCCGTGACTGGATTGAATCCGTCCTGATTGGTGTCACGTTGCGCACACGTGACATTCGTGATGATGTGCGTGCTTCCTGGGGGACTACGCATGTCATCACAAAGAGCTGTGTGCCAACGTGGCCCATTTGGGAGGGGCCATGGTCGTGGGTTTCCTCCATGTGTCGGCCAGTCTTGCGGCCCTCTCCTCCTCTGTGCACACTATATGCCAGTTGTTCACTGTGCCGTCTTCCGGCCCAGATGCCACTAGGGCCCCCTGTGGACCTCCCCCAACCAACGGAGCCAGGCTGGTAGAGGACACATCCCTGCCACAGTCGGGAGTCGTAGGTCCAGCAGGGGTGGCCACCCCACCAACTGGACCCCAGCAGATGGAGGTTGTGCCGGCATCATCGGGCAGGGCACATGCATGACGGTGCCGGGGGATTCCATCAGCCTGGATGCCGTCGTGGTGGCAGAGGCAGCTGCGTTGGAGGCAGCAGTAGGCTCAGCGTGGGAGGCAGCATGGCTCGGGGCCATCAACACCCCGGGGGCAGGCATCGCCGAGGGGCAGGAGGACCCGGACTGGGAGTGTCTTCTGTGTGGCAGCAGTTGGGCCAACAAATAGATGCGGAGAGGCGGCAGGCGGAGAGGGCACGGCTCAAGATGGTCAGGGCGGAGAACTCCATGCAAAGGGCTTTGAGCTGGGCAGAGGGCCTCGAGGAAACTCGCAGGGAATTGAGGGATACATGTGTCAGGGCTCCCAAGTGCATGGTGCCATTTGGCCTGCCTGCGGGTCATGCCCAGGGTTGATGGGCTGCCTGTGGGTCATGGTCTGGGGTGATGGGCTGCCTGCGGGGCATGCCCAGGGGTGTAGGGTGGTCCCCTGTGGTGTGAGCTGCCTGCAAGGGTACGCATATTCCGAGGGGTGCGAAGGGAGTTTTACATGTGATTTTGCTGGTGCGAGCGGGGTACGCGTATTCCGAGGGGTGCCCAGGGAGTTTTATACGTGATTTTGCTGGCGTGAGCGGGGTACATGTAATCCGAAGGGTGCGCAGGGAGTTTTACACGTGATTTCGCTGGCACGAGTGGGGTACACATATTCCGAGGGGTGTATGGGGAGTTTTACACGCGATTTCGCTGGCGCAAGCTGGGTATGCGTATTCCGAGGGGTGCGCAGGGAGTTTTACACGTGATTTCGCTGGCGTGTGAGGGCTGTGTGGCGTTTTTTAGCACGTTTTCGTGGTTTGGGGGCTGTATGCTGGTCCACTGGCCTTTGCGCCATGTACTGGATTTGTGCAATGTTTTTGGCACACCAGGCGGGGTTGGGGCCGTAACTGGCGCTGCTGCAGGGTCGCTGCACCACTCTGCGCCATGGTTGATTATGGAAGTAAGTATCCATGAATATGATGTGTGCTAAAATGGGTTTCGGCACACGGGGCTGGCGCAGACTGCCGGACGCGCACTCTGTGCGCCAGCCGCGTGCGCCACTTGTGTGCTAAATTCTATGAGTTACCCCCATTGTATGGATTAGAACATTTAGATCTTAATAATTGGAGATGGCTTTCTGGGAGGAATTACTTTGGAGAAATGTTTTAAAATTGTCACAGTCTTTTGCCATAACTGCCAAAAGAATGGAACTAGGACTTAGAGCTTGGATCACAATTATAAAATGGAGAAAAGTAAATCTTTATATAAATGTATGCAAAGCAAAGGGAAGTACTTGGTATGTAGAAATGAAACAAATATGGAACTCTCTGCCATTAGCTCTGAGAGCAGAACCATCATTCTGGAACTTCAGGAAACGTGTGAAAAGCTGGCTCTTCTCACAAGAGCGGCAATAAACTGTAACCACCTTTGCCAATGCTCTATCTGTATGCTTTGTTTAATGCTATGAACCTTGCCTAAGTACTGAACTGTTCCCACTGTCTTGTAATAATACTGTAAACTTGTACGTAATGCGCCCAGATGCCCTCGGGTTTGGTGCACTATATAAAGCAATAAATAAATAAATAAAAGACATGTAGGGGAAACGTTATGCTATGATTTGCAGCGTTATGAAGACATGTGAAGAGTAAAACGTTGCCTGGGTTGTCAGACCTTGTTGGGCAGCGCCTCTGCACAGTACATATATGCTATACAAATAAAACAGAGCAGCTATGCTGCGGAAACCTAGCACACAACCAAGTGCTTGTCCAAGCATAACCAAAAGTTAAAACACAGCTCCAATGCAAGAGCTCTTTTCTTAAAACAAATTATTTTTCATCAACGAAATATAACAACTCTTCATATATTGCTTAATCTTATGTTAGATTCTGTACAATCAATTTTAAGCTGATATCTTAGAGTTAATGTGCTTGTGTGCTAGTAAGGTGACAAAACGCATTGAATGTCATATATGCACTAATATTGTATATGTCGTTGCTATGCTACATGGCCATGAGTTTGAGAAAAGAGTGCTTGCAATGGACATGTCAAGAGTATTTGGTGGAATTGCATCTGTGTAAAGCCACACATCAAAACCATCCGGCTCATTTAATAAAATGATGGCGGCAAGACATAGTTGGACAGCTCTGGGGGAATATGAAAACGTGAACAGATTGTGTTCGATGCCCTCATTCGATCGCTACCCAATGAATTTCTTCAAACGTATTTCCGCACCCGCGGATCCAGCGGCTGCTATTCTGTTCGCCACCTTAAAGGATTATGGACCAAGAAAACATTTAGAAAGAGGACCACACTCTTCCAGGATTTGAAAACACAGGATTCAGATAGAATCTGCAAACTTTGCAGTTTTGTGTTGCACGGTTTGGAGCACGGACGATATAAAGGTTTTGAACGATTGGTCCATATTGTGTATTTTATTGTTACAGACGCTTTTTGGTAAAGATTAATAATTGGGAAGCACTTGTCCCTAATGTTAGCTCTGATTGGGTATATCAAAGAAATATATTTTTTTTTTAAAGGGGGAAGGATTATATTGCTAATGGAATTGGGAAGGGTTATTTAATGCATATGAAGAGTTTATAGAAATAATTGTTCTTAGGTTGATTAAGTTATTTGATGGTGTTTTTATAGATATTGTAGTTATGCAATAATTTAGTATTGTGCTTAATTGTGAACGGTTTTAATAAATATGAAACAAAAAAAAGAAATAAGACATCTGGACGAATTCTCCTGGTCTGTTTTGGAAAGTCATATAGGAACACACTGGAAGGCACCACAGACCATATAGGAATAATATAAGAACCACCATGAAAGAAACATGTGGGGCTTTCATCTAGGAACACTCAAAGAATGGTTATCAGACTATCCTACAGGAATCCTAGCATATGTTTGATTTTCCTACTATTTACCTATAGATGCCTTAGCCTTCCAGTAAAAAATCCTAACAATCCATCAGGAATCCTATGAAAATAACTAGGAAAAAAGCATACAGGTGTTCTTGGTCTGATAGCCTCCAGCTATTGGCCGCTCTTTGATTTCCCCATTCATTTTATAATTCTAAAGTTCTGTCTCACGCCATCTCCTACCAGGGGTTCCTTGCCCAACCATGTATAAGGCCCTGTCCGCCTCATTTAAAGACAAAGGCAAGCACCTGCAGGCCTGTAGCAACTTGAAAAACATACCTCTTCATCTGGCCGTGTGAGGCTGAGCAGCCAATGGGATTCACAGGAGTCTCAGTCTGGGCACACGGAGTAGAGGGTGGGACTAATGTGTGTGGTAACAGGGTTACGAAGCTGGCCTTTGGAACATGTAAGAACATGGAGCACCTGGAAGCCATACTTCCAACACCACGCATTGAATTGAAGTCTTTGCCGTCTGGCTACTACGTTGGTGGATGTTTGACCTCTTCTGGACTGAACAATCTTCGAAGTGACTTAACTGAAGCATTTCTTTCCCATTATAAGTCATCGACTTATCTGCTTTTGTGGCCCACAAGAGGTATGAACACAATGCAAATGTGTGATGAGTCAAGCATAGGTTTGGTTAAATACTGTTCCGAGCCTATTTTAGATCATCCTTATTCCTCTAAGGAAAGGGGATAGGATTAATGTGGAGCGTTCTGCCTATCACCCTTTAGTGTTCTGATGTCGTGCTAAGTGGCAAGGGTGTACACGGCCCGGGGCCCTGCGCTCACTGTGCCTGGGCACTCACCGAAGGTGTTGAAACATGTCAGTAGCTGCGCGTAGCTCAGAAGGAAATTGATCTGCCATTTCGGTCTGTACTGTACCTTGGAGATGCTGATTTGTGTCACGTTTTTTCCCTTCTGCAAGACACATCAAGCTAAATAATGATGGAATGGAACTTCACAGAGAAATTGGCTGTGTTTATGATTCATCTAAATAGTTCAATCACTCTGGTTCCCCTAATTGACAGCTTTTTCCAAGCTGTGGACACGTGCCTTGCCATCCAGTGATTTTACAAGACTTGTCTGTCCACTCTGGAAGGTTTGCTCATTGGATTCCGAGAAATTCTGACGAGGAGAGAGGGGTGTTGACCCTACTCATGACCAGTTCTGTCCAGTTGTTGAAGCTAACATTTCCATCTCCATAGAGTTCCATCATTTTCAACAGAAACATACCGCTTAACTTGATTTCCTGCATGAACACATAAACAGTTGTACATTTTTCAGGAATGCCCAAAAACAACAAATGGCTAGGCTGCCTTAACATCTGTTGGCAATTAGAGGCTCAAAAAATGAAGTGGCCTATCCTCAGCTTTCCTCTCGTACTGATTTTAGCATTTTGTTGTCCAACAGAATTTACGAATACGTTGCATGCTCTTCTATGAAGCCATGTCTGCAGTCCTTGGCTATTCAGGTGTATTGGATGAATGAGTCAGGTATTAAAAGGCACACACAGAGTTGCGACAGTTATAGCTGCCATACTCTGTGGCTGAAAATCTAGACTGTGATTTTTTTCAATTCGCTTTCCGGTCCTTTCTCTCCACCTGCGTATTCCTCTATTGCTCCCTCCACCAGCTTTGGCATTATTCTTATCATACCCACTCCCCAGAGTTTTACCTCCACTCCAGAGACAGCAAGATTGCCCTGCTGGAGGTGTGGCAGGTTTTGCAGCACACAATAGTGCTGTACCCGATGCAAGGATTCAGAGAGCACTAGACCTCTGTGCTTTATTGCAAGAGCACCATCTAGCCTCGTTAGAAGTTGCAGCTTTTGGTAGTTAGAGAGTTAGAGTTAGAGTTTAGACATCCTTCCACCCAGCCAGTGTGCAGACAGCAAAGGTTGTGAAAGAAGGGAGACACACAGAGCAGATAGCAGTTAATTGTGCCAGGCTGAGCAGCTCACTGAGAACATAATGTTAGTTTTGATGATTACATTAGTGCTGCAGCTGTGAAGGGCGAAGCACATGAGAACAGAGCCTGGTGTGTGCCATTGCTGAGGTGTTGAGCTAGGTTTAGAGTAATACTGCCCCCATTGAGAAGTGGCCGGTCTATTTGAACTACCGGTATCTGAGCAAACAGAGCAAATCCAAATGAGAAATGAATCCCCAAGAGTGGTGTCTTGCTGCATTTTTTTTATAAAGCAGCAAGTTCCCAAGGTAGGAGTCACTGACATGCCAACATTCTGACTCACCTGGGTGGGAGATTTAATCCGAGAAATCGGGAGTCGCGCATTTTCCCATAGGGATGCATTGGGGCTAGAAGTATTTTAGGCGGGAGAAAGTAAAAAATAGCAATATTTTTTCATGAAAAGTCGGGAGTCTCCTGCCTAAATCAGGAGGGTTGGCATGTATGGAGTCATGATAAAAAAGATACATTATAAGATGGAAGTGGTAAGAGGTGATGCTAAAGAATACAGCTGCAAGGTCAAAGAGAATATATGACAAATAGTTTGGTCTCATGAGAAAGCCATTGTATTACTGGACATAGTTGACCTTGTTCGCATTTGCTCCCTGATTGGGTCCAGCCGAGGGTATGCACTTCACACGTAGAGTAGGCCAAGATACCTTGACCAATAAGAAGACTCCATTGTTGCAACAACACAACTCAATATAATGGACTAATCACATCACAGTGTTTTCTCCTGACTGTACAATTAGGACATCTTTTAAGGGGTTTCATTTAGATATGAGCAACCCATGGGGTAATGAACTGTAGGGAATGTTTAGATTTCTGTATAGGTGTTAGCTAATGGGGACCGTGGGATTAGGTTGTATCTGATAAGTTTTGCTTTACTGCGTTCCGCTATGAAAGATGTAACTTGACATGGGCTTGTCAAGCGTGATTTCAGATCCCAGTGTTACAGGACTGACTAACTCTTCCGGCCGTATTTGCATGTAATAAAATGTTGTTCTTATTGCAAATGGTGCACGTCTTTTTGATCCCCTTGGAGTTGTTTTTACCGATCATTTTTTGGGCCGGCCTTACGAATTTAGTGACCCAGATGTGATTCCAGATGCTCCATGAGGCTGGAAGCTTCCCTGCCAGGCATCCTGAGCTGCGTCGCCCCTCTGCAGTGACCATTACATGTGCACACTCTGAGGAGGTCCGCAGCCGCCGTGTTGCCAGAAGGCCAGCCTGATCCTTGGAGCAAGGAGCTCTGCCCAGCTGTGCAGGCAATTGGAGTGGGACACCGCATTGGAGAAACTCAGAAGAAAGCTTAGAACGTAAGTGTACTCTTGCAGGAAAAACAAAGGGGTTGACAATTGTAGTTTGGGAGTGTGAAGAAAATGAAGGAGAATCTCCTTGAAGAAGTAGAAAGACCACATGGTGATATTATATACGGTTTTTGAGTAGTAAAGAGGTGGATCTCCCCCGCCGCAAGGAAAGATGACATCATAGTAGTGTAGTAGTAGTAAAAGAGAAGAATTGATGTGGGATATCTCCTCTTAGATTAGGAAAGACAGTGCTGTAATTAAGGTGATGGTCCCATATATAGAGGACCCGGTATCCCTCTGCCCTACCGTGGAAGGGGCGTGAAAAGGGTTTAGTTCCCTCGTCTCGAGAGAAAGGATACAGAGAAGGGTGCTACACCATGGTGTAAATAACTGTGTTTTTATTTGATGATTTTGTTCATATTTTTGTACATAAAAGTGGGAGCGATGGTTGCCCACGTGTGTGGATAGGGGTTGTGCTGTGGTGAGTGTGTGAGTAGACATGGTTTGAGGGGGCGGGATTTGGATTGTGGGGGTAGGAAGGGGAAGTGATTTTGTTGAATAATTGGGAGGTTAGTGGACTAAGACACGACTGGACCGGTGATCAGTAAACCTAGGGTTTTTTAAATACGGTTGTTATTTGAGGAAGAGCATGAATACTGTGTTAGAACATATGTGTGCTGCGTGGCCACAGTATAGGTAGGAAATCATGAAGTGCCATTGCGAATGGGTTCATGGGACTTTAGGAAGGATGTTTAGATGTTGGCCCGACGAGGACACCAATGATAAAGCAGCCGTTCAACATATGTATACGTATTTGGCGTCAAAATACAAAGGCAACAAGTTAAAAAGCAGGAAAAGTATACTCGAATTGTGGAAAATGTTTGAAGATTTTGCGAACATCCCAGACAATAGCAAAGAGAGAACAGAGCCAGTACACACACATGCCACCACCCTTACCGCCCCACCTGGCGTTGTGACTTATTGGGCCCCTGGACTACATTACCCAGGAGTCCCGGGGCCGGCACACATTGGCGCATGTTGCGCTTGAAGGGGCTTATAAGGCCCGCCTCCACCCATGCCAGTTTCTGGTGATTACGATGAACACAAATCAAGATTTCCCCAGGCTGCGGCGGTGAACTTCACTCAACCTCGGTACGGCGGTGAGCACATGGGTGTCCCCTGACAAGCATTAAGTCACGCCGGCAGAGTGCTCTACCCGAACACTGAACCACACTGGCAGGCAGTTCTCCCCAGGCTGCAGCAGTGACCATTGTCAGCCCGGGCGTGGCGATGAACATTACGGCGCACTGTCAAGTTGATTCAACGCAGTACACCATGCGCCCGGGACGCCACACAGGGCTATCGGGTTTCAATCAAGTATTATGAATGAAAGAACTGCAAATGTATACAAGCTTAATCATGTGTGAGGTTTAACTCATGGATTTCCAAGTTGGAAAGGCACTTATTGGACGTTTGCTTGCACAGCTTAAATTGTTTGTCCTTGAGCTCATGTTTGGTTGCCTTCATTTCATGCTATCATCTGTGCTTGTCAGTTCATGAGTCTATGTTATTTTCATGTTGCCTTTAGGAATCCATGTTGCATTCTATGTTTGTTTGGGCCAATGATGCTCTCCATGAGTTTTTAAGAGTTCAGATTGGAGTTTCATGACTCCTCATGTACTAAGGTGCTCAGGTTAGGGGGTTACATATAATGTGTGGAATGAAAGCTGAAGGTGGACAGGTTGTAGGTAATACAGGATTGGGTCACTCAGGAAGTGTGCAGGAGAGTGTGTGTACTCACAATTAAGAGTGGCTGCAGAGAGTGTACAGATATTTTCTCTAAACTCCCCCATCCTTTCCAACTATGTTACCCTAAATATCTTTCCGGTTTCCCTAAAACCCCCCTAACTATCCACATACTTTCTATAATCCCTCTTCCCCCCATTAGCTGCCTCATGGTCACCTGAATTTCTAAAATCAGGAACCCGTGCCATCCAAGGTGGGAGGGATTGTCCCATTCGGCTTCTGTGGTGTCGATATCCCTCCCTGGGTTGTGACACGCTACAGTCGCCAGGGGATATACCAACCCCCAGTATGCACCCCCACCGAGCCCAGGCAGGGAACCCCAGCAGGGTGTTTCAATGCAACACGGGACCCATTGATTATGGAAGTAGAGAGTAAGGCATGAAGACAATTTGAAGGCAGATGACCCACACTGTATATGAATCAGATTCAGGAGATGTGGCGACCGTAGACAGGAGAAGTGTGGGACAAGAATAAGCTATATTTTATCACTTGGTATGTAACCGGCTCACCAAGGAGTTTCAGAATTACTTAGATAAGGTGACTGGTATTGAATCGAAGGTATGGGCTGACATTCAGGCCCATATAGTACATCATTGTAGATGTCAACGCAAGGAGAGGAAAGTAGTGGAGCAAGCGCAAAGGGCAGAGGCAAAATGAGTACGGAAGAAGTTAGCCAAATTGGGCGTGGAAGCTGCTGTGATTATTAGCACCACAGAATGGTATCCCAACCCAAGACAGGCACAGGAATGGGTCGAGGGGTACACAGATGACAGAAGGGACATGGGAAGTGTTCAGGGGGTAAGAAAAGGGGTTCAAAGAGGTAAGGGGGTGGTTTTGGAGGGTTGAGGCTGAGGTTTAGAGGACAGTGTTGGTCCCGTGGGAAGATGGGACATTCTGTGTGAGAATGCAGAAGCAGACCACCCTATTCTTATGATTCCCACCCCCTCCCTAGTGGATCAGCATTTGTGCTCACTTATCACCCACCATCGAAGATGGTGCCCCCAAGTACCCCATACACCCCAGGTTCCATGCCTGCCCCAGCCCAAAGCACATCACAACAGCAGCAGTTCCTATAACCAATGCCCAAGCAGTCAATTCAATACCAAGCAGCGAATATCACACAGTAATATGTGCAGCAACAACCCCTGCAGACACTTACCCAGCCATGGGTTAATAAACGCTTGCCACAAGCTACACAGCCATGGGATAAACATCCCATGCTACAAGGTTCAGTGACCCAGTACACTGGAGCAAGCGTTCTAGGAGGCACCGCCTTCTCACTTCTGGGAACACATGCCTACCCATAGGACAGCCCACAGAGAGCTCTGACATGCCCAGTTCTGTCCATCACTGCCGACCCTGAAGAGCAAACCCAGATAGGAGTGCCGGTAGGAAATAAAACATTTACATTTATGGTTGACACAGGGGCTACAAAGTCCTGGATTAGGGAAGGACTTTTTCCATTGTCAGGTGAGACAAAAGACATGCAGGAATTCTCTGGGGCAATTATGTTGGTTCCTTTCACTGAAGATTTACCCATCACAGTAGGCACATGGGAGGTTTCAGCTCCATTATTGTATTCAAGAGACAAATCTTTGGGGACGGGACCTGCTAAGTAAATAAAATGTGACCATTGCATTTACAGAGGAAAGCACAGTGTGCTCAACACTAGCAGAATACCATGCTAGGGCTGCCAACATGAGTGCTTTACAGCAACAGTGCCACAAGAGGAGTGCCCAGATTTGTTTCTTAATGGGGTGACAGTTTTACCAGGAATAAACAGAATAAAAGATAGGATGCTGCTTGTACCTGCAGAGTTTCTGTTCAGGCCAGCGGTCCCCCGGGAAAATGTCCCAGGCACAATCATTACGTTAGATTTGGAAGCGGAGATCATGAAAAACAGCAAAGTAATTCTGTTAGGTACAGACGAGGAAGGGGATGAATGGCGCACAGTTTGGTGCATTGACCTGACACAACCATTGAGAGACATATCTGACAAACAGTTGTTCGAGGATGCCGAAAACACAGGAGAAATGATTTTTGAAATGTGCATACCCTGCCAAATAATGATTCAACACGGAAATGTAACCAACAGTATGCTCATTGGCACGACATTGCCATCACACCTACAGGAGGATGTGGAGAAGGTACCCAGTAACTTATGGACCAGTAACCCCCATGTTGTAAGATTGTTGAAGAGCATAGGGGCCATTTGCATCAAGCTGAAGTAAGGCACAGTTTTGCCCAGGGTATGACAGTATCCTCTTTCACGAGAAGCTGAAGAAGGGATTTATAACACCATTGTGCACTGTGGCAACAAGGCATAATACAGCAATCCGAGTCTACATGCAACACAGCCATATAACCAGTGAAAAAAGTAAAGGGTTCAAGTTGGAGATTGACACAGGACCTCCAGCCTTTCAATAACATTGTAGAGGGTGAACTCCCAGTAGTACCAAATCCTGCCACAATTCTTTGCAACATACTCACTGAAGCAACACACTTTACGATCATTGATTTCCAAAATGCATTCTTCTCCATTGCACTACTTCCAGAGTCCCAATATCTCCCATTGTTTACTTACCGGTGGGCAGAGATTCCAGCACACATGATTACCTCAAGCGTATTGTGAGTTCCTGAGTATTTTCAACCAAGTACTACAAATGGATTTAGGTAACATACAGGTACTGTGCACAATCATTCAATGTGTAGACGATATTTTGGTTTGCAGCGAAGAACAATGTAGGACAGATTCAGTGACACGTCTAACATTACTTGCAGAAAAGGGGTACAAAGTAGACAAAAACAAAATGCAGTATTGCCAGAAAGAGCTGGTATACCTAGGCCAAATAATATCATCAGCAGGAAGGATAGTAACGCAGAAAGAGCAACAGCAGTACAAGGCACACCGCAGCCAACCACAGTCAAGGTGATGCAGCAGTTCTTAAGACTATGTAATTACTGTCGGTCAAGGATTTTGATTACTCCAGTTACACTAAGCACTTGTTGCAAGGACTAAAAGAAGTGCAGAAAGCTAAGGGAACGATTACCTGGACAGGTGAAATTAGCACATGCTTTCAGGAACTCAAACATGTGATCAGCAATGCCCCAGTGTTAGCAACACCAAACTACACAAAACAATTGTTTCTGTTCCAACAGCCAAGTAATGACGGCTGTTCTCACACAGTAGACCTTGCTGGGACACAGACTCGTAGCTTTCTATGGTGGACTGTTAGATCCAGTAATACAGGCTAATTTCCCATGCGAGCAGGCTCTAGCAGCAGCGGATTTAGCAATACAGAAATCATCTACAATCACAATGGGATGCTCAGTGACATTATATGTGGAGCATGCAGTGTGTGATATTTTTGAAAGATCAAAATAGACCCTCACAACTCAGAGTGTATCTGGGCAGAACGTCATATTATCCAACTCTTCCATTCACATTGTCAGGTGCCACACAGTGAACCCAATCACCTTCATTGTGGTACCTCTACAGCCAGGTGAGATAGTGCACGATTGTGTAAAATATGAAGGTCCTGAAGATGACACTACTCAGGTCAGGGAGGACACAATAGAGGAGGGAGACGTGCTCTTTGTTGAGTAGCCATGAACGATCAATCAGGGGACAGGGCAAACACACACTAGTTAGTCTTGAAGATGGGGAGTATGAGGTCATGATAAAAAAACAGATTGCCCACATATTATTCTGCACAGGCAGCATAATTCATAGCACTTATTGAAGCATTTGAAATGTAACACCATGGTACCATAGTTACCATGTTTCAGACTTGCATACATCACTTCGATCGTGCATTTGGCATTGGCCAGATGGGACAGAATAGGGTTAAAAAATTAGATGAAGCATCTGTGCAACATGCAGCATTATAAGCAAGATTAATTTATGCTTTAACGCATCCCTCAGTGGTGGCCACAAATAATACAGACCCATTTCTTATGTCTTATGGTAATGATGCAGCAGACAAAGCAGAAAAGGAAGCAGCGTACCTAGAATTATCAAATCTAAAGTCCCCTGACATAGTAGTTCAGCAGGTGTAACTTCCAATTCCTTACAATGCAGTCCCCCTGGTACAGATTACTGAATTACGGGGACAAGCTCCACAACAGGAGAAGGATGTGTGGGTAGAAAGACGATGTTTCCTTTCACCAACAGATCTAATTTGGAAACAAAATATTACTGGTAAAGTAGTAATGCCTCAAAAATTGCTTACAGTTACTTTTGAGCAATCGCACTATCCTACACATATACATATAAGCAATACATTGCATCAGGACTGGTTTGTCCCCAATCTTCAGGAACATATAGATAATTGTGTAGAAAACTGCACCTCCTGCTGCCTTTACAGTACAGGCCAGACCCTCAGAACATTATGGGGTACATTGCCTTGTGCCTCATGGCCCTTTCGAGAGCTCCACATTAACTACATCAACATGATTAACAGATGCAGTAACTATCGTTATTTTATTGTTGTAGTAAGCCCATTCTCTTGTTGACTTGAAGTAGGACCCGGTGCACACCCTGATGCCAAATCTAAAGTTAAAGTTGTGGTATGCTGGGTTTTTCCTTGCGGGGGAATATGTGATGTCGTACGATCAGACATCAGGACACACTTTTTTAATGTGCTATTTAAAGAATTATTGGGCATAAAGCACAGACAATGCTCAGTTTACAAACCATCAAGCCACTGTGATTGCTGAGTGTCTTAAAGGATTATTAAAACAGAACTTGTCTAAAATGTGTCACTGCATGGGGAGGAATTGACTCCACTACCTTCCATTTGCACTATTTAGCCTCAGAAATCAGCCAGGGAAAGAGCCCCATTTGAGCCCTCACAAAATCGTGATGGGTATGAGGCTGCACATACCACTCACACCAGCCTACACAGCATCTGATGCTCACAGTAGTAACAGGAGGGACAGCCCTAATGATGGCAGGACTGTGAGCTAAGTAGGATTGAAACGTAAGAAGGGCGTCCTACCATCCACATTTGGTTGTTTACACTATTCATGCAAACATATTTTCTTTAGTCATGTATCACTTGACAGAGATATCTCTGTAACTATTGTCACCTTAGTGTTAAGTAGAAGAATACTCAATCCCGTTTGAGTTCTTACAGCATTTTTTATTTTGCTGTTGAAACTGTTTTTTTATTTTTTTGTGACTTTTTTGTGACTTTTTTGTGAGCGGGGCTCCTTCAGACAGGGAAATTCTTTACGAATCAGCCACTCCCCATGGAGCCCATGGCAATGGGACGCTTTCATGTATACGCATGTGCTATCTAAGAGACCAGCGATCTCCCAAAGAGGCGCATAGCATTTAATACACAGTTCGAGGAACTCTCTACTCCTTGAGTCATTTCCAAGGACGCCACCAATATACGAAGGACTACAAACAATAGGAAGCCTCGGTCTCTACCCTGAGGCTCCACTAGAGGTAGGCATACTACACAGCTCCCATCCCCCTACTTGATTGATGCCGCCCATACCTGTACATACTTGTGCATACTACTATTTACTGTGGCGCTAGTTTCACATGACTATTCTCCCTCCACAGGGAGCCCCGCACGTCCAAGCCTTGGAGCTAACAGACGCCAGAGCCCTGCATCACTTCCCCGCGCATATTCGAACTGGGCTTCCACATGAGCAGGTAACCATTTTTCTTTTACCAGCACATAGAGGCAGGGAGTGATTACCATACTCCTCCACCCTTAGCGTTATAAACCTTTAGACAGTAATGCTCTCCCTGTCTCCTCAATTTCCCGTTAGACCACATCACCCGAAGTCAAGGTGGCAAGCACCCATTGCTGCAAGACATTTTTCCAGGTAGCATCCCCTTCCCCAAGGAAGTTTTTCAAGAGGAACGCATTAAAGGTCAGTGGAACACTGGCTTCTTTTAAAGGCACAATCTTCCTCCTATGTGGTTTTAACCTTCACTTGTGTTTCATGTTTTCACACTGTTACACCTCAGTCTTATGTAGAACCCAACACTCATTTAGTTTATTTCATATGTCCCTCCTAAAGGGAGACCTTGCCTTGGCCCTAGAAGAAGGCTATTTTACTTACAAGCCGAAACATCACGGGACGCCTCACTCCATGTGCTCAAGCATTCCCCACTAAGAACACATACCTTCGATTTACTTCCTGACGTAGACCTACTACTGGGTCACCCTTCTGCCTGGCATACCAGACCTCAGAGAGGTCCTTAGAAAGGAGAATGACATCTATCTCGTTCCACAGGAGCATGATATTCGGCATTCCTCCTAGACTAACAGAGCCCTGACTTTTCCAGAAGCTCTGATTGCTTGGATTTTCTATTTTGTATTTGATTTATGTTACACAAACTTGACACTTGAATATGTGAAATTGATACACATATGGCCATATGTCATTGACAGTCTTTTGTTGAGCACAATGTTCACTGTACTGTCTGTCTTTTTTTGATAATTGTTGTAAAATGACTAATGAATCCAAAAAGTCACAAACAAAGAAAAAAACAGTTTCAACAGCAAAATAAAAATGCTGTAAGAAATCAAACAGGATTGAGTATTCTTCTACTAAACACTAAGGTGACAAAAGTTACAGAGATATCTCTCTCAAGTGATACATGACCAAAGTAAATATGTTTGCATAAATAGTGTAAACACCCACATATGGATGGTAGGACGCTCTCCTTGCGTTTCAATTCTGATGCTCACAGATCAGCTGATATATTAGGGGATGAGTTTCAGGGCTATCTTAGGAATTTAACCAAATCTGTCAAAGTTATCTCTCAACAGCTTGCACCCCGTTCATAACAGTTGGCTGCAAAGGACAGACACGGTCCACCCAGCATCTCTGCAACAACCTCAGCTCTTCCCAGGAGATTCGGTTTGCCTCCGCTCATTTGTAAGGAAGTGGTGCGGTACCAGCTTTCACAGACCCTACAAGGTTATCCTCTCTATGCCATCTGCAGTGTAGGGTGAAGGACTAAAGCACTGGATCCACCTCACGGACATCATAAAGGACACCAGCACTGCTCCCCCTCCCGAGGACACACAGGAGGAACAACCATAAAAGATGTATTTTCCCATTGGTTTTTGACATTTCTGCAACAATGCGTGCCCCCAGATGAGGACATATTAACTCTTCTTCACAGCCTCCAGGAGCAGCACATTGCATTAAGAATATAATGATGTGTATTGGATGTCTCTCTCTCTCTCTCTCTCTCTCTCTTTCCTTTCTTTTGGCAATAATTATATGGCAGGACATACAAAGCGGGGTATAATAAGCATAATAATACTGTAGCATGTGTGTTAGGCAATAGGAGTGCAGCAATGTCTAGAAGCAGAAGGGACACCAAATACCGAGGGGCTCTCTTAGAGACTGTTGAGGATAAGCATCACCCGACATAGATATCCTTTGGTATTATCATATTCAGGAAGTGGGAAGAGGTAAGTCAAAATATTCCTTCTACATATCTTCTGTGATCCCACATACAACTGGCACTACCAGATTGTTTATTCCCAAACAAATGCCACCTCTGATAGCATAGTGTTTACTGCACCTAGCCCTATGTAGGGTACAAGTGTAGTTCTAAGTACACAAGGTTCAAGCAACCATCCAAAAAACAGACACCTGTGGTGTTATACAGATAGGGATCAGGCCTGGTGATAAATCTGACTGCAACTACAGTTGTAATGTGCTGTGTTCTCTACCACCAGATGGGAGGAAGGGCTGGTGAGCACCAGAGCAGGGGAACTGATGAAGTTCTTAGAGGAAGTAGTGGTACATGTAAACAAGACCTACTATGATGTATGGAACAGATACGTATCAAAGCTGACATGGATAAAGATGAATGAAAGACCCGTAAAGGTACAGATACTCACAAGTGTTTCCTTGTGTCTCAGATGCCAAACTTGCATCAGCTGAGTCGCTGTCAGTCAAATTAGCACTCACGCACCGTCCTTTGCCAGTGAAATTTCCACCCTCCTCCTTGACAATACTAAAAAGAATTCACAAACAATCATTTTAGGCGACTTTAACTTAGGTCTTGGTGACCCAAAGGATCCTGTGGCAACTGACCTGGAGAACGTACTAACTGACCTCGGCTTCACCTTGTATATTCAAGAACCTACCCATATCAAAGGTAGAACACTTGATTGGTTAGCTGGATCCAACTGCAATATTAAGGTTCTCAGCATCACCCCCTGTATATGGTCTGACCACCACATCACAACCTTTAACATTGAAGCAACCCCACGTACCCCGACTCCAATAGCCCCAGCACTCCTGACCAGAAGCAAAAAAGACATAACTAAGGAGAAACTCCTCCCACTGTTACTCCCGACCCTTAATGCAGCTACCAACACCTGCTCTGATCCTACCTCCTTAGCAGACACTTACAACCAAACAATGCTAACGGCCATTGACTCTATAGCTCCTATCAAACTTAGGAAGGCTAAATTACAAACTCATCTTAACTCATGGTTCACCCCACAGTTAAGATTACTCCGCAAAGCGAAACGTTGTGCTGAAAATCGATGGAAAAGCCACCCTTCTGAAGAGCACAAAGATGGTTTCCTTCTTGCCTCACTCTCTTATAAAGATGCTATCATCACTGCAAAAAAAGGAATCTCTTAACAACCGCATTATGCAAGCTGACTCGAACACTAAGGAGCTCTTCAAAATCCTAAAAGAGCTTGAAACTCCAGTCGCCCCCCCTGGCACTTGCTTGAAAGATAGTAAATGGTGTGCCAACATCCAAGCAGCCTTACTAAATAAAATCTCCACACTACAAGCGAAAATTAAAGATAAGCAGGACAGTCTGAAGCGAGACAACCGCGCTCTCTCCCATGCCAGGGCCCCCCTTCCAGACACTGCTAATACTACACCATTTACATTCTCACCGCTCACCGTTGCCGAGGTAGAAAACATAATTCTAAGAATTAAACCATCCAACTGCCAAGGTGACCCGTGCCCTGCCCCTATTATTAAGGACTCAGCGCATGAGCTGGCCCCATTCATTACGGCCTTCATTAACTCTTCCTTCAAAACCGGTATTGTCCCGGATAACCTGAAGGACGCTTGGGTGATCCCATTGCTCAAAAAACCATCCCTTGACCCAAGCATTCCTACTAACTTCCGACCTATCACCACAGTCCCATTTCTGCTTAAGATTTTAGACCGTGCCGCATACCTCCAGATACAAAACTATTTGGAATCTAATAACTTGCTAGGTCTACGACAATCCGGATTCCGCCCCAGACACGGGACGGAGACTGCTTTAATAGACCTTAAAACCCAAATCGAGGTCTTAAAGGATCAGGGCAAACTAGCAATGCTATTACTTCTCGACCTTTCAGCCGCTTTCGATTTGGTCAACCACCAGATCCTATGCAAGCACCTCCACTCCGCTGCCAACTTCTCATCCTCTGCTGCAGCCTGGATCAAATCCTTTTTGAGCAATAGATCCATGAGAGTCTTTGCCCCATCCGCAGCCGCCGACCCTTCCCCAATTCACTGTGGCGTACCTCAGGGATCTTGCGTGTCACCCACACTTTATAACATCTTCACTAAACCACTCTTTGATGTGCTTGACTATCTGGGTGTCTCCTATACTAACTATGCGGACGACACCCAGATACTCATTCCCATCACTGGTGATTATCTAGCTGACACCAAGTCCCTTAATGACGTCTACCTGGTCATCCAAGCTTGGATGGCCCAACACCAGTTGTGCTTAAACGATGACAAGACGGAGCTTCTGATCTTAGGCACTGCACAACGCCTGAGCAGACTAGAACCGTCCTATCAGTCATTCACCATAGACGGTAATAACATTCGAGTCTCAAAAGACACTAAAACATTAGGCTTCTACCTTGACGCTACACTATCATTAACTCGACAAACGAATGCTGTCAGATCTGTGTCCGCATACACATGCAAACTCATCGCAGCTTGTAGACCATTCCTTACTACCTCCAACAGTGTCACATTAGCGAGAACCCTCATCATGGGTAAAATCGATTACTGTAGTGCTCTTTACCTAGGCACCAGCCAAGAGAACCTGAATAAACTCCAAACTACCCAAAACAATGCCATTCGTGCCGCCCTAAACATTCCCCGCAACCAGCATATCACAGAAACTAGAACCAAGTTAAGTGGCTACCTGTCAAGCAGAGAATTTCACTCAAAACACTCGCCCTTACGCACAAATGCCTGGCTAACAAGGCCCCTATCTACCTCGGCAGTCGACTGTCACGTCACTCGACCTCCCGACCACTAAGAACTGCCCAGTCCCACTGTCTAGCGATCCCTAGATTTAAACTGCAAAAAGCAGGGGGTTCAAGCTTCCCTGTCCTAGCCTCCAAGCTATGGAACTCCCTCCCTGCTACCATCAGAGCTGAAGACTCATTTAACACTTTCAAAGCTAATACTAGATCTTGGCTTTTTGACCAGCTTTAAGCCCTGCTCAGCGCCTCTGTCTTACACACTCTGACCTGCTGTCCTCTGTTATTACCAAACAGCACCGGCATCACTGTAGTATACGTAGATAGATTCCTTTAGTCACCTACTGTCTTTGTGCAACTGTAGTATATGTAGATAGATTCCTTTAGTCACCTACTGTCTCTGTGTAAATTTTTTAATATTATGTCTGTACATATGTATATCTGTAACCTGTACAAATTGCGCCCTGATGCCTCCGGGCCTGTGGGTTTGCGCGTTACAAATAAAATAAATACAAAAAATAAATAAATGCAATGGCAGAGTGCCTGTTGGCACCAATGAGTGCTACAATCGAGCATTGTATATTGAAGATCTGGCTGGATGGACAGCAGTACTCCTGGATGTTTTCTGGACCAGTGGGAGTGCTGCATATCTCTACCTTCTGCCGTTTTGGAAAGAAGTGTGCTTCCTGACAATGTTACAGTCCGCTGTCCTTATTGCGCTCGATGCCCACCTCACCATCATAAATATGCCACAGCAACCCCCATCACAACTGTACTCCATCCCCACCAGCATGTCCGTCGATAAATGAGTTCCCCTCACTATAAATCTATTCCTCCCAATACTTGTTAATAAACTTAAAGTCATAACAGATCAGTACCACCTATTCACTAAAACAGAAACTTTCTTTACATCCCTCCTCATTAAAGGCAATTCGTAATGGCTGCAGATACCGAGGTGGGAGATGATTCAGATTGTAAATGAAACAGAGCATGGCATCAACTCAATCAGTGAGGAGTTGAGGGCCATCTGGCTGATGATACTACAGAACTGGTACATCCTAGACTTCCACACAGCCATGAAGGGGAGCTTCTGCAGGAAAATAGGGAGCTCATGTTGTACCTAAAGCCCACCAATGACGCGGACAAAGGGTCCCTGACTCACGACATAGGTGCCCTACACAATTTGTGCATTCCCATGGTGAAGGAAGCTTGGGACGGAGAACAAGATTGGCAGGATTTCTAATTTTCATGGGCTCCTTCTTGACTGGGCATAGCCATAAAAGTGCTAGTTCCAATCGTTGTCCTTTTATTTGTCATATTTTGCTCCTGTCAGCTTGTTCTGCGGTGCTAGTCCAAGACGGTACCCTAAGGAGCTATGATAATATCCCTTACCCTCACAACAGGTAAAACTTCTCCCCTCTTAAAACATGTGCACCCACACACAGAAAAATGGAATGGCTAAATAGAGCACGAGATGGTAAGGGTAGAACATCCAGTTGGTCTACCATGAACCCTGTATCACCCCCACTTGACCCAGACAACTATATAGAGTACTGGGTAGATCTTGCAGGGGGTGAGGGGCGTTGCTCTATGTCCTGTACCCCAGAAGCATACGCCCAGCGCGGAGAAAGCTTACGTCATGTGTGTAAGGTCTGGGTGACCATGAATGATTCCTACAGAGAGTGGGAAGCAAGATTAGTTAATTAACTAACGGGGGGTGTTGGGACACATGTGCAACATCCCAACTGTGGAAAGAGGTTTAGACTGTGTAAATTGTATTAGCATGAAGAGCTGGTAATTTAGTGTCAATATTTTGCCGTTTGGATTTGGCAGTTCTGCACACATGTTATTTGTAGTTAGTGTTGGTGCACTTTCGAAAGCATCACAGAGCCTTACACTATTGAAAAAAGGAACAACAATGCAATAACATTGCATATTAGATATACGGGGTAGAGCCTGGGCATGCTTAATAGGTTTTTTTAGCAATTAGTACTGATTGATACTGTGCTTTTGTTGAATTAAGGAAATCTTAGAATATGCAGTTTTATTTTATAACCAGGGAAGCTTTTGGTAGCAGCCGAAAAGGTACCTGAAGTGTCAGCAGTGAGATAGGGCAAGGGTCGTAGTGTAGTAAGATGAGGGTTATGTGCTGCGTGAGCAAGAGTTCTGCCATTTTTGGAACAGGCCCTGTTAGAAGTTGTAGCTTTTGGTAGTTAGAGAAGAAGGCTGCATTTGGAGATTTTGCTCTGTCCATTTAATTAGAGTATAAGCACACTTCCCCCCAGTGAGTGTGCAGACAGCCAAGGTTGCGAATGAAGGGAGACACGCAGTGCAGAGAGCAGTTAATTGTGCCAGGCTGAGTAGCTCACAGAAGCTGATAACAGAATGTTAGTTTCTGATGATTAAATTATTGCTGCGACTGTAAAGGACAAAGCTCATGAGAACAGAGCCTGGTGCCTGGCAGTGCAAGGTGTTCAGCTACGTTTGGAGTAACTCTGCCCCCCCCTAGGAAGTGGCTGGTTCATTTGAACTACAGGTGCCTGAGCAAATAGAGCAAATCAATATGAGAAATGCATCCCCAAGAGCAGTGTCTTGACTGTGTTTTTTATAAAGCAGCTGGTTCCCAAGGGAGATGAAGGTAGGATGCATGCTAAGGGAGTAACGTGTTCTAAGACGGGAGTAACAAGAGGTGTTGCCAAAGAATACAGCTGCGAGTTCGAAGAGGCTATATGGGAGTGCCAAATTGTCTGGACTCATGAGTAAGCCAAAGTATTACTGGGCTGAATTGACCTTTTTGTTAGCATTTGCTCCAGGATTGGGTCCCATCGGGGGTGTGAACATCCCAAGTAGGCCGAGATACCTTGACCAATAAGGAGAATCCATTATTGCCACAAAGCACCAGAATATTGAGGATCAATCACATCACAGTGTTTGCTGCTAACTGTACAATTAGGTCATCTAGTAAGGGGTTGTATTTAGATACGAACATCCAATGGGCCAATGAACTATAGAGAATGCTTAGATTTCTGTATAGGTGTTAGCCAATGACAAACGTGGGATTATGTTCTAGCTGATATGTTTTGCTTTACTGTTTTCCACTATGAAAGAAGTAACTCGACATGCGCGTGTCGAGCGTGGTTTCAGTTTGCATTGTAACTGGACTGACTGACACTCGCGGACGCATTTTCATGTAGTAAAACATTGCACTTCTTATTGATCCGTGTCGAGTTGATTTTAAGAATCGTTTTTTGGGCCTGCCTGTCATGCAACACTCACGCAGATTCCCCTGGCGTCTATGGAACTGTTGGCGACTACATCGCCATTAGAATGTTCTGTCTTTCTCTGTTACTTCCTGTTTGTACGCTCTAGTCTTTCTGTCCTCTGTTTTGTTGTTCCGCATTTAACCACGCCCATTGTTTTGCTCCAGCGCGTTGCTACCCTTCGCTTTTGGCTGTGGGTACTCGCGCTGTGCTTTATGTGTATTTTTTGCTGACTTTTGCCTTCCGGATTTCTCCCGTGCTTCCTCCCGACTTTCCTGCCTTTCTTTCCTCCTCTGTGCTTTCTAGTTATATTCCTTTCTGCTCTGGCTGATTCCTTCGTTTCTCCGCTTCGCTCTGCCCCTCCCTCTTCTTGTTCCATTATTTATTTCCTTTCTTTCCTCGCTAGTTCTGCTCTTTCTTACCTTTACCGTCTGGTTTCTCTCTCTTTCACTCCCGCTTTCATCTGCTACTTTCCTCGCCCTTCCTTGTTTGATCTGCTTACCGCTTACTGGTATCCTTCCACCGCCTACTTTTGGGTGCGGTTCTCATCGTTCAGTCAAGGACTCTGTTTTGCCTGGAGTGCCTTTCGGAAATTATTGGGCCTCATTACGACTGAGGCAGAACGGGTTAACGGGATCCGGTAAAGGAGGCAGACCCGTTAAACCCGTTCCGTCTCACTACAAGCTCCCCTCGCGGGACTCGGTAAGTAACGCCTGGTCAAACCAGGCGTCCTTACCGGGTCCTGCAAGGGGAAGAGGGAGCAAACAAAAGGCCACTCGTAATCGGCCCGTTGTTTGCTCCCTCTCCCATTCAGCCATATGGGGGCTGAAATGGGAATGGTGATGGTCCAGGCCTGGGTTCATGGAGGGAGGAATTACCGGGCCCTCCGAACTCGGAATGGCCCGGTAATTCCCCATTCTGGGAACCCAGACCCGACTTTGGCCAATAGCAGCATGGCTACCGCCAAAGTCGTAATGAGGCCCATTGCCTTTTTTCATATCCATCGCTGGACCAGGGATCCGGACCATCTACCTCAATATTATACTTGGATTACTCTTTGCCATCAAACACTTCAACCATAAGACAACTTCTACATCATCTAAAGAGAGGTTTTTTTGAGCATTTGCTTTTTTCCTCTCTCATCGATTTCTTCGGGAGGAGGTCCTTTGCTTTCCTGTTTCACGAGGTTGGCAGAGTGGCTTCCACCCGCGGAAGACCATTCCTCTACTCAAAAAAGAAATCATCAAGGAGGAGGGGGCGAAGACACAAATCCTCTTCGGAAGATTCAGGTGAGGAGGAGGGGGATCTGGATGTACATTATTCTACTTCTGAGAAGACCAGTCCTGACATTGACACTGCCTTACAATGCCTATGACTATCTCTAGGTAGCAGCAGAAAGGATATGTTTGTTTAGAAAGCAGCAACAGCTACACAAAGTATGTATCGCAATTTTGGATGCCTTATCATTGCAGTGCTGTGTACATGGTAAACCTATGTGTATTTAGATTTTAGAGGTTTGTAATGATGTTTAAATTATATATCTTTATATCTTATATTTTGACTTCATGTTGTATTTAATAAATATAGTGTTTGGTATTAGTGTGGTTTTGGGTGTTGGACAGACCTATGTTAGTAGTTGTCATTGGCCATAACCTTAAATAACAAAATATTCAGTCCACAGTTTTTTTTTCTTAGTTTGTGCTAGTTTTTCCAGTAGTAACCAGTTGGAGCAATTTACTGGGTGCTCTCTATGGTGATTATATAGTGCTAGTGTACCCCATTCTTCTTCATAACTTCTTGGGTTCTCCGGGCCCCCTTGGGTTAAGAGGTCAAGGATCCCCGATGCACCATCTGTTTTCATCGTACAACACAGCAGAATCCTTCCCCTTGCACCAGGGTCTCATGAACACCCACCCTGGGCTGCACAATGGAACTTCTTCACACTGGCCCGTTACTCTAGCAGGGCTGTCCAACTCCAGGCTTCAAGGCCGGAAACATGTCGGATTTTCAGGATATCCCTCATTATTATTCACGAAATAAATTTGTATACAAAGATTCTAAATGTATGCACATGTTTTCTCATGAATATTAATGAGGGATATCCTGAAAACCTCTCAGGATTCCGGTAACCGAGTTTAAAACGTGCTCCATCTCCACTAAACAAACAATCCTACTACTAGGGGTGGGCACACATCATGGCCTGAGCAGAATCGTTAGATTTTACAACCCCAAATCCACTCTACCGTGGAGTGGAAATCTAAGAATTCCACACCAATTTCGCAGGCAAGGTGCATGGGTCAGGATGTCCCTGATGTGCTAGGATGACCAGCTTTTCGAGGTAGCAGACCCAATACCAATATCAATAAAGTTTCAGTCAGCCAGAGTGGCTGAATCTTTCTGACCTCCTGATTGGGGAGCAATCTGGCCATTTAGTGCATGTGGAGTATTCTGGCCCTCTGATTATTGAACATATCCTCGCCGCCTGATTGGCTGGAATATTCTGCCTCTTGGATTGGTCAGAATTATGCCAAATCAGAGAAGCTAATGGGAGCCAAAATCAGATAATTGCACCACGAACAGACTAGCAGGGGGGGCGGGCAAAATGTGCACCCTTTTTGCCTGGGGTGTTGCTAGGTCTGGAAAACAATCCGGGGCTACGCTAATGTCGGGACTGTCGGGACTGGGGCTAGCTGGCCTTTTGGTTGTAGCCACGGTGCTTCTATCCTGGGCTAACACCAAAAGACCCAGGGCTCTACCCCCTCCTCCTAAATCCCTGCAGCATCTCCTGTGCTCTTTGCTAAAGTGGTCTACGACATCAGAACCCGGATTTCTGCGCACCCTGCCCACACGCCTTTTCCCATTGTAACTGGGTCATCTTTCTTTCCTTTGTGGCATTTCCCACACAGAATCTGATTGCTTCCCCCTGTGCTTATTGCATTGTAGTAACTGATGCCATTGTGTGTGAGCTCTGCCACTTGTGTAGTTTCTCTCTTCTCTGTTCCCAATAACAAATGCCCTGACCAGCTCTTCATCAAAGTCAAGCCCCCTCCATCCCTCCCTGATCCCACACGTTCTGGCCCCTCAAGCCTGGAAGTAAATAAGCGATCACAGAATGAATCCCTAGAGAGGGGTGCTCGCTCTGCTCTATCTCAGGGGGTGCACTCAGTCTGTACCTTCAGTGGATGGAAGACCTCCTGTAGGTACTGATCAGACGAGGCCTTGTTCACATGCCAGAGCATTGCCTCGAGAGATTAGAATTTTCCTGGGAAGGGGGGGGTGCCCCCCCTGAATAGCTGCTAATGCAGTAGATGGTACCTCGCCCGCCGGCGCGTGCTGGCAGTGTTTGGCATCCATGCATCCTCTTGCAGCTCCACTCCATTCCCACTCACTTAGCCTCAAGCAATCTGTCATAGGTTCCCACTCCTAATATGTCTCAATGCTTCATGTGCTGCACCAGCAAAAACATTAAGGAGAGTTATTAGTGTGGGCGGACCTACGGGAACTCCCGGTGGGAAAAATGCCTGATGGATATAGTCCATATTAAACTGCGTTATTGAGTACACCCAAAACCTGCTCAGTGAGAGAGGAAAGACTGGCAGTGCTTAGAGGCGTCGCTAGCAATTAAGCTTTGAGGCACGGCAGCCACAAAATACGATTCCTTCACGCCTCTGTACTGGGTGCTTGGCACCCTAGTGCTGCCTTAGTGTAACAGGAGGTGCAAGCAGCCTTCTGTGGGGACAGTGCTCCTTTAAGAGTGGGGTATCATGAGACTTGCCTGGTTAAAGAGGTATGTAGAAAGGGATGCCCTTGTGTGTATGTCAGCAGGTGCAGGGCAACCTGCACTGTCAGTGTAAGCAAGCGTAGGTGCCCACGGCAAGCTGGCATTCCTGCTACAGCACAGATGACGAACACGCCGGGTGAGTTCCTGGATACGCCCTCCTAAGACTGTTAGCGGCCCACCACAAGTCACCAGGGTGGGCCAGACCAGATGTCGGGATCACCCGACTCACCAACTAGGCTGCGAACATGCAGCAGAAGAACCGCAGGGGAAACTCTGCCACGCCCGGATCACCGGACAGTTTGCAGTGGCTGGGGGCACCCAGCATATGGCAGCCTCGGCTCTGGGGGCACCCAGGCCGGGGCTACAGACACAGGCCGTGGTCACATGGCAAACTGAGAACAAAGAAGGACGCAGACACGAGTTGCCACTTCCTGCTGCACTGCCTCTCACGTGCCAGCAGAGCCCCTTTTATTGAGGCGCGTCATGATTTTGTGGCAATGGCCCCACACTTAAATGGCCCACACCCCACATCCCTCCTCTATTATAACAAAAAAGACACAGCACACATAAAACAACATCCCTACATAGGGGTTTACTACTGTGGTGTTGGCTTTCCTTCCTCTGCTCAGTTCGAAAGGAGAAACCCCTGAAGTGCTATGGGGTGTGAACCTATGGGCCCCCACTGTTCTTCTCACAACCTCCTTCCAATCTCTCCCATTCGACCATGCCCACCTGATAGCCTCCTTAATCACTCTATTGTACCTCTACACAATGCCATTAGTTTCAGGATGATATATGGCACTGACTTTGTGGACAATGGATCTTTCCTCCAATTAACTTTCCATCGTTCTAGACTTAAACTGTGAATCATTATCCGTCAATAGCTCTTCTGGATATCCCTCATTTTCACACAACTCTTCAAATCAATATATTACACTTCTAGTCGTCACATGTGGAGTCATTGTCAGTTCTGCCCATCTGGTAAACATATCAATAACCACAATGCAATATGTCTGACATCCCCCACTCCATACGGGCCCTAGAACATCAATGGCTCATTTCTTCCATGGTTTCTCCAGTATATCTGTAAGCGCCATCGGATACTTTTCACTCAAACACACTTTATCACTGTTTATACAAAGGATACAGTTTCTGACGCTCCTCTCGATCTGCAAGTCACACGCTGGCCACCAATACGTACTCCTTATTCTGCACTTGGTCTTTACAATTCTTTGGGGCGCTTCATGTCCAAGAGGTATAACTTTCTTTCTGACTCCCTCAGGTGGCACTAACTTGTCTCCTCTAAAAAGACAGCCATCTTGAACGCATAGTTAATCTTCCACATTTCAGAAGCCTTCTGCTCCTGCCGTTTGCATCTCCTCCTTGTTTAATCCTCCTTCTTCCAGATTATTGATAACCAACAACATCTTTGTATCCTTCAACAACTCTTCATAGCACTCTTGCTTTGATATTGCTGCATCCGATATTTCACAGATCATTTCCTGATCAGCATCTTCATCTTCCGTGTCCATATTGTTAGTCATTCTTGATGAGCAATCTGCTGCATAGTTCCTCACATCCGGATGTATGTCACAGTAAAATCAAATTCTTGTAGGCTGGACACCCATCTCCTTATCCTGCCCGATACTAGGCCAAGAACCTTTGTTGAGAAAACCTCCACCAGAGGTTTGTGATCAGTATGTAATTCAGATTTGACTCCCCAGTCAAAGCTCATGAACTTGTCGGTAGCCCATCTGATTGCCAGTACTTCCTTCTGAATGGTAGCATACGCTATTTCCGTTCCTTTAAGCACACAAGATGCAAATGTTATGATGTACTCCTTTCCTTCATTGAACTGTGTCAAAATATCTCCCAGTCCCACATTACTTGCATCAGTAGTGATCACTGTGAGCCTCCCTCTTTCATAGTTCTATAAAGCCGGTGCTGATGTCAAAGCCTCCTTTATATATCAAAATTCATCTTCACAATCTTCATCCTAAATGAACTTCTTGTTCATTTTCATCATGTTCTTTAGAGACACAGTGTGATCGGCAAACCCTCGAATAAACTTAGCATAATATTCAGCCATGCCTAAAAAGGTTCTGAGTTGCTCCTTGCAGTTCGTCATGGCCATTTGTTTTATTGGCTCTGCTAGATCCTATTTTGAATACATTCCCATCTTTGGAAATTGCATGTCCTAAATTTTCAATCTCTTTCGTATTCCTTTTTTACTTTTCTTTACTGAGCCTCATCCCTACCTCGTGCAGCTTCTTGAATACTTTCTCTAGCAGTCTGTTATGTTCCTCTTCATTCTTAACGCACACCAGAATATCATCCTGAAAGAAGATGACTTCTAGCTCTCCATCCAGAATGCAGTATATTATCTTCTGAAACACTGAGGCTGCTTAAATTAGTCCAAACGGCATCCTGTGATACTGGTGTAGAGTCAAGTACCCCTATCAAAAGCTCCGTCCCCATGTTGCCTATATGTTGGGAGCCAGACATTGCAGCACATCCAGTACCAGTGAGGATGCCAAAAATGCAGAGAATCCTGGAAACAAGGTATCCATTGAGAAAACCCTATATGCATTCACAAAGAATTAATGGCCTTTTGGACAAAGTCCCGGAAGAAGTGTGAAAATGAGTGAAAGAGAAGACTGATGACATCATGCAAAGCAGAGCTGATGCACCCAGAAAAAGATACACGAGGTAAAAGAACATAAACATTCTATAAAGTCTGAAGAGGAGGTGTCAAAGATGAACATTTCGGGCTCGAGATGAAGATGCTCATGCTACATAAACGCTGAGGAAAATGCAAAACAGTTTACACTTGTATAGACGCAGTAATGCAAGTAGACAAAGTGATCTTCAGGCCGGCTATGTAGTGAATAGTTTGCGGTGATGCGCCAATGTATATAAATAGGAATGGATAGAACCTGGATATTCCATGATGCACTTTAGCAGGGCCTGAAACTCTGCGATTGGAAAGTGTTTCCAGTGTGACGCAGGTGGAAAATTAGTGATGGCGGAGGAGAAATTCAAGAAAGGCTTGGCTCGCCCAGCGCCAAGAAGAGGAGGCCACTGTGAGCCTGGTTGTCCTTTGAATGTGATAATGTTATGATCTGACCAGGGGCAAGGGGAATTGGCTGTAATGCTGGTTGAAACACTTAGGTCGGCAAGCTAGTCTAAGGTGCAGCCTTTGTCGTGGGTAACGTGTTCAATGTGTTGAGTAAATCCTAGAGCAGCCATTGTGTTTTGAATGGTCGTGGCATTTGGATCTAGGCTGTCATGAAGGCCAAGGTTGAAATCGCCTAGAATGATGATTTGTGTCGATGGTTTAGTGTTTTGTGAGGGGAGGAGGGTAATATCCTTGTTGAAGGTTTGGAGTGCACCTGGTGGTCTGTATATGATATGCATTTTGGTGGTTGCGGTGTTAGGGTAGAATAGTTTAATTGAACAAAGTTCCCCGGAGGGGAAGGCTTGATTAGGTGATTCTTTGATGGAGAGAGTAGATTTAGCGATCAGGGCAACTCCATCTCCTTTGGCTCAGGTTCTATCTTTTCTGTATATAGTGAATCCTTCAGGTATGGCTAATGAAAGTGCAGAGCCTGCTGCGGGGTGCAGCCAAGTTTCTGTGATCGCCAGGTCAAGTTGGTTCATGGTTATGAGGTCCGATATATCGAGGGTGTGTGCTAGAAGTGATCTAGCATTGATGAGACTGCCCTTGATGGCAGTTTCACTGATGGTTGTAGTCTGAATGTCATTTGGGGCATTGTGTGCTGGGGAGAGAATAGTACGGCTCAGTGTATCATTTAGCTCAGTGGGATTGCTAAACGTTGGAGTGGTGTCGTTATGGCACAGTATCAACTTAGTCTTGGATGCTGTAGTATGTTGTTGGTCCCATCTGCTGGGTCTGTGCTGCACATTTGCTTGAAGTGGGGCAGAGAACAAGTGGTCATACTTAGTAGGGTTAGGCAGCAGGTGTGATTCTGGAATACTGGGCAGTGCATTAGGTAGAGTAGGTGTTATGGGCAATTGGTCACATTAAGTAGGGTTGGAAAACGCAGTTGATTCGGTGGGGCAAGGTCTGATCGAGCCAGTGGGGACAGGTGCACTTGACTGAACAGGGTTAGGCACACTCTGTTCATCATGGCTCATTGCAATTAGTTCTGCCTGGCTAAGTACATTCAGTTTGGCAAGGCTAGATGTAATAGATTCAATATGGCTAGGCACAATCAATTCAGGGCTGGGTGCAATTAATTCGCTATGGCTAGGCATATACAATTCAAGGCTGGGTGCAATTAATTCACTAGGCACAACCAATTCAGGGCTGGATGCAATTAATTCACTAGGGCTAGGCATAAACAATTCAAGGCTGGGTGCAATTAATTCACCAGGGCTAGGCATAAGCAAGTCAAGACTGGTTGCAATTAATTCACTAGGCACAATCAATTCAGGGCTGGGTGCAATTAATTCACTAGGGCTCGGCATAAGCAATTCAGACCCAGATGCAATTAATTCACTAGGGCTAGGCATAAGCACTTCAAGGCTGGATGCAATTAATTCACTAGGCACAATCAATTCAGGGCTGGATGCAATTAATTAACTAGGGCTAGGCATAAGCAATTCAGGGATGGAAGCAATTGATTCACTAGGGCTAGGCATAAGCAATTCAGGGCTGGATGCAATTAATTCACTAGGGCTATGCCCAAGCAATTCAGGGCTTGATGCAATTAATTCACTAGGGATAGGCATAAGCAATTCAGGGCTGGATGCAATTGATTCACTAGGGCGAGGCATAAGGAATTCAGGGCTGGATGCAATTAATTCACTAGGGCTATGCCCAAGCAATTCAGGGCTGGGTGCAATTAATTCACTAGGGCTAGCATAAACAATTCAGGGCTGGATGCAATTAATTCACTAGTGCTAGGCATAAGCAATTCAGGGCTGGATGCAATTGATTCACTAGGGCTAGGCATAAGCAATTCAGGGCTGGGTGCAATTAATTCACTAGGGCTAGGCACAATCAATTCAGGGCTGGATGCAATTAATTCACTAGGGCTAGGCATAACAAATTCAAGGCTGGGTGCAATTAATTCACTAGGGATAGGCATAAGCAAGTCAAGACTGGATGCAATTAATTCACTAGGCACAATCAATTCAGGGCTGGGTGCAATTAATTCACTAGGGCTTGGCAAAATCAAATCAGGGCTGGATGCAATTAATTCCCTAGGGCTAGGCATAAACAATTCAGGGCTGGGTGCAATTAATTCACTAGGGCTAGGCATAAACAATTCAGGGCTGAATGCAATGAATTCCCTACGGCTAGGCATAAACAATTCAGGGCTGTGTGCAATTAATTCACTAGGAACAATCAGTTCAGGGCTGGATGCTATTAATTCACTAGGGCTAGGCATAAACAATTCAGGGCTAGGTGCAATTAATTCACTAGGAACAATCAATTCAGGGCTGGATGCAATTAATTCACTAGGGCTAGGCATAAGCAATTCAGACCCGGATGCAATTAATTTACTAGGGCTAGGCATAAGCAATTCAGGGCTGGATGCAATTAATTCACTAGGCACAATCAATTCAGGGCTGGATGCAATTAATTTGCTAGGGCTAGGCATAAACAATTCAGGGCTGGATACAATTAATTCACTAGTGCTAGGCATAAGCAATTCAGGGCTGGATGCAATTGCTTCACTAGGGCTAGGCATAAGGAATACAGGGCTGGATGCAATTAATTCACTAGGGCTATGCACTTGCGTGATCTGAATGACACCTGGCCTAGCAGGATCGTTGTTCTGTCTTCCCCTTGTTCCCCCCTCCCTGCCTCGTCGCGCCTTGAAACACTTGTGTATAGGCGCGTTACAAATGCCTTATCATATCATATCATATGCCCAAGCAATTCAGGGGTGGATGCAATTAATTCACTAGGGCTAGCATAAAAAATTCAGGGCTGAATGCAATTAATTCACTAGTGCTAGGCATAAGCAATTCAGGGATGGATGCCATTGATTCACTAGGGCTAGGCATAAGCAATTCAGGGCCTGATGCAATTAATTCACTAGGGCTATGCCCAAGCAATTCAGGGCTTGATGCAATTAATTCACTAGGGCTAGGCATAAGCAATTCAGGGCTGGATGCAATTGATTTACTAGGGCGAGGCATAAGGAATTCAGGGCTGGATGCAATTAATTCACTAGGGCTATGCCCAAGCAATTCAGGGCTGGGTGCAATTAATTCACTAGGGCTAGCATAAACAATTCAGGGCTGGATGCAATTAATTCACTAGGGCTAGCATAAACAATTCAGGGCTGGATGCAATTAATTCACTAGTGCTAGGCATAAGCAATTCAGGGCTGGATGCAATTGATTCACTAGGGCTAGGCATAAGCAATTCAGGGCTGGATGCAATTAATTCACTAGGGCTATGCCCAAGCAATTCATGGCTGGATGCAATTAATTCACTAGTGCTAGGCATAAGCAATTCAAGGCTGGATGCAATTGATTCACTAGGGCTAGGCATAAGCAATTCAGGGCTGGGTGCAATTAATTCACTAGGGCTAGGCACAATCAATTCAGGGCTGGATGCAATTAATTCACTAGGGCTAGGCATAACACATTCAAGGCTGGGTGCAATTAATTCACTAGGGCTAGGCATGAGCAAGTCAAGACTGGATGCAATTAATTCACTAGGCACAATCAATTCAGGGCTGGGTGCAATTAATTCACTAGGGCTAGGCAAAATCAAATCAGGGCTGGATGCAATTAATTCCCTAGGGCTAGGCATAAACAATTCAGAGCTGGGTGCAATTAATTCACTAGGGCTAGGCATAAACATTTCAGGGCTGGATGCAATGAATTCCCTAGGGCTAGGCATAAACAATTCAGGGCTGTGTGCAATTAATTCACTAGGAACAATCAGTTCAGGGCTGGATGCTATTAATTCACTAGGACTAGGCAGAATCAAATATGGGCTGGATGCAATTAATTCCCTAGGGCTAGGCATAAACAATTCAGGGCTGGGTGCAATTAATTCACTAGGAACAATCAATTCAGGGCTGGATGCATTAATTCACTAGGCCCAAGCAATTCAGGGCTGGATGCAATTAATTCACTAGGGCTAGGCATAAGCAATTCAGACCCGGATGCAATTAATTTACTAGGGCTAGGCATAAGCAATTCAGGGCTGGATGCAATTATTTCACTAGGCACAATCAATTCAGGGCTGGATGCAATTAATTCGCTAGGGCTAGGCATAAACAATTCAGGGATGGATGCAATTAATTCACTAGTGCTACTCATAAGCAATTCAGGGCTGGATGCAATTGCTTCACTAGGGCTAGGCGTAAGGAATTCAGGGCTGGATGCAATTAATTCACTAGGGCTATGCACTTGCGGGATCTGAATGACACCTGGCCTAGCAGGATCGTTGTTCTGTCTTCCCCTTGTTCCCCCCTCCCTGCCTCATCGCGCCTTGAAACACTTGTGTATAGGCGCGTTACAAATGCCTTATCAGATCATATCATATGCCCAAGCAATTCAGGGCTGGATGCAATTAATTCACTAGGCACAATCAATTCAGGGCTGGATGCAATTAATTCACTAGGGCTAGCATAAACAATTCAGGGCTGGATGCAATTAATTCACTAGGGCTAGCATAAACAATTCAGGGATGGATGCCATTGATTCACTAGGGCTAGGCATAAGCAATTCAGGGCCTGATGCAATTAATTCACTAGGGCTATGCCCAAGCAATTCAGGGCTTGATGCAATTAATTCATTAGGGCTAGGCATACGCAAATCAGTGCTGGATGCAATTAATTCACTAGTGCTAGGCATAAACAATTCAGGGCTGGATGCAATTAATTCACTAGTGCTAGGCATAAGCAATTCAGGGCTGGATGCAATTGATTCACTAGGGCTAGGCATAAGCATTTCAGGGCTGGATGCAATTGATTCACTAGGGCTAGGCATAAACATTTCAGGGCTGTGTGCAATTAATTCACTAGGAACAATCAGTTCTGGGCTGGATGCTATTAATTCACTAGGACTAGGCAGAATCAAATATGGGCTGGATGCAAT
The DNA here is from genome assembly GCF_040938575.1 of Ambystoma mexicanum. Classification (NCBI taxonomy): domain Eukaryota; kingdom Metazoa; phylum Chordata; class Amphibia; order Caudata; family Ambystomatidae; genus Ambystoma; species Ambystoma mexicanum. The sequence goes on from NC_090929.1 coordinate 1,625,675,936, forward strand.
TAATTCCCTAGGGCTAGGCATAAACAATTCAGGGCTGGGTGCAATTAATTCACTAGGAACAATCAATTCAGGGCTGGATGCATTAATTCACTAGGCCCAAGCAATTCAGGGCAGGATGCAATTAATTCACTAGGGCTAGGCATAAGCAATTCAGACCCGGATGCAATTAATTTACTAGGGCTAGGCATAAGCAATTCAGGGCTGGATGCAATTAATTCACTAGGCACAATCAATTCAGGGCTGGATGCAATTAATTCGCTAGGGCTAGGCATAAACAATTCAGGGATGGATGCAATTAATTCACTAGTGCTACTCATAAGCAATTCAGGGCTGGATGCAATTGCTTCACTAGGGCTAGGCGTAAGGAATTCAGGGCTGGATGCAATTAATTCACTAGGGCTATGCACTTGCGCGATCTGAATGACACCTGGCCTAGCAGGATCGTTGTTCTGTCTTCCCCTTGTTCCCCCCTCCCTGCCTCATCGCGCCTTGAAACACTTGTGTATAGGCGCGTTACAAATGCCTTATCATATCATATCATATGCCCAAGCAATTCAGGGCTGGATGCAATTAATTCACTAGGCACAATCAATTCAGGGCTGGATGCAATTAATTCACTAGGGCTAGCATAAACAATTCAGGGCTGGATGCAATTAATTCACTAGGGCTAGCATAAACAATTCAGGGATGGATGCCATTGATTCACTAGGGCTAGGCATAAGCAATTCAGGGCCTGATGCAATTAATTCACTAGGGCTATGCCCAAGCAATTCAGGGCTTGATGCAATTAATTCATTAGGGCTAGGCATACGCAAATCAGTGCTGGATGCAATTAATTCACTAGTGCTAGGCATAAACAATTCAGGGCTGGATGCAATTAATTCACTAGTGCTAGGCATAAGCAATTCAGGGCTGGATGCAATTGATTCACTAGGGCTAGGCATAAGCATTTCAGGGCTGGATGCAATTGATTCACTAGGGCTAAGCATAAGCAATTCAGGGCCTGATGCAATTAATTCACTAGGGCTATGCCCAAGCAATTCAGGGCTTGATGCAATTAATTCATTAGGGCTGGGCATACGCAAATCAGTGCTGGATGCAATTAATTCACTAGTGCTAGGCATAAACAATTCAGGGCTGGATGCAATTAATTCACTAGTGCTAGGCATAAGCAATTCAGGGCTGGATGCAATTGATTCACTAGGGCTAGGCATAAGCAATTCAGGGCTGGATGCAATTGATTCACTAGGGCTAGGCATAAGCAATTCAGGGCTGGATGCAATTAATTCACTAGGGCTAGGCATAAGCAATTCAGGGCTGGGTGCAATTGATTCACTAGGGCTAGGCATAAGCAATTCAGGGCTGGATGCAATTGATTCACTAGGGCTAGGCATAAGCAATTCAGACCCGGATGCAATTAATTTACTAGGGCTACGCATAAGCAATTCAGGGCTGGATGCAATTAATTCACTAGGCACAATCAATTCAGGGCTGGATGCAATTAATTCGCTAGGGCTAGGCATAAACAATTCAGGGCTGGATGCAATTAATTCACTAGTGCTACTCATAAGCAATTCAGGGCTGGATGCAATTGCTTCACTAGGGCTAGGCGTAAGGAATTCAGGGCTGGATGCAATTAATTCACTAGGGCTATGCACTTGCGTGATCTGAATGACACCTGGCCTAGCAGGATCGTTGTTCTGTCTTCCCCTTGTTCCCCCCTCCCTGCCTCATCGCGCCTTGAAACACTTGTGTATAGGCGCGTTACAAATACCTTATCATATCATATCATATGCCCAAGCAATTCAGGGCTGGATGCAATTAATTCACTAGGGCTAGCATAAACAATTCAGGGCTGGATGCAATTAATTCACTAGGGCTAGCATAAACAATTCAGGGATGGATGCCATTGATTCACTAGGGCTAGGCATAAGCAATTCAGGGCCTGATGCAATTAATTCACTAGGGCTATGCCCAAGCAATTCAGGGCTTGATGCAATTAATTCACTAGGGCTAGCATAAACAATTCAGGGCTGGATGCAAATAATTCACTAGTGCTAGGCATAAACAATTCAGGGCTGGATGCAATTAATTCACTAGTGCTAGGCATAAGCAATTCAGGGCTGGATGCAATTGATTCACTAGGGCTAGGCATAAGCAATTCAGGGCTGGATGCAATTGATTCACTAGGGCTAGGCATAAGCAATTCAGGGCTGGATGCAATTAATTCACTAGGGCTAGGCATAAGCAATTCAGGGCTGGGTGCAATTGATTCACTAGGGCTAGGCATAAGCAATTCAGGGCTGGATGCAATTGATTCACTAGGGCTAGGCATAAGCAATTCAGGGCTGGATGCAATTAATTCACTAGGGCTATGCCCAAGCAATTCATGGCTGGATGCAATTAATTCACTAGGGCTAGCATAAACAATTCAGGGCTGGATGCAATTAATTCACTAGTGCTAGGCATAAGAAATTCAGGGCTGGATGCAATTGATTCACTAGGGCTAGGCATAAGCAATTCAGGGCTGGATGCAATTAATTCACTAGGGCTAGGCACAAGCAATTCATGGCTGGATGCAATTAATTCACTAGGGCTAGGCATAAGCAATTCAGGGCTGGATGCAATTGATTCACTAGGGCTAGGCATAAGCAAGTCAGGGCTGGATGCAATTAATTCACTAGGGCTATGCCCAAGCAATTCATGGCTGGATGCAATTAATTCACTACGGCTAGCATAAACAATTCAGGGCTGGATGCAATTAATTCACTAGTGCTAGGCATAAGCAATTCAGGGCTGGATGCAATTGATTCACTAGGGCTAGGCATAAGCAATTCAGGGCTGGATGCAATTAATTCACTAGGGCTATGCCCAAGCAATTCATGGCTGGATGCAATTAATTCACTAGGGCTAGGCATAAGCAATTCAGGGCTGGATGCAATTGATTCACTAGGGCTAGGCATAAGCAAGTCAGGGCTGGATGCAATTGATTCACTAGGGCTAGGCATAATCAAGTCAGGGCTGGGTGTAATTAATTCACTAGGGCAAGACATAAGCAGAACAGGGCTAGTCACATTTGAATCCACCTGGCAAGGTACAGACAAAATAGTCGGTTTGGGCGCAATAAAGTTTTTTCGGCTGAGTAGCACATTTGAATTAGACATAGCTGTCGGTCCTTTGTCATACTCAATAGAGCTTCCATGGAAGCAATATGTGTTGTAGTGAAGGCACAGTGCATTGGAGTATTATAAATGTTTGTGGCAGTGAGTAAAGGGTTAAAGATAAAATCAGGGCAAAGAGGCGTTGACTCGCAGAGCGGCAGTTGAATGTAGATGTGGTTTGTATTCAGGACACGTGGTTAAGGGGTGATCTGAGGTTTGTGATTCCGGGTTTTGAGTTTTTTCGTAAGGATATGTTGGAGGGGAGAGGAGGGTGTGCTCTGGCAGTTCGGAAGGGGTTGGTTGTAAGAGAGATTGTGGTGGATGGAGCAGTGGAGGTTATCGGGGCGGGGATTCGGGTAGGGGGATCGGAAGTATTGGTGTTAAATTATTATAATCCGTGTGAGGTGGTGGAGGTGGATGTGCTGTCTGGAGTGATAAGGGGGCATGTGGGACCTTGTGTTTTGTGTGGCGATTTTAACAGTGCCAACACGTTGTGGGGCAGTGATCGGACAGATGCGAATGGGGAACTATTGGAGGACATGGCAGATGAATTATGACTGTTTTTGCTGAATGATGGTTCGGGTACGCGGTTGGATGTGAGGACTGGGAAGATGTCCTGTTTGGATTTGACCTGGGTGTCTGCTGCGATTGCGGGAGAATGTGATTGGGAGGTGCGTGAGGATGGGGATATGGGGAGCGACCATTCTGGTATTTTGCTGACTGTGAGGGGTGAGGTAGGGATCAGGCCACGGATGTCTGGGAGCCGGTTGAACTTTAGGAAGGCTGATTGGGAGTTGTATAGGAGATTGTGTCAGGAATTGATTGTTCCTCAGGATAGGGATGGGGGGTGGATGAATGGAATGAGCATTTGGTGCAGGGAATGAGAGCGGCGGCGGTGGCAGCAGTTCCAGAGGTTGAGAAGGGGAAGGGTGGGAAGGTTAAGGTTCCTTGGTGGTCGGTGGAATGTTCACGGGCTGCGGTAGCCCGTAAGAAGGCGAGGGCCAGGGCGGTGAGAACGGGAATGATGGAGGATTTGGTGGCATACAAGAAGGGGAAGGTGGTGGTGCAGAGGGTGACTAGGGAAAGAAAGCGCGGATATTAGAGGCGCTATTGTGGGTCTCTGGGGAGTAATTCTGGCATGGGTGAGGTTTGGAAGCAGTTCAAGCGGATGTCCGGGTTGATGAGGCAGCAGGGTGGTATTTCTGTGTTGTTGAAAGGGGTGGAGTTGGTCAGTGAAGATGGGGAGAAGGCAAATTTGTTGGGGGAGCATTTTGCGGGAGTGCACAGTTCAGGGAACTTCCTAGAGGCGGTGAGACTAAGTATTGGAGTGGTTGAGGAGGAGTGCGGGACTTGTTGGCAAATGTTGGGTCTTGGGAAGAGCAGTATGAGGTTCCGTTTTCTATGGTGGAGTTGGATGGGACGATTCGTAAGGGGACGTGGTCTAGTCCAGGGGTGGATGGGGTCATGTATGTAATTTTGGAGAAGTTGTCAGTGGAATGTAAGTTGGAGGTGTTAGCATTGTTCAATGAGATCTGGAAGAGTGGAGTTGTACCGAGGTTGTGGAAGAGAGCGATTATGATGACGATTTTGAAGAGTGGCAAGGTCCCGACGGAGTGTAAGTCGTATAGACCGATTGCACTGTCTGTTGTGTTGTGTAAAGTTATGGAACGGATGGTAGTTGAGCGTTTGGGGTTTTATTTGGAGTCGAATAGGTGTTTGAGTGATTTTCAGAGTGGGTTCAGGAAGAATCAGTCGGTGGCAGATCCGTTAGTGAGGTTGGTGACTGGAGTGGAGGAGGCGTTGTGTGATGGGGAGATGGTGGGGGCATTCTTTTTGGATTTGGAGAAGGCGTATGATATGGTGTGGAAGAATGGGTTGCTGATGAGACTGTTGGAGATGGGTGTGAAGGGGAGGATGTTTCGGTGGATTAAGGCGTTTTTGGCTGACAGGACCTTTCAGGTGAGAGTGAGGGGGGTGATGTCTGAGTTTTGGAAGATGGAGAATGGGACGCCGCAGGGGAGTGTGATTAGTGCGATGCTGTTTAATGTGATGGTGGATGGGTTGATTCGAGCTTTGGCGGGTTTCGGGTGTCAGGTGGATTTCTTCGCAGATGATGGTGTGGTATGGGAAAGAGGGCGGAGTTTGTTGTTGGTGCAGAGTCAGCTGCAAGCTGCGATAGCCCATATGGAGGAGTGGTGTGGGAAATGGGGCTTTTCGGTGTCTGTGGATAAAAGTGTGAGTATGGTTTTCTCAAGGAGACGAGTGCAGCAAGGGTTGGACTTGGTTTTGGAAGGTGAGAGGGTGAAAAGCGTGGAAGTGTTTCGGTACTTGGGGGTGATTTTGGATAGGAAGTTAAACTGGAATTTGCAGGTGAATGGTATGGTGGATAAGTGTAAACGTAGGTTGAATTTACTGCGGGCGGTGACTGGGAAAAAGTGGGGTGCGCAGCAGAAGTGTCTACGAATGTTGTATAAGGGGTTGATTTTCAGTGGGTTTCACAGCGAGTCAGAAGTTGCGGTTGGATAGGGTACAGGCGAGGGCATTGAGGGTGTTTCCAGGTGTGATGAGGTCCTCTCCGGTGAATGCGGTTCAGGTGCTTGTGGGGGAGATGCCGTTGGGGTTGAGGAGGGATGCGTTGAATATGAGATGGTGGGTGAAGTGCAGTGCGAAGAGTGTGGCTCATCCGGTGCGTGAATGATTAAAGTATAATTGGAGGTTTGACTATTATAGGGACCGGTGGAGGAGGAAGGGGGGCACTTTTGGGTTTCACATGTGGGAGAAGGGAGTGCAGTAGGGTGTGGGCGATTTGATGACTGTGACGGGTACGGATTTGGAGAGATGTCCGAGGTGGATGATGGGGTCTCCAAAGGTGTGTTTGGGTTTGGCGAATGTGGTGTCGAAAAAGAGAGGATTGCGGGGCGAGATCAAAGCTTTGGGTCAGGCGTATGTGGCAGGAAAGGAAGGATGCAAGGTGTTCACGGATGGTTCGAAGGATCCTGTGTCTGGGAGAGTGGGTATGGCGTATTATCTGGAAAGCACTGGGGAGTATAAAGTGGGACGATTGACGAATGATGTGTCGATCTGTACGGCTGAGTTGGTGGCGATTGCATTGGCGATTGATAGGGTGTGCGAGTTGGAGTTAGAGAAGGTGGTGATGTTTTCAGATTCATTGAGTGGGTTGCAGGTGATTGTGGCAGGGGATGGTGACAGGAAGGATGTGATTTTGGACATCAGGAGGAAGATTAATCGGTGTGTGCGTGGGGGAATGGATTTGGAGTTGGCGTGGGTCCCCAGTCACAGTGGCATTTTGGGTAATGAGTTGGTGGATCTGGCGGCGGGTGAGGGTATGAGAAGGGGAGCGGTTGATGTGAGGCTGCCTTTGATTGTGGATGAGGTGAAGGCTGTGATGGTGAGATGGGTCATAGATGAGTGGTAGGAGAGGTGGGTGAGTGGGGTGAAGAGCAGGTGGATGTTTGGTGTTCGTGGGAAAGTGTCAGTGAAGGTGGATGCGGGGAGTCTGGAATGGAGGAGGGGGGAGGAGGTGATGCTGAACCGGTTGAGGATAGGGTATGTGGGGCTGAATGACTGTATCGAGTGGGGAAGCGTGAGACGAGGGTTTGTGCAGTGTGTGGGGTGCCTGAGACTGTGGGACATTTTCTGCTTAGGTGTGAGAGACATATTGAGGAGAGAGAATTGATGAGGGTTCGGTTATCTGCGCTGGGTGTGGTTGAGCTGAGTGGGAAGTCTTTGCTGGGAGGTGACGGGGTGAGAGGCAGGAGGAGGAACAGTGTGATGTTGAATCTTGTGAGGCAGACGGGGCGGTGAGAGGAGTTGTGAGTTTATGTGAAATAAGTATTGATTGGTGGGTCTGGTGCATATCATCCTTTAGGATGGGGAAGCGCCTGCGTGGGTCCGCCCACGCATCCGATAATTAAGAAGGAGGAACGTTCGGAAAGGAAACTGGCTTGCAAGAAGGTTGGTATTCTAGGATCATGTAACTGCAGGCAGCGTCACTGTTCCTGCATTCCGATTTCATACACATTTTACTTTGAAGGAGCCGCCGCTCTGTCTCCTGTAACCGTCTGTGTCATAGCTCCTGCTGAGCAATTTCACACAGGCAAAACATATTAAAACGTCACATCCCATTAGCCGTAAACGATCCTCATCTCTTCCTAGACGTGGAGGCCCAGCTGATGAGAGGGGCTGCATTTGCATTTCCTGACCCGGAAACAGAAATGCAGTCAAGCAGGACCACTTGTCGTTATGGATTGGGCTATAGCCGGATTCCAAGGAGTGGTAAGATGCCCGGAGGGGCCTCTCTTTTGCTGCCACATGAATATCTCCAGTGCGCATTTCACGAAAAAATCAAGCGTATGCTTCGCACAGCTAAGAAAAAGAATCCTTGTGGTGTTCATGCACTCGGTGCACTCTACTTATCCCTCCAAGTAAAGATGTCCATACAATCAATCTAATTAGTGAATCAATCAATTATGTTTTGAATGGCACATAAAGAGTGTTTGAAAAACAACATTACAAGAAAAAGGGCAAACAGAAAAATAGGCTTTACAATGCGTCCGGATCTGGGACAAAGTTGAGGGCAAAGCATTCCAAACCGTTGGAACCACACACGAACAGGGGTTAGAGCATTCCAAACCTCTGGACTCACACGCCAACATGCGGTAGAGCTTTCCAAACCTCTGGAACCGCACACCAATGTGTGTTAGAGCATTCCAAACCTCTGGAACCACACACAAACAGTTGGTACAGCATGCACAACCTATGGAACCACACACCAACAGGGGGAAGAGCATTCCAAACCTCTGGAACAACATGCCAAAAGGGGGTAGAGCATTTCAAACCTCTGAGATCACACGCCAACATGTGGTAGAGCATTCTAAACCTCGGGAACCAAGCACCAACATGTGGTCTAGCATGTAAAACCTATGGAACCTCACACCAACAGGGGAAGAGGATTCCAACCCTCTGGACTCACACACCAACAGGTGTTAGAGCATTCCAAACCCCTGGAACCACACACCAACAGGGGGCAGAGCATTCCAAACCTCTGGAACCACATGCCAAAAGGGGGTAGAGCATTATAAATCTCTGGAACCACATGACAGACGGTGGTAGAACATTCCAAACCTCTGGTACCACATGCCGAATGGGAGTAGAGCATTCAAAACCTCTGGTACCACACACTAACAGGTGGTAGAACATGCAACACCTCTGCAACCACACACAAACAGGGGAAGAGCAATCCAGCCCTCTGGACCCACACACCAACAGGTGGTATAGCATTCTAAACATCTAGAGCCACAAACCAACAGGGGCAGAGCATTCCACACCTCTGTAACCACATGTCAAAAGGGTGTAGTACATTCCAACTCTCTGGGATCACACACCAACATGGGTTAAAGCCATTCAAAACTCTGGGACCACATGCCAACAGGTGGTAGTTCATTCTAGATATCTGGAACCACACACCAACACAACAGGTAGCAGAGCATTCCAAGCTTCTGGAACCACATGCCAACATGGGGTAGAGCATTCCAAACCTCTGGAACCACATGCCAAAAGGGAGTAAAGTATTCTAAACCTCTGGAACCACATGGCAACAGGTGGTAGAGCATTCCAAACCTCTGAAACCACATGCCAAAAGGGGGTAGAGCATTCTAAACCACTGGAACCACATGTCAACAGGCGGTAGAGCATTCCAAATCTCTGGAACCAGATGCCAAAAGGAGGTAGATCATTATAAACCACTGGAACCACATGCCAACAGTTGGTAGAGCATTCCAAACCTCTGGAACCACATGCCTATGTCAGATCAAGCACCAAGACTTCATTTAGAATGGTCCTTGGCCCACCAGAGTTTTAACAAGTCAGAATAGACTGCTAAACATCAGTCGCAAAACGGTCAATAGTCAGTGCATATCGCACAGAATGGGGGTAAATTACTTAATGTGCTAGATACATAAAAAAACATTAGGTGTCATTTTCCAATTGGTTGGAGTGTAAAATGGAAGTGTTAAAGCAAAGTGCAATGCTTTTACGCCTTTATTTGAACTCCAGCCCATTTTGCTGGTGACACAAGACAAAGGAGGGCTCACGATCAGGGATAACTTCTCCACTTTGCTTTCCTCCTCCGTCTTGTGGGAGCACTTTGTTTCACGATGCATGGGATTTTCATGCAGGGATAAAAGGAATGGATTCGTATGGAATCTTCCCCACATTAGCAGATGCTCGTGAACGGGTGAATTCTCTAGGAATCCATTAGTTAATGCCGCTTGGAAAGCGTAATATGCAGGTGGTGTTTACTTTTCTGGAAAGTGAATGGTAGAAGTAAAGAATAAAGGCTGTTTTGACTTGTTTCACTGTTTACTATTGCACACCGCCATGAAATATGGCATGCAGGGGGCCCCACTGCACTTCAGCGCAAGTGTTGGTGGTGGACTGCACGCAATGTGCATTTTTTATAAAATGGCCCAAATAGAAAAAAATCATAGTACATTTTATGGGTTGCCAGACTATTCATTTATTTTGCCTAACCATAGTTTGATAGGGTTGTGCTTCAGTCCTCCCCATGTCATGTGAATTGTGCATAACTTATAAATCTTACCTGAACAAACCACACTCTGGGTCATTTTATAACAGAGCTGCTGTGTCCCCTGCATGCAATTTGAAAGGTTTACAGGATGGAGTGGGGAACTAAAGACGAAAATAGGACTGTTCACGTTCAATCTTTAGTTGTCCACGCCGTCTTGTGAAGAAAGAAATGCAGGCAACATGTATTCCTGGATTCCAATGGAGTTTGCCTGGTCCAAGGCAGGTGCTAAGCCAAGGTGTATTACATAGGAATCCATGTGTTTCACGCCTGCATGAAGACGTCATGCAGCCGTGAAAAGGGAAGCACTGATGAGATGAGGAGAAATGCACAGTGTGGACCTTATCTCCCCACAAAGTGGTGCGGAGACGTACATCAAGGCTTTAAAACATTACACCTTGCTTTTACACCCTGATCTGCCAATCTTCCCAATTTAAAACGAGACTCGCTGTTAAACACTGATTCCAACCACCGCAGTGGTCCCTTGGGCTTTATATGATATGATGGGTTATTTATAATGCGCGGACCCGGGGATCGAACCTGTGTTGCACAGCGTTATCTTGCTTTCAAGGTGCGCGCGTTGCCCCTAGGCTATCCTCCCGATGCATGAGAAACCCTGCGGTGGTCCAATGCATGCTCATGTTTGCATCCCTTCAAGACACTGCCACTTGGAAACCGTTGTGAATGCTGCAGCCATTTTGAAGTCAAACTCTTTTTATTTTTGACATACAATTTTTAATAATATTAACAAATCAAACGTGACAGTCCTGTAAACAGATGGTCTCTTGTGGAGGTCTGCAGCTTCAATCAATCAATCAATCAACTCGGCTCTTCTAGAGCATACTTTCGCCAGAGGTATCATGGCGCTAACACGGAAAAAGCGAGACTAGGGTAAAAAATATGGTCCCCTACATAAAAAGGAAGGTCTCAAGTTCCTTCCTGAATGATGCAAAGTCAGTGTTGTTTCTTAAGTGCAAAGGCAAAGAGTTCCACAGCTTTGGCCCAGCAACCGCGAAAGCTCTTCCACTCAGCCATTCCCTTCTATATCTAGGCACCCGCAAAAGTGCAGTGTTGGTGGATCTGAGGGTTCGGCTTGGGTTGTAACTACGAAGCTTCTCTTGCATGGCAAGGCATCCTTTGCCATTTTCGATCGCGGTGGATCAAACACAATTATTAAACCGTAACCCTAGCTTCGATAGGCAACCAGTGTAAGGATTGCCGTGCCCTGGTTACTCCACTACCGAAAAGGACATGTTTCACCAGATGCACTGCTGCATTTTGTAGCACCTGCAAGCGATGGGTAAGATAAGATGGCTGCGCTAAATAGATTGCATTGCAGTAATCAACACTACCGTTGATACCTGCTGCCACAATCTGAGCATGACATTTTTCAGGGATGAAAGGAAGAACTTTCTTCAATTGCTTAAGTTTGAAGAATCCCTGGCCACATACTACATTCACTTAAGCGTCCAAAGACAAAGATTGCAATATTTTGATGCCTAAAATTCTTACCATTTTTACTGGCTCAGTGAGTGATCCCAATGAGTCTGGCCAAAATGAGGAAGTCCATTCGCTAGCTATCTCTGATGGACCGTGTAGAGGAGGTCCCAGATATGACCTGCACCCCTGCCACCCATTGCGAGTTGCCAGTAAGGTACTCGCCAAGGTATGTGACGTACGAGGAGCAGCTGAACCAACAAAGGGCTGCAATGGGCCGCTGCCCTGTGTACATTAGAAGATCAATACCTGTTGAAATGCTCATAACTAGGCAACCCTGGGCAGCATGGTACCCAATCAGACAACCGTACCTGCCATTGGTACGAAACGGCGAGTATTTACAGACTATCCACGAGGAAACCCCGAAGGCCTTAATGGAAGGCCAATGGAAATAGACTAAGGGCCTGGGCAGCCCCGAGAACAACCAGACGTGGCTACTGAAAGCTATGTATGCCAGTAACGACAACTGCGAGGATAATTGTAATGGACGAAGGGGAAAGACACTGTGAAAATCGTATGAGAATGGTGCCATGAGACAAGATGGAAGCAACTGCCTTATTGAACGTGTGTAAATAAGCTAGAAACGCAAGATGCTAAGTAATCGAGTCTGCTTGCAATGCTTAGTAAAAGTTAGAGCGGCAAGCGCCCGAATGTATACATCTACCTAAATACAGCACAATGTACACGTGCGACTCCATTTTGTATAAATAGAAGCACTCCCAGGCGGCCAAGGCCTGACTGGCCAAGTTTCATATCCAGGCCCAAGCGCAGGAAAAGAGCGGGATCGAAACTTAACAAAGGATGGCTTATGCCGGGGAAATCGAGGTCAACCAGAGAAGGGGAGGTGAGCAGGAGCTCACGAGGCTCCAACTTCAGAGCATGCCAGCCCGCCCGTGAAGGTCAAGATAAGAGAGTCCCATGCAGGTGGCCAAGCACATACAGAATTAAATGCACAAAAGGTTGGAAACTGAAGCAGATTCACGGTAGACCAACACGTGACCAGACAGGCGTGAAGATGTACCACCGCCTGATGTCATCCAGAACCAGAGGGTGCTATAACTTTTCCTGATAAGAGACTACAGATCCGAGGCCATACCCAGCCAACTAATTGACACATAGCCCTAAACCACTGATTGATAGAAGGGAGGAAGGGTGAATCTTGGGACACCAGGCACCAGGGTGTCTATTCTGCATGCTGCTGATTAAAGTGGAGATTTATGTTTAGGGGCGTAACTCGCCCAATCACAAAGGGCCATGTAATCTAGGGTCATATAGACATTGTAACCAATGAGACGTCGTACTTGTAGTGACCTCAATCACGTGTGGCCTAGAGGGATGGGCATAGATGCCCACCTGATAAGAGTTATCCAATCCGTATGCCTTATTTTCATATACAGATATAACACCTATACTTAAGTTACCTTTCCCAACCAATTATATTGCATGATGATTTTTTTATAGAAGTGTACGTCATTGATGACAGAATTTGCCAATAAAAAAGGCTGTTTGACTGAAGTTCGGGGAAGTCGGGGCGAGACAGTTGTTCACGATGCTGCTGATTTCCATAAGATGATGTATGTATTATTAAACGGACTTCCGTTTGCCAACTTACTGAGTCCCTAGTATTGATTTGTGCTGGAGTATGTAAGTCCTGCACCCTGTCCTCACATGGTGCAGCTATCTTGTAGTACAAGTTTTTGGGGGTCGAGTACTGACCAATGGGCCCGTCAGTAATTTCCTCTCCCCGAGAACACTTGGTAGCGTGAGGATGGTTTCGGCCATCGATTATTGATAATCGATTAATATAGTTATAAGACACCTTTAAAACGACGGCACAAAGTAACTCTGGGCCTCCGGTTACATCGCGAGTCCTTTCGCTATTCCGGCTGAGTAGGCCGAGAAGCTTCCCGTGGACAGTGATAGTGTATTTACTCCCAAAAATCTGCAGTGGGTCTGAAGGAACCCGCACTTCCAAGCATAACCCTTTTCATTCCCTCGGGAAGCGGATCGGATGAAAACCATGAAGCGGGAAGAGGAAGGGGCGGTGATCCCAGAGATCCAGAGAGGAAAAGAGACGATCGGTGAGTGAAACAACGAAACTCGTTACCTTGGCAAATGACTTATAGGCCTTAGAGCAAGTGGGGGAAAGGTAATGCAGGGTGACGTAGAAAGATAAAATAGTTAGAGGTAGAGAAGAAGGTATATATATAGTGGGTTAATGACTCGAGTATAAAAGGAAGACAGATATAGCGGAATACTGGGAGGTCACCCGAGATTAAAAACTGTAAGGAATACCGGGGGGGTGCACCCGAGAGAAAACTGTAAATTTGCCTTGTTCGTGCGCTTTAAAGTGTGGTCAGAAGGAACTTGAACCCAGAGCCCACAGAGAGGGGGACGCTAGGCTACGATGACTTTTAAAGACGTCATAAAGGGGTAGTTCAAATCCCATGACGGGGTAATAATTAGAAGGCAGGTATACGTTGACCAGCTGGTGTCTGTCTAGTCTGTCAAGCGTCTGTCCTACATGTTCTGTGTATGCTGAATGTGGAATTATTGTGATATTAAATGATGGCAATGCATTTTGGTTTTCGCGATTCTGTAAATGAGAGGGAATCGCCACTGAATTGATGTGTCTCGAGAAAAACAGTTGGTGTAAAAAGTTTGCGGAAAAGTTGGATTGGAGCCTGCGTATGTGGTGCTCGCTCATAATAGTGTAAAAAATCGAAACACTGTGTGATCATTGTTGGTGAAAAAATTAAAAATGGAAGAAGTTACCCCACTTGCACACTTGTGCAAGCAATTGCCAAAACATGCAGCAAAGCTGAAGAAATACAGCCAGGAGTGGGTTAAGGGCACCGCAAATAAAATGTTTATGCCGTGGCCCCAGAATGGGTCATTGTCTAAGGCTATCTTACAGCACATGACCACGTTCCTACATGCCACATATAGCGGGAAGAAACTCGAGAAACACCTTGCCGTTCTCGAGCTTTGGAGAATGTTTGAACAAGTAAAGGAAGAAGAACCTCCAGCAGACTGGATATTAAATGTATGTACGGAGGGGGGTGAGACGCCTACCGTGCCACCTGCCCAGCCGGAACCAGTTGTTGAGGGAAGTAAGTCGGAAGGCCTTTACCCACTGCGAGAACTTAAGGCAGCCACAGGTTATAGCAACCCTGCATACGAGTCACCTGCGTGGAGCAGTGACGAGACGAAAGAGAAGGAACAGGAAATTGCTTCGGCCTCCACGATCCCGTGGGACAAAGAGAGGTGAGATGAGGAAAGGAAGGACCAGGCACAAACGAGTGCACCACTCGATAGAGAGAGAGAGGGAAAGAAGCGGAAAGGAACCGATGAGGTAAAATTTGCAAAGGACGAATGGATGGGAGGGCAGATACTATTGAAATAAGAAGGAAAAGAAAGTGATGACGCAAGGCCGAGTGAACGGTCTGTTGAGGCGCAAAATAAGGAAAAGAAGAAAGAAATGGCTATGAGAGACGAGAGGGCAAGAAAAAGGATAGGTTGAGGCGAGACCAGCTATATCGCGAAGAGAAGAGTATAACGCTGAGTCGCACGCAATATGCAGCCTATGAAAAGTGCAGGCAGAACATGCTAAAGTTGGAGGAAGAAAGGAGGGTGCACGAAAGGAAAGTGAAGAAGAGAGAAGATGAGGAAAGTAGAAGGGCAAAAGAACATAGAAACGAACGGATGAGGGAAGAAGATAAGTCGCACGCAATATGCAGCCTATGAAAAGTGCAGGCAGAACATGCTAAAGTTGGAGGAAGAAAGGAGGGTGCACGAAAGGAAAGTGAAGAAGAGAGAAGATGAGGAAAGTAGAAGGGCAAAAGAACATAGAAACGAACGGATGAGGGAAGAAGATAAGGCTAGAGAGGAGGCGAAGAAGCGAAGAGAAATGGATGAGGAAGCAGAGCGTGAGCCTAGGCAAAGGGCGCAAGATTTAGAATATTTGCAGTGGGAAGTGAAAAAACCCAATCCTGTTGTAGACTGGGAAGACATAGACGCTTCTTGAGTCTCGCCCGACCTCGTCAGATTCTTCCGCCTGGCCCAGCAATGGCGGGCGCATAGCGGCACCAGAGCGAGGCTCTGGCGCCCAGAGACCACTGTATTATTGCGTAGTGCCTTATGGTCGCCCAGAGACCACTGTATTATTGCGTAGTGCCTTATGGTCGCCCAGAGACCACTGTATTATTGCGTAGTGCCTTTTGGTCGCCCAGAGACCACTGTATTATTGCGTAGTGCCTTATGGTCGCCCAGAGACCACTGTATTATTGCGTAGTGCCTTATGGTCGCCCAGAGACCACTGTATTATTGCGTAGTGCCTTATGGTCGCCCAGAGACCACTATATTATTGCGTAGTGCCTTTTGGTCGCCCAGAGACCACTGTATTATTGCGTAGTGCCTTATGGTCGCCCAGAGACCACTGTATTATTGCGTAGTGCCTTTTGGTCGCCCAGAGACCACTGTATTATTGCGTAGTGCCTTATGGTCGCCCAGAGACCACTGTATTATTGCGTAGTGCCTTATGGTCGCCCAGAGACCACTGTATTATTGCGTAGTGCCTTATGGTCGCCCAGAGACCACTGTATTATTGCGTAGTGCCTTATGGTCGCCCAGAGACCACTGTATTATTGCGTAGTGCCTTATGGTCGCCCATAGACCACTGTATTATTGCGTAGTGCCTTTATGGTCGCCCAGAGACCACTATATTCTGACATCCTCTAGGCAACTAGCGCCTTGCACTACTAGAACCATCGTTGCTCAGTCTCGCCTCCCTCAACGTGCACTACAGAGTATTCCAGCATGCTACCAGGGCTGCACCACCAGATTAGCACACTACTACTCATAGGCGCACTCCTCGCCAATGCAATATATGAACGACACTATCTACACTCGTGCTTACCTAGCCCCAGCATCATGATGCAGTCCAACACAAATTCGACACCTCACCCCAGCCCCAACACCGCGCATCCTCACACCTCTACACCTAATAGCTGCACCAGACTGTGCAGACTGAGGACACGCACACTACCTAGGTCCTTCTCATCGCAACACATCCCAGCATCACTCAGAAACTATAGATTAGGTTCTCGCACATCTGTCTCTCACAACTTTGTGGGTAGGATTCCCCACATCCCCACACCGTGTTCCAACCTCACACCCACCACTATACCATCCACCCCACCCAACTTCAAGCTGAAAAAACAAACGAAACAGCGGCCTCCCAACAGAAGTCAGGTAGCACCTACACTCAAATGCGCATTACTTAACACTCGATCGCTCACTGCCCATGCCTTAGAAATCAACGAGCTCATCTCCAGCTTCGACCTAGATCTGCTAGCCATCACAGAGACTTGGCTGCATGAAGCCTCAGGCCCCGCCATTACCCTAGCTGTACCAGTAGGCTACTCCATCCTTAGACAAGACAGACCTACAAAATCAGGGGGAGGGGTTGCCATAATCTATAAAGACATCCACCATATCAGGCCCACACCCCACACATGGGAAGGGAATGCAGACATACTATCGGCCAAACTATCCCTCTCTCACAACAACACCATTAACATTCACGTCATCTACCGGCCTCCAGGACTCCCAACCGATTTTCAAGGGCAAATCACGCATATTCTCAGCGAAAACCTAAAAAAATCCACCAAAACCTTACTCCTAGGTGATCTTAACCTAGGCTATAATGACCCAAAGGACAAAACAGCAACCTCCTTCCTCAAGGACCTCTCCAACCTAGACTTCACACAAAAAATCCTGTCACCCACCCACTCCAAAGGCAGAACTCTTGACTGGCTGGCCGACCATAACTGTAACTCCTCTATCACATCCAACACATTCCTCCCTTGGACAGATCACAGCTGCATACAATTCTCTATCCCTACGTTACCTACCAGAAAAACACCAGTACATAAATCCGCCACCCTAGCCAGAAGCTCCAAAAAGTTAACTGCAGACAATCTACTCCCCCTTCTCAACACCCCATGCCTCGCCCCTCCTTTCCCTCAAGATCCTAACATCCTAGCAGACATACTCAAGGATACGCTCACCAATGCTATAAACTCCATCGCTCCTCTAGAAGAGAAAAAAGAAAAAAAATCCTTCCACTCAAACGCATGGTTCACAGAGGACCTCCAAGCTCTGCGTGACAAAAAGCGCCAAGCACTTAAAAACTGGCAGGCCAACCCATGCGACATCACCAAAGACTTATTCAAAGTCACTGCAAAAAAATACAAAACCGCCATCTTCAATGCCAAATCTGAATCATACAACCGTCGAATACTAGACTCAAAGTGCCACTCAAGAGAACTCTTCTCTATCTTTAAAGAGCTCACAGTGCCTCCCACTTCCTCTGACGAGATCATCAAGGATGAAGGCTGGTGCAACAGTATCCAAGCCGCCATGCTCAACAAAATAGACCTCTTACAAAACAAAATCCGCGACCACTACAATACCTTGCCAAAACAGAGTCGACACTTAGATTCCCAATCCCATAGCAAAACCACTAACATTCCCAAATTTGCCTTTAAAGAAGTTTCAGAACTAGAAGTCCTGGACATACTGAAACATCTGAAACCATCGACTTGCAAAGCCGATACATGCCCCCCTAAATTAATCAAGGACTGCGCTGAACCACTTGCCCCAATTATTACCGCATTCATTAATGCCTCATTCAAGTCCTGCTCTGTCCCAGACAGTCTTAAAGAAGCCTGGGTGCGCCCACTTCTAAAAAAGCCCACTCTCGACCCCACGATGCCTAACAATTACAGACCTATAACAACTGTCCCCTTCCTTCTCAAGATTCTAGATAAAGTGGCACACAGCCAAATCCAACTATACCTCGAATCTAACTCCATCCTAGGCACCAGACAGTCAGGCTTCCGCAAAGGTCATGGAACAGAGACTGCCTTGCTGGACCTAAAAAACCAAATAACCAAGATATTGGACAAAGGTAAACCCGCCCTTTTACTTCTCCTCGACCTCTCTGCGGCATTCGACCTAGTGGACCACAAGACCCTCACCTCACACCTCTCCCACTCCGCACATTTCTCTGACCAAGCCACCTCCTGGATAACCTCATTTCTTGAAGGGAGGGCCATGAAAGTCTTTTCAAACATTTCGAGCGCAACACCATCCATAATACACTGCGGTGTCCCTCAAGGCTCCTGTACAGCACCTACGCTTTACAATCTATTCACTAAGCCCCTATTCGAGAAACTTGATGCACTTGGGATTGCCTACACCAACTACGCCGACGACACCCAAGTGCTCCTCCCTCTATCAGGCTCATACCACAAAGACGCCCTAGCTCTAAAACTCATATATGCCACCATTCAAGCCTGGATGGCCACTAACGGCCTATGTCTTAACGGGGATAAGACTGAAATCCTTATCCTCGGCCAAAAATCCACACTGGCCAGGCTAGACAGCTGCTATGCCAATTTCAACATCGACAACTGCACTATCCCAGTCCTATCCTCTGTGAAAACGCTAGGGGTCTACATTGATGCAACCCTGTCCATGGACAAACAAGTTAGTGCCATTGTCTCCGCATCTGCACTAAGCACTAAACTCATCAACGCCATTAAACCATTCCTTTCCAAAGAAAACTGCCTTTCAATAGCAAGAGCCACCATAGGCGCTAAACTTGACTATTGCAATGCACTTCTAGCCGGCACCTCTGAAAAAAACCTAAACAAACTCCAGGTCACCCAAAATAACGCTCTAAGAGCAGCATTAAACATCTCCAAAAGGGACCACATCTCACTGGCAAGGCAATCAGTTCACTGGCTCCCTGTCAAAGAACGCATCACCTTCAAGGTACTGACTACTACCCACAAATGTATCCACCACACTGCACCATCATATCTCTCAGACACCATTCTCAGACAGACCTCATCCAGACCTACCAGACTCTGCTACACTAACCAACTCACTGTACCACGCATCCACAAGATTACAGCCGGGGGGCTGGGCTTCCCCTACATAGCACCAAAACTTTGGAATAATCTCCCCCACGCTCTAAGAGCAGAAGGCTCCCTCACAGCGTTTAGAAAAAAACTCAAAACCTCTCTCTTTAACTAAAATTCCTCTACCTACTGCCATTCAGGCACACACTGCTAACTATTGCTACTGCCCAAACTGTATGCATGTATGCCTCTGTATGCTGTAACTAAGACGCGCTTTCCCTGTAACCAGCGCTATTCTGTAACCAGCGCCACGATGCCTCAGGGCTGATTCTGTGCGCTTAACAAATGCGAATAAATAAATAAATAAATAAATAAATAAATAGAAGAGTTCTTTCCAGCAAGTGATGCAGTACCAGGTACAAGCGGGACAATTATTGATGATGACTTCGACACCAGAAGCATCGGGGATGCGATTGATAAAATATATGATGAAATGGGACTGGAACGAATCTCCCAAGAGGGAAGGGAAGATGAGCGCTTAGAGAGCACTCAGTTATAGGACACTGAGGATGTCACCCAAAGTAGTGGGAGTAGGGGACGTTCCCTAGATAGACTCGAAGTTGAGCAGAACGAAGATGATACAAGAAGCTGTGTGAACTGGGAGTATTCAGAGTCTGACTCTGAAGGGGAAACGGAAGAAACTGTGCATGACGAAGGGAGACGGTGCGAAAAGCAGCACCCAAGGAACCAAGAGGTACAATGGTCAGATGCTAGAGGGTCCACAAGTAGGACACCGAAGTCCGCTGGACAGTCCAGCCGACACACAGAGACACCCCACAGTCATAGGGGGGCATCAGCCCCTGCCTATGCGGACAGGCTAAGAGCATTACCAGGCAGGCGGCAAGGCGGAAACGCCACCCTGGCAAAAGACCAGAAAGATAGAGAGGACTGCGCATTCCAATTCCCGCTATTAGAGAAAGGGGGAGCAAGACCGCAGTATATTCCTTGGCTGCACATGGACCGTAAGAATCTTAAAAATAAACTTCCCATGTTGACGTCGGGGGCTGGGAAGTGGATACATGAGTTAGAGAAAATGACAGGGGGTGTCACCCTAGCCATAAGAGACATCAAGGGTCTCCTAATTGCTATACTCGGAGAAAGAGCAGACGATTTGTGGAATAGGGCAAGTTACCCTAGGGTAACCATAACTAACACCTCTCATGACGGAGCACCGTTTAATAACTGTAGAGCAGCAGTATGGAAAGCGCTAAGTACGCTATATCCAGACACATTCAATACGGGAGCTATAATGACTCGAAAAATGAAGGAGTCGGAGGATCCGTTGCTTTATATCCAGAATTTTCAAGACGCGTGGGTGCTTGAAACGCATGAGTCTTGGTCGAAATCTATACCTGTATTTTACCATATACTGTGCCAAGGGTTGCCAGAACCGGTGCAAAAACAGCTCATGAAATTGGTGGGGATAGAAGCCAAACCATTGGCCAAAATCCAATTGACAATCGCGCACTACTGTAGATTGTTACAAGAAAAGAACCGGAAAAAGGAGGCAACACGTAAAGGGGAGGAAGCTAAGCTGGTACAAAAAAAGCTCTCAAAGTATACTCTCGAGGGAGCCATGTTGACCAGCCCGGCTGAGCCCAGCACGCAGCAAGTAAACAACCAAACTAATACGGGATATTACCCGAGGTGTAGAGGATTTAGAGGAAGAGGATGGCAAGGGAACCAGGGAGGCTTCCAAGGTAATCAGGGAGGTTTTCAGGGTAACCAAGGTGGATTTCAAAATGTACAATTGGGGGGTCAAATCATGTCGGATTGACAGATGGTCCGACCACCGCCAGTTTGTTGGATGTGTGGAATGGCAGGCAATGTGGCGCGCATGTGCAGAAACCAGGGCATGTGGCAAAAAAGTCAAGGAGCGGGAGCAGGTATGACGAATCAGCCAGCTGCCCCGCAACAAGGCAGTGCACAGGGCCACCTGGTACAGCAGCAGGCGGCGAACGCGCAGCAAGGTGCACAGCTAGGGTTTCAACCCTCGAACCTGGGGAACTTGCAGCAGGGGCAACCCCAGCAGGCACCACCGCCGGTACCACAAGGAATGAACAATGGGGGTGTTCCACAAACTTATGGTGGGCCGAACCTATACATAAAATAGGACAGCTCACGGGAAACTCGGATGTGCTCTATCCTATCGGTGACACCAAACCCTATTAGGGAACCGAGGGTAAATGTCACCATAGGGGGAGAAGAGTATTCCTTCTTAGTTGACACGGGCGTGACGCGTTCGTGCATAAGAGAAGGCAAGTTTTCCTTGTCCTGCGAGGCAATAGACACGCAGAGTTTCACTGGAGCTCATAGTAGAGTTCCCTTTACAGACACTCTCCCGGTCTCAGTGGGAGAGCATGAAATGAATGTGCCGTTACTGTACTAACATCAGTCCCCAGTAAACATCATGGGTCGAGATCTAATGACTAAGCTGAATATGTCAATCTCATTTACTGAGGATGGCATAGTGTGCTCCACGCCAGGAATGCATTATTCCAACGTATGCAAAATGATAAGAGCATACTCGGGACGTGCAGCTATGAGGGCTTTACCACTGGAGCCAGAGGTCTTCAAATATGGCGTGCGAGTGCTTATGCGGGATTGCTGGGCCTCGCAGGCAAAACTATGAGGAACCCTGATGAGTTTCTTTTTAGACCAAGGATACCCATGCATGAAGAAGAGGGACAAATATTTCCTTTGGAGATACAGTTTGCCGCAGTAAAGGCGAAGGTGGTTTTAGTAGAAGGATACAATGACGAAGGAAGTCAATGGTGCGCAGTTATCGCCATTGCAGAAGGGTATCGAGTGACTGACATCACAGATGATGATCTGTTCGAAGAGCACCCTGACTTGGAGGAGACACGGGTGGAAGTAAGTCTCATATTCTGGGTCAAAATGGTCAAATGAGAAATGCCACAGCGAATGATGCTAGTGATGGCACGACCAGAATACTTTGAGGAGGACATGGCCCAAGTGCCAGTCACAGTATGGACAAAAGGGCCTTCTGACGTAGGACTCCTGAAGGGGGCAGGAGAGGTGAAGATTAAACTCAAGCCTGGAGCGATCCTACCAAAAGCGCGACAATACCCCATGTCCAGAACAGTGGATGAGGGGATTGCAAAGACAATCTCTGCCATGATGGAACAGGGCATTCTGGTAACGTCAGAATCACCTTGTAACACAGTGATCTATCCTGTCAAGAAATCAAATGGAGGATCTAGGCGTTTAATCCAGGATTTACGAGCATTGAACGACATAGTCAAAGCCGAGTTCCCCCTAGTCCCTAATCCATCCACCATTTTGTGCAACATACCCACGGAGGCAAAATATTTCACGGGTATCGATTTGAAGAATGCATTTTTCTCGATCCCATTGCATCGTGACACACAAGACCTGATGTCATTTACTTTCAGACAAATGTGCCTGAAAAGTACAAGGCTGCCACAGGGGTATTGTGAATCTCAGTCCATTTTTAACAGAGTCCTGCAAATGGACCTAAGCAACATTGCGGTAGACAGTGTTGTATTGCAGTATGTAGATGACATTCTGATCTGCAGCACCACTGAAGAGCAATGCCGACACGACTCTGTTCAGCTATTGACCATATTAGCTGAGAAGGGATACAAGGTGGACAAGGACAAGTTACAATACTACCAACAGGAGGTGCTATACATAGGGCAACTAATCTCACATGAATGGAAAAAGGTAACACCAGAGAGGGCTGAAGCTATCATGAACACGGCTAAGCCGCCCACGGTAAAACAAATGCAGAGCTTCTTAGGCCTATGCAATTATGTCAGAGCATGGGTCTTCGATTACAGCTCGTACACCAAGCCCTTGCTCCAGGCCTTAAAGAAAGCCCAGGCAACAGATGGAAAAATTTAATGGACTGAAGAAATGGAAAAGGGGTTTGCAGAACTAAATTGGGCAATTTGTAAGGCCCCAGTTCTCGGGATCCCCAATTATGCAGAGGAATTCTATCTCTTCTCTCATACCGATGGCAATTTTATGACGGCAGTGCTCGCTCAGCGAACATCGCTGGGGTACAAGCCCCTAGGGTACTACAGTGGGAGCTTGGACACGGTCATGAGGGGCCACTTCCCATGCGAGCAAAATTTAGCAGCCGCCGCATTTGCCATCGAGAAAGCGTCATCCATTGTGATGGGATGCTCCATGACATTATATGTTGAGCACTCATTATTTGCCATATTGGAGAAGCCAAAAGGCACCTTGACTTCACAGAGAGCATCCACATATGAGGTGATTATCTCAATTCCATTGATCAAAATAGTGTGATGCAAAACTGTGAACCCTGCTATGTTTATTGCTGAGCCAGTCACAGAGGGAGAACCTGTGGATGACTGCGCCAATTATGAAGAGTTTTATGATGAAATCCCCAGAGTAAGAGAGAATGCTCTGCCAAGCGGAGAAGTCGTCTTCATTGACGGGTCATCGAGAATTGACCAAGAAGACAGGCAACGGTATACAGGCGTGGCCGTGATCAACCACATGGCAAATGGAGAGTTCCAAGTACTTGTCAGTGCACGAATACCATCCCACTATTCGGCACAGGCTGCAGAACTAGTGGCATTGATACTCGCCATTGAGAATCATGCAGACCAGGAAGTAACAGTGTACAGTGACTCTGCCTATGTGACGTCCACCGTGCATGCAGGCCTGGCACGATGGAAAAGGAGGGGCTACCTCCGAGCGGACGGCACGCCAGTGCAACATGCAGCCTTGTTGGACAGGCTGATAAGAGCACTACAGCTCCCAGCGTGCATAGCGGTCGTTAAGTGTGCCGCTCACACCAAGGGAACAGATTTCGTGTCACGTGGAAACCATGAAGCGGACACGGAAGCCAAACGCATGGCATCCAAGGGTGAGACAATCATGGACGTGGAGGTGGCACGTACCCATGAACGAATGATGATAGCCCGAGCCACTCCAGAAGCCTATAGCAATATGGGGCAGACAGAGTTAATGGAACTCCAGGGGGAGGCACCTCAGGATTAGAAGAATTTATGGAAGCGTTGAGGGTGTTCTTTAAACCCCTCTGATTGGTTATGGAGGCAGGACAGCACTGGTAAACCGGTAATGCCTGTCACCCTTCTAAAGGTAGCGTTAGAACAGCTCCACTACCCTTTCCATGCGTCAAAAGAAAATCTTGCGGCAACGCTCTCAGAAGACAGGTTCACACCGAATCTAGTGGAGCATGTTGCATTCTTTATGGTCAATCGCATAATTTGCCAGCAATTCACCTCTGGGCACACATTGAAGGTGATGAGAGGAATCGTTCCCAGACCTGAAGGGCCTTTCCAACACCTGCATATCGACTATGTCGATATGATTCAGGTTTGTAATGGGTACAGGTATTTAATTGTCGTGGTGTGTCCATTGTCTAGATGGATAGAAGCAGGGCCCTGTACACACCCTGACGCTGCCTGTGCTGCAAAATTCCTGGTGAGGGAAGTTTTTGCCCAGGTGGGGGGTGTGTGAGGTTATGAGGTCATACAACGGGCCCCATGTTGTAAACTCAGTATTTGAGCAGATTAGCTTTTTGCTTGGTATAAAGCACAAGTTCTCGTCGGCGTATCACCCAGAAGGAAATGGCATATGTGAACGGCTCAATGACCTGTTGAAAGAAAGGATAGCCACATTGAAGCTCACATTAAAGAAGGGATAGCTGCACTGCCTAACACTGGTATTATATGCGCTTCGGAACCAGCCAGGCTCCGACCATCACCTCACGCCACACAAAATTATCACTGATAAAAGAATGAGAACCCCTCTTACCCCCCGAGATAGGGCTAGATGTGATGCCCAGCCTGCTAGGGAGGTTCTGGGAGAAGAAATGAAGAATTACCTTGACTGCCTTACCTCTAGTACATCTGTCATTTCAGGCCAGCTGCAGCGACGGCGTAAAGGGAACAGCACAGCACAAACCACAACAGACAGTGCTGAGACAGGCGCAGCACACAGTCTTTGTGCGCCACTCATCTTCCCTGGTGACAGCGTTTTGGTGAGGAACTTTATGAGGAAGAAATGGGATGAACCCCGATTTAATGGCCCTATCATCGTAGAGGACTGCACCCCGTCCTCTGTCAAGCTCCAAGGAAGAAGAGCCTGGACCTTCCTGAATGATGTCAAGCCCTTTATAGGAGAAGGCGCTCCTACTGCGTCTACCGTGGAATCTACAGACAACGGGAAAGGACCACAGCACGTGCAGACAAGGTCTATGGTGAGGAAGAAGGACGCACAAGCAGAAAAGACAAACTGAAGAACTCGCTGTGAAAATTGGGGCTCTACATTGAACTTTTTCTCTAAGCACTGAACGAGATGCAAGACTTTTCAAACAAACGCAATGTGCAGCTGAAATCGCAGAGGAAAGGAAAAGGTCACATACTTTGAATCTGCCGTGACGCTGGTAACGTAAACACGTAGAGCCACAGAGTAGTGAACAAAGAACTCTAAGACTCTGATGAGCAGTAAAGGCGGGACACTCTCATAAGATAAAACTGTTATCCTGAAAGCATCCAGTGTCTAGACTTTGTTCACGAACGTATGGTACACCCCAGCAGAAGCCTTAAGTGGGATGTACTCACCTACTTCCAATTAGTGACATTGACTTATACATCACTCATAGGTAGAGAAACAAGTGTCACAGAATTCATCCAAGATCCAGAAAATAAGAAGGTAATCAGGCAACTATTGACTGTCATCACAGAGGTCCTCGCTGAATTGCCCGAGCACGAGGAGCAAAAGACTGATGCTACCACCACAAGCAGTCATTGATGAGATTACTTACGCGTTGTTCTTTCAGATCATAGAGGAGTGCCCAGAACTTCTCGGGAGGACCACCCGACACACTGACTTATATACGAGATCCCCAAAATAATCGGTTCCTGACCCAAATATGGAATAAAATAAACCACGTGGTAGCCATCCACGCAGCAGGCAAGTGCAAAGACTGCTCAAAGCAAAAGCGAGGCGTGTGATTGGGACCCAGCCAGGCGAAGCAAATGCCACTGTCCCCCGCAGACACGCAGCTAGCCCACAATGTTCTGATTAGACTGGTCACAGACTTTCCTGAAATGGTGGGAAGGCCCTCTGGTGTCGACGTTGCAACCTTCCTCAGAAATCCAGCCAATTTATTACACATGAAGACTCTTCTACACAGAATCATGCTCCAGGTAGAAATTACCAACTTTCAGCAAGAATTCCTCAGGAGTCTCCAGTGAAACTTTCCGCCGAGGGACAGATCGGGGAGATAAGCAAAGAAACTGTTCACAACAGCAAAAAACCTTGTGATTGAGACTCTGCAGAACAAATAAATGTCCCTGTCCCCTGAGGACAGCTACTAGCCCACAATGTCCTCTTTGGCTTAGTAAATGACTTTCCGGAAATGGTAGGGAGACCTGCCGAGGTTGACGCCCTCACCTTCCTCAGAGACCCTGCCAACGTGAGAAAGATAGGAACACTCTTCTATAGCATACAACGACAAATGGAACTGTCCAGCTTTCAGAGGAAGTTTCTGAGACAACTCCAGTGATATTAGTCGGCGAGGGACAGATCGAGAAGGCAAGGACTGATCACCCTGCAAAAAAGACCGGTGACCTAAGAGACAGAGAATCAGAGCAAATGTCATTATCACCTGAAGATAGAAGAATTGCCTTCACAATCTTCTTTCACCTCATTGAGAACTTTCCAGAGCTAGTGGGTAGACCCATCACTGTCGATGTGCACACGTATCTCTGTGATCCAGCAAAAAATGCTCAACTCAACAGACTCCTGAGAGCTATTGCATCTTAGCTGAGAAGCAACCATGGACATCCGCTGCTGAGAAGGGCTCTAGAAGGGAGAGGTCCAAGATAAAACATTTTCATCATCTCCCACCCCAGGGGCAGAGCACGGAAATAAAGACGCAGTTCTCCATGCTTTTAACGGAGGACAGATCGAGGAAAGCAGAAACAAGGATACCAATACCGTGATTTTATTTTTCTGTTTTTTATATTTTTCATCATCCTCCCGCAGTGGAGTAAATGGGGGAGAGAGAGAGACTGTTCAGCAACTCGACCTCGAAGAACTAAGCGAAAGGAGCAGGGCCACGAACTTCACTGCCGTGTTTACCTTTTTCAACCTTTTTCTTATTTTTTCCTTTCTCCTCATATGTTCACTGTTATTTTTAATTTTGTTTTATTTTTTCAATGGTTTATCTATGCGTGATGTGCAGCGAAGCCTTCCTTTTATGGTGTCACTGCGAATAAATTCCTGCATGTCCTCAGGGCCAAAACGAATTGGGAAGGTGCCCTGGGAATGCGTTGTGTACACAAATGCAAGAAGAATGTGATGTGCAAATAATGGTAGTCTAACCTTTTTCCATAGTCTAGCAAAGGATCTGTACTCCATAACTAGAGACTTCCGTCATCACTCGCAAGAGGGGGGACATTAAGCTGCACCCGTCACTTTAGTGTTTGCTGAACCTTTTAAGTAACGAAATCAAGATAAGAAAAGGAATAAACTATTCACTATGGACTTGTTCGAGATGGGGGCCCAAAACAGTAATTTAGTTGTGCCACCAGTGGATGGGCGCCCCCGCGTTCCTGGAAGGAGGTGCTGCAAACTGTCCTTCAAGGCAATCATATGTATATGTATAGTGATTATTGTAGTATTTTTGTCGTTAACGATCAGAACTGCATTTTTTATTGGTGCACAAAGCATCCCAATGTCCGTGCATCCACCAGGTAATGAGCGTCTGGGCCCCACAAAGGCACCCAGACCTTATATTATCATCCCTGTTCCACGAAAAATTGATGATAAAGCAAATGATTTACAGTTTTATTTAATTAGCAGTGATATGGATGCACCTGAAATTATGAATGACGAGAAAAGCTGGAGACAGGGTCAGCACGGAATGAATGACAACATAGCACTGTCCACAGCATGCACCCACACACTGAGTGCACACGAGCAAGGGCAAGTGTCAATGGCTGTGAGACCCCAGGCCGAACTGACAGAAAACAAAAAGATACCTGTGAACAGCTCCAGAGAACAGAGAACCAAGCGAGCAACAAGACAGATATGGCATGACAAAATCCCTCAAGAGAACATAGGAAGCCACATGGGGAAGACACATGCGGTAGTCAAGTATGTGTTTCTGTTCATACTAAGAGCAAAGAAACTACACGAGGAGCTGAGCTAGAAAACTGCAGCAACAATGATAACGAGCACACCTGCTCCAACACCATAGATAACGACCGAGTTTACGACACCGCCACATGTTGGAAGGATGATGAGCCACATGTGGAAGGAGGTCTATGAGAGAATGCACGAGGGAAGGAGAAGAAACACAAGACCTCCCCATAGTACTGCAGGGCAGGAAATGAAACCTGCCCCTCCAAGGATAATACCCGAGAAACTACCTGAACGAAAGAGCAGTACAGACGCATTCAGAGACATAGTGTTGGCCAACTACAGAAAAAAGAAAGACTCAAGAGAAGCCCATATGAAACGGACAATGAACTAAACGACTACTTGGACAGCACAGCCCATCTTCGAAACAACATATGGTACCAGCACATGAAGGAAGTTGGACGAAAGCAATCAGAAGGGGAATGTTTTGTCTGTGCACTCCTGCCATACAGCATGGGAAAGTCCAAGATCTTCGTGGCTGTAGAAGAAGATGTCCCCACAGCACACTGTATGTCACACGTAGCTATGTGCAACATCAGAGGACAATTCATGGGAAGAGATGCCTCATTGATATGGGCCAACGAAAAGGACTACCCTGATGAAGACGGGTTTGTCCAGGACATCAAAACAAGAAACAGGGCGCACACCAAGTATCACGTTATTAGATATGAAAACCCTGACGTCAAAGGATGAGGAATAAGGTGGGAAATAAACTCAAGACTGAACGTCCAAGGAAAAATGGCAGAAGAAGCTCAAATATGGAGGAACTGGGGACAAATGCAGATCTGGGGATCAGTAGTTTCCCTTAACGGAAGGGAGGAAGGAGTCGTAATCTGCCGAGCTTGGATGGTCCTTGGAGCATGCAAGGAAGCAGTAGAAAACTCACAGAGGTTATGTAAGCCTCTATGGCCGAAGTTGGTGAAGCTGTTAACATGGGTCGAAGACAGGGGAGGGCCCCTGCAAATAGTACCGTTGGAGAAACTGAAACTTTGTTCAGAAGTAATGGTACAAGGAAAATGGGGCAAACTCAAAACTGTGGACGAATATATGAGGCACCAGGAATGGCACAAGTAACCACAGTCCTGATGGACCGCTATTGGGTGTGTGGATCCAAAGCATACATAAGACTGCCAAGAAATTGGGGGGGCATATGTACATTGGTCACTGTCCATGTTCCCGCACTGGTGATTCCAAAAAACGATCTGAATCTGGACAGCTTCCCGAAAGCAGATGCTCATCTGAGAAGGAGGAGATCCGCAGAACTGATATCCAGAATGAAGAGAGAAAACTACTTTTCTGCCAGATCAGAAGAAGCATTCTATGCGATTCCATACGAACACAGGCTGTTCAGCCTCACTTCAACAGTATTCACCACAATGCTCCTGCCACACATCCAAATTGGAGTGAATGCTAAATGGTTGCAGATAACCAGATGGGAGTTACTGCAGACCATCAACACCACAATAAAAGGATTCAATGCGATCAAAGAAGAGCTGAGAGCGGTTAGACTGATGACCCTCCAGAATAGATATGTGCTTTACATGATCACAGCAATGGATGGAGGTGTTTGTGCAAAAATCAGAGAATCATGTTGCACATTTGTACCATCGCATGATGAGGGAAATGGAACCCTCACAGAGGCCATAAGCATGTTGACAACTTAAAAAAACCAGATGACTGATGAAACGGACAAAGTGGATGATGATAGCTGGTTCGGAAACCTATTCTCATGGGACCCGCAATGGATGGCTGATATATTCAAGTTTCTGGGAGCATTGCTAGCAATGGTGCTGCTAGGATTCTGTGTTATCAAGATAATCATCACACAGTGCCAGAAAACTGCAAAGAAGGCCATTGGGATGAAGGTAATGATCGATGTTGAGCCAGGGTGGAAGCCCAGAGACCTAACAGATGAGGAGATAAGGAATTTTGTGAAGGCCAGCAAATTTGCAACTGAGGGAATGAAATTCACTTATCCCAAGAAACGAAGAAGGTATGAAGGCAAATGGATTTACTGCAGTCCAAATGGACAATGCCAATGGATGACCGGGAACAAAGATGAGCATGTGAAAACAGCAGGAAGCTTGAAAGGGTTGATAAAGATATGGACACCAAAATCGCATACTTTCACGCCATCTTGTGTAAACCCAGGAGACGATGAGCAAGAAGCTGAGGAATCAAAGAAATTGAATATAAAGGAGGAAGTAGGAGTGGTCGATGAACCGACCAGAGGGGGGAGTATAGAAGAGGTCCCAGATACGACCTGCACCCCTGCACCCCATTGCGAGTTGCCAGTAAGGTACTCGCCAAGGTATGTGACGTATGAGGAGCAGCTGAACCAACAAAGGGCTGCAATGGGCCCCTGCCCTGTATACATTAGAAGATCAATACCTGTTGAAATGCCCATAACCAGGCAACCCTGGGCAGCACGGTACCCAATCAGACAACCGTACCTGACATCGGTACGAAACGACAAGTATTTACAGACTCTCCACGAGGAAACCCCGAAGGCCTTAATGGAAGGCCAATGGAAATAGACTTTGGGCCTGGGCAGCCCCGAGAACAACCAGAAGTGGCTACTGAAAGCTATGCATGCCAGTACCGACAACTGCGAGGATAATTGTAATGGACGAAGGGGAAAGACACTGTGAAAAATGTATGAGAATGGTGCCATGATACAAGATGGAAGCAACCGCCTTATTGAACGTGTGTAAATAAGCTTGAAACACAAGATGCTAAGTAATCGAGTCTGCCTGCAATGCTTAGTAGAAGTTAGAGCGGCAAGCGCCAACTGTATACATCTACCTCAATACAGCACAATCTACACGTGCGACTCCATTTTGTATAAACAGAAGTACTCCCAGGCGGCCAAGGCCTGACTGGCCAAGTTTCATATCCAGGCCCAAGCGGAGGAAAAGAGCAGGATCGAAACTTAACAAAGGATGGCTCATGCCGGGGCAATCGAG
Organism: Ambystoma mexicanum; assembly: GCF_040938575.1. Lineage (NCBI taxonomy): Eukaryota > Metazoa > Chordata > Amphibia > Caudata > Ambystomatidae > Ambystoma > Ambystoma mexicanum. The sequence continues at coordinate 1,625,707,353 of NC_090929.1, forward strand.
GTCAACCAGAGAAGGGGAGGTGAGCATGAGCTCAAGAGGCTCCAACTTCAGAGCATGCCAGCCCGCCCGTGAAGGTCAAGATAAGAGAGGCCCATGCAGGTGGCCAAGCGCATACAGAATTAAATGCACAAAAGGTTGGAAACTGAAGCAGATTCACAGTGGACCAACACGTGACCAGACAGGCGCGAAGATGTACCACTGCCTGATGTCATCCAGAACCAGAGGGTGCCATAACTTTTCCCGATAAGAGACTACAGATCCGAGGCCATACCCAGCCAACTAATTGAGACATAGCCCTAAACCACTGATTGATGGAAGGGAGGCACGGTGAATCTTGGGACACCAGGCACCAGGGTGTCTATTCTGCATGCTGCTAATTAAAGTGGAGATTTACGTATAGGGGCATAACTCGCCCAATCACAAGGGACCATGCAATCTAGGGTCCTATAGACATTGTAACCAATGAGACGTCGTACTTGTAGGGACATCAATCACGTGTGGTGTAGAGGGATGGGCATAGACGCCCACCCGATAAGAGTTATCCAATCCGTATGCCTTATTTTCATATACAGATATAACACGTATACTTAAGTTACCTTTCCCAACCAATTATATTGCATGATGATTTTTTACAGAAGTGTACGTCATTGATGACGGAATTTGCCAATAAAGAGGCTGTTTGACTGAAGTTCGGGGAAGTCGGTGCGAGACAGGTGTTCGCGATGCTGCTGATTTCCATTAACTGATGTATGTATTATTAAACGGACTTCCCTTTGCCAATTTACTGAGTCCCTAGTATTGATTTGTGCTGGAGTATGTAAGTCCTGCACCCTGTCCTCACACGGTGCAGCTATCTTGTAGTACAAGTTTTTGGGGCTCGAGTACTGACCAATGGGCCCTTCAGTAATTTCCTCTCTCCGAGAACAACCGATAATTAAAATCTCCATCTTTCCGCTGTTCAGTTTAAACCAGTTTGCCTCCATCCCGCCCCGAATACCTTTCAGACAATTTCTAAGGCTTTCAGCAATTTCTGGCTGCTCTGGCTGCAACCTGAACAGAATTTGGGTGTCATCGACATAGGAGAACACCCTAAAACCAAATAGGTGGATAAGTGCCAACGGAGGGCGAACATGAAGATTAAAAAGCAACAGGGACATTGCTTCGAGTAGCATTTACGTAAATACTGTTCAGCTCTGTCACTAAGGCAATATATCTTCCCTCCTCCCCTCCCTCCCTATTGCCTTATACAAATCGAAACAACTGGCAATACTGTAGTGTTAATCCCTGGATTGCAGGGCCGACACATTCAGTTATGGCCCACAAGTCCTAACCTTTCCAGACAGAGTGGAGCAATGGCCAACACGCGCACTCTAGGCTGTTAGTAGCCTTGTATGAGGCCTGGACCTGGGGATTAATGCTGTTAGCATCTGGGATGTTAAAAAAATGTCCTTTCATGAGAAATTGGCTTCCTAGCACTTGTGCTTGTCGATTTCACATTTTAAAAAAACTACAAACGAGGTGGCCAGTGCTGGAAATAGAACAGAGAGTCCATTTACTAATTCCATGGCCATGCCGAAAGTTGGCAGAATGACGAGCAAGAGGCCGCAGCAGCGAGGACTTACAGATAGACAGTCCGCAACTTTGCTACACACACGCTCTACAGCTTACCGAGATCCCATCCCACTTCTACCTGACAACATGCTGGGTGGCTCTCCATTCACAATCGCTCTCTTTTCAAGTTCCTTCTCCTAGTCTACAAGGCTATCAATGGTCTTACTCCTCATTACCTCACTTATTGTAGCTCAGTTTACTCAGCATCTCGTCGACTCTGAGCCTCCTCTGCACTCAACCTCACCATCCCATACCCACCCTGTGCTGCATATTGCTTGCCCACTTTCTCCCTACTCGCCCGCTCCACTGGAAACCAGTGCCCATAACAATCAAAGCCAGTTCCACTAAGCATCTTTTCAAAGTTTCAGCTCAAACTACACTTACTTGTTAATGAGGGAGCTCCCTATGCCCTCTCCCCCACCCTCCCAACCTGACTCCACCACTGCCTTCAGTGACACATAATAATATACATTTGCATATTTCATTTTATTTAATTATTTTTTCTATTTGTTAAGCGCGCTAAACCGGGAGGCATAAAGGCACTGGTTACATCCAGTAGTAGCAAGTGCAATTACATATAGACAAGGTACATGGAGAAATGATTGGTTCATACAAGGGGCATGTGCATTGAAAAGAGTAAAGTCTTGAGATGTTTCCGGAAAGCCCAGTAGGATTGTTCAGATCTGAGTGTCAAAGGTAAGGTGTTCCAGTTCTTGGAGGCTTAATTAGTACTCCTCTTTAGTGTGAGGCACTTGCCCCTCTAGGATATTACCTTTGGAAGTCACCTGTTTTCTTAAATATGTTTTGTTTCTATTTGTTTTGTATATGTCATAATAGTTTTACACCATCATAAACTGGCTCACCACTTGTTCTCATCTTTGTGCTATTGTATAGGCACTCTTTGTGGGAATGCCTCCGCCATCTGTAAATGTGTTATTGACATCCCTGTTCTTCAAACAAATACAAATACAAGATGCAAATGTTAGTAAGGTGCAGTTGTAGGCTTGGGTGCAGGATTACTGGGGGATGGAATCAGCATGAGTTGGTACTACAGAACCTGGGATACAGGCTAACAAAGCAATGGCTGATTCATGGGAGAGGTGCAGGTGGTTGCGATGGAACACTTTGGTTACTGGCACTTTCAGCCCACACTCAGAGAGAATTGATGAGGGTTCGGTTGACTGTGTTGGGTGTGGCTGAGCTGAGCGGGAGGGCTTTGCTGGGAGGTGATGGGGAGTGAGGCAGGAGGAGGAGTAGTGTGATGTTGGATTTTGTGAGGCAGACAGGGAGGTGGGAGGAGTTGTGAGTTTAAATGGAGCTAAATAATAATTAGTGGTTACGGTGCACATCATCCTATAGGATGGGGAAGCGCCTGCGTGGGTCCGCCCATGCCTCCGATAATTAAGAAGAAGAAGAAGAAGCCCACACTCTTGGCAACCTGATTGGCTGGTGTTTATCTCACAGGTATTAATAATGCATTGAACCCCCAAAGTACCTATTCCAACAATTTTCCCTCAACACATATATGAAAGGGTGCGCAATCACTCACTGTATGTGTCCGGCGAGGAGGCAGCATTGGAAATAAGCAGACTACGCAGAGGATTTCCAGGGTAGGTGTTGAATGGCAGCTCAACCTGGCCCACATTATTCGTCCCTCGTGGGACCAACTGATGGGTAACTCCGACATAAAGATTAAGGACATTCTCCCACAGTCATATGAAGCTCTCCTTGTTGTTCCAGATACGGACATTGATCCTCTCCATATGTACCAGGTCCGATATATGTTCAGTTCAGCACCCCAGGTTTACTGTCGTGCAACTCTTCCGATTACGCCACATCAGGTTCTTGTCCGCCATGATGCCTCTAATTAGCGGTTCAAGCTTCCTTTATCCTGGATCTCCAGGATGGGTCTGTCCTTGAAGAGGATATCTTTTCCATATGGATGGATGAGTACTGTTCCAACTTGTATCCTTTCCACAACTTCTCTCCGAAACTACACCACACCTGTACACTCCTCTAACATTTCACTAAAATTTGAACATTGCCCGCATGTGGCACCTTCAGCATGGATGACTTTTCAGCAAATGCAGCTTGTGCATCTTAAATGCTACCAATCTTTGTAGCAGTTGTCTTTGTTCCATCTATGGGATCCACTGGCTTAGACTCGCATTCGGCTATTGGAGTTTCTGTTTGCCGATCAAGTTCTCAGTATTGACACGCCTTGTCTGTGTTGTTGGGGCAGCTGATCGCCCACCATCTTGAAATGCCTTGTCTGTGTCGTCAAGGCGGGTGATCGCCCAACTGTGCATACGTTTCCTCTGTTTTTGGTGGTCGAGAGGGCACTTGTAGAAGGGATAAGGCAGAGTCCTTTTCCTGGAGTGGTGCAGACATGTTCAGTGCCAATGCCTGTCATGACTTTAGATGGTTCCATAGATCTGGTTGACCTTCCCATGGAGGTTATTCATTGTATTGGACGGGGTCATTTTGCGGAAGTTGCTCAATACATACTATATGTGCCTCTAGCTAGTTCCTCCCTACTCTGACTTGAGGATTGACCAAGAGAGGTACCAGGGCGTCCGGCTGGAAGGGTAGTCTGATCCTTCTTGTGTGCATTCTGGAGGCTTGCCTTGTGAACGCGGAGATCAGTACATTGGTGCAGAACAGTGCCGTCACCAGAGATTCCCTAATCAGTATTTCTCACTATATTTCCAGTGAGCCTGAAGTAGCTTGATGTGGGACCTGCAGTCCGGAGACTGCTTGTTGGAGAGCAAAGAATTGATGGTCAGATCATGGAAACCAAAGCCATCCTCCAGGCTGGGATCTTTTGTTTGTCCACAGATATCTTGGTTCTGCTTGTTGGGTTCCACACAAAGTCCAAACTAATCTTTTCATGATACCTGTGTAGGAGCTAGCTGCTTGAACATGGGCGACAGCGTTTGTGCAGGATGTACATGGCCGAATAACCGCTTGTATTACCGTGCATCTCGCCAAAACATCCAGAAGGCTTCCAACCCACCAGCTCTACTTTGCAGTCCTTACTCTTTGTTCAAGACAGACCCTTTTTAAACACTCAGGTGTGACAAATTGAAAGGATAGAGTGCTATAATTTCATATGACTTGTGCTCATACTTCCTTAACTTGTTTATCTTGCCTCGACCATTCTGTGTGACATTCTGGGGCAAAAACAAGACAGAGAAAAAAAGGTCGGGCAGCAGTGATGTCAAGGCAGCACATCCGCATGGAATGTATGTGCAAGTCCCTACCATGTCAACGCTCATGTTGTGCAGGCATTGAAGACCCAGCTCACAACAGGGTGCCGGAAGCACCCGCCATTGGGTCGTTTCTGCTGTCTTTCAGATTTCGGAAGCGCAAGATCTTGAATGCAGCATGTGGCCATCAACATTATGTTCGCCCCTGAAGTGGTTTCATTTTTTTTTAAACATGGTGATCTGCCCACACTAAAGATGGCGTGTACCTCACTGACCTTCAATGTGGGAAGCCGCCATCATTAGTATGGGCAGATCTCCCTATTTTCTAGGTAAAGGATGCAACTTTTGGGTGTCCATAATTTGAATGACTGGCTTGTTACAGCACGGGGTACCATAACAGCTGAGCCTGTGTGTCAAGGGGAGAAACCAATCTCAGGATGCTGGCACTAAAAATATACCTATGGTCACTAGGCAGTCTGCACTCACCAAGGAAGCACACCTGGAATTCAATACACCATGCATCTGGGATGTGCAACATAAGCAGGTGAAGAAGAAATATCTAAAAACAGCAAGAGTGTAAGTACTCAGGTGCTCTTTATGATTAATGAGGATTCGCTATTGTGGGCGTGTCCCACTACACGCGCACCTGCAAATGCACTCAAACATTGTGTACTTCTCAAACATACGTGCACTCGCGCCAGCACTGGCTTAAGGTGTGCGGTTGCACAAGGTAACCCCCCTCCCTAACCCAGCAAATAAAGGGCACCTTGCCTCCAGTTTACATGACACTGAGCTGGGGGCTCCAGTTCAGTGTCATGTAAACTTAAGTATCGGTCTGACTCAGTGCCTATTAAAGAATCACCTTGCATGGAGCACGGCACTCAGAATTTAGAACTGAGGCCCTGTTGTCCTTCATTTGTGTTGGGTTGGCGTGATTGGTGACCGACCCAGGACCCCTGCCGAGGGGTTCCTAATGTGTCACTAATCACGCCAAAAAAGCAGTGAAAAGCATGAGCAATGACAGAGGTGGGCGCTTTGAGTCGGAGGTTCACCATCACTCAGGGACCCAGCAAGTTGCCCAGGCAGAGGAGGACAGGGAACATGCAGTACCCAGCTTGTTTTATAATCACCCTGGGCGTACAGCATGATTATAACCAAGAAGCCTGTGCTTCGTGCATCGTCCCCCCTAACGTGTGTGTCTGTGCAGGTCACGCATAATTCCTTGATTCCTAGCAATACCGATTCCCCACACTACTAGCCCAACATCTAGCAATTCCTACTGAAGTTGTTTGTAAGTGTCATTGTGTTTGACAAGTGTAATCTAATAGATATTTAAAAAAAGGTAGCAGGCGCTCCTCTCCAGAAAGAGCATGGCATGATAACCTGTTCTGAGATGAGAGTTTGCAGCACACACTTTTTGCTCACTGTACCTTTCATAGATGGGAAATATCCATTTGCTTATCAGTCATTGTCCCTCCCACATGGGCAGTCCAGCACCGAAATACTATGACAATTCTCTTCTGAACAAGAGTACCAACAGCAACCCCATACACATGTTTCAGCCTTGTTGGGCCTCATCAGTGAGGTGAAGCTGTGCCTCTCTGAGCACAGTGAGCAGGGAGTCCACGTATGGTTGCCCCAGGTAACTTAGGGCGACCAACCCCAAGTTCCTCGCAAATATTTCAAAAAAGGTAGCAGGCGCTCCTCTCCAGAAAGTGTACAGATGCAAGAAACACAAGCAGCAAAGTAATCATGAAGCTAGCCTTATGCTTTATAGTAAATAGATTGCGGCAAGCACCAATATATACATATACGCAGATGAACTAGTAAAGGATGGATGATTCCACTACACGTTATTTGCAGTGCTGAATAAGTAACTAGAAGGCCTCATTTCAGTATGTCGCAGTTTAAAAGCAGTTGAATTAATAACATGAATCTCAGAAGGCACAGTTGCATGGGCCAAGAAGCCAAGGTCTTATCAAACCGGAGTAAACTGACATTGGATACAAATCGTGTGAAAGAACAGAACTCCTGTTCTGAAAACATGGACAAAAACAAAAGACGTCAGAGGTCTATTAAGAATTAGTATTTTAAATGCACCAGAACCTCTATTTCATGGTCTCTAGTTACGTGGAAGGATGAAGATGGACGAATGAGGTGGTCACACCTACGCACAAGGGCAGCCTGTGCCTTAACTTCCTGAATTTCTCAGAGCTAAGAACACGCTCAAGGATGAATTTAAAAGACCTAATTGACACTAGACCATTGAGTTGATGATCTATTAGTATGCTAATTGGTGGAAAGCTGGTGTTAAGGCGAGCTGACCAGCACCTGGATGTTCAGCCTGCCTGCTGCTAGATGTAGGAGGAAAGGTACTGATGGAGGTTAGAAGCTAACCAATTATAGAGGACCGCGTAATTAAGGCTCCTATAGTTTTGTAGCCAATAGGACGTTGTACATTTAGTGACGTTCATAGTGGCCATTTTGAGGGGAGGGCTTAGTTGCCCCACCTGATGTAAAGTATCCTATCACTTTCATTCATGGACTCATGCTAGTATATAAAATATACTTAGATACTCACTGAGAGCCTATCATTACTGCGCATAGGTTTTTGTAGCTTTTATGAAACTCACTGAGTAAGAGGATCGAGCGAGCGCGCTGATGTTCGTTGTATTCCCTGTTTTAGATAATTGAAAATAAAACAGTCTTCCTTTTGCCAAATTACGTCGCTTCGATTATTGATGTATGAATAAAATCTGCATCCCCATCCATCTCCTGGGTATTGCTACTTGCCTTAAAGAGCTGGGGAGCCACCCCAGTTCACGTGGTAGCGGAGAGGATGGTTTTGTAAAAAATCCATCGGCGTTTGTAAACTTTGGAGTCCCGGTAATATCGCACAACCTTTGCCATTCGGCTGACAGGATGTGAAGCTCCCCGTAGATAGTAGTTAGTGTAACTACCAAAACCCTGCAGGTTGGGTGTGAGGGTCCCCTGATTTCAACCAAAATCCTCTGCTATGTCTACGAGCAGCAGCTCGGACGACAGTTTGGAGAGGCGGTAAAAGAGGCGTAGATCCCGAGAATCGGAAGAATTATAAATGCAAATGGTGAGTAAAAACTAAGGAGTATGGCAAATTAATGTATGCGTAGTGAATGAAAGGAAGTGTTAAGGGAAAAGAAGAGTAACAGAGGGAGGCGGGATAAACGTAACATAAGAATAAAAGTATTAGAGATATTGTATAGATATTGACTCAAGTGTTGTCGAGTAAGTAAAGAAACATCGTGAGAGGGACCATGATAAAGAGGCTACGCCCTGTACCTAAGTTTTAAAGAACGTTAGAATACCTACAGTTCCATAGCAGAACATATTGAAAATGGGTCTGATTAAACGCAGAATTAAAGAGATTAACTTAAATTCCGTTCAGGAGCTATTTTTAGAGGGAAAGACAGACCCCGGAGAAGGGCTCAAAAGAAGAATATGCGACCGGTCAAGTGTGTTCGTTCGTCATTCGTTTCATGTATTTATGTATTTGTGATGACGTCATAAGTAAAAATAATGGTGATAAAAGAGAAGCGCGAAAGTGGAAATTAATTGTTTTTTAAAATTAAGCTTGATGGTTGTTTTTTTGGAGCTGCAACGTTTGGTGCACGCAGTATTGAAGCAACGTTTTAAACTGTGATAAAAGTAAATAAGCGTTAAGAGCTAAATAGTGACGAGGTTAAGAATTCAGGAGATTACTCCACTTGTGCATCTCTGCAAACAGCTGCCCAAACATGCACCCAAGTTTATGCTGTGGCCTCAAGGAGGGTCACTATAAAAGGCAGTTTTTGCAGCACATGATCACATATTTGCATGCTGCATATCCTGGGAAGAAGCTAGACAAGCGACTTGCGAGCTTAGAATTTTGGGAAAATACACAAACACGAGACAGATGAGCTGCGTCCTTTCGATTGGATGCTTAATGTGTGCAAAGAGGGGGGTGAAGAGCCCTCAGCTCCACCCACCCCGCCTGATCTAGATGGCAAGAATAAGAAAGACAATGTTTTATACCAATTAATGGGGCTTACAGCAGCGACAGGGTATAGTAACCCGACGTAGGATTCACCTGCGCAAAGCAGTGACGAGAGCCCAGAGAAAAATACTGACAAAGATGTAATCTCTATGGTCCTGAGGGACAAGGAGGGATGCGAGAAGGGAAGAAGTGATCGAGCAAATACATCTCTAGACTAGGAAGAAAAATCAAGAGATGGAAGGAAGAAAGAGATAAAACTGACGAGTTAGCACTTATATAGAACGAATGGATGGGCAGTCAGGTTTTGTTTAAACTTGGTGTTAAAGGTATTGAGGATGTAAGGCAAAGAAAAGATCGATATGAGTAAGACAAAAAGGATAAAGAAAGGGAGGAATGATCGAAGGACGAAGGGGTGAAAAGAAAAGATAGACAGAAAGGGAGCAATGGGAGGAAAGAGGTGACACTTGTGGTCATAAGGGATGCTTCCTATGGATATGGAAGTGAGATGTTCAGATTTAAACACACCTGTATTTAGCACATTAGAATCATTGATACAGTCAGGCCGACCTGAAGAGCAACTCTATGGTGAGCGGGGGGAATCACTACAATATGTGAGCAGGTCGAGGTCATTGCCAAGTAGAAGACGGTGCAGGGATATAGTCTCTGCAGTAAATAGACCGATGGTGGGAAATAAGAGTGGGTTTGAAGTGTCACAGTTTTCCTTGCTAGAGAAAAGGGGGAGCCAGATTGCAGTATATGCTATGGCCCCAGATGGGTAAAGATAATTTAATCAGAGTAATAATAGGATTGATCCACAGGGAAGAGGATTTCATGGAAGAAGGTGGCAAGGTAACTAAAGGAAGAGGCAGAATAATCAGGGTGACTTCTAAAACAGTCAAGGTGGGTCTCAGAGTATGTAGAATGGGCAGAGTGGGAGATCTCCGTCTATATGTTGGATGTCTGGAATGACAGCGCATTTTGTTTTCATGTGTGGAAGACAAGGATTTGTGCAAACCCCCCTGCGTAATCACAGCAAAGTGGAGATGGATTGGCTCAGAATCAAATGATGCAGCAGACGGAAGCGTCAAGAGTGCAGCAAGGCTTGCAACCACAGCAAGCAGCGGTTAATCTGCCATACAGCAAGCCGCAGTAGTTACCTATGCAGCTTCAGCAGGACACGAATACAGGACAGTCAATGACTCCTAGGATAGGGGGTGTCACTGTTGATGGAGGGAATCCTTCTACAGGTAATGGAATGAGGCTGTACCCGCAATAGGGCAGCTCACAAGGAGACTTGATGTGTTCGATACTATCCGTGATGACGAATCCTCATGAGGAACCGAGTGTGAACGTCAGTATAAGAGGCAAAGGGTTTTTTCTTTTTTAGTTGACTCGGGTGCAACACGCCCTTGTGTACGAGAGGGAAAGCTTCAATGGCTGGCGGAAACTATGAATACTCAAAGTTTTACAAAAGTTACAAGCAGAGTTCCTTTGTCTGAGGAATTAACAGTTTTTATAAGAGAGTGTGACAAATCAGTGCCATTGCTATATTCAAGGCAAATACTTGTCAATATATTGGGTCGAGATTCAATGACAAAATTGAATATGACAGTTTTGTTTGCCGACAAAGGCATAGTGTGTACAATACTAGGAAACGGTTATTTAAACGTGAGTCAGTTTATTATGGCATCTGCAGGACAAGTGGCCATGAGAGAAATGCCTTTAGAGCTAGAGCTTTTTATTATGAAGTGCACATTCTGTTGACATGGCTGCCAGGCCTAGTAGGCAGGACGATGAGAATACCTGATGAATTTTTATTAAGAATACCTATACTAGAAGAGTAGGGACACGTTTTTCCCTTAGAGCTACAAGCAGTCATAGTGCGAGGTCAAATGATTTTGCTTGATGGAAATGATGATGAAATCAGACGCCATAAGGGAAGGTTACAGATTGATTGATGTCACTGATGATGATCTGTTTGGAGATCATTCATCTAATGACGATGTAATATTTGATATGAGCATTATTTATTGGGTGAGAGCAATTAAAGGAGAAGTTCCTAGAAGATGATGATAGTATAAAAGCGTCCTGAGTATTTTGATGTAGTTATGGCAAAGGTGCGAGTTTCATTGAGGACCATAAGTCCCTATGACGTAGGCTTGCTGAAGGGGGGTTAGAGAAGAAAAGGCTAAATAGAACCCAGGAGTAATTTTTACCTTAAGCACAACAGTATTCCATGACAAACATATAGGCCAATTGATTTCACATGAAGGTAAAAAGGTCTCTCCTTAAAGAGCTGAGGCCATTTTGAAAACAGCCAAGCCACAGACAATAAAGCATATGCAGAGTTTTTTTTTGGGTATTATGTAATTACGTCAGAGCATGGGTTGTTGACTATAGCTCATATTTAGGGCCTTTATTACAGGCTTTAAAGAGAGGACAGGTAACGCTGGGAAAAATCGTGTGAATTGAGGAAATAGAAGAAGGATTTCATTAAGTGAGAAAAAAAAGCAAATTGCATAGCTTCAATTTTAGGGATTCCTAATTATGCTGAGGAATTCTTTTTGTTCTCGCATACAAATGGCACTGTTATGACAGCAGTACTTACGCAGAAGACTACACTGGGGTGCAAAGCCCCTTGCATATTACAGTGGCATTTTAGACCCTGTAATGAGAGGTCAGTTTTCGTGCGAACAATCTTTAGCTACCACTGCGTTCACCATAGAGAAGGCTGCAAGCATAGTGATGGGATGTTCTATGACGTTATTTGGTGAAAATGCATTATTTGCTTCTTTAGAGAATCCAAAGGGCTTCTGCCTATGAGGTAGTTATATCGAATCCAGCAATTGAAATAGTTCAATGCAAAATAGTGAATCCTGATATGTTTGTAGCTAAGCCAATCATGGAAGGAGAGCCTGTACGCGATTGTGCAAACTATGAAGAGTTCTATGATGAAATCCCTAGGATATAGGAAAACGCTTTAGCAGGAGGAGAGAGTGTTTTTATTGACGGTTCTTCGAGGATTGATCAAAATAACAGGCAGAGATGTGCAGGTGCCACTGTGGTAAAGCGCACAGCTGATGCAGAATTTTGGGTGCTTATAAGTACACGATTATCATCTCATTATTCAGCACAGGCTGCAGAATCATTGGCGTTGATACTTGCGCTCCAGAATCGCACAGACCATGATGTAATAGTGTACAGCCACTCCGCCTATGTGACGTTGACGATGTATGCAGGGTTTGCACATTGAAGAAGGAGAGGTTTACCTCTGAGCGGATGGAACCTCAGTGCAGCATGCAGCCTTATTGGACAGGCTCATTAAAGCACTACAACTCCCAGTGGGCATAGCAGTCTTTAAATTTGCAGCTCACACTAAAGGAGCACATTTTATCTCACATGGAAATCAAGTAGCTGATGCTAAGGCCAAGCGTGTAGGAATGACAGAAAAAGTGATGATGAATGTGGTGATGCCTGATGTGTATGAAATAATGGTTATCATTATGACTATATTTGAGGGCTATCAGAGCTTGTCAAAAACGCAGTTAGTGGAGTTACAGGGGGAAGCACCTCAAGAGGAAAATAATTTGTGGACACGAAGAGGGTGTTCTTTAAACCTGTCTGAAGAATTGTGGCAACAAAACAGCACTGATAAACCAGTGATGCCTGTAGCCTTATTAAGGGTGGCGCTGAAACAGTTACACTACCCCGCGCATGTACCCAGGGAGAGTTTTGTTGCAACTATTGCTGAGGATTGGTTTGTACCAATTCCGGTAGAGCATGTTGCATTCTTCATGATAAATTGTATAGTCTGTCAGAAATTCACGGCTGGGTATACACTGCACACAGTTAGGGGAGTTATTCCGAGATCTAAAGGCTTTTTTCAGCATTTGCATGTCGTTTACATCAATATGATACAAATTTGTAATGGATATAGATACATGATTGTTGCAGTTTGTCCCTTTTTAAGGTGAATTGGAGCAGTCCATGTACACACCAGACTCCAACTGTGCAGCAAAATTGTTAGTGAGGAAAGTATTTCCTAGATGGGGAGTATGTGAAGTCATGAGGTCAGACAATGGTCCTCATTCTGTGGACCAGATATTTGAGTGGATAGGCTTGTTGCTTGGTATAAAGCAAAAGTTTTCTTTGGCTTATCATCCACAAGGGAATGGAATCTGTGGACAGCTCAATGATATGTTTAAAGAAGGAATAGCCAATGTTCGATTTGTTAAAAATAGAATTATATGATTATTTGAATTGTATGACTTCAAGTATCTCTGTCATTTCAGGTCAGCTACATCGAAGAGTGTGTGGGGCAGTGCAGAACACAGAAGGAGATGCTGCAAAAAGTGAATCACAGAAATTATGTCTTTCCCAACTACTCTCTGATGATGTGGTCCTAAGCCACAATCATCCAAGGAAGAAGTGGGACGAACCCCGCTTCAAAGCCTCATTTATCGTGGAAGACGTTAAGCTGTCTGCAATCAGAGTATAAGGCAGACATGCATAGACTTTTATGGGTGATGTCAAAGTTCATGTTGGAGAAACCCCACTGCCCTCGCACCCATCGGAAGCAAGTACAGGCTTTGGGAAAGAACCACAGCACGTGCAGACAAGGTTTATGATGAGGAAGAAGGACGTAGAAGCTGACAAGTGAAAGATCAAAGAGGTCATTGGACTGTGGTTTTGTTCGGGACACTCTTTTAAGTCATTCATGAAGGAGTGAGAAAAGCTGATTTGAATGCTCTGTGCTCTCATTGCATGGTGAAGTTAAATATCTTTGTTCTCAAGCCACAGGAGCTTGATAGACTTTGGACTGAGGCATGCTAAAGCCTTGTTAAGAAGAGAAAAATATGTCACATTCTGATCGTGGTTTTGACAATTGCAAAAGAGTACAGCATCCTGATTCCTTCCATACTGAGTTCCTGTTTGGATTTCCTTATGGTGTTACCCAATGACCACGCACTACAGTTCTTTCTTGCTTATATTGAGTTTGTGTTGCAGTATTTCCTTCACTTTTGGGGAGAAATAATCGCATTTCTAATTTCCTGCAAGATCCTAAAAATGGCTCAGTTATAAGAAGATTGCTTATAGTTACTGCTGAACAGATTTTGCAACTACCTGAGTTCAGTGGGGAAAGCACAAATGCCCCTAACACCTGATGAAGTATACAGATTAGTTAGCGTGGTGTTCTTTCGTTTGATTGAGGAGTACCCGCTTCTTGATGGAAGATCCACTGATGAGCACACATTTCTAAGGGATTCGAGAAAAAATACAAAATTGAGAGAAATTCTGAGAGGTGTCATACTACAGATGAACGCTTATTGTGCAAGAACTCTGAGATCAAAATCAAAACTTTCCTTCGAGGTACAGATCGAGAGGCTACTGGTCCAAGAAGGACTCTTGGTTTATGCTGAAAGAAGATTAATCATGTCGTCTGGTCTGTAGCAAATTGGAGGCATAGACTGGGAACTTGTTTATGTCATTGAGCATGTGTAAAAAACAATTGAAGCAAAAAAAGAACATTGGTGAAATCATTTTTCTTCATGCTTCAGAGATGTCTTCATTTGGTCCGATGAAAAGACTGATGCAGGAAGAGCATTGAGGGTCTTGTCCTTGATCAGTCAGGACAAAGTGCTGAGTCAAGTCGACAGTCTTCAAGAAACAGTACAGAATGTTGCAATATTGAAAATGTTAGTTTTTTTCTTCCTTAGGCAATAAAGATAGGTGTAGCTAGTAGTGATGTAGTTATGCCTGACCAAGAAAGACGTCCACGATGCTCACAAAGTAGATGCTGCCGACTTTCCTATTTGTATATAATCTACTTTTGCATTCTGTTCATAATTGTATTGGTTTCACTCACAGTGTGAATGTCATACTATATTGACGTGCATGGAGCTAAGACTCCAGTGAATCTTCCTGAGCAGAAGGAAGTTATGAACGTGGCAACTACTAGGCCGCTGAGACCCTATATAGTAATTCCTGTTCCAAAGAAAGATGACACAATATCTGAGTCTGAGATACTGAGGTACTGATAGCGGTTCACATGCAAAATGCAAAAAAAAGGTCGTAGAAGATCAGTGTTATCACCAGATGGATGGGAAGAAGGAGTAGTCATCTACAGAGCATGGATGGTGTATGATCATCCTGAATCAACTGTGTGGAATGTACAAGTGCTTTGCAAACCACTTTGGTTGAGTCTTGCTGAATTATTAACCTGGGTCGAAGACAGAGGAGGACCCTTGCAGATAGTTCCACTGGAAAGTGCAAAGTTGTGCTTCAGAAATAATGGTACAAGAAAAATGGGAGAGAATCAGAACTGCAGTTGAATCTTTAATGCACCAAGAATGAATATTGGGACAGCAGTGATAATGGATCACAATTGGGCGTGTGGATCCAGAGCCTATATAAGATTGCCTGCAGGCTGGGTAGGAATATGCTCCTTGGTGAATGTCCATGTTCCTGCGTTGGTGATTCAGAAGAGTGATCTGAATATTGACAGTTTCCCAAAAGTAGATGCTCACCTGAGGAAGAAGAGATCTACAGAGCTAATGAGAAGCATGAAGATAGAAAACTATTTCTCAGCAAAAACAATAGAAGCCTTTGATGCCATTCCGTATGAACATAGACTGTTCAACCAGACTTCATCAGTGTTAACGTTGATCTTCATGCCGGCTATCCAGGTTGGATCAAACACCAAATGGCTGCAGATTACCAGATGGGAATTGCTACAGATGATTAACACAACCATAAAAGGATTCAATGCAATCAGAGACGAAATGAGAGCAAGGAGACTGATGACTCTCCAGAATAGGTATGTCTTGGATATGATCACAGCTATGGAAAAATTGGAAAATCATTTTGTACATTCATACCTTCTCATGATAACGCGAATGGGACCTTGACAGAGGCCATAGACATGCTGACTACGCTCCATGGTCAGATGATAGATGAAGTTGAAGACATTGCTGATGACAGCTCGTTGGAATCAATCTTTTCGTGGATTCCACAGTGGATGGCAGACATTTTCAAGTTTCTTGGAGCTCTGACAGTGATGATATTACTTGGATTCTGTGTGATCAAGCTGATACTCTCGCAATGCAAGAAGACAGCAAAGAAAGTAATAGGAATGAAGATCATGATCAATGTTGAGCAGGGATGGAAGGCCAAAGAATTGACAGATGAAGAAATCAGAGACTATGTGAAGGCCAATTCCTATACCCAGAGAATCATAAGAAATACGTTGGAAGATGGGTCTACTGCAGCCCAAATGGACAATGTAAACACATGACATGGCATGGACCAAAGATGAGCATGTCAAAACAGCAGGTTGCCTGAAGGGAGTCATAATGATATGGGTCCCAAAGAAGCTCCTTTTCAGAAGAGGATGCCTGGATGTAAAGGATGATGAAAGAGTGGTCGATGAATCGTCCAGAGGGGGAGTGTAGAGGTGGAGCCAAGTACCCCCACCTCAACCACTTCACCTATATCGCCTATGTTGCCTATAGACTTTGTACCAAAATATGAGACATACACGGAGCAGTTGAATTAACAAAGGGCAGAGTATGGACGCTGTACAGTACCAGTGAGACTACCAATACCTGGAAGTAAGATTCCTGTTGAGAAAGCCATTCCTACACACAAAGAAGTATGACAACCATTTAAATGAAACTCCTGAAGAAATAGAGCAGAGAAACAGCAAAGATGAATGGTGACATCACACTGAGTCACACTGAGTCGAGCTGACGTGTATAGGAGAGATGCAGAGACCAGGGAATGCAGATATTCTATAAGGCATCAAGAAAGTATCGATAATAAGTGATATCTTGGACTCAAGGTGAAGAATCTTATGCCACAGAAAGGATGAAGATATCAAGTTAGTTTACACGTGTACAGATGCAAGAAACACAAGCAGCATGAAGCTAGCCTTATGCTTTATAGTGAATGAATTGTGGCAAGCGCCAATATATACATATATGCAGATTAACTAGTAAAGGATGTATGGTTCCACTACACGTTATTTGCAGTGCTGAACAGTAACAAGAAGGCCTCATTTCAGTATGTCGCAGTTAAAAAGCAGTTGAATTAATAAAATGAATCTCAGACGGCAGAGTTGGATGAGCCAAGAAGCCAAGGTCTTATCAAACCGAAGCAAACTGACATTCAATACAAATCGTGTGAAAGAACTGAACTCCTGTTCTGAAAACATGGACAAAAACAAAAGACATCAGAGGTCAATTAAGAATTAGTATTTTAAATGCACCAGAAGCTCGATTTCAGGGTCTCTAGTCACATGGAAGGATGAAGTTGGACGAACGAGGTGGTCACACCTACGTATGAGGGCAGCCCGTACCTTCACTCCCTGAATTTCTCAGAGCTAAGAACACACTCATGGATGAATTACAAAGCCCGAATTGACACTAGATTATTGAGGTGATGATGGATTAGTATCCTAATTTGTGCGAAGCTGGTGTTAAGGCGAGCTCACTAGCACCTGGATGTTCAGCCTGCCTGCTGCTATACGAAGGTGGAAAAGTACTGACAGAGGTTAGAAGCTAACCAATTATAGAGGACCGCGTAATTAAGGGTCCTATAGTTTTGTAGCCAATAGGATGTCTTACATTTAGTGACGTTCATAGTGGCCATTTTGAGGGAGAGCTTAGTTGCCCCACCTGCTGTTAAGTACCCTATCACTTTCATTCACTGATTCATGCTAGTATAGAAAATATACTTAGATACTCACTGAGAGCCTATCATTACTGTGCATAGGTTTTTGTAGTTTGCTATGTAGGATGACGTTAGTAGATACGTAGATTGACGTCAATGATGACGAGTTTTTACTACATAATCTGTGTTTTTTATGAAACTCACTAAGTAAGAGGATCAAGCGAGTGCGCTGGTGTTTGTTGTACTCCCTATTTTAGATCATTGAAAATAAAAGTCTTCCTTATCCAAATTTCCGGAGTCGTTTCGATTATTGATGTATAAATAAAATCTGCATTCCCATCCATCTCCAGGGTATTGCTACTCGCCTTGAAGGGCTGTGGAGCCCCCCCCAGTTTAATGACATTATTAACAACATTTCCGAAATCATCATGCAAAGGTCAGAATAGCTGAACATGACAGCAAGATTGCATGATAACACAGTGGTGGGGGTAAAATTAACATCAAAGTTGCAGTGACTTAAGACAGACCTACAAACACAGGTGCAGGGCTATGTGCTTGCACCCTTGTTATTTAATTCATATATTGCATATGTATTATAGGCACTTTTGCGATAGGTGCTTTCCTTCGCAGGTGCAGTTAAGTCACTGTCAATGTACAGCGGACATAGCCAAAACAAAAATTGCCTTCTTTGGAAGAAAACATAATTTAGTGGATATTTCTACTTGGTGGAAGGGGGTAGTATTTCATTTTATTTAATCTGGGAAGCAGATACAGCTATCAAGATTGCAAAAGCTAGACTGTTAATGTTATCCTTCAGTAAATTGGAGGGGGTGCTACGCGTACTCGCCTCATTAATGCATACTACTTGAAAATTGCACTTACTATCTTGTGAGCCAGTGAGGTGTGGGCGTTTCACATTTCTGGAGGTCTCTTCTAAGCCCACCAAGTTCCACATTGAGATGGTTTACTGGGCTACATCTTGCATTGACTTCAACATAACTATGGCCACTTCAATGAATATTATAAATCCTATGGGCTCTATTGTTACGGCTATGCAGATGACATGCAAATAGTATGCAAAATGATCAGCAAACTCCAGCACCAGCCTCAGCAGCTGCCACACACTAATAATCAAATGGATGATAGCCAAACATTGGAATAGGGCAACAAGGAATATCTGCTGCCTTAAAGACCACCTTAAAATCAGGAAAATTCTAAAAACCTGGCTGTTCAAAGCTTGAGAGACAGACATGTTAGTTTACACCCATTAAGCAGTAGAACCAACACTTCACAATAGACTGACTTTCATGTATAGACACAACTGAAGGGATCGCAATACAGGATCCCAAACACCAACAGTGAACTCAATGTTGTTATTCAGGAGAATATAACAACTACAAGACATAACATCAAAGCACTGCCAGACCCCTAAGGGAATGTCTTCCCTGTCTCTGGGGAGTATCTAAACCTCAACACATGATCTATTCAAGCATCAACCACTAAAGCCAACCCCAAGAACACTCCTTACCCTCAATTTCTCCCCCTTGCTCGCCATACACAAATGTAAACTAGCTACTCAAGCATAGAATTTCATAGATTAGCCTTTTCCCAGACTTCAAATATAACAAGGGTACACTTCTAACTACAACTAACATACTCAGCCCTAGCAAGCACACACCCACACTATTAGCACTCTGATCACAAACCATTAGCACAAATGTTTGAATGTGGAAAGTGGAATTTAGGATTATCAAGAATTAGTAGGTGGTGCTTAGGGTTACTAGGTTATGACTTCAAAATGTGTTATCTTCCTGGGAACCGAAACGTGGTTGCTGATTGTTTGTCTCGAATGCCTGTGGCACCGGAGGAAGAGATGCATGGTGATTGGAAGGAAGAGGTGGTCATTGTTGCCAACATAGAAATGGGCAGTATAGAGCAAATGAAATGGGAGAATTGTGAAAATCTTGATGAGGACATGAAAATTATTAGAGAGTGGACTGTTTTAGGGTGTCCCAACATAGACATTTTGGATAAGAGATTTGAAATTTGGTGGGAAGTGAAAGAAGAATTGAGTGTCATTGATGGGAAGCTCAGAAGAGGGTTGTGTATTGTCCCTCCAGAGAAACTCAGAACTCAATTAGTGGAGACAGCTCATCGGGGACATTTAGGGGTGAGTAGTACCAAGAGGAGGTTTAGACAGAGCTTTTGGTGGCATGGAATGGACACCTTGGTTGAAAGATATGTTAGAAATTGTATACCTGGGTACCTCAGTGATAAGACTAAAGTTGTGCGTGAAACCCTGATCATTCCCAATTTTGTTCCGGAGCAGCCTTGGAATAAAATAGCGGTTGATATAATTGGTCCCATTCATGGATTAGGGGAAGGATTGAAGTTTGTATTTGTTTTAGTGGATTTCCACACCAAAAGGGTAGAATGGAGCGCAATCAGGGAAGTGACAGCAAGGGAATTGGTGATGTTTCTGGGGAGAGTTTTTTTGGGGGAAGGTTTTCCCATGGAAATTGTCACTGACAAGGGGGTGCAATTTTGTTCTGATTACATGAAAAGGTTCGTAGACAGTTATGCCATTAAGCATACCCGTACGGCATTATATCACCCGAGGGTGAATGGACTTGTCGAAAGAGTCAATAGATTTATTAAGGGAGGAATCCAGTTAGCATTACGATCAGGGTTGCCATGGAAAGAAGTCCTAAATCACATGATGTGGGGCTATCTTACCAAACCCCATTCGGTAACAAAAATATCACAGTGTGTGTCATTGAAGGGGAGGGAACCAGCTACCAAATTCTGCCCGGGGTGGCTATGTTCGGCTAATTCGGTGAAAGTGTATAGGGAAGCCATAATGGATTGCATAACAAAGAGTCAAAGGGAGACCAAGGAAATGTTTGATCTGAAAAAAGGAGTGAAAAGGCAGAATTGGAAGTTGGGAGATTGGGTGATGATTCAGAAACTTTTCAAATGCATTGAAAGTAAATGTATTGGTCCAAAGAGAATTTCGGCCGTTCAGAATGAAGCTGTGATTGTGAAAGGAGGGGAAGTGTGGTTGATGTGTAAGTTGGCAAAATGTTAGGGAGGTCAATTGGTAGATGGTGAGGAAGGTCATAATGGGGAGCCTGTAAACATCAATTCCGAGGATGTCGATCTATCTTCAAAGAGATTGAGAAGGGAACCCAAATGGTTGGAGAAATTTGTATATGAATGATCAACAGATGTAACTGTGGCATCAGTTAAATTGCACAGTTTTGTCCTAAAATATTTAGTTTTTAAGTGTTTCCACAGTTATTTTGCACGGTTTGTCTTAAACTATTGAGTTCTTAATGGTATCCAAGACTTTGCTTGTGAATGTCATAGTATTGTCGCACAGTTTTGTCCTAAAAAAAATGTATTCTTAATGGTATCTAAGTTTTTGCTTGGGAAGTTAGTTTGTGTTCCCCTTGTCTTAATTCAGTTTTCCACACACAATTTGTTTTAGTTTGAGGTTGATTATGGGTATGTTTAAGTGGGGAGATGTGTTGCATTCTATTGCATTCCGTCTCCCGAGTCTTCCATCATAGAATTTGGAAGACTCGGGAGATTGTGTGTCAGTTGAAGGAGATGGCAGAACTGCGTTGGGCGACCCTCCGAGCCCACTAATAAAGAATCCTGAAACCACGTACCGGCTCGCTCAGTCTTTTCATAAAGCCCGTCGATCCACCTGTTCTAACATCACCCGCTTATCCAATGCAGTGATCTTTTTATTGCACCAACTGATCCAGTTCTCACCGGTGTTCACCAATATTTCCCCTCTTTCAATCCTGGTTTCATCTCGTGTAAGCAGGGTATTGAGGTGATCAGCATTCTATGGTCACTGTAGCTGGAGGGACTTAATGTTTGAAGGGAAGGTTTAACGGTCGGGTCAGAATTCACAAAGATGTAATCTATCCAGCTACTGTATTTCACACTTGTCCAGGTTGTCGTTTGCTCCTGATCATTTGACAGTTTGGTTCTAGGAAGTTGAGGCCCTTTGTTCTCATAAAGTTAAGCCATTTTACTCCCTGGGTGTTTAACTGGGCTCCCCTGCAGGCTGTCGAGTCATCTGCCAATATATCCAATTCCTGCTGCGTTCTGTTGCAATTGGCATTAAAATCTGCTACTATTAGGATCCTTCCCATGGGAAAAAACACCATCCACACAGAAAGAATTGAAGTGAGTGAGCTCATGATAGACTGTGCCCACCCCCGTGGGGGTCGTTGACATGAAGCAATAAGGTGGAAATTGGGAATTTGGGTCGTTTTCATGACATTGTACACCACGATATTTTCATTAGGGATCTTGAGTTCCAGCCTCTGCTGCACCATATTTTCTGAGCCCTAACTGTAGACCTCCTTTGGGTCTACTTAATACCCCTTTTTTGCAGCTTAATTAAAGCACACGTAACTATCTAAAGATTGTTTTTCTTTTTGTCACCCAGGTCTCCCGCAATAGAAAAATGTAACATTCTAATAGATGTTGGAGACCCAAGTAGCTTTGAGTAAGGTAGGAGTGGCCTCTAGTGTTCCAACTTAGGAGAGTACTGTGCTTTAACTCTTTATTTTGTGTAGGTGAGTTGCTCCCACCTGGCTGCGTCTTGCGCAGAATCCACACCCACTCTCCTACCGGTTGAGCACTTCGAGAGTTTAGACCTTCCTTCCCTTCACACTTTCCTGTTTTGTCTCTCAGCTTGTGTGTGTTTTGTACTGTGCTCTTGGTCTGTTTTACACACCCTACCCAACTCCAACATGTAACCCATACACAGAAAATGAGTTGCGTAATCCATGAGGAAGTCAGTTAAATTTATGCTCCAAAATACAAACAGGCACAGTTTTCGTCACAGTCACATTCTGGGAGCTCGACCCTCACCACGTCCTTAGAGGTTATCACTCACAGATGAGGCAGCGTGCGTATTAGCTTCAATATTTCTTACCTTTTTAGGTAAGAGGTATCTGCTGTGGCAAATATATCAGTAATAGTTATTATCTTCCTGTCAGGCTCTGACAGATTTCTTTTACTTGTCTTTTGCCTCGAAGATGATGAGACCACCACACTCAGGTTCCCCCTTCTTTCCATTAATTATCCTGTATTGGATTTTCTGGCTGTATTTTGACTTTTGAAGGCATTTTGAGCATTTCGGCGCGTTTTGTACCTGTTTTTCCCCTCCATTTCAATACATTTTTATCCTGCCTTGTGTGTTTCTAACAGGGATTGTTAGAAATACATCAGGATTCAAATTTCCAAAAAGCTCAGAAACTATATGCATAATGTGGTTGTAGAGTTGTTAGAAACTTTCCAGAATTATTTACCAAAACGCGATGACAGGAAGGAAGGAAGGAAGAAGGTGGCGGGAAGTGTAGAGAAGGCAGGTGAGAGGAAGGGAAAGGACACAGGGACACTAGCGTCTAAATCAGAGAGCCGGGAAGCGAGGGGTTGCAACGCGAAGCGGTGCAGGGAGCAGGGACAGAAAGGAAGAATATCTCTGAGGAGGTGCAGCTGGTAGTTAGCCTTCTTATGGAACCCTGTACGGCAGAGGGGAAGCACAGAACACACACACACAGCAAAATGGGCGGTCCGGTGCCTCCGGGCTGGTAGCAACCCAGACTGCCTCGTTTGGTTGCTGCTAAGCGAGTCCCCAGGGTGGTGTCAGGAAGCTAGGACTGAGCTAGACCTTCTTGCAGTAGCTTGGGGGGCACGGAAGAGTCATCTGCTTAGCGCATCTGCCAGGCAAGGGAGGGGTAAGGTCTGCAGCAAGAGGCTTATCGTGTGATGCAGGGTTACATTCAAAGCGCACGGGAGTAGGTTATGTGATTGTGCATCAGCAACAGGCATCGCAGTAAAAGCGGTCGGGATAACGCGAAAGAAACAGGCCTTGGTGTAAATGAGAATGGGAATGTAGGAAAAAGTGCACACAACTATCCCTGGGAAGGTATGGTGGCAATCGTAGGGCATGGGACGTGTGAAGGTTTCAGTGGTTAGCCAGTTACACATGCGCCGTAGGACGCTGTGCGGGTCTAGGTGACGGAATGCAGCATCAGTAAAATAAATAAATAAAAATGCATCCACTAAAGGGTGATGTAATTAATTATTGAACCGACCAAGGCCTACGGCCAGCAGGGCTGACACTATATGGTCATGTAAAGCCCTGCAACACGGCTAAGAAGTTGGAGGGCAGCCTAGTGGTTAATGGCGGTGGAATTGCAATGGTTCGAGACAGCACTACTTGGTATAGGGGCAAAACAAGTTGGCCAGGGAATGTGCAGTCATCAGGGAGCAGGTTATGGTTGATTTTGATTGTGATATGATATGATTGTTTATTTATAAAGCGCCTATACACAATGTGTTTCAAAGCTCTTCAAGGCAAGGGAGGGAACAAGGGAAAATACAACCACATTCTTACAGGCCATGAACAGTAAGGATGTGACATTAAGTATCGTACTCGGCCTGACGACATTTCAGATAGTGCAAGAGCTAAGACATAGGGCCTCATTACACGGTAGGCGGTAAACCATTCATGCCGGTAAAATACGGCACCGCCTTGGTGGAAAGGGGAATTACCGCCCCATTCCAAGGTTGGTGGGGCGGTAATTCCCCCTGCCATCATTGCCCTTCCCCATTCCCATTTTTGCCCCATAGGGCTCTATGGGAATGGGGAAGGCGCTAATTACGGTACCGCAAATTGCGGTACCGTAATTAGCTCCACTGGTCCCTTTGCGGGTTGGTTTTTAACGCCTGCAAAAAGCAGGCATTAAATTCCCCAACCCGCAAAGGGACCTCGTAGTAAGGCGGTAAGGATTTACCGGTACCGGTAAAATACTGGTACCGTAAACCGTTACCGCTTACCGTGTAATGAGGATCACAGATAAGGAAGGGAGGGGGAGAGTGGAAAGGAAATGGAAACAGACAGGCAACTACCATACTAGGCCTGATGACATTTCTGGTAGAGCTGGGGAAAAACAAAAGGTGAGGGAGAGGGGTGCAGAAAGGGAGGGGAGGAACAAAACAAGCGACTATCAAACTAGGCCTGACGACATTTCAGATAGTGCTGAAGGGGTGGTGGGGAGGAAAAAAACAGTAATGGGAGGGTGGAGGAAACAGACGGGGTTGCTATCATATTAGGTCCAGGGACAATTCTGATAGAGTAAGTGCATAGAAGAAAGTAAGGGGAGGAGATAGGAAGAAGGAGAAGGGAAAGGAGGAGAGAACAGAGAGTAAGCAGTCAGAAAGAGTGGAGAAGCAAGAGTGGAGAGCGAATACAATTGCAGAAGTCATTAGTAACACATAATGTTGCAAGCCAGGATACAAGATGAAGATGGGAATAGAATGATTCAGGGCCACTATGAGTACAAGATGCAAAGGAAGTCCAGCATGAGAGTTGAGAAAGAGTGACGCACCGCGAACGAATGAAGTCCATAAAAGTCAAATCCAGCGTTTGCCACAAGACAGTGATGGTGAAGGAAGGCACCAGGTGGGCGGGACTTGCTAAGTGGTGATTGTGATATGGTTTATTGCTGTGCATCCATTATGCATCTTTAGGCCTACAATCGTTTGGCGGGCTCCTGTGCGACAGGCGCAAGAACAAATCGTTGTCAATGTTGCACAGTTCAGCATACTGCAGGGGAAATATGATTGTGCCATAGAGCAAGGTGTAGCCGGGTAATAGCAATGCAACTGCTTTGGCGTCAGCGCTGCATTCTCTTATATGGTTGATGGGAGCATTTCACTCACATATGGCTATTTTGGATTAGGGGTATGTGTCCTTTGCCTCAGCACCACACATTTCTGAGCATATTATGTGCAATTTACAGAGCATGGATTTACTGGCAAGGATGCCCCCGTTGGGTTCGGGACCCGGTGGTATGCTTCATTTACGAACGGGCTGTGAATTAGGAGTAGGTTCATTCATGGCCTCTGCGTAACACTTTTTCCGTCCATATGTTGACACGATTAAGTTATTTACAGGACATTGTATTATTTGGTTTGCTGCACCAGGAGAAAGGGGGCCGCACACAGCAGTTAACTAACTCGCATTTCACAAAAGCATTGTACCATGGATTAGCACGTGTTTCTTTCATAACACCCTTTCATAACAACTAGTTCCCATGATTGCGGATGGGAGAATTTTCCACACAATTTTGATAGGTTATGGCATTTATAATGCGCCTAGACGCAAGTGTTTCAAGGTGCACGCTCTTACTTAAAGGACATGGGCAGCTGCACTTCCATTTCCATGCAGCTACAGCGGGATTGAGGGAGAGCAGAGTTCTTTGTCCACCACGTTGCCAGGTTTAGGGTTAGCGCCCAGCATGTACAATACGTACTCTGGGGGATGACCGTTTAAATGCAGCCGAGGTGGCTGGGAGCTGACCGAGGACAGTACAGCAGGCCGATATTCCGCAGCTGCAAGTGTGTACTAGAGGCACAGGGTTAGTGCACGGTAGCAGGAAGAGGTATGGGCCAGGTTGAGCGGTTCTTGCATTAAGGTTGTAGTGCAACGTATTAATGCTGGTTTGTTTGCACAAATTTCGGGAACAGTTGTTAAAGGGGAGTCTCTGAGACTGGGGAAGTAATTGGGCAGTTGGCCAGAGCCCTGAGTGAACATGAAGTGTCATTGTGGGTACATGTGCTATGTATGGTTTAGGAGGGCAAGGGTGCTCCAATCTTGGGTTGGGCGGAAATGTACGACAGGGAGGCCTTTGGGAAATGGCTAAGGAGAGGTGCTGGGATGCAGAGGAGGGCATTAGGGAATGGTACATTAAGGAATTTACTCGAAATGGGTGTGTTGCTTTAATCGGCTGTTAGAGGAAGGTATGTAAGGTTGGGGAAGTCATGGGGTAGTTGCTCATATCTGAGGCACTATGAAGGGTCAATGTGGGTGCATAAGCTAGGTATTGATAATGCACCGTAATAGGCAGAGGTGTGCCTTGAAATGAGTGGTAGTGATTGGTGGTGATACCGCATTTAGAAGGTTCCATGTGATAATATCCCCGCAAAAATATCACCATACAAAGATTTCGCCATATTTATGCGGCGATATTACCCCATGGAACCTGCGGGGGACACCCCCGCAACCCCCATATATTTTTAAAGGGAGCTGGGGACACCCCCACAAACCCCCCACCCATTTACCCCATAAATTATCCCCATCAAAAATATTGCCTATGGCCGTTCCCGACGACCATATGTACGGCGATATTTTTGGTGGGGATAATATTACCTGATACCATTTAGAATACCCTGGGAAATGTGTTTCACATTAAAGGGTTGGGACAAACTCAGCTTTTCATCTCCCACGCCGTGGATAGAAAGGAACAATGCTCAGAAGCCGGAGAGTTTGTTGCAAATATATAAAGGCTAAGTTATTCCAGATTTTAAGGGGCGCCCTTCAAGTAACTCACAGGGTGATGCGCTTGCTGCAGACCCCAGATTCGACATGGGACGATGTTAGGGGGGAGCTGTGCAACATCGGATGCTGCTAGGGGTCAACTGTTTCTTTACCGGGACCGAGGCAGTCAATAGGAGAGTAAAACAGAGTTGAGGATAGTTTTGTGTAAGTGCTCCACTGATCAGGGAAAGTGTTGGGGTATAAACTTGGGTTGGAAATATATAACGCCAGGGGTATAGAAAAAAGGTTGGATACATTTCAATCTATGGGGGTGAAGTTGGGAGCAAAGGAACAAGAGTAGAAATAATGTCATCAGGCTGTGTGGGTTAGGTAGCAATTAACAGGTTTGCAAGGCCAACTCAGCCTTTCATCCTTCCGGTGTCGATAAACAAGTAGCAGTGGTGGTGGTGCATCTGGTAGGTAGCAGTATAGGTTTTAGTAAGCCACTGCTTAAGTGCCAGAAAGATGGGCAAGAGGGGCCTAAAAGGAAACAAGGATAAGCTCAGATTGTCTGGGTCTTGAACGGCACTCACCCAGCCTGGGATCGTCTGCTGGTAGCAGACTGCTGGGACTAGGGCTGGGGATCTTTGGCTTACATAAGGAATGAAAGAGAGGATGGAGGTCTATTTTAAAGGAGGATCTCTCTGCTCCTCCCGGTCATGAACGGCACTCCACCAGCCCGATAAAACTCCTGCAAGGGCAGGCAATCCGCAGAGGATTAGGGCGGGAGAGCTTGGGCCTACATGACAAATAAAAATGGGAGTGGGGAGCCTCCCTTTGAAAGCCCAGCGGCGAGGGGGGGCTTTACTAAAGGAAGTAAAAGGTCATCTTCCCCCGTCGGAAAAGGTGCTCCTCCAGCACAAGATCTCTGGTGAGGGCCGTCAGACCGAGGATTCTTGTGGGGGGCGAGTTTAGCTTGATAAAATAAAAAATAAAAATGGAGAGGACGGATGCAAAGGGGAAGGAAGTCAAAGTTGGTTTTTGAAATTCTAACAAAGGAATAAAGCTCAACTTCACCCATCAGGAAGGGTGCTCCCCTAGCATGGTAACTCCTGCAAGGGCAGGCAGAGCAAGGATAAGTTGGTTGGGGAGTTTTGGCCTAATAAAAAGCAGAGAGGAACAGATTGAGGGTGAAGTATGGCAAACAAGTTGACCTCACAGTTTGGCAGAGATTTTCAGCAGATCAGGCACGACCTGATTAATTTGACGTCCTCAGTAGACTATGCCGAGGATGGAGTGCATTTGTCAGCATTGGGCATGGATGTTTTACTGGAGTTGGGGATGAAGCCACTGGAATTAGGAAATAGGAAAGGGGGCAGCCGTGGTGGCTGGTAACCCACCTTCAGCGTGGCAGTGTTTTGGCGACCAGTGACAAGAGACAGACCCTGAATGAGCCATGGGAAAGCCGGAAGGGTCTTCGCTCTTCTCGGACCAGCGTATCTTGGGAGCCTAAGCGGCGGGGGCGTCTGGTGGTAGCAATGAGGGCTCATCTTCCCCCCAACAAACGGCGCTCTCTCAGCCCAGGAACCCCTGTAGGGGCAGGTGGGTCTCAGGCACGAAGGGTTGGGGGAGTTGTGCCTACTGTGTATTTTGATGGGAAAAGGGGGGAGCAGGTTTTGGACACGGAGCAGTCACTGCACCTTCAGAACTATTTTCACAATTGTTTGCTGTGTTTTCCATTATGTGTGAAAATTAATCTGCTGCCTTTTCATGCCAAAAAGAAGACATGTCTCATTCTGCACCTTACTGGTTGGGAAAGGAAGGGGCCAAGAGGAATGAGGAAGAGTATTGTATGTTGGCATAGTAATGGACAAAATGCCCGGGTTATGAAGGTGATGACGGAAAGAAAAAGACAAAATGGAGGAGGCACCCCGATTACTCGGGCAGGGTCCTCCTCCTCCATCCTCCCTGGGTAAGGGGGAGAGATAAGGCGCTTAGAAAGCCCACAAAGGGCAACAAAGGATAGTGGCGGTCCAAGCCCCATAGAAGCGGCAGGTATCCGGCTGCAGGAAGCATCCATCCCCCAGCAGAAGGGCGCCCGACGCAGCAGGAAAGGATTTTCATTTTCCACCCACCCACCCTGCATAAGGGACAGCTATGGCGAGGCCTGGCCGTTGACGTCGCGGGATGGTGAGGCAGTGGTTTGGTGACCAGTGACAAGGGACAGACTCCAAATGAGCCATGGGAAAGTCGGAAGGGTCTTCGCTCTTCTTGGACCAGCGCCTCTTGAGCAGTCGCCGCACCTTCGGAAATATTTTCACAATTGTTTGCTGTGTTTGTTATTATGTGTGTGGAAACAAATCTGCAGCTTTTTCATGCCAAAAAGAAGACATGTCTCATTCTGCACCTTACTGGTTGGGAAAGGAAGGGGCCAAGAGTATTGTATGTTGGCATAGTAATGGACAAATGCCCGGGTTATGCACAGTGACCCCTCGTGATCTGCAACCGTGTGTGTGATGAAAATCTGAACAGATAGCGAGACACTTGCCGTCTGCTCTTTGTCTGGGGAGGATAGCTCAGGGGCAACGCGCTCGCCTTGGGAGCAAGACGACAGGGAGCAACACAGGTTCCATTCCCGGGTCCACGCTTAGAAACCTCTCGGTATTATAAATAACCTATCATAACTTCGAGTCGCATATCTCGGCGTGCGTTTGGGTATATTCTGTGGTTTTTCAGTACTTGTAATAATAGCCTGTAGGCCCCTCTCCTTTGTTCACTGTGACTCTCTGGGGAATGTGTTTTATGTTTCCACCAAAGTGTTTCTTGCTCAATTGTTATTACCAGTTTACAAAGCGCTGCTGTTTCAGTCGCTTAGCAAAGAACAAGCCATACAAACTCAAATATGCATTTAATAATCCAGGCGATTGTTCAAGGAAGGCTTTTAGGCTTTTAGGCAGGCGCTGGAGAACAGTTGTGCTGGTGAGGGGCACGATATATTAATTGAATTGAAATGAAAGTCCCCGTGAAATCGGCAGCCAGCGTTTTAGTTGGGCGCTTAAAAACCAATTACTATATAGAAGTCATGCTAGAAAATTCAAGGCAGATCTTTTGTGGTTCGCTGCTGCACGATACCTTTTGAGGTGGAGTTGCTTCTCGCTGGCTCCTTCCTGGCTGCACTGCAGAGCTCGCGGTCTCTGCCCGAATGGAAAGTCAATAAGCGTCATTGACCAGGCTGGAGGGGACAAGTCTCTAGATTGGCCCAGCTTTCCCCTGCAGACCACTGCAGACCACTCTCACCACTCCCGCGCAGCGCTCCACGCGTGGGCCTGGGGTATTTAAGGATAATCTGATTTCTTCAGCGCCAGGTTCCGCCTCCATCAGTAGACACCCAGAAAATACTGTTACTTCCAATGTTGCAGTATAGCAGATTAATTCGATCGGTCTCCCACCGCAGACCACTCTCACCGCTCCCGTGACAACAAATGGAATAAGGTGTTTAAGAATCTGCTGTGATGTATTAATTTTCAATGGGACCGCTTCTGGATACCGGGTTGCTTGATCTATAATTACTAGAATATACTTATTCTCTAGCTTGGATGGCTTCAATGAGCCCACGATATCGATACCAACTCTAGAGAATGAAGATTCCCCCTGCTAATAGCGCAGGGAGCTCTTGATTCTATTAAAGACAAGGAGACAAGCATTAAGCTTCATCTTCTTTATTCTCTACTCTCCAGCAGTTTCAACAAATATAACTTTGTAAACTTTCAATTTTTTTTTTCTTTTTTAAACAAACATCAAATCCCATCAATACTGTAGACCCTTAGTCTCTGGCCATGTGACCTAGTCCTTCCTGTTCCTCTGTCCTTCCTCTTCTTTGACTGCTTGAACTTGTCCTTTCTCTTTAACTGCGCACTCAACTGTTGAACTTGTGCTGAACTTCCTGCTTTGTACCAGTTCGATCTCTCACATACAAGTTTTCGAAGCTGTTCTAGGCGACCTGCTCTGATTCTGGCTTTCAGCTGTTCTTTCGCTCATCTCCTAAGTCAATAAGAAACAAAATGGTATACGTTAGGGCGGAAATACACACCCTATTCTGGAAGAAATAGCCATGTTAATTATCAACAGTACTTCACAACATGTATTTCATTATTGCATTCATTGTGTATTCGGGATGGGAATTTAATGCTTGCCTCCTTGTCTTTAAAAGAATCAAGAGCTCCCTGCGCTATTAGCAGGGGGAATCTTCATTCTATGTCAAGACGGAGGCGAGCATTAAGCTTGTTCAAAGCTTCTTACTACTACTCCTGCCATTGCATTAATAGGTCGGTGGTAAAACGTTCTGAATGTCGTATCACTAGCCCAGTCTGTGTCTTTCATGATGTCTTGTAATGTTGCGCCTAGTCCTAGTGCTTTCGAGGCCATTGCTCCTCTGACTGAGTGTGCCCCGAATCTTGTCATGTCTACGCCTGCTAAAATCATAATGTTTCTGACCCACCGTGCTATGGTGGCTGTTGCTACTCCTCTGTATGGCTTTCTGCGCGCAATTAATAATTGAGTTGTCCCTGCCAGTCTTAGTTCGGCTGTTTTATTTTCGTATTCCTTTATACATGTCGCTACGCACCATTTCGGGTGCTCCTGCATGTACGGGTATGTGATGGTACTAGAATCCGTTTTAGTTCTTCTGGCTAAGCTGAACATCACGCCTTCCGGCCCGTACGTTCTCCTATTCACTTCTAAGACTCTCATGTCTGCTACTCTCCTGCATGACACCAAGCATAGTAGCATGGCTAGTTTTTCGGAAAGCTGTCCTAGAGACAGATACTTGTTGTCGGGCCAGTCCGCAAATAGTTTCAATACTATTGCTACGTCCCATAGAGATTCATATTTCAGCTGCGGTGGTTTCCGTAATCTTATTCCTCTTAGTGGCCGAATTACTGCTACGTTCTCTCCCACCGGTACTCCTTCCACGGGTAGGTGACCTGCCGATATCGCAGATCTGTATACCCCTATTGTTCTGTATGCTTTGCCGTCCTGGAGGAGTTCCGCTAGGAAATTCAAGATCTCAACTAGAGGGGCAGAAACGGGATGAATATTTCTCCTTCTGCACCATGTCGACCACTTGTTCCAAGTTGCGTCGTAGCTCCTTCGAGTTGATGGAGCCCATGACTCTGCAATGAGACTTGCAGCTTGTGACGAAATGCCCGGGAGATTCCAGCGTCTCCTGCTATCCTGAACGCCATCAATGGCAGTGTCCCCTTCACTCTCAGAGGGTGATATGACCCAGCTGGGTCCGTTAGGAGGTGTTCTCCTTGGGGCAGTATTCTCGGTAATCTACCAATAGTTCCATGAGTGCTGGGAACCATACTTGGGATTTCCAGATCGAAGCTACCACTATCAGGTCCGCTGTCTCTCTTCGTACCTTTGCTAGTACTCGGTTCATCATTATGAATGGGGGAAAAGCGTAAAGCGTGTGCTCCCTCCAATCTTGTAGGAAAGCGTCCACTCTGGCTGCCGCTGGGTCCAATCTCCAACTGAAGAACCTCTCTTTCTGAGCGTTCAGCCTGGACGCAAACAGATCTGTGTATATTGGGCCCCAGATCTTTTCCAGTTTCTGAAAAATCATCCTGTCCAGCATCCAGTCACTGGAGTCTGAGAGATGTCTGGAGTTCTAGTCCGCTACTACATTCAACGAACCTGGTAAGCATTCGGCTACCGCCGAGATCCCTGATTCTAGGTAGGAATGCCAGAAATCCTTGGCTATTTCCACCAGCAATTTGGACCTTGTCCCTCCTAAATGGTTGATGTATTTGACTGCCGAAATGTTGTCCTTTTTTAGCAGGATACAGGAGTTCACTTTCTCTTTCGTAAATGCCCTGATCGCAAAGGATCCAGCTAGTAACTCTAGACAGTTTATGTGTAATTGGAGTTCCGATGCGCTCCATCTCCCTCCTGTCTGGAGATCCCCGCACCGGGCTCCCCATGCTGCTCTGCTGGCATCTGATTCTATTATCAGTTCTGGGCGGTCGCCGAAGATGGCTCTGCCGTTCCAGGCCTCCATGTTCGCTAACAACCATTCCAACTCTGCCCTGGACTCTTGATCTAAGAGTACCAGTCGGTGGTAGTGTAGACCTTGCTGAAGATGCCGTATCTTCAGCCTCTGAAGGGCTTGGTAGTGTAATGGCCCTGGGAAGATTGCTTGTATTGATGCCGCTAGTAAGCCTACTACTCTCGCTATGGTGCGGAGTGATATGCTCGTTTTGCTGAGACATGCTCTTATTTCTCTCTTTATGTCTCTGATCTTTTTGTTTGGGAATTCCAGTGTCGCCGACCTGGTGTTTATAATAAACCCCAGGAATTCTATCCTCCTTGCCGGAGCCATCTCTGACTCCTCCCAGTTCACTAGGAAACCTAACAAAGTTAAGAGGTGTACTACCCATTCGGTCTGGTATTCGGTCTCTGCTGTCGGCCATCAGTAGGATGTCGTCTAGATATATAATCATGCAAATTCCTTTCCCTCTGATCGCTGCGGCTACCGGCTTCATCACTTTCGTGAATGCCCACGGCGCCGAGGAGAGCCCGAAAGGCATAGTTGCGAACTGCCATAATTGCCCGTCCCAGTCGAATGCTAGGAATGGACGGAAATCCCTCTGTACAGGAATCGTAAGATAGGCGTCTTTCAAGTCTATCCTCGCCAGCCAGTCGTTCTGTCTGAGCGTATCTCTGAGCTGGTGGATTCCTTCCATTTTTAAGTGGTTGTAGGCCACCCAACTGTTCATGTGCCTTATATTTATCACTGGTCTCACTTTGTCTTTTCGGTGAACCAGGAACATGTTGCTTACAAATCTTGGCGGCGCTATGCATGGTTCGATCGCCCGTTTCTCTGCTAGGTTTCACAATTCCGAGTCTAGCAGCTCTTTCTCGGTCAGCGTAGTGACTACGGGGCGTGGCGCTTGGTCCTGAACGGGGGTTTCTGTGAATTCTATACACATGCCTTTTACTGTTTGAAGGACCCAAGCGTCACTGGAAAGCAAGCGCCAGTTTTCCCAGAATATAGCTGTCCTCCCCCCTACTGGTGGATATGTAAAGTTTCTCACCTGTGGGGAAGTTGTGTCCTCTTCCCTGTCCTCTGCTTCGTCTTCCTCTAGGGAAGCGGCCTCTTGGGGGAAAGAAGGTATCAGGCTGCCTGGATTCCCAGTATTGGTTTCTATTGTACTGAGGCCTTCTGGATGCTTGGTATCGACCGGTCGAGCGACCTCTGTAGCGACCGGTCCCACCAAAAACTCTCCCTGGGAAAATGTTCTTCATCAAAGCCTGAGCTTTCTCCAGAGAGGTGTAGGTCCCTACGAACAATAGGCCCTGCGCTGCCTCCCCGGCTTCGTATGACGACAGATCTCCTAGTGTCCGGTCGATTTTCAAGAGGAGGCCTCTCCTGCGCTCTGATGAAATCGCGCAGTTCGTGTTTCCTAGTATACATACGGCCCATTGGGACCAGTTCGCTAGCACTCCTGGGTCTACCTCCTAGCCTGTATCTCTGGCTCGTTCGGCTAAGTCCATTATTTTAGCTAGCGGACCTGCCAGGTCGAGGAGTTTTTCTTGCCAGCTTCTCCAGGAGCGGTCTATGCCGTTCCTCGGGTCTCTGTTCGATTTGGAGACGAACAACAACATTTTAAGGTCCAATTCCAGGGCTTCCGTGACTTTGCCCGGCAGGTCTGGTCTTGGACATTCAGCCCTCAGTCTTTGTCTGACCTCTTTTTCGAGAGCTTTCCTCAATCTCTGCGTCATGTATTGCGCCACTCTCGGCGATGTCACCCACTCTGAGGATCTTGGATTTCTGATTTCTTCCAGTTAGAACATGTCCGCCGTTTCGTCCTCTTCTAGGTGGTGGAGTTTTCGTTGCCTTTTCTTAGGCAGAGGTTGGCTCCCCTCATCCCCTTCGTTATCTGCATTCACTTGAGTGGATGTGGGGGATATCGGCGGTTCCTCGTCTGGGAAGCCTTCTAGGGGTTCCTCCTCTGTACAACCTCTGTACAAACCATATTGTCTGCCCCTGGGTAGGGGGTCCGAGGCTCTGCACCTGGGAATCTTTCATGAATGCTTCCTTTAGTCTGAGGAACGCGTCCGTAGCCTCTGGGGCTCCTCTACTCGCCCCTGTCGGTTGGCCCGGGGGGTCAGAAGAGTCTTTGCTCTTCCGGGCCCTGTTACACCCCTAAGGGTCGTTAAACGTTACCCTTGTGGACGTGCTGTCTTCCTGCTTGGTGCGTTCTTCCTTCTGGCTCAGGAATAGTTCTATGGTATCTAGCCTTTCTTGTAAAGGCCGCACTCCTTGGGCCACTGCCTCTGTCAGTGAATCTCCCAGCACTTCTTTGAAGCTATAGGCTAGGTCTTCTTGGTAGACTGCCTCTTGCTCCTCTTCGCTCCACTCGAAGTTCGACATTGTGCTGGCTGGTGCCTGAATCAATACCTGTCTAGGTGTAGTGGCGCGTCCACCGAATCACTTTGCCTGAGGCTGCACCTTCCTTATACAATATGTATGTTTGCAGGATATATCTTTCCTATTTGCCTGGTAATACCCTATAATCGTGTGGCTCCGCTGTCTAAAGCCACACCCCCGCGTAGGAGGCGTTCGCTATTGGCGCATTCGCTGCGTGTGGCCGTTTCTGCTCGGCTCGCGGGAAGTTTCCCGCCTGCGTAGAGCTCCGCCCTTCCAAGGGTTGGGGCTGCTAGGGGGTACGGCCGCCTCCTGAGGTGTCGTACATTACGACACGGGACCTCCGAATCCCTTTTAAACACTAAAACACTAATGCTCGCGCGCTCTACTATACATGTTTATTCTATTATTGTCCATGGTGTACAATTCCAATTACGTTAAATGGCATAAAACACGTTTTGTCAAGCGAATATTACGGAGCTAAGATAAAGAGGTACTTATCTTGTGGAGAGTAGGAAAAGAAGAGGAAGGACAGAGGAACAGGAAGGACTAGGTCACATGGCCAGAGACTAAGGGACTACAGGATTGATGGGATTTGATGTTTGTTTAAAAAAAAAAAAAATAAATTGAAAGTTTACTAAGTTATATTTGTTGAAACTGCTGGGGAGTAGAGAATAAAGAAGATGAAGCTTAATGCTCGCCTCCGTCTTGACATAGAATGGTACCTCTATTATGGGGAGGGGTTGCAGTGGTGCAGGCGGAAGGGAGCGTGGAGGTGTTTTCTGGCATCAGGGAAAGGTAGCTACGAAGTTCATAATATCAGCATAAACCCCGGGCTAGTAAAACCGGTTGATAATCTACCCCTGTGTTCTGGTCATTCACAAGTGCCCCGAAGTCAAACGGGCATGAGCTTACCCAGGAACAATCCTCCTATGACTTCTAGGTACAACCATCTGGTCCCTAATTACCCGTATGTGGTAAACTCTCCCCTATACAACAGGCTGTATCTTAGAAAAGAAAATGGCCGTCTTTAGACCTGCCTTCCTCTTCAGAAAGCTTCTAACAGAATAGGGTCACTTCGCTGAGCGAAACTAGGTCAGGAATTATTTCTGTCTCTTCCCCAGTAGTTCTTGGGTTTACAGTGTAAGGGAGTTCTTCATAAGCCTCTACAAAACCCTTAGTGCCCCTCTCTGTGAGTTCTTGTTCCTGAACCTCTGTGGGTTTAGAAAAGAGGGCTGCATCTCAGATTAACTAGTAGCCCACCAGTGATCTGACTGCTCAGTTTGGAGATCCCACGTTTGCCACCATATGTAAGGGTGTTGAAGAAGGAAGCTGACACAAAGGTGGCATGATTTTGGTTATAAACATTTATTTCTGTGTGAAAAAAAGGCCTTTACTATCCCTAACTTCTAAGAGGGGTTTCGCTGGCTCAAAACTAATAGAAAACGTATCTGTCAGAATATCCGTCAACGTAAATTCCACCGTCCTGTGTCAAAACCTACTTCAATCCCTCACACTATATAACTAAAAGGTTAGCTAATAGAACTTTTATTTTTAAGGAGAATAGCTCCCTTCTCTTTCTTCTTGGGTAATGTTCAAAGGAGTGTTCTCTCCAACCCAAATTTACAAGGGGAATGACTCACTTCCATTGGCTTGCAGATTCCACCCTGTCCTGGCACAACTTTGCATCCAGGAGAATGGCTCCCTTCCCCTGGTGTGTCTCCCTATAATCTTCAATAGGACCAGGGGGAATGGCTCCCTTCCCCTGGTGTGTCTCCCTATAACCTTCAATAGAACCAGGGGGAATGGCTCCCTTCCCCTGGTGTGTCTCCCTATAATCTTCAATAGAACCAGGGGGAATGGCTCCCTTACCCTGGTGTGTCTCCTGATAATCTTCAATAGAACCAGGGGGAATGGCTCCCTTCCCCTGGTAGGATTTGGCAAACGTCACAACCTTGCCAGGGGGAATGACTGCCTTCCTTTGGCTTCTTCATCTCTACTCTCAGTTCAGGACCAGGAGAATGCTTTACCTACGGCAGAGTTCAGTACAAGGCCAGGGGGAATGACTCCCTTCCCTTGATGTCTTTATTAGAACTCCTGATGTGGTCCAGGAGAATAACTCCCTTCTTCTGGTATGGCTTGATATATTTCTTTCTCAATATTTCAAATTCACGCACTTTGCCATTTTGACTTGTTCACAACAAAGTCTGAAATCTTGTCAGGGTCCCAGACCCTTCACTGATGGTCAGTGGTTCTCTCTTTGCCACTGTAATGAGGCAGATTCCCAGTGATTCTTTCCATCTCTAGTTTTGGGTCCCAGACCCTTCTCTGCTGGGCAGTGGTGGTCCTTCACCCACTGTAACGAGCAAGATTTTCTCTGATGCTTTCTGTCTCTAAGTTTGGGTCCCAGACCCTTCTCTGGTGATCAGTGATTCCCATTTCCCATTGTAATGAGGCAAATTTCCTCTGATGCTTTCAGTCTCTAAGTTTGGGTCCTAGACACTTCTCTGGTTTCCAATGGTCTTATTCACGCTGCTGGGACGAGGATGTGTTCCCAGGTGTTTCCCACATCAGTGGTTTCCTTTGTGTCCCCACCAGGCCTTCCATACCCCCCTTTTCCATCATGCAGGGTCAGGCACTGTTCTAGTTCTTCCATGGATGGGTTTTCCGCTTTGCTGCTTCCCGGTGACCTCCCCTTCGGCTGGCAGGCTCCCCGGCGTTCCTGCACATCTCCTATATTTGTAGTCTCGTCGTCTCTGTGGGACCCGTCAGTCCACCTGGCCAAGGTTACGCCACTGATCTTCTCTCCAGGTAGCACAGAGGGGTCTGCTCCTGTAAGGTTCCTGATTGAGTCTCGCCAGCTTCTACTGCTCTGCCTGCTTGATATATGATATGATAGTTTATTTATATCGTGCCCATACACAAGTATTTCAGGGACCGACAGGGCAAGGGAGGGGTACAAGGGTGGATAAAAACAATAAAAACAAATGATCTTACTAGGATCACGGCTGCCGACTGCCGACTGCCGTACAGCCTGCTGGTCGAATTATTTGAAAATGGCAGACACAGATTTTGTAACCTTGCCTAGCAGAGCCTTGGGGGGGTCCGGAAGAAGATATTGTTCTGCTGAGAAACATGAAGATCGTACATGCCATTCACAGACCCAAACCACACTTGCACCATTTTCATAGTTTGCTCCTGACGGACAATTACATACTTCTGCCCCTATTCTGCAAAACTGTAAGAGGGGGCGCCAAAGAGAGGTGGTGTGGGAGTTAGGAGTACAAAGGTGGAAGTGCAAGTAAGAGCTTGGTGGTGAGACGAGGAGGTGGTGGAGAGGAGATGGTTGAGGAGAAGAAAGAAGAGTGGAGTGGAGAAAATGGGGAGGTAACAGAAGGGGGAGAGAGTGGGAGACAACAGGTGGAGGAGAGGAGAAGCAAGAAGAAAGAGGACGTGAAAGCTAAGAGAAGATGAGGGGAGGCAGTGGAGTGAAAAGCCAGTAGCAACCCATGCGGCCCAGGGCACAAAATGCTGGGTGGATGAGCTGGCCAAGAACCTAGAATAGCCCAGAGTAGAGAAAGCAGGCCTGCAATTATTCAAGAGGGTAGAGGCGGGAAACCGTTGTGGTCCAACCAGCATAATGTGTAAGGCTCTTAGCTTGCTGGAAGACCTAATGCTACTCGTTGGGGCTGAGGGTGGTACCTTATAGAAAACTCCTGTGGGACCAATACCAGACCTTGACATCAACAAGAACCCAGAAGAATGGTCCTGAAAAGGCCAAGAAAGAAATCCCAGGGAGTGTAAATCGCAGGCTTGTACTTAAGCTCACGACGAGGGTGGAGTTCAATTTCAAGGGCCTTGGAACGTTCGGGAGAACCTGGAACCGGAAGTGCTCAGAGCCTGACCGGAATAGCTCTGAGACACATACACCTCACTGGGATCTTTACAGATATCGAGTTCTCGGTTGATCCACGGTTTACGAGACAACCTAACCACTGAACACGCATCTTCAGACAAACTTTCAGAAAAACCATGATTCCTATAGCAACGGGGAGCAGCCATTGCCAGGAAGCAGGGTCGTCTGTCCACCTGTTTTTCCCGCTCCATCGTCTCTTTCTAATTAAATAGTATGCATTTCTCCTCTTTGGTCGCTCTCCCTTTGTCCCCAAACTGCACAAAAGTTGCGCACAATTAAAATGCGTTCAACTTTTTTGAACCAGGTCTTTGGAACCCTCCCTCCCCCCTCAAGGCGCCCGAGAACATACGGTTATTTGAAAGCCCACACTCCGAACCCAAACGTGAGCGCTGCCTTTCCCCTCTGCACTTGAAAGGAGCCCGGCTCAGCTGCCTCCGCGTTAGCGGCTTTTAATGAACCGCTTGACGGTCCATCGACAGGCCTTAAACGGGTTCAGGAGCGCCTAATTAATAGCCGTCGCTGGCCTGATATAATTAGGTTGTGTTGAGAAAATATGTAAATGCCGGCAGCCGCCGAGGGACCCGGAATCCCAGGCAATCCTGATGCGACGGAACGCAAGGCAAGCAGCAAAATCCATGTTTTTAGAGTAATTGCGGCACCAAATTGGGATTGGAGGGGTCTTGATTGAGAACGAGTTGCGAAAGGTTGCTGTGCATGCACTTTCGTGTCCCATTAGGCCACGCACATCTAACTTGTTTTTTTCTTTAGAAAAGGAAGGCGCTTTGCTGTTTGCGCATGTGCACATATTATAGGAATTAGGCAATACAAGCGAAGATTTCCTTAGATGGCAGGCGCGTAGAAGCTAATGGCTTCGAGGAGGACGAGGCCGCATGGACCTTCCATTAGGGACACTAATCACATGTCGCAGTCCGATACAGTGGTCGAAGTGAGCGGGAACGGTCGGTAACAGAGTTCCACTACTTTTATTTTTTGTGTCAACAGCTCCACTGCTTTCTGCAACCATGTTCACCATTCTGGAACTGCTCTTTCTGAAGTTTAATCGCACTTCTCTACTTTCCCACGGGATATTAGTTACAACTAAAGTGAAATCTGTTTCAACTCAATTGGCTGCCATCCAGCATGGCTGCACCCCTTGAAAAATGTTGCACGTTGCTGCTTCCTTCCTACTCTGTCCACCAGCGGAGTCACAGCTCCACTACTTTTTTTGGTGCACTTCAGGTCTGACCGGTCCACCGGCTGAAAATGCAGTCACAGTCATCTCGGTGAACGCCGCCCCCCTACCAGAGTGGGGGCTAATGAATGACCTAAGGCATGTTCAAGTGTTGGGTGAATCCTTGACCCTTCAATATGCGTGCCACTTGAACCTTAGCCAGCCTCTCCTTCACCTTGCAAGTCCCGGACATGAACCCGAGACTTGCCAGGTGTAATCTGCAGACACCCAGGAGCGAGTCCCCTGTCATCTATTGGCAGAGACTTTTGTGAGTCTGCACCACGGTGTACAAAATATTAGTTAAACCCTCATCAACATCTGTTATGAAAAACAATTCACTCTGGGACATTCCCCACAGAGGATGGGGTAGGCCCTAACAGCACATAGTGTGAATTACACAGCCACAGTAGTGGCTGTGTAGTTATGGTTAAATTGCTAATCCCATAGGAAGAGCACTTTTTGGGTGGCTTATAACTTCGCTCTCCCTGGGCGAATCCTCACCAAACTTTGCAAAAAATGTATATGGCCCACTCTGAATTTGTTTTGCAAAGTTTGGTGAGGTTTGGTCCAGGGGGGGCAAAGTTATAGGGGGGGTCCCAAAATAAAAAATTTTCCCATGGACTGAATGGGGAAAAAACTTTGCGCACGCCTACAGCCCAAAATGCTGGACGGATTTTCACCAAATTTACGGCAGGAGCAGCGGCTTGGTCCCGAAAGCGTGCTTTTGTAAATTTGATGAAAATCCGTCCAGTAGTTTATTTTAAAACGATCAAAAAGTAGGTGTCAAAAAATGAGTGATATCTATGTCCGCTCCGCGGACACACTTCCCTGTTCACTCCGCGGAAGGACACCAATTGGCTAATCGGCTCGCGTCATGTCCGCGGACATGTGACGCGTTCGCTGATTGGATGGTGAAGAGCGTGAAGTGCTTCAGATTGTTCCGATGCGCCCGCCATCTTGGATCCGCCGACAGCGCGGCGGTGACCAGAGGGAAAATGCAGTTTTGGGGAGTGTTTTGTTGTGCAAGAGTGCTTGGGGAGGTTTGGGGAGTAAGAGATGGGTCAAACTCTGTATTTGTTTAGGTGGCAGGTGCTACTGATGTATCCGCCATGCGTACGCTGTCCTGGATATCTGTAATTAGTGAAAATGAGAGGTGTCCTAAGGACATTATTTCTGTCCGTGCTGTCCACAGGCAAGTTGAAACTGTTCTAAAGACACGCGCGGTGTCCACGGACATAAAAAATGCCTATATGCCACAGTTAAAATGTTTGATTCTATGGGTGTGATATGCTGTGGTGGTTGTGGCCAGGGCCTAGAGTCTTGGGTGCATGAAGGCCATGCACCCAAGACCGAAGTTATATGCACTGAAGTTATCAGACACCATGGGTGGCTTGTAACCTTGCTCTCCTTGGATGAATCCTCACTAAACTTTGTAAAAAGTGTGATATGGGTGCGCCCATATAGACAGTTAAAA
Organism: Ambystoma mexicanum; assembly: GCF_040938575.1. Taxonomy (NCBI): domain Eukaryota; kingdom Metazoa; phylum Chordata; class Amphibia; order Caudata; family Ambystomatidae; genus Ambystoma; species Ambystoma mexicanum. The sequence goes on from NC_090929.1 coordinate 1,625,749,259, forward strand.
TGTTTGATTCTATGGGTGTGATCTATGGGTCTGATATGCTGCGGTGTTTGTGGCCAGGGCCTTGAGTCTTGGGTGCATGACCACAGGTACCACCCCAAGCCCCACCTAGTAGCATTGGGTCTTCCAGCATACATCACACCCATACAATCAAATATCTATTACATATTTGCAAATCTACAATAGTTATATGCGCTGAAGTTATAAGCCACCTAGTAGCATTGGGTTTTCCAGCATAGATCACACCCATAGAATCAAATATCTATTAAATATTTGCAAATCAACAGTAGTTATATGCGCTGAAGTTATAAGCCACCATGGGTGGCTTATAACTTTGCTCTCCCTTGATACATTTTCACCAAACTTTGCAAAAAGTGTGATATGGGTGGGCCCATATAGACAGTTAAAATGTTTGATTCTATGGGTGTAATCTATGGGTGTGATATGCTGCGGTGGTTGTGGCCAGGGCCTGGAGTCTTGGGTGCACACCCATAGATCACACCCATAGAATCAAATATCTATCAAATATTTGCAAATCTAAAGTTGGTGGTCTGTTTGATTTGTATAGTTTGTATGTGAAGTTTTGGCTACGTCATGTCATTAAGATTGTAGAGTTTGTTAACAAGCAGTGCAGTATAACATATCCATGGAAGTAAACTTTTTGTATTGTGGTGTATGGTTAGATTTTTGCTTCAATGGTTCTGTTATGCAGCAGTATTATGCGTTCTATTAGAATATACTTTCAGCTATTTTCGACCCTCATATTTAGTAGTTTACAAACCAGTGTACTGTGCAATTTGCTCAGTTTCTGTGTTTGTTTTTCAAATCATTGGGTGTGTGGGAAAAAAAATCAATGTCGGATAAAAAAAACCCTTTTTTTTGTTATGCTACAGTCTATTTGTTTGTTTTCAGTGTTCACTTGTTGTTTCTGGCTAATGTCCTATCTGTTGGCTTGTTGCAGATCTTTGGAGCAGTTAGATACCTGTTGGCATATTCTAACTGTCTATTGTTTGTGATAATTTAGTGGTATTGATTTATCTGTTTGGTTGTTGCAAAATCTTGGGGCAGTTAGATACCTGTTGGTGAATTCTAACTGTTTATTTCTTTATATAATTTCTTGGTATTCATTTATCTGTTTGGTTGTTATAGAATCTTGGGGCAGTTAGCTACCTGTTGGCGTATTCTAACAGTTTATAGTTTTTTAATTGAAGTTTTGTTAATGTTTAAGTACAGATTAGTTATTACATTTTGGTTTTAAGAAGATTAACGGGCCGATTCATGTAATAAATGTGCACTGAAAAGGGGAGCGCAAGCGTGAAAATCGCAGCGCAAGCATGAAAATCGCAGCGCACGCGTGCCAAAGCCGCGCACATCGATTCATGGAATTCAGTGCACGTGTAAATCCTGGGATTTGCGCTAAATTCGTGGGTGGCGCACGCGGGCACACACATCATTAAACGGCGCGCACTACGTGCACAGGGAAAGCACACATAGCGCAGTGCACACAACAAAAGTGGGCGTAACACGGGGCATAACACGCAGAATGGGGAACAACGTGTGGAAATGTGGGCGTCACGGGGGAAGCACAGGAGGTAAATGCTCACAACGCCCACACGCGCGTTAACAACACGTATTCATGGAATCGAACAAGGGAAAGGTGTGCGCCAAAAAAGACGCGCTAATCCGGAAACACGTAAACCAGCAGGAAGCAGGTGTAAGCGGCCCCGCGCAGCATAAAAGTGCGCGCAAACAACAAACAAGCTCAGACGCTACGATGAATATACCGTTCCTTGCAGCAGTGGTCGTGGGACACCTCAGGAGGAGGAGGATAGCCATGCCCCACATTTCTTTACCCAGGACCAGCCTTTTTGGGATGCCTGATGACCAGGTGTATGGGAGGTACAGGTTTCCACCACACATAATCCTAGACCTGGTGAGGGAGTCGGAGGATGACCTCACATCACCGACCCTGTGCTCACAAGCACTGAGCCCCTTGCAAAAGGTGCTCAATGTACTGCACTTCTTGGCTACTGGTTCATTTCAGAGGACAAGTGCCATAGTGGGGGGGGGGTCTCACAGGCCACGCAGTCACGCTGCCTACACCAGGTGTTGGCAATCATCACTGCGTTCCTCTCAGTCCGCAGGCACATACAAATGCCCAGAACACCTGCAGAAAGACAGGCTGTTGTCCAGCAATTGTACAGGGTGGCAAACTTCCCCAAAGTCCTAGGTGCCATTGAATGCCCCCACGTGGCTCTATGTCCACCCAGGGCCACTGAGCACATCTATCGGAACTGCAAGCACTGGCATTGCATCAACGTGCAGGTTGTATGTGATGCCAAGGGAATCATCACCTCAGTATATGCCAACTATCCAGGGTCCAGCCATGATAGTTTCATATTCAGAATGTCACCCCTAAACCGGGACCTGGAAGCTGGCCGGCATGGCGACACATGGCTAATTGGTGAGTATAAATGCCTCTGCACATGCATGCATGTCAGAAACTGAGAAATGGGAAAACCCCACTAATGACAACCATTATCACCTCCCCATGGGACAATGCCTACCCTCTGAGCACCTACATGATGACGCCAATTCAAAACCCCACCACACCACCCAAGGTAAGATACAACACAGCCCATATTGCAACCCGGGGCATAATGGAGCGCACATTCGGTGTGTTCAAGGCCCATTTTTCGCTCCCTTGACCGCTCTGGTGGGCAGCTGCTATATGCGCCCCCAGTAGTGTGCAGGATCATAGTGGCAGCATGTGTCCTGCACAATGTTGCAACCCGCCGGGGCGTGCCAGTGGACATGGTGGTGCCCCCACATCCCCAACTACATGGCTGGCCGCTGCGCATTGGGAGGTGAAAGGGCACGTGGTGAGGCAGCCCGTACCCAGCTTGTGGCAAATTACTTCACCTAAAATCCAACCCCTACGGAGTGCACACAGGTCTGGCACATACCAGCTGACAATCAATGATGATGACAAAAGGGACAGTCAACAGTCACAACCATACCAGCCTGAGATTGTTCACCTGGAAGTGTTACATTGTGTGCATCCCTACCTACTTAAAAACACCCAATGCTGTGTCACAAAAAGACACACATTCATGCAGCAGGAATGACTACACCCTTGCAAAATACCACATCAAAATAGTACCATGTCACCCAACCACTCCCCATCTCAGCGACCCAACACACCATGCCATGGAATGCAATGTGATAGCAACCAAACTAATGCACAACACATGACACAAGTGTCACAAAGTGCACTGTACATAATGTAAACAGGCCACAGAAAATATGCGCTCAGCAATCAATAAGAAACAGCACACATGAACAAATACTTACCAGCAACACAAAACATCAGTTCAGGATGAAACCGTGTCAATATATGACAGTAAAAAATTGAAGTAGTGCAAGTCTCACAACCTGACTAAATAGCACATCGACCCTTTCCAACTGCAGAGTGTTGCTGTCAGGCAAATGTCTCAGTGTACTGCATACAACATGAACTGCATCTGCAAAGGAGACAACCTTGTGAAGACTTGAAGAACCTACATGTAAATAAGGAGAAAGACATGGATGCACAAGCACATATCAATACACCATGCAGTGTAGAATCCAACAACAATCCCCACTAGAATGTACACACAGTTTTGACTACAGACTGCCCACACAACTCATGGGAGCCCAATGTCACTGTGTAAGTTACTGTCACTTGGTCACACCCTTTGCAAGCCCATGGAAAGGGGAAGCAGGAGGGGTATGTGTGTCAGGAAACCAAGCATCTAACCCAAAGACAGGACAAGCCTGCATGTGCCCAGCTGGAATACACAGTGGATGCCCATGGGAGCCACAGAAAGCAACACACTGTAAAAAAAATATATGCAAAAAATCAAAAATGGCCACGTGTGGACCGGGGGCGGTGCACCCAGGAGGTTCGAGGTACAGGGTGCACCTCAACACCCACATGCGTGGATGTTGAGAAAAAAAAAATACCTCCATGGGTTCATGGCCTGCATGGCTACGCTACAGTGGGAGAACTGCTGTTGCTCTCTTCACCCTCTGCTGCTACATCGGGAGGTGGCCGTGATATGGGAGGCAGCCCACGCAAAGCCCTGGTATGTCCTCCATGGCAGCAAGCATGTGGGTCTGGAAGGTTTGGTTCTGCAGGATGATGGTACGGAGATCCCCATGCAGCACCTCACGGGTTGCCCGCATTTTTGCCTGCATGGCCTCGCGTGATGCCCGGATCTCCGCACGGGTTGCCTGGAGCTCAGCTGAGAGTGAACGTGTGAGCTGCTCCAGCTGCTGTTCTGACCTAAAATTCCGATAAGCCTCAAGTTCACCGAGAGTATCTCTGAGGAACCCATGTTCTAACCTCTGGGCTTCCCTGTGGGCCTGTGACTCTACAGATATGGCTTAGCGCAGAGCCTCCAGTCCAGCCTGTCGGTCCCTGTTGGACGCCAACATGTACTTCCTGTGTGAGTGGCAAATGGAGTCTGTTGCCTACTGCTGGAGCTCCATCTGCCTTTCAGGGGGGAGAATGGAAGTGGCCACCCTATCCATTGCCTGAGCCATCATTTCACACAATGCTCCCTGTTGTGCTGCAATACTGTATATGGAGTTCTCCAACACTGTATTGCCTGGTGGCGCACGGCCACCGCGTTGATGGGCACCACAACTGTTTGGGGCAAGGCGATCTGCACCTTGCTGTGCTGGCACTGCCTGAGGCTGCAGGACTGCATTCCTCCTTTGATCTGCTGGCCCAGAAACAGGAGCAAATATTGGGGAGTGTGACCCTGCATCCGTAACCGCCAAAGGCGGACTTACCAACACTGAAATCCCCATAGAGTGGTCTACCCCTGGTGCAGGTGGGTTGGACAGAACAGCATCCCTGCCAGAAACATTCACCTGCGACGGCACATATGTCTCACTGTCCGATTCAGCACCTGATTCATGGAGGTCTGCAGAGGTGTACCCAGAGACACCCTGGAGAGCATGGTTTGTAGGACAAATGGGTTTTCACCCACCGACACCCCACGTCCTACAGTGGTGCCCGGTTGTGGCTGAGATTCCTCCTGGGTCTGCACCATCTCCTCCTCCTCAACAGCATCAAGTGTGTCATCACCTGCAAAAACATGAAAGATAACAAATGGAAACAGGCATGAGTACCATAGCACACACAAAGGCCTGACGAGGCAGAGATCCAGTACATACATCACACATGTCCCGCATGACTATAACCATGGCATGTATGCACTGTCAATGAGTTGGAAGGGGAGGCAAGAAGCAGACACCGAGGACTCCAAGATGGAAAAGCAACACATGTGCTGCATGCTGGATAGCACTGGCATCACACATTAGCCTGTGAGTGGCATGTCCAATACACATACATGACACATGCCAGCACACAGATGGCACGTAGCATAGCCATGGTACATTTAACAAGTACAGCCATATGGTAGGAAATCAGTACTGTCACCCATCCATGTGAGATGGACATCATGAGATACAACATGCAAAATAGTGTGACAAAACACACATGTGCCACACGCTGCTACAGATCCAGTGTTCAATTGTAGAGTGATGGCAGGCAGATGGATACATCAATGGTTGGTCACTTCAACATGACAGAAGACAACAGTCATGTTCAACATTCAAACAGGACCCGAAATGATTGTGTGGAGCCCATTACTCAATCAGCCTCAATGGTTAAATCATTCCCATAACAAGGTAATAAATGTGGGCCATTGTGGGTAAAATCTATGACAGAAGCATTTGTGTCAGTAGGGCAGAAAAATGCGTCGTAAAAATGGCAAGGATTGAAACAATCAGGCGGAATGAACAGGAAAACATTTTGAACAATGTTGTTGCAAGATGACAGTTGAAGGGCAACTGCAGTAATCTGGTGCAAAGTGGCTACTGTGGTCAGAAGGGATACTGTCATACCCAAACCCAAGGCTGGGGGATGGTTTGGAGGAACCACATGGGTGACCCATACCAGTCATGACTACACACCCTCACCTGGCACTCAATCAGAACACATCACCCAAGCAACATACACATGGATTACACACACATGCATGGGCACTCACTGGACAATGCTTCAAGATCTGGTAGGTCTCCCATGGCTCATATCTGTTCCTCTGTGACGAAGGTTCCAGCGACAAACTCATGTTCAGTGAGTTGGTCATCCTCTGGTGGAGACCCATCGCCAGTCACCAGAGTAGAGGCTTGACTAGAAGCCAGCTTGTTCTTTGCTCTGCGTTTCAGGTCATTCCACTGCTTGTAGCAATCATCAACTGTGCGCCTCACAAATCCAAGGGCACTAATGTGGTCCACGATGGTCTGCCATTGGGCCCAACGTTGAGCAGGTGTAGTCTTGCACCCTGCAGTCACCACCATTTCACTGCTATGTGCCAACACATAGGCCACAAGTGCATTTAGTTCAGCGTCATTGAAGCTAGGCTTCCTTGACGTGCCGGAGTGTGTAGCCATGTCTGGGGTCCCAGCCTGTAGCACATCTTCTTGGAAGGTGGTGCGGATCCTGAGTGGCTTACGCCACTCTGGTTGGTAGGGGCAGAAGCGCAGATGGACTGGGTACTGTAAGTTTGCGAAGGCACAATGACCAAAGGTCTCAGTGCAGGCATTGGCTGCAGGGTGGTGTTGGCAGGACCAACGTCGGTGTGATGGACTGGGGCCGACACTTTCCCGGCTGAGAGACTCAGAGCTGGGGTGGATTGAGCTGCAGCTGCCCCTGCAGCCTCCTCACCCTGGCTACTTGCGGCAGCAGATGATATTGCTGCCCCAGATCCACGTGGCCTGGTGACAGCAACTTTCACCGCCACACGTGGCTTAGACTTGGTGACCTGGAAGTCAGCCTGGGAGTCATCCTGTGCCGGTTCAGTTGACAATATGGGCCGGTTTAACAAGGGCTGAGCTGGGATGGTGTCAGCTACATTTCCCACAACCATTTGGGGGGGGCATAGGTGGCCCTGATTGGTCCTCCACACACTGCCCACTTGGACCACCCTGCACATCCTGGCCACGTCCCCTATCGCGCCCACCTTTTGGAGGTCGGCCACCTTTGCCTCCCTTACTGCTTGGTCGCCTCCCAACCATGGCACTGATGTTGTTGTGCGTATGGGAGTTGCAGTAAACAATTTTCCTGGGCAATTGGGGTGAAAGGGGTAGGGTACTAGATGGTATTCGTACCCTAGTGCTCTAGCAAGGCTGTCTGTGACCCCTGGGGGAAGATGACGGGTCACACAACGCACAGGCACCCCGAAAACAATATCAAATGTGCACGCAACCCCTGGTAGACCACGTACGTGGAAAAATGAACCCGCACTACGCCATGGCACCCAGAAACACAGAAATAGGCGTACGTGTGATATACACAGCCTACAATGACCTCTGAAGGGGTATGCAACACACGGGGGCAACCACAGTTGGAAAATAGGTGCGCGACTCACCATCTGCCTGCAAAAAGAACATGAAAAAGACGCGCGAGTGCACGTTGGCAACACCCCCGCCAAAAGAAGAAATGAAAGCAGTCTGAGGAAACAGGGAGTACAAACTGTAACCATTGTGAAGTAATCGCGTGTGAACCGACAAGAAGTACAAGAATCACCCGCTCACTCTCCACAAATAGCACGTACGAGAAAATGGCATCATACGCGTGACTTTTGAGCCACCCCACACGTGCAATGTCACTTACGCGCGTACGTGCTAAGGCCCTTTCCTCAGATAGCACGCTGATGTGCAGTTTTCTCACATGCTGATTCAGTATGCACCACCAGTGTTGTGGGAAAGGCCCGTGCGTGTAACGTCACAGACACGCTTATGCGCTAAGGGCCTTTCCTCGAATTACACGCTAACATGCAGTTTTTTCACGTGCCAAATCACTCCGTATCAAGCTGGCCACGCAACAACACACGGAAGACCACGCTCCTGCCCAGAATGCCGAATTACTGCCCCCCCAGAGCCCCGAGCACGCTCCCACCTGCCATCTGCTGCTGCCTGCCTACCTGCTGGCCACGTGCGCTGCTATTTGGTGCCTGCACGTCAGCCATCTGCAGGGGTCCAGTTGCTGTGACCACCCCTGCTGGAACAGAAGACTCCCGACTGGAGTACCATCTTGCTCCACAGCCCAGCCCCAGGACCTAGTTGCCCACCCACACCTGCCTCGGGGGTTGCCATGTCAGACACAACACCATCTGGCACCACTGGCAACCCCCAGCCAGAGAGGCAGAGGGCTACCAGCCAGAGAGGCAGAGGGCTACCAGCTTCAGTGCTGCAGAAGTTGGTATCCTGGTGGAGCAAGTCCTGGGGCATTATGATGCCCTCTTTGGAAGTTCACGCGCTGACAATGAAGGACGGAAGAGGATCTGGGCGGACATCGTGGCTGCCATCAACGTGGAGGAGTTGGAAGCCCGCGACTTGCAACACGTCCGGAAGCGCTGGGACGACTTCAGGTCCAGGACCCTCAGCAAGGCCCGGCGTCTCCTGAAGGCAAAGCATGCAAAGGGGCACCAGGTCCACCTTACCAACATGCAGGTGAGGGTCCTGGAACGCATACACCCAGCGCTCCACATCCAGGTCCTTGGGAGGCAGAACCGTCCTGAGTCGAGCAGTAAGTGTGCATGCGTACTGTTTGGATGCTATTTTGAAAGACAGATTTTTCAGCCTGTCTCAGCTTTAAATCCTCTCCAAAGTGAATCCTTTGTGCCAGTTGAATTTAGTGATTCCAGGATCTGCACATGGAGTGCCTATATTGTGGCTGAAATAATATGTGGACCAAAGTAGCAAGTAGTATAGTTGGTACTCCAAAGGTGTGCGATCACCAGAAAAGAATTTTTCACCAGTCGGTTTTTCAAAGTAATTAGATTTTATTAATTTAATATTTTTTTGGATTACTCCATGTACTTGTTCCATACATTTGAATCTTTAGTTCCATCCTTACAACATGAGTTTATCTCCCTTATCTCCCAACACGTGTTTCCCCATAGCTTTAGCTATGGTTCCTCAGGAGAGATTCCTTGTTTTAGTTTTCTTAACCTTGATTGTTATTTTTAGTTAATTTTTCTCATTCACTTTTATCAGTATATTCCAATCTTTCCTCTGGAATCTTTTGTTTAAGTTAGAGCATTTCCCTCTCCGAAGTACGATTGCCTCGATTCATCCCTAGTGCATGTTGAGGTGTGCTAGGTGTGTGCAGGTTGCACATATGTCTTGGAAGGCCCATGTATGGATGTGTATGTACAGGGACATGAGCCTGCCGCATGAGAGTCCAGTCATGTGTGAGGCACATCAACGGTGTATGAGTACAAAAACATTATGGGCAAATGCATGTTGGGGTGCACACATGTTTACATATCTGTGTATGTACCATGGCATGGTTGGGGTGTGACACATGGATGCGGGTTCCACCTTCATGTACGTGCATGGTGTACATGTGTGTGTGAGGGAATTTGACATGTGAGCCACTGTGATACACCATGGATGCATGTGACACTGACATGTAGGAGGATGATTGGCAGATGTGACATGGATGCCGAGGATTTCACTGCAACAGGTGGTGTAGATGTACAGATGCATGTATTTCTGGTGGCGTGTGTGCATGTGTTTGCCAATCCCTGTGTTGCATGTGACGTCAGGCTAACCTTCGGATGGTCATGGTGTTGCATGTGTATGGATGGTGCTGGCTGCTGCAACATTCCTGTTCGTTTGCACATGTGTGTCACTTGAAATGATATGTGCATTGGGGAGTGTGATGCCATGTGTGAAGTTTGAGACTGCCACTCATCTGCAACTGTCATGTGTGTATCAGACCATTGTACAGTGCCCGGTTGCCTGTGTTCTGTCTCTACCTGTCTGCAGCATCAACTGATGAAGAGGGCGGAGACGGTGCTGTGGAGCACCAGGCAGGGATACCACCGCCAGCCGGAGAGGCAAGGCCCAGCTCCCCTCCCAGGTTGCCATCTCGTCGGGGAGTGAGGAGTCTGGTGCCGCCTCCGCGGCCGCAGCTGGCGGGGGTAGGTCCAAGAGGCGGAGGTCGGAGGTGGACTCCTCGGCAGCAGAAGGGGCAGCTGAGACCCCACAGGGGCCTACGGAGGAAGATGGCACAGAGTCATCCAGGTTGGTGGGGGGTTAGGTTGGGGAGGAGGCCGTGGAAGTCACACACACAGGGCCTCGAGGGGGGATTCCACTGGTGCCAGTGGTGCAGTCCAAGGGCAGGGACAGGAGGCAGCACAGGCCACCGCAGAGGTGCCTGTGTGTAATCCTGTTCCCGATCCTGTGACTGCATCATCCGGCACTAGAAGGGATGCCTTCGTCCAGACCCCTTTTCAGGGAGGGGATAGCCGCACAATAACTGGCCTTCCTCTCCCTGTGGACGTGGCAATCCGGGACCGGCTTGAGCCTGTCCTGGGTGGGGTGGCGTTGCGTGTTCGTGACATTCGGAATGACGTGTGGGGTTCTCGTGAGGACAGCGCACGTCATTTTGAATTTCTCGAAGACTGCATCAACCTACTGGGCGGGGACACCAGTGCTGGGTTCATCCGTGTGCTGGAGATTCTGCCGACCTCCTCCTCAGCTGAACACATTATGTGCCGGTCGTCCTCCGGGCCATGTTCCTGCCCAACTGTCACCTGGGCACCCTGTGGAGCTGTCCCTGACCCAGCGGCCAGGCTGGTGGAGGACACATGCCTGCCACAGTCGGGAGTCAGAGGTCCAGCAGGAGTGGCCACCCCAACAACTGGACCCCAGCAGGAGGATGACATGCAGGCAACAAGGGGCAGGGCACATGCACGGCAGCAGCAGGCTGAAGGTGGGAGCGATGATGTCTCGGGGCCAACAACATCAGAGGGACAGGCATCGGCCAGAGGGCAGGAAGACCCTGGATTGGGATTGTCTTCCGTGTGACATAGCTTGGGCCAGCAGATAGATGAGGAGCGGCGGCGGGTGGAAGAGGCTCGGCTCACAATGGTCAGGGCGGAGAACTCCATGCGGAGGGCGCTGAGGTGGGCCAAGTGCCTCGAGGCAATTCGTAGGGAGTTGGAGTTGAACATGGCATCGTCCTTGCGAAACCTCAGGGCCATGGAGGAGGCCTGCCTCCAGAACATAGACGAGGAGTTCGATGATGCCCTGGCCCGGGAAACCGTAAAGTGAGCAGTCGGCTTAGCCCGTCGCCATTGTATATAGTTTGTAATGTTAGGATTCATTTTCGTTTTGCTTTATTTTGAGGTGATTGGACTATGCCCCACACTTTTGTATATAGTTATTTCCTAGGTAGTTTTTTTGGATAGGTTTCATTTCTTTCGTTGGGCTCGTGGACCCTGGATTAAATCGTTGTACATAGTTGAACAGTGGATTTACAAGAGAATTTTATTTCTTTACTCAGTATGGATCAATGGATTTTACAATTTGTGTTTCCTTTGGATTTGCTTTGGTGGACGGAGAGTTTGGACACATTTTCTTTTGGATCACTTTGGATTGGTTCTTCATATGTTTTTTTTATTCTATTTTAGACATACATTTCATTTCATGTTTGAAATATTTTTCATGCTTTCATTTAATTTCATTCATTTTGTTCATAATACATTTTGATTTATTACTTCTATGTGTGGTATTCGCTCATTGGGTTATTGCATGTGAAAATGTGGATTTACACAATCACTGGCACCCAGGGTGTGTGTGTGAGGGACATGTATTGATGTACATAGTTGAATTGTTTGTGTCATGAAATAGCCATTTCAGTGTGGGGTGGATTGAGGACTTGATTGCCTCTCAAGACTGGGGTGGCGTGCTGTGGGATTTTGGTGGACATGAGGCCCATGATTGTGCATCTTTATGAGGTGTTGGGGGGGACATGAGTCGGGGCCTGCTGACAGGTGCCTGTCAATGCTGGGTGGGTGGGGGTGCAGGGAGACATGAGTCGGGGCCTGCTGACAGGTGCCTGTCAATGCTGGGTGGGTGGGGGTGCAGGGGGACATGAGTCGGGGCCTGCTGACGTGACCGTCAATGCTGGGTGGGTGGGGGTGCAGGGGGACATGAGTCGGGCCCTAACCGTCAATGCTGGGTGGGTAGAGGTGCAGGGGGACATGAGTCAGGGCCTGCTGACAGGTGGCCGTCAATGCTGGGTGGGTGGGGGTGCAGGGGGACATGAGTCAGGGCCTGCTGGCAGGTGACCGTCAATGCTGGTGGGTGGGGTTGCAGGGGGACATGAGTCGGGGCCTGCTGGCAAGTGCCTGTCAATGCTGGGTTGGTGGGGGTGCAGGGGGACATGAGTCGGGGCCTGCTGGCAGGTGCCCATCAATGCTGGGTGGGTGGGGGTGCAGGGCGACATGAGTCGGGCCTGCTGACAGGTGCCCGTCAATGCTGGGTGGGTGGGAGTGCAGGGGGACATGGTTCGGGGCCTGCTGACAGGTGACCGTCAATGCTGGGTGGGTTGGGGTCTAGGGGGACATGAGTCGGGCCCTAACCGTCAATGCTGGGTGGTTAGAGGTACAGGGAGACATGAGTCGGGGCCTGCTGACAGGTGCCCGTCAATGCTGGGTGGGTGGGGGTGCAGGGGGACATGAGTCAGGGCCTGCTGGCAGGTGCCTGTCAATGCTGGGTGGGTGGGGGTGCAGGGGGACATGAGTTGAGGCCTGCTGGCAGGTGCCCGTCAATGCTGGGTGGGTGGGGGTGCAGGGGGACATAAGTCAGGGCCTGCTGGCAGGTGTCCGTCAATGATGGGTGGGTGGGGGTGCAGGGGGACATGAGTCGGGGCCTGCTGACTGGTTCCTGTCAATGCTGGGTGGGTGGGGGTGCAGGCGGACATGAGTCGGGGCCTGCTGGCAGGTGCCCGTCAATGCTGGGTGGGTGGGGGTGCAGGGGGACATGAGTCGGGGCTTGCTGACAGGTGCCCGTCAATGCTGGGTGGGTGGGAGTGCAGGGGGACATGAGTCGGCCTGCTGACAGGTGACCGTCAATGCTGGGTTGGTGGGGGTGCAGGGGGACATGAGTCGGGCCCTAACCGTCAATGCTGGGTGGGTAGAGGGGCAGGGGGACATGAGTCGGGGCCTGCTGACAGGTGCCCGTCAATGCTGGGTGGGTGGGGGTAATGGGGACATGAGTCGGGGCCTGCTGACAGGTGCCTGTCAATGCTGAGTGGGTGGGGGTGCAGGGGGACATGAGTTGGTGATCACTAGTGCAAGGTGACATATGGGCTAGCTGGGGGGAATGCCCATGGTGGATGGGATGCCTGCGGGACATGACCAGGGGTGCAGGGTAGTCCCCTGTGGTGTGGGCTGCCTGTAGGGGCTGGGGAGGGGGTAGAGGGCACACCTGGGAGGACCCACACTGCCAATTCACATGTGAAACTCCCCGCGCACCCCACTGAATTCACGTACCCCGCTCAGACAGCGAAATCGCGTGTGAAACTCTCCACGCACCCCAGAAATACACGTACCCCGCTTGCCCAAGGCCTATCGTGTGTGAAACTCCCCGCGCACCCCACTGGATACACGTACCCTGCTCTGCAAGCAAAATCACGCGTGAAACCCCCCGCGCACCCCAAAAATACACATACCCCGCTCACCCAAGGCCAATCGCATGTGAAACGCCCCGTGCACCCCACTGGATACACGTACCCCACTCTGCAAACGAAACCGCGTGTGAAAGTACCTGCGCACCCCTCAGAATACACGTACCCCGCTCAGACAGCGGAATCGCATGTGAAAGTACCCACGCACCCCTCAGAATACATGTACCCCGCTCTGCAAGCGAAATCACGTGTGAAACTTCCCGCGCACCCCAGAAATACACATACCCCGCTTGCCCAAGGCCTATCGCGTGTGAAACTTCCCGTGCCCCCCAGAAATACTCGTTCCCCGCTCGCGCGATTGCAGTGTAGCGGCCCTGTTAGCTGGACCAGGGTTAGCACGGCCCTTTGCGCTGCATTGGGGATTTCAATAGTTTTTCCTTGCGCAGGGGGAGTTCTTGGGGGCGTAACTGGCGCTGCGGGATGTTCTCTGCACCAGCGCTCAAAATGGCTTGGCAATTCCATGACTACGCGGTGCGCCAGAATGCTGTTTAGCGCACACGGCTGGCGCACGCTCCATCTCTGCGCTGCTCGCGTGCGCTGCTTCTGCGCTGAAATCTATGAATTACCCTGCACATAAGCGTTTGTAAGATTTGCTGGTAATCTCTGCTTTAGAGTAATGGTACTATCATTAAATTCAAACCATCCACATTTCTTTTTGATATATGCAGTGTAGTGACCTGCATTGGTTGTGGCTCCTGCATGGTAGATTATCCCTATTGTTGTGAAGGTTTTCTTACCAAGTGATACTTGACCATGTGTGAATCCAGTCAGCTTGCAGTTGTTTTTGGTACCATCTGCATTGTAACGTAGAAGCATAAGCATTACGTATTTACTATGTGTTTGTATTAGTAAGGTGGAGCGATTATTTGAATTGCAGATAGTACATAATCTACCATGGTTTGCATTTTGTACAAGTTGCTGAAATGGAACGTATTCACAATTAGGTATGGATACATACACGAAGCGCTCATTAGTGATTTGTTCCTGTATCACATTGCTGCACAGAGTGCAGAGAGTTTCCACATGTAAGAAATCTGGAAGATTTCATTTATAGGTATGTTTTTGTTTTCCAGTACTTGTAGTAAGTTCACTAGAAATTCTTGTGGATCTTCTTGTGAGTTTATAGTGAATTTTACCATTCCAGCACAGTAGTCCAATTCTTGTCTTATTCCATGAACACATGTTGTCAGGATTATTTGTTGCGTTTCTATGAAGTTCTAACATTTGCAAACACAATTGGTCTGTTCTGTGTAAGTAAATGTTATCAACAATTGGTGGCAATTGAAATAGAATATTCATTGCTACATTTGCCTAGCAACTTACACCAGTAATATTTGAAAATTAGAATGGACCAGATAGTTCTGTGTCCAAGTCATTTTTTCGGAGTGTGTGTTGCTTCTTTGAAGAAATACTGTGGAATCAGAAAAAATACAATATTACGGCTGTTACACCGAGCAGAGGAAAATACACCGACACGGGCTTATAAAGATTCCCAGAATCTTTATTACAAAACTGAACAGTATTCAACAAAGAACACAAATAGCTATTTGGCCGTCAATACATCACAGAGACCACTAGCAGGTCCAATATGAGCAGTGAGGGAATTTCCTAGCTGGACATTGGTGCTTTTATACAATTTGTAAAATGATGTCCAGCCCCCTTACACGTTAATCATGCACTGGGCTAGGGTCGCGCCAGGTTCACTTTCCTAATTTACATATCTCGTGCATGCGGTTTACTTTTCGATACATTTACTAACACACTCCACTATTCTTCAATTTAACATTTACACTCTTTATATATTGCTTTAATACAGACCAAACAATGTTACGCATATTATATTTGGATAGCCTTACTGTTCTTGTATACTTGTAGTTTAACATTGCTAATTCAAGTAATCCCCTGCTCTGAGGTCAACAAAGGACAAGGTCTACATGACCCTAACATGTAGCCTGAAGGCAGGTTAGACATCAACTTCCCTACAGAGGTTGGAGAGGTTAAAGCAAGAACAAGGACACACGAGACGGCCATTTTATATTACAGGGTGACATTGTACAAAACCCCAAAATCGCGGTTTCTAACCTAAAATGGATGCTTGATTCAAGATGGTGGCTTACATCAATTTCTAAGGTCAAGATCTTGCCACAGAGAGTTATTCGCGTACAATTTTCAAGCAACTTGGCGTAGGCCAATATACATGCAAATCATTTGTAATAAGAGGCATAATTTAATATCCGGTTTGACAAACCCTCCTTTTGGCCTATGCCAAGTGCTAATACTATTTCTGATTTGATTGCAAGTAACTCCATGCGTCATCGTCCAGACACCCCGAATCATTGTCGGACATATCTGTTGCCATTAGGTCTGATACCAGAGTTTCCTTCAACACATACTCTTTGGAGAGCTTCTTTGGGGCGTATATTTTATTCCCTAATACGCTTGTTGCTTGCGTGTAACATCCCCCTAATACTGAGCATATACCAGGGAGACACTGTATTCAACAACAAAGAAACAGAAAACCTCCCAAGATAATCAGTAGGGCCGAGAACAACTTCCATCCCCATGACCGTAGGAGGTCCCAAACCATGTACCAAGTTCCCAATTTCCCTCAGGAACATGTACTTCTGAACTAAGGACATGTAGATTTTTGATCGCCCTAAAGATCGTTGGAGAGGAGTCTGGAACGTAAACGCAGCAAGCGGACGCCACTAATTTACATACTCCTCCTCGCTCTGCCAGGATGACATCTAATGCCATCCGGTTCTGAAGAGCCACTAATCTTATCGCTCTCTGCTCTAGCGTCATATTATAGAGTATGTCAGTGGTCCGATTGATGGTTCCCTCCAACACTCTCGCTAGTCCCCTAATATCTTCTGAATTCGTAATTTGCCCAAAAAATGGTACAAAAGATTTCATAATATCTCCTAAAGTTTGCGCCGGAGTATCCCCTTTTACACCTCGTCGTGGATGAGTCTTTGAAATTTCTGTAGTACTGGCAATAAATACCCCAGGTAATAGAATCCCTAAATAACAGGTTCCTTGCCAATCCCTGGGCAACCACGGAAATGCCACATTACCGCAAACAAAATAGACAGGTTCGCCTACGTACAGAGGTCTGTTTTCACTAGTCAAATTCGCAACGTTGGCGCACTTTCTAAAATTATCCATTGACCGTGTTCCATTCCTCTGTATGCAGAAGGATACTGAATCGGGGCTGTGATTAACAGAATAAGATGGAGGCGTGGCATCCTTATTGCCTATGGGAGCCATTTTGAAAGAGATTAAAGACTGAAAAGGACAGGACAATCTATCAGAGGGCCTAACAGAAGCAACGTTTGGCTTGCTTCTATTTGCAAAAAGCGAGCATCCGAGGGGCATCAAAACATTCTTTTCAAAACTATTTAAATTTGTACCATCAAAGTTCCCTGAAATGCTGTCATTCCATCGACCAAAAAATAGTGCTCTAAGAGAAGCGTAACAGGCAGTTGTCAGAGGCAAAGGGTAAATATACCAACCAAGCCCTTTATCCCCATGTTGCGGTAAATGTGTACAGATCCAGCAATTGGTCTTATTAAAAATTGCATGAGTGGCATTCATGATTAATAAAAGGGTATTATTCTGATAATTCCGTCTATGCAAAGAATCTCTAGGCGACAAAGTATGTAATTGCACAGAAGGAGTGGGAATCACAGATTAATTCTCAATAGGTAAAAAGTCCTCTAACGGATAGCTTCTTCCAGATACCATAACCCAAACCCAAAAGTCATTACAAATCCAGTAATTAGTACGAGAAGGCAACAATACACTTTGGGGGTCCCCTTACATAGTTGATCATTGTCTCTGCTAGTTATATTTTTATCAGTTCAGTACGAGCGGTAGCGGGTGCACGCATCGTAGTCTTCAATCGAAAAAACACCAATTGTTCGTTTGCTGGCGACTCCAGTCGCGCGTCTTCTTAATGTCTTTCCCACAACCCTTAGCCGACAGAATCTTTCCGTACAATCGGGCCAAAAAGACAAGCCCTCAAATGATTGTTTCCAGTCGCACAGTCAGACCATGCTGTACATTTATTTCCTTGGGTGCAAATTATATTTTGCCGTTTCTGGTGAGAACAAAGTGTCGTCACTTCCTCCTAGAAGTGGTGAACGGACGGAAATGGGATCAAGAAAGGATTGATCCGGAAGTTCCACTGTTGGGGAGTGTGGAGACAAGATGGCCGTCTTGTCCGGCCCTGCGGATTCTGAAGCGGTCTCCGATTCTCCCTTGTTGGTTGTTGCTGTTTCAGGCACGCGAGTTACAGCAGTGGGAAGAGATTCTGTGTCTTCTGTGTCGTATGGCACGGGCTGTGGGATCCGTTTGGTGTGCGTCGCATGGATCCAGTGTTTTCGACCCGCTACCCGCACAGCAGTCTGGGTGACTAGCAGGACCTGGTAGGGACCCCTCCACCGAGGTGCAAGGCAAGATGTCCTCTCAAAAACCTTTGTGAGGATCCAGTCCCCTGGTCGTAGACTGTGACCAGGGCCCTCGTAGTGTACAGGTAATGCCTCTCGCACCTGGTGATAAATTGAAAACAGATTTTTAGTCAACTGGTTACAGTAGTCTGAAAGAAGCACATTTTCTATATCCCGTAGTGATCGACTTTTTTGGCATACCCCAAATATTAGCAGGTCTCCCCATTACCACCTCAAAGGGAGAGAGCCCAGTCTTAGTTTGAGGGGTCGTTCTCATCGATAGTAACACGATCGGTAAGGCGTCTGGCCATTTTAGCTTGGTGCCAGCACACGTCTTAGCGAGTTTGTTCTTTATAATGCCATTGTGCCTTTCTACTAATCCGGCACTCTGGGCATGTCTAGCTGAATGCAACCATTTGTCAAGCTGTAGTCCTTTGCACATTTGTAGGACTACAGTGGCAATAAAGTGTGGCCCATTATCAGACCAGATGACTCTCGGCAGCCCGAACCTAGGAAAAAACTCTTTCAACAGAGTTTTTGCCGTGGTTATGGCCGTTGCATCTTTAACCGGGTAGGCTTCAACCCACTTACTAAATGCGCAAATAACAACCAATACATATTTAAGATTGTTACACCGTTCCATTTCAATAAAATCAAAATGAATAACCTCAAACGGGACATAAGGTGGAGCGAAACTTCCTCTAGGAGTCGAGGTACCTTTCCCTACATTGTGCTGCAATCAAACCATGCAGTTCTGGACAAAATGCTCCGCAATTTTGAAAATCTTATCATTGGCCCATACACTGTGTAGCATTTTTGGTAGTTTCCTCGCACACACATGTTTCGGACCATGAGCCATAATAACCATCATTGTAATGTAGGCATCTGGGAGTAACCATTTCCCTTCAACATTGTCTACCCAACACCCATCATCATCCAATCTTCCTGCACCCTCGATCCATCTGTTAGTTTCCTCTATAGTAGCATCTGCTTGAATATATTTTACAACATCAATACTTTCTCCCAAAGTGCAAACATTTACAACTTCTTTTACAGCGTACATTTCTGAACTGAAATCAGTGGCAGTCTGTTTAGCTATCTGATCGGCGAAGACATTCCCTTTTCCTACATCATCTGTAACTTTTTGATGTGCTGAACATTTTATGATAGCTAACTGAACAGGGAGTGCAAGTGCTGAAAGCAATCGTACTATTAAAGTGCCGTGCTGGATTTTCGTTCCGTGCGAGGTCAAGAAATATCGTTCTTTCCAAAGTCTACCGAAATTGTGGGCCACCCCAAAGGCATACTGGCTGTAAGTATATATATTCACTGTACGCCCTTCAGAAAGCTCACAAGCCCGAGTTAACACTATAATTTCTGCGGCCTGCGCAGAGTTATGCATAATTCTTTTGGTTTCCACAACCGTGCTTAAAGTAGTGACAGCATAAGCAGCCGTGGATGTACCGTCTGGAAATTTAAAACAAGAGCCATCACAAAATAGCTCTCCTTGAGGGCTATTCAAAGGCATGTCTTTCAAATCGATTCTGCCTTTAGTCTCTTGTTCTGTCATATAAAGGCAATCGTGTGACGTATCGTCATCATCAACAATATTTTGTGAGACAGGTAAAAGTTCAGCCGGATTTAATACGCAACACCTCTGAATTTGAATGTGGGGAGGGAACAAGATCAGTTCATATCTTGTCAATCGTGCAGAAGTGAGGTGTTGCGTTTGAGTTCTATTCAATAGAATATCTACAGAGTGAGGTACCATTAGGGTTAACGCATGACCCAGGACCATTCCCTCACTCTGTTTTACAGACGCAGCAGCAGCAGCAACAGCGTGCAAACATCTTGGCAAAGCGCATGCTATAGGATCAAGGGCGGAGGAATAGTAGCCGCACGGCCTATTCTTCCCTCCATGTTCCTGCGTTAACACAGCCAAAGCAAATCCATCATTTTCATGCACAAACAATACAAAGGCCTTATCATAATTCGGAGTTCCTAAAACCAGCGCCGAATACAGCGCAGATTTGAGCAAATCGAATGCTGTCTGGTGTTCCAAGGTCCGTGGCAATGGCAAAGAAATGCCCTTCTTTGTCAAAGCCAACATTGGTTTAATCGTTAACGAAAAATTCGGGATCCACAATCTACAATAAGAAGCCATATCTATCAAGGCTCTAACTTCCTTTTGCGTATTTGGGACAGACATACCAGAAATGGTCTTTATTCGTTCAGGTGTCAACCGTCTTCCCTCCTTTGACAGGAGATAGCCTAAATAGGCGACCTCCTGGCAACAATATTGTAATTTCTTAAGTGAAGCTTTGTGGCCATGTTTTGCTAGATGACAAAGCAGCAACACAGTGTCTTCTTTACAGGCACTCTCAGAATCAGCGGCCAAGAGGAGGTCATCTACGTACTGTAGTAACGTGCAAGTAGTAGGCAACTCGAGGGTATCAAGCTGCTCTTTCAATGCCCTACTATAAATACTTGGACTTTCAGTGTACCCTTGTGGTGCACGAGTGAATGTAAACGAGCGTCCACCTAGGGTAAACGCAAACAAATACCTGCTATCCTTGTGTATAGGAATACTGAAAAACGCGTTTTTAAGATCAACAACGATAAAATGAGTGGCTGAAGCCGGAATGATGGTTAATATCGTTGTAACATCAGGTACAATAGGAAATTGAGGAGCCACAATTTTGTTAATAGCGCGTAAATCAATTATAAAACAAAAGGGAATCGCATTATCACCTTTTTTGTATACTGGCAAAATGGGGCTGTTACATATGCTACCCGTAATCTCCTCAATTACTCCACGATGTACAAAATCAGAAACTATACATTTCAAAGCCTGTTCGCCTTCAACTGAGATCTTATATTGCAGGATGCGAGGCAATTTTACTCCATGTTTCAAAATAATTTTAACAGGTTCAATTTGGAGAATGCCCACATCATTATCATCGATTGCCCATAAGCATTCTGGAACATTACTAAATTCTGGCGGTAAAGGTCGAGTCAAAAACTGAGAGGCGAGTGATTGCTGGGGTGAAATTGTTAGCCGAATCCCATCCGGAGAACAATGAATTACTGCGTGTAATGCCTTCAACAAATTTAGCCCCAGCAAGTTCTCCCCACAGTTTGTGGTAAGTAAAAATGGACACTGTTCCGTGAAGGGACCCAGTGTTATCGGTACTGGCAAAGAGACCGGACAAACTACAGGTGTGCCTGAAAACCCTACGTAAACGTTGGATTGCCCTGACAGGGGAATATTTGGAACCCGTGAATGGTCAATGGAACATTTCTGTGCTCCCGTATCTACTAAAAATAGATGCTTCCTATTTCCCACCGCCATCTCAACGTAGGGGCCTTTCTGATGAACGGGAATAGGTGTAGGTTCCAAATCCTGCTTCGGGCAATCCTAGCGGAACAAAATATTATCAAAAGGAAGTTCTTCAGAGAGGTACGCGGCAGAAGGGTGATCAAAAATGTTTCTATTATCCACATTCGAAACTAGCTTATCTTGTGAAGGAGATTGCTTTGATTCTGGTGCAAACTAACCTCTGCCAGGGCCCCCTGCACCTGGGCGACCTCTGGATCGTCTACCCATGTTCCCAATAGACCTTTGCTCTAAGGTCGGGCATTGTGCGCGCCAGTGGCCTTCCTGCCAGCAGTAGGCACACTGGTTAATGTTTACCCGAGCCAAGGGCGCACTTCGCTGTGGAATGTACTGACCTCTAAATTGATTACCCCCTCTAGGGTTTCTAATGATCTGCTACAATAAAACTTTAGTTTTCAAGTCACCCTTTTTTTTCTCAAGCTTCTCTTTTTCAGTGTTTACACGATTTTCATAATACTGAGCCATATGCAATACTTCTGATTGGGACTTTGTCTGCCAAGCGCTTTCAGAGGACATAATCTGTAACTGGATGTCAGGCAGCAATCCACGTACAAATTTGTCAGCAAACAACCTTTTCCCTGACTCTGTGCCCAAATCTTGTCCACTGAAATCCGATAATACCTGTTCGAACCGATTGAAAAAATCGGTAGCACCCTCTGACTTTCGTTGGACACAGGCCGTACGCTTGTCCCATATGATTCTTTTTTCTGGAACCATAGTTTTCAATTTTACAATAATTCTATCAGGCAAGGTTAATATCACTTGTGGTGGTCGTTCGCCAGCTGGTCGTTCTCTGTCCAGCCTAGTCATGTTATCCATGTATCTCCCAACCCAGGTATGTCATCTATAGTCCTAATCTGCTTCCACAAATCAACTGGCAGGAGTACGGGAAATAATAGGTCAATATCACTTAGAGTGAATACCGACGACTGTAAGACCGACTCTATTTCTTTATAGAATCCAGTCAGATTTTTTCATATATCAGGAATAGATTGCTTTATGGTGTGCACTTCCTGTCTTGAAAACGGGACGTGAACAAACTGTGAAACGTAATGTGCAGGAATTTCTCTGGCTAATATACCTCGTGCAGCATCAGCCGCAATCTCAACTTTTGGGACAAATGTCGGAGGGACCTCTCTCATAGGCAACTGAGAAGTAGGCAGCTCCGAACGCTTACTAAGCACCAGAGCCAAGTCAAGCGCAAAGGCAGTCGAAGTAGTATCAATCGAAAAAGCTCTCTTATAAACACTCAACAATTCTGCGGGACAACAAATCTTTCTTCTTACACACTCATTCTGCAGGTGCTCTACCATCACCTGTATCACTTTCTTTTGCATTTCTAACGTATATTGACTGTATGTGTCATATACTTCTTCTGGAGTTATCGACATATCCGAAATCCATTTTATCGCGTCCTTTGTACAAATTCGTGCTTCCTCACCTTTTAATTCTCGACGAGCAGAAAACCGTTTCTGTAAGTACATACTACCTAAACTATCACCATCTACTTCCTCGTTCTGTAACTCTTCCAACTCCTTCCTATACTCAAAAATCCTCTCGACATGCTCATATACCTTCTCCGCAGTTTCTCTGGATAATGCTAAGGCGTTCAAATCCCGTAACCCTTGTGGGATATCTACATCATCTAGTCTATTCCACATAACACTTAAATGAGTCCCTAACTCTTCGATAGACACATTTTTCTCAGGAATATCTTTTAAATTTTCGAGTGTGGAAAAAACATCAGCTTGTTCACCCTTCTCCATACAATGTTTAGCCCAAGCAGTCAATTCATTCCTCTTGTCTGGCGACACAGTATTACGAGTCACAACCCTTGGTCTTGCTCCCTGGTCTACTACAAGCGATGCAAGATCACTTCGAAGAGGAAGAGTAGGCACATTCTGAATAGCAACAGGTGAAGGCAAGGGGGCAGGCAAAGGGGCGACGGCTAGAAGAACAACAGGAAGAACAGGGAGGACCGGAGGAACTATGGGAGGGGGAACTACAACAGGAAGGGGCAAAGCACCAGGAGGAGGAACATATGGAGGTGGCGCGGAGGCATCGGGCCTTCGTTCATGCAAACGTTTATTGATCAATTCGTCTGACGTATGAAAATCTTTTGAAGGGTAGATTTTCTGAATTGAAATGCCCTATCCGGGTTCCTAACTGAGTCCAATTGCTTATTTTGATCATATAACCGTGCCTTTTCGACACTCGTCATATGTCGACGCAAATGTTTCTCTCTACCCTTTTGTTGCTGCAAAGCTTCTATTTTCCAACTATGCAACGCGTCAAATGCTGCAGGCCTAGCCTTCTTCTTAACTAATACAGACTCTAAATATTCTATATGAGGGATTTCAAAACTACCATTGGTCGGCCACCGAAGATCAGAATTATGTCTGCTTTGTCTGTGCCAAATGTCATTTAATGCTATACTACCAAGCCTTTCTTACAGTACATAGTACATGCCGGCGACCCCTCCTGTGGTGCGGGACGGCTATCTTCCAAAGATTGTCTGTCACTGCGGAAAAATGCCCTAAAGCAGGCAGACAATTTTCCAGGCATATCAAAGTTCTGGTGTTACCTGGTTAAATAATTGTGCTCGCGAGTACAATGCTCCAAATTCAAATTTGTCAGGGTTAAATTAAGAATCGGGAAACGATTCACCTGACCAAAGGACTGGGAGGCCCGATCGGGTTACTAAGGACAATGCAAATGTCCCACGTTTCTGGTGATTTTCGGCAAATTTACCCACCTCAAATATATAGACCCTTGTCAAGACATCATCTCGGGCTATAGCTCACCGTCCAGGGATCGGATCGTGCAATTTTGTCGAGGAATTCACTTCTCGTCTTAGAGTGGCCGGTTCTGTTGACACCGTCCGATCCCGGTCTGATAGCCGAGCCAACCTTCAACGAGACAAAGTCAATTTGAGGGTCCCTATTCGGGCACCATCTGTGGAATCAGAAAAAATACAATATTATGGCTGTTACATCGAGCAGAGGAAAATACACCGACACAAGCTTATAAAGATTCCCAGAATCTTTATTCCAAAACTGAACAGTATTCAACAAAGTACACAAATAGCTATTTGGCCGTCAATACATCACAGAGACCACCAGCAGGTCCAATATGAGCAGTGAGGGAATTTCCTAGCTGGACATCGGTGCTTTTATACAATTTGTAAAATGATGTCCAGCCCCCTTACAGGTTAATCATGCACTGGGCTAGGGTCGCGCCAGGTTCACTTTCCTAATTTACATATCTCGTGCATGCGGTTTACTTTTCGATACATTTACTAACACACCCCATTATTCTTCAATTTAACATTTACACTCTTTATATATTGCTTTAATACAGACCAAACAATGTTATGCATATTATATACGGATAGCCTTACTGTTCTTGTATACTTGTAGTTTAACATTGCTAATTCAGGTAATCCCCTGCTCCGAGGTCAACAAAGGACAAGGTCTACATGACCCTAACATGTAGCCTGAAGGCAGGTTGGACATTAACTTCCCTACAGAGGTTGGAGAGGTTAAAGCAAGAAGAAGGACACACGAGACATTCATTTTAGATTACAGGGTGACTTTGTACAAAACCCCAAAATGGCGGTTTCTAACCTAAAATGGAGGCTTGATTCAAGATGGCGGCTTACATCAATTTCTAAGGTCAAGACCTTGCCGCAGAGAGTTATTCGCGTACAATTTTCAAGCAACTTGGCGTAGGCCAATATACATACAAATCGTTTGTAATAAGAGGTATAATTTAATATCCAGTTTGACAGTACCTGAGTTACTTTGAGTAATAGGTTCTTCTTTGGTTGTGGTAATTGATGAAGTATTAGCTTCTTTTACTCTCTTTGGATGATTTGCAGTCAGATCCTGTTGCATTTCTGTTTGAAATAGTTTTCTTTTACAAGGTTTTCCTTTTTGTGGAACGGGATATGTTTTTAGATGGGGGTGTATAGTGAATGTAGTCTATTGTATTCCAAAATGCAAGGAATATCAGTGTTTACTTTACTTGCATCAAAGTTGATTAGAAATAGACTGTCAAATGTACATAAGCGTGATAGTGCTACGTAGCTCATGCCTTCTTTAAAGACTGTGTTACCAATATCTATCAATGCTTTGTCTAGGGTAAGACCTTGTGATTTATGAATGGTGACTGCGTCAGCTAGAGTTAGAGAAAATTGTTTTCTGCGTACATACATGTCTTTGAAGAGAAGGAATCAAGCTGTTGAGTGCCCTTTTCTTTTTACTTCTGAAAGTTTGTCAAAGAGAATATTGACAAACTGAATGTTGTTGTCACGTGGTGACATTTTGATTAAGAATGTTTTGCCTGAACCAGCTTCACCACTGACGTATAGTAGTATAGGTTTGTAATTTTGGCAGGTACATTCTTTATTTTCATGTTGTACACCATGTGCAATTTATTTTGTTACTTCTTGAAAAATGGTACGCTGCTCTTTGTTCAGTTTTGATTGTAGTATAGTTAAGTCTTGTATATCTTCTTCATAGTGACACATAGTGTTCTCTACTTCTGTCACAGCTAATTCTGCCTCATTTGCAATTAGTTGCTGTCCCAGTGGTTCTTGACTGCCTGTTACAGAAGGTTGACTACTGTCGGGAGTGTCCTTATCTAGTTGGGCCTGGAGTTCTTCTTTGTGTTGCTGTTCATTGTGCAACATTGTTTTGTACTGCGTAAAGTTTATATCGGTGATAGTGCTTTCATTTGCTTTGAAAGCGTCTTCATAGGAGTCATAGTATTCTAGTATCTCTTCTTCTTTTCTCCATTGTAGCAGGGACATGTAATATAGTTCTTTCTGTTGAGGAGTTTTTAATGACAATTTGATATGATTGATTAAGCTTTTTTTGGTAAGTTTCACTAAGCTACCTTCACAATCTGTCACTCTATATCTACCGTTTTCTTCATCGGGTTTTAAATATTTTTTGTATGTGAAGTTTTGGGCTATGTGTTATGGACACATGGTTTCCAAAGTGGTACTCCTGTTCGGGTAGTATGTGTCTAGTAAATTGTTTTTCAAAATGACTTGGCTGTTGGGATCATTTTTGGCTATTGTTTCTATGTCCTCATATGATTTGAGAACTCTTTTTCTAGATTTAGCAGGACCAAGATTTAGCCATACTATATTTTCAGATTTTCCATACAAACCAGTACCAGTTAAACGATCTGCAGCTTCATAGGGGCCACATTCTCTATGAGAGTGCATTTTTATGCCTAATCTGTACAATTTCTGAGATAGTGTTTTGTCTGATGATAGGTCATTCCAGAGGTCTTGAAGCTCCTTTTTTCTGCTTTTGTTAAGTAAGCTGTACCATATTGTGCAACTGCAGTGGAATTGTCTGCAATGTACTGCACATCTATGTTTGCATTCCATAAGAGGGCAATGATTGCATTATAATCATTGATATATTTTGATTCTTCTGTTATTTTTATGTAATATGTGTTCGTAGGTGATTTACCTTTAACGCTATGTCGAACTGAAGACATGAAGTTGTTCACTTCACCTGTTTCTGTAACTGGTCTAGGTAAACCAAAGCGGCATTTGGTGCAGTATTTCCCTTTGTTTTTGTATTTGCGACGACAATATTTGCCACATTTGTGTCTTTGAAATTGTACAATTTGTGCATGAAGATCACTATTTGTTGCTTTTGATGGAATTTCACAAGTGACATATTTTTCAATAAACTGTAAAACAGTGGAATCACTGTCTTGACCAAATTTAGGAGCATCTTTAATCCATAAAAGCATGTGGATATGCTCCTCTGGCTTGGTATTCTTTTCTTCAAAAGAAGTGTTGCACTTCTCTGAGGGGAGGAACAGTTTTATTACAAATAAAGTGTAGCACAGCAATGAAACGATGATGGAAATATCTTGAAACATTAACAGGATCTAGAGAGCAATGTTCTCCAGGTGTTAGTATATCTATGTTTGTTTTGTTTTTGTTTGAAATGCGTAGGAAATCATGTAAATCTTCCCATGCATATTCTGCACAACTTAATGTAACAAACCAAATGGGTGGGCCAAGGTTTCTTATCATACAACATACATCTCCATGATGTCAGAACCAGTACTCTTTCGTACCACGCATGTTTGCTAACAGATTCTTGATTTTAAGACCTCCTCTTTTTCTTGCACTTTTTGTATTAATATTAATTGCGTAGCTGACATATTTTGAAAGTGGGTTCCTGATTTCAATATGTGTGCATCTCCATAACATAGAGTTGCTAGTTCACTTTCAAAGTGTAGGTGGAACATGTATTCCACATTTCGTCTCAATCTGGAATCTTCAGAATACATTTGTAACGAGCAGTATTCTGATGCTGTTATCTGAGTGGGTCTATCATTGTACCTTCCTCCTTTGCCAGTAGGAAAGATTAGAGGAAAAGCATGTTCTTATTTACTTTTTTCCCATATGCTGATTGGTGATCCTTTGGTTTGTCTCATTTGGTACGTTTCTATTGCATCATCTATGGTGTCATTAGAGTGTAATGGATGAATTGTATAATTGTCTAAAATATTGGATACTGTAGCAGGATCTACAAGTTCAAATTGACCAGTTTCTGGTGACTCTTGAATTATTTCAGTTGTTTCCCCTAAGTTTTCTTCAATATTTATTTCTTTGTAGTATTCATTATTGTCTTTTAGATATTGCAAGGCTTGTCTAACCTTATGTAAGTCGATGAGTTATTGCCAAATTCTTTTGTCTTTTGTTGGTACACCATTTACTAAGACAATTGAAGATTGCTCTATTGGACGTTGCACTCCTAGAGGGTGCACATTTTCTTTCAGATCTAATGGTAAATAAACTACTTTGCCACAAATGCCTTTCACCAATTCAGAGGGAGGTGATTTTGCTGTTTTTGGTTGAAGGTGTATTATTGCTTGAAATGGGTGCACTGTTTGAATTATGATGCTCTCATATGAATTGAGTTGTTGTAGGGGTTTTGGTAGTAGGAATAATTCCAAGTTATTTGTGATAGCATGTGAAGGAGTTTGGTTGTCAAGTTTTGTAGTGCAGTAACTGCAAAGTATTAAGGGGTCAGTTATTTTGTATTTGTTTTCTGCTATAAGGTAGAGAGCTAATTCAAACCATTTGGAATCTTCACTGTCTTCTATTTTGTATGTTACAAATATAGTTTTTGTGTTACTTTTATAAAAAGTTCTGCGGCAACACACACACACACATGGTTTGGTACTTCAGCGGATGTACTTTTAAATTTTAGTATTTCTTTTTTGTATGTGTGTAGTGGAAGGTTGCCATGTGTAGAATTGTTGCTAGTCTGTTGTAAAGCTATTGCATTTTGTAAGTGGTTTTCACTTCCAAAATATTTTTTCTGGATATGGTCGATTTCTTCGAGTAGGTCTTTGGGTGTACCATGTAGAAGAGTGTTAATTAAACTGGCTAGTCCTAAAGCAGGACATTTAGCATTGTACAGTTTATAGACTAGATTTCTTATAGTTGAATGATGTGTTGATTTAATTTTGATATGATGGACGGTGCTTTTGCAAATAGGTACTGAAATGCAGGCTAATGGATGTCCTTGTAGTCCTGTGTATTTGCGCACTGCACAGGTATCCATATTTTGCAGCACTTTCATTTTGATTTTGTCTTTGCCTTTCACATACTGATTGAGGAACTGGCGTAAAGATTTGAAAGATTTTTTCGGAATGTTACACATTGACGTGCATGGCCATTTGTATACTGGATGTTCTGGTTCATTCGAATGGAGGGGCAATTCTGAGTTTTCTGGGGATATTTTTGTAAGCAGTATTTCTTGTTCCATTATGGTATTATTAATTTTTTCATAACCTCGTCCACTGCTATGGATGGCAATTGTGTTTGTTTGATTTTGTTTGTATGCTTCTTCATTGAAATATGGTTCTGTGCTTGTGGTGTGACTCCATTCACCTCCACAGATATTTAAGAAGTTCTTTTTGTTGACATTCCATTCATTGTAATTTAGTAGTTAGTTTTGTTAGTGCTTTCATTCTGTTTAACACTTTCTTTTGAGAAGGATTGCACTGTCTATCAAATCTTCTAAGATTAATTTTCTACGGTAGGTTTGAAGGTTTGCATGATTTGTCTCCTGTTTTTATAAGATTCTGAAGGACTCTGTGGTGGAACATTTTTGCTAAAATACTTGTTTTGGTATGGTTACTTGCTAGTATATCAAGATTTATAGGAGCAGTTTTAGCAGTAGTGGTAGCCAAATTCTTGTTAAGCATTTTTTGTTTCGTTTTACATTTTGATATCGGAGGCAAGTTTTCTGTACTGGAAGCTTGTTGTGTTTTGCTAAATGACTGTATTAGCTGTTTTATTTGAACGTATTGTACAAACTCTGGTAGAGCTGGATGCTTATTTTGGACACTTTTATTTTAATTTGCTCTATTTCTGCGTTGCTTTCTATGGACTTGCTTTTTGGTGGGCATTCTTTGGGGTCTGTTAAAAAAAAAGAAGGTATGTGTTGGGACATTCTGCAATGTATGTGTGCTGTGTGCATGAGTGTCTGAGTATGCGTTGCTTTCTAGGGACTTTCTTTTTGGTAGGCATTCCTTGGGGTCTGTTAAAAAAAAGGAAGGTATGAGTTGAGCCGTTCTGCAATGTATGTGTGCTGTGTACATGAGTGTCTGAGTATGATGGGAAAGATGTATGTGGCACTGGTGTGTGATTGTGCACTGAGCAGTTACAATTAGTTGGGAAGGCTAGTCTTCTATTTGTGTGTTACTAAACTGCAGTTCAGATGAGAGTAGAAAGTGAGCTACTGGTGAGGAGAAGCATTAATAGTAAACCTAATGGTATAAAATTAAAACAGTTCTTTGTTTTGTAGTTCTAACATTTTAAGGGTTGAGTATGTTATTTGTGTTCCAAAAAAACGGGGATTAGTGTGCCATTCTGCCTGCTAATCTCTGTTTAATAAATGGGGATTTGTGGGCAGAATGGTTCAGAAATCTGTGTTTTTTTGGTGTGAAAATTACATGAATGAACCACACAGTGTGTTTGAGGAACAGTAAGAATATTAATGTAGTTGTCATGATTCCTGCCCCTCATGTCCCCAGCCCTCCAAGATGTTAGGCTGGAGCTAGGCCATGATCACCTACATGGCCCTCAAGGGCCTCTCCATCCTTCCAAAGACCCACTTGGAGTCAGACTTGGTGCTTGTGGCACCAGACTCACTCACTCCCATAGGATAACATTGGGGATTGGACTTGTAGTGCATTGATGGGGACAAGATGGATGCCCCCACATATTTCGGTTCCCAGAACTGCATGTGCAGTCTAGTCTTTTGGGTGTGGTTCAGCCCAGAGACACCTGGGATACCCAGAGACTATTTAAGCCACGCCCAGGCTGAGAAACATGCTTTGTGTTTTCTGCACCTGCAGCATGACACTCACCGTGTTCGGATTGGTCTCTAGTAGGCCTGCATCTTTCTTCTGTGCTCAGCTCCTGCAACAACACCGTTAGGAACAGCCTTACCTTGCGGCGCTTCTGCCCATCATTCATCGCTCCTTCTGTTCTGCGGGCATCTTCGACGGTGTCATTCCCATCCCGGCATGCCGCTTCCTAAGGAAAAGGGAAAAGAACAGAAAAAAGACATTAGTAAGCATTCAGCAAATCTTTGCTTATTTTTAAAGACTGTACGAGCTTCAAACGCTTACCTGAATCCCAGCCGCTCTGGGGGAACTCTGTCTCCGGAACTTCTCATCCATCTGCAAGAGGGAAAAGACAATCCAGGTTAGCGTGGAAACATCTAGAGGCGCCGCATACCATGCTTACTCACCGCATTTCTTCTTCATAACTGGCATCCACGTTGAAAACGTCACGGCACCTAAAAGACAGAAAATGAACTCAGTTCAATACAAATACGAAAGGGTCGCATCGCGCATCGCGCTACTCATCTCAGCAGCACGTCGCCATCCCCGGATGCCGGCCATCATCTAAGGAAGGAAAGGAACGAAGTTAGAGAATTGTTCAAAAGACTCATACTTACATGTCGGACTCTTGCCAGTGAAGTAACTAGGCAGCAACGAGCCCGCATCAATCAACGTGCCCCTGCGCTGAAAGCAGGATGGAGAGCACACTTTCCAAGAAAACAAGGTGAGCTGTGGATCAAAGGGAGGGGTCGGACCCCGGGAAAGAAGGGGTTCAAGCACACAGAGACAATAGGGAGTTAAACTCTACCAATCCTGTGTTTCAGGCCTAGTCTCCAGTCGAGTACACTCCAGGGAAGGGTTTGAGGTCGTAAGAGGTCAGAACAGGCTGAGTGACATCCCCATGGATACCAGGTGAGCGTTACAGTAGAATTGTACTTACTCTTTTTTGTGGAATGAGTAGGTTTCTTTGGATATGTTGTTTGTAGTTCAGATGCTCCTGATTTTCAGGAGAGTGGTCTTCCCTGCAATTGTAAAAGAAAGAAGTTAGTAATTGTGTGTGCTTATAGCACTGATGTTAATGTAGACGTTGATTTTTATGTTTTTGTGGGAGTATTCTTGTTTAATATCTGTCATGATGCCTATCCCCGGGCATCTGGACCAAGCCCATCCGCCCCGGAAGCAGGCATCCAGACATTTAGTAAAACCTCAGAAGCCCCGGCTAGGGGCTATCTGGGTTCAGTCCTGGCGCCTTAGGTGCCAGGCTCATAGTCATCACTTACCTCAGGCAGACCATGCTGCACATGCATCCAGGCCAACGTGAGACCTGGAAGGGACTATTTTTCTGCAAGGACTATTGTTTACTCGGGTGTGGTTCTAGGGACTTCTTACCTGGGACTACTTTTGAGGCTATTTAAACCACGCCCGATCTACAACGCGTTATTCTGCATTCTGCAGCGTAACACTCACCGTGCCTGCGAACCTGCATCCAGTCTTCTGCCACGCCTGCCTCGCATCCGGAGCTCCTAGAAGAAAGGGGAAAATAGGAGAAGGGGTTAGGTTACGGACATTAATCTAATTCCTTACCTGATTCAGGATCTTGCTCCATTCCGAGCCTGAAGGAACATACTTCGACACACTTCGCTTTGCAGCTGCAGCGCCGCTCCATTCTCACCAGTCCACAGCATCTTCGACTCAGCGCTGCCTCCATCATTTTCTTCGGCGATCCTCAACACCTGGGGGAAAAAGACAAAGGAATAGCGAGGTGAGCCTAGAGAGACTACAAAGACAATCATTTTACCACAAGTCTTACCTGATTTACCACCGGAGGCATTATCCTTCAATACGCCGCATCTTCTTACGCTGCATCTATGAAGGAAGGACAAAACAACAAGTTAAACTCACGCAACTTTACCGGATAGTGTTGTGTAATACAGACTCTTACCTGAACGCCACCAGCAACCTCCAGACAGTATTTGTTGCCGCAAAATCACCAAGGGGTACAAGAGTGAGCATTGGACATATTGAACTCTTTAAACTTGGTAAACTCCGGAGTCAATAATCTTCCAGAACACCAATACCCCAAACCAGTGAAGTAACTGGTATCTACGCACCCCTGCAAGCCACGCAGGATGGAGAGCTCATCCATTAAAAACATAAGGTGAGGGCACTAAGTGGGAATATCAGAGGTGGCCAGCGGGGAGAGCAGGAGCAGTGGGGAGTGGTCTGCACTGAAATCCATGGGACTAAATCCCTTTCTCCATCTACAGGAGAATATTCCTACGAGTCAAGCACACGAGACTAGGCGGGTCCATCCAGAGAGCCATCTTTGCCCTACGCTTCACATTGGTGGAGGCCGCTGCTGTCTGGGTTCGATCGACGCCCCTGTGGGAACCAGGTGAGCGTAACAATATCTGAACATAGTGTATGCATGCATTTCATTTGACTATGTGCAGCCTTTACATTTTATTTACAATATGTTAGTTCAACATGCTTTGCAAATTAGTAGAATTTTAAGTGCATGAAATTCACTCGGTTTTTTAAAGCTGTATTGTAGATAGCAGATAGGTTTGGAAGTGACAGTTGATTATAGTAGATGGGAAAAATGTCAATGAGTTCATTTTATAGGTAGACATGCCTACAATCCGGAGCCCCTGAGAGGGAGATTTCACCACAGCAATCGGGGACATTTATTTTTCCTATAGGATTGCATTGGGATTAGCATTAATTTAGGCGGGAGACAGTGAAAAAGAGTGCGATTTTTCAATGAAAAATTGGGAGTCTTGCGTGTAAATTGGGAGGGTTGGCATGTATGTATAGGCTATTGTCATGACCCTTACCCCTGGCCCTCACTGGCAAGTCAGCCTTCCAGTTAGGGCAAGGTCAAAGGTCTTAAAACCTCATCCAAGACTCTCTTGGAAACAGTCCTGGTGCCTTTGACCATCATGAAGACCAACATTAGAATGGGACTATTTAACTTGGGGGGGTTCAGCCAACATGGAGGCACACACATAGCTCAGTTACAAGCAACTGAGCTATGCGGTCTAGTCTTTTGGGTGTGGCAGGTCTGGGACTACTTTACCTGGACTACTTTGGGTGTGGCAGGCCTGGGACTATTTTACCTGGACTACTTTACCTGAGACTGTTTAAACCACACCCAAACAGCAGAACACGCTTTGCGTTATTCTGTTGTGGGCAGCGTAACGCTCACCGTGTCCAGTTCTTTGATGCCAGTTTACCTGAAACCAAGGACCTGCAGAGAGAGAAAGAACACTAAGAAACTTACCTGGAACAGTATCCTGTCGTCAATCCATCGCCGACTTCAGTTCCACTCACCTGAAGGTACGAACTCCATCATCCTGCACTGCATGCATCCTGGAATACCATAACCTGGAAAGAGGAGAAAGAAAGACAGCATTAGTAAGCGTTTACTCACGTTTCCTCCCGAACGAAGAAAGCCACACAATTCTTACCTGTGCAGTCATCTCCTGGTTAGTATCATCGCTGGAACATTACGGCGCTCGGCGAGGAACATCGCAACCTGCAAGGATAGAAAAGATTCAGGTTAGCAATATAAAAGGCGAAACAGCGCCGTGCATCGCGCATTAGTCACCAGACAGCATAGCACACACCGCGCTGTTGCCTACCGGCCCATGCTCATCTTCAAACTGCATGACAACACCAAAATACCTTTCCATACCTAAAAGGAAAGAAGCAAGACATTATTATTCGAACTAAGAGGAAGATAATAACTGCATATAAAGACTGTAAAGCAGCAAACCTACAGAGTGGCAGCAGGCCTGGATTCCCACAGGGTGGGGGGGGGCTTGCACCAGTGAAGTAACTTGGTTGCTGCTCGCCCCCCACATCTACGCACCCCTGCCACGAGGAGCAGGACGGCAAATCCACCTTTTACAATATTAAGGTGAGGAGAAGGCCCGTGGGAGAGGAAGAAGTTGAGGCCAAGGGAGGTGGGAAAACATAAAGACAATCTGGTATTGAATCCAGTTCTCCTATATTGCAGACCCATCTTTAACCAGATGGCTTACCATGGGACCGGGAGAGGGTTCAAGAGTGCAAATCATCCAACCAGGGCTGGGTGGCTTCCCCTTTGATACCAGGTGAGCGTAACAGCTATGCATTTTTAGTGGCATTACTCTGTTTATATGGATTCATGACAGTTATACATGTACTGTGAATAAAATATGCATACCTGTAGTTTGTATTCATGCATGTGGATATGAATGCAGCTGTAAGTAGAAATCTTGGAGACTTGTAGAGTAGTTTTTGTAGTAGGTGCTATTCAATGATATGAGACTTTTACTCAGAGTGATCAAC
Organism: Ambystoma mexicanum; assembly: GCF_040938575.1. Classification (NCBI taxonomy): domain Eukaryota; kingdom Metazoa; phylum Chordata; class Amphibia; order Caudata; family Ambystomatidae; genus Ambystoma; species Ambystoma mexicanum. The sequence continues at coordinate 1,625,784,441 of NC_090929.1, forward strand.
AGTACATTTGAAGTGTGGAACTCTGATGATGGAGTTAGATGTAGAGGTCTCGGATGTGATTGGTGGATGGTTGTGTGACTACTTAGCTGTATCCAATGAGGGAATGGCACAGAGAGTGATGTGGAAAGGGTAGAAGGGCTGGCTAAGAGTTACGTGCCGGGTGGACACTGCGGCTGTCCGCGGATAGAGGGTGCCACATCCAGGGTTTTCCAGCAAATCCAGTATGGAAAGGGGACTATAGGGATCAGCCAATCAGATGTTGAGGTTGTGGATTTGTGTAGAAAGAGAGTGTGTCTAGTGAAGATGGCAGAGGTGGAGAAAGTCAGGGTGCTCGGAGATATGTTTGTCCATGGTTTACAGCAGTATGCTCAATGCAGGCATGTGGCAAACAATTTTGATGTTAAAGGAGTGGAGGTGTTGTGGAGCGCTCTGGCTGATTGCAATGTAGAGGGAATTCTACAACTTTATGAAGATATGCGCAGGATGAACAGTCCCCATCTTGTAGTTTTGCACTATGGTGCTTTCCATTTGGGCTACGTCAGTGCCCCTACTTTGTTGGTAGATTTGGAACAGTTGGTTCAAGCAGTAATGAACATCCTTCCAAATGCGAAAGTAATTTTTTCTGGATTACTACCTAGGGCAATATGGGACAATAGTTCTGTTTTTTGTCCTCAAAAACAATATTGCTAGGTGTGCAATCAATCGAGGCATGTGTGCTTTCATGCTTAGAGCTGGTATGTTTTTCTGTAATAATGAGAATATTGATTCAAGTAATGCTGTCTATTTTGAAGAAGATGGCATTTCCTTATCTTTTTTGGGAAATGCCATGCTGTTTTGGAAGGTAAGGGTTGCTTTGGAGAAGGTTATGTGAAGATTTTAGTAGTAAAGTAAGAAGATAAAAACACCCAAAAAATACAAAATAACAGGTGTCTGTCAGGCATCTGCACAAAAAAAACCAAAAAAAACCAGCTCTTTTCAGAGCCCACCTCAAAGGGGAAATGGGGCACACTATGTCAGATTTTCGATATGTCCGCGTCGCAGTACATACACAATATTGTGACCCTCGAAAGGTAAGGGTCAACAGCATTGTGAATGGCCTGTGAAGCAGCTGGAGGGATGCGCTCTGCCACAGGAATGTCTCTCGTGGTGAGAGGAGCGGAAATGGAGGATGCTGTAGAGCAGGGGTGCACAACTGATTTTGACAGAGGGCCGAAAGTACCTTACATGAGGGCTATAGTGGGCCGAAAAGTAAAAGTGGGCGGGGCGGTAGGCGGGACATGTCAGGAGGCTTTTTCAACCCCCAATTTGTATTAAACACATGGAAAAAGATGTTTTTGAGGGGTAACGATTTTTATTGCATTTCAAACTTACATTTTGTACTACACATTTTCCATTGCTATCATTTATTTCGATTTAGTTATTGTATATCGTCTGTTTAATTAAATTATATATATTTTATTGACCCTTGATTGGACATTCCGTTATTTTGGACTGCTATAGTTTGCTGTTTGGGTTACCCAAGAGGAGTATGGCCTTCGTTGAGTCAGGTTTCCTCAAATAAGCAAAGGATGTACATCTCCTAACTGTGCCTGTTTTTGCTTTATTATTGAGTTCACTCTTGGAGTGCAACACTATGCCCCATGGCTCCCATCCCCAACCAAACACTATGCCCCATGGTCCCCTCACCCCCAACCAAACACTATGCCCCATGACTCCCATCCCCAACCAAACACTATGCCCCATGGCCCCCTCACCCCCAACCAAACACTATGCCCCATGGGCCCCCTCACCCCCAACCAAACACTATGCCCCATGGGCCCCCTCACCCCCAACCAAACACTATGCCCCATGGGCCCCTCACCCCCAACCAAACACTATGCCCCATGGCTCCCACCCCCAACTTAACACTATGCCCCCTGTCCCTCACCCACCAAGCAAACACTATGCCCCCTGTCCCTCACCCACCAAGCAAACACTATGCCCCCTGTCCCTCACCCACCAAGCAAACACTATGCCCCCTGTCCCTCACCCCCCAAGCAAACACTATGCCCTCTGTCTCTCACCGCCAACCAAACACTATGCCCCATGGCCCCCTCACCCCCAACCAAACACTATGCCCCATGGGCCCCCTCACCCCCAAGCAAACACTATGCCCCCTGCCCCTCACACTCAACCAAACACTATGCCCCATGGCCCCCTCACCCCCAACCAAACACTATTCCCCATGGCCCCCACCCCAACCAAACACTATGCCCCATGGCCCCCTCACCCCCAACCAAACACTATGCCCCATGGCCCCCTCACCCCCAACCAAACACTATGCCCCATGGCCCCCTCACCCCCAACCAAACACTATGCCCCATGGCTCCCACCCCCAACACTATGCCCCCTGTCCCTCACCCACCAAGCAAACACTATGCCCCCTGTCCCTCACCCACCAAGCAAACACTATGCCCCCTGTCCCTCACCCACCAAGCAAACACTATGCCCCCTGTCCCTCACCCACCAAGCAAACACTATGCCCCCTGTCCCTCACCCCCAAACAAACACTATGCCCCCTGTCCCTCACCCCCCAACCAAACACTATGCCCCCTATCCCTCACCCCCAACCAAACACTATGCCCCATGGCCCCCTCACCCAAACCAAACACTATGCCCCATGGCCCCCTCACCCCCAACCAAACACTATACCCCAAACACACTCGCAAGCATGCACCCATACAGACCCGAACCCCCGCCCCCAACGCAGCACACACATTCTCAAGCATGAACCCATACAGACCCGAACCCCCGCCCCCAACGCAGCACACACATTCTCAAGCATGCACCCACACAGACCCGAACCCCCCACCCCCCAACTCAGCACACACACATGCACCCTTACAGACCCGAACCCCCACCCCCCAACTCAGCACACACACATGCACCCTTACAGACCCGAACCCCCCACCCCCCAACTCATCACACACACATGCACCCTTACAGACCCGAACCCCCACCCCACAACTCAGCACACACACATGCACCCATACAGACCCGAACCCCCCACCCCCCAACTCAGCACACACACATGCACCCATACAGACCTGAACCCCCACCCCCCAAATCAGCACACACACAGACCCGAACCCCCCCAACCCCAACTCAGCACACACACAAACATGCACACACACAGACCCGAACCCCCACCCCCCAACTCAGCACACACACATGCACCCATACAGACCCGAACCCCCCACCCCCCAACTCAGCACACACACATGCACCCATACAGACCTGAACCCCCACCCCCAAATCAGCACACACACAGACCCGAACCCCCCCAACCCCAACTCAGCACACACACAAACATGCACCCATACAGACCCGAACCGCCACCCCCCCAACTCAGCACACAAAAAACATTCAAATCAAAACATTCATACACATCCGACACCCACCCCCACCCCCGCATTTCAACATACACACAAAATACATTCAAATACAAACATTCACACACATCAGACACACCCCCCACCCCCGCATCTCAACATACACACAAAATACATTCAAATCAAAACATTCACACACATCCGACACCCCTCCCACCCCCGCATCTCAACATACACACAAAATACATTCAAATCAAAACATTCATACACATCCGACACACCCCCCCACCCCCGCATCTCAACATACGCACAAAATACATTAAAATTCCAACATTCATACACATCCGACACCCCCCCACCCCCGCATCTCAACATACACACAAAATACATTAAAATTCCAACATTCATACACATCCGACACCCCCCACACCCCCGCATCTCAACATACACACAAAATACATTCAAATCAAAACATTCATACACATCCGACACCCCCCCACCCCCGCATCTCAACATACGCACAAAATACATTAAAATTCCAACATTCATACACATCCGACACCCCCCCCACCCCCGCATCTCAACATACACACAAAATACATTCAAATCAAAACATTAACACACATCCGACACCCCTCCCACCCCCGCATCTCAACATACACACAAAATACATTCAAATCAAAACATTCACACACATCCGACACCCCTCCCACCCCCGCATCTCAACATATGCACAAAATACATTAAAATTCCAACATTCATACACATCCGACACCCCCCCACCCCCGCACCCCCGCATCTCAACATACACATAAAATGCATTCAAATTCCAACATTCATACACATCCGACACCCCCCCCACCCCCGCATCTCAACATACACACAAAATACATTCAAATACAAACATTCACACACATCCGACACACCCGCCCGACCCCCCATCGCAACATACACACACAAACATAAAGTAAAACAGACCCGACACACAAACGCAAACAGACCACTTACCGGAGACGTGCTGGAAGGCAGGTAAGCAGGAACGCTGGAATCGTACTACAGCTGGCGTGGTCCAAGGCTGAAATGCCTTCCGGCATCAAGCCTTATGGATCACGCCAGCCGTAGTGCTGGCCCTCCATTGGGTCAGCACACACACACTACGTGGCTCGTAGGAGCAACGTGGTGCATGTGTGCTGAGCCAATGACGGCCAGTGTTTTGTCCGGCCCGGAAGACAACAAAGACTTTCCTAATGGAGGGCCGCCCTCCATTAGGAAAGTCTTTGTGCCTCGCAGGCCGGACAAAAGAGCATGGGGGGCCGCAACTGGCCCGCAGGCCGTATGTTGTGCACCCATGCTGTAGAGGAACTCAACCTACTTTGCGAATGTCCGCACTGTGGAACGATGTTAGGTGTCGCTTCATGGATGTCATACCAAAGCTGTACGAACCACGTCTCCCATGACTCAGCACCATTTTGCACTGTTTGCAGGTGACCTTGTTCCCACGTGCTTTTGGTACGTTACCATGAATGGTAAACAACCACCACACCCAAGACTCCCGGCGAGTGGTAGTAGTAGGGAATTCCTCGACCTCATTCTCTTCATCCTCTTCATCCTCATTCTCTACATCCTCACGCCTGTTCCCCGCTGCAGGCCCTTGGGGTGGTGGTGGTAGTGGAGGGTTTGGGGGTGGTGCTGAGGCAGATGTAGCAACAGCAGCCATGAATGCCATCAGGGTTGATGAGATAATCTCAGCAAGAGCAGCAAAGGCAGCAAAAGTCAATCTGCAATCACCAGAAGTACAATGAAGATCAGCTCTGGGGTGTGTCCTTTTCATAGGGGTGGACGGGTGCGCTTCGCGAACAGATGGAACACCTAAAAAGGTTCAAAAAGTTCCAAAAAGTATGTGGAAAGCCAGGGTCATTGTCTAGGACATGTGCAATGGTACATTTTTACTGTAAAATAATTTGGATTGTCTGCATAAGTTCTTTTAAAATGCAGGGGAACCCGAACAGTGTCCGCAAATTAGGACATATGCTCAGCGTGAATGCGGTCACATGATGACGTCGGGAAAACATCTGCGAAGGGAACAGTTGTCCACAGGACACCAAATGCACGGGGACGGCCGTGCGCATGCGCGCGGGTGTTCTACAGACAGTGTTCGGGTCCTCAAACAAATGAAAAGTGTGACACAAGTGAGACCGACAGTTACGGACAGGCGGGATGTTCGCAGGCTTTACGGGTGTGCTGCGCATGTTCGTAGATGTTCTGCAAACTATATGGACAGGTATAGTGTCCTTAGGACACCTCCATTTTGTTTGACTACGGACATCCCGGACACCGCACGTGTTCTTAGGACAGTTTCAACTTGGCTGCGGACGGTACGGACAGGTAAAGTGTCCCTAAGATTCCCCCATTTTGTTCATTTACGGTCATCCTGGACACCGGGTGTGTTCTAAGAACATTTCCATCTTTGCTGCAAATGGTACGGACAGGTATAGTGTCCTTAGGACATCTCCATTTTGTTAATTACGGACAGCCCGGACAGGCGCGCTGTCCGCGGACATTTTAACTGCTTTTAAAAGAAATAAGACACAAATGCCTCATTATAAGGCTGGCGCTCCCGTAATGAAGGGGGCCGGTACGAGACCGGTCCCCTTCATTCCGGGAGCGCTGATTATGAGCTTCCATTCACGGGACCTGGATCGCACGCAGGCGTGCTTTACGGGTCCCACGAGGGGAAGAGGGAGGCAATAATGGGCCAGATGTAATCTTCCCGTTATTACCTCCCTCCCCATTACCATTGAGCCCTTTGGGGGCTCCAATGGGAATGGGGATGGGTTCCTGCAAGGAGGATTTACCGGGTCCTCCTATGTCAGAGTAACCCGGTAAGTACCCATTGCAGGAACCCGGTAATTGAGCCTGGAACGGAGCTGTTAGCTCCATGGCTACCTCCATTCTCGTAATGAGACCTTTTATGTGGTCCTCCACAAACTGTTTCAAAACATTGAAATTTTCCTTCAGCATGTCTATTTTCTGTTCCATGCGTTGCAGAGTCTTTTCCAATGTGTATTTTGGTACATTATTTTCAATGCTTGTATGGTCTGTTAAAAATAAATATAAATATGTTAAGTACACATAAAGTAATGATTATTAATTTGCTTATATAGAGAAGTGTCTACCATTATTATAACTGTTTTCAGACATTTCCTCATGTGGAAAATGTTCCTCAAGCCACTCCAAAGTACTGCACATTTCTGTGTGAAAAACAAAAATATATTAATTGTAGTGTACCTAATACAAAAGTTTAGAAATATATAAGAAAAATTAAGTTTACTTACTAGCTTCTGGTAAATTGTGTTCTTACTGTTGTGTACGTCTGCTGTTGCTCCTAGCTGTGCAGTTTCTGTGAGGTAATTATGTTGGAGGCATATCTTTTTTTTTTGTTATATTCCATTTTAGTACATATGGTATTTAAATGGATGGTTGATGTGTTACATATATAGGTTCCACTTCTTATTTATTATTACAGATAATATGTTTATATGCTGCTTTTTGAACTTGTGCAGTGTTTATATGACTTGATAGAACAACTTATGATACCCCCTGAGTTTTTGGGTAGTGTTGCTGTTGTCCGCGTCCGTCCGTGGACATACGCACAGTCCGCGGACATCAAAATCACCAGCTAGGGGTTTAGTAGTCAGGGAATCCTAGTAAACATCTATCAAATTCACATTATGAATATGTATATTCAATAAAGTAAAATTTGATAAAGCAAGGTTATGGTCCAGTTGTGCTACTAAACACCTATGAAATTCAGTAAAAAAACTTTGTTAAAGGGACGTTATGGTTAAGTTGCGCTACTAAAAACCTATGAAATTCAGTAAAAAAACTTTTGTTAAAGGGACGTTATGGTTTCAAGTAAAACCAAAAAAAACTGAATTTCGGCAGTTATGGTAAGCTAAGCAACCATAACTCGCGCCACCACCGTGCATTGCTAAAACTAACACCCAGGACATCAAAGATGACATCACAAATGGCATTGATGACATCACTGATGACATCACATATCTGACTCGCTCTTTTTTCCTTTAGTGATATATCTTGCCTACTAATAGTTAGGAACAAAGAAATCAAAAAGTACTACATTTGTAGACTTATACTTGAAAAATGTTCTTACAATAATTCACTTAGGGTCCACTCACAGCTTATGAAACATATACATAGGAAAAATACACACTTAAAAGATAGCGATGCTTTTTGTGTATGAAGACTGCTGTTTTTTTATTACTGTACTTTCTCTGGATGTGCTCATATTTGTATTTGCATTACTTTCTTTAGGGTGCAGTCACATCATGTGATATTTGTACATAGGGAAGTAGTATGTTTGAAGCAGAACAATCATTTCTGTGCATAAAGATAATCAGTTAGGTTACAAACACTTTCTAGTTCTACCGCTGTTTTTTTGCATACTTCACTTTCCCTGTATATCCTCATATTTGTATGTGTTGTTGTGTCTTTGTGTTGTGTATGTAATAATGAAGTTATATAGTAAGTGGATTTTTATTAGCTACTTATTACATGTTGCACAGTACACAAAACTCTAATAAGAAAACAGTTATCATTTCACTATTACATGGGAAGATTATGAATATTGCACCTCCATCATGTATGCTGCACACAATGCTTGTTTATACATGAGTAGCTTATTATACTGTAAAGAACTTCATAATACAATGCTATTCATACCAATGCATTGCTTAATGCACTACATAGCTCATGACATCTATTCCAATGATCCCTGACACTTTTTGTCAACATTATAATAAGAATCCCTTGTCCAGACTTTTCATGATAAGTAAATGCACATGTGATGTCATCAGTGATGTAATCAATGAGATTTGTGATGTCATCGTTGATGTCCTTGGTGTTAGTCCTAGCAATGCACGGTGGTGGCGTGAGTTATGGTTGCTTAGCTTACCATAACTGCCGAATTTCAGGGGTTTTTCAATTCAAAACCTTCAATTTTTGGAAATTTGGAGTTAGATTATTTCTTTTCAAATGCCCTGCACTGAAAACCTAATATAGAGAATAAACACATTGTTTGATTTAGACAACATGTATGTATGTATGTATGTATGTATGTATGTATGTATGTGTATGTATATATTTGTTACCCATCGAAAGCCTGCAGGAATGATGGCGCAGGTGAGAGTCAAGCGGAAGGTATGTATACTGGGGAAGTTTAAGCAGAGGGGATTACCTAGTAAAATAATGTTTTTAGTTTTTTCAAAAAGATAGATACATTCTCCTCCAGGCGTAGGTTCCTTGGAAGCTTATTCCAGGCCAAGGCTGCTTTCACTGCAAAAGAGCGACCCATGCCCGTTATACATTTACTTCTCAGGCAAATCAATAACATTGGGCCTCATTACGAGAAGGGCGGTAGCCATGGGCTGCCACCATTCCGGGCTCCATTACTGGGTTCCTGCAATGGGGACTTGACGGGTTACTCCGACATAGGAGGACCAGGTAATTCCTCCTTGCAGGAACCCATCCCCATTCCCATTTGAGCCCCCATAGGGCTCAATGGGAATGGGGAGGGAGGTAATAACGAGCAGATTACATCTTGCCCGTTATTGCCTCCCTCTTCCCCTCGCGGGACCCGGAAAGCACGCCTGGTTTTACCAGGCGTGCGATCCAGGTCCCACGATGGGAAGCTTGTAATCGGCGCTCCCAGATTGAAGGGGCCGGTGCTGTACCGGCCCCCTTCAATCCGGGAGCGCCAGGGTCATAATGAGGCCCATTGAGTCCTTTGATATAATGACCCTACAGAATGTTGGATAGTGATGCATTCTTTCAGAGACAGACTTGTCGCGGGAGGATAGCTCAGGGGCAACGTGCTCACCTTGGAAACACCCAACACAAAGCAACACGGGTTCAATCCCCAGGTCCGCGCTTAGAAACCTCTGGGTATTAAGCGCGTTATAAATACGCAACTAAGAGGCATATTTCTGTACAGCGCCTCGATGCGCCCAGGTTGTGTGAGCGCTTTAAAAATGCAAATAAATAAATAAATGTCCAAACACACATTTAAGAGTCCTGATGTTAACTTTGAAATGTGTTCTGGCCTGAATGTTTTTTTATAATTCTGACAGCATCATTTTGTATGAGCTGTAACTTTGTTATACAAGCCTTACTTGCTCCGCACAACAAGGCGTTACAATATTCCAGTCTTGGCATTATCAGGGTCCTGACCAATGTCGTAGCATCCTTTTTTAGATATGAAAGGTTTAACTAGGTGCGGCAGTCTCAAACAAAAGAGTTTCTAACTACACTCGAGACCTGTGCTTCTGCACTCAGTGAGGCTTCAAAAGTTATGCCAAGCGTTTGACTTAAGTAACTGTTTTTATGAGCTGTTGATCTATACTAACACCCGAGTATAGATCACCAGGTTTTTCTCGTGCTTGGGCTGAGCCGAGCACCAGGAGCTCTGTCTTTTCACTATTGAGACACAAGCCATTTCCTGCCATCCAGACTCGTATCGATTCATAGGTAGATGAAATATACTTCGTCTGCGTAATTGGTAAAGTACAGCCCAAGGGAATATGAAAGATTCCAGAGAAGGCGGCAGAAAATATTAAAAAGGGTGGGGGACAAACAGGCCCTTGGGGTACTCCACGTGTGGTGACCTCTGATTTAGAACAGGCATATGTATTGTATTGATGTCCTTTTTATTAGAATGATTTAATAAAATGTACTCTTAGGTAAGATTCACGTATTTCCTGAGAGATTGAAATCCGCATTTGCATATTTGGAGTTGATATTTTTTCATACTTTTATCCTTTATTTTAGTCAATTTTCGTTCATTGTTAATGTTAATGTTAAAGGTATTTGTACCGCGCACCGTCACCACCGGAGTGATCCGCAGGCACTCTGGTGGATCTGAAAAGGGTGGGGATGTGGGGTTTGTAGGGTGTAGTGGGAACAGGAGAGTGAGAGTTTTGATGTCCTGTTGGCAGCTTCAGTTCGGGTTGCACCGTTCGCTGAGCTTAAGTGAGGTTTTCGGGTCAGTATGGCTTCCCAGTGTGCTGCTGTGGCGTGTTATGTGTTGGTCTGTTGTTGCAATCTGGTGAAGTGCTTTGGCATTGCTGTGAAGATAAATGGTTGTGTGAGTTTATGTATCAGAATTTACAGAAAGTTGAGATTTTCAGGGTTGGGTTCATTTTTTTTTTTTTGTGGTAATGCTAATTAGCTACAGCACAGTTAACACAACTTTTTAAAATAGATTTTGCTTCTGTTAGGCCACTGCTCTAGCTACAGGGGCCACTTGTTTAAAGGTTCTGTAGGCACTTTCCACACTTAAGTCATGATGGGCACTTCTTAGGCCTAGCTACCAAGTATTGTTTTGAAACATTTTAGGGTACCACCTCAATGTCATTTCCTGTTTAATGTACTGGGGTTCTCGATCATGCTCAAACACATATTACTCTTGGATATTTCATGTAAAGGCAAAGGGAGCACGAAAGAAAAAGGGAAACAGGTGTGGGCCTATAAGGTGATCTTGCGTTTCAGTGTCCTCCTAACCTTTGCTGTTCAGTATCATCATTTTTTGAACCACCCTCGATCCCCCTTGCTTAATAATCACCATCTTATTTGTCACTTTTGTCTCACATTTGGCAGCATAGTAGAGAAAACGAATTCTGTATGGGTAACTTGGTGCTATATTGGTGATGTGAACAGAGGATAACAGAGGGGCAACACTCTGGTGTTGGAAGCAAGACCACGCAAAGCAACAGAGGTTTGAATCCCGGATCTGCGCTTAGAAACCAAACTCAGGTACGGTATTAGGCGCGTTATAAAAAAACAATTAAGTAAAATAAAAAATATGTCCTCCTGATCTGATTGGCCTCTGAGTTTTAAGCAGCACAGACTCTGCACAATAGCCTTATGTTATGTTATGGATTTAAAAAGCAACTACATAGAAAAATCAAGGAACTTCGGGATTACCAATCTGTGTTCCAACCTAAAAATCTGTTTTAAAACTGCCACCATCCATGTTGTTGACGACGCCCTTCAGATTATCTCATCAATAAAGGAAACTTGTTCTTGCTAGTCCTCCTAGACCTCTCAGTTCCGTTTGACATGTGACTATCAGACGCTGCTCACCCTTCTTGCACACAGGATGGCCATCTCTGGCACCATGCTGACCTGAAATGGTTCATATTGTACCTATCTGACAGACACCAGGCCGCCCATAAGGGACTCCCTCGGGTCTGAATGCCGCCCTGTCGCGTGTGTAGTCCCTCAGGGTTCCATTCTATCCCTGGTGATCTTTCACTTCTACAAGCAGCTTCGCATCAGATCTGTCTACTCCTCAAGATCAAGCACTTCCTTCTACCCCCGAGGGTAATGCCCTCCTCACAGGGACCCCGGCTGCTCGCCTCATCAGCAGCTCTAGGAAATTTGACCACATCATCCACCATGCAGGTATTACACTGGCTTACAATCCTGGCCAGGCTCTGGTTCGAAATGCTGTGCCACACCTTCAAACCAACCACCACCAGGAGGCCAGCCTACCATCTAAACCGGTCAGACGGCACACTTTCATCTCACAGCAAGACCATCACCAGACTGGAAACTAGGCTGGTTTGCAAGGAGAAAACTAGAAAACAGTCCTTCTCATGCTATGCTCCGGTCCCCAAGATTCCATCCCAGTGGCGATCCAAGCTGCTCCAAGTCTCCTTCAAAGTAGGAGAGAACTGAAGACCTGGCCCTTCCAACAACATCTTGGTGCAACCTGGATTACAGCTTTCATGTGCGCACCCCATGTATAGATTGCACTGGGACAATTGTTGCTATTGTTAACTTGATGACTTGTTAAATTCTTGCTACCAAAATGATGCTCTATGACCTGTACGGTGCTCTGTTATTCGTCCAGAGCTGGGTTTGCACTATGAAATATGAATAATAATAATAATAATAATAATAATAATAATAATAATAATAATTAATAATAGCATTAAGGTCGCTGAAAAGCAGCAGATCGCTATCCAGGAATCGACGAAAGCACAGGGGGTACAGGAAGAGAAGGCTTCATACGTGTGGGAGATTGAAAGGGAAGTGGGTGTCCAGGATCTGTCACCAGTCAGGTTCTGTTTGAAGCGAGGGTCCTCATCACTTTTCTGATGTGTAGGAAGGAGGGGCCCTGCTGATGTGGGAGGGTATGCTGTTAGACCCCTAACCTGCTTTTATCTCGATTTATTTTGTGAAACCCACCTGTTCTATGTATGCCTATGTAATTGCACAAGATACCCAAGATGTAGCTGACTAAAATGACTAAGATGTATGTAACAGCTCAAGATACCCAAGATGTAGCTGACTAAAATGACTAAGATGTATATAACAGCTCAAGATACCCAAGATGTAGCTGACTAAAATGACTAAGATGTATATAACAGCTCAAGATACCCAAGATGTAGCTGACTAAAATGACTAAGATATATGTAACAGCTCAAGATACCCAAGATGTAGCTGACTAAAATGACTAAGATGTATATAACAGCTCAAGATACCCAAGATGTAGCTGACTAAAATGACTAAGATGTATGTAACAGCTCAAGATACCCAAGATGTAGCTGACTAAAATGACTAAGATGTATGTAACAGCTCAAGATACCCAAGATGTAGCTGACTAAAATGACTAAGATGTATGTAACTGCTCAGGATACCCAGATGTAGCTGACTAAAATGACTAAGATGTATGTAACAGCTCAAGATACCAAAGATGTAGCTGACTAAAATGACTAAGATGTATGTAACTGCTCAAGATACCCAAGATGTAGCTGAATAAAATGACTAAGATGTATGTAACAGCTCAAGATACCCAAGATGTAGCTGACTAAAATGACTAAGATGTATGTAATTGCTCAGAATGCCCAAGATGTAGATGACTAAAATGACTAAGATGTATGTAACAGCTCAAGATACCCAAGATGTAGCTGACTAAAATGACTAAGATGTATGTAATTGCTCAGAATGCCCAAGATGTAGCTGACTAAAATGACTAAGATGTATGTAACAGCTCAAGATACCCAAGATGTAGCTGACTAAAATGACTAAGATGTATGTAATTGCTCAGAATGCCCAAGATGTAGATGACTAAAATGACTAAGATGTATGTAACAGCTCAAGATACCCAAGATGTAGCTGACTAAAATGACTAAGATGTATGTAACAGCTCAAGATACCAAAGAAGTAGCTGACTAAAATGACTAAGATGTATGTAATTGCTCAGAATGCCCAAGATGTAGATGACTAAAATGACTAAGATGTATGTAACAGCTCAAGATACCCAAGATGTAGCTGACTAAAATGACTAAGATGTATGTAATTGCTCAGAATGCCCAAGATGTAGATGACTAAAATGACTAAGATGTATGTAACAGCTCAAGATACCCAAGATGTAGCTGACTAAAATGACTAAGATGTATGTAATTGCTCAGAATGCCCAAGATGTAGCTGACTAAAATGACTAAGATGTATGTAACAGCTCAAGATACCCAAGATGTAGCTGACTAAAATGACTAAGATGTATGTAATTGCTCAGAATGCCCAAGATGTAGCTGACTAAAATGACTAAGATGTATGTAACAGCTCAAGATACCCAAGATGTAGCTGACTAAAATGACTAAGATGTATGTAATTGCTCAGAATGCCCAAGATGTAGATGACTAAAATGACTAAGATGTATGTAACAGCTCAAGATACCCAAGATGTAGCTGACTAAAATGACTAAGATGTATGTAATTGCTCAGAATGCCCAAGATGTAGATGAGTAAAATGACTAAGATGTATGTAACAGCTCAAGATACCCAAGATGTAGCTGACTAAAATGACTAAGATGTATGTAACTGCTCAGGATACCCAAGATGTAGCTGAATAAAATGACCAAGATGTATGTAACTGCTCAAGATACCCAAGATGTAGCTGACTAAAATGACTAAGATGTATGTAAAAGCTCAGGATACCCAAGATGTAGCTGACTAAAATGACTAAGATGTATGTAACTGCTCAAGATACCCAAGATGTAGCTGACTAAAATGACTAAGATGTATGTAACTGCTCAAGATACCCAAGATGTAGCTGACTAAAATGACTAAGATGTATATAACAGCTCAAGATACCCAAGATGTAGCTGAATAAAATGACTAAGATGTATGTAATTGCTCAGAATGCCCAAGATGTAGATGACTAAAATGACTAAGATGTATGTAACAGCTCAAGATACCCAAGATGTAGCTGACTAAAATGACTAAGATGTATGTAACTGCTCAGGATACCCAAGATGTAGCTGAATAAAATGACCAAGATGTATGTAACTGCTCAAGATACCCAAGATGTAGCTGACTAAAATGACTAAGATGTATGTAAAAGCTCAGGATACCCAAGATGTAGCTGACTAAAATGACTAAGATGTATGTAACTGCTCAAGATACCCAAGATGTAGCTGACTAAAATGACTAAGATGTATGTAACTGCTCAAGATACCCAAGATGTAGCTGACTAAAATGACTAAGAGTATTGCAACTGCACAAGCTCCCTAAAATGTATGTAACCTGTGCCGTGATACCTAAGGGTTTGGGCGTGTAATCAAAAGCAATAAAGAAAGAAAGAATAAATAATAAGAGAACTCTATGATTACTTTTATACTCTTCCCTTTGGCCTTTTCTTCGACTCTCCCCATCTCCAGAATCTTTGATTCAAATTCTAATCCTATGGCTCCCAGTCCCACACTCTGTATGTAAAGTGCATGCCACCCCCTGCCTTTCTCAGCTCTCACTCTCCCCTGTAATGCAGAAGTCAGTGGCATAGAAAGGCGGTGGCCTAAGGGGCAACACCCCTCTCTTTCCCCAGAGCAGAACCTGTGAGTTTACATTTAAGGGAGGGGTTGAGTGTGTGGTAGGAAGCTGCTGTGTTTCATGGGTTCACAGGAGTACTGCCCTCAGTGTGCTAAGTGAGCACAGTTAAGAGTCAGATGCAATCTCCCAGGGAGCAGAGGACCTCACCGGAGGGATATAAACCAACACAGCCCCATCAGCACCTCAGCCCTCCACTCCATTAGATACAATCATACCTGTTTCAATGCCTTCCATGGAGCATTGGATTAAGATCATATTTGCCTTCTCTGACTGCAGGATGTTGGCTGCTCCATACATAAGGATGCGAAAGCACTGACAGCCTCTGCAAAAAGAACTGCTGATACCGCCAGTCTACTGTTTCCACATGCGGTAACCGGAATATGCCTGATTTAGGTTAAGGATTATTTCGCATTTTGATTCTCCCTGGGGACAGGTGGAATTAACAAATGTGGTAATCCCATCTGGACTACTAACACAATTGTTAGTACCAGTAGTACCTTTACTTACAAATAGACAGATGTTCACTATATAGGCGGCAAAACCAATAATTGTGTGGTAAAAGATGGCATATTCTGAAATACTGCCTGTTTTACCATTACTGCATAACTCGTAAGAAAGGCCATTTGATGCATAAACAAACACAAAGAAAACCTAGTAATAAATGACACATTCCCAGCTCAGAGCCAAGCAGGAGGCTACAGCTCAGCATATACGAAAAGGAATCTAACCCCTTATATTGTGCATTTACAAACATTATGAACGTTATGTTAATGTTCGCACCTAGAAACATTCGTGTACAGGTACGTTATAAATGCCATATCACATCATAACATTATGCAAAACACAAATTCCTCCGTTACCCAAACACTGACTACAAGTAGGTGACCATCACACAGGCACTTCTGTGTTATATGTAAGTCTGAAAGAAGTACAGTGTTAGCATACATCTCAAGTAGTGCCATGCCAGGTGTGAAATACACAATGTATGGCTTTTAGGTTGGCATCATATTGTGTTCTGCCACACAGAGGCCTGGCTTCATGGTATGCACAGAAAAACAAAATGGCGTGCTACAATTTCAAGGACCTACAGCACATGAGTTGCACACTTTTAAGAAACAGGAGTGGGCATGAAATGGTAATGTTAGGTGAGAAAATTGAATTGTGTTTTTACTGCATAACGTCACGTAGCAGGATTATGACTTTTCATGTCCCGCAGATAATTTGTGTGCATTTTACTGTTGTGCGCCAGAAAAGGAAACACGGATATGCTTGAATTCTGTCATGGCCGACTCTCACTTATATATTTATTGAGTCAATAAAAAAATACCATTTAGTTGGGTAATATTACCAATTTACCACTTAGTATTTTCTGGGGTTACTGGTGCTCGCTGTGATGCGTAGGATTTTAGCCAGTAACATTTGTCTTTTTGTCTTGTAATCTTGTAAGTGTGAATGTTTGAGTTATTCACACTGCCATGAGGGCATGTAACCTCAGTTAGGTATGTATCTTCCAAGATAACACGTCACACCCTATGATAAACCTACTTAATGTTTCAACTGCTTGGTTCATTGCTGGAATGCCTGCGGTGGTCGGACCAGAAGTTGTGTTTGCAACAAAGTATTTGTATTAAAGGAAATAATTCCTTTCCTATGTCTACTTCTATGGTGAGTTTCCCTAATCTCCAAATAAAGCAGTACACTATTGTTCGTCAGGATGTTTCACAAGAATTCCATCCTCAGTCCAAATCTAGTCTAATCCTAACATCTGCCCCTACCACTACTACAAAAGGATAACATAAGCGTAGGCTAGGAAAGAATGACTCGCCCCTTTAATGTTGGCTAGTGGTGGCTGGTTTTCTGACCCCCCTAGCCCCCCCCGCCCCATCCGAAGAGTTCTCGGTTCTCTCTCAAACCCTAGGCTTGCTGCTGTAGTTCATATGTCTTTTAGTATTTCTCTTTTCCTGGAGGTGTTAGGTCAGGGCCCCCACCGAAATGGTTTGATTCTTTCTCCCAGCCAATCGGCCTGCTTTGGTAGTTCATGCAGTTCAAACTCCAAATCTATGCAATGTCTCTGCATGCCTGCTCCTCATCAGACACAGCAGTCTCTAGTGCCTGCCTGCTCCTCATCTGGCACAACATCCTCTAGTGCCTGCATGCTCCTCATCTGGCACAACAGCCTCTAGGCACAGCAGCCTCTAGTGCCTGCATGCTCCTCATCTGGCACAACATCCTCTAGTGCCTGCGTGCTCCTCATCTGGCACAACATCCTCTAGTGCCTGCGTGCTCCTCATCTGGCACAACAACCTCTAGTGCCTGCGTGCTCCTCATCTGGCACAACATCCTCTAGTGCCTGCGTGCTCCTCATCAGACACAGCAGCCTCTAGTGCCTGCGTGCTCCTCACCGGACACAACAGCCTCTAGTGCCTGCATGCTCCTCATCAGACACAGCAGCCTCTAGTGCCTGCATGCTCCACATCTGGCACAACATCCTCTAGTGCCTGCATGCTCCTCATCTGGCACAACATCCTCTAGTGCCTGCGTGCTCCTCATCAGACACAGCAGCCTCTAGTGCCTGCGTGCTCCTCACCGGACACAACAGCCTCTAGTGCCTGCATGCTCCTCATCAGGCACAACAGCCTCTAGTGCCTGTGTGCTCCTCATCAGACACAGCAGCCTCTAGTGCCTGCGTGCTCCTCATCAGACACAGCAGCCTCTAGTGCCTGCGTGCTCCTCATCTGGCACAACATCCTCTAGTGCCTGCGTGCTCCTCATCTGGCACAACATCCTCTAGTGCCTGCGTGCTCCTCATCAGACACAGCAGCCTCTAGTGCCTGCGTGCTCCTCACCGGACACAACAGCCTCTAGTGCCTGCATGCTCCTCATCAGGCACAACAGCCTCTAGTGCCTGTGTGCTCCTCATCAGACACAGCAGCCTCTAGTGCCTGCGTGCTCCTCATCAGGCACAACAGCCTCTAGGCACAACAGCCTCTAGTGCCTGCGTGCTCCTCATCTGGCACAACATCCTCTAGTGCCTGTGTGCTCCTCATCAGACACAGCAGCCTCTAGTGCCTGCGTGCTCCTCATCAGACACAGCAGCCTCTAGTGCCTGCGTGCTCCTCATCTGGCACAACATCCTCTAGTGCCTGCGTGCTCCTCATCTGGCACAACATCCTCTAGTGCCTGCGTGCTCCTCATCTGGCACAACATCCTCTAGTGCCTGCGTGCTCCTCATCAGACACAGCAGCCTCTAGTGCCTGCGTGCTCCTCACCGGACACAACATCCTCTAGTGCCTGCATGCTCCTCATCAGGCACAACAGCCTCTAGTGCCTGTGTGCTCCTCATCAGACACAGCAGACTCTAGTGCCTGCGTGCTCCTCATCAGACACAGCAGCCTCTAGTGCCTGCGTGCTCCTCATCTGGCACAACATCCTCTAGTGCCTGCGTGCTCCTCATCTGGCACAACATCCTCTAGTGCCTGCGTGCTCCTCATCTGGCACAACATCCTCTAGTGCCTGCGTGCTCCTCATCAGACACAGCAGCCTCTAGTGCCTGCGTGCTCCTCATCGGACAAAGCCTCTAGTGCCTGCATGCTCCTCATCAGGCACAACAGCCTCTAGTGCCTGTGTGCTCCTCATCAGACACAGCAGCCTCTAGTGCCTGCGTGCTCCTCATCAGGCACAACAGCCTCTAGGCACAACAGCCTCTAGTGCCTGCGTGCTCCTCATCTGGCACAACATCCTCTAGTGCCTGTGTGCTCCTCATCAGACACAGCAGCCTCTAGTGCCTGCGTGCTCCTCATCAGGCACAACAGCCTCTAGGCACAACAGCCTCTAGGCACAACAGACTCTAGTGCCTGCGTGCTCCTCATCAGACACAACAGACTCTAGTGCCTGCGTGCTCCTCATCAGGCACAACAGCCTCTAGGCACAACAGCCTCTAAGCACAACAGACTCTAGTGCCTGCGTGCTCCTCATCAGACACAACAGACTCTAGTGCCTGCATGCTCCTCATCAGTCACAACTGTAACGCTCACCTGATTCCCGTAGAGGCGCCGGTCTTGACTGGGCGTATACCGTATCTTCAAAGGTGATGTGTAACACACGGCTGGCTCTTTGGGCTGGACCTCTGTGCACTGTATGTCTGACTCGAAGGGTAAGATGTCTGCAGATAGAAAATACGGGATTAAGGAACAGGGTTATTGAATGTCTCTCTCTTCTTCCCTTTCTCTTCTCCTGTAGAACCCCAAAGGTTAACGCTCTCACCTTAGGTAAGTGAACGCCGTGCTCTCCATCTGCCTCGGGGCAGGGTGATGTAACCAGTTTCTTCACTGGATAAGGGGAGCAGGCCTCTTGACTTCAGAGGACTGCTGTCCGTCATTTACTGCACGAACGGTAAGTTTCGAGTAATTCTAATGTCTTTAAAGTCTTTAGTAATGATGTTTCTTGTTTTGCAGGGTTCCGGCGATGGCGGATGACGGGCTGAAGTGAGTTGAAGATGGAGCCCGTGTGATGAATAGAAGCGCCTGGAAGCACGTAAGTAAGCGCTTGTTGCCTGCTTCACGATGCGCTCTAACTGTCTTTTTATTTTGCAGGTACAAGTTCGGAGCGGCTGCAGGGTGCCGGAATACCCACTGGGTTAGATGTGGAAAGGAGTAATGGCACGTGAGTATTAAAGTTCCCCAATGTCTTTAAACGCACCTTGTTTTGTCTTTCAGATGCGGGATGCAGCGCCGAAGGCCTCCGGAGCGTGCGAAGAGTAGGTAAGCCTTTGTCTTTCAGATGCCGGAATGCAGCGCGAGGCGTTGGTGACAGCCGATGGACCAGGTAAGTGAAGAGCTGTCACTGAAGGCCGTAATGCTAACCTGTTCTTTCTTGTCTTTATAGGTGTTGCTGAAGACTGGATTCAGGATGGTAAGCCTTTTTCCTTAGGCCCAGGATCAGATGCAGAAGACACGATGAGCGTTCTGCTGCAGAGGATGCAGAATAACGCAAAGCAAGATTCATCCATCGGGTGTGGTTTAAATAGCCTCCTGTAGTGCTTAGGTGTCTCCTTCCACAGCCACGCCTAGGTAAGAAAAGAGTTCCTGCTTTCCAGAAGAGTTCCAGTGTTCTGAATCTAGGGAGTGGCTCCTGCCCCACCCAACAGGAAAAGTAGTTCCAAACAGAAGAGGATCAGAGGCTCAACTGGCAGGCAAGTAAGCAGCATGGTCTGCTGCAGGTAAGTCCACCCAAGCATTATGAGCCCGGCGCTTCCAGCGCTGGGACTGGGCATATTTATGAGCCTGGTGCCACTGGCGCCAGGACTGGGTCCAAAAGGTCCCAATTGGGACTGGTTGGCACTCGGAACCTGGGTTATGGATCTGCTTCCAAGGGAGTTGGGAAAACCCTGACCTTTTGGAAGCAGAGATCATGACAGTACCCCCCCTCAAGGCCCCTCCCAAACCGGGCTTCTCCGGGGGTTTTGGCTTGTCAGGAAATGTTCGGTGAAATCTTTTGATTAGGCGAGGAGCGTGGACATATTCAGCAGGTTCCCAGGATCTCTCTTGGGGGCCGTAGCCTTTCCAGTCAATTAGGTAAAATAGTTTAGATTTGGAGATCTTGGAGTCCAGAATGCTTTTGACTTCAAACTCGAGTTCTCCATCAACTAGGATAGGTTTTGGAGATTTAGTTAGTCGGGTTTGAGGTTGCACGGGTTTTAATAGAGAGACGTGGAAGACCGGATGTATCTTCATGTGCGGGGGCAAGTCCAACTTGACCGCTACTGGGTTTACTATGGTAGTGATGGAATAGGGACCAAGGTATCTTGGGTTGAATGTGCGTGGCCCTTTTAGAGGTAGATATTTGGTGGATAACCAGACTTGATCCCCTACTTGATATTGAGGGGCTTCCTTCCGATGTTGATCTGCTCCTTTCTTGTATTGTTCTTTAGCCCTTTGAAGGTGAGAAACAGCTTCCTTAAAGGCTTGGGTGATTGTAGAATGCAGGTAGTCTACTGCTGGTGTTTCAAGATCTTGGAGGGGATCCAACTCCGAGGTTCGAGGGTGACTGCCGTACAAAAGAAAAAACGGGGTTTTCCCAGTTCCCGAATGGACAGAGTTATTGTAGGCATATTCGGCTATCCAAAGGATGTCTTTCCAAGTTTTTTCAGTTTGTTGCAGCATGCAGCGTAAATACTGTTCCAGAGTTTGATTGGTCCTCTCGGTTTGTCCGTCGGTCTGAGGGTGGTGACTGGTCGATAGTCTCACATCAATTTGAGCCGACCGACAGCAACTTCGCCAAAAATGAGAAATAAATTGACTACCTCGATCCGAAATTAGAACCGAAGGAAAACCGTGCAGTCGGACGATGTTTTCGAGAAATTCTCGGGCCAGAGTTGCTGCTGTTGACAAGCCTTTGAGCGGAATGAAATGCGCCATCTTGGAGAATAAGTCCACGATTACTAGAATCGTATTGTATCCGGAGCATGGAGGTAGATCGGTGATGAAGTCCATAGAAAGCGTATGCCAAGGGCGAGGTGGGATGTCAATAGGGCGTAAGAGGCCTGCTGGTCTTTCCTTTTGACTCTTGTTTTGGGCGCATACTCCACAGGACATTATAAAGTCTCTGATATCTTTTTTCCAAGACAGCCACCAGAAGTAGCGCTTGATCTTTTCTGAGGTCTTGGCCATACCGGGATGTCCTTCCATTAAAGAATCGTGATAACAAGAGATTACTTTTTTCTGTAAATCTGTGCTGGGTAGGTATAATCGTTCTTGGAAATACAATAAGTTGTCCTTTACTGCAAAGTCCTTTCCCTGCAGATGCCAATTCTGTATGTCTGCTGGAGTTACAAGTTGCCTGGCTTTATCCTTAACTTCCTCTATGGATTCTGTGGCGATTACACCCAGAATTCTTTGTTCGGGAATGATTGGTACAGGTTTAGGGTTGATCAAGTGTTCTTCCACTCCCATCCGAGAAAGGGCATCAGCTTTACCGTTCTTTGTACCAGGTCGATAGGTAATTATGAAGTCAAACTCGGCAAAGAATAATGCCCAACGGAGTTGTCTAGAGGATTGGGCTTTTGCGGTTTTCAAATATTGCAGGTTTCGGTGATCCGTAATCACAGTAACGGTGTGTCGGGCCCCCAGCAGATAATGCCGCCAAGCCTTAAAGGCAGACTTGATAGCCAGAAGTTCCTTGTCAGTAATCGTGTAATTGATTTCAGGAGGCGAGAATTTGCGGGACCAAAATGCCACGGGATGCAACTGATTGGTTACCGGGTCCTTTTGTGATAGAACTGCCCCCATGGCAAGGCTTGAAGCATCAGTTTCCACGATGTAGGGGAGTTCGGGGCGAGGGTGTTTTAAGATTGGTGCAGAGATAAATTTAGTCTTCAAATCCTGGAAAGCTTGTTCCGCCTCGGTAGACCATTCAAAACGTTTGTTTTTCTTTAACAAGGCAGTGATGGGCTGGACTATTCGAGAGAATTCGGGGATAAACCTGTGGTAAAAGTTAGCGAAGCCTAACATGCTTTGCACACCTTTTACAGAGGATGGTGATGGCCATTTGAGAACTGCATCGACCTTCTTTGAATCCATACGCACTCCGCCAGGTGATAATATGAATCCCAAGAATTCAACTTCAGTCACGTTGAAAACACATTTTTCCAACTTAGCGAAAAGTTTGTGTTGACGCAATCTTTCGAGGACCATTTTCACGTGTTTCCGATGTTCAGGTTCCGATGAAGAATAAACGAGGATGTCGTCAATGTAAACAACAACACACACATCTATGAGCTCTCTGAGGACATCGTTCATAAAATATTGAAAGGCGGCCGGGGCATTGCAAAGTCCGAAGGGCATGACCTGATATTCAAATAGCCCATACTTGGTGCGGAAGGCCGTCTTCCATTCATCGCCCTCTTTTACTCGTACCAAGTGGTAAGCTCCTCTAAGATCCAGCTTTGTATATATGCATGCTTTTCTGACTTGGTCCAGGAGTTCAGGGATCAAAGGTAACGGATATCTATTCTTAACGGTGATCTGGTTCAGGGAGCGATAATCTATACAAGTTCTAAGGTCTCCTTCCTTTTTTGGAACGAAGAACAAAGCTGAAGAAGCAGGGGACTTGGAAGGACGAATAAACCCATTTGCCAGGTATTGATCCAGGTATTGTCGAAGGTGAAGGTTCTCAGGCTCGGTGAGGGCATAAATTCTACTACAAGGAGGAGTAGATCCAGGTATCAGGTCTATCTGGCAGTCATAAGACCTATGAGGAGGTAGAGAGTTAGCCTGATCCTTCCGGAAAACATCTTGGTATTCTAGGTATTCGGGAGGTAACTGGGGAGTCTCTGAAGAAATTGCTGCCAGTGCAACACCAGGTGGAGGGTGACAAGTAGAGACACATTCTGGAAACTGGACCGTTCTTGCTCGCCAATCGATCAGAGGATTGTGTTTCTCTAACCAAGGTATTCCTAGAATAATCTGAAACTGAGGGGCCTTGATCACATCGAACACGATCTTCTCATGGTGTCCATCTTGACTTACTAGCGTCACCTCTTGAGTGGTATGCGTTACTGGCCCGGAGGCTATCTCCGTACCATCCACCGTAGTAATGACGTCCTTTACAGCCTTGGGACAAAGAGTTAGATTCATCCTCAAAACCATTTCATGATCCACATAATTGCCGATGGCACCGCTGTCGACGTAAGCTTCAATTGCATGTAATCGATCCGGATTATCAGGGCTAATGAGGACCATAGGTATCACGAAATGCGAGGTCACGGAACTGGTTTTCACGCTCGGCAAGAGGACCTCTATTCTTGTCGGGCGAGGTCGTTTCCCTGCTCAGAGTTTGTAACTTTGGTAACTGCAGCTCCTACTGCCTTCTTGGCAGGTTTCACCGGACAGTCTCGAAGAAAGTGCCCTGAGTTTCCGCAATAGAGGCATAATTGCAACTGTTTTCTCCTTTCGTGTTAGAGGACCTTTCAGACCCCCTATTTGCATGGGTTCCCCGGAGTCTACTCCTTTGGAAGGAGTTGGCGGTTTGGAAAATACTCGAGCATCAAACTTGGAACGATCGGCCTTCCTGTTCTGCAGTCTGTGATCTATTTGAACGACTAAGTCTATATAGTCTGAACAATCTTGTGGGGGATTCACTACTTGGGCTAACACATCTTTGAGCTCTCCACGTAGACCTCTATAAAACAGTGTAATCCTTTTGTCCTCAGGCCATTGAGTTTCCACTATCAGTCTGTTGAAAGACGCAATATAAGGCAAAAGGTCTTGATTACCTTGTCGCAACGAAAGAAGCTCATTGTCCAAGGCCTGCCCCTGTGAATGTCTTGCGAACAGTTTTTCCATACTGAGCTGAAAAGCTTGAAAATCATGGAGGACCGGATCATCTTGATTTACTAGAGGGATCGACCAGTCTGCCGCATTGCCACTAAGGTACGAAAGCACGAAAGCTACTTTAGCTTGATCAGTTGGAAAGGCTGCTGGCCGGCATAAGAAATGCAACCGGCACTGATTGATAAATACTGCAAACCTCTTTGGGTCACCAGAAAATCGTTCGGGCGGAGCCAGAGGTACATTCCCAGGTAGGTTGATCTGCACTGGATTCATAGAGAATGTAGAAGGAAGATTTCCCCCAGATGCGGGTAACGGGGTCTGTCCGGCTTTTGACTGTAGCAATTGTCTAGCGAGATCATCTGTTCGCTCCTTGGAAATAATCAGTTCCCTTCTTAGAGCGTTCGTTTCCTGACGGGCTGCATGCACTTCTGCCCTTAGTTCCCCAAGTAACTGGGCTAGCTGGTCGGTATCCGAGGTTTCCATAGCGCCTGGACGGGAGTTTTGTGGTAGGCTTTGCGTTCTGTAACGCTCACCTGATTCCCGTAGAGGCGCCGGTCTTGACTGGGCGTATACCGTATCTTCAAAGGTGATGTGTAACACACGGCTGGCTCTTTGGGCTGGACCTCTGTGCACTGTATGTCTGACTAGAAGGGTAAGATGTCTGCAGATAGAAAATATGGGATTAAGGAACTGGGTTATTGAATGTCTCTCTCTTCTTCCCTTTCTCTTCTCCTGTAGAACCCCAAAGGTTAACGCTCTCACCTTAGGTAAGTGAACGCCGTGCTCTCCATCTGCCTCGGGGCAGGGTGCTGTAACCAGTTTCTTCACTGGATAAGGGGAGCAGGCCTCTTGACTTCAGAGGACTGCTGTCTGTCGTTTACTGCACGAACGGTAAGTTTCGAGTAATTCTAATGTCTTTAAAGTCTTTAGTAATGATGTTTCTTGTTTTGCAGGGTTCCGGCGATGGCGGATGACGGGCTGAAGTGAGTTGAAGATGGAGCCCGTGTGATGAATAGAAGCGCCTGGAAGCACGTAAGTAAGCGCTTGTTGCCTGCTTCACGATGCGCTCTAACTGTCTTTTTATTTTGCAGGTACAAGTTCGGAGCGACTGCAGGGTGCCGGAATACCCACTGGGTTAGATGTGGAAAGGAGTAATGGCACGTGAGTATTAAAGTTCCCCAATGTCTTTAAACGCACCTTGTTTTGTCTTTCAGATGCGGGATGCAGCGCCGAAGGCCTCCGGAGCGTGCGAAGAGTTGGTAAGCTTTTGTCTTTCAGATGCCGGAATGCAGTGTGAAGACCTCCGGAGCGCACGAAGAGTAGGTAAGCCTTTGTCTTTCAGATGCCGGAATGCAGCGCGAGGCGTTGGTGACAGCCGATGGACCAGGTAAGTGAAGAGCTGTCACTGAAGACCGTAATGCTAACCTGTTCTTTCTTGTCTTTATAGGTGTTGCTGAAGACTGGATTCAGGATGGTAAGCCTTTTTCCTTAGGCCCAGGATCAGATGCAGAAGACACGATGAGCGTTCTGCTGCAGAGGATGCAGAATAACGCAAAGCAAGATTCATCCATCGGGTGTGGTTTAAATAGCCCCCTGTAGTGCTTAGGTGTCTCCTTCCACAGCCACGCCTAGGTAAGAAAAGAGTTCCTGCTTTCCAGAAGAGTTCCAGTGTTCTGAATCTAGGGAGTGGCTCCTGCCCCACCCAACAGGAAAAGTAGTTCCAAACAGAAGAGGATCAGAGGCTCAACTGGCAGGCAAGTAAGCAGCATGGTCTGCTGCAGGTAAGTCCACCCAAGCATTATGAGCCCGGCGCTTCCAGCGCTGGGACTGGGCATATTTATGAGCCTGGTGCCACTGGCGCCAGGACTGGGTCCAAAAGGTCCCAATTGGGACTGGTTGCACTCGGAACCTGGGTTATGGATCTGCTTCCAAGGGAGTTGGGAAAACCCTGACCTTTTGGAAGCAGAGATCATGACAGTAACAGCCTCTAGGCACAACAGCCTTTTGTGCTTGCATGCTCCTCATCAGACACAACAGACTCTAGTGCCTGCGTGCTCCTCATCAGGCACAACAGCCTCTAGTGCCTGCGTGCTCCTCATCAGACACAACAGACTCTAGTGCCTGCGTGCTCCTCATCAGGCACAACAGACTCTAGTGCCTGCGTGCTCCTCATCAGGCACAACAGCCTCTAGTGCCTGCATGCTCCTCATCAGGCACAACAGCCTCTAGTGCCTGCATGCTCCTCATCAGGCACAACAGCCTCTAGGCACAACATCCTCTAGTGCCTGCGTGCTCCTCTTCAGGCACAACAGCCTCTAGTGCCTGCATGCTCCTCATCAGACACAACAGACTCTAGTGCCTGCGTGCTCCTCATCAGGCACAACAGACTCTAGTGCCTGCATGTTCCTCATCAGACACAACAGACTGTTGTGCCTGCATGCTCCTCATCAGACACACCAGACTGTAGTGCCTGCGTGCTCCTCATCAGACACACCAGACTGTAGTGCCTGCGTGCTCCTCATGGGACAAAACAGCCTCTAGTGACTGCATGCTCCTTATCAGGCACAACAGATTCTATTGTCTACGTGCTCCTCATCAGGCACAACAGTCTCTAGTGCCTGCGTGCTCCTCATCAGGCACAACAGTCTCTAGTGCCTGGGTGCTCCTCATCGGACACAACAGCCTCTAGTGCCTGCGTGCTCCTCATGGGACAAAACAGCCTCTAGTGCCTGCGTGCTCCTCATCAGACAAAACAGACTGTAGTGCATGCATGTGTCATGATGCCTACCCCCGGGCATACAGATCGAGTCCATCAGCCCCGGTAGCAGGCATTGAGATACTCATTAAAACCCCAACAGCCCCAGCTGGGGGCTGTTTGGATTCAGTCCTGGCGCCTTAGGCGCCAGGCTTATCATAGAAATCAGACCTGGCGCCATAGGCGCCAGGCTCTTAGACTTTACTTACCTTATGCAGACCATGCTGCAAATGAGTCCAAGCCAACGTGAGGCCTGGATGGGACTATTTTATTACAGGGATTATTTTTTACTCAGGTGTGGTTCTGGGGAACTTCTTACCTGGGACTACTTTGCAGGCTATTTAAACCACGCCCGAAAAGCAGCTCATGCTTCGTGTTATTCTGCATCCAGCAGCGTAACGCTCACTGTGTCTGCAAGTCAGCATCCAGTCTTCTGCCACGCCCACCTCGAATCCGGAGCTCCTAGACAAAAGGAAAAGAAAGGAGAAGAGGTTAGATCATGGACATTATTTGATTCCTTACCTGATTCTGGACCCACCACATCTCCGAGCCTGGAAAGGACATTATTTCAGCATGTGTCGCTTCGCCAGCAGCAGCGTCGCGTTATACTCACCAGTCCACCGCATCTTTCAACTCGGCGCTGCCTCCATCAATTTCTTCGTCGAAACCCAGCACCTGGGGGGAAAACAAAAGGAATAACAAGGTGAGCCGAGAAAACCGACAAAGACAATCTCTTTGCCACCATATGCTTTCCTGCTTTACCACCGGAGGTATTATCCTTTAATTCGCTGCATCTTTCTATACCGCACCTATAAAGGGAGAGAAAACAGCAAGTTAATCTCATGCAACTTTTACCGGACAGTGTTTGGTAATACAGACTCTTACCTGAACGCCATCAGCTGCCTCCAGGCAATATTCTTTTGGACCCAGCTGCAACCTAACGAGGGAATGGAACAAGAGTGAACATCGGACATATTGAACTCTTTGAACACTGGAGTCAATATTCCTCCGGAACTCCTCCAGTACCTTCAAACCAGTGAAGTAACTGGTATCTACGCGCCCCTGCATGCCATGCAGAATGGAGAGCTCAACATTTAAAAACATAAGGTGAGGTTACCGAGAGGGGATATCGGAGGTGATTAGTGGGGAGAACGAGAACAGTTGGGGGGGCCATCACTAAAGTCCACGGGTGGCTAAATCCCTTTCTCCACTTGCAGGAGAATACTTCTACGAGTCCAGCAGACAAGATTAGGCGGGCCAGTCCAGACTGTCATCTCTTCACTAAGCATCACGTTGGTGGAGACCGCAGCTGTCCGGGTCCGATCGACGCCCCTATGGGAACCAGGTGAGCGTAACAGAACACGAAGCCTATCTACAAATCCCCACCCGGGCGTAATGGAGACCTAAGAAACCGACCAACTAGCCCAATTGTTAGGAGAACTTAGGGCAGAAGTGCACTCCACGCGCCAAGAAACTAATGCCCTCAGGAGAGAACTGATTGTGTCAAAGGAGCGCACTGATGATCTTGCCAGACAACTGCTGCAAAACCAAGCCGTGCAAACACCACTACCTGGACTTGGGGGGAATTCAACCCCCATTTCATCGAGCAGCCCTGTGCAAGTGGTTCTACCAGGGAGCATTCCTTTAGCTCCACCCGAACGCTTTACTGGGGACCCTAAAAGGTTCGCCGTGTTCATGAACCAATGCCGCTTGCACTTTTTATGCAGACCAGGAGCTTTACCAAACGACCAAGCCAAAGTAGCCTTTGTACTGTCATACCTTAGTGGCAGCGCAGCGGATTGGTCAATTCCATTAGTCAACCAGGATGACCCTCTTCTTCGGGATTTTCAGGGTTTTCAATTGAGCATGGAAAGACTATTCGCCAGACATTCACAGGGACAGGCCCTGGATAACGAACTTCTATCCCTACGACAAGGAAACCAGGACCTGCTAACTTATATCGCAACCTTCAATACGTTGGTGGTGGAAACCGGATGGCCAGAGGTAAAGCGAATTACATTATTTCATCGTGGACTTCGGGGTGAACTCAAAGATGTTTTGGCCCAAGTTTTGAACCCCCCTCAGGATTGCGCAGAATATATAGACTTAGTGGTCCAGCTAGACCACTGACTTCAGAATAGAAAAGCTGATCGAGCTAAGTTCGAGAATCAGGTATTGGTTAAACCCAATGTTACTCCCAAAGGAAC
The DNA here is from genome assembly GCF_040938575.1 of Ambystoma mexicanum. Classification (NCBI taxonomy): domain Eukaryota; kingdom Metazoa; phylum Chordata; class Amphibia; order Caudata; family Ambystomatidae; genus Ambystoma; species Ambystoma mexicanum. The sequence continues at coordinate 1,625,814,015 of NC_090929.1, forward strand.
AGATGCATCAGAACCAATGCAGATCGGGGGGTTAAGGGACCCTTAACTCAAAAAGAAAGAGAAAGGAGATGACAGATGCAGTTGTGTCTGTACTGTGGGGCCTCAGGACATTTTCTACGGGATTGCCCTATAAAACCATCCAAGAAAGTAGTTGGAGTTGCTGATAGAAATCAAACAGAGCCTGATTCGGGAAATGACCACGCCCGACAAGCGTAGAGGTCCGCTTGCCGAGCTTAAAGAAGAACACTCAGACCTCGCATCTAATCATACCAATGGTCCTTATTGATCCAAGGCAGCCATCACGTATGCACGCAGTTAGGGCATACATTGATAGTGGGGCCGTAGGAAACTATGTGGACCACGAATTGGCTTCTAGGATGAATCTACCTCTGTGCAAAAAGACCACTTCGGATGTTATCACCACAGTCGATGGAACTGAAATTGCCTCTGGGCCTGTAACTCATTCCACCACAGAGATGACACTGTTGGGTCAAGATGGGCATCAAGAGACTATTGTGTTTGACTTAATCAAAGCCCCGCAGTTCCAAATAATACTGGGGATACCTTGGTTGGAAACACATAATCCTTGTATTGATTGGCGAGAGAAGAGAGTAACCTTCCCGGAGTGTGCACACACCTGTTACCCGGAAAAAACCTTGAACAAAAGCCTGGCCACAGTCGCTAATCCAGTCATGCAGTTACCTCAGGAATATCAAGAATTCCTGGATGTTTTCCAAAAAGAACAGGCAAACACCTTACCACCTCATAGATCATACGATTGTCAAATCGACCTCATACCCGGTGCACAACCTCCAGGCAGTAGGATCTACACCCTTACGGAACCCGAAAACCGCCACCTACGACGATACTTGGACCAATACCTTGCTAATGGCTTCATTCGTCCATCTAAGTCCCCCGCATCTTCAGCTTTATTCTTCGTGCCCAAAAAGGAAGGTGACCTCAGAACGTGCATAGACTACCGCGCATTAAACCAGATCACGGTGAAGAACCGATATACATTGCCTCTGATCCCCGAACTACTAGACCAAGTAAAGGATGCTTGCATCTACACTTAATTAGATCTCTGAGGGCCATATCATCTGGTACGTGTAAAGAAGGGCGACGAATGGAAGACCACGTTTCTCACCAAGTACGGATTATTCGAATATCAGGTGATGCCCTTTGGGTTGTGCAATGCACCAGCAGCCTTCCAGTATTTTATGAACGATGTCCTTTGTGAACTCATTGACGTCTGTGTTGTCGTATACATAGACGATATTCTAGTGTACTCCTCCTCAGAATCAGACCATGTTAAGCACGTTCGTGCAGTCCTTGAGAAACTATGCCAGCACAAGTTATATGCAAAATTGGAAAAATGTGTTTTTCATGCTACAGAAGTTGAATTCCTTGGATTTATCCTGACTCCAAAAGGAGTCCGAATGGACTCTCGAAAGGTGGACGCAATTCTCAAGTGGCCATCACCCAGCTCAGTTAAAGGGGTGCAAAGCATGCTTGGATTTGCTAATTTCTACCGCAGATTTATTCCTGACTTCTCATATGTTGTACACCCCATCACAGCACTTTTGCGAAAAAACAAACGCTTCATGTGGACCGAAGAGGCTGAAAAAGCCTTCTAAGAACTGAAATTGAAATTCATGTCGCACCTGTCTTAAAGCATCCACGCCACGAGCTCCCATACATAGTTGAAACCGATGCATCCAGTTTAGCCATGGGGGCTGTCCTGTCCCAGAAGGATCCGGAAACCGGTCAACTTCATCCAGTTGCATTTTGGTCCAGAAAATTCTCGGCCCCCAAATTAAACTATGCGGTTACCGATAAAGAGTTGTTAGCCATCAAATCCGCCTTCAAGGCTTGGCGGCATTATCTTCTCTGTGCAAGGCATACCATTACTGTAATCACCGATCCCAGGAACTTGCAGTATTTAAAAACAGCTAAGGCCCAATCATCGCGTCAACTTCGATGGGCCTTATTCTTTGCCAAATTCGATTTCGTGATCACTTATCGACCAGGTTGTATGTTTGTTTGTTTGTTTGTTTGTTTATTTATTTATAATGCGCTCCAGACCCATAGGTTACCGGGCGCAGCAGAAAGTATATGCAAGACTTACAATGTTACATGAATAGATTTACAATATTACAATATTACCTGAATGTACAATTGCATACTTACAATCTATTTAGAGAGATTACCAGGAGAAACTATATAATGTACAGGAGTATACATACAGTGTTAGCAGATATAAACATAAAGGGGTAGCTAATAACAACTATGTACATTGAATAGGGTCGAGCGTGCAAGGGGGTCGTTACAGGTGTCTAAGCATTGTTAGCGTTAATGTGCTTAATGAAGTTCCTTCTGAAGTGTGAGAAAGGTTGGTCTACTCTTAGGTTGGGTGGCAGAGCGTTCCACAAGTTAGCAGCTCTCACAGGGAAGCTAGTGCCACCGATTTTGGCAAGTCTAAATGTGGGTACTACCAGGCAGTTACAGTTGGCAAGTCTCATAGGTCTATTGGATGTTTTTCTTTTTATTTTGTCTGTCAGGTAACTAGGAGCAGCATTATTAAGAGCCTTATGGGTTAAGGAGATCATTTTTAGGTGGATTTTGTTATCAGTGGAGAGCCATTTGTGTTGCCGCCTAATAGAGGAGAAATGCTCCCTCTTCTTTATGACAAGTGCAGCTCTGAGAGCATTGTTTTGTAAAGTTTGGAGTCTTTGGGTAGTGACTTTGTTGGCACCACTATAGAGGGCATTACAATAGTCAAGTCGGGAAAGTATTAAGGCTCTCGCTAGGATCAGACAACTAGTATTGGATAGGAAGGGCTTGCCTGCTCTTATCAATTTACAGCTGTAGGCAGTAGTGGAAGCTAGAGAGTTGACCTGCTTGGTGAAAGACAAGGTAGAATCGAGGTAAAAACCAAGTGTTTTTACTTCCCTCAAGACTTTGATAACATTTCCATCTATGCTGAAAGCTGAGTAGTCCGGGCCCAATTTGTTAATATTGGCTTGTGTACCCAGAATAATCAACTCTGTGTTATCATCATTCAGGCAGAGACCATGAGTAGCCATCCATGCCTGAATGATAAGAAACACTCTATTCACCAACTCCCTGTTCCTGTTATGATCCCCAGAAAGCGGGAGGAGAATCTGTGTATCATCTGCATAGTTAGTGTGGGTGATACCTAGATTGTCCAGATCATCGAACAGATGTTTGGTGAAAATATTGTATAGAGTCGGGGAGACGCAGGATCCCTGAGGGACTCCACATGTGATGGGTCTGCTGCTGCCGATGGGGAAAAATCTCTCATAGTTCTCTCACTCAGAAAGGATTCTAGCCATCTGATGGCTTGGGTGGAGAAGTGAGCGGCAGAATCCAAATGTCTGCAGAGGACCTTGTGGTCCACAAGGTCAAATGCAGCTGAGAGATCTAGTAGGAGGAGGAGAGCTGTCTTGCCTTGATCTCTCAGTTCGTCTATTTGGGTCTTTAAATCGATAAGGGCTGTTTCCGTTCTATGTAGTGGGCGGAAGCCAGATTGTCTAGTTCCTAGTAGCTTATGCAATTCAAGGTGTTTTTGAATCTGTGTATAGGCCACTTTGTCCAGGATCTTCAAAAGAAATGGAACTGTAGTAATTGGACGGTAATTAGTGGGGATAAGAGGGTCTAGTGTTTGCTTTTTGAGCAACGGGAGCACCCAGGATTGTTTTAAGTTAGCAGGGATGATGCCTGTGGAGAAGGATGCGTTGACACGTTTGGAATTAAAAGGTAATAAATCTCTGGCAGTGTCTTTTATTAACTGTGCTGGGCAGATGTCACCTTTGCAGTTAGATGGTTTGAGGGTGAGGATGATTTTTCTACCTCTAGTGTGGTGGTTTTGGTGAAGGAGAATTTGCTAGACTGGGGATTGTGGGTGGCATTGGGTGGTGGCTTAGGCAGATTAGAAAGGTTGAGCAAGCCTTTTTTCAGTTGAATTTTATTTTGGAGGGTGTTTATTTTATTAGTTAGAGCATGTTGGATATCTGTGCACCTGGTCTGGCCTTAGTGCAGGTGTCTGGTATGGCAATGGGTGATTCAAGTTCCTTCAGTATGGAGAAGAGTTCCTTCATACTTGAATTAGAGTTGGCAACACGATCATTGTATGAATTCCTCTTTGCCAGGCAAACTTCATTTTTGTATTGGCGGGAGATACATGTTAGGTTAGCCTTATTCTCAGCAGTTGGGCATAGTTTCCAATTAGATTCACATTTTCTCCTGGTGAGGCGTAGAGCCTTGAGTTCAGGTGTAAACCATTTATTTAAATGAATTTAGGTTTACTTGTACGCATTTTAAGTGGGGCAATTTTGTCCATGGTATCAGTCATGATTTTATTGTACTCATGAACTAATATACTAGGGTCTAAGTTGTCGGGCAGTGCATTTAATGTTGGAAAGATGGCAGGTATGACATTGTCTATTGTCATATTCTTCTTGTTTCTCGTCGGCATGATGGTGCCGTAGGAACGACTGTAGAGGATGGTCGGGAGGTTAGGAAGTTGAAGGACACTAGTGAGTGGTCAGTCCATGGTAATGATGAGATAGACGAGATAGCTGCTGTGTAGTTTGAGTCAGCGACCCAGTCTAATATTCTACCTTTCGTATGGGTGGGATTGTTAACTTTTTGGGAGAATCCTAGGGAGTTAATAGCGTGGGCAATGGTCAAGGCGTGCGCGTCCGCTTGGTCATTAAATCCTAAGTTAAAATCCCCTAGTACCAGCAGTTGTTAAGTGGTTTTAGCATTGTTGGTTAGTAGCTTGTGCAGATCCTCTTCAAAGGTCCCAAGCGGGCCTGGAGGTCTATAAATGAGGTGAATGGTTAAGGATTGAGTGTTGTTTATAAGGAGTTTGGCAGTGAGGGCTTCACAAGATTGTACGGTTTGGGTAGGGGCTAGCCTTAGCGATAGATTCGATTTGGAGATGATGGCAATTCCACCTCTGCGTGTGCCCTCTCGGTCTTGCCCACATATAGTGTAGCAGTCAGGGATGGCAAACATAAGTGAGGGGCAAGCTGCCTTGTGCAGCCAGGTCTCGGTTATTGCAATAAAGTCCAAATTCGCCTCAGTGATTAGACCAGCTAAATCAAGGGCATGGGCAACTAATGACCTAGCATTGAGAAGTGCTCCTTTTTAGGAGTGATCCTTATTTTCCTCTTTAGGTTGTGTAAGATTTGGAGTACTTTTAGCACTAGATTTTGTCTTAGATTTGGATGTTTGTAGGTTCATTGAGGCTAGGGTGATATTGGAAGCATTGCATTCCTTATCATTTTGGCGTTTCATCTCACGTTTTGTAGGAGGGAGGAGTCGTCTAGGTATCTCGTGAAGTTTGTTGAGTCTAGCACGTAGTTTGTTGTTTCTATCATGAGTGGAGCTAGGCTGGGAGGCGTAGGCTAATGGTCCTAGCAGAGCTTGGTGTTTTAAATCAGAGTAGACATGAGTGTTAGTAACTATGTCTGTTGAAATAAGTGAGTGGGGTACAGGTCCGTATGGGGGGACCCTTGTATAGCCGACCTGATTACTAGTGACAAGGAGTGTAGCAGTGGCCATGATACAATAGATACTAAATAGGCTTGACATTATGCAAAGCTAACGCTTAGTTAGGTGGGTAGTAGTCATGCAGGGTAGATGCTTCCTGTGGTAGGGTAAAGTGATCTAGCTGGTGAGTTAGGCTGTGTTGGTGGTTGGAGCGGTTAACAGATAGTACCTAGATGCGACAATCCAACAGTGACTGAAATGCGAAAGGATAAAGGCATCTAAATGTGGCAATTGAACAGTGACTAAAATACATAGCATGAGGGCACCTAGATACGACAATCCAACAGTGACTGGTGACTGAAATGCAAAGGATAAATGCACAACACCTAGATTTGAAATGTCCCAATAGGCTAAAAATGCACAACACCTAGATTTGAAATGTCACAATAGGCTAAGAGATGCACAACTAGTTTTCAGAGAAACATAATTGGAATTGCATGCATGAGGCAGCAACTGAGAAGCAGGAGCGAACATGCAGGTTGGACAGAAATGCAAACATCAAGTGACTGTAAGGCTTGGTGGACCGCATAGAATGGCAATGCTAGCGTACAGGAATGGTATCTGAGCGCAAAGGGCTGTTGGTCGGATGGAGCATATCATAGATAACCACCAATAGGTTAGGAGAGCAGAGTATCTTTGGGTTAAACACAGGGTGAGGATACCCTGAAGCAAAGGTTAGCTACAACAACGTTCAGGTGTGTAATGTGAGCGGCAGATAGGTTATGGGCTCAGCTGAGCAGACTTGCTGCAAGCGCAATGTGTGGTTGTCCCCCAAGATCCAGGGTACACAGGCACATCTGGGGTTAGGCACTGTAACAAATGCTAAGCGGCAATCAAGTCCAATACAATGATTGGTGCACATGGAGCTGTTTTGAGTGGAGAGATGTATAGAGTGCATAGGGAGTAAGATAGACAGACATGGATTACTTACAACCTGATGGGATACGAGCAAGGGGTATGGCCCTGGGCTCTGGTCAGCTCAGGACAGTCTCTGGATAGTTGTTGGCCTTACCCTCCGTGCCTTTCCAGGAAGGGCCGGCTGACACCTGCCGGCTTCCCATAGGCTGTGGTAGTTGGGGCTAGGGCCAATCAGCAATAGGCTGTTCTCTGCTGTGTTGGTTACACAAGGCACATCAGGCCTGAAACACGGGCGGCCATCTTAGAATGATGAACACCTCGTGTGTTATGATGGCGAAATGTAAAGCGATCAGCTTGCGTGTGGGCAACACGGAGCGTGTGCGAGATGTATTCATTGTAAGAATGGTAAGGCAGACGCTTTATCCCGAATTGGGATGGGAGAAGCATATTCGAACCCGGAACCGGTGCCTATAATTCTGTAAACAAAGAATTCTTGGTATAACTACTCTACAGACCTTAGAAGATATTCATTTAAAGATCCAACAACTTTTCGATTCAGCAGCCCTGCAGGACTGGGTTAAAAAGGGCCCAGATTATTCAGTTGTCAGTGACCTACCTTACAATCAAGGGCGTCTATTTTTACCACACAAGGAACTACAAGAACAAGTCATCTCCAATTACCATGAAGCTCTAATGGAAGGACACCCAGGTATTGCAAAAACTGAAGTTAAAATTAAAAGACAATTCTGGTGGACCACCTGGCGAAAAGATGGAAAGTCATTTGTACTGTCTTGTGGCATCTGCGCCTAGAACAAAAGTCAAAAGAAGAAACCAGCTGGTCTTTTACAACCTTTAGATATTCCACCCACACCATGGCACACTTTGTCTTTAGACTTTTATTACAGATCTACCGCCATGTAATGGATTCAACACCATTCTAGTTATTGTGGATCTTTTTTCCAAGATGGCCCACTTTATTCCTTTAAAAGGATTACCTTCTGCTTCAATCTTGGCCAAGGAATTTCTCGAAAATATTGTTCGAATACATGGATTTCCTTCCGTATTGATCTCTGACCAAGGTAGTCAGTTCATTTCGCAATTTTGGCAGAAGTGTTGTCAATTGGCACAAATCGACGTAAGGTTATCAACCAGTCACCATCCCCAAACCGATGGTCAAACGGAGAGAACCAACCAGACTCTTGAACAATACCTACGTTGTATGCTCCACCAAACCGAAAGTAATTGGAAGGACATTTTATGGATTTCTGAATACGCATACAATAACTCTGTACATTCAGGAACCGGACAAAGCCGCTTTTATACCATATATGGACATCATGCTCGAACCTCAGAACTCGATTCGCCCCAGCAGTTAGAAATGTAGCTCATCTGCATTCTACTATTACACAAGCTTTTAAAGAGGCAACAAAACATTTGAAACAAGCAAAAGAGAAATACAAGAAAAATGCTGATCAACATAGAAGTGAGACCCCACCATATCGAATCGGAGACCAAGTTTGGCTGGCTACAAGACATATACCTCTGAAAGGAACTCGGACTTTTAATTCTAGATATTTGGGACCTTACACCATTAAGGCCATTATCAACCCGGTGGCCGTCAAATTAGAGTTACCCTCTAATATGCGGATTCATCCTGTCTTTCATATTTCACTTCTAAAACCAGTTCAACCCGGGACAAGATGGATGGGACTATTTTATTACAGGGACTATTTTTTACTCAGGTGTGGTTCTGGGGAACTTCTTACCTGGGACTACTTTGCAGGCTATTTAAACCACGCCCGAACAGCAGCTCATGCTTCGTGTTATTCTGCATCCAGCAGCGTGACACTCACTGTGTCTGCAAGTCAGCATCCAGTCTTCTGCCACGCCCACCTCGAATCCGGAGCTCCTAGACAAAAGGAAAAGAAAGGAGAAGAGGTTAGATCACGGACATTATTTTATTCCTTACCTGATTCCGGACCCACCACATCTCCGAGCCTGGAAAGGACCTTATTTCAGCACGCGTCGCTTCGCCAGCAGCAGCGCCGCGTTATACTCACCAGTCCACTGCATCTTTCAACTCGGCGCTGCCGCCATCATTTTCTTCTTCGAAACCCAGCACCTGGAGGGAAAACAAAAGGAATAACAAGGTGAGCCGAGAAAACCGACAAAGAAAATCTCTTTGCCACCATAGGCTTACCTGCTTTACCACCGGAGGTATTATCCTTTAATTCGCTGCATCTTTCTATGCCGCACCTATAAAGGGAGAGAAAACAGCAAGTTAAACTCATGCAACTTTAACCAGACAGTGTTTGGTAATACAGACTCTTACCTGAACGCCATCAGCTGCCTCCAGGCAATATTCTTTTGGACCCAGCTGCAACCTAACGAGGGAATGGAACAAGAGTGAACATCGGACATATTGAACTCTTTGAACACTGGAGTCAATATTCCTCCGGAACTCCTCCAGTACCTTCAAACCAGTGAAGTAACTGGTATCTACGCGCCCCTGCATGCCATGCAGGATGGAGAGCTCATCATTTAAAAACATAAGGTGAGGTTACCAAGAGGGGATATCGGAGGTGATTAGTGGGGAGAACGAGAACAGTTGGGGGGGCCATCACTAAAGTCCACGGGTGGCTAAATCCCTTTCTGCACTTGCAGGAGAATACTTCTACGAGTCCAGCAGACAAGATTAGGCGGGCCAGACCAGACTGTCATCTCTTCACTACGCATCACGTTGGTGGAGACCGCAGCTGTCTGGGTCCGATCGACGCCCCTGTGGGAACCAGGTGAGCGTAACAGCATGCTCCTCATTGGACAGAACAGCCTCTAGTGCCTGCGTGCTCCTCATCGGACACAACAGCCTCTAGTGCTTGCATGCTCCTTATTGGACACAACACACTCTAGTGCCTGCGTGCTCCTTATTGGACACAACAGACTCTAGTGCCTGCGTGCTCCTCATTGGACACAACACACTCTAGTGCCTGCGTGCTCCTTATTGGACACAACAGACTCTAGTGCCTGCGTGCTCCTCATTGGACACAACAGCCTCTAATGCCTGCGTGCTCCTCATCGGACACAACAGCCTCTAGTGCTTGCATGGTCCTTATTGGACACAACAGCCTCTAGTGCCTGCGTGCTCCTCATCGGACACACCAGCCTCTAGTGCCTGCGTGCTCCTCATGGGACAAAACGGCCTCTAGTGCCTGCGAGCTCCCCATGGGACAAAACAGCCTCGAAGTGCATGCGTGCTCCTCATGGGACAAAACAGCCTCAGCCTCTAGTGCCTGCATGCTCCTCATCGGACACAACAGCCTCTAGTGCCTGTGTGCTCCTCATCGGACAAAACAGCCTCTAGTGCCTGCGTGCTCCTCATGGGACACAACAGCCTCTAGTGCCTGCGTGCTCCTCATGGGACACAACAGCCTCTAGTGCCTGCGTGCTCCTCATCGGACACAACAGACTCTAGTGCCTGCGTGCTCCTCATTGGACACAACAGACTGTAGTGCATGCATGCTCCTCATCGGACACAACAGACTGTAGTGCCTGCATGCTCCTCATCGGACAAAACAGCCTCTAGTGCCTGCGTGCTCATCATCGGATACAACAGACTCTAGTGCCTGCGTGCTCCTCATCTGACACAGCAGACTCTGGTTCCTGCGTGCTCCTCATCAGGCACAACAGACTCTAGTGCCTGATTTCACTTGTATTGTTGTAATTGAAAAAAATGTCTTTCACCCTAGCTCGGGGTATCTTGTGGTTTGCTGTGCTTCGCGTGTTTCATGTGCTCGCCCATGCATGGGTTGTGGGATTTCTTACCCCCCTAAACCCACCCCATGGGGTATCTTGTGTCTTAGCCAAGCTTGGACTACCTGGCTCTTCAGCCCTTCTGCGTTGGTCAGTTTTCTCACCCCCTTGTGGGGCATCTTGCTTCTCAGCCCAGCGTAGGCTATGTGGTTTCTCAGCCCTGCTAGGGTTATCGGTTTTCTCGCCACCCAGTGGGGCTTTTTAATTCTCAGCCCGGCGTGGCCTATGTGACTTTTCAGCCCTTTTTCAGTTGTCGCTTTTATCTCCCTTTTGTGGGGTTTCTTGAGTGTCAGCAAGCATGGGCTGAGTGGCTTTTCTGCCCTGCTTTGGCTATTAGTTTTGTCACCCCCTCGTAGGTTGTCATGATTCTCAGCCCGGCGTGAGCTATGTTGTGGCTTCATCGCCTTCCACTCACTCCTTAGTCTATGTTTTGTAACTGCTTTTCAGTAGGGGTGACCCGACCCCACCTCCGGCTTCGCTTTGGTCTTTGGTTCCACCCGTCTCGGACTGCAGGACTCCAGCATTGGTCAGGGAGGACGCTGACATGCTGCTTCTAATGTGGCTTTCTTTTGTTTCCCCGCAGCAGCTCCGAGTTCCACGCCTTGCAGGAAGTTGCCGTGTTCCACTGTCTTCACCGTTCCTCTGCCCACCACACTGTCTGCGTGGCTCTGCCTCCAGGCACCACCTGAGATGGAGATGTTCCCTCGTCTGCATGGCTCTACAGGTCTGCAGCTCTCGTCCTCTGACTGGTTCTCTTCTCTCCCTATGTGTCTGGGTGCCTGGACCTTGTGTTCCTCCCAGGAGCAGGATGGGAGAATCCATTTGTTCTGCTCTTCATGCAAAGACGGCCACAAACACAGGCCACAAACACAGGTCAAAAATCAAACCATCCACTTTTAAAGGGTTCTGTACATTACTGCCCTGCTCAATTTCCATCTAACCAAGAAACACTCTTGTTTGGGGATTCCTTGTCTTTTATGAGGGTGGGGGGTTACCCGCAGTTGGATCCCGCTTGCCCTTTCCCTTAGGGGATGTCAAGCATAGCAGCCTCACTTCCCCAGTCCTAAAGGGGGTAGCTCCCTTTTGGGAGAAGGGACAAATTCCCCGGAGTTATCACACTGCTTACCAGACAATCATGAACATTATGTTTTTGGAATTTTTCATCACATCACACACAAAAACAAGCTGCTTGCAATTGTCAAACAATGTCTAGTTGCAGGTGGCCTTATCACACAGCCAACTTTTGTTGTGTGCCTTATAGTAGTAAAGCAATAGAATTGGGGGTTTGGTTGAATGGTTGAATGATGACTTTCAACTAGCTAAAGGTACAAAATATCCTCCATTAGTCCAAATTCTGGCCCCATATGTGGGAGTATACTAATGATAACACCCCTGTTCTGGCCCAGTTGTGCACATGTATGAAGTGAAGCCCCACCAACGCATGATATTCTGACTATAGCACTGCCAGAGGTTCCTTTCAGGCAATATGAATGTTAAAGCACCTTGGCTAAATGTATCAAACATATTGGAGGCACATTTTTTGTCACTATTATATTTTTGTTCCAAAGGACGTATCTCTTCTTTCCTATACATAGTTCACTTTTTTAACCCGTCCTCCTCCTTTTGATGTTTCTTTTTGGGGTGATGTCAAGGTTCCTTTTACAGGCTCTTGCATTTCCGTTTCACACAGGACCTAGCACTGTAATACACAGAACTGCTCAATGTAATGGACGTCCAATAAAGCTAAAAGACAGGATAGCTAAAAATGGATTTCCACTTCTGTAATACTGATAGCCTGCCACCTCTGAAGCCATTCCAGACAGGCCTTACAGTATCACATATAAATCATCTTTATTGAATGAAAGGTTCTCACCAGTGTGCAGCAGAGCTATTGCCAACATTAACTTGGCATACGCCTGCTATGTATTTACTGCCATTCACCCCTCCCCCACTCTTGCTACTGCTTTCCCTCACCTACCTTTGCTTTCATTCCTTCGGCTATGTCCGCTGCTCCTACTCGCCCCATCTTTAGCTCCATCCTTCCACTTTATCAATGTGTTTATTTATTTATTTAATACACTTTCGGCCGAGAGGCTTTGTATGTACAACACAAGACAATCATAAATAAACTTTAAAACAACAATAACATTTACAATCATTATTATTCGTTTATTTATTGGGATGCAATGCAGCACTTTATAAGCCATAGGGGTACACAGCAAGGGAAACAGGTCACAAGGGATCAACACAAGGAAGCGGGAGAAAACTACAGGGGAAGGGCATGGCGTGGCTTCCATTACGCTTTCCAACTTGCCTTTTTCCATTCCTTGTCTCCTCCCCACTATGATTTAAAATTGAGTGTACTGGGATGGGTGAAGCCCACTAGGACCAGGAAGCATCTCAACTATAGGAAAGACTCTATGAACATTGATAACAATGGGGCAGTGATGATCAAAGGAATTCCTTTGGAATCCGCCTACTTTCTTCTGGTGGTAAAAGCAGGCAGATTCTATGGGAATCCACAGCGGTTGAGCCAACAGGAAAATGTCATGCTTGCGTAAATGCTGGAGTATTTGCATGCCGGACAAGAAGGGGGGTGTCATGCTTGTGTAAATGCTGGCGTATTTGCATGGTGGACAGGAAGGGGGGTCAAGCTTGTGTAAATGCTGGAGTATTTACCTGGCGGACAAGAAGGGGGGGTCATGCTTGTGTAAATGCTGGAGTATTTGCATGGCGGACAGGAAGGGGGGTCATGCTTGCGTAAATGCTGGAGTATTTGCATGGCGGACAGGAAGGGTGGTCATGCTTGCATAAATGCTGGAGTATTTGCATGGCGTACAGGAAGGGGTGGTCATGCTTGCATAAATGCTGGAGTATTTGCATGGCGGACAGGAAGGGTGGTCATGCTTGCATAAATGCTGGAGTATTTGCATGGCGTACAGGAAGGGGTGGTCATGCTTGCATAAATGCTGGAGTATTTGCATGGCGGACAGGAAGCGGGGGGCAGAATCTTAATTTACAATCCGCCACTCCTTTCCATCATAGAAAAGAATGTAAACGAGGAGTAATGTGAATTCAATGCGTAAAAGTCGAACGCATGACATTTACGCATTGAAGACAGGTACGGCTTGAGCAAAAGGAGCTTCTAGGGCAACCATTGCCGTAGTAGGAAAAACATACGCTTTCAATGCGTGACAAACTCTGCCCTTGTGCAAAGATTAGAGCAAACGCTGTCTTGATGTACACATGCAGCGAAAGAATACTTTTTTGCACTAGGGCAATTTTTACCATAATGCAAATTGCAATTGCACTAGAATGATATTTCTACAATAAGGCCCTGTATTTCTACTTGCTTTTTATTGGGTTTACATAACACTTTCGCCTGAGCTTTGAACATAACAAAAACATTGCAAATTGAGGAGGTGGACAATTCTCCTGATCGGATTAAGAAGAGACAGAACGAAAATGGTATTTTTATTGGGACCGAAAATGAGGAAAAGAAGATAGAAGGCTTTCAGAGAGCCTAGGGCTACGCAGTGTTTGTATCGAATATTTTATATCGAATATTTTATAACGAAAAATGTTATAGCGAATGCAATGTAAAATTTTACATATTTTTGGGAAACGGTTGGAGTGGGCTTTTAGGGGTTGGAAACAGGTGTTTGGGGGACCTCTCCCCCCCAAGAAAAATGCATTGTCTATAAAATCACTGTATTATAAAATATTCAATATATGTTCATTCTTTATAAAATATTTTGGCATAAAGCCATGGAACCAAGCCTAGGTTTTCCAATGGAGTGCTGTATTATGATATCGCCCTGGGAAGCCACACCTTTGTCTGCTGGAGGATGAGAGTAACCACGGGGGGATAGGACGATGGGAAAGCAGGGCAAAGAAGGTACAAAACAAAGGGGGGGGGCGCTGCACCATGGGAAGAGTGTTTTGTCGTAGTACGGATGCATGGACCATAGTTATGGAGAGACAGGGAGGGCGTGATGTAATGCGTTGTAGTTATTGGAATGTGTTTGCAAGACAGATTTGGAGGTAGTGTCATTTAATAGGAGGTGGCCTTCATCGACCTTACGGAAGCGTTTGATACTATAGATCGACCCAAACCGTGGAACAAGCTGATACATGGAGCTGTCCAACTGAAATTGTAGAGGCAACGAAGGACCTATATTCTGAAACAACTGTGCAGATAAGAACGGAGAGAGCTGGCACGCTAACAAAAGCCATCAAAACAAACAAGGGATTAAAAGAAGGCTATCCCCTCGCAGCAAGCTTATTTAATACGTTTATATCAGACAAGAACAAGCATTTAACAACATCAGATGTTTTCCACCTAACACTGGAGGGACAAAAATTGTCTGCTTACTTTATGCCGATGAGGTGGTCCTAATGGACCAAACGCCAGTAGGATTGCAAAAACCTGAAGCGCTACAAAAATACACGTACGCAAATGGCTTAAAGATCAACCCACAAAAGTCTAGGGTAATGGCGTTTGGGGAAAACATCAAGACCACCCAGAAATAAATCTACACCTGGCAGATAGAGGAGAAAAAAGATTCCACGAGTGACGGCATTTACATACCTGGTTGTGCACTTAAATACCTCTAAAATGGACAAACCAAGATTAATAACACTGAAAGCAAAAGCTAAGAATCTGGCAAGTCAGGGTAGAAACTTACTTAAAAAATACTGTGGACCCTTGGTTCAGTTTTAGCAACTGAAAGGTGGCCCTGGATTAACATATGGGGCAGAAACTGTATTCACATTCCAACAAGAACAGTGGACGGTAATTGAAGGGGCATTCTGGAAGAGAGAAATGAGACTCCCACTAAGCACACCGACGCAAGCATTGCGTATGGAACTTGGCTTGACAGTCCTCAAGATAATAGTGACATGGAAATTACTAGCCCTTTATCGCAAATGTCTAAATCTTCCAGAAAAGGGAGGCCTTGTAGTAGTCAAAGAAGCGATCATGCAACAATCATATTTAACCATCACAGACAGGAAGCTGATCTGTCAAGCGCTAATCACTGACCTAGAAGAAACAGGCCAAACACTGATACAAAATCCAGAGAAAATCAAGGTCAAATTGTACAGAGCAGACTGGATAAAAACACAAGAAGAAAGACAGGAGCTAAAATACTGTGGAAACCCGTTTGCAGAAGGTCGGAAACTAAACACCTTACCGAAGTATCTGGATCAGTTTCAAATTGGTTTTTCAGACATCATTACCTAGGACTCAGATTGAACTTATTTCCCACAGGAGAGATTCTCAATGTAAGGTTAAACCAAAAACAAACAATAACCTGCAGACTGTGCCAGAACCCACGCAAGGTGGAAACTTTAAAACATGTATTCATGTTTTGTCCGGGGACTGAAAAAGAGAGTATAGGACAAATGGCTGAAATCACTAAGACATTTGTGGGAAGAACACATGAAGATTGGTGGCTTGAATTGTTGAGAGGTCCAAGAACTACTCTGACCCTAACACTAGTGAACCTCCTGTGCGAAATATTTGATAAACTGAATGGTGCAAATTAATACAAATATGGTGTTACTCTTGTTTAAAGGGAACATGTTAATAATAGTTGTATGTTGCTTTGTAATCTGAATGTGATCGATGGAAAAATAATTGTAACAAGTGGCAAAAGGTTTTGTTAAAAAAAAAAAACAAATAAAGCCAATAAAAAAAATAAAAAAATAGGAGTTGTAGCGCTTGATGTGTGAGGAGCTAGAGAATGTGCTTGGGCGATCCCGGGTGATTTGTAGCTTCATCCCACAGGAATAACCATACACTGTGCCCCCGGGCCAGATTCCTGAATGCCAACTCTTGTGTACCATGCCTGAGCCGAGAGAGGCATAGTCCAAGAATGGATCATGTTTACAGGCCAATGGTGTTGGTAAACAGGAGACAGAGGGGGTGGCAAGGTTAAACCGATAACGTAAAGTCTGAAAACCTTAGATCCGGTGGCGGATTGAAGGCAAAGGGCCCCATTGGCAAGTTTGACAGAGGGCCCAGGTGGGCGGGTCTTGGAGGATGAGCTTAGAGTAGGCAGAGTTACACAAAGATGAACTTTAGGGACAGATGCCTCATGATTATTGTTTTTTAGGGTTTTTTGTGTTTAGGGGTCAGACTAGCTAGAAAAAGCTGGGCCTCCTGACCAGGTATTGCTGTCAATGCTGGAAACATTGAATGATGAAGCCTGAAGCCAATGTTGGTAATTATAGGTTTCAGGTCAATGGGTAATATCATGGGCAATGGGAAGGGGCATTAAAGGAGGTGGCATGACGGGATAATTCCTCCAGCACGCGAATCCATTTTATGCACAGCCCCGGTGTTCTCACCCCACACACTAGACATGCCTTTGAATGTCGCAGACTTAAAGGAGTGCAGCATTACATCTCAAAACATACTATGTGCTACCTAATGAAGGACAGGGGGACGGGGCAATAGTTAATGAGGCACTAGAATGACGGGGAAATGTTTCATTACAAGCTTAAAAGGCAGGGAAAATGGAGAATGGGGACTCAGGAGTTTAAGGAGAATGGGGAGTGAAGGAGTCTAAGGAGTGAGGGAGAAATGAAGAGTGGGTGAGGGCAGGCGAAGGGGAGGGAAGTGAGGCAAGAGAGTGATGAAAGGGAAGAGGAGGGGAAAATGCCACATGACGGGGTGCACTCATGAGGGATAATGGAGAGTGAAGGAAGGCACTGAGTGTGTGACTAGCAGCAGAATGAGGGAGAGAGCAGAGTCTTGAGAAAAAGAACCACTGGCAAAGATGGAGAAAGAGAAAAGGCAGGAGGCTGAAGGAAACACAAGGGATGGCATAGTAGGCACAAAGATCAGGAGAAGGGAGGGCGGGAAAAGGAAACAGTAGGAAGGAAGAGAGGAAAGAGCTAATAAGGAAAGAAGAGGGGCCAATAGGAATGCTGTGTGGGCAACAGTGAAGCAGGAATGAAAGGGCAGCAGATCTGTGATGTAAGGAGCGGAGGCACTTGCCCCAGCTGCCCACATGTAGCAGTCACAGCTGCCCCGCTGCACATGGCATGCGTTCTACACACGTGACAAGACGCATGCACTAGATACATGAACAGGCAAACAATGACAAAGCAGCCAATCAAATGAGGTTGGATTGAAGTGGGCCAAAGGGCCCATGAGAGTGAAAGAAAATGCCCTACTGTGAATTCTCCTTGTTCACCCTGTACACAGTGTGCTGCTACACAGGCCCAGGTGAAGCCCGAGCTTGGGGAGCAGGGACAGGGTAGGTCTGCAGGGTGGGCAACCATCTTGCATTTTGGAGGACTGGTCGGCTGTGCCCCGTGTCTCGCACACAGCCGGCTCGGGACAGGAATCCATCCCAATCAGCTATTCAAAGCCTTACCTGCTCACACTTTGTATGTAACGTTTAAAAGTGCAGGGAAGCGCAGCCCCGTTTCCTCTGATCACCCAGCCGTGCCTGGTTCAAATGTGTGCCAATAAAGCATTTGAATAACTGGATTAGAGCTTGATGAGTCAGGGGTGCTGGGGAAGGGCTATTGTCCTGGAAGAGGTGCAAATGGCGGGTGATAATACTCGGAGGTGAGCATAGAGCTGCTTGCTCTGTGAAATAATGGCTCGAGCACATTGCATTTTCTTTCTTTGTTTTAGGTCCACATACCTTTTCAGGGTGCTACTGCAATATTGCATTCAGGGTGGCAAAAATAAAGCTATACATTTGTTTTAGCTTGACCTGTTTCTACACACATGTATATACTGTCAGGTTGTTTTTGTGTGTCATTTGTGTACTTTTCACTACATTTCTAGAAACCGGATTATTAGTACATTTTTTGAAACCCAATCCTTAAAAATTACTTATATGAACTATCACTGAGCTGAAAAGATATGCGGTCAAGTGCTGAAATCAAAGCCTTGGTTCGAATTTTGATTTCAACAAAAAAGAATATATGCCGTCCTGAGCAAAACATGTAACCTCACTGTGCCTGCTCTGCCGGCAATGGAAGTCCCTAGAATATGCCGTCCTGAGCAAAACATGTAACCTCACTGTGCCTGCTCTGCCGGCAATGGAAGTCCCTAGAATATGCCGTCCTGAGCAAAACATGTAACCTCACTGTGCCTGCTCTGCCGTCGCCGGCAATGGAAGTCCCTAGAATATGCCGTCCTGACGGCATCAAGGGGCAGTTCGGGCCCGTAAAGAAGGGGCTGCCTCCTCATATTCCCCTTCCCCCACAGGGGCATGGTGGGGAGGGGACAGGACCTTTCCACCATACAAACCCTTGGGAGGTGGGTGCCATGGTCCGCCTGGACCACTTTTCAATATAAGAATGTTGAAATTCGATGATTGTAGAGTGTATTTGTTAGGAATGTCAAATGTGTGGTTGGTTAATTTGTGTTTTGCTGTATAATAAATTGTGTCCGGAATGGCATCCAAAAAGTAATGTGTCTGGTCTGCTCACTTCTCCCCTGGCACTGGCCCCTTGCAGAGCCCAATAACGTCTGCATGGTGGCCCCAAGAACGTGCACTAACTCCCAGTGGAGTTGGGGTCCGGCTGGTATGGATCGGGCTTAGACTGGCCTCCGGGTGCAGCAGTGGCTGGACTACTCACTGATGTTCCTCCCTGGACCTAACTTGTAAAAACCAAAGAAGTGCCAGGGCCCGAATATTTTCTAGTGCCCGTCTGACACATCGTGTCAAGCAGATCCTTGTCCACAGTTGCCGCCCCCGATGGCTGCTCCTCACACTGTCAGCATATTTGAGGTTAAAGCTGGGACTCCCATCCACTCATTGGGGTAACGCCGGCCTGGCTCAAGATGTGTGCCGGCCCATTTCAACATGATGGTTGGGTGCCTCCCCTTGGAGTTGAAAACAGTCTGAGACCCCTGTGGGGCGCATACATTATACCAGAGACAAAGAAATACCCCTGTATTACAAGCATGCTGATTGGTAACATAGACAACCAGAAAAGCGATGGTTGGAAGGTTTGGAATAAATATGAACAACTGGCAATGTTCTGGGCAACCTTCCACACCACCGTTTTTTAGCCAATGCAAAAGGGGTCCAGACATATGCAAATCAGTCAGGTACTGCCACCAGTAGTAACTTAAGCAGGACCACCTCAGGTTCTGGAAGCAACCCAAGACCTTCCTTTTTGCTTCTGCTTTCTCTCTCGCACTCCCCTGTTGATGTTCCTGTCTGCTGCACTAACTGGTTACCTGGCCTCTCTCTGAACCTTATGGGGACCAGGCTCCTTCATGACTAGTAGCCCCATGCACTGCCTCTGGCTCTACCGCACTCTAGGGACTGTATCTACAACCCTACAGTCCCCTGCCTCCTTGCCCCTACTTAGAACCGGCACCCTTTCCCTCCCCCTGGCACTTCTCCTCTCCCTTGCACTTGCACGATCTAAATGACACAAGGCCTAATAAGATTGTTTGTTTTATTCCCCTTTGTCTTGCCCTTCCTTGTCATGTTGCATCTAGAAACACTTGTATACAGGTGCGTTATAAATGACTTATCATATCATATAAATCAATGGTAGCAGTCCAGCCCGAACTGCTAGGCCAGGTAACCTCTGCACTGAAACACAAGCAATCCCAGACATGTTTCGGCCATCTTGGGCCTCCTCAGTGAGGTGCAGCTTGGTTCCCGACGTTTTACGTGTGGAGGGGACCTGGCCTAGCAGTTCGGGCAGGGCTGCTCCCATTGGTGGCAGTACCTGACTGATTTACATATGGCTGGACCCCTTTTGCAATAGTGCACATGGGCTACAAAATGGTGTTGTGTAAGGTAGCCCAGAGCAATGCCAGTGGATCACATTAATTCAAAACCTTCCATCCATCACTGCTTGGGTTTCAGTTTGTCTCCCTATGTGAGAGAGGGTATGCCCAGACGTGGGTCCCTTGCTCGCTGCACCATCGGCAACCATGCTGCACCTCACTGAGGAGGCCCATCAAGGTCGTAACTTGTCAGGGGTTGCTTGTGTTTCCGTGCAGAGGGGACCTGGCCTAGCAGTTGGCG
Source organism: Ambystoma mexicanum (assembly GCF_040938575.1). Classification (NCBI taxonomy): domain Eukaryota; kingdom Metazoa; phylum Chordata; class Amphibia; order Caudata; family Ambystomatidae; genus Ambystoma; species Ambystoma mexicanum. The sequence goes on from NC_090929.1 coordinate 1,625,834,285, forward strand.
GCAGTACCCATATGGCTGGACCCCTTTTGCAATGGTGCAGACATGCTAAAAAAAAGGTACTGTGGAAGGTTGCCCAGAGCAATGCCAGTGGTCTAGATGAATTCAAAATCTTCCACCCATCCCCTTTTTGGTTTCAGATTGGCAACATGGGAGCAGTTTAGGGGGCACCCTGAGCCTTGATGCCCCTTTCATTTGAAAAAGTTGAAATGACCTGCCACCTCCTGGGGTAACAGGTGCACAGTACCCATGGCAGATGTGTGATTTACTGATACCAATCAACATAACATACTAGTTGGGTTGAAATAAGAGAGATTTTTATGTGCTTATTTAAACACATCATCATCAGGAACATTTATTACTGAACTGATGGGCCTGCCTATGAAACGCTGCAGCAAGACTTTAGGTTGCCACTCCTCTTTGGCATTGCCTTTAAGCTTGTCCCTGGGCTTGCCCCTGTGTTGGTGCTGCTGGCTGGTGACAGTTTTGCTCTTATCAACCCACACTGTTGTGGTAGTGTGCTGCCGGCCAGGGCTGGCCTTAGAGGCTGTCAGGTGGAGAGTTTGGGAGGGGGGGTGCAAGAGCGCCATATTTCTTTTGTCCCTCCCTGGTCCGGCACCTCACATGGGGGTTAATCACTGGAATAGGACCTCATGCATGCTAATGCATGAGCGCCCTATTCCAATGAAAACCTCCTGGTTCCCGCGTCGGAGTAGGGAGGTAATTTATTTATTTTGCATTTCTAAAGCGCTCACACAGCCCGTGGGCATCGAGGCGCTGTTACAGGAATTGTTTGTTTTTTAGTTGGATAATTGTTTTAGTTGCGTATTTATAACGCGCTTAAACACCCAGAGGTTTCTAAGCGCGGCCCGGGGATCGAACCTGTGTTGCTTCGTGTCGTCTTGCTTCCAAGGTGCACACGTTGCCGCTGAGCTATCCTCCCGGGACGATTCACCATATGAATAGGGTGTTGATGCTATTCGGGGAGCCCATAAAAGACTTTCCCGACCTGATGGGTGGTCGAATGGCACCCTTGGGGGCATGGCGCTCCGGGCGGTCACCATAGGGCTCAATGGGAATGGGGAGGATGCAAACAACGGCCCCGTTGATGACGGGCCCGTTGATTGCATCCTGGTCTGCTAGCGGGTCCCACCAGCAGACTTCGTAATGAGTCGGTAGGGGGCTAACAGGGCTGGCAGCTCTACCGGCCCCGTTAACCATCTACCGCCAGGGTTGTAATGAAGCCCATTGTGTTCTTTCCCTGTAAAGTTTCATGGTTCAATGTAACTAGCGCCTAGATACCTCAGGGTTCAGCGCGCTGCTATAAATGCATAACTAAATAAATAAAGAGAGCCAGGCAGAGAGAGCAAGTGAGTAAGAGAGCAACAGACAGAAACGCAGTGTGCGTGAGGGAGAGACAGAGGCATAGAGCGAGGCAGACAGATAGAAGGTGACAGAGATACAGAGATAGAAAAACGAACAGCAAAGTTTGAGATCCATCTAAAGAAAGTCAACAACAAATCTGTCCGAACTAAAGCTCACAAAACCCAACTGACAAAAAGCAACCCCCCACTCCCCCCCCACACACACACACCCACACCAAGCACCGAATCAGCTGTAGGCATAGAAGAATCAGCATCACAGACACTTCAACGTGCTATCAGCACGAATCAGTAACAAGACCATCACTCCCACTAGACATACACCACCCACTGGGAAGACTCAGACACAGAACACAATGGGCCTCATTACGAGTTTGGAGGTAGCCATGCCCTTAATAAGTGCATGGATGCCTCCAAACTTGGGTCTGGGTCCGTGGTCCCTGAATGGGGAAATACCAGGCTATTCCGACTTTGGAGGGCCCGGTATTTCCCCATTCAGGGAACACGGACCTACCCCATTCCCATTTTAGCCCCATAAGGCTCAATGGGAATGGGGAGCATGCTAACAATGGGCCCGTTAATGATGGGCCTGTTTTTAGAATGCTGGTCGACTCGACAGACGTCCAGAGTGAGTCCCGCGAGGGGACCTCGTAATGAGGCGGTATGGGGTTAATGCTGCTGGCACCTTTACCGGTACCATTAACCCCTTACCGCCTCACTTGTAATGAGGCCCAATGAGATGCTGCAGGCTGCAATCAGGAGATGCACCCTAGCGGCTGTGGGTGGCCAATCAGGGGATGCACCCTAGCAGCCATGGGCTGCCAATCAGAGGATGCACCCTAGCGGCTGCGGGCAGCCAATCAGGGGTTGCACCCTAGCAGCTGCGGGCTGCCAATCAGGGGAGGCACCCTAGCAGCTGAGGGCTGCCATCAGAGGATGCACCCTAGCGGCTGTGGGCATCCAATCAGGGGATGCACCCTAGCGGCTGCGGGATGCCAATCAGGGTATGCACCCTAGCAGCAATGGACTGTAATCAGGGGATGCACCGTAGCGGCTGTGGGCGGCCAATCAGGGGATGCACCCTAGCAGCCATGGGCTGCCAATCAGAGGATGCACCCTAGCAGCTGATGGCTGCCAATCAGAGGGTGCACCCTAGCGGCTGCGGGCTGCCAATCAGAGGATGCACCTTAGCAGCTGCAGGCTGCCAATCGCAGGATGCACCCTTGCGGCTGCGTGCAGCCAATCAGAGGATGCACCCTAGCAGCTACTGGCTGCCAATCAGAGGATGCACCCAACAGATGTAGGCTGCCAATCAGAGGATGCACCCTAGTGGCTGTGGGCGGCCAATCAGTGGATGCACCCTAGTGGCTGCGGGCTGCCAATCAGAGGATGTGCTGTGGTGCTAGAAATGCATTGGAGGAACAGGGTCTCCCTGTCCGTGTCCTGTAGTCCTTTTTCATTTGTGTTCTGTATTGTTTTCTGCCCAGGAGTCCATATGGGACACCTGACAGTGCAGCTCTTCCTGTTTTTGGTTTGGTGTACAGATCCATGGGATAGCCTTATGGAACCCATGTGTTAGTCCAAACGACCCTATAGTATAGTATGTATAGTATGTATATTATGTTAGCCAGAAACCAATCGCATCATGTGACAAACATCACAAACACAGAATCGTCAATGTAACCAGAGGGCGTCCATTTTGTGAAAATATCTGCCATTTGCTTTTTTCCTTCCTGTTAAAATGCTTTGCAAACTGTATTCTATGTTTCACGCTCAAGCACGGTGCGAGGCCACGGCCTGCATGTTGAAAGACCAACCCAGACAAGAATGCCAAACGATACAGAAATAAATTGATTTCCTCCCTCACGAAGTCCTTGGAGGCGAGCAGAAACTGCATCTAATCAGCGGCCCAGGTGCCGGCCTGTCTTACAAACGCTGTAGCAATAGGCAGTTAAAACATGAATTATATTCTATTAAGCGGTACTCCTTTGCGGATCTGCCTCAGAACTGTCTGACCCTTGGTTCATGAAAAGAAACACATGGATAATGTGCTAAGGAATGTTTCTCTCCTATGAACATGATATCCTTGCTGAACTAACAGCTTTATGTTCTCCATAACAAAAAGCTGACTCTGCTACTGTTGCTAGAATAAGTATATTTAGACCGAATAGAAACTTGTCATAATGTGTCATAATTGTCATGATTGTTAATCACCAAACCCTTGCCTAAAAGATACATTATGGGCGGTTGGAATTGCCTTAAAAGATTATATGTTATGTATATATATTGTTGCTTGAGCGTTGCTCACTCTCTTGTGTCTCACGAGGTCTGGGTACACACGTTGCGAGATGTTAGACCCCAGTCGGCCGACTGAGCATACTTTGAAATAAACCAGATTTCTTGGCAAATAGAACCTTGTGTCTGTTGTGTCACTAGTATATGGTTATTGTGCCTTAGTTTCCATATGCAGGGTCTTCATGGCCTAGCACATGGGTGGGGGTGCAACCCTGTGCTCCTAGTGTATGTTTTGGGCACCTGTGTTGGGCCCACAGAGCAGGGTATGAGCTGGCGACAGCTCCATGCTGAATTTGACAGGTGCTCTGAGTATCCTCCATTTTGGGATATCCAAGCCCTGCCATTGGAATCAGTTGATTCCTGATGGAATTAAGATGGCCCTGTGGCCTCTTGCTTTCTATTTCCTGTTACCTTGTTTTCCCAAAGTCCTTGGAAGCCCTGACTCTGTCCCTTCCCCCTGACTGGCTGTTGGGTGGAAGTTCCATATATGGTGTTGTTGTGAAGTCCAGGCCTGACTGGCTGGAGCCTTCCCAGTGACTGTGTGTTGTGGGTACACCCTGTGGGTGGGACCTGGGTGAATGGAGAGTGTGACCAATATGCACTTCTTGTTGTGGATGTCTGGTTTCTGGTGTATGACACAATGACGACTGAGACAGCCCTGCCCGAAACTGGTATGAATGTAGTGTGTAGGGTTGAATGGCTGGGTACTTGTCCCAATACACATTCCTTATTGTGAGTGTCTGAGAGGGAGGAGTATGGCCTGAATGCACTGTATGCCTGATTGGCAGACTGACTACATGAATGCCCTTCTGTATGATTGGTTGCTGAGTGTGACCCAGCAGTGTGGATGAGAGACAGAATAGTATATCTGGGGACCTCTCACCACTGGAAATTGTTCAGAAGATTAACTGGAACTGCTTATCCTTGACGCCCAGCTGGAAGAAGAAGAACTGCTGCTGCATTTGTTTCGACCCGATCCGAAAGCTGTCAAGTTCACCAAGGACTGATCTGAAAGAGGACCTGGTTAGGCACCCTCTTCCCGTGCTCCGAGGGACCATTGAGCAACGCTAACCTTCGCCAAAGCTCCCTGGAAGTCAGACCCTCGAAAGGCTGCTGCCCGGAGACGGGGACCGCCGAGGAGAACGAAGTAAGGCACCCGGACATCGACGCTGTCGAAGCCCATTGCCGTCGACCAGGGTTTGGAGTATCGCCGTAATCACTGGAGGCCCGTCGAAGCTGGGTTGCCCAGAAAAGGCGACCGCTTGATGCCGTGCCGCCGGCGACCGGAGCCGCACAGTCCTTTGTCTAAGACTTTTGATATCCAGATGTTCTCGTCCGCACCGCCGCCCGCCTTATCCCGCTGGAGAAGACCGAGGAGCATCCGCCGGTGGGTTTCCCGCCACCTGAAGACCACAAAGACTTGGACAACTCGACACCTTTGTTGGGCCACAGTTCTTTTAGAAACTCTTTGCGGTCCTGAACTATCAAACACCGAGGTTCCCGCACACCTCATCCTTGCAGGACGTCACCGACGAGCACCTCCTGGATCGACGCTGTGGTCTCGGCACCATCGCACTTTTCATCAATGTCATCGACGCCAAGTTCACCTTCTTCAATGCCTTTTGACGATCCATGGCTCCTGCTTTAAAGGGAGTCACTCAGAAGGATCCATCGATGCCTCATCAAAGAACTCTGATCTACCAGGTACATTGGGGGGTTAGACACCTTATAGAAGGAAATAAGACTTATAGAACAATATATGCACTGGGCTTGTGATATATCTTTAATTTACAGGTTGCCCAGGTGGAGGGATCTCCACACAGATTTGTGCCCAGTTGGTAGGGGTCAATATTCTGGCCATTGTTCTAACCAACTGCTTTCCTCCTATATCTATTGTTGGTTTCTTTTATTCCTTGATCTGTGTGACATTTGACCAGAGTATAGTTGATGCACTTTAATGAGATCTGATAATAATTGTGGTACCACTTTAGAACTGTATATATTTGCCATTGTGGATATTCTGAGCACAAAGTGAGTTATTGTGATAGTGTACATAACCTTGAATATTAATTACATAAAGACTGTGTTTTAACGTATACAGTGTGTGGACATTCCTTTGTGGGGGCTTGGGGACTACACTGTACTTAAGAACCAGCCTGCATCACCTCCTGAGAAACTAGGCCTTGATTGCTCGACCAGCGCTACCCTATAGAGAATCTTGGCTGGGGTCCTCTGTGCCTCTCCTCTGCCATATAGAGAGCAGGAGTACAGACACCCCCCTCCAGTCTTTACATGAACCCTAGCATCTGCGGGCTGCCAATCAGAGAATTCACCCTAGCGGCTGTAGGCTGCCAATCAGAGGATGCACCCTAGCAGCTGCGGGCTGCCAATCAGGGGATGCACCCTAGCGGCTGAGGTCTGCCAACTGGCGTTTTTGCGAGGTTATCAGGACGGCAGATCCCGTTTCCGAGAGGAAAGCAGTTTAGCAGTAGCAGAGGATCGTACAAGCTCGAACAAGAGCTAACACAAATAGAAAAATACAAAGGAAGTGGGGAATTTTCGTGAAAACAACAGTTAAAGCCAATTCTCATTTTTTGGCCACAGATTTCTCTAAAAAGTTTACTGGACAATTTGTTTACTGATAAGAGGTTTATTGTTATTTTGAGCCACACAAAGCTCTGTATTCCCTTCTGAAGATCTGTCTGAAGATTTAAGACAGTGAAACACTTGTCGAGGGCACAAACTATAAAGGATATATGAGAAAAAATATAAAAATCAATTAAAGAATTTGTGAAAAACAACATTATTTGAATTCCTCTTTTTATTTTCAACTAGTAAGCCTTGCTGAGAGCGCAATAGACAGGTTTTTAGGGCTTTGTCTAAGGAAAAGACCATTTACTTTTTACTTTTTAGTCTGATCAGCCTCAGACAAGAGAAAACCAACTTGCAGCCCAGCTAACCATCAAATAATTCATATTACTTTGAATTCAAAGAAAAAAGGCTCGCTATTGAGTTGAGTTTAGGCTGAAAGAAGGGACCATTTGGTCCAAATCCTATCTGATCAATCAGAGGGTGCACCCTGGCGGCTGTGGGATGCCAAACAGAGGATGCACCCTAGCGGCTGTGGGATGCCAAACAGAGGATGCACCCTAGCGGCTGTGGGATGCCAGAGGATGGACCCTAGCGGCTGCAGGCGGCCAATCAGAGGATGCACCCTAACAGCTGCAGGCTGCCAATCAGGGTATGCACCCTAGCGGCTGCGGGCTGCCAATCAGAGGATGCACCCTAGCGGCTGTTGGATGCCAAACTGAGGATGCACCCTAGTGGCTGCAGGCAGCCAAACAGAGGATGCACCCTAGCGGCTGTGGGATGCCAAACAGAGGATGGACCGTAGCGGCTGCAGGCGGCCAATCAGAGGATGCACCCTAGCAGCTGTGGGATGCCAATCAGGGTATGCACCCTAGAGGCAGTAGGCGGCCAATCAGAGGATGCACCCTAGCAGCTGCGGGCTGCCAATCAGGGTATGCACCCTAGCGGCTGTGGGATGCCAAACAGAGGATGCACCCTAGCGGCTGCGGGCTGCCAATCAGAGGATGCACCCTAGCAGCTGTGGGATGCCAATCAGGGTATGCACCCTAGAGGCAGTAGGCAGCCAATCAGAGGATGCACTCTAGCGGCTGCGGGCTGCCAATCAGAGGATGCACCCTAGCAGCTGTGGGATGCCAAACAGAGGATGCACCCTAGCGGCTGCAGGCGGCCAATCAGAGGATGCACCCTAGCGGCTGTGGGCTGCCAAACAGAGGATGCATCCTAGCGGCTGCAGGCGGCCAATCAGAGGATGCACCCTAGCAGCTGTGGGATGCCAATCAGGGTATGCACCCTAGAGGCAGTAGGCGGCCAATCAGAGGATGCACCCTAGCAGCTGCGGGCTGCCAATCAGGGTATGCACCCTAGGAGCTGCGGGCTGCCAATCAGAGGATGCACCCTAGCGGCTGTGGGATGCCAAACAGAGGATGCACCCTAGCGGCTGCTTGCGGCCAATCAGAGGATGCACCCTAGCGGATGTGGGATGCCAATCAGGGTATGCACCCTAGCGGCTGCAGGCGGCCAATCAGAGGATGTACCCTAGCAGCTGCGGGCTGCAAATCAGGGTATGCACCCTAGCAGCTGCGGGCTGCCAATCAGAGGATGCACCCTAGCGACTGCGAGCTGCCAATCAGGGGATGCATCCTAGCAGCTGCGAGCTGCCAATCAGACGATGCACCCTAACAGCTGCGGGCAGCAAATCAGGGGATGCACCCTAGCACCTGTGAGGCTGCCAATCAAGGGATGCACCCTAGCGGCTGCTGGCTGCCAATCAGAGGGTTCACTCTAGTGGCTCTGAGCTGCCAGTCAGTGGATGCACCCTAGCAGACTATTGGGTTAGAGTAGAATGCCCTAAGGGCAGGCAGGTAATGACCACATCCAGGATCAGTGACCATAGTGTAGTTAGTGAAAGAGGAGAAGGAAGGAAGGAAGGAAGGAAGGAAGGAAGGAAGGAAGGAAGGAAGGAAGGAAGGAAGGAAGGAAGGAAGGAAGGAAGGAAGGAAGGAAGGAAGGAAGGAAGGAAGGAAGGAAGGAAGGAAGGAAGGAAGGAAGGAAGGAAGGAAGGAAGGAAGGAAGGAAGGAAGGAAGGAAGGAAGGAAGGGAGGGAGGGAGGGAGGGAGGGAGGGAGGGGGGAGGGAGGGAAGGAAGGAAGGAAGGAATGAATGAATCTGGGAGAGAAGTAGGATGTGTTTTCCATTATGCAATGACACTTACATGTTCATATAGCATTTTGCGTGGAGCTGGAAAGAGGAGGGCTGGGCAGCTGCGCACTATTGAATGCTCTCCCTCTAATCACTTTGCACAGGAAGAGTGACTGCCTCTCATTAAGTGCAATGAGAAGCAGGAGCTGCCTCTTGCCACCCCCTGCTTGATTTGAATGTGTGAAAGCTTATTTAAGAGCTGCCGAGTCAGCAGACCGTGCCTACTGCCTGGTGCCAAGTCATCAATACATGCCATAGGTGCCTCCCGTGGCTGGCGGGTGACCCGCTTTCAGGCACTGCATCCTATCGCGAATGCAAATGCTCAGAGTGGCACCAGGCCAAAGCTGGACCGGGTGCCAGGAGCTCGCAGTGAGCACCAATGACACTGGCTCAATGACACTGCCTCGATGACACTGTCTCAGTGACACTGCCTCAATGTCACTGCCCCATGACACTTCCTCAGTGACACTGCCTCAATGTCACTGCCCCATGACACTGCCTCAATGTCACTGGCTCAAAGGCACAGCCCCACGACACTGCCTTAATGACACTGACTCAAAGACACTATCCATATGGCAATGTCTCAATGACACTTAATTGACATTGCCTCAGTAACACTGCTTCAATGTCACTGCCTCAAAGACACTGCCCCATGACACTGCCTTAATGACACTGTCTCGAATAAACTATCCCTATGGCAATGCCTCAATGACACTGCCTCGATGGCAATGGCTCAATAGCACTGCCTCAATGACACTGCCTCAATGGCACTGCCTCAGTAACACTGCCTCAATGTCACTGCCTCAAAGACACTGCCCCATGACACTGCATTAATGACACTGTCTCAAAGACACTATCCATATGGCAATGTCTCAATGACACTGCCTTGGTGACACTGCCTCAATGTCACTGCCTCAAAGACACTGCCTCAGTGACACTGCCTTAATGACACTGCCTCAAAGACACTATCCATATGGCAATGTCTCAATGACACTGCCTCAGTAACACTGGCTCGATGACACAACGCCTAAGACACTGCCTCAATGACAGTGCATCAGTGACACAGCCTCAATGACACAATCCCTTTGGCACTGCCTCAATAACACTGCCTCAGTGACACTGGCTCAATGACACAACCCCTAAGACACTATCTCAATGGCACTGCCTCAATGACACTACCTCAATGACACTACTCCTATGGTGCTGCCTCAATGACACTGCTACAGTGACCCTGGCTCAATGACACAACCCGTAAAACACTACCTCAATGACACTGGCTCAATGACACAACCCCTAAGGCACTACTTCAATGACACTGCCTCAATGACACTGCCCATATGACTCAATGACACTGCCTCACAGACGCTACCTCAAATACACTACCTCAAAGACACTTATCCCTATGATGCTGCAGTGACACTGGCTCAATGACGCAACCCCTAAAACACTACCTCAATATCACTTCCTCAATGGCACCGCCCCTACGACACTACCTCAATGAGACTGCCTCAAATACACTGACCCATAAGACGCTGCCTCAATGACACCAGCTCAGTGACACAACCCCTAAAACACTGCTCCTATAACACTGCCTCAATGTCTTTGCCGCTATGAAACTGCCCCTGTTACGCTGACTTAATGACACTGCCTCAAAACGCTATCCCTATGACACTTTCCCTATGGAGCTGCCTCAATGACACTGTCGCAATGATACTGCCCGTGTGACACTGCCTCAATGACATTACCCCTATGGCACTTCTGTCACTTCCTCAATGACACTGCCTCCATGACACTACCTCAGTGACGCTACCTCATTCATGTTGCCTCAATCGCTCTACCTCAATGACACCATCCCTATGACACTGTCTCAATGACATTGCCTCAATGACACTGGCTCAATGATCCTGCCTCATTGATGCTGCCTCAATAACACTGCATCTATGGCACTGCCTCTATGGCACAACCTCTATGGCACTACCTCTATGGCACTACCTCAATCACGCTGCCTCAATAACGATGCCTCAATGGCACTTCCTCTACGGCCCTGTTTAATGACACTGCCTCTATTATTTGTATTTTTATTTGTATTTTATTGAATTTATATAGCACTTTAATCCAAAGTGCTTTACAAGAGGAACAAGAAAAATACAGCAAGCATTAAATAAGAATTGAATGACAACCAGAAAAAAGTACAAGGAACTTAATAGGAATAGGAATAGGAATTTACATTATTGCTGAGGTAAAGCGAGAGTAGAGAGGGACCAAGGTGTGAGTGGGAGAAGGAGGTATGAGTGGTGGTAGAAGCAGAAGTAAGAGAGGAAGTGAGAAGGTGTAAGGGAGAAGAATGGAAGGAATGCAATTAGAGAAGTGAGGGAAGTAGGGAAGGAGGGAGTATAGAGGAAGGAGAGGGTGAGGAGGTAAGAGAGGGAGTAGGAGTGATGTTGCCACAATAAAACTAACCCTATGGCAATGCCCCAAAGGCCCCGCCACAATGACACTGCCTCAATGATACTATCTCTATGACACTGCACCTATGGCACTGCCTCTATAGCACTGCCTTAATGACACAGATTCAATGATACTCTCTCTATGACACTGCACCTATGGCACTGCCTCTATAGCACTGCCTTAATGACACGGCCTCAATGATACTATCTCTATGACACTGCACCTATGGCACTGCCTCTATAGCACTGCCTTAATCACACGGCCTCAATAATACTATCTCTAGGACACTGCACCTATGGCACTGCCTCTGTGGCACTGCCTTAATGACACGATCTCAGTGATACTATCTCTATGACACTGCACCTATGCCACTGCCTCTATAGCACTGCCTTAATGACACAGCCCCAATGATACTATCTCTATGACACTGCACCTATGGCACTGCCTCTATAGCACTGCCTTAATGACACGGCCCCAATGATACTATCTCTATGACACTGCACCTATGCCACTGCCTCTATAGCACTGCCTTAATGACACAGCCCCAATGATACTATCTCTATGACACTGCCTATATGGCACTGCCTCTATGGCACTGCCTTATGACACGGTCTCAGTGATACTATCTCTATGACACTGCCTATATGGTACTGCCTCTATGGCACTGCCTCAATGACATGGCCCCAATGATACTATCTCTATGACACTGCACCTATGGCACTGCCTCTATAGCACTGCCTTAATGACACGGCCTCAATGATACTATCTCTATGACACTGCACCTATGGCACTGCCTCTATAGCACTGCCTTAATCAAACGGCCTAAATGATACTATTTCTATGACACTGCACCTATGGAACTGCCTCTGTGGCACTGCCTTAATGGCACGGTGTCAGTGATACTATCTCTATGACACTGCACCTATGCCACTGCCTCTATAGGACTGCCTTAATGACATGGCCCCAATGATACTATTTCTATGACACTGCCTATATGACACTGCCTCTATTGCACTGCGTTAATGACACGGTCTCAGTGATACTATCTCTATGACACTGCACCTATGGCACTGCCTCTATAGCACTGCCTTAATGATACGGCCTCAATGATACTATCTCTATGACACTGCACCTATGGCACTGCCTCTATAGCACTGCCTTAATGACACGGACTCAATGATACTATCTATATGACACTGCACCTATGGCACTGCCTCTAAGGCACTGCCCTAATGACACGGCCTCAATGATACTATCTCTATGACACTGCACCTATGGCACTGCCTCTGTAGCACTGCCTTAATGACACGGCCTCAGTGATACTATCTCTATGACACTGCACCTATGGCACTGCCTCTATAGCACTGCCTTAATGACACGGCCTCAATGATACTATCTCCATGACACCGCCTATATGGCACTGCCTCTATAGCACTGCCTTAATGACACTGCCCAGTGATACTATCTCTATGACACTGCACCTATGGCACTGCCTCTATAGCACTGCCTTAATGACACGGCCTCAATGATACTATCTCTATAACACTGCACCTATGGCACTGCCTCTATAGCACTGCATTAATGACACGGCCTCAATGATACTATCTCTGTGACACTGCCTATATGGCACTGCCTCTATAGCACTGCCTAATGACACGGCCTCAGTGATACCATCTCTATGACACTGCCTATATGGCACTGCCTCTATAGCACTGCCTTAATGACATGGCCCCAGTGATACTATCTCTATGACACTGCACCTATGGCACTGCCTCTATAGCACTGCCTTAATGACATGGCCACAATGATACTATCTCTATGACACTGCACCTATGGCACTGCCTCCATAGCACTGCCTTAATGACACGTCCTCAATGATACTATCTCTATGACACTGCCTATATGGCACTGCCTCTATAGTACTGCCTTAATGACACGGCCCCAATGATACTATCTCTATGACACTGGACATATGGCACTGCCTCTATAGCACTGCCTTAATGACACGGCCCCAATGATACTATCTCTATGACACTGCCTATATGGTACTGCCTCTATAGCACTGCCTTAATGACACAGCCCCAATGATACTATCTCTATGACACTGCCTATATGGCACTGCCTCTATGGCACTGCCTTAATGACACAGTCTCAGTGATACTATCTCTATGACACTGCCTATATGGCACTGCCTCTATGGCACTGCCTTAATGACACGGCCCCAATGATACTATCTATATGACACTGCACCTATGGCACTGCCTCTATAGCACGTCCTTAATGACACAGCCTCAGTGATACTATCTCTATGACACTGCACCTATGGCACTGCCTCTATAGCACTGCCTTAATGACATGGCCTCAATGATACTATCTCTATGACACTGCACCTATGGCACTGTCTCCATAGCACTGCTTTAATCACACGGTCTCAATGATACTATCTCAATGACACGGCATCTTGCTTTAAGGACAATGGCTCAATGACACGGTCTCGATGGCACTGCCTTAATGACACAGCCTCAGTGATACTATCTCTATGACACTGCACAGATGGCACTGCCTCTATAGCAATGCCTTAATGACACGGTCTCAGTGATACTATCTCTATGACACTGCACCTATGGCACTGCCTCTATAGCACTGCCTTAATGACACACCCTCAATTATACTATTTCTATGACACTGCACCTATGGCACTGCCTCTATAGTACTGCCTTAATGACACGGACTCAATGATACTATCTATATGACACTGCACCTATGGCACTGCCTCTATAGCACTGCCCTAATGACATGGCCTCAATGATACTATCTCTGTGACACTGCACCTATGGCACTGCCTCTATAGCACTGCCTTAATGACACGGTCTCAGTGATACTATCTCTATGACACTTCCTATATAGCACAGCCTCTATAGCACTGCCTTAATGACACGGCCCCAGTGACACTATCTCTATGACACTGCCTATATGGCACTGCCTCTATAGCACTGCCTTAATGACACGGCCCCAGTGATACTATCTCAATGACACTGCACCTATGGCACTGCCTCTATAGCACTGCCTTAATGACACAGCCTCAATGATACTATCTCTATGACAGTGCACCTATGGCACTGCCTCCATAGCACTGCCTTAATGACACGGCCTCAGGGATACTATCTCTATGACACTGCACCTATGGCACTGCCTCTATAGCACTGCCTTAATGACACGTCCTCAATGATACTATCTCTATGACACTGCACCTATGGCACTGTCTCTATAGCACTGCCTTAATCACACGGTCTCAATGATACTATCTCAATGACACATCATCTTGTTTTAAGGACAATGGCTCAATGACACGGTCTCGATGGCATTGCCTTAATGACACGGCCTCAGTGATACTATCTCTATGACACTGCACAGATGGCACTGCCTCTATAGCACTGCCTTAATGACACGGTCTCAGTGGTACTATCTCTATAACACTGCACCTATGGCACTGCCTCTATAGCACTGCCTTAATGACACAGCCTCAATGATACTATCTCTATGACACTGCACCTATGGCACTGCCTCTATAGCACTGCCTTAATGGCACGGACTCAATGATACTATCTCTCTGACACTGCACCTATGGCACTGCCTCTATAGCACTGCCTTAATGACACGGTCTCAGTGATACTATCTCTATGACACTGCCTATATGGCACTGCCCCTATAGCACTGCCTTAATGACACGGCCCCAGTGATACTATCTCTATGACACTGCACCTATGGCACTGCCTCTATAGCACTGCCTTAATGACACGGACTCAATGATACTATCTCTATGACACTGCACCTATGGCACTGCCTCTATAGCACTGCATTAATGACACGGCCTCAGTGACACTATCTCTATGACACTGCCTATATGGCACTGCCTCTATAGCACTGCCTTAATGACACGGCCCCAGTGATACTATCTCTATGACACTGCACCTATGGCACTGCCTCTATAGCACTGCCTTAATGACAGGGCCCCAATGATACTATCTCTATGACACTGGACATATGGCACTGCCTCTATAGCACTGCCCTAATGACATGGCCTCAATGATACTATCTCTGTGACACTGCACCTATGGCACTGCCTCTATAGCACTGCCTTAATGACACGGTCTCAGTGATACTATCTCTATGACACTTCCTATATAGCACTGCCTCTATAGCACTGCCTTAATGACACGGCCCCAGTGACACTACCTCTATGACACTGCCTATATGGCACTGCCTCTATAGCACTGCCTTAATGACACGGCCCCAGTGATACTATCTCAATGACACTGCACCTATGGCACTGCCTCTATAGCACTGCCTTAATGACACAGCCTCAATGATACTATCTCTATGACAGTGCACCTATGGCACTGCCTCCATAGCACTGCCTTAATGACACGGCCTCAGGGATACTATCTCTATGACACTGCACCTATGGCACTGCCTCTATAGCACTGCCTTAATGACACGTCCTCAATGATACTATCTCTATGACACTGCACCTATGGCACTGTCTCTATAGCACTGCCTTAATCACACGGTCTCAATGATACTATCTCAATGACACAGCATCTTGTTTTAAGGACAATGGCTCAATGACACGGTCTCGATGGCATTGCCTTAATGACACGGCCTCAGTGATACTATCTCTATGACACTGCACAGATGGCACTGCCTCTATAGCACTGCCTTAATGACACGGTCTCAGTGGTACTATCTCTATAACACTGCACCTATGGCACTGCCTCTATAGCACTGCCTTAATGACACAGCCTCAATGATACTATCTCTATGACACTGCACCTATGGCACTGCCTCTATAGCACTGCCTTAATGGCACGGACTCAATGATACTATCTCTCTGACACTGCACCTATGGCACTGCCTCTATAGCACTGCCTTAATGACACGGTCTCAGTGATACTATCTCTATGACACTGCCTATATGGCACTGCCTCTATAGCACTGCCTTAATGACACGGCCCCAGTGATACTATCTCTATGACACTGCACCTATGGCACTGCCTCTATAGCACTGCCTTAATGACACGGACTCAATGATACTATCTCTATGACACTGCACCTATGGCACTGCCTCTATAGCACTGCATTAATGACACGGCCTCAGTGACACTATCTCTATGACACTGCCTATATGGCACTGCCTCTATAGCACTGCCTTAATGACACGGCCCCAGTGATACTATCTCTATGACACTGCACCTATGGCACTGCCTCTATAGCACTGCCTTAATGACACGGCCCCAATGATACTATCTCTATGACACTGGACATATGGCACTGCCTCTATAGCACTGCCTTAATGACACGGCCCCAATGATACTATCTCTATGTCACTGCCTATATGGTACTGCCTCTATAGCACTGCCTTAATGACACGGCCCCAATGATACTATCTCTATGACACTGCCTATATGGCACTGCCTCTATGGCACCGCCTTAATGACACAGTCTCAGTGATACTATCTCTATGACACTGCCTATATGGCACTGCCTCTATGGCACTGCCTTAATGACACGGCCCCAATGATACTATCTATATGACACTGCACCTATGGCACTGCCTCTATAGCACGTCCTTAATGACACGGCCTCAGTGATACTATCTCTATGACACTGCACCTCTGGCACTGCCTCTATAGCATTGCCTTAATGACACGGCCTCAATGATACTATCTCTATGACACTGCACCTATGGCACTGTCTCCATAGCACTGCTTTAATCACACGGTCTCAATGATACTATCTCAATGACACAGCATCTTGCTTTAAGGACAATGGCTCAATGACACGGTCTCGATGGCACTGCCTTAATGACACGGCCTCAGTGATACTATCTCTATGACACTGCACAGATGGCACTGCCTCTATAGCACTGCCTTAATGACACAGCCTCAATGATACTATCTCTATGACACTGCACCTATGGCACTGCCTCTACAGCACTGCCTTAATGACACACCCTCAATTATACTATTTCTATGACACTGCACCTATGGCACTGCCTCTATAGCACTGCCTTAATGACACGGACTCAATGATACTATCTATATGACACTGCACCTATGGCACTGCCTCTATAGCACTGCCCTAATGACATGGCCTCAATGATACTATCTCTATGACACTGCACCTATGGCACTGCCTCTATAGCACTGCCTTAATGACACGGTCTCAGTGATACTATCTCTATGACACTTCCTATATAGCACTGCCTCTATAGCACTGCCTTAATGACACGGCCCCAGTGACACTATCTCTATGACACTGCCTATATGGCACTGCCTCTATAGCACTGCCTTAATGACACAGCCCCAGTGATACTATCTCTATGACACTGCACCTATGGCACTGCCTCTATAGCACTGCCTTAATGACACAGCCTCAATGATACTATCTCTATGACAGTGCACCTATGGCACTGCCTCCATAGCACTGCCTTAATGACACGGCCTCAGGGATACTATCTCTATGACACTGCACCTATGGCACTGCCTCTATAGCACTGCCTTAATGACACGGTCTCAGTGATACTATCTCTATGACACTGCCTATATGGCACTGCCTCTATAGCACTGCCTTAATGACACGGCCCCAGTGATACTATCTCTATGACACTGCACCTATGGCACTGCCGCTATAGCACTGCATTAATGACACGGCCTCAGTGACACTATCTCTATGACACTGCCTATATGGCACTGCCTCTATAGCAATGCCTTAATGACACGGCCCCAGTGATACTTTCTCTATGACACTGCACCTATGGCACTGCCTCTATAGCACTGCCTTAATGACACAGCCTCAATGATACTATCTCTATGACAGTGCACCTATGGCACTGCCTCCATAGCACTGCCTTAATGACACGGCCTCAGGGATAATATCTCTATGACACTGCACCTATGGCACTGCCTCTATAGCACTGCCTTAATGACACGTCCTCAATGATACTATCTCTATGACACTGCACCTATGGCACTGTCTCTATAGCACTGCCTTAATCACACGGTCTCAATGATACTATCTCAATGACACAGCATCTTGTTTTAAGGACAATGGCTCAATGACACGGTCTCGATGGCATTGCCTTAATGACACGGCCTCAGTGATACTATCTCTATGACACTGCACAGATGGCACTGCCTCTATAGCACTGCCTTAATGACATGGTCTCAGTGGTACTATCTCTATAACACTGCACCTATGGCACTGCCTCTATAGCACTGCCTTAATGACACAGCCTCAATGATACTATCTCTATGACACTGCACCTATGGCACTGCCTCTATAGCACTGCCTTAATGACACGGACTCAATGATACTATCTCTATGACACTGCACCTATGGCACTGCCTCTATAGCACTGCCTTAATGACACGGTCTCAGTGATACTATCTCTATGACACTGCCTATATGGCACTGCCTCTATAGCACTGCCTTAATGACATGGTCTCAGTGATACTATCTCTATGACACTGCCTATATGGCACTGCCTCTATAGCACTGCCTTAATGACATGGCCTCAATGATACTATCTCTATGACACTGCACCTATGGCACTGCCTCTATAGCACTGCCTTAATGACACAGCCCCAATGATACTATCTCTATGACACTGCACCTATGGCACTGCCTCTATAGCACTGCCTTAATGACACGGCCCAAACGATACTATCTCTATGATACTGCCTATATGGCACTGCCTCTATAGCACTGCCTTAATGACACGGCCCCAATGATACTATCTCTATGACACTGCACCTATGGCACTGCCTCTATAGCACTGCCTTAATGACACGGCCCCAATGATACTATCTCTATGACACTGCCTATATGGCACTGCCTCTATGACACTGCTTTAATGACACAGTCTCAGTGATACTATCTCTATGACACTGCACCTATGCCTCTGCCTCTATAGCACTGCCTTAATGACACGGCCTCAATGATACTATCTCTATGACACTGCACCTATGCACTGCCACTATAGCACTGCCTTAATGACACGGCCCCAATGATACTATTTCTATGACACTGCCTATATGGCACTGCCTCTATGGCACTGTCTTAATGACACGGCCCCAATGATACTATCTCTATGACACTGCACCTATTGCACTGTCTCTATAGCACTGCCTTAATCACACGGTCTCAATGATACTATCTCAATGACACAGCATCTTGTTTTAAGGACAATGGCTCAATGACACGGTCTCAATGGCACTGCCTTAATGACACGGCCTCAGTGATACTATCTCTATGACACTGCACCTATGGCACTGCCTCTATAGCACTGCCTTAATGACACGGTCTCAGTGATACTATCTCTATGACACTGCACAGATGGCACTGCCTCTATAGCACTGCCTTAATGACACGGCCTCAATGATACTATCTCTATGACACTGCCTATATGGCACTACCTCTATAGCACTGCCTTAATGACACGGCCCCAATGATAATATCTCTATGCCACTGCACCTATGGCACTGCCTCTATAGCACTGCCTTAATGACACGGCCCCAACGATACTATCTCTATGATACTGCCTATATGGCACTGCCTTAATGACACGGCCCCAATGATACTATCTCTATGACACTGCAGCTATGGCACTGCCTCTATAGCACTGCCTTAATGACACGGCCCCAATGATACTATCCCCATGACACTGCCTATATGGCACTGCCTCTATAGCACTGCCTTAATGACACGGCCTCAATGATACTATCTCTATGACACTGCACCTATGGCACTGTCTCTATAGCACTGCTTTAATCACACGGTCTCAATGATACTATCTCAATGACACAGTATCTTGTTTTAAGGACAATGGCTCAATGACACGGTCTCGATGGCACTGCCTTAATGACACGGCCTCAGTGATACTATCTCTATGACACTGCACAGATGGCACTGCCTCTATAGCACTGCCTTAATGACACGGTCTCAGTGATACTATCTGTATGACACTGCACCTATGGCACTGCCTCTATAGCACTTCCTTAATGACACGCCCTAAATGATACTATCTCTATGACACTGCACCTATGGCACTGCCTCTATAGCACTGCCTTAATGACACGGACTCAATGATACTATCTCTATGACACTGCACCTATGGCACTGCCTCTATAGCACTGCCTTATTGACACGGTCTCAGTGATACTATCTCTATGACACTTCCTATATGGCACTGCCTCTATAGCACTGCCTTAATGGCACGTCCCCAGTGATACTATCTCTATGACACTGCACCTATGTCACTGCCTCTATAGCACTGCCTTAATGACACAGCCTCAATGATACTATCTCTATGACACTGCACCTTTGGCACTGCCTCTATAGCGCTGCATTAATGACACGGCCTCAATGATACTATCTCTATGACACTGCCTATATGGCACTGCCTCTATAGCACTGCTTAATGACACGGCCTCAGTGATACTATCTCTATGACACTGCCTATATGGCACTGCCTCTATAGCACTGCCTTAATGACACGGCCCCAATGATACTATCTATATGACACTGCACCTATGGCACTGCCTCTATAGCACGTCCTTAATGACACGGCCTCAGTGATACTATCTCTATGACACTGCACCTATGGCACTGCCTCTATAGCATTGCCTTAATGACACGGCCTCAATGATACTATCTCTATGACACTGCACCTATGGCACTGCCTCTATAACACTGCCTTAATGACACGGCCTCAATGATACTATCTCTATGACACTGCACCTGTGGCACTGCCTCCATAGCACTGCCTTAATGGCACAGGATCAGTGATACTATCTCTATGACACTGCACCTATGGCACTGCCTCTATAGCACTGCCTTAATGACATGTCCTCAATGATACTATCTCTATGACACTGCACCTATGGCACTGCCTCTATAGCACTGCCTTAATGACACGGCCTCAATGATACTATCTAAATGACACTGCACCGATGGCCCTGCCTCTATAGCACTGCCTTAATGACACGGACTCAGTGATACTATCTCTATGACACTGCACCTATGGCACTGCCTCTATAGCACTGCCTTAATGACACGGTCTCAGTGATACTATCTCTATGACACTGCACCTATGGCACTGCCTCTATAGCACTGCCTTAATGACACGGCCTCAATGATACTATCTCTATGACACTGCACCTATGGCACTGCCTCTATAGCACTGCCTTAATGACACGGCCTCAGTGATACTATCTCTATGACACTGCACCTATGGCACTGCCTCTATAGCACTGCCTTAATGACACGGTCTAAGTGATACTATCTCTATGACACTGCCTATATGGCACTGCCTCTATAGCACTGCCTTAATGACACGGCCTCAGTGATACTATCTCTATGACACTGCCCATATGGCACTGCCTCTATAGCACTGCCTTAATGACACGGCCTCAGTGATACTATCTCTATGACACTGCACCTATGGCACTGCCTCTATAGCACTGCCTTAATGACACGGTCTCAGTGATACTATCTCTATGACACTGCCTATATGGCACTTCCTCTATAGCACTGCCTTAATGACACTGCCCCAGTGATACTATCTCTATGACACTGCACCTATGGCACTGCCTCTATAGCACTGCCTTAATACACAGCCTCAATGATACTATCTCTATGACACTGCACCTATGGCACTGCCTCCCTAGCACTACATTAATGACACAGCCTCAATGATACTATCTCTATGGCATTGCACCTATGGCACTGCCTCTATAGCACTGCCTTAATGACACGGCCTCAATGATACTATCTCTATGACACTGCACCTATGGCACTGCCTCTATAGCACTGCCTTAATGACACGGTCTCAGTGATACTATCTCTATTACACTGCACCTATGGCACTGCCTCTATAGCACTGCCTTAATGACACGGCCTCAATGATACTATCTCTATGACACTGCACCTATGGCACTGCCTCTATAGCACTGCCTTAATGACACGGACTCAATGATACTATCTCTATGACACTGCACCTATGGCACTGCCTCTATAGCACTGCCTTAATGACACGGCCTCAATGATACTATCTCTATGACACTGCACCTATGGCACTGCCTCTATAGCACTGCCTTAATGGCACGGCCCCAGTGATACTATCTCTATGACACTGCACCTATGGCACTGCCTCTATAGCACTGCCTCAATGACATGGCCTCAATGATACTATCTCTATGACACTGCACCTATGGCACAGCCTCTATAGCACTGCATTAATGACACGGCCTCAATGATACTATATCTATGACACTGCCTATATGGCACTGCCTCTATAGCACTGCCTTAATGACACGGCCTCAGTGATACTATCTCTATGACACTGCCCATATGGCACTGCCTCTATAGCACTGCCTTAATGACACGGCCTCAATGATACTATCTCTATGACACTGCACCTATGGCACTGCCTCTATAGCACTGCCTTAATGACACGGTCTCAGTGATACTATCTCTATGACACTGCCTATATGACACTTCCTCTATAGCACTGCCTTAATGACACGGCCCCAGTGATACTATCTCTATGACACTGCACCTATGGCACTGCCTTTATAGCACTGCCTTAATACACGGCCTCAATTATACTATCTCTATGACACTGCACCTATGGCACTGCCTCCCTAGCACTGCCTTAATGACACAGCCTCAATGATACTATTTCTATGACACTGCCTATATGGCACTGCCTCTATAGCACTGCCTTAATGACACAGCCCCAATGATACTATCTTTATGCCACTGCACCTATGGCACTGCCTCTATAGCACTGCCTTAATGACACGGCCCCAACGATACTATCTCTATGATACTGCCTATATGGCACTGCCTTAATGACACGGCCTCAATGATACTATCTCTATGACACTGCACCTATGGCACTGCCTCAATAGCACTGCCTTAATGACACCGTCTCAGTGATACTATCTCTATGACACTGCCTATATGGCAATGCCTCTATAGCACTGCCTTAATGACACGGCCCCAGTGATACAATCTCTATGACACTGCACCTATGGCACTGCCTCTATAGCACTGCCTTAATGACACGGCCTCAATGATACTATCTCTATGACACTGCACCTGTGGCACTGCCTCCATAGCACTGCCTTAATGGCACAGCATCAGTGATACTATCTCTATGACACTGCACCTATGGCACTGCCTCTATAGCACTGCCTTAATGACATGTCCTCAATGATACTATCTCTATGACACTGCACCTATGGCACTTCCTCTATAGCACTGCCTTAATGACACGGCCTCAATGATACTATCTCTATGACACTGCACCTATGGCACTGCCTCTATAGCACTGCCTTAATGACACAGACTCAATGATACTATCTCTATGACACTACACAGATGGCACTGCCTCTATAGCACTGCCTTAATGACACGGTCTCAGTGATCCTATCTCTATGACACTGCACCTATGGCACTGCCTCTATAGCACTGCCTTAATGACACGGCCTCAATGATACTATCTCTATGACACTACACCTATGGCACTGCCTCTATAGCACTGCCTTAATGACACGGTCCCAGTGATACTATCTCTATGACACTGCCTATATGGCACTGCCTCTATAGCACTGCCTTAATGACACGGCCTCAGTGATACTATCTCTATGACACTGCCCATATGGCACTGCCTCTATAGCACTGCCTTAATGACACGGCCTCAATGATACTATCTCTATGACACTGCACCTATGGCACTGCCTCTGTAGCACTGCCTTAATGACACGGTCTCAGTGATACTATCTCTATGACAATGCCTATATGGTACTTCCTCTATAGCACTGCCTTAATGACACGGCCCCAGTGATACTATCTCTATGACACTGCACCTATGGCACTGCCTCTATAGCACTGCCTTAATACACGTCCTCAATGATACTATCTCTATGACATTGCACCTATGGCACTGCCTCCCTAGCACTGACTTAATGACACAGCCTCAATGATGATACTATCTCTATGGCATTGCACCTATGACACTGCCTCTATAGCACTGCCTTAATGACACGGTCTCAGTGATACTATCTCTATGACACTGCACCTATGGCACTGCCTCTATAGCACTGCCTTAATGACACGGCCTCAATGATACTATCTCTATGACACTGCACCTATGGCACTGCCTCTATAGCACTGCCTTAATGACACGGACTCAATGATACTATCTCTATGACACTGCACCTATGGCACTGCCTCTATAGGACTGCCTTAATGACACGGCCTCAATGATACTATCTCTATGACACTGCACCTATGGCACTGCCTCTATAGCACTGCCTTAATGACACTTTCTCAGTGATACTATCTCTATGACACTGCCTATATGGTACTGCCTCTATAGCACTGCCTTAATGGCACGGCCCCAGTGATACTATCTCTATGACACTGCACCTATGGCACTGCCTCTATAGCACTGCCTTAATGACATGGCCTCAATGATACTATCTCTATGACACTGCACCTATGGCACAGCCTCTATAGCACTGCCTTAATGACACGGCCTCAGTGATACTATCTCTATGACACTGCCCATATGGCACTGCCTCTATAGCACTGCCTTAATGACACGGCCTCAATGATACTATCTCTATGACACTGCACCTATGGCACTGCCTCCCTAGCACTGCCTTAATGACACAGCCTCAATGATACTATCTCTATGGCATTGCACCTATGGCACTGCCTCTATAGCACTGCCTTAATGACACGGCCTCAATGATACTATCTCTATGACACTGCACCTATGGCACTGCCTCTATAGCACTGCCTTAATGACACGGTCTCAGTGATACTATCTCTATGACACTGCACCTATGGCACTGCCTCTATAGCACTGCCTTAATGACACGGCCTCAATGATACTATCTCTATGACACTGCACCTATGGCACTGCCTCTATAGCACTGCCTTAATGACACGGACTCAATGATACTATCTCTATGACACTGCACCTATGGCACTGCCTCTATAGCACTGCCTTAATGACACAGCCTCAATGATACTATCTCTATGACACTGCACCTATGGCACTGCCTCTATAGCACTGCCTTAATGACACTGTCTCAGTGATACTATCTCTATGACACTGCCTATATGGTACTGCCTCTATAGCACTGCCTTAATGGCACGGCCCCAGTGATACTATCTCTATGACACTGCACCTATGGCACTGCCTCTATAGCACTACCTTAATGACATGGCCTCAATGATACTATCTCTATGACACTGCACCTATGGCACAGCCTCTATAGCACTGCATTAATGACACGGCCTCAATGATACTATATCTATGATACTGCCTATATGGCACTGCCTCTATAGCACTGCCTTAATGACACGGCCTCAGTGATACTATCTCTATGACACTGCCCATATGGCACTGCCTCTATAGCACTGCCTTAATGACACAGCCTCAATGATACTATCTCTATGACACTGCACCTATGGCACTGCCTCTATAGCACTGCCTTAATGACACGGTCTCAGTGATACTATCTCTATGACACTGCCCATATGGCACTGCCTCTATAGCACTGCCTTAATGACACGGCCTCAATGATACTATCTCTATGACTGCACCTATGGCACTGCCTCTATAGCACTGCCTTAATGACACGGACTCAATGATACTATCTCTATGACACTACACAGATGGCACTGCCTCTATAGCACTGCCTTAATGACACGGTCTCAGTGATACTATCTCTATGACACTGCACCTATGGCACTGCCTCTATAGCACTGCCTTAATGACACGGCCTCAATGATACTATCTCTATGACACTGCACCTATGGCACTGCCTCTATAGCACTGCCTTAATGACACGGCCTCAATGATACTATCTCTATGACACTGCACCTATGGCACTGCCTCTATAGCACTGCCTTAATGACACGGACTCAATGATACTATCTCTATGACACTGCACCTATGGCACTGCCTCTATAGCACTGCCTTAATGACACGGACTCAATGATACTATCTCTATGACACTGCACCTATGGCACTGCCTCTATAGCACTGCCTTAATGACATGGCCTCAATGATACTATCTCTATGACACTGCACCTATGGCACAGCCTCTATAGCACTGCATTAATGACACGGCCTCAATGATACTATCTCTATGACACTGCACCTATGGCACTGCCTCTATAGCACTGCCTTAATGACACGGTCTCAGTGATACTATCTCTATGACACTGCCTATATGACACTTCCTCTATAGCACTGCCTTAATGACACGGCCCCAGTGATACTATCTCTATGACACTGCACCTATGGCACTGCCTCTATAGCACTGCCTTAATACACGGCCTCAATGATACTATCTCTATGACACTGCACCTATGGCACTGCCTCCCTAGCACTGCCTTAATGACACAGCCTCAATGATACTATTTCTATGACACTGCCTATATGGCACTGCCTCTATTGCACTGCCTTAATGACACGGCCCCAATGATACTATCTTTATGCCACTGCACCTATGGCACTGCCTCTATAGCACTGCCTTAATGACACGGCCCCAACAATACTATCTCCATGATACTGCCTATATGGCACTGCCTTAATGACACGGCCTCAATGATACTATCTCTATGACACTGCACCTATGGCACTGCCTCAATAGCACTGCCTTAATGACACGGTCTCAGTGATACTATCTCTATGACACTGCCTATATGGCAATGCCTCTATAGCACTGCCTTAATGACTCGGCCCCAGTGATACAATCTCTATGACACTGCACCTATGGCACTGCCTCTATAGCACTGCCTTAATGACACGGCCTCAATGATACTATCTCTATGACACTGCACCTGTGGCACTGCCTCCATAGCACTGCCTTAATGGCACAGCATCAGTGATACTATCTCTATGACACTGCACCTATGGCACTGCCTCTATAGCACTGCCTTAATGACATGTCCTCAATGATACTATCTCTATGACACTGCACCTATGGCACTTCCTCTATAGCACTGCCTTAATGACACGGCCTCAATGATACTATCTCTATGACACTGCACCTATGGCACTGCCTCTATAGCACTGCCTTAATGACACAGACTCAATGATACTATCTCTATGACACTACACAGATGGCACTGCCTCTATAGCACTGCCTTAATGACACGGTCTCAGTGATACTATCTCTATGACACTGCACCTATGGCACTGCCTCTATAGCACTGCCTTAATGACACGGCCTCAATGATACTATCTCTATGACACTACACCTATGGCACTGCCTCTATAGCACTGCCTTAATGACACGGTCTCAGTGATACTATCTCTATGACACTGCCTATATGGCACTGCCTCTATAGCACTGCCTTAATGACACGGCCTCAGTGATACTATCTCTATGACACTGCCCATATGGCACTGCCTCTATAGCACTGCCTTAATGACACGGCCTCAATGATACTATCTCTATGACACTGCACCTATGGCACTGCCTCTGTAGCACTGCCTTAATGACACGGTCTCCGTGATACTATCTCTATGACAATGCCTATATGGCACTTCCTCTATAGCACTGCCTTAATGACACGGCCCCAGTGATACTATCTCTATGACACTGCACCTATGGCACTGCCTCTATAGCACTGCCTTAATACACGTCCTCAATGATACTATCTCTATGACATTGCACCTATGGCACTGCCTCCCTAGCACTGCCTTAATGACACAGCCTCAATGATACTATCTCTATGGCATTGCACCTATGGCACTGCCTCTATAGCACTGCCTTAATGACACGGCCTCAATTATACTATCTCTATGACACTGCACCTATGGCACTGCCTCTATAGCACTGCCTTAATGACACGGTCTCAGTGATACTATCTCTATGACACTGCACCTATGGCACTGCCTCTATAGCACTGCCTTAATGACACGGCCTCAATGATACTATCTCTATGACACTGCACCTATGGCAATGCCTCTATAGCACTGCCTTAATGACACGGACTCAATGATACTATCTATATGATACTGCACCTATGGCACTGCCTCTATAGCACTGCCTTAATGACACGGCCTCAATGATACTATCTCTATGACACTGCACCTATGGCACTGCCTCTATAGCACTGCCTTAATGACACTGTCTCAGTGATACTATCTCTATGACACTGCCTATATGGTACTGCCTCTAAAGCACTGCCTTAATGGCACGGCCCCAGTGATACTATCTCTATGACACTGCACCTATGGCACTGCCTCTATAGCACTGCCTTAATGACATGGCCTCAATGATACTATCTCTATGACACTGCACCTATGGCACAGCCTCTATAGCACTGCATTAATGACACGGCCTCAATGATACTATATCTATGATACTGCCTATATGGCACTGCCTCTATAGCACTGCCTTAATGACACGGCCTCAGTGATACTATCTCTATGACACTGCCCATATGGCACTGCCTCTATAGCACTGCCTTAATGACACAGCCTCAATGATACTATCTCTATGACACTGCACCTATGGCACTGCCTCTATAGCACTGCCTTAATGACACGGTCTCAGTGATACTATCTCTATGACACTGCCTATATGACACTTCCTCTATAGCACTGCCTTAATGACACAGCCTCAATGATACTATCTCTATGGCATTGCACCTATGGCACTGCCTCTATAGCCCTGCCTTAATGACACAGCCTCAATGATACTATTTCTATGACACTGCCTATATGGCACTGCCTCTATAGCACTGCCTTAATGACATGGCCCCAATGATACTATCTTTATGCCACTACACCTATGGCACTGCCTCTATAGCACTGCCTTAATGAAACGGCCCCAACGATACTATCTCTATGATACTGCCTATATGGCACTGCCTTAATGACACGGCCCCAATGATACTATCTCTATGACACTGCACCTATGGCACTGCCTCTATAGCACTGCCTTAATGACACGGCCCCAATGATACTATCCCCATGACACTGCCTATATGGCACTGCCTCTATGGCACTGCCTTAATGACACGGTCTCAGTGATACTATCTCTATGACACTGCGCCTATGCCTCTGCCTCTATAGCACTGCCTTAATGACACGGCCTCAATGATACTATCTCTATGACACTGCACCTATGCACTGCCTTTATAGCACTGCCTTAATGACACGACCCCAATGATACTATCTCTATGACACTGCCTATATGGCACTGCCTCTATGGCACTGCCTTAATGACACGGTCTCAGTGATACTATCTCTATGACACTGCACCTATGGCACTGCCTCTATAGCACTGCCTTAAAGACTCGGCCCCAATAATACTATCACTATGACAATGCATATATAGCACTGCCTCTATAGCACTGCCTTAATGACATGGCCCCAATGATACTATCTCTATGACACTGCACCTATGGCACTGCCTCGATAGCACTGTGTTAATCACACAGTCTCAATGATACTATCTCACTGACACGGCATCTTGTTTTAAGGACAATGGCTCAATGACACGGTCTCGATGGCACTGCCTTAATGACATGGCCTCAGTGATACTATCTCTATAACACTGCACCTATGGCACTGCCTCTGTGGCACTGCCTTAATGACATGGTCTCAGTGATACTATCTCTATGACACTGCCTATATTGCACTGCCTCTATAGCACTGCCTTAATGACACGGCCCGTGTGATACTATCTCTATGACACTGCCTATATGGCACTGCCTCTATAGCACTGTCTTAATGACACGGCCTCAGTGATACTATCTCTATGACACTGCACCTATGGCACTGCCTCTATAGCACTGCCTTAATGAGATGGTCTCAGTGATACTATCTCTATGACACTGCCTACATGGCACTGCCTCTATAGCCCTGCCTTAATGACACGGCCCCATTGATACTATCTCTATGACACTGCACCTATGGCACTGCCTCTATAGCACTGCCTTAATGACACGGCCTCAATGATACTATCTCTTTGACACTGCACCTATAGCACTGCCTCTGTGGCACTGCCTTAATGGCACTGTGTCAGTGATACTCTCTCTATGACACTGCACCTATGCCACTGCCTCTATAGCACTGCCTTAATGGCACGGCCCCAGTGACACTATCTCTATGACACTGCACCTATGGCCCTGCCTCTATAGCACTGCCTTAATGACACGGCCTCAATGCTACTATCTCTATGGCATTGCTCCTATGGCACTGCCTCGATAGCACTACCTTAATGACATGGCATCAGTGATACTATCTCTATGACACTGCACCTATGGCACTGCCTCTATAGCACTGCCTTAATGACACGGCCCCAATGACACTATCTCTATGACACTGCCTCTATAGCACTGCCTTAATGACATGGCCCCAATGATACTATCTCTATGACACTGCACCTATGGCACTGCCTCTATGGCACTGCCTTAATGACACAGTCTCAGTGATACTATCTCTATGACACTGCCTATATGGCACTGCCTCTATGGCACTGCCTTAATGACACAGCCCCAATGATACTATCTCTATGACACTGCACCTATGGCACTGCCTCTATGGCACTGCCTTAATGACACGGCCCCAATGATATTATCTCTATGGCACTGCACCTATGGCACTGCCTCTATTGCACTGCCTTAATGACACTGCCCCAATGATACTATCACTATGAAAATGCCTATATAGCACTGCCTCTATAGCACTGCCTTAATGACACGGCCCCAGTGATACTATCTCTATGACACTGCACCTATGGCACTGCCTCTATAGCACTGCCTTAATGACACAGCCTCAATGATACTATCTCTATGACACTGCACCTATGGCACTGCCTCTATAGCACTGCCTTAATGACACGGCCCCAATGACACTATCTCTATGACACTGCCTCTATAGCACTGCCTTAATGACATGGCCCCAATGATACTATCTCTATGACACTGCACCTATGGCACAGCCTCTATGGCACTGCCTTAATGACACAGTCTCAGTGATACTATCTCTATGACACTGCCTATATGGCACTGCCTCTATGGCACTGCCTTAATGACACAGCCCCAATGATACTATCTCTATGACACTGCACCTATGGCACTGCCTCTATGGCACTGCCTTAATGACACGGCCCCAATGATATCTCTATGGCACTGCACCTATGGCACTGCCTCTATTGCACTGCCTTAATGACACTGCCCCAATGATACTATCACTATGAAAATGCCTATATAGCACTGCCTCTATAGCACTGCCTTAATGACACGGCCCCAGTAATACTATCTCTATGACACTGCACCTATGGCACTTCCTCTATAGCACTGCCTTAATGACACAGCCTCAATGATACTATCTCTATGACACTGCACCTATGGCACTGCCTCTATAGCACTGCCTTAATGACACGGCCCCAACGATACTATCTCTATGACACTGCACCTATGGCACTGCCTCTATAGCACTGCCTTAATGACACAGCCCCAATTATACTATCTATATGACACTGCACCTATGGCACTGCCTCTATAGCACTGCCTTAATGACATGGCCCCAATGATACTATCTATATGACACTGCCCCTATGGCACTGCCTCTATAGCACTGCCTTAATGACACAGTCTCAGTAATATAATCTCTATGACACTGCACCTATGGCACTGCCTCTATAGCACTGCCTTAATGACACGGCCCCAATAATACTATCTCTATGACACTGCACCTATGGCACTGCCTCTATAGCACTGCCTTAATGACACGGCCCCAATGATACTATCTCTATGACACTGCACCTATGGCACTGCCTCTATAGCACTGCCTTAATGACACGGCCCCAATGATACTATCTATATGACACTGCACCTATGGCACTGCCTCTATAGCACTGCATTAATGACACAGCCTCAATGATACTATATCTATGACACTGCCTATATGGCACTGCTTCTATACCACTGCCTTAATGACATAGCCTCATTGATACTATCTCTATGACACTGCCTATATGGCACTGCCTCTATAGCACTGCCTTATTGACACGGCCTCAATGATACTATCTCTATGACACGGCCTCAATGATTCTATCTCTATGCCACTGCACCTATGGCACTGCCTCTATAGCACTGCCTTAATGACAGGGCCCCAATGATACTATCTCTATGACACTGCACCTATGGCACTGCCTCTATAGCACTGCCTTAATTACACAGTCTCATTGATACTATCTCTATGACACTGCACCTATGACACTGCCTCTATAGCGCTGCCTTAATGACACGGCCCCAATGATACTATTTCTATGACACTGCCCATATGGCATTGCTTCAAGGACAGTGGCTCAATTGCAAAGACTCAATGACACTGTCTCTATGGCACTGCCTGACCCTACCTCTATAGTATTGTCTAAGTGATGCTGATGTAATGACACTGCCTTTATGGCACTGGCTTAATTACACTACCTCCATAGCATTGTCTCAGTAACACTGCCTATATTGCACTGCCTTAATGGCAGTAAGTTAATGACACTGTATCAACGGCACTTCCTCTATAGAACAGCCTTCATGGCACTAGCTCAATTACACTGCATATATCACACTGCCTCCATGGCGTTACCTCAATGGCCACCTAAGTAGCACTACCACTATGGTCCTGCCTCAAGGACACTGGCTCATTGACACTGCCTCTATTACACTGCCTCAATGGCACTTCTTTAATGACACTGCGTATGTTGTACCCCCTCACTCGCACTGCCTCAATGACACTTCCCCTATGGCATTACCTCAATGACGCTGGCTCAATGACAATGACGCTGCCTCAGTGGAATTAGTTCTATGACACTGCCTCTATTTCACTGCCTCAATGACACTACCTATAAGACACTAACTCTATGGCACTGCCTCAATGTCACTGCCTCTATTGCACTGCCTCAATGACACATTGCCTCAATGATGTCACCTCTATGGCATGGCCTCCAAGATACTGCTTCAGTGGCACTGGCTCAATGACACTGCCTCCATTACAATGCCTCAGAGATTGTGCCTCAATGACACTGCCTCTTTTGCACTGCCTCAATTACTTTGCCTCATTGACACTGCCTCCATTGCATTGCCTCAATGGCACTGCATTAATGACACTTCCCCTATGGCATTGCCTCAGTGACACTGGCTCAATGACTCTGCCTCAGTGGCATTAGCTCTATGGCACTGCCTCTATTGCACTGCCTCTGACACTGCCTCTAGGCCACTTTCTCAAAGACACAGACTCAATAATACTGCGTCAATGACACTGGCCCAGTGACACTGCATCTATTGCACTGCCTCAATGACTGTGCCTGAATGACACTGCCTCTATTGCACTGCGTCTGACACTGCCTCTATGCCACTTTCTCAATGACACAGGCTCAATAATACTGCGTCAGTGACACTGCATCTATAGCACTGACTCTATGGCCCTGACTTAATCTCGGTGAGCCGGAGCAGGCAGGGTTGTCTTATACACGGCCACGGCTCCAGACACCCACACAGGTCTCTTGAGTATGACATGCATAGTGTCATGCAAGTTGTAAGACGATGCTGGAGTGCAGGCTACACTAAACCTATTGGAAGAGTAGGAGCCAGACTCACCAGACCAGTGTTAAGCTGACTATTGGCTTAGGATAAGAGCCCGTCCCACCTCAGAAATGGCAAGCATGCCAACTGGAGGGGGAGATTGTCTCATCAACCTCTTAACTGCTACGATGCCTAGGTCATGTCATCGATCTGCGACATTGCGTTGGTTGCCCTCCGCTTTGCAAAGGAAGTTTTGGTTGGCTGGTGGTGGACTATTCGGGGGCGAAATCTAGATGTGTCCAGATGTGCAGGGCGTGTGGAGCCTGACTCTGCATGGGAATCACTCTCCTACCCCAGGCAGGCTTGGCTGCATACGTCTTGGCCAGCCGTACCTATATGCTTGGCTTAGGAGCACTAGGTTGGGTGGCGATGGCCAACACCTCCATGATGACTGCATGGGAATCGCTCTCCTACCACAGACAGGCATGGCTGCATACGTCTTGGCCAGCCGTGGCTATATGCTTGGCTTGGGAACACTAGGTTGGGTGGTGATGGCCAACACCTCCTGGAGTGCAACACAAGAGGGCCATGCCTGGCTTGTGGGGGCATGACTCATCCTGAGCTTGCACACCTGGGTGGAGGCTGCAGTAAGTGGTCTGCCATGCCCCGTGGCATGACACTGGGCTGGCCAGTAGACCTCTGTATGGTGCGAACCCTGAGGTCTCTTGTGGGCCTCGTGGAACCCTGGCTCGAATGAGTCAGGGCTTGGCTCACTAGAGGAAACTGGAGCTTGCAGAACTCTGCCCTGGGTAGGAACAGCCACCTCAGGTCAGTGGCTGGAGACGTGAGTCATGGGCAGACAACACAATGGGCCTGTGGTATTACCGGATATCTAACTCAGGTGAATTAGAGCCGAGGGTTCAAAGAACACTGTCCTAAGTAGTAACAACCACCTGGGCGGGTTGCCAGAGCCCTGCAGCATGGACAGTGACCTATGATTCTGTGTTCTTAGCTTTCTTTTGCAGAGTTTTTTGCCCAACATTTTCAGCTGAAAAAACTATTCAACATTTTTTTTTTAATGTGGGGGGTCCCCCCCACGCCACCTATTCGCTATTATCTAGTACCTATATCACACACCCTCTAACCCTTATATCCTCTTACCTCTCCCCCCTATATTTTCCGATTAATTTTTTCAGGTGAAAATCTTTAGCAAAAAACTCCACGAAAAAAAGCCTGGCGATTTAACAACATTGTATCTGAAGACCTCCTGGATCTCTCACCGAGACCAGTCTGTGCCGGTGCACGAGTGTGGGGCACCTCCGGGAGCTCACAAATCCCGATGCAGGGTAGTGTGCTGGCCATATGGGTCTGGCTGTGAGTATGGGTGAGGAATAATCTGGGAGTTAGGAACCACCTGCTGCATGGTGATGCTTACCCCAGAGGCAGTATATGAGTAATCCCTAGTGTCTCTCCTACAAGTCTAGCCTTCTCACAAGACCCCCCATACCCTCACTCGAGATATTCAATGCAAAAGACCCAAACTACAAAAACAGTGCTCAGCAAGAGTGGCCCACAAGCCCGGACTGACAGACAATGTTCAATGATGTAGGGAGCGGTATCTGGTCATTGCATCTAATGCCATTCCATCAAATTTTTTCCATCTAAAAAATGTCCATCGAATGCATATTTTTGCGGGGTAAAGGATTTTGTTTAGGTGCATTATAAAGGGTACAAAAACAGCGGTTGGGGGGACCCCCCCAAAAAAGAAATGCATTAGAAAAATCTGATGGAATGGAATTAGATGCAATGGCATTAGATGGAAAGACCATAAACCGTAGGGAGCTATAACAAGAGTGCATGGTGTGGGCTCAAGACCTCAACTTCACTGATCAGGGTGCAGAGGGAGCAGCACAGGTGTGAAAATAATCTAGTGAACCTAGAGAAGATCTGATGGAGTCAGGCAACTGCTATGATACATGACAAGGTCAGGCAACCACCATGATGTTGCTGTCTGATTCCAAGGCAGTATTCTCCCATGTACCCTCTCAGCGGGCAAAAGCAATGTGTCCATGGCACAGCGTCCAGACAATATATGGCTCACATTGTAAGGAGCAGGGGAGCAATCCCTGTGAATTTATCCAACCCACCTTCCAGTCCCATGTATCCCTGAGTAAATCATTACTGTCCCAATGACCTCATGGCACCTCGTAGGAAAGGTTGTGGGAATTACTCCACAGTGAGGGAGTGTGGAAAGAGGTCATAAAGGTGAGTCAGTGCAGAGTGAGTCAGCATGGGGGAGAGAAGGAACATGAAGGAGAGGTCAGAGTTAGAGGAGGAAAAGATCAAGGCGGAAGGAAGGAGAGTACGTTAGAGGTTGGAGATGGGAAGTGGAAGATGGAGGATGAAAGCAACGGAGTATGGAGGAGTATGGAATTACAAGAGAGAGAGAAAAGAGGGAGGATGGAAGGGAGTAATCAAAAGGTTGAGAGATGGAACCATAGAAAATCAGTCTAGACTCTGGATTTATTGGACATGGCCATTGCCCTATAATTGCATGGGGCCCTGTCCCAGGCATGCATTAGTCTAAATGACTGAGCCAAGAGGAACCCAAACGCAGAAGTTGACTCACTGAGAGCCTGTGCACCTGGAATCTGGGGGCAGCCCCTGAGAACTGGTGATAGGAGG
Organism: Ambystoma mexicanum; assembly: GCF_040938575.1. NCBI lineage: Eukaryota > Metazoa > Chordata > Amphibia > Caudata > Ambystomatidae > Ambystoma > Ambystoma mexicanum. The sequence goes on from NC_090929.1 coordinate 1,625,870,508, forward strand.
CGAGGAAGGGGATCCATAGAGCGGATGAATACGGAAGGATATAGCCCAATGGTATGCCTTTTACACAGAGTGCTTGCTAAACCTGATCCTGTGGTGGGCTCCCAGAGGGCCAGAGCCAGCGGTGGGCTCACGCGAATCCTGATCCTTTGGTGGGTGCCCATGAGACCAGAGCCTATCTTGGGTTCCTTCCAAACCAGAATCCGTTAGTGGCCAGGACCCTGCAAACCACTCTTAGCTTGGTGGCTTGAAAACAATGATGGCAGCCTGAAAACCACACTAGACAGGCAATAAAGTAGCTGGCACCTGGACATCGAGCTACAAAAGCCAGGAGGACCAACTTGTATTTCCCACCACAATGTAAGACATGCACCCTTGGACCTTTCAGTAACTGTAACTGACCTGGTGTGAATCCTTCAGGAACTAAGAATGATAACGCGTGACCCCATCAGGGCAACAACATCCTGACCACAACCTGTTGCAGGTTAGGTACCAGGGACTCAGGCCCACGGTCCTACTTTAGAACAGGCTCTCTGGACGCCCCTATCTCTTTCTCTTATAGCCCACGCTGAGATATACTTTTGTTGTATCTACACCCTGGTAGACCTATGATGTTGCCCCAACTTCTGTGTTTGGAGGAGACTAAACGGCCCTAAGGGAAAACATCTTTTTATAAAGATCTTTTCACTAAAAGACTGATTTAGAAAGACCGTTCTGTCACCGCAAAGAGCAGAAACTGTCACGCCCCTGTTGCACACGAGTGCACGCAGGGGCGTGACAGGCTCTGCGGGACCCGGAAGCACAGGGCGAGGAGTAGGGTGCCCGTGTGTTGGGTGTATGTATGTGTTTTGGTTTGGGCAGGGTGGTGGGGGCTGGGGTGTGTGGGGTGGGGAGAGGGCTGGATCTGAATCCCACAGGAGAGGGTGAGGGTGGGGGTGGAGTGGGTGAGGGTGGGAGTGGAGTGGTTGGGATGGGGGCAAACATGGGGGGTTTCGGAGGTGAAACCCCTTAATAGTCTTTTTTTGAAACGCGTTTTAAAAATCTCAAGAAAAAAGGCCTTCACAATGCTGCTTTTACGATCAAAAGAAAAGCGGGCATTATAATTCAGTCTTTTTCTCTTGAGAGCTTTAAAATGAGGTCTTTTCACATAGAACCGAATAGAACTCCCTAGGGATTGGAACAGCTGTTGTCTCAAGTCGCTAGCTGGTGCCTCGGCCTACGTCAGAAGCCACAGTCATGTTGGGTTTGATGGCTAAAGCCCATGCAAGGGTCTTTAAACAGAAGGTGCTTTCCGATTTTGTGAATATCAAACATGGACCTTGCAGGAGATCTGGCCAATATTTGGATTCCATTTCCGTTCTGAGCTTTCACATGGCTGGCATGTCCAAAGTGACAGAGGGGACTTTGTCTACTATTGTAAATAAAATCCTTATAGACTTCGCGGGAAAAAAATGTGAATGAGCCTTCATTGGGACTTCCAGAGCTATTCAGTCATTTGGTTGTACCATCCATTCCACTGTCAGCTCGAGCAGAAGGCCTGGCCTACGCTTCTTGCTGTTCCTTGCCAGAGACAGCTCTAGGCCTGGAATGGGATTGGGTGTCGCCTCTGGGGGCCTTAGACAGCCTTGGCCTCCCCCACCCCACTCTCCCTTCACAGTTTGCTTAGCCTAACACTGGATGTCCCAGTGGGGCATGTATTAGAACGTCTCTTTCCGGTACCGTGGAGCACAGGCTTGTACGAGTCAGGGATTATGCTTCCTGAGAGTAGTCTGGGACTCTTCTGAGGGCTTGTGGAACTCTGCTCTTGTTAGGGACAGCCACATTGCATCCGTGGTTGGGTCTTCTCTCAAGCCTCGCCGGCTACAGAGGTGTGTCTGTTGGGGTCTCCTACCGCTCAAACCTGGAGGAGTCTAAGCTCTCTCTAGATGGCTAGGGTTTCACCCAAGGTTTATGAAACTCTTTCATGGGTAGAGACAGCCACCTGGAGTGGGGGACCTCAGCCCGAGCACAGGGGTTCACCACAAACGTGCTGACCATCCTCCTCAAACTAAGACTTGGACATGAGAGTGGCTGGCCATTGGGTTACAATTCAAAATTCCCATTTGAATCTGGAGGAAGGTAGCCAAGCCTTCCTGTAGCCTGCATGTCCAATGTGTCAGAAGGGACTTCACACACAATTCCCCAAGACCCCATATGTTTGCTGACCGGGTCTGATAACTACGTGTGCAGCATGGTTGAATGCTCAGCAGCAAACCTTACTATTGAAAGCCATTCTTATATGGCGGTGTCTCTGGGGTCAATCAGTGCTGCTTTTTAAAGAACTGGCCATTCATGTCTTAGCGGCACTGCAGTGCAGATATTTTGGTGCACTGGTGCTTCCACTGTTGGTCTGCAGCCTCAAAGGCTCCTGCTGTGAATCTAACCTATTGCAGTAAGGAAGGCTTGCTGTTGCATAAAATGCTATACAAGCAAAAAGTTGTGAAAATGCATTTATTCAGGTTACCTCCATTTTTCGTTTCATGCACTCACTCCATTTTGCAAATCTCCTATTTGAAGCTGGAAGGAATATGTTTGCTGCACAGAAATACTGAGCCACACAGAAATGTTGTTTGCAACGAACGATGAACTCATTGTTTATACAGCTTTGGGTCTTGAACAGCCCAGACCAGCCAGATAAGATACACAGGTGCCTTCTCATCTGTAGCTGTTAATTGCGTGGGTCTCACGAATGCACATACTAATAATTTATGACACAAGTGATGTTCAGTATGTTCCAGGAAAGGGTTATCCTAAAGAAACTTTAAAACACAATCCTGCACAGTACTCTCGTTAGTAGGAATGTCTCCTTTCAGTGAGAACAGTCTGTTGTCTTTTAAGGTGAGACAGTTAGAATGTGCAAGCATGAAATCACTGACAAATGTATGTTTCACAGAAAACCCTATACGTAGCAGCGAGCTGTAAACTATCTATGACATGGCACTCGCAGCAGAACTCATGTAAACTGGGGTGAATAAAAGACGTGATTTCCTTTCTGTAAATCGCTCACTTCTCCACAGCTATTGTTGTGTTGAACCTGGATCAGCTTGAAGCGAATAAACTCTGTTGTTATACTTATCTCTGTGTCTGTTGGTCTTATCTTATTTTCAGTACAGTTACCAGATATTAGTTTTACAAGATGTGTCATAATCTCATGTGCTAACAGCCTAGAAAATGGTCAGTACCTTCTACAGGAACCGTGAGCTGTGCAGATACTGAAACCTCTGTGTAGTATCGCCGCTGTGAGGAATTAGACCATCCGCACGGTGGGTGTGCGTTCAACTGGGATTTTTTAAATAACATTTTAAATGAAATTGAATAATTGTAGATCAACTTCTGGAAAATGTGTGATGTGAATTGACACACATATTCCTATGCTCACTGCACAACATATGCATAGACCTGTGTACGCTGGTTGGACAGAGCCTACATGTGCAGCCTCCCCTGTCATATTTAATTGGGATTTGACAGGTGGAATACACAATGAATCTCCAGAAGGGAGATGGCCAAACCTTCCGCCTGCTATGGCCAGCCAAATTAAATAACAGAGACCCCATTGATCTACCATGTCCTTTTGTCGATCCCTATAGCTGGTGGTAGCATTCACATACTAAACAGAATTTAATATAAACAGGCCCACATGGGACCTGGTTGCAGAGGCTAACAAAGGAGACAGGAAACCCTAACACCCTTTCATTTGCAACTATGTCAACCTGATGCCAGCTCCTGACCTCAGTATCGATTGACAGTGAAATGTCATGCCTGGGACTGTGTGTTTACAGTAGTCATCCCCAGAGAGGAACCCCATTCAGAAGGTGCAAGTATGTGGTTTGGCAGAGCCAGAAAGTCTGGTCTCGCCGCAGCTTCAAGGGAGACCTGCCGCTTCTGTAAGGAACCTAAGAGAGCATCATTAACCAGAGGGACCCTTTGATCCACAACAGACAGGAAGATGGGTGGGACTTAGTATCACATCTTTTCACCCCTTTACCCTTTCTGTTGCAAAGCACTCTGGTTATGACCTCATGAATACAGAAGATTGTTGGTGGGGACCCAGAATGCGTTCATTAAGGTATGCTTAATCTACACCAATCGCAGTGGCCCGCTTGGCTTTAAAAAGAGGACTGAACCACTTTTTTGGCAAACCATCTGAAGGGTTCACCAGTAGCAGCAGGAATAACTCATCATTGGACCCTGGCTGAAGTTACAGTCTGCCTTACATCTTCTGCCAGTGAAGGAAGGCCAGGACCTCCAAGAGGGAAGCAAGATCCCTCCCCTAGACATCTCCCAGGAAACAAAGGAAAATTCTGAATCCAGAGGACCCTCCAGCAGCTCCAAAACCAGTTCCCAGCCAGCACACACCGTGCCTGCGAGGCTTTGCTTCCAAGTTGGGAAGTGCCAGAGAGTCTCTGAATCAAACCAAGGACAAGGCAGCTGCCTGCAACCCTTTCTTCAGCTGTGGGCCATCCTCCGTCTTAAAAGATGACATGACCACAGTGAAGAAGCTAGGAGGAGTGCATCGACAAGCATCTACCGACGTCCGGCTTAAAGGACATTTTTGGGCCGGTAGAGCTGTAACCAACTGCTCCACTAACGGTTATGCCGCAGTTGCTAAAGCCCTCCGAGATGTTTCGACCAGTGCTTCAGAACCACCGACCAGTACTGAGACAATGATTCCTGCACCCGGGCTGCTGCGTGGGCCAGCCTGCAGTCATCTGTCCAGCTTTGCTCAACAAACTGCCTGCTGCCTGATGCCTGCCGCTGTCTCCCGTCTTGAACTCTGTCACAACAGCTGCAAACAGTCCTGAAACCAACTCAACCCTGTGAAGCACTAATAACTCCTACAGCGCAAGGTACATTGTGGTTCTGTCCCCCTGGTCCTTCTCCAAAAACCCCTGGTGACATTTTACGACCCATTGCTCCCTTTGTGTTGAAACCAAGTATCCTTGAAGTAATGTGATTAATTACTATACCGACTACCCTCCTGTCAGTATCCAGAGTGCATCCCTTTTCCTTCTTGAAACTGTCTGTCGTCTGCATGCTATAACTGTCTATTGTGATAATAATAAATGAGATATTTTTATACAACCTTGACTGGACAGTTCCTTTTATCATTGGGTAATAATTGTATTTTGCTGTGTTGCAGCTAACAAACGATCCGTGACCTTTACGAGATAAGCCTGCCGTTCTGTCCACATTACCAAAATTGGATAAGGAGGTCTTATAATTGACTTGTGTGTCCAATCTGTTTCGGATCCCTTCTGGTGTACTAGAGGTGTGCGGCTGATTGGTTTAGATACCGACACTCATCCCTGGACCACTGGTGCCCCGGAAGTTGATTAGTCACAGCCGCTGCTGCCACAGGTAAGACACGTCACAAGGGTAAGTGCAATAGTAGTGCTGCTTTTTTCCCTCATGCCCTCCAAGCATGTTAGATGGGTACACGAGACACGCACTTAGAGGGATGGTAAGATAACAGCTAACACTGGTTCCCCCACACCCTTTAGCCAGTTCATCCTCAAACTGCCTGCACCAACCGTCCACTCTGGAACCACTGGGCCTGAGCACTGCAGTCACTGCAACATTCCACGCTATGACGTCAGCCCAGTCTCATAACCCCAAGACCAGCCTACCAAGCTCGAGCAAGTGATTTGTGAAGTCATACAAACGACATAAGTGTAATATACTGTAATCAACTGTTTCCTGATAGTCGTCTCCACCTTTTGGCTCAGTGTTGTAATGATGGCTGTTAGATTTCCAAATACCAAACTTAGGTCTTATGCCAGGTACCACTGATTCACTGGCATATCAAACACGCAGCCCACATTATCCAGCACATGACGACTGATACACATAATGTCACAGTACTAGTTCACACTGTGGTCTAACATGCTGCCAGTCATCTCAACGTGCTCAGAGGCCATGAACATGGCAGCTAGGTGCTATACCAATGTCCCTTAACATAACATTAACACCCTTAACTTTGACACTCTCTCACTTTGCCCTTTGTGTTTTGAGACAGCACAAATATCATGATGATGCTTCTGGATCCACTGCCTGTCTGCGTGCTGCTCTACTTCTCTGCTTCCTTCACCCCCTTCCCCCTCAGCAGGTGGATCCGGCCAGCTTCCGGGCACGTTTACACGTCGGCATCCTCACCTTAGCAGTGCCCATTATCTTCTGAGTTGTTATCCTTGAAGACAGGACATAGCACCTTGAAATGAAAAGGGGATTAGTTGGTGCAAGATATTGCATATGGTGTGTGTGTGTGTGTGCGTGCGCGCGCGCGTGTGTGTGTGCCTGCATGTGTATGTGCAACTGTGAGAAAGAGAATGTGGGTTTGTGATTATGGGATTGTAGGGTTGGGGGCAGGGTAAGGATGGGGACATTTAAAGCTCCGTTTCCTTTATTTCCCCATAAAATACACAGACGTCTGCACGTTCCCCATGAGTCTCGTCGGATATCCCAAAGAGTAAAAAGGGTTTTTGGAAAGCTTTTGATTGAACTAAAATGCTCTATTTTGCAAAGCTCACAACTGTGCCCAATTGCGATGGGATAACCGGATTCTTAATGAACTGATCACACATGCATTAGTTATACCGGCACCACCATTATACTGACTGGATTCCTGACTCCTCAACCACATTATACAGTCCACTGCTTGAGTGTGTAATGTGAGGCTGCTCTCTGTGTTTAGAAGCTATACCTTTGACATGTCATAATATCTCCCCTCCTGATATGGAAGGTGCCTCCTTCTAAAGAGACACACTTGATAGAGATAAAAGTGCGTTGTCACAGCTTTTAAGGCAATTCCACCTGTGCTTTATTTGATTTGTCAAGAGTTTTCAGGTGTATTTATTGCCCAAATCCCATTTCCTCTGCTGCTGGCAAAAGACCTCGTCTGACACTCTGTTCTGGAGCAAATTGAAACATGTTTTCAAATGTGTGTTTTAACCATTTTATATGGGATATTAGAGAAGAATGCATAATCATGTTTACAGAAATATGCAGGATTTTATGTCCCGCCTCCTCCCAAATGTTTAACTCTGCCCCCTTTACAAGAGATGATATAGAACTATATATGGTATTATTTGCTCAGAGCTTGCTCAGTGAAAAACAGTGTTACCCCTCACAGTTCAAACCTGCCCATTGATTGAAGTCTCTCTGTACACATCTTTCCAGTACAATTATGGGCTCTCAGAATCGAACATGGTGAGAACGCGACTTAAGACTTCATCGATGGATGATCCGTTTAGTTCATGTGTGATTGTTTCCATCATTACCATTTGGCACGTCTCAGTGTGCCACATTAGCTGGGTTGGTGACTCTTTCTGTCCCCACTGTCTGGGAGTCCACCAGAATGTGACTGGGTGTTGCAGATCAGGCAGCCAGGACCAAATGCAATCATTGTTTGCTGAACCTGGGAGGGAGAGCATTGCATCTCTGGAATCGATTATCCCACCACTGTTTCAATGAAAGGCTGAACCTCGAGGCAGAAACCTCAAAGGGCCAAGCAGAGCCACCAAATGTGTAAGTATCTGGTTTGTTCACCATATGGCCTTCAAATCATGTTAGAGCTAGTCACGTCTTTTTCAACAGGACAGGCTTGAGGTACCAAATAAACAGACGTTTATTTTTTATGTCTAGTTCTTGTGGTGAAACTGACGTCTTGCGTGTTCCTCCTCATATCTTATCCCAACCGGGATTGTCAACAATTGTTCATAGTATTTCTTCAGTGACCATGTCTCACCATGGAGAGTTCTTTGTAAAGCAGAAGATTAGGCCCTTGGTAGAGCTCACTGCTTTTAACATCTTTTAAAATTATTCTGGTGGTCTAGAACCCTCTCTCTGATTGGTCCCTTTCAGCGGACCAAGATGCAGTGTTCTATCAATTTCTGAAAGTCAAACAATGAGACTTCTTCAGACAATGGGCCTCATCACAAGTTGGGCAGAACGCTAACTCTATTACTGCTGCATTACCGCTCTGCCCAACTAGGAGTTGGGCGGAAAGTTGGGGATTCAACTCCAGTTCTGAGCTGGGGTTAAATCTGCTGACTTTCTGCCCATAATCGGCGCAATTACCGCAGCGCTATTAGCATCACAGAAATTGCGCCGAAAATGCCCCATTGGATATCAATGGGGACTTACCGCTGCACCTGACCTTGTGATCCAGCACTAATAGCATTGGGCGGTATCCCAGCGGATTTACTGGCGGGATACTGCTCACTCATGATGAGGCCCAATTTCTTAATTGTATTCCTTCAAAATAGTAAACCTAGAATAGTTCAGCTCCCGATTTTACAATTGTAATACCTGTGTGCATCTAGCCTGAGGTGAAAGGTGGGCTGCCCAGTAGGGGAGTAAAAGTGATTGCAACGCCCTAACCTAGCCATTTTTAGTTTTTGCTGAAAGATAGACAAGCCAACTTTGACTAATAAATATTCCTATGTAGTTTGTGGTTTCAGATAATTCTAAGAATGTAGCATAGTTTGATTTACTGTTTGCATCCCGTTGAGTACTCACCAAATCAGGGGGTTGCTTGACCCTTAGCACATGATGATTGGATGAATACTCCTGTCACTCCATTCATAGTGCTACCAGTGGTTTCTCTCCCAACCCCTATACTTTGAAAAGAAAACGGTAGTTTTATATTAAGTAATCAGGGTTTCCAGGTTCGGTTGAAATATGCATGTTTTGTGGGGTGCATTTAAAGGCCCCAAACAGAAGTCCCTTTCACCTGAACAGCAGCATTTAAACACTGCAACCAAAAATAGCCCTGCTTTGCTTTCCCTGTCACATGAATTGCGAGAAGTTATACACTGCAAGCAAAAACGGCCATACTTTGCTTTTATTTCACATGAATGACAAGAATGTATACACTGCAACCAAAAACGACCACGCTTTACTTGTATTTCACATGAGGGGCAAGAAATACAACACTACAACCAAAAACAGCTTTTGTTTTTCCTTTCACATGAACAGCAGCCCTTTAAACACTGCAACCAAAAAAATGGCCTGGCTTTTTCTCTTTGTTCATGGCAAAATAAAATACCATGGGGAACAGGAGCCTACCCATCATCATCTATGGACAAGCAGCAATGTGAATTCATCCAAGGAGAAGGAATTAAAGAATTATGTGACCTGCAACACAGGATTTTAAACATTAAAAGCAAAAGCTGCCTGCTTTTAAAAAAACTTTAAAAAGCCACAGCGGCAAACGATTGCACTGCTCTCAGGAAATGTCAGAAAACAAAACCTGACGTGACCAGAGCAAATGTATATCATGTTTCCCCCTCCAGACTCCAGTGACAGTTGAAGAGACACCTCAGGAAAAACCTGTTCTTGCTGGGGGCAGGAAACTTCAAAATTTCAAAGCCTCGCTTCCAGCTGGAAGTCGCACCTACCAGCGAACAACCCTGCAATAAAATGTGATGCTGGAGGGGGCGTCATGATTCTCTGTTATGCAGACATGAAGGCAGGACCCCAGAGATTTCAAAGAAGGCAAAACGTGGCTGAAGCCTGACAAGCAGGTGTGAGCCCATCCTGCACCCACTTCAAAGAGCAAATTGCCAATTTCAAAGGGACTCATAAAAATCTCTGGTCACCGGGTGAGCCCAGAGGAAGACAGATGGCTGTGGGGGATAAGGCGGCCCTCCCGCATGTGGAACAAGACACTCCCAATTGACATTAAAATACTGATTTCATTTTTAGGCATTTTGCGCAGCAATCAGAATGTGGATTAATTTAATTTCATACCATTTTTCATGTAATTTCTAGGCAGTTTTAAAGAGATAAATTGCATTTACCTAGGACTTTGGGGAATGAAATGGCCAGTTAGACTAGTTTTCTGTCTGATCTCTACATGGGACAAATGTGACAGTTGGTGAAAGGATGGAAGATGAAATTAGGAACATGCTTGATCATTTGCAGATTCATAACTTTTGTACATTTTATGAAAAGGACAGAAATGTGCCACCGGACCATGCTACGTCGTACAGAGTTGGCGATCGGCTTACCTAATTCCCTATGACCAGCTCAAACCAAATATCTGTTTCATATGGCAGGGGCTAGATTAATTATGAAATTATTATACATAACTAGTTTTTGGCAAACAAGTGGTAAAGAGAACAAAGAAGGGTAATAAATTCAAACAGTCCGATGGTGCTCTCCTCCCCTGAACCAGTCCTGACAGGGGGCGGGGAGAGGGACGGTAACTGTCCAATCTGAGCGGCAGGCATAATTACAGGGTACTCCCCCTAGATTGTAAAATTAGTGATGTAATTTCAGCTATATAAGGGGGACTGTACTACGACACAGAATACTCTAAAAACAGGAGACAGGAGAAGGAGGACGGAGAGCAGGCTACTGAAACTTACCATCTTTGAGAGTGCAGGGACCAGACCCCTTACCCTATCTGTCTAGAGTGTCCTGAGATCCAGCTGGCTTCCTTGAATCCTAAACCAAGGCTTGCTTTGTAAGTAGTATATAACCCCACCCCTAAATTGCGTAAACCTTCATTTTTGTAGTAGTACATTTAATCTAATACCCCATTGAAAACCCCAAATTGCCAGTGTAATCCAGTCAACTCCCCAGAGAAGAATATCTTGTTTGCTTGTGTTTGTTAGCATATCTCCTTTGAAAAAACTCTGAATTGTCTGTGTAAATCCTTAGTATTTTTTTTAAAGAAAATTAATTAATTCCCCTATTGAAATTCACGGTTCAAGATTGTTGAAATTCAAAATCAACTATCTTGTCCCTGGTGTTTTTATAACTGTTCTAGTCAGTAAAGTGTTGCCTCCAAAGTATTTATCTCCTAGCAACTAAAAAAACAAATGTGTCCGTCCATTGTGAGTAATCCCTTTTGCCTAGAAGTCTACCTGTTATGAGCCTCTGTCCTTGTCACTAAAAATCGATTTTCCTATTGTAAGATAAACCCGTTCACTGAGCCGCCTGTCATTGTACGCCTCAGTATAAACACATTTCCATTTGCCACTGTATTTTCCCTTTGCATTTGCTTCCTCCGAAAACCGATTTTCGCACTTCATTTCTATTTTTGCCCTGATGTGCTGATTAGATATACTTTCCCTATCTCCGAAGTGTAAACAATACACATTTTATTCTATTCTATCCTGAATAGTTTTGAGAAATAACCAAAACCCCATTCTTCCATTTTGCTCCAAAAACAGGTTTTACCTTTCTTTTCTGACTTCTCATCTGGTGGTGGGTGGCGAGCTTTAACCCAAATCTGATTTTCTCTCACTATTCCTACTCCTTGCTACTGCCTTCCCTTCAAAGGAATCAAGTAGCTGGTTTTTGAGGGTGAGTGTTGCAGGGGGCAGTGCTAAACCATTGGTGCTATCACTTTGTAAAAATAGTTTTTTCCTGTTTTGCCATTAAAGACCTGTGTGAACTGTAATAGGATATCTTAACCTGGTTGTTCTGTAGAGATCTTTGCATTTGTGTTGTCACAATATTGGTGGCTGCTGTCTTTTGATTATTTTCATTTTTCATTAAATAATTAATGAATACATTTCTTATTGATACACACCAGCCTGGTTCCTAGTCCATTTTGTGGAGGTTGGGTGCGAGACAGGTTGTAGGCCTAATCAAAATAATCTGTAGTTTATTAAAACTAAAAAGCGCTTTATTATGTGCCACATTCATTGTAGGAGAAGGAGTTCCCTAGTTGGTGTGTGCCGTGTAATAAACCGTGACAGTTTGAGCTATAAACTGCATGGTTTAAGCTGCATTGGGTTATGTTCCACATTAAAGACAATGGGCCCGATTCATGGAATTATTTGTGTGGAAAATAGGGTACTTGCAGGTTAAACGGCATGCAAATCCACGTCCCTGCACCCTGCTAAACTGCATAGGCGCACCCCTAAGTCCAATCAGAATCCAGACTGCATGCACGCACCCAATAATCCGACTTGTGATCTTACCCTTGCGCAGCAATTCCATGTGTAAGTGCCTGTAGGCCTGCCTTCCGGTGGTGGATAGTATGAAGGACTTGCGTGGCCATTTCCAGGACGAGAGGTTGTGCGATCTAATCCATGAATGCATTTCAGGCCACACAATTTTGGGTGTACGAGGCTCTGCCTGCAGGCCGTCCCCCGGAACGCCCATTTATGAGCAAGTTCTTCCCCATTTTTTGCCTTCCGCCCCCTTCCCAGCCCTCTGCACAAGCCACACCCTCACTCTTCAGCTCGTGGAAGGCCCTGGACAGCTCGCTGAGACGTGACAAGCCTACACAAACTCCTCCCAAGTGCAGGAAATGTACCGCGCATTCGATTCCATGAATCAACAAACAGGTATTTGCAAGCAGAATGGCATGCCAGTACCTTATTTTCCACGCAAATTATTCCATGAATCGGGCCCTAAAGGTTTATTACTGGCATTGTGCCCCAAACACTTCACATAAATACAAGGATACAAATCATTGGATATTTATTTACACATGTGTCTGTAAGTATGTACATATGCATGTATGTATGTGATTTATAAATGATGGAAGGCAACAGAGGGCTGCGCATAGGCAGTGCATCCCAGGGGACCAACTAGGGTGCAGAGATAGCAGAGGATCTGGGATGGGGAGGGGGCATGTGAAAGGGGAAACTCCAGAGTGGGAGAGGAAGTGTTGAATGGCGTGATCAGAGTTTGGAAAGATGTTTCTTTAAAGAGTCGAGTCCTATCTGAAGTGAGGGGTGGGAGGGGACTTCTTATCTGACATTACAAATTGTTGCCGAGACAGGGTACCTGGCAGGAACGAGACCTTTTCTTGTTGTTTCCCGCTTGCAGTTCTTGGCTGTCAATCTGACAATGACTTGGCTTCTTGTTCCTCAAGAGATTGTGAGCTTCTCAGCCAGGTAGAGTGTTCTTTTAGTTGTGACTGCTTTGTACGTGAGCCAGGCTGTCTTGAAGGCAGAGCCAGTGTAGCTGCTTGAGGATTGGGGTGATGTGGTTGCGTTGATGAGGTGAGCTGGACTGCTTTCAGACGGGCCAAGGTGGCATGCAGGACTCATGCGAGTAGGGCATTATCGCCGTCCAGGTGGGAGATGACCCGGGCTTCAACAACTGTTTTGAAACTCTGGGCATGACTTTGGAGAGCAGTGCAAGCTGGTACCAATCTTCTTGGTTCTTCCAGGAGATGTGTGCTTTGAATGAATCACAAACGAAAGTGAAGCCCAGAAATCTTGCACTGCATACTGCCTAATTACTTTCACAGAATATTCTGTGTGTGCCTAATTCCCAGGTGGTTCACTGTGTAAGGAAGGTAGGGGCGAATTAGCACCCCGATACATTCTACACGAGATGAACAACTTGCTCTTGCACTGGTGGGGACATCTCCATTGCCGTTCTGCTGGCATGACGAACAAGGCCTCAGCTGGAGCAGAGGTGGGACTATTGCAAGAGACACTTGGACTCCATTTCGTGTACCCTCGACTCCATCTTTGAACTAGGCCGCATTTTTTCACTATGAAGTCTCCACTCCCCTCTACAGTGCCACACACAGTGAGCACCAGTCGCCCCCATCTTTTCTGCGTGGCCTAAATCCCTTTCTCATGGATGCACTGAAGCTTACTGCAACAATTAACATTATGTATCTTATCATTCTTCCTCTGAGATCACTGTCCTGTGTGTGAACCGGCCTGAGCCATGTCTTGTAGCTCATCCATCACCACAAACCCGCTCCCGCACCCTTCACCCACGCTGATGGAAAATTACTGCTTGTGTAACCCTGTGCCATCCTAAGAAATTCTCTTGAAGTAACAGAAGTGTTCCCCCACTGTGCTGATCACCCCAGAGTGCCCCAATAAACTAAAGACCTCTGTCACTGTATATCCTGCCTTAGTCTAACATGTGCCACTCCACCCCCCATTTCACACAGATGTGCCAGACCAGCCCAGTTCCCAGGTCATCGCACAGAACAAGACCACCACACCTTTCACCTTACGACGTACCCAATGCAAAATGATGTAGTGATGTATGTACAACCTGTAAGCCTCTATAATTTACTCAAAGGTATATTGATGGTCATTGTTTATTTTATGCCAAGATTTAGTATCTATGCCAGTTTAGCTAGTTTCAACCATATCGCCTGCATGACCGGACACTCACCCCTCCCGGACACATCCAGATGAACTGCGTGAGGCTCACCCTCCCGCCAAAGGAGCAGCCAATCCTGACGAAGCTGCACCTACAAACCCCTCTGCATCGTCGCTTTCTATCCAATCATAATGTACTTTGTAACCCCTACAGCTGATGTCACTGAGGACACCTTTTGGCCATATAATCAATTGTAAGTGTAATGTTTGCCAGAGTGCTCACAGGGCAGCAGAGTTCTCTGGATGCCGGATTTTACATAAAACTTTGGCAACCTTACAACCTGTTCTCTTAGTCTTATTCCCTAATGGAATGTGTCTTTTCTGAGTTTGTATTGGTAATTTGGGGAGTGAGCACTTTCATTTGGTGACCCGCGTGACGTGATCGAGAAGGTGCGCCGAGAGAGGCCCCCATGCTGTGCGGCGAGATCCGGGAAGGCCCCACCAAAACAATCGTCTCTGCGGTTGACCAATGTGCGCAAAAATCGAAAGGTTCCAAGGGTCCCTGTCATCTTTGCAAATATCCGACTGCTCGCCGAGGCGTGTCACGGCTTGGTTGGGGTGCGGCCCTGATTGTGAATAGACCATGAACGGAGGCTTCCGGACCACCACGGACACGTGAGTACCGGTTGAGAGATTCTTAAAAACGGGAAAAATGATGAGGTAGTGGGTCTAAGGGTAAACATTAATAAAGCAGCGGGGAGTTAGATTTTGAGGTCTAGAGACTGTGTGCATGTGACTAATAGGCTTTTTCTCTTCTTTTCTTTATATGGCCATTAGGTTGTGGAGACAGAGGTAAAGGAAAACGGGATCCTAGCTCCGAAGGGCGGTAGAAGGCGGCGCCACATAGTATTGTCTTGGCCAGTGCTGGGAATAAGTGGAGATAAAAACGTACGAGTCTCCTATATTGAGTAGACTCGGAATAGTAATATAGAATATTCTTTTTCCGCGTGAGTATAATTCAGCTAGAAAACAGCCCAAGAGGACTCAGGGAAGGGGGTAAGGGGAGTGAATGAAAAAATAGATAAGGGAAAATTTAAATAACACAAGGAAAAATGTAAGGGGTAGTAGAGAAATATATGTTACATGTTAAGTGTTGCCCAACGTAAACATGTTGGTCTGTCCAAAAGTATATACGTAATGTAATGATGTTGTTTATATAAAAGTATTAATTGAAAACATATCCTTGTCACTTCTGAAAGAGTGTAAGCGAAAAAGGCTGTTGTGGTTTATCCCAGTGTGGGACAGAATGTGGTAATAGAGCAATTATAAGTGTTTCTCCAACGCACTGTGTGACACGTTAAGCACCCGAGAAAACGCAAAAGGTAAACAAAAAGTCATGGGGGGGAGACACACCCTTAGCTCATATCTGCAAGCACCTTCCCCAGTACTGTGAAAAAATACAAAAATACCATGATCAGTGGATCACAGAAATAAAGGGGAAGGGATCATCCCAGGTGTGTCCAGAAGGGGGATCATTTGATAAAAGAGTTTTAGACCTTGTAACGACCCACCTGCTGGTCAAGTACCGAGGTAAACATCTCCAGAACAGACATGAGGTATTAGATTTGTGGAGAATGTTCGAGGATGCTTCCCCTAGTAGTGACACAACCAAAGAAACATCCTCAGAAACACCCACCGCCCCAGCAGGGGAGGAGGGAATAGCAATAGAGGGCCCGACACCTAAAGCAGGGGAAAATGACCTCACAAGGCTCTATACACTGTTAACTGGGCCCGCTGCAAGTTACAGTGACCCATGAATGTGCCCTCGCTGAGTGCCCCAATGACCCCTGCAGCCACAGCCCCACCGCTCTAATATCCCAGAGGTTTATATGGAACCACAAGTGCCCCTCCAGTAAATTTAGCGCGTCTCACTGGGGACCTAGAAAGACAATTTGCCAGCACACAAATGGAGTTAACTCGTTTATGAGCACTGTGTAACAGGGGACAAATGTTGCCCGGGGGAAAGGAAGCGCCACCCAGCTGCCTCTGTTCCAATCTCCCCTCATTCTCAGATGTCCTCGTCCTTCACGAGGAGAATTCTTCACATGTTTTAGACTGCGAACTACATTCCTTTCCAGTCCTCACTAGGATCCTAAACCTTCTGGACAAAGGCCACAAGCTCACTCACTTACTCTTAAAAGACATGAAAGATTGCATAATAACTTATTCTTCTAAACTCTCCAAAATTGAAGGATTCATGTTAGCTCAAGAAGCATGCCACAACTTTCATGTATCATGTCCTGAACGTACAGCCGAGCTTGTAAGAAGCTTACATGAGTTGAGTTGCCCTTACATGAGTTGATCTCTTAAAGTACCCAAACTACTGATGTAACATTTCTGTTGTTAAAGGGTACTCCTACATCCTTTGCAATGGCTGATGCCAAACCCAACATAGCGGAGCCTATTATTCCACCGCTGCCTAAAATTGATTCTATAGAAATTGCAAAATTACAATATGAAAGAATCTTACAAATTGAACAAATTATGTTTAAATCGAATCTGTTCTCTGCTGACCAGCTCCAAAATGACACCACATTGCAAGCCACGGAGATGGTTGGCACTTCCCCAGACATCCCTTCTGCCCTTATAAACATATTAGACGTGAGTGAATCCACTGCGATGTCTGAATCCATGGATTTTTCCAAAAAACTCTACCATCCGTCTCGCAAAATGAAAAAAAGCTCATCAGCGAGCAGCAAAACACAGAAACAAATCTAACATGAATAAAAAATGTTCTCAGGAGAATGTTCATGCAAACTCCTCCATGCATAGTTCTGCTGCAAATCACGACACAAAAAGTATTTCCTTGAATTCCTCCCATGTTGGGAACGAAGACCTTCCTTTGAACTTTAGTCAATTAAATGAAGAAAGCCAACACGCACTTCAAGTAAAATCTTCAACAAAAGCACTTAAAGGAGGGAAGAAAAGTGCAGCCAGTTCCCTCCTGAAACCAATTGCCAAAAGCATTCTAAAGGAGAAAAGTACTTTTGTATGCTCTTCCAGTGCCGAAGAGCTCGCCTCTTCCTGTTCTTTGACACAAACAAATCTGAAGTCCTTTTTTCCTTCTATAGAGAACAAAACAACTTCGGTTTTGAGCACCAAAAATAATTCCTCCTATGGTCTGACCGTAGCTAGTGCGCTTGCCCCTGTGGCAGTTCAGGCAATGATTCATCAACCATGCTCAGATTCTTCAACGCTAAAATCCCTTCCGACAACTGTCCCCATTATGCACACCTCACCTCACACTCTGTTACCATGTGCATGTTCACATTTGCTGCAGTCATCAACGGCAGAGGTAGTCGGACAACCTGCGCAACCCTCACACAATATTTGCATACCTGCTTCTGGGAATATAGATGCCCCTTTACCTCAAGACGTTACAATTGGTGCTCAAGTGAAGTCCGATCCAACAAGTTTATCTTCTTCCCTTCTGGTGATAAACAATCAGAAGTTGGTTGCCTTCGATGACATCTCGACAGAAATGAAAACGCTCATTGGATGGTCCAGTAACTCCCAAACCATTGGTGTAGCTCCCATTAATCGTACATTTTTGATGAACACTCTTTATAAAATTCCCTCTTTGCGCAATCTGATTTCACTGGACGTGGAATGGATAAAGCTACCTTTAATCAACAACAATCGTATGCTCTGCAAAGTTGTCTCCGATCATAGCGAAATCAATCTGGGAGCATAAATTTGATTTATTCTTCCTAGGGTTGGAAATGCAGGCCTTCTCATCTTTTGAAAAGGCAATTAATTTTCTCGAATTCAAACCTACTATGTTGCCAAAGGACCTTAATAGTCTCCCTGGTGGTCCCCCTGATCATTCTGAAAATTCAAAAAATTCTTTCTCAATTAGCCTCCCTCACCTCTGCATTGAATGGTCTTTTGGGAATTCTCCCCATTTCAAAACATTCATCACAACAAACATCTGTTAATCCGGTTCCCACTCCAAACCTATAATGTAAAGAGCTGATCCTGCAATCGTGGAACTGTTGTGGTTTCAATAATCTCTCAACCTGGTTTCCCCACAGGAACATGGAAAGGTTACCTTCCATTCTTTTCCTTCAAGAAACCATGCATTGCAATGAATTTCACTTTGATGGATTTTCATCCTTTCAAAATGTTGCCTCTCAACCATCGTATGGGCGGCCGATCGGTGGCATTTCCATACTCCTTAATAATGCCCTATGCTTTGACCTAAATCGCACTGTATCTACCCAATTGTTTCTCTTAATAGACGTTAATATCAATATTTGTGGATTTAAAAATTTAGTGCTGATTTCAATTTACTGGAATCCTTCAACCCTCTCAATTGATGCAGCACTTAACGTCCTAAATGATACCATCATGGACATAACCTGCAAACAACCAGAAGCAGAGCTATTAATTTGTGGCGACTTTACTGCTTACCTACTTGCATCCGTTAATGTGCCCCCCCTTTCACATCTACTAAATACTTAAAGAGTGCCTATGCAAATGGAGCAAGATGGGTTAACTTCTTCTTGTATTGGGATCATCATGTAATTAAATCATCCTGTCGAAAGTCTTTCACTACATGGAAAAGGGGAAATGCTAGTTCTGCCATCGACTACATAATTGCCTCTAAACATCTTTAGGGCATACTTTCTCCAATTGTCCCCTCTTTTCCTCCTTATGGTGATCATGCCATTCTTTCTTGTACTATGACTGTTGAAACAACTTCTTTTGTTAAAATGCATGCGCTCTCTATCATTCAGTCAGATAGACATCTCCTTTCCATTCGTTGGAACACTGCAACTTGTCGCCAACTAACTTTTTTAGTTAATCGCGACTGGTGGCCTGATCTCAACGATGATATTCTCTCTCAGTCTATTCTCTCATGGAACCTACATATGATCCACTTTCACCTAGACTCTATTGCAAAACCTAATTGTAAGCAACACAACAGCTCTCATTCATCATTGCTACTTTTGAACACACTCACTAAGTTGAAAACAAAAAGAAACCATGAATTCAGAGAACTGAGGAATAAGTTCCACTATACCGACACCACAACCTATCATGCAGCTAAAAAGATTCTTAAACTCAAACACAAGAACAGTATAAAAGCGGCCCGTGCAGCATTTCATTTAATAGGGAATCACAATATGGTTAAACTTATTTGCAAACATAACATTCGCGATATGTGAAAAATCTTGCGGACGGTTACTAATCAGCCCCCGTCCCAATTCGACTCAGCGATTGATGGCAAATCTTGGTTTACATTTTTCGAACAAAAATATTTACTTCCGCCGAGATTCGCACAAACTGAAATCTTGGACTTAACCACGCATATTCCATCGTTTTGTCCATGGTCTATAGAGGACATCCTTGTCGCAACTGCAAAATTAAAATCCTCAAAGTGCGCTGGACCCGATGGCTTGCCACCTTGTGTCGTCAAAGACGACCCGCTTTTTTGGGCCACTGTCTTCTTGAGGATTTTTCAATCAATTTTTGTCAATAAATGTCTCCCTCCATCTTGGGTCACCTCAATCATCATTCCGCTTCATAAAAAAGGACCTCTGAATAATCCCTTACATTTCAGGCCTATTGCCCTTATTGATGTTGCGGCCAAAAGTTTTGCCCTGTTACTCTTAAAGGAAGTCGAAACTCACATAGTGGAAAACCACATTCTCAACTACGTCCAGACAGGCTTCAGGAAACATATGTTGACCCAACTTAATGCGTCTATTCTTGCTCATCTCATAGCTGCTGCACATATTCCTGCTCATGGCCCCATTTTCATAGCCTCATTGGACCTGTCATCTGCATTCGACTGCGTAATTCGCAGTAGACTCTGGGTCAAAATGTTAAAGTACAACTTTCCCTCGTCATTAGTAGCACTTATTGCACTAATGCATCATAATACCTCATTCATAGTGCGTATTGCAAACAATGGGCTCCTAACTGAACCTATCCCGACAGCAATTGGTGTAAAACAAGGCTGCAACCTGGCTGCAGTTCTTTTCAATCTTTAGCTAGCTGATATCGAAGGTATATGGGACCCTTCCAAATCCAACTTGGTCCGTCTCGGTAAGTTACATCTTTCATGGCTGGCCTATGCCGATGATGTGCTCCTTTTCGAGAGCATGCACTCTGGACTTCAGAACAAACTAGAATCTTTTCATCACTTTTGCTTAGAAAATAACCTAGCTATCAATTCTTCAAAATCATCTATTTTGGTACTTTCGGCACGGAACAAGATACTTAAATTTCAATGTCACATTAATTCACATCTCATTCAGATTGTCACACAGTCTATTTATTTAGGTTATAATTTGTCAAATAACTCGTCTGCATCTTTTTGGCAAAAGGCATTAAATGAAAAAGTATTACCGCTCCAAAACCAAATGAAAATCATCTTTCGGAAATATTGTAAGTTCTCTTTACTGCCTCTTTTTGAATTCTATTCTAAAAAGGTCGAAGCAATTCTCCTATATGGATTGGATCTATGTCTTCCTGACCTTTCTATTTTTCTTAATAAACTACAAGCTAAGCTATGGAAAACCACTCTTGGTTTTCCCGCATATCTGCCTAATGCCATCTTGCGCCACGAATTTGGCCTTAACTCCTTGGCCTCCTGTTATAACTGACGCATTTTAAACACTTATGCAAAAATGCGCTTTCCAATAGCAAACTCCTTATATGAAGATTTTCACTTGATGTTGAGAGATTCCCATCCACAATCCATCGCAAACTTTAATAAGCGTATATTGCCTTTACTCTCTGGTATTAATATTCTTCCAGAGGAGCTTCAATTTAAATTGCGCTTAGCACACAAACGCCTTTTTTGGAATGATTGGTCGTCCACATCCTCACAAATTGCTTGTTACTCCTCATTTACTGAATATGCACGATACAGACATAGACAATTGCCTCGTTTGCAATATCTCACGCTCTGCCCCAGCGAGGAAATTCGAAATTTATACTTGCGCTTTCGGTTAGATCTTTTTCATACCAAAGCAAGAACCAAGCATTGGTTTAGTAATTCGGCAGAGGCAACCGATACCGTTTGTTGATTTTGCAACAATGCTGAGTGCATAGAAACCTTAAAACATCTGTTTCTCTTTTGTCCTGTTTTTCAAGCAGATACACTAAAAGCCATCACCTCTTTTAATTTGACACACACTGTATATGGGCGAGAATTAATCTGGTCTAGATGTATGTGGGGTTCATGCAACTCCATCATCATTGCAACTGTTCGCTTAGTGAGAATCATTGAGACAGCTCTATCTACATAATTTGAGCTCCCATTACTGGACCTTTGTCTTCAGAGTTGTGTTATCATTTGCTTTATTGTTAACCTTTTTAGTTATCTTCGTGATGGAATTGATTTGCGATGATTGTTTTATGTTTTTAACTTGTACATATGTTGTATGGATATATCTGGATTTGTGAAATATATGATTTTTTAAAACCTTTTCTAAAATGATGTAAGGATTGAATGTCGATATACGATATAATTTTGTAAAGATGCGTAAGCATCAAAAACAAAATCAATCAATAAAAACTTTTAATAATGGAGTTAACTTGTTTACGAACACTGTGTAACAGGGGACAAATGTTGCCTGGGGGAAAGGAAGCGCCACCCAGCGCAGCCAGTGCATTGACACCACCACCCAGTGTAGCGAGTGGGTCCACACCTTGGCCACCACCACAAGGCAACATATGTAAGGGTTCAGAGAATGAGTGGCAATCGGAAGAGTTTTTCTTTCACTTAAATGACAAACCAATAAGAATTGTGCGAGCGGAACCTGCAGAAAGCCAGGGAGGGGAGAGGCAAGAAGGTGAAGATTCAGATAGGGGGATAGAAGAAGTATGGAGTGATCTAGATGATTATGAAGAAGGGGCGGCAGCAGCAGGACTGTCCCTACCATTACGAGAGGACCCTAAGAACGGGGGAGGCCTGGAAAGGTGGCAGGGGAGGCTGAGAAGCAGGATAGGAAACATGTCACTAAGTAAGGTTAAGAAAGTAAAGGTAAGTAAAAAGGGAGGAAACGCAAGAATGCAGATGCCCTTTATACACAAAGGGGCAGGGAGACCCCATTATATACCATGGGCACAGATGGATAAGAACAACCTACTGAAACTCCTCACACCACTTTCAGGTGGAGCGGGAAAGTGGATACATACATTTGAAAAGAATACTGCGGGAGCGCCAATGGCCATAGGAGATGTAAAAAGCTTGTTAGTATCTGCAGTGGGAGATCGGGCAGATGCAGTGTGGGTGAAGGCAGGCTTTCCAGGAATAACAATACACTGTGACCGCCATGATGGGTCGTCGTTTAACAATGTAAGGGCCCAAGTATGGGATGCACTGCGGACGACATTCCCAGATACAGCAGACTTACATTTAGTAATGCAGTGCACTATGGGAGAGGAGGAGGATGCTGCACAGTTCATTCTCTGGGTGCAGGACCTGTGGAGATCAGAAACGGGCATGGCATGGCACCAATCCACTGCCCTGTTTTATTTTATTATCAAAAGAGGGCTTCCAAAAGAGTTGCAGAAGGCATTGGATAAAATAGCTGGTATAGAAGCCAAGGGCTGGCCAGAGATCCAGAGCATTATAGTACATAATTGTAGGAGGATCAAAGAGAGAGAAAAGGAAATAGCACAGAGGAGGTTGGTAGACAAAGCAAAGCTCGTTCAGAATAAATTGGTGAAGCTCGCTGCGATTAACACAACCTTACCCATGGAAAGACAGGAAGGAGGGGAGGAGGGGTCAGGAAATACACCTGCAAAGATGGAAGCCACCTGGTCTGCAAACAAACAGGAGCAATGGGCAGGAGAGGATAGATCATTCAGTCCTGGCTTTTGCCTTGTATTCTGGGACATGTAGTGCTTTATTCAAAATTGTCCCAGGATTCAAATAGAGAAAAGGTAATGGATGGGTTACTTGCGGCTGATGTGGGGCACCTTGACAGCACTACACATGTCATGCCTACGAGATAGCTTTCGGAAATAAATGAAGCCAAATTAAATATGCTTCATATTCACTTTGGCTTTAGACAAAAGACTTATTTCTTATACGCTTCATTCATTAAATGTCACATTCTACCTTTATCCTATACAATAAAAAATATATATATACACATGACATTGAGGCTGATTGGTCAACATTCCGTTGGGTGGATCTGTGCTGATTTGTGGTCCACTTTGGCTATAAGTGATTGATATATATACATATATATATATATATATATGTATATATATATATATATATATATATATATATATATATATATATATATATATTGATATTTATATATATATATTCAATGAAAAAACTTTGTTAAAGGGACGTTATGGTTACAAGTAAAACCGAAAAACCTCAGAAATTCACCAGTTATGGTAAACTAAGCAACGATAACTCACGCCACTACCATGCACTGCTAAGACTTACACACAGGACATTAAAGATGACATCACAAATGTCACTGATGACATCACATATCTGCCCACTTGTTTTTGTTCACTGACATATCTAGGCCAGGTGGTTTTGTTCACTGACAGTCAGAATATTAAAATTCAAAAGGTGCTGTATATCTAGACGTTAACCTTGCCATATGTTCTTAAAGTACTTTCCTTAGGGTTTGGTCTCAGCTCATGGTGCACATACATGGGGCAATGAGCAGGCCTTAAACACACAATGTATTTGTATGCTTGAAGATAAACTTCAATGTTGTTAACATTTTCTAATGATGCTGTTTCTTTCTTTCTTACTTTAGTTTCCTTGTATGTGCCTCTGATGTGTATGCATTGTGGGTCTTCATGTGTATTGTTTGTACTAGCACAAGTGTGTAGTAAGTCTTGAATTGTTAGCTAGTTATTACATGTTTGATATTACACAATCACACCTGACATCTTGTTACCAATATTATAAACACAACCCCTTATAGGGACTTATCATCAAAATTAATTTCACATGTGATGTCATCAATGACATTTGTGATATCAATGGTGTTAGTCTTAGCAGTGCATGCTGGTGGCGCGAGTTATGGTTGCTTAGCTTACCATAACTGGTGAATTTCTGAGGATTTTCAGTTTTACTTGTAACCATAACGTCCCTTTAACAATGTTTCTTCATTGAATTTCATAGGTTTTCATTTGTGCAACTCAACCATAAAGTCCCTTTAACAAAGTTTTTTCATTGAATTTCATGTTTAAATTAGTGCAATTGAACCATAACGTCCCTTTAACACATTTTTTCATTGAATTTCATATGTTTTTATTAGTGCAACTTACCCATAACGTCTCTTTAACAAAGTTTTTTCATTGAATTTCATATGTTTTTATTAGTGCAACTTACCCATAACGTCTCTTTAACAAAGTTTTTTCATTGAATTTCATATGTTTTTATTAGTGCAACTTACCCATAACGTCTCTTTAACAAAGCATTTTTTAGAGAATTTCATGGGTTTTTACCAGTGCATGATGATATACTTACTCAATATAGCAAGGTTTTCTGTCCAATTTACAAAATTTCACCTTAAAACTCTGCCATTTCCCACCTTCTAGCATTATTTTTAACACTGCTATATTTTTTCCACTGTTTTTGCTAACATCATCGTCCACGAATGTCTGACATCATGGTGGACCTTCCGGACAGTGCCACGTGACCATGCGCTCCCATGCGGCATGATGACGTGTCCATGAACGCATTTGCACTTTGCGTTCAGGTCCTCTCTTCGAGGACAATTCGGAATTGCATTTTCTACTGATCTAGGAATTTTCAAGCTCAAAATGTACCCTTGCACAGCTCCTATACCTGTTCTTACTCATTATCCATTAACAATCTAGTACAAAGCACATACTTGGAAGAATAGTAGAAAAACTGCTATTTATCTTAAAAATGGCATCAGCTATTGCCACCCCTCCTCCCCAAGAGCCACCACCACTCAGTGAAACACACTGAGTGCAGCTTTGTATTCAGTCGCGGACTACCTGGACATTACTCCTACAAGACCACCTCCATGCGCTGCCACACCAAATCCAACCACAGCAACGCTCTCAGAAAGATTGTTCCTATCATAGCAAGTAGTAAGCTGTCTTCCTCCACATCATCTTCCTCAACCAATGCTGTAACCACACAGCCTACTTCTGTGGGACACAAAATCCCACCAGCTACCTTGCCAGCAGTAAAAGAGGCTGTTGATCCATGTCTTTCGAAGACAACAGTCCTCTGTGTTTAATGCAACACGCCACTCTGCAGGAGGAAACAATTTCAAAGTGCTTTTGAAGCTGTAATCAAGGAGCATGAGAAACACTGATAAATAAATAGACAACGAGGGCTCCGGATCATTATCGTCCATTCCAGGCCCTACAATGGGGGATAAAGGCCATTAGCACCCCTGGTTACCAAAGCAGGAACCCGGGGTGCTAAAAGATAGATTTTTCTCACTGTAGGAAGGAACATCCTTTTCTAAGATGGCCACCATGGAAAGAGAAGGTGAGACTCCGTACAGAGCCCCTCTTCCCTTTCCATAGCAGCCTGCAGAAGGCGAAGACAGAACCCTATGACCATTTTACAAAAAGCACATTTTTTTCTATTTCACACCTATCCCACTTTCGAATAACTCTACCGGTCCCAGGTGGACATGGCCACTATAACCCCATTTTTTGTCCCTCACGGTCATGGCCAGTAGCTAGATTGTCCGGGTCATTACCCTATACGATGACCCGGACAATCTGGCCTCTGCCCATGGCCACAGGCTATACCTCAGTCACCAAAGATATATCACTATTTTTTGTACCTACGTTATGACAGATGTCAAAAAATAAAACACGGGCACATTTGCAAAACCATGCTTTCAGGTCCTTGCCAATGCTCCTTAAACGAGTTTGCTTGAAATCCGCCCATATTTTATTTTTTCAAAAGTGTCACAATGGATGTACATACAATAGTCATATAACTTAGCCCCT
This sequence comes from Ambystoma mexicanum, assembly GCF_040938575.1. Classification (NCBI taxonomy): domain Eukaryota; kingdom Metazoa; phylum Chordata; class Amphibia; order Caudata; family Ambystomatidae; genus Ambystoma; species Ambystoma mexicanum. Next base: position 1,625,896,589 of record NC_090929.1, read on the forward strand.
ATTGACAAAATTCATTCAGACTTTACACAAACATTTAAGGTTGGGTCTATAATCTTCCTGAAATCTTTTGTTCGCATTTGTCAAACAGCAACAAAGTTATAAGCCATCTAAAGATGTTGATACTCCCCTCTAATTTAGCCTTCTCTTGAGAAACCAACTTTGCAAAAACATTCACATCTAGATTTAAAATCGTTTTGCAAACTTTTGTGCAGATTCGTCAAATGACAACACATTTATAAGCCTTTACAATGTTTTGGGACCCCCTCTAATTTTGCCCCCTCTTGACAGAATCCCACCAACTTTGGAAAACCGTTCAGAACCAGGTCTAGAATAGAATTCCAACATGCAGTTTCATTGAGTGGTGCCAAAGTTATAAGCCATCCAAGAATTTCTTTTCACCAACCCGGTAAGTGTCTGAAAACTTCACAGGAATGTTCGCGAACATCCATAACGTTTGCAGACTTTTACGGTGAGAAACACACATTTTTTGGCTTCTTATTGCTATATCCCATCCCATCCTCATCACCCCCCAGCTCCCCAGAGATTGTTTGATAAGTTTGACAAGTGGCATGTTGTGTTTTTTTATATGTTTTTGCTGCGATGTCCACGGACACCAGCCGATGTCCGCAAATCCAACATGGCGGGCCTTTCTGAAAATCTGACACACTTCACGCTTTTTACCATCCAATCAGGGGGCGCGTCCGATGTCCGCAGACATCACAACACCCTCTGGACCAATCGGAGGCCTCTCCGCGAACCGAACAGTGTAATGGGTCAGCAGTGCAAACTCAGATATTACAAATTATTGTGGGACCTACTTTTCCGTCATTTAAAAAAAAAACCTACTGTACGGATTTCCACCAAATTTACAAAAGCATGCTTTTGGTGCCAAGCTGCCGCTCCTGCCGCAAATTTGGTGAAAATCTTTCGAGCGGTTTGGGCTGTAGGCATGAGCAATGTTTTTTTCCATTCAGTATATGGAAGAAAAAATAATTGGGACCTCCTTTGCCCCCCCCTTGATGAAACCTCACCAAACTTGCCAAAAACATTCAGAGCGTGCCATATACTTTATTTGCATAGTTTGTTGAAGATTTGTCCAGGGGGAGCGAAGTTATAAACTGCCCTAAAAGTGCTCTTCCTATGAATTGAGCAACATAACATATCCATAACTACACGGCCGCTACTGCAGGCCGTGTAATATATTTACTGAAAAAACTTTGTTAAAAGGATGTTATGGTTAAGTTGCACTAACAAAAATCTATGAAATTTGTTGAAAAAACGTTTTTAAAGGTACGTTATGGTTACAAGTAAAAGCAAGGAATCTCGGAAATTTGCCAGTTATGGTCAGCTAAGAAACCATAACTTGCGCCACCACTGTGCACTGCTAAGACTAACACCCAGGACATCAAAGATGAAATCACAAATGTCATTGATAACATCACGTATGAAATACATTTTTATGAAAAGTCCCTACAAGGGGCTGTGTTTATAATGTTGGTAACAAGATGTCAGGGGTGATCAGGAGACCAATGATAAACTAACTAATCTATTAAAGAATGTACTCATCTAAACAAAACATTATATTGGAGTGATGTTGTTAATACATAACCTAATTATACATAAACATAGGCAATGGCTGCAGCATGAACCATAGAAGTACAATATTAATAATCTTGTAATTTTGGATAGTACAATAATGAATGCTACCTTATCAGAGTTTTGAGTAATGTTAAACATGTAATAACTAGGTAACAATTCAAGACTTACTAACCACTTGTGCTAGTACAAACGACACATATGAAGACTTACAATGCATACAAAACAGAGGTACATATAGGGAAACTAAAGTAAGGAAGAAAGAAACTTTTCACCACAGTATGTTAATAACATTAAAGTGTATCTTCATGTATACAAATACATTGTGTGTTTAAGGCCTTCTTATTGCCCCATGCATGTGCACCGTGAGCTGAGACCAAACCCTAAGGAAAGTACTTTAAGAAGATTTGACAAACTTAACATCTAGATATGTAGCACCTTTTGAATTTCAATATTCTGACTGTCAGTGAACAAAACCACCTGGCCTAGATATGTTAGTGAACAAAAACAAGCGTGTCACATATGCAATGTCATCAGTGATGTCATCAATGGCATTTGTGATGTCATCTTTGATGTCCTGTGTGTTAGTCTTAGCAGTGCACAATGGTGGTGCGAGTTATGGTTGCTTAGCTTACCATAACTGGCGAATTTCTGAGGTTTTTCGGTTTTACTTGTAACCATAACGTCCTTTTAACAATGTTTTTTCATTGAATTTCATGGGTTTTTACCAGTGAATGCTAATTTCCTACAAGTTGCTAATATCATACCTGCCCCAATATAGCAACATGTTTGTCCAGTTTTCACCTTCAAACCCTGCCATTCTCCACCTTGCAGCATCAGATTAATACTTCTATACACTTCTTACAACTTTTTCCACTATTTCTGTGTCCGTCGACGTCCGCGAACATCTGACGTCATCGCTGACTTTCCGGACAGCATCACATGACTGCACGATTGCGCGCAACTTGATGACGTGTTCGCGAACGGGTCTGGACTGCCCAATCAGGTCAGTGCTTCGCGGACAGTTCGGAACTGCACTTTCTACTGATCTAGGAACTTTCAAGCTGAACATTTTCCCCTTGCAGAGCTCCTACACCTATTCTTACTCATTATCTATTAACAATCTTATTCAGAGCACAGACTTGGAACAATATTAACAAAACAGCTATTGCCATCCCTCCTTCCCAAGAGCCAACACCACCACCAGCTGGAGGACCTACACAACAAAAAAAAGTGCAGTACTTCCAAAGACAATCAAGCAAGAGGTCCAAGAAGATGAGGTAGAGTAATTACGTACTCTAGCACCAAGAGAGAACCATGGGTGTGGCAGTTCTTTAACACTGTTGGGAATGTACCAAAGGCTAAAGTTACCAAAGTGAAATGCACTATTGTACTCAGTTGTGGACTACCTGGACAGTACACGTACGGGACCCCCTCCATGCACCGGCACACCCAACCCATCCACTGCAATGCTCTCACAAAAAAAGTCTGTTCCTTTCTTACCAAATGGTAGGGTGTCTTCCTCCAACTCTTCTGCCCCAAGCAGAACTATAAACAGACAGCCTACTTCTGTAGGACACAAAATCCCACCAGCTACCTTGCAAACAATAAAAGAGGCGGTTGACCCATATCTTTCGAAGACAACAGTCCTCTGTATACACTGCAACAAACCACTCTGCAGGGGGGAGCAATTTCGAAGTGCTTTTGAAGCTGTAATCAAGGAGCATGGGAAACACTGCCCCCTACCTTAGAAGTAACACACATGCAACATCTTACCCCGTCCACCTGCCCCTCCCTATTTGTGCTTGGTATCTCTTCCCTCATTTCCCTCCCCACCTTACGTTCTAACCTGTCCAGGAAAAAATAAAGAAATAAAGCAACAAAAAAGGTTCCTTTAGGAACCACCTTTCACTGTTACAAAAATAGAAACAAAAAATCCTATAGACTCCATGTACTTTAAATTTCTCAGTAAAGTGTATAGACTCAATAAGATTTTCCAAAATTTTCCGCCATTTTGTGTTATGCTAATGGGAATAATGTGGCGTTCATCCCCCGTTCTAGGGACTGGCCCATTCCAGTCCCTAGAACGGGGGATGATAACGGCCTGTAAACCCAAGTTATTGGCCCAAGCGAAGCGAGAGGAAATAGACTGATCACCACATGGAAGGGTACTTTAAAAAGAAAGGTGTTTCATGAATGTGTGCTTTGAATTTTAGGCAATGTTTCTGTGTATGTGCACAAGAGTTTCTGCTTGTGCATGCACGTTTGACTGAGTGAGACTGTGTGTGTGTGTGTCAGAGAGATTTAAAGGAGCAATATTAGCATTTATTGTGGGCACAGGTGTCATAGAAAGGTTCCAAAATGCTCCTGTGTACTGTTGGTGACCTGGCATCTGTTGGATTTATTTAATGTGTCACCCTACTGAACCTATTGCAAATTGAATGGCTTTTCATCCCATTTTTCTCAGAAACTGTGCTTTAAAATTATCCATTTCAATCCATTTCTATAAAGAATTGCCCAGTGGGAACCTCCCTAAGCCCCTCACATCACTCAAGCTGCATACATACTAGGACAGATCTCTGGTAGAATGAACAGCTGAAGCACACCCATCCCTTTTCCCACCAATTGGAACTGGTGGGAAAAGGGATGGAAGACCATCTTGCCTCCTGTAGCAGTTAGGGCTTTCATTAATGTATTGCACATGCCGCCACTCTCATACCATTTCATGCTGTGCTGAATGCCTAAACATTCTCGCGATTGCACAGCAGTGTGGGTCATGTAACACGGCCTTTGAGTAGGCCTCACTGAGACACCTTAGGCTCGCTCATTGGGCCTCTTTACGAGGACAGCGGTATCCCGCTGGTGCTACTGGCAGGTTGCCGCCATCCTCGTAACACCGAATCCTCCACCTGAGATCCCAGTGCCACCGGGACATTACAAGTCCCTGTGGTCCGGGATATCAGACGGCGGAAAATGCTATGCCCCATTCCCGTGGAGTGCCATAGGACTCCATGGGAACGGGTGCATGGAAGCACCGGCACCGTTGTCAGTGGGGCTGGTCCTTCCATGGCAACCCTGCCTACCAGGGTCGATGTGCCCAGAAGGTCAGTCCTGCTGGCTGCATCTGCTCCGGCAGGCAGAGTTGTAGTCTGATGGTCCGGAAAGGGTGTCGGTACGTTGCTACCAGCACTACTTGTAATGAGGCCCATTATTGACCCATCCACACATTTGTATTGATTTGCCCACCCTCTCTCTCATTTACCCATCACTACATGCATATCCATTGATCCATTCATTCATTCCACACATAAGTATTCATCCATTCAGTGATGCTCACACTATCCTCTGCCCTTGAACTCGAATTCCTTCATCAGCCCTCTAAATGTTTTGTTCATCCATCCAGCTCCATGCCCTTTCACCTTCATCTATCCCCACAATCATTCATTCATACACCCTCCTTTGATCTCATTCATTTATCAATCCTCACATTCATATTCATTCATTCACCCCTCCTGCTCCCCCTCTCCGCTTTGCTTTCCCCATGACATATATATTGTACTATTGGCTTTGCCAAAGCTTATTTGCTACACTGTCTTCTACAGTGAGCCCGACACTATAATGAGGCTGATGTAGAGTGCTTTGGTCTTGTTTGGCCTCGGAAACCACAGCTCTTTCCATATTTATGCGCATGCCCTTTGTGTATCTATTCTCCCATGACTCCAAGCCCGGAAGTGACATCCACTTCCCCAATGTGACAAAGTCACCTTCAATTTTCCAAATGGGGAAGGTAGCTCTGGGGGTTCATGTAAGCCACCAGTTAATTGAAGCACCCCCTGGATGTGGTAAGTGGTGACCCCTCCACCCCCCCCAGAAGCCCCCCCTGTCCTCAATCAGGTGCCCCACGAAAGGTACTGTCACTGGGCACGTCCGAGTTATGTCACCCCAGGGAAAGCAGAGTTCACGAGTGAGTCGAGGGTCCTGCAATGTGCCTAGAAGTCTGAATAGCTCCATGGTTTGAGAGGACCGTGGGGGTGGGGGGAGGGGGGTGACCCAGAGAAAATCAGCACCCGAAATGATCTGACAGTCCTGCAGTCCAAAAGCGTGATTTGACAGGCCTTTTGGGAACTGATCACTGTTCCATGTGCGGACCAGGACTCGCCAAATAGAACATGTCGGCTGTGAAAGCCCTGGCATGGAACTCAACCCACAGCAGAAGATAAAATCCTGCGGCAACAAGAGGTAACATGCAGATTCCACATCAACGTTGAGGGCAAGGATCCTGCCAAGGTGGGAAAGGCAGATGTGCCTGCAAATGTGGTAGAAAGGACATGTGATCCACCAGCCACCATGACACCACTGCCTAATCCATACATGACGAGATCGTGGACCGTCAGGGCATGGGCAGAAGGTGATTGCAATTATTAGAAAGCATCCAACATAGGATGGCAAGTTAGATTGAAAGCCATACATCTGGGGAGAAGATGGGACTATTAGGTGGGACCCTATAGTGATCGCACAAGTCTGGCAGATCCAGCAGATCCACCAGCCAGAGCACTGAATGGGACAATTCTATTGAAGCCTAACACTTCATTAGTTGTGTTGCACTGAAATGAGGAGGTGGGGAAGAGGTGGAGAGACAGAAGCTGCATTGGCTAAGCCAAATATTCCAGATGGGAATGAAGAAAGAGAACACGAGATGACCAAGTAAGCGGCATTGTAGACCAGGCCATGTTGAGAGGGAGAAGTCTAGACTAGAGAGCTTAGTAGGCGTCTGGGCACAAAGGCTGTCAGGATGCATGTCTTAAGAGCCGATTCTAGAAACAAGCCTGTTGGGGCTCGGGTTCTTGGTGGCAAAATGCTACCCATGCCAACAAAAGAAGTTAGCATCTTTGAATTAATCAGGTAGGAGGGACAAATACTATCCAGAAGAACTTCTAGGGCAGTGGTCTTCAAACATTTATGCCAAGGCCTCCCTGAGCAAAAATAAAATTGTCTGGGCCCCCCCTGCCTCACTCCTCTATGTCGGTGTTATTTATTTTTATATAGGCAGACTTTGGCTGCTGAGTGCGTGGTGCCATAATATTGAAGGGATATTACATTTGGTGAGACATTCCAAGACAGTAGGACAATCACTGCCAATCCCACCGTGGAAACCGTGCAAGTAAACAGAACATTCTCCAGCAGGGCTTTTTATTTTCTCAAAATACATTCCTACTCGTATATTCAGCAGAAGGCAATTTGATTTTACAGAACAAGTACTAATGGGAAGGGTGGGCCTGTCTCTCTGCAGAAAGTGAGTCAATTTGGTGCTTTATTTTTGAGACCGCCACTCTGAGGTTTTCCTCCACTTCCAGCCTTGTGCGGTATTTCGTTTCAGTACAGCCAATGCCGAAAACGCTATTTCACACAAGTAGGAAGACCCAAAGTGTAAGAGAGACTGTATAGCAGACCTTGCCATTGTAGGATAGTTCAGGGTTACCTTCAGCCACTGCAATGTTTCTAAATTCAGATTGCAGGGTATTGCCACCCTGAAGCCCAACAAGCTCCTCCTGGACATCAACTGGAAGATGCACCACCTCCTCTGCCAGAAAAGGCTGCAGCGCCCAGTCATTGATGCCAGAATTTCTTTCAGGGAAGTATCTGTCTCAGCTGTTGTTGTTAGGTGACTTGTGATTGGTGCCAGAATGTGCAGAAAGTTAGACTCCGTTTTCACAATTGCTTGTGCAAGCAATGGGGACTGAACTTCTACCTAAGCTCCAATTGTTCTTTTCAAGAGGTCTAGCTTCCTCTTGAAGGCAAAAACATGTGTATTAATTGTAAATGAATTTTAATTGGCTCCTTGCAAAGACATGTTGAAGGTATTTAGCTTGTCGAAAATATCAGCTAGGTATGCCAAGAGCAGAAGCCAGCAGAGATCATCACACCGCTGTCTTGCTTTACCAGCGTTCACATGCAAAAGGAATTGCTGCACTTTGTTTCGGAGCTCAAACACACGTTGCAGCCCTCTTCCCCTGGACAGCCATCTGACTTCAGTGTGAAAGAGCAAACCATCATATTCTGCCCTCATTTCTGCACACAGTGTTTTATTGACATTAACCATTTTTACAGTACATCTGAAAGTTAACTGTCCATATTCCGATCAGCAAGGGCTTCACGGTGAATTATGCAGTGCGTCCATGCAACATGTGGAGCCATTGCTAACACTTTGGCCTTCAACACCAATTTATCTCCACACACTGAAGGTGCACTAACCGTGCAGATTCCTACACAGGATTCCCATCTATGCGGATTCCTACGCAGGCGTCCCATCTCTGCGGGTTCCTACGCAGGTGTCCCATCTCAAACATTGCTCAGGACATCATTTAAAATGTCAAACAGTTCTGAGACTGTTGCCTGGTTTTAATGGCCTTACAAAACAAAATGTCCTCCAATATTGTTCTTGCCCCACAGTCCCTTTCATAGGCTATTAAATGAGCCTCTTTGGATATATCTGTAGCCTCATCCAACTGTAAGGCAAAGAGACTGCTTTTCCGCTGTGTGATTAATTGTGCAGTGATATGTTCCCCCATCTCTCGCACAGACACACAACGACTGATGGTGCTGTCTGGCAGAGGAATCATTTCTAGCTTGTCTGCTACACTTTCAGCACCCATTCTCCAGCACATTGCCATGGCTGCGTTTAGAACGACTTTCTCAGTATCAATTTAAAGTTTTTTCTATTTATGGCAAGGAGGTGGGCAACTTCATAGCATGCTTTCAGTGAACTGGCTGGAGTTGAAGCAATATTTTTTTTTACTGTACGTTTCTGCTGACTGATTACTTGTAACTTGCAAGAAAAGAGGTCTATGCTCTTGCCAAGGAGATCCCCATATTTTGTTTACAAGTCGTATCTTAATTGGGTTGGTTTCAGGCTCACATTGGCTAAGGTTGCTCACCACACACTGAGGCCTAGTTTCACCTCTGACCACAGTGGAAGTCAATCCAAAGTCTAAATAAGTGCCAGGAGGATAGCTCAGCGGCAACATGTTTTCCTTGGAAGCAAGACGACATGGAGCAGCACAGGTTCGATCCCCGGGTCCGTGCTTAGCAATCTCTGGGTATTTAAGCACGTTATAAATGCGCAAATAAGGCAACTAAGGCAAAAAAACAATTACACAATTGAAAAATAAACAATTCCTGTAACAGAGCCTCGATGCATGTGGGCTGTGTGAGTGCTTTAAAAATGCAAATAAATAAATACTTCCTAGATTTTGCAGGTATTTTTCTGTGTCAATGTCTGCGTCTGCTTTCCTTTTGACACTACCCATTTTGGGCAAACAGAAGCACCCATTTCAAAATGGCTTCACCTATGAAAAACTGTAAACTCCCATATTAATGCCTTTTCACACATTTTGTTGATAATCTGCATTTAATGTACCAAATGAGGTACAGTAGGATTTGAAAACGATAATTGCAAAACAAGCATGCAAAACATGTTTTAGAGAAATCTAACTGTGACAAAATCACACATGCACTAGAAGGCTGCTACCCAAAAATTAGGGGCTGGAAAAAACATGACCCTCTAATAGGGCACGACAAGTGCTGTGGTTCTCTACATGTCCTCTGCGTACCTGTTTTCAGATCTGCATAGTTTGCAGAATCCATAGATGGGCAAGGGGCATTGCTGTCTGCTTGTGCTGGCTGCACCCCATAGGGGCATTAAGTGATGGACCTCTAAGAAAGAATTTCTACCTTGGCACAAACCTACACGCATTACCAGATCTGTTCTCTACCATAATCTGGTAACACCAAGTTTCAATCTCAAAACTGCTAGAGGAGCCAGCTTCCCGGTCGAAGCTGCCTAACGCTGGAACTCCATTCCTATCGTGCTTAAACAAGAACCTTCCTCCCTCTCCTTCAAAGCCAACATAAACAACTGGCTCTCCAATCACCACCAAGATAGTGTTAACTAATTGTTTCTCTTGTACTGTACTCTCTGACTCATTGTATGCCACGGTTTCCTCTGATCCTTATGTAACCAGGGTCCATCTTATTTATTTTTGTCCTATGCCTGTTTGTATCTGCCTTCCATTGCATGTATGTAACCTCAAGCTTTCAAGCGCCCAGCTACCTCCGGGTTTGGTGCGCGATAAAAATATTAAACAAATACAAATACAAATAAGCCTTCAGACCCAGTCAAAGCGCTTTACCCATCGCTTCACAAAAAACAAACCAGGCAACTTTTTGGAAAACTGAGCTTTCATCTCCACAACCCCTTCACATTTTTTGTTTTTGTTTTTGCTTTGTTTATTACAAACTTTAAAAATAAATCTCACAAAACAATAATTTGTTTGTTAATAAATGAAATGGTTGAGTCACAAGTTGTCCTTTTTCTAAGCTGCTAAATTCCATAATAAAACATGTGGCACTTAAAACCAAAAAGAGGACTCATCAGAAGGAGTAGAAAAAGCAGAGGAGATGGAAAAGAGAGAGAAGAGACAAGGACAAAATAAAAGGCAAAAACGCTAGCCGAAGCTGCTATCACTCGATTGAATTAAGCCAATTTGATTGGGTCCGTCCACCCATGGAGATCAGTTCCTTTTCTATTTTTGCAGAATTCCCGGATTGGCCAGAACACAATACACATGGATGAAGCGCCATTAGGATCATGGATTTGCCATTCTTTCGTTCAACTCCTAAAGGAAAAAAGACGAGGCAAAAACCACTTTGTTATTTTCTCAATTGTGCACTCTGTCCACCACTCTTCTCCTGTTAATGATGGTTTGGTTGCGATTTCAGATCCCATGTGTCTGGTTCTCAGATCCTTCAACTCTGGACAGCACAAGACAAGATGTTTCAATGACTCTTCTTTGGTTTTGCAGAATCTGCATGAAAGATCTTCACTTACATTTTTTTTGTCAACATGCTCTTTATTTCTTTAGTCTGAAATAGATTTAATCAGAACTTCAAGAACGTTGTTCTTAGCCTCTTACACAGGAATTGTTCCATGTATTTGGGTAACTTCTTTAGTGCTTTCGACTCCCCTGCAGAATTCCTCATGCACTTGTGCTGTAGTCTCTGTTCAATTGTGCCAATCCAGTCTTGTTACCATATTTTCTTTTAGCCGCATCAGGGTTTTGTATCAGGGTTTCTTTGTCAGTATTCAGTTGTGTGAGTAGTGTTGCACAGTTTTGTGTCCACTTATACAATAGTGAGTCTTTTCCTGCCACTATTGGAGTATTCAAGATCCCAAATTATGGTAGATTATCCGCTCCTAACACCTTTCGATACAATGACAGCGAGTTCCAAATAACTCTTGCATACGGGCTGTCGGGGAAACCATGAGGTAGTTGGAGAATTTGCTTCCAGAATATATGTTCACATTGTGCCCAGAGTGTATAAGGGCAATCAAACAGAGCCTCAGCTCCATGTGTGAGTGCTGGGATGACTTTGTTTCTGTAGAAGCTTACCACTGGTTTTAAGGAGTATTAAGGAGTATTAAGGAGTATTGCCAAACTTTTTGTGAATCATTGCCCCTTGAGCGGCTATTAGATTACACTTCGTTAAAATGTTTCTTTTCATTGGCTCATCAGTAATGTTCAAGTTCATTGTTATTCCTAGATATTGTGTTTGAGAAATGCATTTTAGTACTTCTTTTCCCAACTTCCATTGAAAGTTTTTTTAGATCTTTTCTTGAATCCTTGTAGGTTTTTTAATACTAGGATTTCTGTTTTCTCAACGTTCATTTCCAGGCCGTTTATATCAATGTATGTTTTCAGAGCAGCCAACTTTCTCTGTAAACTGATTGGAGTCAATTCCAGGAGCACAATATCATCTGCGTATATCATCCAGTATATTTGATTTCCATAAATTTTCGGTCGGAACGATTTTAGTTCCGGCCCGGTGCCCTTGATGAGCTAATTCGCATGATGTTGTTGCAAATATCCTCTCTTGTGATCGAGATATTACAGTGGTTAAGTCTTGGGAGTACCGTGTCGATGTATGAGCCCTGTTTCTCAAACAGACTTCTGTAATGGGTGATCCATTGCTCTTCTGTCACCATGTTAGACTGACCCGCCGCTTGAGGCCTCTCCATTTAATTAATAATTGCCCAAATATTTCTGGAATTTTTCTGTACCAGGCTTCTCAGCATGGTTTCGGCATCTTGTTGTTCCATGATTCCTTTATGCCCTATTAGCCAGTTTTTGTACTGCATTTTCTTTTTTCTTTTTTCCTCACCTTGAGTTGCAGTTTTGTTTCTCGAGATGCTTCTGATGCTCTTTCGTAGCTCTCGTTTTCTGGCCACGACTTCTGGATCATACACATGTTTTTTCGCGAAGGACTTTTTCACTCCTGTTCTTTGTTCTTTATATATTTGGAGCAGTGGGCTATATTCTATCAGGTCACTTTCGGGCTCTGTGGCCTTGTCCTTTAAGTCCCTTGTCAATTTTCTGATCTTTACCTTATCCATTCTCAGTCGATTCTGACCGGGTTCTATGTTTAGGCGATGTTTCCAGGTTTTGGGCTGGATTATCATTTCACATGAAAAGCCAATTCTTACTAGATTGTGATCACTTTGCTGTGTTTTGATCATCATAGGGTCAATGATGTCATGTGCCATGTTTTCTGAGATAAAAAAATAATCCATTACTGAATTTTGGGTTTCTCTTTCCCATTTAGCGTTTGGCGGGACATCTCCCTTGGTGTTTCCATTCAGTAATCTCATCCCTCTCACCTCCATCTCCTCCAACCATGTTATTTTAAGCATGTTTTCTCTGTTGGTTTTGGCGGTTCTTTTTTTTTTTTAAATATCATTTTTATTGGCATTTTTTAGGTTATTACATCAAACATATCATTTCAATTCAGTTCCATTCCAAGAAAAAACGTACAGTCAATAACCCTTCCCCCGCCCACCCTCCCCTCGCCAGTGTACAGGTGTCGATTTCAAACTTGTCTTGCAGGGACGCATTGTGCATTTTTAAGTTTGGACTGTCATATAGACTAGTGCACACATAGGCTAGGGCTCAACCTAGTAGCACCCCATGAGGGGGCGCGTGCCTCGTACAAACAGGTACCTATGGGATCCCCAAACTCCTCCTGGCCTAGTACCTGAACAGGTCAGCAGGTCAAGGGCTCACCCCTCAGGTCGGCCGCTCGTACTTTTCAAAGAAGGGGAGCCAGAGTTGCTCAAGGTTAGATCTGGATTCATCCAGGACATGGGTTAGAAACTCCATATTGTATATCGCCCGAACCTTTGCAACCAATTCCTTCTCCTCAGGCATGTGCGGGTTCCTCCATTTCTGGGCCAAGCAGCTCCTGGCCGCCACAAGCATGACCTGTAACATGTGGCCCTGGGTGTCCTCCCGGAAATCTCCAAACCTCAATGCCAAATAGAAGCAACCAGGGACAGAGGGGCCTAGTAACTCGATCAACCCCATTGGTCCAGGATAGGACCTCTCCCCAATATGACTGCACCCTTGGGCAAGACCACCACATGTGCATGTAGTCCCCTTTTTCCTTTCAGCATTTCCAGCAGTGAGGGTCGTAACCCGGGCTCATTCTGGCTATCAACTGTGGAGGGTAGTGCCATCTGTGTAAAACTTTTAGAGCTTGATGTCTGTACTGGGGGGAGGTCATTGAGCAGTGGGACCGGATGCACATTTTAGTCCACCTTTTGTCATCTATTGCCATGCCCAGATCTTTTCCCCATTGTGTCTGTACTGGCGGGGGATCCCTAGGTATCGAGAGCAAGAGGAGCTTGTACAAACGGGATATGACCCCCCTGGAGCCTCGCGTGGAGATGATCATTTTCTCGAAGTCCGTGAGGTCCCTCCTGAGGGTGTCCCCCCATGAGGGTTCGGAGGGGGCGGTTCAATTTTTAATGGAGATTTCCGTTCTTACTATTTCCATATTGATATCTCCACACAGGATCATTTGAGGATTGAAGTTTTAGCTACAATATTATCCAACAAGTCACATATTTCTTCTATGAAGGCCATCTATGGCATGGCTTAATGTTGCCAATTTATATTAAGGATATGGATCTTGTATATTTTTCCATTCGAGTTCAATTTCGATTCTATGTTGATAAGTTGAATGTAAGGGGATGGATTACTTGCACTTAGTATTTGTATTCCGCTTTCTCGCTTAACCAGCGTGATCAACCCAGACATCGGCCGTCCTTTGATCTGAAGGATCGCCGGGTTTAGTGCAAGTTTGTAACCTTCTACACATGAGGCTTTTGTTACCCATGTTTCCTGCAAGCATATGATATCGAAAGGGTCAAGGATTTTTGAAGATTTATTAAGCAGGTGGGCAAACCACGTGAGTTCCATGTGCACATCTGCTTCGTAGTTACTGCGCACTTTGCTGGGCGTTAACTGGACTTGGTGCTCAGAGCATCAGCTAGCCAGCTCCAGGTATCATCTGGCTTGCTCCAGACCTCATTTTCTTTTGTACTGGATTTGTTCCTTGGTTTTTGACTGTTTCCTTGAAATGTAATTGTTATTATTTTTTTTGGACTTATGATTCCCAGTGAGGAATTCGTATCTTCTTCTACATTCTCCTCCTCCCTTTCCAATGACCTTTCATAATTGTTTATTTTGCTCTCGGACATCATTTGCCATTTATTTTTAGACTTGTTATGTTCCTGATCTTTCTTGTTTGTGGATGTAGGGAATCTAGGGGTGTTAGAGATGGACTGTCTCATTTCGATTTCTTTGATATGAAACCCCAGATTCCATAGCTCAGAAGATCTGTTCAGTATAATGCTGCAGATAATCCTTGAGTATATATGTATGAATACTTGATCAAAACTGGATTCTGTAATAAATTCAACTGTCTTGATGTTATTTAACAAGATTGCCTTTAATGCTGGACTATGATGGAAGAGTTGTAAGACATTGTACCTATTCAGGATGAGTCCATCACTACTTGAGTTACTTCTTTCCAGTAACATACAGTAGCTTTTCTCCTTTTTTTGTCTCTTGTTTGAGTACTTCCCTCTAAGTGACTCAGTGGAGTGGTTGTCTGCTCTCCGTTGGGTCTCTTCTTCATCCTTATTTACTAACTTTCTTTTGAAGGTTTGCCTTGCATCGCTGTGAGCTGATGTTTTTAATTCAGCATTCATGCTGGAAAAAGTATTTTGAGATTTCTTAGCCATACAGCTTTTTTGTGTTGTTGTTTCCACCATAAATACTATCCTTTTTCTTAGATCCTCAATTGGGGAGAATTTGTCGCTTTCCCGGATCATTTCTTTCTCTTTTTGAGGGGAGACATTGGGCTCTTCTGGAATGGAAGACATAAAGCATACTCGTTTGTTTTTTTTTTAACTTCGGGAGATGTTTGCCCCCACTGGGGCATGTCAACCAGCTCTTCCTCTGATTCCGAGCACCAGACAGTTCTTACCTCCCGGGGTTTTTCGTGGGCCACGTCTTCCTCCTCATCATTTGTATCATAGGTTGATGAATGAAGTTCTTTGTTTATCATAATTACATCTTACTTTCTTCCACTATTGGACTGCTGCTTTTTGTTTTCATCCATTTTATCTCCTACTTGTTCTTTGCACAGTCTTGCTTCTCCATCAGGTGTAGTCTTACTTTGAGTAGCACTTTGAATTGGTACATTTAATGCTTTGAGGTTCCTTAAAAACTTGCATGAATTTTTTGCTGTCTTGTTCTTTTGTTTTACCATGTTTTTCATTTTTCTTTTACATTTGATGTGTTTTATTACCTCTATGCTTTGATTTTTAGACTTCTCTTTTTTAGTTTTTTCGAATATTTGTTCCTTAATAGCTCCTTCATGATGTTTATTGATGTCTCATTGTTATATTTTTCATTATTTATTTGACATTTTGTTTCTTGTAGCTCTATTTCGAGCTTAGTCATCTTTGAATTCAACAGGGCAATGAGGGTGTTCTGATCTCTGTAATTCTCATTAAATTGCTCATAGATTGTTGATAGTGGTGCTATGGCATTGGTAATTGCGTACATGACGTTTGGTCTTAGTTCATTCACCACCATTTCTGCCATTTCATGTTGAAGTTTTATCTTGAGCTGGTCATTCCTGTGAATCTCTTTTCTTCTAGCAGCAGTTTTCTGTGTTTTAGGAGAATCTCTATGAATGGAGGGGGAATCGGAGGAAGAGGCTCCCGTTATATCACTTGAGCTTGAACTTGAACTTTCTTCCTCTCAGTCTAGAGCTCTTCTGTTAGGGCTTCTCCTGATGTATGATTTGATATTTTGAATAGTTTGTTATGTGATGGGATTTCTTTTTTGTGAACAACATATTGTGGCAGAAGGGTTAGTATCAATTTGGCGTCTTCTCAAGGTTTGTGTGTGAGCCTGCAAATTCCTTTGCAGCTCTTTTTGTGTGTCACTGTCTATCGTCTTCATATGGTTTTCGTGCATCTTCGTATTACTGTTGGTCCTTAGATTCTCACTCTGTCTTTCTTTATCTTCTTGATTTTGTTTTCCAACTCTACTGCAGTTTACTTTTGCATTTAATTCTACGAAATCCTTGAGTAGTTGGTCAGCAACTGCAATAGAATTGCAGCAGTTGTAGTTTCTTGTTCGTCAAGGATTCTTTCAGGCTCAACCAGCAGCTCAAAGACGGGCTTTGTTTTATTTGAGGTGAGATCTGGGTGTCCCCATCCGGGATTGGTACTATTGGCTCCATACACCCCTTCCTGCACTTTGCCATCTTCAGTAAACTGACATGCGGCAAAGACACTATCTTTCCTCCGCGGAGCAACGTCAAGTTTTTTGGGTCACAAGAACACGGCCCATCCTGCTGTTTGGGTAGCCAGCCCCAACTTTCACAGGGAGACCGGACCTGAGATACAATCTGTACCCCTTTAAGCCGCTCACCCACTACTGGGGGCACTAAATCGGGACTTTCCAAACACTCTGCATCAAAGTCGCTTCCATATTTTGGCATGGCACTGCTTCTACGCATTTCACACCAGCCTCTTGTCATCCGTCTCTCTGGGCTGACAGCGTTCCTTTGCCTTCCATGCCAACACGCGAAGCTGCGGCATTTGACTCACGCCTTTATCTCCAATGTTCCTAGAGCTGTTGCTCTCACCCTCGCCTGGCATTTGTTCATCACGGTGCAGTTTGAATTCCCCTGTTAGGGACGAATGTACAAAGCAGCTTGTCAGCTTTACTGAAGTTGTGGCTTTGACTCTCGGAGCAGAGTCTGGCAGTGCTGAGACCTTTTGGAAAGACGCTCCACCTCAAGGATGTTCAAAGGCCGGGTCGGGGGTGGTTAGGAGAGGGGTGGAGGGGCCTCGAGTGATATCTCTAAGGGCATTATGTTGTGGCCTTGAAGAACGACAGGACGCTGTAGTGAATCTACTCTACTTTATTAAATAACAACTGGTGGGGACTTGTATATGTCCAAGTTCTCATCAAGCACGTACTTACAGTTCAGTTAAGTCCAGGGCTTCCCCAGTTGAGTCACTGAGGGAAGTGGGTGCACTTGGGTGCGCACGCTGTAAGCTTCTAGGGCCCCCAGGTAACCTCCTGTGGCTGTGGTGTTACACCCTAGAAGCTGGGCTGTACGGCTGCTGGAAGTTCTTGCCTTCTCGGCTCCTCATCAGGAGCAGCGCTCTGGTGCGA
Organism: Ambystoma mexicanum; assembly: GCF_040938575.1. Lineage (NCBI taxonomy): Eukaryota > Metazoa > Chordata > Amphibia > Caudata > Ambystomatidae > Ambystoma > Ambystoma mexicanum. The sequence continues at coordinate 1,625,913,784 of NC_090929.1, forward strand.
CCGCTTCATCTGGCAGGCTGCCAGCTCTCCAGCGGGAAACGATTTCCCGCGGAGCCTGGGCTCGCAAGATCTTGTTAAGTGCGATCTCGCGAGAACACGCTCCCGCGATCGCGTGATATCCCCACACATCACTAGAGTGCACACTATAGTTCACGCACTCTAAGATGATACCAGGAGTATGATCTAGACCTTCATTGAGATAGTCGATTTCGCTCCCCCCAAACCTCGCAATTACTGTTTCCAGAGCTCGGGAGTTTTCTCCAATGTTCAGTTGCTGCTTTCGTGATGAGTGCGTTGATACTGAGTTGCATCGCTTCATCTGTACGCGCATCAATAGTTCACTCACAGGTTTCCAGGAGTCCATCACAAATTCACTAACACCACACTGCCCACAAGGAACACAAGAAACACTCCCACAACACTCCGCGATGCGTAGGGGTGAGGGATTTTAAGGATGAACTCCTCCTTCAGTAGTAAAAAGTGAAAAAACACTGCCCCAGGTTCCAAGTCTCGAGCAGCACACCACACACAAGAAACACTCCCACAACCCCTTCATTTTACAGTACTCCAAAATAACTGTACAGCCCAGATTTTGCAGGATACCATGAAGTGCTGGTCACTTTCAAAAACTTCCACACAATGCTCCAGCTTGTTCAGACAAGGCAGAACCTGCAGAGGAAGCCACATGCTTCAAACTCAGAAATTGGTAGGGACTGCCTTTCCTTGTATTGACCGGTGACCCTGGAAAGTAAGAAGGGCAAGTCAGAAGATTTATCACAGAAAATAAACCCCCAGCTATGGCTCCTGTGAGCCCTCAGCATTCCCACTTCCCCATGAATGCCCCCAAAGGTGGAATCAGGAGTTTGTAGGGGGAGGGGGCAAAGGCCTTGATTTTGGAAAATGCCCACTGAAGAGCTATAACCCCTTCTTTGTCAGCAAGTGGCTAATGTGAAGCAACCAGTGTTAGAAGGTAATGAGGTGATAACACTGTACATCCAGTGGGAAGTGATGCAGGAAGGGCTCCGGGAAACAGCTTGTAATGGTTTAAAATCCTTAGTTGTGCCTTATAACTATACCTTTAAAATTACCCCACCGTCTTCACTCAAAATAAAATAAAACAGTTTTTTTTAAAAGCATCCTTACCTTGGGCAAGTCCTACTACAGATGACTGGATTGTTGATGGTGCCACTGCTGCTGGAGACTTTGCCTGCTGTCGTAGTTGTGGGGACAGAGCCAATTTGTGTTCCTGCAATTTAAAAAGTACATAAAAAATATGAATCATAGACCCACCAAATTGCCCTTAGCAATAATACTGGGAAGCGATACACCACTGCCAGATGGTACTAATTTCACTGGTGTATATTTGCTAAGTTCTGTGCACATCCTCCCTAACAGCTACCAGGAGCTACATTTGCCCCCTATCCCCCCCTAGGCCAACAGGAAATCTTGCAATCTTGTCACAGTTGGAATTGGCAATTTTTGACAGTCTCCATGGATTCTGAACATATTTGCTTCAAAATGAGACATGGGGGCGCCTAAGAACTCTGGACTCCACTACTTTATAGTCATATTGCCCAAGGTTGCGATGCCATCATAAATACCTAATATTTCATGTGTCATTTTTTGTAAAATAAGAGAAGTGACACCTGAACAGGGATTTGAACCCTGGACCCTCAGTTTTAAAAAAAAAGCTGATGCTCTGCCAACTGAGCTATCTGAGCTCTGGCAACACCATACTTCTGAAACTGAACCAAAACTCGAGAGCTGCTCCATAAAAGGCTACCGCTTTGGTCAACTAAAGGCATGACAAATGGGTGCATTAAACAAGTTCTTTGCAGTCATTCTATATTGCGATTTAGAGATTTGCAGCATCTAGGACTTTAATGGTGAACCATGTACAGATCTGAATTTTTTGCCACATTCATGAGTGCAAACTTGCTCCCCAGTAAAGACATACGTGTGCTGCTCCATGCACACACCGGCCAATACAGACCTGCATAAATCGCCCCTTACCGGCATGCTCGTTTTGTGCAATGGACTTGCAGACAATTGGGAGAAATTTAAAAAAGTTATATTGCACACACTGAAAGTGCTATTTTTTAGGAAAAAATAATAAAAAATGAGAACAGAATGTTAATAATTTTCCAGAACATTGTGCATGTTTGAAAACTCATGGCGCAGTCATTTTGAGGCCGATTCATGGAATTAATGTGCGCTGAAATTTTCGGCGCAAGAGTGCGAAAGGGTGCGAATCGCAGTACATGTGTGAAAATCGCAGCGAAACCCGCACACAGCGATTCATGGAAGTCCGTGTGTGTGTAAATCCCTGGATGTGTGCTAAAATTCTGCGTGACGCACGCTGGCGCACACGTCTCCAAACAGTGTGCACTAAGCGCACAGCGAAAGCGCACATAGCGCAGCGCACACAACAAAAGTAGGCGGAACAGGGGGTGTAACACGCGGAATGGGGAACAACGCGTGAAAATGTGGGCTTCACAGGGGAAGTACAGGAGGAAAATGCGCGGAACGCCCAGACGCGCGTCTACAACACGTATTCATGGAATCGAACAGGGCTAATGCGTGCGCCAAAAAAGACGCGCTAATCCAGAAACAAGTATGCCAGCAGGAAGCAGGCGTACGTGGACCCGCGCAGCATAAAAGTGCACACAAACAACAAACAAGCTCAGACACCAAGATGAATATACCGTTCCTAGCAGCAGTGGTCGTGGGATACCGCAAGAGGAGGAGGATAGTCAGGCCCAGAATTTTTACACCCAGAACCAGCCTTTTTGGGATGCCTGATGACCAGGTGTATGGGAGGTACAGGTTTCCACCTCACATAATACTTTACCTGGTGAGTGAGTGGGAGGATGACCTCACATCACCCACCCTGTGCTCCCAAGCACTCAGCCCCCTGGAGAAGGTCCTCAATGGACTGCACTTCCTGGCCACTGGATCATTTCAGTGGACAAGTGCTATAGTGGGGGGTGTCACAGGCCACACAGTCACGCTGCCTACACCAGGCGTTGGCCATCATGACTGCACACCCATCAGTCCGCAGGCACATATACCTGCCCAGAACACCTGCAGAAAGGCAGGCTGCCGTCCAGGATTTCTATGGGGTGGCACAATTCCCCAAAGTGCTAGGTGCCATTGATTGCACCCATGTGGCTCTACGTCCCCCCAGGGCATCTGAGCACATCTATAGAAACTGCAAGCACTGGCATTCCATCAACGTGCAAGTAGTATGTGATGCCAAGGGAATCATCACCTCATTATATGCCAACTATCCAGGGTCCACCCACGACAGTTTCATTTACAGAATGTCAACCCTAAACCGGGACCCAGAAGCTGGGCGGCATGGTGATACATGGCTGCTTGGTGAGTATAAATGCCACTGCACATGCATGCATGTCAGATACTGAGTAATGTCAGAACCCCACTAATGATACCCATCACCACCTCCCCAGGGGACAGTGCCTACCCTCTGAGCACCCACATGATGACGCCAATTCGGAACCCCGCCACGCCACCCGAGGTAAGATACAACACAGCCCATATTGCAACCCGGGGCATAGTGGAGCGCACATTCGGAGTGCTCAAGTCACGCTTTCGCTCCCTTGACCGCTCTGTTGGGCAGCTGTTATATGCTCCCCCATTAGTGTGCAGGATTATAGTGGCAGCATGTGTCCTGCACAACGTTGCAACACGCCGGGGCCTGCCGGTGGACATGGTGGTGCCCCCACATCCCCATCCACATGCATGTCGGCTGCGCATGGGAGGGGAAAGGGCACGTGGTGAGGCAGCCCGTACGCAGCTGGTGGCTAATTACTTCACATAAAATCACACCCCTGTGGAGTGCACACAGCCCTGGCACATACCAGCTGACAATCAATGATGATGACATAAGGGACACTCAACTGTCACAACCATACCATCCTGAGATTGGTCACCTGGAAGTGTTACATTGTGTGCATCCCTACCTACCCAAACACCACCAATGCTGTGTCTTCAAAAGACATACATCTATGCTGCTAAATTCATTACCCCCTTGCTAAATACAACATGAGAACGGCGCCATGTCACCCAACCCCTCCCCAGCTCCACCACCAAACACACCATGGCATGTCATGCAATGTGAAAACAAACAAAGCAATGCACAAGACCTGACACAAGTGTAACAAAGTACACTGTCCCTAATGGAAACTGCCCACACACAATATGTTCCAGTAATATATAATTAACAGCACACATTACCAAATACTTACCACCAACACAATGCAAAAACATGACAGTACTAAGTTCAAGTAGTGGTAGTCTTACAAACTGAATACGCCAGCACATCGACCCCTTACAACTGTAGAGAGTTGCTGCCACACAAATGTCTCAGTGTACTGCATACAACATGAACTGCATCTGCAAAGTAGACGGGCTTGTGAAGACATGAGGAAGGAACCTGCAGATTAGGAGGAAGACTTGGATGCACAAGCACATATCAATACACCATGCAGTGTACAATACAACAACAATATCCACTAGGGATTTCTACGCAGTATTGACTACAGACTGCCCACACAGCTCATGGGAGCCAAACGTCACTGTGTAATTCACTGTCACTTAGTCACACCCTTTGCAAGCCCATGGAAACGGGAAGCAGGAGGGGTGTGTGTCTCACAAACCCAAGCATCTAACCCAAACTCAGGACAAGCCTACATGGGCCCAGCCGGAATACGGTGGATGCCCACGGGAGCCACACAAGGCAACACACTGTAAAAAAGAAAAATCAGAAATCAGAAATGGCCATGTGTGGGCCAGAGGGTCTGGGGGAGACCACCCAGGAGGTTCGAGGACAGGGTGCACACCAACACCCACCTGCGTGGATGTTGCTAGAAAAAAAAATACCTCCTTGGGCTCATGGTCTGCACGGCTATGCCATTGTGATAGAACTGCTGTCGCTCTGCTCATCCTCTGCTGCTGAATCAGGAGGCGGTGGCACTATGGGAGGCAGCCCACGCAAAGCCCTGGTATGGTCCTCCATGGCAGCAAGCATGCAGGTCTGGAAGGTCTGATTCTGGAGGATTAAAGTGTGGAGATCCCCATGCAGCACATCACGTTTGCCTTCATTTCTGCATGCATGGCCTCGTGTGATGTCCGGATCTCCTCACGTGTTGCATGCAGCTCAGCTGAGAGCGAACGTGTGAGCTGCTCCAGCTGCTGTTCTGCCCTAACATTTCGGGGAGCCTCAAGTTCAAGCAGACTCTGCCTGAGGTTATGGAGTTCTACCCTCAGGGCTTCCCTGTGGCCCTGGGACTCTACTGATATGGATTTGCGCAGAATCTCCAGTGCCGCCCGTCTGTCCCTGTTGGACGCCAACATGTCTTCCGTGTGTGATTGGCAAATGGAGTCTGTTGCCTGCTGTTGTTGCTCCATCTGCCTTTCAGGGGGGATAATGGAAGTGGCCACCCTCTCCATTGCCTGAGCCATCATTTCTACTGATACTGCCTGTTGGGTTGCCATACCGTACATGGAGTTTTCCCATACAGTATTGCCTGGTGGCGCACGGCCACCGCGTTGACGGGAACCACACCTGTTTGGGGCAAAGCGATCTGCACCTTGCTGTGCTGGCACTGCCTGAGGCTGCAGGACTGCGTTCCCCCTCTGATCTGCTGGCCCAGGAACAGGATCAGATGCTGTGGAATGTGACCGTGCATCCGTGACCACCAAAGGCGTACCTACCAACACTGACATCGCCATAGAGGGTTCGACCCCTGGTCCAGGTGGGTTGGACAGAAAAGAATCCCTGCCAGAAACACTTACCTGCGACTGCACATAAGTCTCATCATCCGACTCAGCCCCTGAATAGAGGTCTGGGGAGGTGCACCCAGAGGCACCCCTGGACAGTATGGTCTGCAGTAACATTGGATTTTCACCCACCACCACACCACGTCCCCCACTGGTGCCCGGTCATGCCTGAGATTCCTCCTGGGTCTTCACCATCTCCTCAACCTCAACAGCACCAAGTGCGTCATCTCCTGCAAAAACATGAAAGACAACAAATGGAAACAGGCATGAGCACTATAGCACACACATAGGCCGTGACAAGCCAGAGATCCAGTACATGAATTACACATGTCCCACATGACTATAACCCTGCCATGCATGCACTGTCAAAGAGTTGGAAGTGGAGTCAAATAGGCAGACACTGGGGAGAGCAAGATGGATATGCAACACATTTGCAGCATGTTGGGTAGCACTGGCATCACACATCAGGCTGTGAGTGGCATACATGACACATGCCACCACACTGATGTCAAGTAGCATAGCCACGGTAAATTACAAAACTACAGCAATATGTCAGTGAATGAGTACTGTCACACATCCATGTCACATCGACATGATGTGAAGATTGATGCTGAATAGTGTTGCGAAATATGCATGTGCCACACACTGAAACACATCCAGTGTCCAATAACACAGTCATTGTGGGCTGATCAATGGTTGGTCACTTTAACATTACAGCAAACATCTGTCATCTTCCACATGCAAACAGGCCCTAATAAAAAATGTCTGCAGCCCAATACTCCATCGGCCTGAATGGTGTAATCATTAACATAACCAGGTAAAAATAGTAGCCCAGTGTGGGCTGTAAACAATGACCGAAGCATATCACATATGTTGCAATAGGGCAGAATAATGCATAGTAAAAATGGGAGAGTGGAAACAATCAGTCTGAATGAACACTTACAAAATCTGAACAATGTAGTTGCAAGATGACAGTTCAAGGTAAAGTGCACTAATGTGTGCCTAATTGGCAACTGTGGGCAGAAGGGATACAGTCATACCCAAATCCAAGGCACGTGAATGTATGGGAGGAAGCAAATGGGTGACCCATAACACTCAGGAGTACACACCCTCACCTGGCACTCAATCAGAACCCGTCACCCAAACAACATACACATGGATTACACACACATGCATGGGCACTCACCGGACAATGCATCATAATCAGGTAGATCTCCCACACCTTGGATCTGTTCCTCTGTGACAAAGGTCCCAGCAACAGACTCATGTTCAGTGAGTTTGTTGTCCTCTTGTGGAGACCCACCGCCAGTCACCAGAGTAGCGGCATGATTTGAGACCAGCTTGTTCTTTGCTCTGCGTTTCAGGTCATCCCACCGCTTGTAGCAATCATCAGTTGTGCGCCTCGCAAATCCAAGGGCACTTATGCAGTCCGCAATGGTCTGCCAGTGTGCCCTACGTTGACCAGGTGTGGTCTTGCACCCTGCAGTCACCAACATTTCGTGGCTATGTGCCGACACATAGCTCACAAGTGCATCAAGTTCTGGTTCATTAAAGCTAGGCTTCCTTGACGTGCCAGAGTTTGTAGCTGTGTCTGGGGTCTCAGCCTGTTGTGCCAGAGCACCCTTCTTCCTCTTTTTCAAAGGTGGAGCGGAGCCTGAGTGGCTTACGCCGTTCTGGTCAGTAGGGGCAGAAGCACCGGTGGACTGGGTAGTAGGAGTGTGCGAATGCACAAAGACCATAAGCCTTGGTGCAGGCATTGGCAGAAGTGTGATGTTGGTAGGGGGAACGTCAGTTTGATGGACCTGGACCGACACTGTCCTGGCTGGGAGACTCAGAGCTGGGGTGGATGGAGCTGCAGCTGCCCCTGCAGCCTTCCCACCCTGCCTACTTGGGGCAGCAGATGACATAGCTGCCCCAGATCCACGTGGCTTGGTGACACCAACTTGCACCACCACACGTGGCCTAGACTTGTTTGGGGGGCATGGATGTCCCTGATTGGTCCTCCACACATGGGGGTCTAAGGACACCCGGCAAATCCCGGCCACGTCCCCTACTGCACCCATCACGCCCACCTTTTGAAGGTCGGCCACCTTTGCCTCCCTTACCGCTTGGTCGCCTCCCAACCATGGCACTGATGTTGTTGTGCAAATGGGAGTAGCAGTAAACTATTGTCCTGGGCAATTGGGGGTGAAAGGGGTAGGGTACTAGATGGAATTCGTACCCTAGTGCTCTAGCAAGGCTGTCTGTGACCCCTGGGGGAAGATGACGGGTCACGCAACGCACAGGTAGCCCAAAATCAAAAAATAACATGCAGGCAACCTCTCGTAGACCACGTACGTGAAAAAATTAACCTGCACCACGCTGTGGCCCCCCAGAAAAACAAAAATAAGCGTATGAGTAATACACGCAGCCTACAATTACCTCTGAAGGGGTACGCGACACACAGGGCAAGCACAGTTGGTAAATACGTGTGCGACTCACCGTCTGCCTGGAAAAAGAACGTGAAAAAGACGCACGTGTGCGCGTTGGCAGCACCCTCGCCAAAAGAAGAATTGTACGCTGTCTGAGGAGACAGGACAAAAGAAGAAGTGAACGCTGTATGTTGAAACAGGTCCAACCAGAAAAAAAGAATGCTGTCAGAGGTAACAGGGAGTACGAACTTGAAATGCTGTGAAGTAATCGCGTGTGAACCGACAGGAAGTACAGAATTCACCCCCTTGCTCTCCACAAAAAGCACGTACAAAGAAATGGCATCCTACACGTACCTTTTAAACCGGCCCACACGTAAAACGTCACTTACGTGTGTACGCGCTAATCCCCTTTACTCCAATTACACGAGTTGACACTTGGACGTGCAGTTCTTGGACGTGTACACATGCACCAGTGCTGAGGGAAAGGCGCACGTGTCACGTCACAGACGCGTAGGCCCTTTCCTTGGATTACACGCATTCACACACAAACGTGCAGTTATTTCACGTGCCATGAACCACTTAGCCCACGAGGGAAATGCCTGCCTCCTCGAATTACGCGCTGACGTGCAATTTTTTCACGTGCCAAATCACTCCGTATCAAGCTGGCCACGCGAAAACACACGGAAGACCACGCTCCTGCCCTGAAGGCCATTTTCCTGCCCCCGAGAGCCCCGAGCACGCTCCCACCTGCCATCTGCTGCTGCGTGACTGCCTGCTGCCCACATGCCCTGCTATTTGGTGCCTGCACATCAGCCATCTGCAGGGGTCCAGTTGCTGTGTCCACCCCTGCTGGAACAGAAGACTCCCGACTGGGATACCATCGCTCCACAGCCCAGCCCCAGGACCAAGTTGCCCAACCACGCCTGCCTCGGGGGTCGCCATGTCGAGGCAAACACCATCTGAGACCACTGGCGACCCCCAGCCAGAGAGGCAGAGGGCCACCAGCTTCAGTCAGAAGGAAGTTGGTGTCCTGGTGGAGCATGTCCTGGGGCATTATGATGCCCTCTTCGGAACATCACACGCCAACAAGGAAGGACGGGAGAGGATCTGAGACGACATTGTGGTTGCCATCAACACGGAGGGCGTGGCAACCCGCAACATCAAGCATGTCAAGGAGCGCTTGGAGGACTTCAGGTCCAGGACCCTCATAAAGGCCCGGCGCCTCGTGGAGGCGGGCCGGGCACGCATGAGTAACATCCAGATGAGGGTCCTGGAACACGTAGGCCCAGCATTCCACACCCAGATCCTGCGGAGGCAGACCCGTCTGGAGTTGAGCGGTAAGTGGCCACGCATTGGTGTGTGAGACAGGGCATGTTGCAGTGTGCTGGTAGTCTGATACTTGCCTGTATGTGTGACATAGGCCATGTATGGATGTGTGTGTGTAGGGACATCATGGCATGTGAGACCAGTAATGTGTGAACCAAGTGGTTGGTGCATGAGTTACAATGCAACATGGAGAGCTGTATGCGGAATGCACACATGAAAGCATGCCAGTCTCTGTTCTTGGACATGGAGGGGGGGTGAGGGATGGGTGCTGATGTCATGTACATGTATGGTGCACATGTGTGTGTGTGTCTGAGAAGTGTGTGTGTGACTTTGAAATGCCATGGATGCATGTGACTTTGAATGCAACATCTTGGTTAACAGAGGCCCTTGTACATGGATGCTGATGTTGATTGCAGGCCCCGGAAATGTTTCTGCATGTGTGTTGCGTGCATTCACCCATGTGTTGTGGATGGAAGTGACATTTGACAGTGCCACTCATGTGTTTTTGCTTCCTGTATAGGGAAATGTTGTACTGTACCCTGATGCTTGTGTTCTATGTCTCCCTCTACGCAGTGTCAAGTGAAGAAGAGGGCGGAGATGGCGCTGTGGAGCCAAGCGACGGGGATGCCTCCACTGGGCGGCGACGCAAGGCCCAGCCACCCTCCCAGGAATTTCCATCATCCAGGAGCGAGGGGGCTGGTGCCGCGTCTGCCACTACGGCTGTAGCGGAAGGGCCGGGTGAGCCCCCACAGGGGCTTCCAATGGCGGAAGACGGTGCGAAGACATCCAGGTTGGTGGTCTCCGCAGAGGAGGAGCCCGCTACTGAGCCACACATGGGGCCTGGTGGGGGTAGTACCACTGGTGCAAGTGGTGCAGTCCAGGGCCAGGGTCAGGAGGCAGCACAGGTCACTGCAGAGGGGCCTGTGCATGTCGCTGTCCTTGACCCTGTGACTGCACCACCTTGCACCAGCAGGGATGCCCCGTCCCAGGCCCATCCGCAGGTAGGGGAGAGTGCCATGTCATCTGCCTCTCCACTACCTGCGGACGAGGGGTCCCACGACCGTATGGGCTCCGTCCTGGTTGGTGTCGCATTGCGCACTCGTGTCATTCATGATGACGTGCATTCTTCCTGGGTGGAGAACGCACGCCATCACGAAGAGCAGCGTTGTGACGTGGCACTGCTGGGAGGGGCCCTGGTCGGTGGGTTCCTACATGTGTCGCGCACTCTGGCGGACCTCTCCTCCTCTGTGGAGACTATGCGCCAGTCGTTGTCCCCACCGTCTTCCGGCCCAGATTCCCCCAGGGCCCTCTGTGGACCTGGCCCAACCAACACAGCCAGCTTGGTGGAGCTCACATCACTGCCACAGTCGGGAGTCGTAGGTCCAGCAGGGGTGGACACCACAACGGGAGACCAGCTGATGGAGGATGTGCAGGCACAGGGACAGGGCACATGGACAGCAGCAGCAGCAGGAGCAGGCTCTAGGTGGGAGCAATGATGGCTCGGGGCCATCAACATCGGAGGGGCAGGCAACGGCTGGAGGGCAGGAGGACCCAGGAATGGGAGTGTCTTCCGTGTGGCAGCGGTTGGGCCAGCAGATAGGTGCAGAGCGGCAGCGGGTGGAAGAGGCTCACCATGGTCAGGGAGGAGTTCTCCATGCGTCGGGCATTGAGGCGGGCAGAGTGCCTCGAGGCAACTCGCAGGGAGTTGGAACAGGCCATGAGTGCCTCCCTGCGAGATCTCGGGGCCAGGACAGAGGCCCACCTCCAGCAAATAGACATGGAGTTCGATGATGCCCTGGCCGAAAACATCACTGAGTGAGCCGCAGGACTTGCCCGCCGCCATTGTAAATAGTTTGTAGTGTTAGGTTTCCTTTTCGTTTTTCTTTATTTTGAGGCTTTCGGACTATGCCCCACACTTTTGTATATATGTTTTTTGTTAGGTAGGTTATTACATAGGTTTCATTTATTTTGTTGGGCTCATGGACCCTTGAAAATGGATTGTACATAGTTGGACGTTGGATTTATTTGGACTTTTTAATTTCATTTCACCATGGATGAATGGATTTTCCTTTTTGCGTTTAATTTGGATTTGGTTTGGTGGACAGAGACTTTTGGAAATTTCTCTTTTGCATTACTTTGGATTTCTTCTGCATTTCATTCGTTTTTTATTGGACTTGCATTTCATTTCATGGTTGCCATTATTTTATGCTTTAATTTCTTTACATTGATTTTCATATTAATACATTTTGATATTCTACTTCAATATGTGGGATTCGCTCATTGGGTTCATGCATGTCAAAAAGTGGGTTTACTTATTGAATGGCATCCTGTGTGTGTATGTATGTGTGTGTGTGTGTGTGTGTGTGTGTGTGTGTGTGTGTGTGTGTGTGTGTGTGACGGACATGTGTTGATGTACATAGTTGACTTTTGGTTTGTATCATGAGATCGGCATGTCACTGCTTGGCGGGTGAGTGTGTGGGGGGACATGAGTGGGACATGAGTGGGGGCCTGCTGGCAGGTGCCCCTGACTGCTGGGGGGTGGGGGTGCAGGGGGACATGAGTGGGGGCCTGCTGGCAGGTGCCCCTGACTGCTGGGGGGTGGGGGTGCAGTGGGACATGAGTGAGGGCCTGCTGGCAGGTGTCCCTGACTGTGTGGGGGTGGGGGTGCAAGGGGACATGAGTGGGGCCTGCTGGCAGGTGACCTCACTGCTGGGGGGGTGGGGTGCAGGGGGACATGAGTGGGGGCCTGCTGGCAGGTGCCCCTGACTGCTGGGGGTAGGGGTGCAGGGGGACATGAGTGGGGGTCTGCTGGCAGGTGCCCGAATGCTGGGTGGTGGGGGTGTAGGGGCACATGAGTGGGGGCCTGCTGGCAGGTGCCACTGACTGCTGGGGGGTGGGGGTGCAGTGGGACATGAGTGGTACATGAGTGGGAGCCTGCTGGCAGGTGCCCCTGACTGCTGGGCAGTGGGGGTGCGGGGGGACATGAGTGGGACATGAGTGGGGGCCTGCTGGCAGGTGACCCTCACTGCTGGGGTTGGGGGTGCAGGGGGACATGAGTGGGGGCCTGCTGGCAGGTGCCCCTGACTGCTGGGGGGCAGGGGTGCAAGGGACATGAGTGGGGGGCTGCTGGCAGGTGCCCCTGACTGCTGGGGGGTGGGGGTGCAGGGGGACATGAGTGGGACATGAGTGGGGGCCTGCTGGCAGGTGCCCCTGACTGCTGGGGGGCGGGGGTGCAGGGGACATGAGTGGGGGGCTGCTGGCAGGTGCCCCTGACTGCTGGGGGGCGGGGGTGCAGGGGACATGAGTGGGGGGCTGCTGGCAGGTGCCCCTGACTGCTGGGGGGTGGGGGTGCAGGGGGACATGAGTGAATGCATGCCAACACTCCCGATTTGGGCGGGAGACTCCCGTTTTTTAAGTTAAAAATACTGCTATTTTTCACGTTCTCCTGCCTAAAATAATTATTTCCCCAATGCATTCCTATGGGGAAATTGTTGTCTCCCTATTTCTCTGTAGAAATCTCCCTCCCAGGCATGTCAGAATGTTGGCATGTATGTGAGTGGGGGCCTGCTGGCAGGTGCCCCGACTGCTGTTGGGGGTGCAGGGGGACATGAGTGGGGGCCTGCTGGTAGGTACCCCTGACTGCTGGGGGGTGGGGGTTCAGGGGGACATGAGTGGGACATGAGTGGGGGCCTGCTGGCAGGTGTCCTTGACTGCTGGGGGGTGGGGGTGCAGGGGGACATGAGTGGGACATGAGTGAGGGCCTGCTGGCAGGTGACCCTTACTGCTGGAGGGTGGGGGTGCAGGGGGACATGAGCGGGGGCCTGCTGGCAGGTGCCCCTGACTTCTGGGGGGTGGGGGTGCAGGGGGACATGAGTGGGGGAATGCTGGCAGGTGCCCCTGACTGCTGGGGTGGGGGTGCAGGGGGACATGAGTGGGGGCCTGCTGGCAGGTGCCCCTGACTGCTGGGGGGTGGGGGTGCAGGGGGACATGTGTGGGGGCCTGCTGGCAGGTGCCCCTGACTGCTGGGGGGCGCGGGTGCAGTGGGACATGAGTGGGGTCCTGCTGGCAGGTGCCCCTGACTGCTGGGGGGTGGGGGTGCAGGGGGACATGAGTGGGACATGAGTGGGGGCCTGCTGGCAGGTGCCCCTGACTGCTGGGGGGTGGGGGTGCAAGGGGACATGAGTGGGACATGACTGGGGGCCTGCTGGCAGGCGACCCTCACTGCTGGGGGGTGGGGGTGCAGGGGGACATGAGTGGGGGCCTGCTGGCAGGTGCCCCTGACTGCTGGAGGATGGGGATGCAGGGGGACATGAGTGGGGGCCTGCTGGCAGGTGCCCATGACTGTTGGGGGTGGGGGTGCAGGGCGACATGAGTGGGACATGAGTGGGGGCCTGCTGGCAGGTGCCCCTGACTGCTGGGGGGGTGGGGTGTAAGGGGACACGAGCGGGACATGCCTGGGGGCCTGCTGGCAGGTGGCCCTCACTGCTGGGGGGTGGGGGTGCAGTGGGAATGAGTGGGGGCCTGCTGGCAGGTGCCCCTGACTGCTGGGGGTTGGGGGTGCAGGGGGACATGAGTGGGACATGAGTGGGGGCCTGCTGGCAGGTGCCCCTGACTGCTGGGGTGTGGGGGTGCAGGGGGACATGAGTGGGACATGAGTGGGGGCCTGCTGGCAGGTGCCCCTGACTGCTGGGGGGGTGGGGGTGCAAGGGGGACATGAGCGGGGGCCTGCTGGCAGGTGCCCCTGACTGCTGGGGGGTGGGGGTGCAGGGGGACATGAGTGGGGGCCTGCTGGCAGGTGCCCCTGACTGCTGGGGGGTGGGCGTGCAGGGGGACATGTGTGGGGGCCTGCTGGCAGGTGCCCCTGACTGCTGGGGGGTGCGGGTGCAGTGGGACATGAGTGGGGACCTGCTGGCAGGTGCCCCTGACTGCTGGGGGGTGGGGGTGCAGGGGGACATGAGTGGGACATGAGTGGGGGCCTGCTGGCAGGTGCCCCTGACTGCTGGGGGGGTGGGGGTGCAAGGGGACACAAGTGGGATATGACTGGGGGCCTGCTGGCAGGTGACCCTCACTGCTGGGGTTGGGGGTGCAGGGGGACATGAGTGGGGGCCTGCTGGCAGGTGCCCCTGACTGCTGGGGGGCAGGGGTGCAGGGGACATGAGTGGGGGGCTGCTGGCAGGTGCCCCTGACTGCTGGGGGGTGGGGGTGCAGGCGGACATGAGTGGGACATGAGTGGGGGCCTGCTGGCAGGTGCCCCTGACTGCTGGGGGGCGGGGGTGCAGGGGACATGAGTGGGGGGCTGCTGGCAGGTGCCCCTGACTGCTGGGGGGCGGGGGTGCAGGGGACATGAGTGGGGGGCTGCTGGCAGGTGCCCCTGACTGCTGGGGGGTGGGGGTGCAGTGGGACATGAGTGAATACATGCCAACACTCCCGATTTGGGCGGGAGACTCCCGTTTTTTAAGTTAAAAATACTGCTATTTTTCACGTTCTCCTGCCTAAAATAATTATTTCCCCAATGCATTCCTATGGGGAAATTGTTGTCTCCCTATTTCTCTGTAGAAATCTCCCTCCCAGGCATGTCAGAATGTTGGCATGTATGTGAGTGGGGGCCTGCTGGCAGGTGCCCCGACTGCTGTTGGGGGTGCAGGGGGACATGAGTGGGGGCCTGCTGGTAGGTACCCCTGACTGCTGGGGGGTGGGGGTTCAGGGGGACATGAGTGGGACATGAGTGGGGGCCTGCTGGCAGGTGTCCTTGACTGCTGAGGGGTGGGGGTGCAGGGGGACATGAGTGGGACATGAGTGAGGGCCTGCTGGCAGGTGACCCTTACTGCTGGAGGGTGGGGGTGCAGGGGGACATGAGCGGGGGCCTGCTGGCAGGTGCCCCTGACTTCTGGGGGGTGGGAGTGCAGGGGGACATGAGTGGGGGAATGCTGGCAGGTGCCCCTGACTGCTGGGGGTGGGGGTGCAGGGGGACATGAGTGGGGGCCTGCTGGCAGGTGCCCCTGACTGCTGGGGGGTGGGGGTGCAGGGGGACATGTGTGGGGGCCTGCTGGCAGGTGCCCCTGACTGCTGGGGGGCGCGGGTGCAGTGGGACATGAATGGGGTCCTGCTGGCAGGTGCCCCTGACTGTGGGGGGTGGGGGTGCAGGGGGACATGAGTGGGACATGAGTGGGGGCCTGCTGGCAGGTGCCCCTGACTGCTGGGGGGTGGGGGTGCAAGGGGACATGAGTGGGACATGACTGGGGGCCTGCTGGCAGGCGACCCTCACTGCTGGGGGGTGGGGGTGCAGGGGAACATGAGTGGGGGCCTGCTGGCAGGTGCCCCTGACTGCTGGAGGATGGGGATGCAGGGGGACATGAGTGGGGGCCTGCTGGCAGCTGCCCATGACTGCTGGGGGTGGGGGTGCAGGGGGACATGAGTGGGGGCCTGCTGGCAGGTGCCCCTGACTGCTGGGGGGGTGGGGTGTAAGGGGACACGAGTGGGACATGCCTGGGGGCCTGCTGGCAGGTGGCCCTCACTGCTGGGGGGTGGGGGTGCAGTGGGAATGAGTGGGGGCATGCTGGCAGGTGCCCCTGACTGCTGGGGGTTGGGGGTGCAGGGGGACATGAATGGGACATGAGTGGGGGCCTGCTGGCAGGTGCCCCTGACTGCTGGGGTGTGGGGGTGCAGGGGGACATGAGTGGGACATGAGTGGGGGCCTGCTGGCAGGTGCCCCTGACTGCTGGGGGGGTGGGGGTGCAAGGGGGACATGAGCGGGGGCCTGCTGGCAGGTGCCCCTGACTGCTGGGGGGTGGGGGTGCAGGGGGACATGAGTGGGGGCCTGCTGGCAGGTGCCCCTGACTGCTGGGGGGTGGGCGTGCAGGGGGACATGTGTGGGGGCCTGCTGGCAGGTGCCCCTGACTGCTGGGGGGTGCGGGTGCAGTGGGACATGAGTGGGGACCTGCTGGCAGGTGCCCCTGACTGCTGGGGGGTGGGGGTGCAGGGGGACATGAGTGGGACATGAGTGGGGGCCTGCTGGCAGGTGCCCCTGACTGCTGGGGGGGTGGGGGTGCAAGGGGACACAAGTGGGACATGACTGGGGGCCTGCTGGCAGGTGACCCTGACTGCTGGAGGGTGGGGGTGTAGGGGGACATGAGTGGGGGCCTGCTGGCAGGTGCCCCTTACTGCTGGAGGATGGGGGTGTAGGGGGACATGAGTGGGGGCCTGCTGGCAGGTGCCCATGACTGCTGGGGGTGGGGGTACAGTGGGACATGAGTGGGGGCCTGCTGGCAGGTGCCCCTGACTGCTGGGGGTTGGGGTGCAGGGGGACATGAGTGGGACATGAGTGGGGGCCTGCTGGCAGGTGCCCCTGACTGCTGGGGTGTGGGGGTGCAGGGGGACATGAGTGGGACATGAGTGGGGGCCTGCTGGCAGGTGACCCTCACTGCTGGGGGATGGGGGTGCTGGGGGACATGAGTTGGTGATCAGTAGTGCAAGGAGACATGTGGCTTGGCTGGGGGGCATGCCCATGGTGGATGGGCTGCCTGCGGGACATGACCAGGGATTGTCCCCTGGGGTGTGGGCTGCCTGCAGGGGCCGTGGAGGGTGTAGAGGGAACACCTGGGAGGACCCACACTGCCAATTCACAGTTAGGACTCCCCGCGCACCCCTGAAATTCACATACCCCGCTCTGACAGCAAAATTGCGTGTGAAACTTCCCACGCACCCCAGTTATACACGTACCCCTCTCGCACAAGGCCAATCGTGTGTGAAACTTCCTGCGCACCCACGAATTACACATACCCCACTCCAACAGGGCCAATCGCGTGTGAAACTTCCCCGCACCCCCAAATTACACTTACCCCGCTCCGATCCTGTGTGAAACTTCCTGCGCACCCCAGGAATACACGTACCCTACTCGCACAGGACCAATCGCGTGTGAAACTTCCCACGAACCCCAGTAATACACGTACCCCACTCGCACAGGGCCAATCGCGTGTGAAACTTCCCGCGCACCCCAGGAATACACATACCCCACTCGCACAGGGCCAATCGCGTGTGTAACTTACCGCGCACCCCAGTTATACATGTACCCCACTCGCACAGGGCCAATCGCGTGTGAAACTTCCCGCGCACCCCAGGAATACACGTAGCCCACTCGCACAGGACCAATCACGTGTGAAACTTCCCACGAACCCGAGTAATACACGTACCCCACTCGCACAGGACCAATCGCGTGTGAAACTTCCTGCGCACCCCAGGAATACACGTACCCCACTCGCACAGGACCAATCGTGTGTGAAACTTCCCACGAACCCCAGTAATACACGTACCCCACTCGCACAGGACCAATCGTGTGTGAAACTTCCCACGAACCCCAGTAATACACGTACCCCACTCGCACAGGGCCAATCGCGTGTGAAACTTCCTGTGCACCCCAGGAATACACGTACCCCACTCGCACAGGACCAATCGCGTGTGAAACTTCCCACGAACCCCAGTAATACACGTACCCCACTCGCACAGGACCAATCGCGTGTGAAACTTCCCACGAACCCCAGTAATACACGTACCCCACTCGCACAGGGCCAATCGCGTGTGAAACTTCCCGCGCACCCCAGGAATACACATACCCCACTCGCACAGGGCCAATCGCGTGTGTAACTTACCGCGCACCCCAGTTATACATGTACCCCACTCGCACAGGGCCAATCGCGTGTGAAACTTCCCGCGCACCCCCGATTTACACGTACCCTGCTCCGATCAAGTGTGAAACCTCCCACGCACCCCAGGAATACACGCACCCCACTCGCACAGGGCCTATCGCGTGTGAAACTTCCCGTGCACCCCCGAATTACACGTACCCCGCTCCGATCATGTGTGAAACGTCACGCCCACACCCGAAATACACGTACCACGCTCCGATCCTGTGTGAAACTTCCCACGAACCCCAGTAATACACGTTCCCCGCTTGCCGTGTGCTGTGTGGTGGCCCTGTATACTGGTACAGGGTTAGCGCAGCCCTTTGCGCTGGATTGGGGATTTTGATGGCTTTTCCTTGCACAAGGGGCATTCTTGGGGGTGTAACTGGCGCTGCTGCAGGGTCGCTGCGCCACTGTGCGCCACGGCTGGTTTTGGTAGCTAAAATCCATGAATACGCTGTGCGCGGAAATGGATTTTAGCGCACGCGGCTGGTGCAGAGATTCGCACGCGCACACTGTGCGCCAGCTGCATGTGCCACTTGTGCGCTAAATTCTATGAATTACCCTCATAGTTTCTGTACATGGCCCTTCAAAAAATTAACTTCACTTCCACGCATGAAGTAGGAAAGGTGACAGCCGCGGGGGGCCAGGGCACAACTTTCCTGGTCCCCCTCTCCCTCCATGGACCCAGCTTGGAGGCCGTGGTGCCCACAGCCTCCAAGGTGGGTCTGTGGGAGAAGTGGGATTCAGGGGCACCCACAAAACAACATAAAACCCCAACAAAAACAATGGTGGGGTCCTGCTGGTCTCCTCTCTAACCAGCGTCCCCCAAGGTGGCTCTGTGGAGGAAGAGGGTACAGGAAGACCAGCAACGTGGCACCCTGGTGCCCACCCCCACTGGGGGCGGGACCCAGGCACAACTTTGCTGCTCCACCTGTGCCCCTCTCCCTCCACGGACCCACCTTGGAAGCCGTGGTACCCACATGCCTCCAAAAAGAGGTCTGTGGCAGAAGAGGGGTGCAGGGGCACCCACAAAGCAGCATAAACCCCAACAAAAACAATGGTGGGGTCCACTCTGCGCGAGGCCTCCAAGGTGGGTCTGTGGAGGAAGAGGTATACAGGGAGACCAGCAATGTGGCACCCTGGAGCGGGTTGGACCCAGGGCACACCTTTGCTGGTCCACCTGTGCCCCGCTCTCACCACGGATCCACCTTGGAAGCCCTGGTGCCCACAGACTACAAAGAGGGGTCTGTTGGAGAAGATGGGTGCAGGGGCACCCAAAAAGCAAAATACAATTTATTTTAAAAATGGTGGTGTCCCGCTCGCCTCCTCTCTCCCTGCGGCCTCCGAGGTGGGTCTGTGGAGGAAAAGGGGCAAAGGGAGACCAGCAAAGTGGCATCCTGGATCCCATCTCCATGGGGGTGGGACTCAGGGCACAACTTTCCTGGTCCCCCTGTGTCTCTCTCGCTCCATGGTTTCACCTTGGAAGCCATGGTGCCCACTGCCTCCAAAGTGAGTCCACGTGGGAGAAGCACACAGAGGGGCCGGCAGTGTGTTTCTATGGTCCCCACTCGCCTCCTCTCCCCCCTCCAAGGTGAGTTTTCAGGGGGAGAGGGGAGAACGTGGACCAGCACCATGCAGGGAACACTCACCTCTGCTCACCGGGGCGCAGGAAGAAATAACGCAGCCAGGCTTTGCTTATTTCTGGGGTCGGTGGTCAGGCCACTATGCATGGTGTCTCACTGAGCATGTGCAATGGGGGGGGGCACCGTAATACGTGGTGCTCATGCGACCATACATTTAAAAAAAAAGGAATTTTTTGGCTATGCCGTGTGAGTCCCCCACTGGCATGTAGCCGCGACACATGGGGGGAGGGGCACAGATTGTATACCGCTGCCCCAGGGTGAAAGAGAAAAGCTACATGTCTTGCCTGTGTAAAGCATTCCGAGGCCCCCTAGAGCAGGGGGTGGTATGATAGTGGGCAGGTCAAGGCTAGAGCATCCCAGGACATGGCATGGCACCAGGATCTTCTAAGAAGGAAAAGGCACAAAGTGCAGTTTTGGGGCACTTAGGACTGTCCTAAAACTGCGCCTCATCTGATGGCCCAGCTGATGGGGAGCTACTTTCAGGAAGGAAAAGTGTTTGGATACATGATATGATATGTCATTTATATCGCTCTTAATACCTAGAGTTTTCTAAACGCGCAGCCGGGTATCGAACCGTACTGTTGGTGTCGTCTCGCTGCCAAGGCGAACACGTTGTCCCTGAGCTATCCTCCCGAGATAGCTTCCCTCAGATACTTCAGGCTCTTGGATGTCCAATGAAAGACAACCATGAAAGAGGGCCACCTTCACCAGGCTATTGATGCCTTCACATGAGAGCTGTAGGTGCAGCACCTCTGATTGCATTGCATTGCCCTGGCATTCTTGCAAAGGTACCAGTCTCCATAAGAATCACAGGGATGAGGGCCTTAGGCTCTGATGCAACCTGCATGATGGTGCCCACAAGAAGGCAAAGTGTGTGTTCTTCTCCCCCATGCTACACCCCTCGGATCCCCACTAGACGCTGAATATGTGCTAGATAGCGCCCTATTATAAGAGCAAATAGAAGTGTGGGGGTGGGGGGTCAAATGATGCTGAGAATGCTCTGTAATGCCCACCTTTGCACCGGGCGATTGGTAATTTGCATCATTTGATTTCCGAATCCTACACTTTTTAAGACTCTGTCCACGAAGCCAAATTTAACTATCATTACTCCACTTATAAACTTTGTATATAAATATGGTTACCCGTTTTCAGTGTCTGTTTTTTTATTTTATTCTGGTGGTATATTTCCAATGTTTTAGAGTCACTTTATCAATCTATTCCATTTTTTCATCTAGAAAATAGTGACAAGTATATTTTTCCCAGAGAGTGGTCAGTCAAAATGTCGAAAATAAAATGTCGAATGACAATAATGTCGAAAAATAAATATAGAAAAAAAAATGTCGAATTCCCTTTTTTTTAATTATATATTTATTTTGGGGTCCAGGAATAAAAAAAAATAGGTAAAACAAAAAAAGGGGGTCTGGGGAACCCCCCATTTCGAATAAAAAACGTCATAAAATAAAATTCGACATTTTTTTTCTACATTTATTTTTCAACATTTTGACTTTCTACATTTTGTCTTTCTACATTATCACTATAAACCGGTGCATTAACCCACCAAGCTATTTTGCCCACTTTTTGGTTTCTGTTGATAGGCAGATGAATATGTGACCCATCGCTTCTGCCCCTCCCCCGCACCAACAATGCAAACGGGACCATTCTGCCCTCATCCCTTGCAGATACTGCAGGACCTGGGGACAATGTGAGATGGAGAAGACAAGAACATTCAAACAGTAACAGTCCATGCATTAGACATGCATGCGTTAGACATGAAACAAGCATGCACTCCACATGAAGAATACATACAATGGGTAATATATATATGTTTTCTTCCTTTTTCTATTAGTGTATTTGAAAGAACTCTGTCAACATTTCACACTACATAATGTTAATAATACAATAAAACAGAAAAGCGATACATACATTTGCTTGTCATAGCACCGCAATTATTTGATCACTCAACTACTTCCTAGGTTCAATGATCTCATACCATAATATATGAACATTGTCTACCTTCAAACTACATGTTGAGCATAATACTATAAAGCATAAAAAACACAATTATTTTTGTAATTAAAAAAATAAATATATTGTGATATAGCCAAAACGGAATCTTGACTTTTTACACACAAAAACATATTCTTAACAAAAATTGAACACATTATAATATTAGAGTTATTACATAAGAAAAACTAATAAATAATAAAGAAAGAAAAAAAAGGACACGCGTAACATCTAACATCATCATTCCTAACATAAACCTCACATAAAAGATAAACTAGCAAATATCAATGGGATAGACATTCAGCTCCAAAAAAACAAAATAATCATTTAAAAATCTATTTCATTACATACATAAAACCCAAAAGTTCATTGGGACGTAAAAGAGGAAACATGTTTCTTTCTTTGCAACCTCTAACATATGCTACTCCTATTAGTAAGGTTTAAAAACACAATTATAAAATATGTAACATATGCATTCAGACATGAAGAATATTAACATAGCATCCACAGACATGAAGAACACTAACATTATAAATGTATGTGGTGAATGCAACATGAATGACACGCGAATATAACTCGCTAACACAGAAACAAGAGTGTAACTGGGCAGCCATCTTCTTAAACATGGAAGCCACGGCATGTGTTTGAATGAGCAAATGCCTCATGAACGCGAAAAAACTCAAATGACTGAATCCACAGTAAACCATATCTGTGCAGAGCTCAGACAGTAGCTGGCAACTAGTGCCAAGGTTAGAGTGAAATAAGGAGGATTAGAATGTCGGGACGAAGGCACAAGATAGCAATTCACAAGATGCCAGCAGTCTACTGCCAGATTAATTACAGTCTTATAAGTGTACAACCAGTCTTTGTTTGACAAGTGCAGTAAAACAGTAAGCCAAAAGACTCCATGAAGAATAACTCAAGAGTGTCCCTGGTGGCAACAAAAAAACAAAGCACACATTATTAGTTGCAAAAAACTTAATAAATAGGAGGTAATTCAATTTCATACAAGGTCTTTTTGCATGTGACCCATAATTGGAGAACACTGACTATTCTTTAGAAGCCAACATAGATAAGACACCTGCAATACTCCCTAAAAGCACACATAGGTTTGAGGTGGCACACAAGGCCAAGTACAAATGGATTGCCTAGTCTCATGGCCTGAGAATGAGATGGTAACTTTTAATTGAACAAATACCAGTCCCTGGGCCTCTCTCACCCTACTCTACATCTGACTCATATTTTGACAACCTGTTAAGTGTCCAGGTTGGTTAGCAAGGACTCGACCTATCAAAATCCCTAGTGTGTCACCAATTAAGTAGTATGCCAACCAATCACTTGTCATAGAGATGATGTATTTGTATACCTTTATCAATATAGAGGCGGCCCCAGGTGGAACCATCAGATACTCATAACCCAATTAAATGTTTAACCCCTATGGAATCTATATGTAGTCAAACCCACTAACCTATCCCTGTCCCCTGTAGGTTTTGTAAACTGTGATCATGTTATGACATCATTGATGACACGTTTGCAGAATTTAAGCAATTGTTTTTATTAACATGTCAAGTGTGATGAGATTTGAATGCTTGAATGCTGTCCCGGTTTTGTTTTGATGATAAGAAAGCTGGATTTTGCAGCGTGCTTTGTCTACTCTGTCACTGAGTGTGGTTCAGACTGGCTCTAATTCTTCTGGCTCTATTTGGGATTTTGAGACCACCTTAACATTCCCTATGACACAGCTGTCTTGCATTACATGTAAAAAGCAACAAACGAAAACAGCAAAGTATGTGAGCACGGAAGCTATAGACACAACTTTTATCAGGTAGTCATATTTACACCCCATTTAAAAAGTGCTAAAACGCGCTGACACTGCCCCACAGACCCCCATTCACAGTTACCCCAGCTCCTGTAGGGCACTGCTGATATATAGTATTCCATTGCAAATTTGGTGAATTTTTTTATGTATTCCTCTACCACTTTATGTCATCCCTTCCTCCCTGGTATTGCTCGTAACCAGTCAGTTGCCTCACACTGACACCTATGCCCCTCCCCCTTTGGGACAGCTGGGATCCTTGCAGCTAGTCTTTTCCTTTCCTCTTTCTCTTTCTGCCTTCTGCCCTCTGAGCTACTCCCTCACCCTCCACCCCTCCAATTTCTTTACCTTTGAGGTTCTAGCACTTCTTCCGTCCCTGACTTTAATGTATCCAAGGCCTGTGGAACACCCATTGCCTGTGTCCCTTTCCCTAACTCGGAGGCGCCACAAAGAGGATGTGACTGCGAACACAGTGATCATAGACCACTGACTTTTAAATTGACTATGACATCTTCCCCATGTCGCCAGTGGCAATGGCATAAAGGTTCGGTGGAAATAAACAATTCCTTGAATCGAGTAAAATGGTCCGAAAAATCACTCGTCCAATATAGAAATCATTTAAAGAGCTATGATCAAGCAGGCATGAGCACTATAGATGCAAACAATATAGCGCCCTATGATTTAATGCAGCTATATGCTACTTGTCAGAAGTCCAAACCAAAAATTCATACTGATGCTCATAACACTGTACGTTTAAGAAAAGCATTGTTTGGGAAACAGAACGACAAGCCCGGACTGTACCACCGGCTCTTAGAGATGCAGCCTTGAAATCTATCAAGACAGCCTATAGAAATTGGATGAATGAATATAGATTATCCAGGCAGCAAAAAGAGGGAGAAAGTATGTTAATGCAGATCCAAAGTAAGAACACTGCTCAAATTTGGCAAATGCTCAATATGACCAGTAAGGCCCCACAACTAACCTCACAGCTAAATGGTGTAACGGAAAATGACTGGATAACCCATTTCTCTGCAATTTATGCAGCTCCAACGCATAAGGATACTTTAAGTCTGGAGCCAGTCATTTTCGACTTACAATTTGACGAAGATGATATTCGCTATTACATCAACAAGGCTAGTATGTCCCGAGCCCCTGGTCCGGATGGGCTGTCGAATGCAATATTAAAAAACAATGTCGATCTATGGGTTTCAATTTTGTACACTTTATTCAAACTAATTGTACGTATTCAAGAGCTGCCAAAATCCTGGACCCATTCAATCATTGTGTCGATTCATAAACAAGGAAATCGACAAAATCCCCTGTGCCATCGGCCCATTGCACTTTTAGATGTGCCAGGCAACATTTTCTGTAGATTGGTCTTGCGTGACTTGAATGCCTGGTCACTGGCAACGCATCGAAGAGATCCCTTTCGAACAGCTTTTGTTTCTGGCCTGGGCACATCAATTAAACTAACATTACTTAACACCATCAAGTCTTCATGTACCATGCGGAAGCAACCCCTTTATACGGCTTTCGTGGACTTCTGCATGGCATTTGACCTAGTTGATCGAAAGCTTCTTGTGAAAAAGCTGACGAAATATGAATGCCCAGATTCACTGATAAAAATTGTGAACCTTTTGCATACAAATACGTCCATCCAAATAAAGTTGAACATGGAAGGCCTCTTATCTAACAGCATTGTAACTGCTTGAGGCCTGAAACAAGGATGTCTCCTTGCTTCGACACTGTTCAATCTTTTTCTTTTGGACATCGCAGACGACTTTGCATCAGCCTTATCAGATTCACCTAAGATAGAAAACCAAACAATATCTTAGCTGCTTTATGCAGATGATTTGATTCTAATCTCTCAAACTCCGGTGGGTTTACAGACTTTCCTTGATGTACTCGATTGCTATGTGTGCTCTAACAATCTAACAGTGAATAAAGATAAAACCCAAGTACTGATACTAAATAAACCGAAATCTTCTTTTTCAAACAAGCATCTTTGGTCAATTGACGGTCACAACCTACAAATAGTCTCCAAATATAAATACTTAGGGATGATGTTCAATAATTTGAAATCAGACAAATCGGTTGAAATAACAATATTAGCAAAACTTACTATGCTAACTTCACAAGCAAAAATAATTCTGGCTAAATTTTGTAAGTTTACATGTATCCCTATTATGTCATTTTACCAACAAAAGGTTTTACCTGTGATCACTTATGGGATGGAATCTGTGCTGCCTAGAACGCAGGGATTTTGGAACCAACTAGAGGCAAAATTTTGGAAATCCATATTCAATTTACCAAAAAGCACTCCGACCATGCTACTGAGGTTTGAATTGGGACTTCTGTCCATATACACGCAGGTTACCTGGAAAATGTGTACTCTGTTTAGAAAATGTCTGTTGGGTCTCTCTAACCAAAACAGTTTAGCCATCCTAGCGAACCATTTGCTGACTTCAAATCAAGCATTTCCCTTAAATTGGCGTAATCACATGTTGAATGCTCTTGCTAATGCAGAAATCTCAATTGATCTATTGCTGACGAATCCATCTAGAGCTAAGATTAAACTGTATCAGTCTGATTGGATACTTACTCAAGAGAAATGTACGAAACTAAAAGATTTTGATAGGAATCTCTTTGGTCATAAGAGATTCCGCACAATGTCTGATTTTCTTGTGAAATGTCCATCTTCTTCCCTAAGACAGAAAATTCGCAGATTCCGGTTGAACCTATGGCCGGTAAATGAGATTCTGTGTAGAAGAGGACTACTGAAAAAAGATCTAATGTATTGTCGTTTTTGTAAAGATGCATCTCACACAGAAACTCTTCGCCATATTATTACACAGTGTGAGAACTTTTCAACAAACCGTTTGAAATTGGTCAAATATTTGAAATATAAGCTCAATATAAGATCTGAAAATGAAATGTGGGCTGAGATCTTTAACACTAAACAAATTTCAGTCAGAATTGCAACTATTAACATGCTTAATGCTGCTTTTCCGTATGAACGAAAAGATCATTTAAATGTCAAGTGCAAATGAAAATGTAATCATGTCTTTATCGCTTGCCCTCTTCTTGTAAAAAAACATTTTCTTTTAAATGTTTTAATGAGGACTAAAATTGTTAATTTGTTTTAAATATGTAAAGGATGTGAAAAGATTCATTGTATTGTACTAAATGTTGACTTTCTATTTGTGTTTTATATAAATGTATATAAATATTTGTAAAGTAGAATTTTTCAACTAAACCAAATAAGAAAAATTAAAATAAAAGAAAGAGGATGTGACTGCATTTGGAGCTATACAATTCAACTACACATACATAAATAGGTATACAGCCAGAGTTGCTATCGACCCCTAAGGCCTTTGCTGCCCTGCACTTAGCAGACCTGTATTAACGAGAATGAAACAGGCATGCCATGGGCACTGGAGGGGGAATCGTTGGTGCTGGGTACAGTTGGCAAATTGACCTGTCACCAATTACTTTAATATTTTTGTATTCAAGATGAGCAGGTGAGAATCTCTCTGCATGCAGCCGCATGCTGTGCATTGTCTGCATGGGTGATCGGTAAGGATGGTCTGCAGAGGGGGTCATTCTGTGGGGGCTTGAGTAAGACACAACGAATTTCAGGAAGAAATTAACATTTGTTTAGAGTCGGCATTACAGATTGGACACTATGTGAATAAACTGTGAGTGGAGTGTGTATGTATGCAAACTATAAAGCACAAACCCTAACTGGGAAGCAGTAGAGTGTTGTACATAGGAGCACATCAAGGGGGTTAGGGTGCGGTAGAATCAGAGGCGCTCAGGTAGTTGGGGCAGAGGGGCTCCGGCAGAGAGAAGTAGGGTTGAGTGGAATGATCAGTGATTGGTGGGATGTTCTTTGAAAAGAGGGATCTTCAGATTTTTCTTGAAGTAAGGAACTGAGGAGGCCAGTCGTATCTGCATATACAATCTGTCCCAGAGCCCATGCGCATAGCAGGAGAGGACCCCGTTCCTGTTTATTGGTCTCCCTTTTCAGATTTTGTTTACATTCTGGTCATGACATGGCTTGTGAAGATGGTGAGTTTCTTGGCCAAGGTATGCTTGTGCTGCTTTACAGGCGATGCACAGTGTTTTAACATGATGCAAGCTTAAAGGGATAGCCAGTGCAGTTCCTTGAGGGTGGGGGCAAGATTCTTGAGGTTTCTTATTCCTGTGATGAGGCACGATGTAGCATACTGGACAGCTTTCAGAGGAGCCAAGGTGGCATCTGGGACTTCTGAAGTATAGAACAGCTCAGTCAAGGGAGGAATTGGAAACAATGCAAATACATCCCCTTGAATCCTTCAGGCCCTGGTGGACTTTTACTCACTTGACATGATGTGAGGTCTAATTCCTCTTTAAGTTTTTTAATTTAATTTTTTATTTTTTTTATTTTACTTGTCACAATTTGCAAAAAATGTTTACAAGAAAAGAAAAAGAAAAAGAGAACATAATGTAATTCTCAACTCCAACTGTCCCATCACTTCAGCTGCCAAATTGCATCCAAGGTCCAAAGTAACACAAGGACAGATGTTTTCAAATCACAGCCCGCAGCGTAGCTCCAGTTTTCTTAGAGCTTCAAGTTCATGAAGAACTGGGAGACCGCTATCACATATCTGATGTTATCCCCCTCAATTAAGCGGTTCCACCAATCTTCTTCATCACACGTTCTTGACTCCTTGAATAAATGTCCCAAATGCGCCATTCTCAGCCTTAACAAAGAAGTACAGGCTAATAATAGATGACACAGTGTCTCTGGTTGTTTCGTGTTTTTACAAAATAGGCAGCTAGTGTCAGTTGTTAATTTCCTGATCGTTCTAATCTCATTTGTTGATAGGAGATTAATTTTCACTCTTAAGAAGGTATCTCACAACGTCTTGCTTGGGAATTTTATTAGATAATTCGGTAGGTCATTTAAGCCTCTTGTTGTTGGTGGCAAGTGGCTTATCAGTTTGCTTCTTTGGTCCAATAATATAGTCTGTATCCAGTCATGTTCCTTCAGTTTTTGTTTTACTTTATTCGGGTCCTGAATAAGTTCTTCCTCAGAGCTCTTTATTTCCGCAAGGGTTTTTTGATGTTCTTTCTTCCAACACATCAGAATTTTACTTTTCTGTTCTTCAATTTCCGTGTGAATGATGGACATTACGTTTGGGCAAGTAGTAATCAGGGACTTCCTATATAGCATTAATGAATTTCTAGCGACCATCGATTCCAATGATTGTAAACAGAGTTCCTGGCGTATGGTCTTGACTGGAGTTGATTGTGGTAAGTTCAGGGTACGTTTCCAGAACAAACCTTCTAGGCGTTTCCAGAAATCTTGTGGAATCATCAGCAATGCGTCCGCCCCATAAATCAAAGACGGTACCACCTTCCCTTTATAGAGATGAATCAGAGGGATTACTGTAAATCGTCCAAATCTTCTGTCGAATATTTTTGCTTGACGGGCCAATTTTTTGCCTTCTCCAAAAGGTGGAGTTGCATGGGACGCTCTTGTTTGTTGTTACTGAGAATTACCCCTCGATATTTAAATTGTACCACTTGTTCTATTTTCTCACCTTCCAGAATCCAACTGAAATTCTCAATGCGGGTAGTTTGTTTCTCCATGATCATGACTTTAGTTTTGGTCTTGTTAATCTCTAGATTATTCTTCTTTATGTATGACACTAGTTCCTTCAATTGGTGTTGAAGGCCAATCGGGGTGTAGTCCATTAGAATGAGATCATCCGCATAGAGTAATCTTGGGATCTTAACCTTCCCCGCTGTGGGTGGGAAAGACTGGATCTCCTGGCTGCTTTCTTCAATGTCCCAAAGATATGAGTTAAACAGTGTTGGAGCAAGAGGACACCCTTGCTTCACCCCTCTTGCCGTTGGGATTGGCTCAGATAGCATCCCTCC
Source organism: Ambystoma mexicanum (assembly GCF_040938575.1). Classification (NCBI taxonomy): domain Eukaryota; kingdom Metazoa; phylum Chordata; class Amphibia; order Caudata; family Ambystomatidae; genus Ambystoma; species Ambystoma mexicanum. The sequence continues at coordinate 1,625,943,395 of NC_090929.1, forward strand.
TTGGTTTAGACGCACTCTGATAGAGGTGTCATGATGAAGGGCTCTAATGGGTCCTAAGATGTTTTCCGGACAGTTTCTCGATGTTAATTTTTCCCACAGTGTTTCACGATTGACCTGGTCAAAAGCCTGGACCAGGTCAATAAAAGCAAGATAGATCTTTGGGTTTCCTTCTTGGATCTTGCTTTTTAAGGTGGTTAATAAGAGAATGTTAGGTGCAGTTCCCCCATCTTTCACAAGCCCTGATTGTAGAAGGTCCTCATGTCCCGATTTCCTAGACCATTTTTGAAAATTTTCTAGCAACAGTGAACCAAACACTTTCCCAACTACATATAGTAGTGCAATTGGTCGGTAGTTCTTAGGTTGTCCTCTAGGCCATGATTTGTAAATCAGAACAATTGTTGCTTTAGTCCATGAAGCAGGTATCGATCTTGTTTCAATACAGTTTTTAATTACCTCATGTATAAAATTTGTCCATTCTATAACATGTTCCTTCAAGTCTGCGTTGGTAATGCCGTCGGGCCCGGGGGCCCTAGAGTTGTTCAATTGGGCAAGTTTTCTTTTTATGTCCTCCATATCCCAGATGTTCTCCCATGATGGTTCTAACACTTCATGGTTATGGGACAGATTTACCAACTTTTGGTTAGGAAGGTAAGGATGTCCCTTTTTATGAAATACTTTCGTGAAGTAAGCCGACCAGGCTTCTTCTCCCAAAAAATTATTTATTGAATTATTTTGTGAGTCTAAAGTAGTTCTAATTAAGGTCCAAAAATCTCTTTTTTTCCTACTGCACGGTGTCTTTAGCATACCAGCAGCATCGGCTTGATTCAGGTTTTCTCTGTGATGTCTTAACCAGTTTTTGTAGGTCCTTGATGCTATTTTTAATTTATTCAGCAGTTCAAGAGTAGATGTCTTCTTAACTTGTCGTTTTAGTTTTCTCAATTTTTTCCTTTCTTCGACAATTCTCTTGTTGAATTCATGTAAATGGGTTTTTGACTTATCATTTGGACCAAACTTTCTTTTAACTTTGTAAACTTTTAACAGAGGTTGGTAGTCGATGTTATCTTTCATGACTACTTGCTGGTTTGTTCTACTGATGTTTATGTATGAGTCTGTAAGTTCCACAACTGCATTAGCTGACAATCTTAACTTTGTTCCCCTATTACAGACTTCAATTTTTGCTTCCATTTTCGAACTTACTTTTCTTGTGCAAGCCCATTTTACCTTTAAGAGGTTATATTCACTGTTAACCGTTCTCACAACCTCATATTCAGTTATGATCTTAAGTAACTCGTCAGAAACAAATATATGATCCAAATTTTCTGTCGAGTTATTTCTTTCCCATATCGGTATTCTCAGGTTATTTCTGTGTATTGATGTTTCTAGGCTCTGCAGATCCCAAGCGGGCATTGCCTTAATCCAAAGATGTCCACGTACCATATTTAAAGGCACCTTTTTACCATTCTCATACAGCATATTAGATTTCAGGGAAAACTGCATTAAGGTCTCCACAGAAAATGACAAATGTCGGCATCCACTCCAGATGTATTCTTTCTAAGATGTTGCCTGCCATTTCTAGGTGGTCCTCGTTTTTAATCGCTGTGGGATTCCAATATGTGTTCACCACAATTATTGCTTCTTCCTTTGGAATATGATGACTATTATCTAACAATTGCTGTGACCAATTCAGAAGAGACACTTGGAAGTGGCTATTTGAAGTCACCGAGTCAACATAGCATAGTCCTGATCCAGATCTAATAGCGGTCAGCAGACCTGAGGAGGGTCATCCTTTTTCCGAACGGTCAGCAGGGGCCAGGTAGGTTCCATAACCCTCCAAAAATGGCTTCTTAGTTAGCCATGTCTCCTGGAGACAAATTATGTCGAACTCTCCCAGGTTAACATCGCTCTTTGCCAAGAGGTGGCTAAACCCCCGGGTGTTCCAACATGCCATGATGATATTATCCTTTCCCAAGGGCTTCCTAACCTCGGTCCCGGCTTCCGCCTTTCTGACCTTCTGTGCCTTGCATGGCTAACTTCTTTTCCTGGTGCTTTCCCCGCACCGTTCGTATATTCCTCTTCTTCTCCATCCCCAGACTTCTTTCTTACTGCTATTCGATCATTGACCATTTCAGTAACTTCTTGAGAAAATGTGATTTTTATCTTCCGCAGGGCACCTTTTGGGTATCTGTCATTGTTCACAGCATCCTGATGAATATTTCCATCTTCACCTGCTTCGTTTGATTTCGCTCTTTGAACATCTCTTTCTAGGGTGCTTAACTGCTTCTCATTACTGGTAGCTTCCTTTCTTTCTGTACAACCTGCAATAGATCGAATAGCGGTGTCATCCTGACAGGTAGATAATTCCTGTTGTCTTGATCTCAGATTATCCTTTTGCACCTGTTTTTGGGTTGTTTGTTCAGTTTTAGCACCACTTGTACGACAGTCCCACAAGTCGTAACCTAACATTTGGAAATGCTCTTGTTCCGAGATCAACATTAGTCTAATTATAGGGGAGGGAATATGCAGGTAGACACAGTCTCTTTTACCCGTGGAGCTGAACTCCACGATTTTTATGTCTTCCGTACTAATCTGCCTCAGTTTTGAGATACAATTAATTAGTGCCATGATGTTTTTCTGATTCAAGATCAAATTATCTCTGGACTCCCCTACCCGTTCCAGTTTAAAAGTCCTTTCACTACCTAGTCTTTTTCTGTACGGGATGTGGGTATCTTGTTCTTTGACTGTAGCTTGTTTTCTGTCAGCTCTTGCGTTATGTCGCCTAATTTCATCCGACGTGAATCTACTCTTTTCCTCTTTGTTGTTATAAGTTACTGAGTGCGGCTTCTCCCATGTCCGAGTATTGATCTCTCTTTTGGTATCTAGGACCGTGGGCCTTGGATTTGTTGCTGAGGCAGTTCTACAGCTCCTTTTATGATCGTCCACTAAGTTCTCAGTTTCTAGAGAATTCAGGCTCAAAAGTTGTTTTCCTCTGTGGGATTTAACTGCCTTTTCCCGTTTTTCTGCCAAAGTAAGGAAGGGGCTCAATTGTTGGACATCTTTGCTTAATTTGTTTCCACAATCATTTCCCAAGACCCCCGCTTGTTGAATCTCTCTTGGGGATTCTAGCTCTGAAATTTCAACCGAGTATGTCGATAGGTCTAATAGATCAATACTCTCTTCAGAGTCAATGATAATCTGATGCTTCTTAGCTGAGCTATCCGCCAGTGTCACTTCTTCTAGATTAGAAGGTTCCACAACCTGCAAGACCACCAATCTGTTTATTGCCTCTTTTCTTGTCCGTTCTTTAGTTCTCTGTTTTTCTGTTTGGTCCTTTGCTTGAACTGACTTTGAGGACTGAACTTCTTCTGTTACGACATGTTCTCCTCTCTTATTCGCTGGTCTTTTCCCTTTTACAAAAAGCGGATATAGTTTCGGGGTCTTCCCTCGATTGTCAAGTTCTTTTTGAACAGAGGATCCTACGGTATGTCCCCCCGGGGTTCTAGATCTAGTCCCTCTACTATTTCTACCATGGCAAGTGTACTATTTTCCTTGGGCGTGATTACACATCCATTAGATGGTTGTTTCTTAGATGTGGAGGGGGGGGGGGCTCTGTTCTTTCCGTGCTTTTGTTTGCGGGACTATTTTCAAGACTTCGGTGGAGTCACCTAGGGAATTCGGTTTAGTTGTTTCATTCCCATTTTCACTCAATGGCTGTCCATCTTCTACAGTAAATGTATTTGGGACTGCTTTTGCAATTCCTCAGACTGTGCAACAATCGGTGCGTGTCCAGGAGTCACCTTGTTCCCCTCAATCACAGCTGGTTTCTCAGAGTTTCCTATGATGTCACCCTGTGGTTTATTAGACGAAGCAAGCCCCCCACCTCTTGTTTCTAGGGCCATAATGTACCCTTCAATGTAAGTCATTTTTGTGTAGAGCATTGCCACCAAAGTTGTCTGATCCTTTAAGGTGTCATGAATAGATTCATATAATTTACAAAAGGGTGTCAGGGCAATTGTTGAGGGTGACATCACTGTTAGGATGTCCATTTTTTTTGTGGGAGTTTCTTTTTCATAGTTGAAGATCCTCTGCTTCGCAACGGAGAATGTAGATGGGTACTAGGTGTGGTGTTAGATCTCTGCTCTAAATTCTTTATAGGCTTCTCAACACCACTTCCCACATCCAGTGCAACTTTTGGCGGTATCTCCCTTTGCGCCTCACTCATCATTGATATTTCCCTTGAGGTAGGTTTCAAATTTGTTTCTCTTAAAGGGAGGTTTGTATCACATATCGATGTGTCAGTTGCTTCTTGTCTGAGGATTAGCTCTATGCTCTTATCTGTGTTTGTCTTGGTAGTTTCACACAATTCCAAGACACAGCCATTTGCTCTATAGTTTTGGCTCATCATAGGGTTAGATGTCCGACACTTCACAGTTTCCTCCTGCGGTCGTTTGTTTGAAGTGAAAATGGTTTGTTGGTTCCCTTCAAGTTGTAATTCCTTAAAATAATGAATCCCTGTTTTTAAAGATATACGGGGGGTGGGGGTATTCTCTTGTTCCTGACCAAGCACAATCTTTCCCGAGTATCTTCTCATTTCGGGGGCATACTTGCCCCATCTAATAAGTCCGCACCAGAGACTTCCTCCATCTGCGTTTGATCTTCCCTTACAGTTTTTTGGAAGAATCTTGTCACAGGGTTTGAGGCTACAAATTTCTGTCCTTCGCCCTAAGTTAGTTTTGTGGATTGCTCTCTTGTTCATTAACTTTAATTTTTCCTGCAAAGACATGTTATGCGATGATATCATAGTTCTTCTTATACTGTGTTTTCTAGCAGGTTTTTTCCGGGTGTCTTTATCTTTGTCTGAGGAATCCAGGGCCGTAAATTCATCCTCTGATGAAAGAGAGTTACTACTCTTTATTGTATCTTCAGCTTCACCTCTGTTACAATCTCCAGCTCCATTTTCTTTATCAACATTTGTTTCATTTATGTCTGTAGTCTCTGGGACTTGGATATCACCTGGTGATATTGAGTTCTCTTGTCGAATTTCTTCGCATGGGCTGATCAAATCTGGCCCTGTCATTAAGGGGTGGATCTGTATACTGACATTTGTCAGGTTGGTTGAGTTCACTTTAATTTCAGTCGTACGTTGGACTGTTTTAGACACAAACGTACATGAGTTCATTGTCAACCCCTCTGAGGGCAGGCCTGGCGAGTTTGTCTCGGGAGCCACTCCCCCTGTGGCTCCCACCGACCTCGATCCCCTGGACTCCTCCCCTCCCTCCTCGCCATGGAGCCTCTCGTCCCCCACTATCTGCTCCTCACTTCCCGCTCTCCAGGGGGCCCCTCCCATCGGGGACCGCAGAACCAGCAACTGCTCCCTCGGAAGGGACCGGGACTGCCGCCCACTCGCACCGGGCAGCTCCACTGTTCCACCTCCCCTCACCCCCACAGGGAGCAGGCCGATCGTCGCTCCCTCCTCCACCTCCGCTCCAAGTCCGCAGGCAGGTAAGAGGGACAGCGTGGTTGGGGGGACAGAATGAAGAAATGTTTGTGTTTCGGAGGGGTCCTCATGGCCTGGTCGTTTGTTCCACATACTACGACCAACATCCTCCATAGATGGTCTGGAACAGGCCGCTCCGTGCAGCCCCGGACTGCACCAGACTGCTTCCACCTCAGCTTCCAACTCTGCGCCTGCTCCGCGGTGTGTGGAGGTTTTTCAAGGGTGGACTCCTCCTCCAGACACCAGTAGCAATGGACAACAGACTCAAAAGCACAGAGGGACTGCACCAGACTACTTCCGGTGTCCGGTCAAATGGTCGAAAATAAATGGTCGAATGACCATTTGATCGAATCAAAATGGTCGAAAAAAAGGTAGTTTTTTTATTTATTTATTTATATATTTTTTTCAATGTTTGGTTGCTTAAAAAATATTTTTAATAAGGAAAAAGAAGGGTTCGGGGGCAACCCCCCCATAAAAAAAAAATTAAAAAAATTCGACCTTTTTTTTCCGACCATTTTACTTCGATCAAATGGTCATTCGACCATTTGGTTTTCGACCAAATGACTGGTAACCACTACTTCCACCTCAGCTTCCAACTCCGCGCCTGCTCTGTGGTGTGTGGAGGTTTTTCAAGGGTGGACTCCTCCTCCAGACACCAGTAGCAATGGACAACAGACTCAACAGCACAGAGGGACTGCACCAGACTGCTTCCACCTCAGCTTCCAACTCCGCGCCCCCTCTGAGGTGTGTGGAGGTTTTTCAAGGGTGGACTCCTCCTCCAGACAGCAGTAGCAATGGACAACAGACTCAACAGCACAGAGGGACTGCACCAGACTGCTTTCACCTCAGCTTCCAACTTAATTTGTATCGTGGAGCCTTGGACCCTGAGGCGTAAGGGCGCAGACAAGACAGACAAAACTAAGAAAGAACAGAGGGGACGGTGTCCCAGAAGGATAAGGCGAACTGGAGGAAAGGTCAGGGTGGGCCGATCAGTAAAACAACCAAGTCTTGAGAGCTTTCTTAAAGATTGTCAAGGAGGAAAGTTGTCTGAGGGTCAGCGAAGTGAGTTCCAGAGCTTGGGTGCAGCAATAAAAAAGTCACCGCTCTCAACCTTCTTTAATTTACATCGCGGAAGCACCAACAGGCTCTGGTTGCTGGATCTTAGTGACCTGCTACTGGCCTTCTCTATGATAGAGTCTTGCAGATAGGCAGGCATTACTCCAAGTCTACATTTAAAAAAAATCGTTAGGAGTCTAAATTTGGCTCTGGCCTCTACTCTGAGCCAATGTAAGGCGCGCCTTGCCTCAGATACATGGTTCAGGTGGGCTAACCCGGCGACCGCTCTCAAAGCTCCATTCTGGATGACCTGGAGTCTGTTGGAATTGACTTTGCAGAGACCGACCAGAAGACTACTACAGTAGTCAATCTTTGCGCCAACAATGGCTCTGGCGATAGATTCTGCGTTGTCTTTTGAGATGAAAGGTCTCAGGTGTGCAAGCAGTTTCACGTAATAGATGGAGGCTGAAACAGTATTGCTTACATGGGCCCTCATGTTAAGCTTCTGGACAAGGGTCATACCCAGGATTTTGACCCTAAAATAAATTATTTATAGGCAGGGTCCAATTTAGCTAAATGCATGGAACTACCAACTATCATCAATTGTGTTTTGCTTTTATTCAAAGCCAGGTTATTGCTCATCATCCAATTTTCAATCAATAAGAAAATTCTATTGAGTTCTTGCCCGTCCTGGGAATTTACTCCTGATAAAGAGATGACACACTCAGTATGGACTTCGAGTATAGAGGGACATTAGGATTTCCTCAAGATATGTTCCCAACTGCGACTTTAAACATCCCTCAGAGTTATGAAATGACCTGTAGAATTTGGGAAACTCACCAAGTTTCTCCATTTTGGAACCCACTGCACCAACACCTCTCACCAAAAGGTGCAGATAAAGGCTCAATTAAATTTTATCTGATGTTGCCGGGCACGTGTGCCACCACTTATTTCCTTGTTTCAAGAATTCAGTTTGGTTTTTAATAGGGCGCTCTTAATTTTGTTTTTCAATAATGTGTTCAATTGAGCTCTCGCTGCTGTTAGTGTGTGCTTGAATGGTGCTGGCGGGATTGCTTTATGCAATGTCTCTTAAGCCTGCTCACAGATTCCAAATTTCACCCTCCGTAAGATATGGTCATCAACTGAAGTAAGCTCCATTAACTTTCTCGTAAGAACAACTTTCATAGCACCCAATCAGTGTGTGGAGACATGTGCGCTGCTGTATTGATAGAGGGGAAATGTAGAGTGACATCTTTTATTGTACATTTATGTACTGGTTTCCTGGGGAGATAGTTTTCCAAATGCCAGATTCCACCCCCAGTCCGTGATCCTCCCAATCGAAGGTTCAAGGGCATTCAACCATGTCCTGTAACAATTATAGTGCTGATATAGGCCATAGAGTTAGCCGTAATAAGCTTCGGCAAGAGACACATCATAATATTCCTACTGTATGACCAATGGATGTGGGAGTAGAAGGTGTAGAGGAGCAATCGAATACGTCTGCAGGAAGTCCCGCTCCCCTCCCAACTGTATGTTGGAGGCCTGGGATCGTACCATGCTTGACGCCAGCAGTTGTGACCATACCCCAGAGAATATTCGAAAAAAGGTACCCACTGAGAAAGCCCTATCAAATGTATTCCCAAAGAGATGACAATCTAATGGAGGAAATCTCAAAAGGAATATGAAAAAGAGCAAGAAGAGGAGCTGGTGATGTCAATGGAGCAAGTATGACGCTCAGAGAAGACTGGCTGAAGAAGATGAATGACCCTTACAGAAACTGATGATGAAATAAAGAATCGAGTAAACTTTCATATGCGAGGAAAAGAGTGCATGTGTGTGACGCACTGCAGAAAATGCAAGTTTAATAACTGTACAGATGCAGCAACACAAGTAGATTAAGTAATCTTAGAAGCTGGCTAAACGTAGCGAATAGATTGCAGAGCGGAGCCACCATTGTATAGAAGCTGGACATCAGTTTCATGAATTTAGTAAGTTAGGACCCATGGTGAAGGAAGATCGAGAGCTGTGTCGCAGTAAGAATTAAATGCAGCAAAATGGTCCAAATCGTGGTATTCTGTCACGTGACCCAAGGATGGAAATAGAGTTGGGCTTGAAGCTCTAGAACAAGCAATAGTGCATGCCCGCACTCCCTTATATTCCCAGAGACAAGAATACACTGCAAGGCCAAGTTCAAAGCAGTCTTCATGGCAGGAGGCATGGGTGATGAGAGACATTGTGCTAATTGGATGGGGAGGTAGAGTTGAGTCCACCTCCTGGCACCTGGGTATGAGCTTACATGTTGCTAAGTGAACCGAATGTTCCAGAGATGACAGAAGCATGGAAAACAATTGTAGAAGGCCATATAAGGAAGAGCCTTATACTTTGAGAGCCAATGATATACTGTGTACTTAATAAAGTTAAGGATGACTTGCACTATAAGTAGGCGCAAGCTGTCCACTTGACAGTAGAGACTCAATCACAACTCAACCCAACCCCTTATAGAAAGTATACTTAAATATTTCCCTTGAGCGCATCACAATCCCTTGTAGGTTTCTTGTATTTGCCGCATAGTATGATGCCACGTATGACACATTTTTACTACATACATTTTTAATTTGTAGCACCACAGAAGATGAGTGCAGGCAAGACTTGGTTCAGTTGATGACTATTCACACTTTTTTACAGGATCCTTAAAATGGCCCTGTGATTAGAAGGCTGCTAACTGCTATTATTGAACAGATATTGCAAGTGCAGGTGTGACATAATTTGGTTAAAAGTATTAAAATTTTGAAATTTGGAAGCTGGCACAGTTCTAGAGAAAGAACAACACGTGCCAGGATGTCACAAAAGATGGATGTGAATGTTTTGGTGTATGATATATTCCTGCACAATTACACTCTTTGTCTTTCTATCTCTCTTTGTTCACGGTCTCTCTCATACTAGTATTCCCACTGAGGTAGAGGCCACTTTGCCCCTCCCACTACAGGAACTGCTTTTGATGTATGTACTTCCACTAAAGTAGAGACTCCTATGGTTCACCTCACTGTGAGAACATGTTTTGATTTACTTCATGAGTACTATACAAGCTCTGACTTTGTGGTGAGATATAAGAGAAATGCAGAGGAAGATAATGAGGGGATAAATACTTATCTAGACAATGCATCACACTTGGGTAATAACATGTGGTATCAGCACATGAAAAATGTGGGAGATAGAACAACTAAGGAGAGTTGCTATGTCTGTGCTCTCATACCCTACGTCATGAATACAGTATGAATTTTTATCTACAGAGAAGTTCCAAAACACAACGCCAGATGCCTCCTTCATCTTGCAGCATGTATGACTAGAGGACAATTCCAGAGAAGTTGGGGCACTTTGTGATGGCAGTCAAAATGTTTGTTTCCATTCCAGGATGATTATATCAAGACTACACAGATGTAAAAGTAACCTGCATGGAAGAGAAAGATGCTTACGTATCCGGAGACAGGACAGGAAGAGGTAGTCGTTGCAGAGATGAAGGGACTGAACTTCCCTGATAAAGTAGTTGGATGGCCTGGATGTTGGGAACAAACTCAAGTCTTAGTATATGGATGAGTGAAATTCAAGAAGGGATGGGAAGAAGGACTGATGTCCTGGACAGCTCATTTACTAAACAGAATATGTGCAAGAGGTGCAGAGAGTGAACAATGCATGTTTGAAGTCATGGACCAAACATGCCAAACTACTGACATGGGTAGAAGATGCATCAGGTCCTATGGTTGTGATCCCATTGGGGATTCCGGAGACAGGGAAAGAATCATGTAGGAGATAACAAAGGCTGCAAAACTATAGTTAATGTTTCCAGAATGGGAGCTGGGACAGCTGTTCTGATGGAATGGGTATTGGGCCTGTGGACATAGAGCCTAAATGAAGCTGCCGAAGGATAGGGGAGGAACATGTTCCTTGGTGCTCATCCATTTTCCAGCGTTAGTGATTCCTCAGAGTGACTTAAACATCAGAGAATTTCCAAAGGTGGATGCCCATTTGAGAAGAAGAAGATCACTTGAATTTCTAAATCGAACCAGAAGAGAGAACAACTTCTAAGCCAAATCAATAGATGCATTTGAGGCTATTCCATATGAGCATAGGTTGTTCAGCAAGACTGCTTCAATCTTCACAACTATCTTCATGCCTGCGATCCAGACGATGGCCAATGCCAAATGGTTGCAGATTACCAGACAGGAGCTTTTGCAAACAATCAACACCACCATAATGGGATTCAAAGCTATCAAGGAAGAACTAAGGGCCATGCGATTGATGACCATGCAGAACATATATGTCCTTGCATGATCCCTGCGATGGAAGGAGAAGTTTGCGCCATAATTGGGCCATCATGTTGCATGTTCATACCTTCTCACAATGACGAGAATGGGACTTTGACAAAGGCCACAACGTTGCTTACGAACTACATAACAAGGTGGAAGATGAGACAGAGGACATTGCAGATGAAAGTTGGTTTACGTCCATGTTCTCATGGATTCTGCAGTGGATGGCGAACATCTTCAAGTTTCTTGGAGCAATATTGGTGATGGTGATGTTTGGATTCTGTGTGATCAGGATAATAATGGCACAGTGTAAGAAAACAGCAAAGAGGGCAGTAGGAATGCAGATCATGATGGATGTCGAATCAGGATTGGGCCCAAAGAATTGACTGATGATGATGTCAGGAAATACATAGAGGCCAGCATCGTAGCACCTGAGGGAACGAAGTTCCTGTATCCAAGAATCATAAGAAGTATGTGGGACGAACGGTCTATTGAAATCCGAATGGACAGTGCTGCTACATGACCTGGAGTGTGGATGAACTTGTAAAATCAGCCGGCACCCTCAGGGGGGTGATGAAGATCTGGTCTCCGAAGAAGCACTTCTTCAAGAGAAGGTATCAAGATGAGGGGACCAGAGAAGGTGTGGTCGATGACTCTACCAGAGGGGGGAGTGTAAAGGAGCAGTCAAATGCCTCTGCAGGAAGTCCCACCCCCCTGCCACCTGTATGTTGGAGGCCTGAGATTGTACCATGCTTGACGCCAGCAGTTGTGACCATACCCTGGAAAATATTTGAGAAGAAAAGGTACCCACTGAGAAAGCCCTATCAAATGTATTCTTGAGGGGGTTGACAATCTACTGGAGGAAATCCCAGAAGAAACATTAAAAAGAGCAAGAAAAGGAGCTGGTGATGTCACAAGAAGTGAGCGGTACGCACAGAGAAGACTGGCTGAAGAAGATGCGTGACCCTTATAGAAAATGACGATGAACACTGCAGAAAATGCAAGCCGTTTAATAACTGTACATGTGCAGCAAGTAGACCAAGTGATCATAGAAGCTGGCTATATGTAGTAAATAGACTGCAGGCAGATCCACCATTGTATAGAAGCTGGACATCGGTTTAATGAATTTAGTAAGTCCAGACCGATGGAGAAGGATGATCGAGAGATGTGTCGAAGTAAGAATTAGCTGGGATTGTGAAAATGAATGGCAAAGCTGTCTGTCCTGGTGTCAAGGCTGAAGGCAGCCAAGACTGGTTATCTACTTTTGAAGGCGGCAAAAGCTGATTCATTCCTTATTAAGATGCAAAGAAAGAACATTGTACGTGCCAAGTTTTATTCATTTAAGACAATTAAATGCAGCAAAATTGTTCAAATCGTGGTTTCCTGTCACGTGAGCCAAGGATGGAAATATAGTTGTGCTTGAAGGTTTAGAACAAGTAATAGCGCATGCCCGCACTCCCTTATATTCCCAGAGACAAGAATACACTGCAAGGCAAAGTTTAAAGACAATCTTCATGGCAGAAGGCATGGGTAATGAGAGGCATTGAGCTAATTGGGTGGGGAGGTAGAGTCGAGTCCACCTCCTGGCACCTGGGTTCAAGCTTATGTGCCAACCAACTGTAGAAGGCCATAAAATGAAGGGCCTTATAGTTTGACAGCCAATGATATACGGTGTACTTAATAATAAATAAAGTTAAGGATGACTTGCCCTAGAGGTGGGCACAAGATGTCCACATGACAGTAGAGTCTGGCTCTCAACCCATCCCTGTATAGAAAGTATACTTAGATATTTCCCTTGAGCGTATCACAATCCCTCATAGGTTTCTTGTATTTGCCACGTAGTATGACTTCACATATGACAAAGATTTACTATTTAACTGTATTTTTTTATGAAATATATGAGAGACTCAAGCAAACTTCAGTTGATGTCGGTTGTAACTCCCTGTTTTAGACAATTCATATTAAAACAGAAAACATTGCAATCTTCCTGAGTTGGTTCGATTATTTGGTGTCAGAGTAATTCTGCATCCCAACCACTGAATGCGTGTTAGCAAAAGGGCTCTAAAAGCTCAAAGGCACAGTCTTGCTGTACAGATGCAAGACCTTCCACCCATCCACCAATCCCATATTCCCTCAGATTATGTTATGTTATGTTAATTGAACTTTTAAAGTGCCGGTCACCGAAGGTATCTTGGCGCTGGGGAGGAGGTGAGGAGAACAGCTGAATAGAAAAACAAAATAGAATTAAAATAGCTGGGTCTTCAGAGATGTTCTAAAGGCTAGATGGTTGGATATAGCCTTGATCATAGGAGGAAGATTATTGCACATTTGGGCTGCTGCAACCGAAAAGGCCTGGCCTCCAGTGTGTGTGCGACGGTATGAATGGACTACTACCAGTTCTGTTGAGGAGGAGCGCAGCGTACGAACAGGGTGATAGCGAACAAACCTAGACTGAAGATATTCTTCTCCCAGTCCATGGAGTGCTCTATGAACAATGCACAATGACTTTAACTCAATTCTACGACTGACCGGGAGCCAGTGCAAAGCACGAAGCACCGGGGAAATATGAGCTCCATACGGAGATCCTGTGGCGACACGAGCAGCCAGATTTTGAAGGCGCTGCAGCCGCTGGATTAGGCCCTTAGGTTGGGCAAGATACAGTGAGTTGCAGTAATCCAGATGGCTAAGCACCATGGCTGCAACAACTGGGGGATGAAGAGTGGCAGGAAGAAGCGGTAGAACCTTTTTCAGGATCTTAAGATGGAAGTGGCCTGTCTTGCACACAGCAGAGACCTGGTTGTTCATTGAAAGGGTGGCAGAGAGAATAACACCCAAATTCCTAACCTTTGTCACCGGGACCGGTAGAGAGCCCAGAGAAGAGGGCCAGAAAGAAGACACCCAAAGTGAAGGATCAGGGGGGACACCATCACCTCTGTCTTGTCACCATTCAATTTCAATCACTTCCGGCTCATCCACTCACCTACAGCAGCCAGGCACTGGTGGAAGCATGGCGACACCTCAGTAGGTAAATTCAAACGAATTAGAAACTGGGTGTCGTCAGCATAAGAATAGCATCTAACGCTGAGGGAGCAGATGAGACAGATAAGAGGCCAGATGTATATATTAAAAAGAATGGGTGACAAGGGAGAACCTTGTGGCACACCACAAGTGAGGTTAAAAGAGTGAGACAGAAAGGGAGGAAGAGAGATCACCTGAGTGCGATCAGACAGAATGAAGAGAACCACGAGAGGACATGGCCTGTAATCCCAATCTGGGAAAGGCGGGTAAGCAGGATGGGATGATCGACCGCATCAAAGGCTGCTGAAAGATCCAACAAAATCGGAGCCCAACACCACCAGCATCCACCAGCCTGGCCATGTCATCCAGAACTGGCCAGGCTAAGCCTTTAGCTTGGCAGTCATTGCACCCACCACCCCTCTTCCCTCCAGGAAGCAATCCAGTGACAGCGAGATCCAGATGTGGATCGGTCACTAAATTTGAACTAGCCTGCAATTATCAATTATCCCTCTCCCACTTGCCAGTTTGAGAGAAGATAGGAAAACCGGATCCGCTCTCTAATTGGGGTCATGAAGAGACATTATACTAAGAAGTTCTCCTCCAACCCAACCTTTCATAATCACATATATCCCCAAGAGATTAGAATTTCCTTTTTTGTTAAAATAAACAGGATGTGCATGGTTGTTTCCCAAAGTCCTTTACATTATGCGCATGCATGGAATTTCAGCGCATAATCCCTGAAGCTCAGTTTTAGTCTGTCATTTCTCAACAGCTCTGTTTTATGAAGGAGGAAAAGTTTTACTTCTTTATATCGGCAGCCCCTCCACAGTGATGTGGCCAATCCCCACAAGCCCAACATGATGCACTCACTGTGTGGTTGTTGCACAACCTGTTGCACTTTAATGTATTCCTTTCTTAAGTGTATGATCCACCAGAAGTAAGGACATGTGCAAACTTGAACTCTACTGGAGCAGGAAAAAAACCCAGAAGACAGACCTTCTCTGTCTATGCTCCGAGACTCTGGAGCCTCCTCCTCATCAACATCTCACTCGCCCCCATGCTTCTATAGACCAGGAAGGATCTCAAGGCCGCCCACTTCAAGGAATGACTCCTCACAAACACCTAGGACCATAAACTGTCCACTCCCCACCTAAGCTTAGACTGCGTAATGTGATCCCCACTGGTTCCTCCCCTGGTTACATGTGGATCCATTGCTGACTATTGCGTTCAATAGTCAGCAACGGATCTTCTGTTTCTTTAATAATTTAGTGAAAGGTCACACTGCGGTGGATAACTGAGGGGCTAATTCACCAAGATGCTACACTGAGTAGCTATGATGTACCCGTGACATACCCCTGGAGAGGGTTGTACTATTCTCAAAGAATTTAAACTGAGTACATCGGATGTACTCCTGACTTACCTCTGGAGATGCTTATGGTACATGCCAAGAAGTTACACTGAGCAACTGTGACTTATACCTGGCTTACTCCTGGAGAGGGCTATGACTCTTACTAACATACACTTTGTCATTCCCTCACCAACCTATGGACTCCTCATATGGTCTTGGCTCTCCCTCCTATCTCTTCCTCTCCCATTAATGGTGGCAGTCGGTTGGAGGTCCTGTTGGCCTCCTTCCACTCCTCCAAGACCTTCATTTATGTCTATCTGAATGGCACTCTCTTGATCCTGGGCCCTGAGGCCAACTTCCTCCTTTTTTCGACAGGCGTCTTCCACGTCTTATCAACTTTCCTGTGACAAAATCAACTTCCTGGCCACCAGTGGTCCAGGGATGAATATCGCTTTCTAAATCAGCCCCACACCTCTAGTACACCAAAATGAATGCGAAAAGATTGGAAACACAAGCAAATTCATTGTCTCATTGTCCAAATTTGGTAACGTGGATGGAACGACAGGCTTATCTCTGCAAGGTGGTGGATCGTTGGTTAGTTGCAAAACAGCAAAAATACAATTATTAGCAAATGATAAAAGGAACTGTCCAGTCAAGGTTGTAGAAAAGGATCTACTTCATTATTATTCATGCGGGTTCTAACACACTACAATTACAACCTACACTGTAAAGGAACACAGAGGACAGACAGTTTCAGAAAGGAAAGGGATGCACTTTGGATTCTGATATGAGGGTACTCGGTAAAGTAATTAATCTCAATAGTTCAAGGATACTCGTTTTCAACACAAAGGGAGCAATGGGTCATAAAATGTCACCATGGTCGTTTGGAGAAGTACCACAATGTACCTTGTGCTTGTAGGAGTTCCTGGTGCTCCACAGGGTCGAGTAGGTTTCATGGGGCTTTGCATCTTCTACGACACAGTTCAAGACAGGAGACAGCTGTGGGTATCAGGCATCAGGAAGTTTGGTGAGCGAGCCTGGATGGATGACTGTAGGCTGGCCTACACAGCGGCTCAGGGTCAGGAATCATCTCAGTGCTGATTGGCGGGTCTGTAGCACTGGTCGGGGTGTCTTGTACGATGTTAGCGACTGCAGCATGACAACAGTCAATGGTGCAGTCGGTTGCCACTCGAGGTGCTCGACTGACTCCAAAATGTCCTTTAAGGTGGACGCTGGTTGATGCTTGTTGATGCACAATTCTTAGCTTTCTTCACTGGACTTGTGTCGTCCTTTAAGGTGGACAGCCCAAAGCTGAGGAGAGTCTAGCAGACACTGGCCGTGCCCTTGGTTTGGTTCAGAGACTCTGGCACTTCCCACCTAGGAAGGTTATTTGAGGAGCCTAGCAGGGCATGCTATGTGCTGGCTGGCTACCAGTTCTGGTGTTGCTGGAGGGTCTCCTGGATTCAGTATCTCCCTCTGTTCCCTGGAAGATGTTGAGGGGAGCGACCGTGCTTCACTCTTTGGTAATCCTAGCCTTCCTTCACTGGCGGAAGCTGTAAGGCAGACTGCACCTTCAGAATGGATCCAAATGAATTAGTCGTGTTACTCCTTGCAATAATTTATATCTTAGCCAAAATTCATAAAAGTCTGGAAGATCCACCAGGACTACCAATCATTGCAGCAAACAACAGCCTGCTGGAACCTCTTGCTCAATATATTGGCAAAATAATTCAACCATTAACACAAAAAACTACTACAACATACATTAAGGATACTAATCACTTTCTACAAAAACTCGAAACAGTAACATTTGAAGGAATCAAAGACATTATGTTTACTATGGATGTCACGAGTCTCTATACCAATATAACCCATCATGCAGGATTAGAAGCGATGGAATGGGGTTGCCAGTGAATTCGTCGAAAAAAATTGGTGGACCAGACAAATGGTCGAATCAAATTGGTCGAAAACCATTTCGTCGAATTTTTTTTTTTTTCTATTTTAACCCTTTTTTTTTTTTTTTTTGGGGGGGTCCCCCCCCAACCCCCTTTTTTTCTCTAAAAACCCATTTTTTTAACAAAACGAAAACCCAAAAATAAATATATAAATAAAAAAAAAATTTCGACGAAATGGTTTTCGACCAAATTGCGTCGACCAAATTGCAGTCGACCAGTTTTTTTTCGACGAGTTGACTGGACACCATGGAATGGTTACTACTAAATACAGAAGAAACAGTGAGGGGAGAGTCACTGTTTATACTGAAACTCTTGGATATTGAATTGAAAAACAATTACTTCTTGTTTGAAGATCGTTACTTTATACAAATAGCCGGAACTTCCATGGGGGCCGCCATGGCACCGAGTTATGCTAATACCTTTATGTCATACCTGGAGGAAACTCAAATTCTAACAAATACCAAATGGAGGAATAACTTAAAATTCCTAGTGCGTTTTATAAATCAACTATTTGGAATATGGAGAGGAACAGAAGAACTTGAAGAATTTTTCAACTTCATGAATTCCCTAGCACCAAGGATCAAATTCACATACAAAACAAGCAGAACAAGATTAGAATTTCTAGATGTTTTGATATATTCAGAAGGAGACAAACCTGAGACGACAGTGTTTACCAAACCAACCGACAGGAACAGTTTATTATGGGCTTCCAGCTTTCATCCAAAGAACACCATAGAAAGCATTCCATTAAGTCAATTCTTACGTTACAGGAGGATCGTCTCCATTGAGGAAGAATATGATAAAAAGGCAATTGATTTAATGAAGAAATTCCTGCTGAGAGGTTACATGGAAGAAACAGTCAATAAACACGCGACAAAGGTCAAGAATACACCCAGACCTGAAGCCCTAAAACCCAAAATTAAAAATAAATAGACTGAATTGGTTTATGTTACGACTTACTCCCAACAAAGCAATAGCATCAAAAGAATCATCAAGAAACATTGGAAATTATTAAATATGGATCCAACATTGTCAGCACTGTTTCCCAACCCACCACTATTTGCATATACTAAAAGCAGATCCATACGGGATCACTTAATCAAATCAGATTTCGGTTATGAAATAATTACTCAAAAAACCTACAAGGGAACAATCCATGTAATAATTGTAACTACTGTAACAACGTGATCAGAGGAAACGACATCAATCATCCACGTCATGGACACAAGATCGCACTTACCCATACGTCTACATGCGACACAATGAACGTAATATATGGGATAAAATGCCCATGCGGAATGTATTATATTCGGCTCACCGGCAGAAAAGCGAAAACTAGGTGGGTGGAACACAAATCAAATATCAGGCAACAATCAGTCAAGTCACCCGTATCACAACATTTTAAAGAACTGAAACATTCAATTGCTCAAATCTAATTCATCATCCTGGAACATGTGACTATACCAAGAAGAGGTGGCAATATAACAAAGCACCTGCAGCAGCGGGAAATATATTGGATCGAGAAATTAGACAGCATGCATCCTCATGTTATGAACCATGAGTGGGATTTAACTTGTTTTCTATGAAAAAAAACGTATCAACATCACTAGATAGCCAATGGAAAGAAATATATTTCCTTTTTTAAAACAAACACAAAGATACTTCTCAATTTACTCAAGAACGCAAATGACTTATACAGTCATTCACAGTAGGTGAACACACACCCACGATGGCGGCATCATTGGGACCTATCACAAACATTGGACAGCAAGAGAAGAAAGACTAGTTATTCGGTTGCGAAGCAACCCGTAATACAATCACGGTGAGGAGGAAGCAAACGCAAGACAGAACAGAGTAGCAGAGGACGTCGCAGGACTCGCCGGTAAGAGCGCGTTGGAACCTATTAGATGCCCGACTAAAATCTAGCTTACATATATTTTTGCGGGAAGGTTACAAATCCAGAACCAGAGCGTGTTGACAAAGATACGGATGACCACTGTAACCAAGTGTTCTGAACAGATTAGCGGCTCACAAATCCACAACGCATCTAGTTCACACAACAAAACACCAAAGTGGTTAGTCTTTTTTTCCCCTGTCTCTGAATAGGGCTAAAAGTACCTTTTAAACGCAAAACAATCTGTGACATAAGAGTGGGACCCAGCGCTTATTTTGCGGCTGGTCCCACAATATGTCACGACAAGACATAGTATCAGGAAGCAGTGTAAATATAGACTCCTCCTCACTAAAATCCGGTGTCCTTCATTTTACAGAGCGGACACCAACACCAGGAGCTAAAGAGCAAATTAACTGAACACACGAGACTGGATCTCACAAGAAATTGTGTCATTTGGCCGGACACATATCTTAAAGGTTGGTTTAAAATGGGTGCCGACAGAACTCGAAGAATGATAAATGTCTAATTGGGAAATAATCACAAGAAGTAACAAAAATATTTTCTATTACTTTTAGATGAATTAATGAATAGATCTGTTATCCCCATCTGAAGAAGGGTTAAAAGATAGCCCGAAACGCGTAATGTAAACATAGGAGTTGTCTTTGTTAAGAAGAACCAACAACGATACAGGACATTGGGCCTCATTACACGGATGGCGGTAGGGATTTACCGGTACCGGTAAAATACCGGTACCGGTAAATCCCTACCGCCTTACTACGAGGTCCCTTAGCGGGTTGGTGCTTCAACGCCTGCTTTTTGCAGGCGTTAAAAACCAACCCGCTAAGGGACCTCGGAGCTAATTACGGCACCGCAAAATTGCGGTGCCGTAATTAGCGCCTTCCCCATTCCCATAGAGCCCTATGGGGCAGAAATGGGAATGGGGAAGGGCAATGGCGGAAGGGGGATTTACCGCCCCACCAACCTTGGAATGGGGCGGTAAATCCCCTTTCCGCCAAGGCGGTGCCGGTATTTTACCGGCATGAGCCATGGCGCTAATAGCGCCATGGCTCACCGCCTTCCGTGTAATGAGGCCCATTGAACTCAAAATCCTATCAGGATATCAGACAATACTTGGAATTATCTAAAATGCATGTTTTTGTATATGACATAAATACTTATATATTTTGATGGAATTGTCAAATTGATGAAATTCAACTGAGTTTTTCTCTACATATTATATTTGAAATAATGTAATGACTGTGAATTACAATGGCAATGTTTTATAGATTTTGTTTGAAGATTGAAGGGAACAGATAGTTCTTAAATTAAATTTTGATAAATGTGAACAAATGTTTACTTTCTGTGAATTTATACAGAAAATAAGCTTTAACTGTACTCTAAAATTGTTTCCGATTAAATCGGACAAAAGTGTGCTCCTGTTTTCGCATCACGTGGATCATGGGAAGCCATCACTGGTAGCACAGACTTTAACAAGGAGAACCTAAAACTCTCAACTATATAAGTACTTGATTGAGCAGGAAATATTTAAACCAGTTAATTTGAATAAAAGTGAGTGCACCTTCACATCTTACCCTCTTACTCCTTGCAAAGTCTTCAGTTGATCTGCCAAAAGAGGGGTTCAACCCTTTATTAAAGCTAAATGGGCCCCAGTGATTGGTGTAGGCTATGCCTACCTTAATGAACCAATCCTTGGTCCCCACCAACAATCTCCTGTATGCTGAGGTCTTAACCAGAGTGCTTTGCAACAGGGAAGGTAAAGGGGTGAAAACATGTACTACTAATTCCCACCCATTTTCCTGTCTGTTGTAGATCAAAGGGTCTCACTGGTTAATTGAGCTCTCTGTGGTTCCAGATTAAAGCAGCAGGCCTCCCTTGAATCTGTGGTGAGAACAGACTTTCTGTCTCCATCAAATCACATACTCCTACCCTCTGAATGGGTTCCCCCTGCAGGGATTGTCTACTGTACACACATGTACCAGATATGACAGGTCACTGTCCTTGATACCGAGAGGCGGGAGCTGGCTTCAGGTTGACACAGTGCATATCAAAGTTGTTGGGGGTTTTGCTGTCTTTTGTTAGGCCTGCGACTAGGCCTCTCGTGGGCCTACTTAAATTAACTCTCATCAGTATGCGTAGTTGCCACCAGCAGGGCCAACAAGGGATAGGGCAGATCCATGGAGCCTTTGTTAGTTAATTAGGCTTCCGAATGGCAGGAGGAAGGTTTTGCCCTCCCCATTTTGAGATGCCTTGATGTACTCCTATATGTCACATTCTAACTAAATGTGACTGGGAGGATTACGCCTGTAGGCTGTGTCCACCCAGAGTACACAGGTCTATGTGTTTGTCATGCAGTGAGCAGAGAAAAATGTGTGCAGATAAGCCCCTCTCATTTTCTGGAGGCTGATCTACCATCATTACATTTTGTATATCATTTCAAAAAAGCCCAGGCAAGTGCTCAACCTCGATGCAGATGGTCAGATTCCTCACACATCCCTCTCCTGCTACTCCTACTAGCACCACTCTGGCTCCCCTGCCATCCCTTCCTCAGCCCCCTTTCTGGCACCTTCTTCCTCCTCCTCTCTGGCTACCATACCACCTCCTGCTACCACCTCTGCCCACTCTCTAGCCCCTCTACCACCTCCGCTGGGCATACCTCAAGTCTGCACCCCACCCTGGAAAAATTTCAAATGTGGCAACCTGCTCCACGTCGCTACTCTCAACTCTCGCTCTGCTGTCAAGCACTGCTCTGACATCTGAAAACCTCCTCGAAGAACTTGACCTGGATGTCCTCGCTCTCACCGAGACATGGTTCATAGCCAGCTCTGTCACAAGTTTTGACACTCTCCTCCCTGATGACTACAAGATCCTCTCTGGACCCAGAACTAACCGACCCAGTTGTGGAGTATCTCTAATCTTTCTGGAATGGGTCTCTGCTTCTGTCATTCTTAGGCAGGCCTACTCCTCCTTTGAATGCCTCGCCTGCAGACGCTCTTTCTCACCTGGCCTCTCTCTGACTGTGGGCACCATCTACAGGCCACCTGGCCAGGATGCCCTCTTCCTCTCACAGTGGGCTGACCTCTCATCTTCTCTCCTTGCCTCTACCTCTCAACCTCTTCTCCTCTGAGACCTCAACATCTACCTGGATGCTTCTAATGCCTCCTCCGAGGTCTTCCACAACCTCTGCAACACTCTCTCTCTCCATTCTACCCTCTGGTCCGACACACTCTGCTGTACACACCCTGGATGTCCTCATCTCCTCAGACATCCCCCACTCTAACCCTCTCACCACTCCACTCTCTTGGACTGACCACTTGCTAGTCTCCTCACACCTGATACTCTCCATCCCTCATGCTAAGCCCACCATAGCACTGCCACCTACTTTCTATGTCATTCGGCCCATGAAGTGTGCGTCAGTGGATGCATTTTGCCTCTTCTCAGCTCTGCCTCTGCCTGTGGCTGACTCACACTCTGACACAGCACTCTCTAAATTGTATCTATCAGCAACGCCCTGGATGTCCTTGCCCCTGTCATGGGAATCTGTCTGTAGCCTACCTCGAAGTGCAACTCTTGGTATGACTCTGACCTTGCCGTCCTGAAACACAAGTGCAGGGTGGCTGAGAGGAAGTGGAGGGCTTCAGGCACATCCTCTGACAAACTGCCCTGCTGCCTGCTCAGAAGGCAATACAGACTCTCTGTCCTGTACAAGAATAGAGTCCACATCCAAGCCTCAATTTCTGTCGCCCCTAATAACACGACTAAACTGTTCATAATCTGCAAAGAGCTGGCAAATCTTTCTGCATTCTCCACCTCTCCTCTTCTCTCCCAGGTCCGCTGCACAGCTTTGGCTTCTCACATTACCACTAAAACTAAGTCCACTCTTCCCCTACCTCTCTTGGCACCAGTCTGGCTGCCTCTCCCCCTCCTCCTCCTTTCTCCTCTTTCTCTCCGACAACAATGGATGATGTTCCTAGACTAGTCTGATTGTTTAAAGTGTCATTCAAACAGGTGCTCCCCTGCTCCTCCAGAACCATCAAAGGACACATTGACACCCTCGCTCCAGCCTTGGCCGATTTCTGCAATCACTCTTTTGACACAGAATCTTTCCCTTCTCTCCTCAAGCACTCTCTTGTGCACCCCTTCCTTGAAACGCCTTGTGCCGATCATACCTGTCTGACAAACTATCACCCAATGTCTATCTCTCCTTTCCTGGGCAGACCCCTTGAGAAGCTGGCCATTTCCCAGCTTCCTCTCTTCACTGAATTTGTTGGCTGTCTGCATGACCACCAGTCTGGCTTTAGAGCAGACAGAGGCACAGAAATTGCTCTCCTGAACTCCCGTGAAGATCTGCTCTCTAACCTTGATTCCAGCCTGCTCTCTATCTTTATCCTCCTTGACCCTTCCTCTGACTTTGACATCATCAATCACACCATCCTGATCAGTTGAATCCGTGAGAACCTAGGCATTATGCATCAGGCCCTGGAGTGGTTGTCCTCCTGGACCCACCCTCCCAGGTCCAACTTGGATCCTTTCTCTCCACCACCTCTCTTTCCACATGTGGTGTTCCCCAGGGATGTACACTCTCGTCGGGGCTCTTCAATGTCTACTTGGCCCTTTGGCCCACTGGATCTCTGCCTTGTACTCTAGCTTTCGGTTTTATGCGGATGATACTCAGCTCTCTTTCAGGCTCTCCTCAGCCTCCTTTTCCCCCTCACTCATTCCTGATGATCTATCCGTGATTCACGATTGGTGCGCCTCCAATGTTCTCTGCCTTAATGCCAGCAAGATGGACATCCTTTTCATTGGGACCCCTGCTCCCGCTCTCCCTCTCTCACCATGGCCGTCCTCCTTGGGCCCTCTTCCATTGCCTTCCTATGAGGAAGAAATCTTGGTGTCATCTTCGACTCCACTTTCTCCTTCTCTCATCACATCATGGACCTTGCCAAGAAGGCCCACTACCAGCTGCACCTCCTTAGAGGTATTCTTCCTTTTTGCACGCTCCCCCAGAAGCTCACTGTCTCCAGAGCTCTGGTTCTCTCTAGGGTGGACTACTGCAACAGCCTCTTTCTCAATCTGCCTTCCTCTACTCTACGCCTTCTCTAAAAATGAATCCAGAACAGGGCTGCAAGACTTGTCCTTGGCCTCAAGCCCAGGGCCCGTATCTCTCCAGCCCTGAAATCCCTCCACTGGCTCCGGGTGGCTGCAAGGATCAAGTTCAAGACCCTCTGCATTGTCCACAAGGCTTTCTGGGGCTGCTCTATTCCGAAATACCTTCCTCTTTCAAGCACTTTGTTCACCGTCCTCTAACTCTCTGAGAATCAGACGCTTCCGAAGACAGAGAGTGGGGGGTAGATCTCTCTCCTCTGCAGGTACCTTCCTCTGGAATGGCCTCCCTGCCCCTCTCAAGCTTGACCCGGACCACCTTAAGTTCCGGAAGCAGCTTAAGACTTTCCATTCCTTCTCTGCTTTCTCTCTCCCTCTTCCCTTGCTGACCTACCTTTTTTCTGCTGCGCCGACTGGTTGCTTGGCTACCCTCAGATTCTTGCTGGGAACCAGGCTCCTCCATGATCAGTCTCCCCTACACTGCCCCAGGGCCTACCGCGCACTTAGGGGCTGTAACTGTAACCCTACAGTCCCCTGCCTCCTTGCACTTTTCCAGAGCCGTGCTGCCCTGGCTGCACTCTCTCAGAGCAATTGCTGCCCTGACTGCACTTCCCCGTCTCCCTTCCCCCTGCACTTTGCGTTGTTGCACTTGCACAATGTGAATGACACAAGGCCGAGCAAGATCATTTGTCTTATCCTCCCTCTGTCTTCTCTCCCTTGTCCTGCCTAGAACCACTTGTGTACAGGTGCGTTATAAATGACATATCATATCATATTATATGCTATTCACAAAAGAGGTTACAGTGAAGAACTCTTACTTACACTTCACAGCCCTCAAGAGGACTGTGCTCTTTTTAATGCAAGTTACACTGAGCTACTCTAACATACCCTTGACATAGCCTGGTCAGGGCTTTGTCGTTTACACTGACTAACTCTGATCTAAATCTGACTTACCCTTGGAGAGTGAGATGCTATTCACAAAAGTGGTTACTCAGAATAACTCTGATTTACACCTAACGTACCCCTGGAGAGGGTTATAGTATTTACAAAAGAAGTTATACTGAGCAACTCTGTCTTACTCCTAGAAAAGTATATGCTATTCGCTGAGGGTTACAATGAGAAATTCTGATTTACTATTGCCATACTCCTGGAGAGGGCTATATTATTCACAAAAGTAGTTCCCATGAGTTACTCTGACTTATATGTGACTTACTGGGATGTGTCAATGGTAAGGACGAGTTACCCATGCATGGTCTGTGTGAATTGACCCCTATATTGAGAGTTCTTTTATCAACAACAAAAGTGTATTCAACGTGTCTCATAAAACTTTACAAAATCCATATTTAATAACAGACATCATTTTTAGAATTAATTAAAGGGAAACATTTTAAACAAGATTCATGCATTAATTTCAACATTCCTTAAAATATTACAACAAGGAGAGCTAAATTGGCAACCTTGGCAACAATAAGAGGAAAAATGTCTTTATCCTAGTTATTAACACAAAACTTCTTTCTCAAAAGCCAGACCCTATAACTCTATCAGGCTGTAGCAGATATCACTTTGAGAGACGAAGAATACGTTAATACGGCAATTTTAAGGCCCACTTTTAAGTATAGGAGTCTCAGCCTCTTTGTTTTTTCCCAAATTAAGAAAAAGTGTGGCACAGTTTCTCTTGTGCTGCTGCTCATGGACCCATTTCAGATGCTTTGGGGCACCACACCTGGGTCCACACAGCAACTGGACAGATGCCCAATCTCAAGCGCACTTATAAAGATCTTTCAAATGGATGGAGAGTCTCATCCAAGTATTGCTTAAAGCCAAGCTCGCCAAAATAAGTGGTGTAAAAGCGGCCAAGCTTGCACTTTATGGCATCTGTGAAAAGCAGTTCCATGGCGCACCGTTTAGCGGAAATCTTTGCTTTATTGAAGGTTGGGCGACTGCTCGCCCTTGGGTCACTCCAGAGCTTGCTGGCACCTAGGCAATATAACAACTTCCTGATGTGGGCAAACCATTTAAGGCGTTTACTCCACGTAAAGACGTAAGGTGACAACGTTTCCCTGCACTTTTCCAGGCCTGGTTGAAGCCAAACCCTTATCCAGAAGAAGACAGGATTGAACATAGCCAAACTGCCTACAGGAATTATATCATACTCCAAGTGAGTCAGGTTCTTTTCACTCTTCATTAAGGGCCGTTGCCGGCCCCCCTGATGCCCCCCTGGTTTCAATCTCTCCTCCAGGGAGTTATAAAACCATGTGTCTGAAAGGCCCCTGTGTAGGAGGAAAACGCGCAGTTGTTACACTTTATCTCCAGGACGCCTTTAACATGTTCACTGAGATCAATACCTTTAGTTAAAATATCAATATGTTTGCCAAGCCAGCAATCACATCAATATTCAAGATGATGTGAAGCATGTCCATCAAATAAATGCTCAGCTCCTGCAGGCAGACCATGTAATGCTCCTAATGCCTGCCTGTGGCAAAATAACATGCAGGCCTGTGGCAGAATCACACTATCTATGTGTAGTGGTACTATACCCCTAGTGCATGCCTGTGGCAGAATCACACTATCTTTGTGTAGTGGTACTATACCACTAGTGCATGCCTGTGGCAGAATAACACTATCTTTGTGTAGTGGTACTATACCACTAGTGCATGCCTGTGGCAGAATAACACTATCTATGTGTAGTGGTACTATACCCCTAATGCATGTCTGTGGCAGAATCACACTATCTATGTGTAGTGGTACTATACCACTAGTGCAGGCCTGTGGCAGAATCACACTATCTATGTGTAGCGGTACTATACCCCTAGTGCAGGCCTGCGGCAGAATCACACTATCTATGTGTAGCGGTACTATACCCCTAGTGCAGGCCTGCGGCAGAATCACACTATCTATGTGTAGCGGTACTATACCCTTAATGCATGCCAGCGGCAGAATCACACTATCTATGTGTAGCGGTACTATACCACTAGTGCATGCCTGCGGCAGAATCACACTATCTATGTGTAGCGGTACTATACCCCTAGTGCATGCCTGCGGCAGAATCACACTATCTATGTGTAGTGGTACTATACCACAAGTGCATGCCTGCGGCAGAATCACACTATCTATGTGTAGTGGTACTATACTACTAATGCATGCCTGCGGCAGAACCACACTATCTATGTGTAGTGGTACTAAACTACTAATGCATGCCTGCGGCAGAATCACACTAACTATTTGTAGTGGTACTATACTACTAATGCATTCCTGTGGCAGAATCACACTATCTATGTGTAATGGTACTATACTCCTAATGCCTGTGGCAGAATCACACTATTTATGTGTAGTGGTACTATCCTACTAATGCATGCCTGTGGCAGAATCACACTATCTATGTGTAGTGGTACTATACCCCTAATGCATGCCTGTGGCAGAATCACACTATCTATGTGTAGTGGTACTATACCATTAGTGCAGGCCTGTGGCAGAATCACACTATCTATGTGTAGTGGTACTATCCCCTTAGTGCAGGCCTGTGGCAGAATCACACTATCTATGTGTAGTGGTACTATACCACTAGTGCAGGCCTGTGGCAGAATCACACTATCTATGTGTAGTGGTACTATACCACTAGTGCATGCCTGTGGCAGAATCACACTATCTATGTGTAGTGGTACTATACCACTAGTGCATGCCTGTGGCAGAATCACACTATCTATGTGTAGTGGCACTATACCACTAGTGCATGCCTGTGGCAGAATCACACTATCTATGTGTAGTGGCACTATACCACTAGTGCATGCCTGTGGCAGAATCACACTATCTATGTGTAGTGGCACTATACCACTAGTGCATGCCTGTGGCAGAATCACACTATCTATGTGTAGTGGTACTATACCACTAATGCATGCCTGTGGCAGAATCACACTATCTATGTTTAGTGGTACTATACCACTAATGCATCCCTGTGGCAGAATCACACTATCTATGTGTAGTGGTACTATACCACTAATGCTTGCCCGTGGCAGAATCACACAATCTATGTGTAGTGGTACTATACCACTAATGCAGGCCCGTGGCAGAATCACACAATCTATGTGTAGTGGTACTATACCACTAATGCAGGCCCGTGGCAGAATCACACAATCTATGTGTAGTGGTACTATACCACTAATGCAGGCCCGTGGCAGAATCACACAATCTATGTGTAGTGGTACTATACCACTAATGCAGGCCCGTGGCAGAATCACACAATCTATGTGTAGTGGTACTATACCACTAGTGCATGCCCGTGGCAGAATCACAGTATCTATGTGTAGTGGTACTATACCATTAGTGCATGCCCGTGGCAGAATCACACTATCTATGTGTAGTGGTACTATACTACTAGTGCATGCCCGTGGCAGAATCACACTATCTATGTGTAATGGTACTATACTCCTAATGCCTGTGGCAGAATCACACTATCTATGTGTAGTGGTACTATACTACTAATGCATGCCTGTGGCAGAATCACACTATCTTTGTGTAGTGGTACTATACTACTAATGCATGCCTATGGCAGAATCACACTAACTATTTGTAGTGGTACTATACTACTAATGCCTATGGCAGAATCACACTATCTATGTGTAGTGGTACTATACCCCTAGTGCATGCCTGTGGCAGAATCACACTATCTATGTGTAGTGGTACTATACTACTAATGCTTGCCTGTGGCAGAATCACACTATCTATGTGTAATGGTACTATACTCCTAATGCCTGTGGCAGAATCACACTATCTATGTGTAGTGGTAATATACTACTAATGCATGCCTGTGGCAGAATCGCACTATCTATGTGTAGCAGGACTATACTACTAATGAATGCCTGTGGCAGAATCACACTATCCATGTGTAGTGGTACTATACTACTAATGGCTATGGCAGAATCACACTATATATGTGTAGTGGTACTATACTACTAATGCATGCCTGTGGCAGAATCACACTATATATGTGTAGTGGTACTATACTACTAATGCATGCCTGTGGCAGAATCACACTATCTATGTGTAGTGGTACTATACTACTAATGCAGGCCTGTGGCAGAATCACACAATCTATGTGTAGTGGTACTATACTACTAATGCAGACCTGTGGCAGAATCACACTATCTATGTGTAGTGGTACCAAACTACTAGTGCATGCCTGTGGCAGAATCACACTATCTATGTGTAGTGGTACTATACTACTAGTGCATGCCTGTGGCAGAATCACACTATCTATGTGTAGTGGTACTATACTACTAATGCATGTCAATGGCAGAATCACACTATCTATGTGTAGTGGTAATATACTACTAATGCTTGCCTGTGGCAGAATCACACTATCTATGTGTAATGGTACTATACTCCTAATGCCTGTGGCAGAATCACACTATCTATGTGTAGTGGTAATATACTACTAGTGCATGCCTGTGGCAGAATCGCTCTATCCATGTGTAGTGGTACTATACTACTAATGCCTATGGCAGAATCACACTATATATGTGTAGTGGTACTATACCACTAATGCAGGCCCGTGGCAGAATCACACAATCTATGTGTAGTGGTACTATACCACTAATGCAGGCCTGTGGCAGAATCACACAATCTATGTGTAGTGGTACTATACCACTAATGCAGGCCCGTGGCAGAATCACACTATCTATGTGTAGTGGTACTATACTACTAGTGCATGCCTGTGGCAGAATCACACTATCTATGTGTAATGGTACTATACTCCTAATGCCTGTGGCAGAATCACACTATCTATGTGTAGTGGTACTATACTACTAATGCATGCCTGTGGCAGAATCCCACTATCTTTGTGTAGTGGTACTATACTACTAATGCATGCCTATGGCAGAATCACACTAACTGTTTGTAGTGGTACTATACTACTAATGCTTGCCTGTGGCAGAATCACACTATCTATGTGTAATGGTACTATACTCCTAATGCCTGTGGCAGAATCACACTATCTATGTGTAGTGGTACTATACTACTAATGCATGCCTGTGGCAGAATCCCACTATCTTTGTGTAGTGGTACTATACTACTAATGCATGCCTATGGCAGAATCACACTAACTGTTTGTAGTGGTACTATACTACTAATGCTTGCCTGTGGCAGAATCACACTATCTATGTGTAATGGTACTATACTCCTAATGCCTGTGGCAGAATCCCACTATCTTTGTGTAGTGGTACTATACTACTAATGCATGCCTATGGCAGAATCACACTAACTGTTTGTAGTGGTACTATACTACTAATGCTTGCCTGTGGCAGAATCACACTATCTATGTGTAATGGTACTATACTCCTAATGCCTGTGGCAGAATCACACAATCTATGTGTAGTGGTACTATACCACTAATGCTTGCCTGTGGCAGAATCACACTATCCATGTGTAGTGGTACTATACTACTAATGCCTATGGCAGAATCACACTATAGATCTGTAGTGGTACTATACTACTAATGCATGCCTGTGGCAGAATCACACTATCTATGTGTAATGGTACTATACTCCTAATGCCTGTGGCAGAATCACACTATCTATGTGTAGTGGTAATATACTACTAATGCATGCCTGTGGCAGAATCACACTATCTATGTGTAATGGTACTATACTCCTAATGCCTGTGGCAGAATCACACTATCTATGTGTAGTGGTACTATACTACTAATGCTTGCCTGTGGCAGAATCACACTATCTATGTGTAATGGTACTATACTCCTAATGCCTGTGGCAGAATCACACTATCTATGTGTAGTGGTAATATACTACTAATGCATGCCTGTGGCAGAATCACACTATCTATGTGTAATGGTACTATACTCCTAATGCCTGTGGCAGAATCCCACTATCTTTGTGTAGTGGTACTATACTCCTAATGCCTGTGGCAGAATCACACTATCTATGTGTAGTGGTAATATACTACTAATGCATGCCTATGGCAGAATCACACTAACTGTTTGTAGTGGTACTATACTACTAATGCTTGCCTGTGGCAGAATCACACTATCCATGTGTAGTGGTACTATACTACTAATGCCTATGGCAGAATCACACTATAGATCTGTAGTGGTACTATACTACTAATGCATGCCTGTGGCAGAATCACACTATCTATGTGTAGTGGTACTATACTACTAATGCATATGGCAGAATCACACTATCTATTTGTAGTGGTACTATACTACTAATGCATGCCTGTGGCAGAATCACACTAACTATGTGTAGTGGTACTATACTTCTAATGCTTGCCTGTGGCAGAATCACACTATCTATGTGTAATGGTACTATACTCCTAATGCCTGTGGCAGAATCACACTATCTATGTGTAGTGGTAATATACTACTAATGCTTGCCTGTGGCAGAATCACACTATCTATATGTAGTGGTACTATACTACTAATGCATGCCTATGGCAGAATCACACTATCTTTGTGTAGTGGTACTATGCTACTAATGCATGCCTGTGGCAGAATCACACTATCCATGTGTAGTGGTACTATACTACTAATGCCTATGGCAGAATCACACTATATATGTGTAGTGGTACTATACTACTAATGCATGCCTGTGGCAGAATCACACGATCTATGTGTAGTGGTACTATACTACTAATGCAGGCCTGTGGCAGAATCACACAATCTATGTGTAGTGGTACTATACTACTAATTCAGGCCTGTGGCAGAATCACACTATCTATGTGTAGTGGTACTATACTACTAGTGCATGCCTGTGGCAGAATCACACTATCTATGTGTAGTGGTACTATACTACTAGTGCATGCCTGTGGCAGAATCACACTATCTATGTGTAGTGGTACTATACTACTAATGCATGCCAATGGCAGAATCACACTATCTATGTGTAGTGGTAATATACTACTAATGCCTGTGGCAGAATCACACTATCTATGTGTAGCAGGACTATACTACTAATGCTTGCCTGTGGCAGAATCACACTATCCATGTGTAGTGGTAATATACTACTAATGCCTGTGGCAGAATCACACTATCTATGTGTAGCGGGACTATACTACTAATGCTTGCCTGTGGCAGAATCACACTATCTTTGTGTAGTGGTACTATGCTACTAATGCATGCCTGTGGCAGAATCACACTATCCATGTGTAGTGGTACTATACTACTAATGCCTATGGCAGAATCACACTATATATGTGTAGTGGTACTATACTACTAATGCATGCCTGTGGCAGAATCACACTATCTATGTGTAGTGGTACTATACTACTAATGCAGGCCTGTGGCAGAATCACACAATCTATGTGTAGTGGTACTATACTACTAATGCAGGCCTGTGGCAGAATCACACTATCTATGTGTAGTGGTACTATACTACTAGTGCATGCCTGTGGCAGAATCACACTATCTATGTGTAGTGGTACTATACTACTAGTGCATGCCTGTGGCAGAATCACACTATCTATGTGTAGTGGTACTATACTACTAATGCATGCCAATGGCAGAATCACACTATCTATGTGTAGTGGTACTATACTACTAATGCCTATGGCAGAATCGCACTATATATGTGTAGTGGTACTATACTACTAATGCATGCCTGTGGCAGAATTACACTATCTATGTGTAGTGGTACTATACTACTAATGCCTATGGCAGAATCACACTATCTATGTGTAGTGGTACTATACCCCTAGTGCATGCCTGTGGCAGAATCACACAATCTATGTGTAGTGGTACTATACTACTAATGCCTATGGCAGAATCACACTATCTATGTGTAGTGGTACTATACCACTAATGCAGGCCTGTGGCAGAATCACACTATCTATGTGTAGTGGTACTATACCACTAATGCAGGCCTGTGGCAGAATCACACTATCTATGTGTAGTGGTACTATACTACTAATTCCTATGGCAGAATCACACTTTCTATGTGTAGTGGTACTATACCACTAATGCTTGCCTGTGGCAGAATCACACTATCTATATGTAGTGGTACTATACTACTAATGCATGCCTATGGCAGAATCACACTATCTTTGTGTAGTGGTACTATGCTACTAATGCATGCCTGTGGCAGAATCACACTAACTATTTGTAGTGGTACTATACTACTAATGCTTGCCTGTGGCAGAATCACACTATCTATGTGTAATGGTACTATACTTCTAATGCCTGTGGCAGAATCACACTATCTATGTGTAGTGGTACTATACCCCTAATGCATGCCTGTGGCAGAATCTCACTATCCATGTGTAGTGGTACTATACTACTAATGCCTATGGCAGAATCACACTTTCTATGTGTAGTGGTACTATACCACTAATGCAGGCCTGTGGCAGAATCACACTATCTATGTGTAGTGGTACTATACTACTAATTCCTATGGCAGAATCATACTTTCTATGTGTAGTGGTACTATACCACTAATGCTTGCCTGTGGCAGAATCACACTATCTATGTGTAATGGTACTATACTTCTAATGCCTGTGGCAGAATCACACTATCTATGTGTAGTGGTACTATACCCCTAATGCATGCCTGTGGCAGAATCGCACTATCCATGTGTAGTGGTACTATACTACTAATGCCTATGGCAGAATCACACTTTCTATGTGTAGTGGTACTATACCACTAATGCAGGCCTGTGGCAGAATCACACTATCTATGTGTAGTGGTACTATACTACTAATTCCTATGGCAGAATCACACTTTCTATGTGTAGTGGTACTATACTACTAATGCATGCCTATGGCAGAATCACACTATCTTTGTGTAGTGGTACTATGCTACTAATGCATGCCTGTGGCAGAATCACACTAACTATTTGTAGTGGTACTATACTACTAATGCTTGCCTGTGGCAGAATCACACTATCTATGTGTAATGGTACTATACTTCTAATGCCTGTGGCAGAATCACACTATCTATGTGTAGTGGTAATATACTACTAATGCATACCTGTGGCAGAATCAGACTATCCATGTGTAGTGGTACTATTCTACTAATGCCTATGGCAGAATCACACTATAGATGTGTAGTGGTACTATACTACTAATGCATGCCTGTGGCAGAATCACACTATCTATGTGTAGTGGTACTATACTACTAATGCCTATGGCAGAATCACACTATCTATTTGTAGTGGTACTATACTACTAATGCATGCCTGTGGCAGAATCACACTAACTATTTGTAGTGGTACTATACTACTAATGCTTGCCTGTGGCAGAATCACACTATCTATGTTTAATGGTACTATACTCCTAATGCCTGTGGCAGAATCACACTATATATGTGTAGTGGTAATATACTACTAATGCATGCCTGTGGCAGAATCACACTATCTATGTGTAATGGTACTATACTCCTAATGCCTGTGGCAGAATCACACTATCTATGTGTAGTGGTAATATACTACTAATGCATGCCTGTGGCAGAATCACACTATCTATGTGTAATGGTACTATACTCCTAATGCCTGTGGCAGAATCACACTATCTATGTGTAGTGGTAATATACTACTAATGCATGCCTGTGGCAGAATCATACTATCTATGTGTAATGGTACTATACTCCTAATGCCTGTGGCAGAATCACACTATCTATGTGTAGTGGTAATATACTACTAATGCATGCCTGTGGCAGAATCACACTATCTATGTGTAATGGTACTATACTCCTAATGCCTGTGGCAGAATCACACTATCTATGCGTAGTGGTACTATACTATTAGTGCATGCCTGTGGCAGAATCACACTATCCATGTGTAGTGGTACTATACTACTAATGCATGCCTGTGGCAGAATCACACTATCTATGTGTAGTGGTACTATACCCCTAATGCATGCCTGTGGCAGAATCACACTATCTATGTGTAGTGGTACTATACCCCTAATGCAGGCCTGTGGCAGAATCACACTATCTATGTGTAGTGGTACTATACCATTAATGCAGGCCTGTGGCAGAATCACACTATCTATGTGTAGTGGTACTATACCCCTAGTGCAGGCCTGTGGCAGAATCACACTATCTATGTGTAGTGGTACTATACCACTAGTGCAGGCCTGTGGCAGAATCACACTATCTATGTGTAGTGGTACTATACCACTAGTGCATGCCTGTGGCAGAATCACACTATCTATGTGTAGTGGTACTATACCACTAGTGCATGCCTGTGGCAGAATCACACTATCTATGTGTAGTGGTACTATACCACTAGTGCATGCCTGTGGCAGAATCACACTATCTATGTGTAGTGGTATTATACCACTAGTGCATGCCTGTGGCAGAATCACACTATCTATGTGTAGTGGTACTATACCACTAATGCATGCCTGTGGCAGAATCACACTATCTATGTTTAGTGGTACTATACTACTAATGCTTGCCCGTGGCAGAATCACACAATCTATGTTTAGTGGTACTA
This sequence comes from Ambystoma mexicanum, assembly GCF_040938575.1. Classification (NCBI taxonomy): domain Eukaryota; kingdom Metazoa; phylum Chordata; class Amphibia; order Caudata; family Ambystomatidae; genus Ambystoma; species Ambystoma mexicanum. The sequence continues at coordinate 1,625,979,023 of NC_090929.1, forward strand.
TACCACTAATGCAGGCCCGTGGCAGAATCACACAATCTATGTGTAATGGTACTATACTCCTAATGCCTGTGGCAGAATCACACTATCTATGTGTAGTGGTACTATACTACTAATGCATGCCTGTGGCAGAATCACACTATCTTTGTGTAGTGGTACTATACTACTAATGCATGCCTATGGCAGAATCACACTAACTATTTGTAGTGGTACTATACTACTAATGCCTATGGCAGAATCACACTATCTATGTGTAGTGGTACTATACCCCTAGTGCATGCCTGTGGCAGAATCACACTATCTATGTGTAATGGTACTATACTCCTAATGCCTGTGGCAGAATCACACTATCTATGTGTAGTGGTAATGTACTACTAATGCATGCCTGTGGCAGAAACGCACTATCTATGTGTAGCAGGACTATACTACTAATGCATGCCTGTGGCAGAATCACACTATCCATGTGTAGTGGTACTATACTACTAATGCCTATGGCAGAATCACACTATATATGTGTAGTGGTACTATACTACTAATGCATGCCTGTGGCAGAATCACACTATATATGTGTAGTGGTACTATACTACTAATGCATGCCTGTGGCAGAATCACACTATCTATGTGTAGTGGTACTATACTACTAATGCAGGCCTGTGGCAGAATCACACAATCTATGTGTAGTGGTACTATACTACTAATGCAGACCTGTGGCAGAATCACACTATCTATGTGCAGTGGTACCAAACTACTAGTGCATGCCTGTGGCAGAATCACACTATCTATGTGTAGTGGTACTATACTACTAGTGCATGCCTGTGGCAGAATCACACTATCTATGTGTAGTGGTACTATACTACTAATGCATGCCAATGGCAGAATCACACTATCTATGTGTAGTGGTAATATACTACTAATGCTTGCCTGTGGCAGAATCACACTATCTATGTGTAATGGTACTATACTCCTAATGCCTGTGGCAGAATCACACTATCTATGTGTAGTGGTAATATACTACTAGTGCATGCCTGTGGCAGAATCGCTCTATCCATGTGTAGTGGCACTATACTACTAATGCCTATGGCAGAATCACACTATATATGTGTAGTGGTACTATACCACTAATGCAGGCCCGTGGCAGAATCACACAATCTATATGTAGTGGTACTATACCACTAATGCAGGCCTGTGGCAGAATCACACAATCTATGTGTAGTGGTACTATACCACTAATGCAGGCCCGTGGCAGAATCACACTATCTATGTGTAGTGGTACTATACTACTAGTGCATGCCTGTGGCAGAATCACATTATCTATGTGTAGTGGTACTATACTATTAGTGCATGCCTGTGGCAGAATCACACTATCTATGTGTAGTGGTACTATACTACTAATGCATGCCTGTGGCAGAATCACACTATCTATGTGTAATGGTACTATACTCCTAATGCCTGTGGCAGAATCACACTAACTGTTTGTAGTGGTACTATACTACTAATGCTTGCCTGTGGCAGAATCACACTATCTATGTGTAATGGTACTATACTCCTAATGCCTGTGGCAGAATCACACTATCTATGTGTAGTGGTAATATACTACTAATGCATGCCTGTGGCAGAATCGTTCTATCTATGTGTAGCAGGACTATACTACTAATGCTTGCCTGTGGCAGAATCACACTATCCATGTGTAGTGGTACTATACTACTAATGCCTATGGCAGAATCACACTATAGATCTGTAGTGGTACTATATAACTAATGCATGCCTGTGGCAGAATCACACTATCTATGTGTAATGGTACTATACTACTAATGCATGCCTGTGGCAGAATCACACTATCTATGTGTAGTGGTACTATACTACTAATGCTTGCCTGTGGCAGAATCACACTATCTATGTGTAATGGTACTATAATCCTAATGCCTGTGGCAGAATCACACTATCTATGTGTAGTGGTAATATACTACTAATGCATGCCTGTGGCAGAATCACACTATCTATGTGTAATGGTACTATACTCCTAATGCCTGTGGCAGAATCACACTATCTATGCGTAGTGGTACTATACTATTAGTGCATGCCTGTGGCAGAATCACACTATCCATGTGTAGTGGTACTATACTACTAATGCATGCCTGTGGCAGAATCACACTATCTATGTGTAGTGAGTGGTACTATACCCCTAATGCATGCCTGTGGCAGAATCACACTATCTATGTGTAGTGGTACTATACCATTAATGCAGGCCTGTGGCAGAATCACACTATCTATGTGTAGTGGTACTATACCCCTAGTGCAGGCCTGTGGCAGAATCACACTATCTATGTGTAGTGGTACTATACCACTAGTGCAGGCCTGTGGCAGAATCACACTATCTATGTGTAGTGGTACTATACCACTAGTGCATGCCTGTGGCAGAATCACACTATCTATGTGTAGTGGTACTATACCACTAGTGCAGGCCTGTGGCAGAATCACACTATCTATGTGTAGCGGTACTATACCCCTAGTGCAGGCCTGCGGCAGAATCACACTATCTATGTCTAGCGGTACTATACCCCTAGTGCAGGCCTGCGGCAGAATCACACTATCTATGTGTAGCGGTACTATACCCTTAATGCATGCCAGCGGCAGAATCACACTATCTATGTGTAGCGGTACTATACCACTAGTGCATGCCTGCGGCAGAATCACACTATCTATGTGTAGCGGTACTATACCCCTAGTGCATGCCTGCGGCAGAATCACACTATCTATGTGTAGTGGTACTATACCACAAGTGCATGCCTGCGGCAGAATCACACTATCTATGTGTAGTGGTACTATACTACTAATGCATGCCTGCGGCAGAACCACACTATCTATGTGTAGTGGTACTAAACTACTAATGCATGCCTGCGGCAGAATCACACTAACTATTTGTAGTGGTACTATACTACTAATGCATTCCTGTGGCAGAATCACACTATCTATGTGTAATGGTACTATACTCCTAATGCCTGTGGCAGAATCACACTATTTATGTGTAGTGGTACTATCCTACTAATGCATGCCTGTGGCAGAATCACACTATCTATGTGTAGTGGTACTATACCCCTAATGCATGCCTGTGGCAGAATCACACTATCTATGTGTAGTGGTACTATACCCCTAATGCATGCCTGTGGCAGAATCACACTATCTATGTGTAGTGGTACTATACCATTAGTGCAGGCCTGTGGCAGAATCACACTATCTATGTGTAGTGGTACTATCCCCTTAGTGCAGGCCTGTGGCAGAATCACACTATCTATGTGTAGTGGTACTATACCACTAGTGCAGGCCTGTGGCAGAATCACACTATCTATGTGTAGTGGTACTATACCACTAGTGCATGCCTGTGGCAGAATCACACTATCTATGTGTAGTGGTACTATACCACTAGTGCATGCCTGTGGCAGAATCACACTATCTATGTGTAGTGGCACTATACCACTAGTGCATGCCTGTGGCAGAATCACACTATCTATGTGTAGTGGCACTATACCACTAGTGCATGCCTGTGGCAGAATCACACTATCTATGTGTAGTGGTACTATACCACTAGTGCATGCCTGTGGCAGAATCACACTATCTATGTGTAGTGGTACTATACCACTAATGCATGCCTGTGGCAGAATCACACTATCTATGTTTAGTGGTACTATACCACTAATGCATCCCTGTGGCAGAATCACACTATCTATGTGTAGTGGTACTATACCACTAATGCTTGCCCGTGGCAGAATCACACAATCTATGTGTAGTGGTACTATACCACTAATGCAGGCCCGTGGCAGAATCACACAATCTATGTGTAGTGGTACTATACCACTAATGCAGGCCCGTGGCAGAATCACACAATCTATGTGTAGTGGTACTATACCACTAATGCAGGCCCGTGGCAGAATCACACAATCTATGTGTAGTGGTACTATACCACTAATGCAGGCCCGTGGCAGAATCACACAATCTATGTGTAGTGGTACTATACCACTAGTGCATGCCCGTGGCAGAATCACAGTATCTATGTGTAGTGGTACTATACCATTAGTGCATGCCCGTGGCAGAATCACACTATCTATGTGTAGTGGTACTATACTACTAGTGCATGCCCGTGGCAGAATCACACTATCTATGTGTAATGGTACTATACTCCTAATGCCTGTGGCAGAATCACACTATCTATGTGTAGTGGTACTATACTACTAATGCATGCCTGTGGCAGAATCACACTATCTTTGTGTAGTGGTACTATACTACTAATGCATGCCTATGGCAGAATCACACTAACTATTTGTAGTGGTACTATACTACTAATGCCTATGGCAGAATCACACTATCTATGTGTAGTGGTACTATACCCCTAGTGCATGCCTGTGGCAGAATCACACTATCTATGTGTAGTGGTACTATACTACTAATGCTTGCCTGTGGCAGAATCACACTATCTATGTGTAATGGTACTATACTCCTAATGCCTGTGGCAGAATCACACTATCTATGTGTAGTGGTAATATACTACTAATGCATGCCTGTGGCAGAATCGCACTATCTATGTGTAGCAGGACTATACTACTAATGAATGCCTGTGGCAGAATCACACTATCCATGTGTAGTGGTACTATACTACTAATGGCTATGGCAGAATCACACTATATATGTGTAGTGGTACTATACTACTAATGCATGCCTGTGGCAGAATCACACTATATATGTGTAGTGGTACTATACTACTAATGCATGCCTGTGGCAGAATCACACTATCTATGTGTAGTGGTACTATACTACTAATGCAGGCCTGTGGCAGAATCACACAATCTATGTGTAGTGGTACTATACTACTAATGCAGACCTGTGGCAGAATCACACTATCTATGTGTAGTGGTACCAAACTACTAGTGCATGCCTGTGGCAGAATCACACTATCTATGTGTAGTGGTACTATACTACTAGTGCATGCCTGTGGCAGAATCACACTATCTATGTGTAGTGGTACTATACTACTAATGCATGTCAATGGCAGAATCACACTATCTATGTGTAGTGGTAATATACTACTAATGCTTGCCTGTGGCAGAATCACACTATCTATGTGTAATGGTACTATACTCCTAATGCCTGTGGCAGAATCACACTATCTATGTGTAGTGGTAATATACTACTAGTGCATGCCTGTGGCAGAATCGCTCTATCCATGTGTAGTGGTACTATACTACTAATGCCTATGGCAGAATCACACTATATATGTGTAGTGGTACTATACCACTAATGCAGGCCCGTGGCAGAATCACACAATCTATGTGTAGTGGTACTATACCACTAATGCAGGCCTGTGGCAGAATCACACAATCTATGTGTAGTGGTACTATACCACTAATGCAGGCCCGTGGCAGAATCACACTATCTATGTGTAGTGGTACTATACTACTAGTGCATGCCTGTGGCAGAATCACACTATCTATGTGTAATGGTACTATACTCCTAATGCCTGTGGCAGAATCACACTATCTATGTGTAGTGGTACTATACTACTAATGCATGCCTGTGGCAGAATCCCACTATCTTTGTGTAGTGGTACTATACTACTAATGCATGCCTATGGGAGAATCACACTAACTGTTTGTAGTGGTACTATACTACTAATGCTTGCCTGTGGCAGAATCACACTATCTATGTGTAATGGTACTATACTCCTAATGCCTGTGGCAGAATCACACTATCTATGTGTAGTGGTACTATACTACTAATGCATGCCTGTGGCAGAATCCCACTATCTTTGTGTAGTGGTACTATACTACTAATGCATGCCTATGGCAGAATCACACTAACTGTTTGTAGTGGTACTATACTACTAATGCTTGCCTGTGGCAGAATCACACTATCTATGTGTAATGGTACTATACTCCTAATGCCTGTGGCAGAATCCCACTATCTTTGTGTAGTGGTACTATACTACTAATGCATGCCTATGGCAGAATCACACTAACTGTTTGTAGTGGTACTATACTACTAATGCTTGCCTGTGGCAGAATCACACTATCTATGTGTAATGGTACTATACTCCTAATGCCTGTGGCAGAATCACACAATCTATGTGTAGTGGTACTATACCACTAATGCTTGCCTGTGGCAGAATCACACTATCCATGTGTAGTGGTACTATACTACTAATGCCTATGGCAGAATCACACTATAGATCTGTAGTGGTACTATACTACTAATGCATGCCTGTGGCAGAATCACACTATCTATGTGTAATGGTACTATACTCCTAATGCCTGTGGCAGAATCACACTATCTATGTGTAGTGGTAATATACTACTAATGCATGCCTGTGGCAGAATCACACTATCTATGTGTAATGGTACTATACTCCTAATGCCTGTGGCAGAATCACACTATCTATGTGTAGTGGTACTATACTACTAATGCTTGCCTGTGGCAGAATCACACTATCTATGTGTAATGGTACTATACTCCTAATGCCTGTGGCAGAATCACACTATCTATGTGTAGTGGTAATATACTACTAATGCATGCCTGTGGCAGAATCACACTATCTATGTGTAATGGTACTATACTCCTAATGCCTGTGGCAGAATCCCACTATCTTTGTGTAGTGGTACTATACTCCTAATGCCTGTGGCAGAATCACACTATCTATGTGTAGTGGTAATATACTACTAATGCATGCCTATGGCAGAATCACACTAACTGTTTGTAGTGGTACTATACTACTAATGCTTGCCTGTGGCAGAATCACACTATCCATGTGTAGTGGTACTATACTACTAATGCCTATGGCAGAATCACACTATAGATCTGTAGTGGTACTATACTACTAATGCATGCCTGTGGCAGAATCACACTATCTATGTGTAGTGGTACTATACTACTAATGCATATGGCAGAATCACACTATCTATTTGTAGTGGTACTATACTACTAATGCATGCCTGTGGCAGAATCACACTAACTATGTGTAGTGGTACTATACTTCTAATGCTTGCCTGTGGCAGAATCACACTATCTATGTGTAATGGTACTATACTCCTAATGCCTGTGGCAGAATCACACTATCTATGTGTAGTGGTAATATACTACTAATGCTTGCCTGTGGCAGAATCACACTATCTATATGTAGTGGTACTATACTACTAATGCATGCCTATGGCAGAATCACACTATCTTTGTGTAGTGGTACTATGCTACTAATGCATGCCTGTGGCAGAATCACACTATCCATGTGTAGTGGTACTATACTACTAATGCCTATGGCAGAATCACACTATATATGTGTAGTGGTACTATACTACTAATGCATGCCTGTGGCAGAATCACACTATCTATGTGTAGTGGTACTATACTACTAATGCAGGCCTGTGGCAGAATCACACAATCTATGTGTAGTGGTACTATACTACTAATTCAGGCCTGTGGCAGAATCACACTATCTATGTGTAGTGGTACTATACTACTAGTGCATGCCTGTGGCAGAATCACACTATCTATGTGTAGTGGTACTATACTACTAGTGCATGCCTGTGGCAGAATCACACTATCTATGTGTAGTGGTACTATACTACTAATGCATGCCAATGGCAGAATCACACTATCTATGTGTAGTGGTAATATACTACTAATGCCTGTGGCAGAATCACACTATCTATGTGTAGCAGGACTATACTACTAATGCTTGCCTGTGGCAGAATCACACTATCCATGTGTAGTGGTAATATACTACTAATGCCTGTGGCAGAATCACACTATCTATGTGTAGCGGGACTATACTACTAATGCTTGCCTGTGGCAGAATCACACTATCTTTGTGTAGTGGTACTATGCTACTAATGCATGCCTGTGGCAGAATCACACTATCCATGTGTAGTGGTACTATACTACTAATGCCTATGGCAGAATCACACTATATATGTGTAGTGGTACTATACTACTAATGCATGCCTGTGGCAGAATCACACTATCTATGTGTAGTGGTACTATACTACTAATGCAGGCCTGTGGCAGAATCACACAATCTATGTGTAGTGGTACTATACTACTAATGCAGGCCTGTGGCAGAATCACACTATCTATGTGTAGTGGTACTATACTACTAGTGCATGCCTGTGGCAGAATCACACTATCTATGTGTAGTGGTACTATACTACTAATGCATGCCAATGGCAGAATTACACTATCTATGTGTAGTGGTACTATACTACTAATGCCTATGGCAGAATCACACTATCTATGTGTAGTGGTACTATACCCCTAGTGCATGCCTGTGGCAGAATCACACAATCTATGTGTAGTGGTACTATACTACTAATGCCTATGGCAGAATCACACTATCTATGTGTAGTGGTACTATACCACTAATGCAGGCCTGTGGCAGAATCACACTATCTATGTGTAGTGGTACTATACCACTAATGCAGGCCTGTGGCAGAATCACACTATCTATGTGTAGTGGTACTATACTACTAATTCCTATGGCAGAATCACACTTTCTATGTGTAGTGGTACTATACCACTAATGCTTGCCTGTGGCAGAATCACACTATCTATATGTAGTGGTACTATACTACTAATGCATGCCTATGGCAGAATCACACTATCTTTGTGTAGTGGTACTATGCTACTAATGCATGCCTGTGGCAGAATCACACTAACTATTTGTAGTGGTACTATACTACTAATGCTTGCCTGTGGCAGAATCACACTATCTATGTGTAATGGTACTATACTTCTAATGCCTGTGGCAGAATCACACTATCTATGTGTAGTGGTACTATACCCCTAATGCATGCCTGTGGCAGAATCTCACTATCCATGTGTAGTGGTACTATACTACTAATGCCTATGGCAGAATCACACTTTCTATGTGTAGTGGTACTATACCACTAATGCAGGCCTGTGGCAGAATCACACTATCTATGTGTAGTGGTACTATACTACTAATTCCTATGGCAGAATCATACTTTCTATGTGTAGTGGTACTATACCACTAATGCTTGCCTGTGGCAGAATCACACTATCTATGTGTAATGGTACTATACTTCTAATGCCTGTGGCAGAATCACACTATCTATGTGTAGTGGTACTATACCCCTAATGCATGCCTGTGGCAGAATCGCACTATCCATGTGTAGTGGTACTATACTACTAATGCCTATGGCAGAATCACACTTTCTATGTGTAGTGGTACTATACCACTAATGCAGGCCTGTGGCAGAATCACACTATCTATGTGTAGTGGTACTATACTACTAATTCCTATGGCAGAATCACACTTTCTATGTGTAGTGGTACTATACTACTAATGCATGCCTATGGCAGAATCACACTATCTTTGTGTAGTGGTACTATGCTACTAATGCATGCCTGTGGCAGAATCACACTAACTATTTGTAGTGGTACTATACTACTAATGCTTGCCTGTGGCAGAATCACACTATCTATGTGTAATGGTACTATACTTCTAATGCCTGTGGCAGAATCACACTATCTATGTGTAGTGGTAATATACTACTAATGCATACCTGTGGCAGAATCAGACTATCCATGTGTAGTGGTACTATTCTACTAATGCCTATGGCAGAATCACACTATAGATGTGTAGTGGTACTATACTACTAATGCATGCCTGTGGCAGAATCACACTATCTATGTGTAGTGGTACTATACTACTAATGCCTATGGCAGAATCACACTATCTATTTGTAGTGGTACTATACTACTAATGCATGCCTGTGGCAGAATCACACTAACTATTTGTAGTGGTACTATACTACTAATGCTTGCCTGTGGCAGAATCACACTATCTATGTTTAATGGTACTATACTCCTAATGCCTGTGGCAGAATCACACTATATATGTGTAGTGGTAATATACTACTAATGCATGCCTGTGGCAGAATCACACTATCTATGTGTAATGGTACTATACTCCTAATGCCTGTGGCAGAATCACACTATCTATGTGTAGTGGTAATATACTACTAATGCATGCCTGTGGCAGAATCACACTATCTATGTGTAATGGTACTATACTCCTAATGCCTGTGGCAGAATCACACTATCTATGTGTAGTGGTAATATACTACTAATGCATGCCTGTGGCAGAATCATACTATCTATGTGTAATGGTACTATACTCCTAATGCCTGTGGCAGAATCACACTATCTATGTGTAGTGGTAATATACTACTAATGCATGCCTGTGGCAGAATCACACTATCTATGTGTAATGGTACTATACTCCTAATGCCTGTGGCAGAATCACACTATCTATGCGTAGTGGTACTATACTATTAGTGCATGCCTGTGGCAGAATCACACTATCCATGTGTAGTGGTACTATACTACTAATGCATGCCTGTGGCAGAATCACACTATCTATGTGTAGTGGTACTATACCCCTAATGCATGCCTGTGGCAGAATCACACTATCTATGTGTAGTGGTACTATACCCCTAATGCAGGCCTGTGGCAGAATCACACTATCTATGTGTAGTGGTACTATACCATTAATGCAGGCCTGTGGCAGAATCACACTATCTATGTGTAGTGGTACTATACCCCTAGTGCAGGCCTGTGGCAGAATCACACTATCTATGTGTAGTGGTACTATACCACTAGTGCAGGCCTGTGGCAGAATCACACTATCTATGTGTAGTGGTACTATACCACTAGTGCATGCCTGTGGCAGAATCACACTATCTATGTGTAGTGGTACTATACCACTAGTGCATGCCTGTGGCAGAATCACACTATCTATGTGTAGTGGTACTATACCACTAGTGCATGCCTGTGGCAGAATCACACTATCTATGTGTAGTGGTATTATACCACTAGTGCATGCCTGTGGCAGAATCACACTATCTATGTGTAGTGGTACTATACCACTAATGCATGCCTGTGGCAGAATCACACTATCTATGTTTAGTGGTACTATACCACTAATGCATGCCTGTGGCAGAATCACACTATCTATGTGTAGTGGTACTATACTACTAATGCTTGCCCGTGGCAGAATCACACAATCTATGTTTAGTGGTACTATACCACTAATGCAGGCCCGTGGCAGAATCACACAATCTATGTGTAATGGTACTATACTCCTAATGCCTGTGGCAGAATCACACTATCTATGTGTAGTGGTACTATACTACTAATGCATGCCTGTGGCAGAATCACACTATCTTTGTGTAGTGGTACTATACTACTAATGCATGCCTATGGCAGAATCACACTAACTATTTGTAGTGGTACTATACTACTAATGCCTATGGCAGAATCACACTATCTATGTGTAGTGGTACTATACCCCTAGTGCATGCCTGTGGCAGAATCACACTATCTATGTGTAATGGTACTATACTCCTAATGCCTGTGGCAGAATCACACTATCTATGTGTAGTGGTAATGTACTACTAATGCATGCCTGTGGCAGAAACGCACTATCTATGTGTAGCAGGACTATACTACTAATGCATGCCTGTGGCAGAATCACACTATCCATGTGTAGTGGTACTATACTACTAATGCCTATGGCAGAATCACACTATATATGTGTAGTGGTACTATACTACTAATGCATGCCTGTGGCAGAATCACACTATATATGTGTAGTGGTACTATACTACTAATGCATGCCTGTGGCAGAATCACACTATCTATGTGTAGTGGTACTATACTACTAATGCAGGCCTGTGGCAGAATCACACAATCTATGTGTAGTGGTACTATACTACTAATGCAGACCTGTGGCAGAATCACACTATCTATGTGCAGTGGTACCAAACTACTAGTGCATGCCTGTGGCAGAATCACACTATCTATGTGTAGTGGTACTATACTACTAGTGCATGCCTGTGGCAGAATCACACTATCTATGTGTAGTGGTACTATACTACTAATGCATGCCAATGGCAGAATCACACTATCTATGTGTAGTGGTAATATACTACTAATGCTTGCCTGTGGCAGAATCACACTATCTATGTGTAATGGTACTATACTCCTAATGCCTGTGGCAGAATCACACTATCTATGTGTAGTGGTAATATACTACTAGTGCATGCCTGTGGCAGAATCGCTCTATCCATGTGTAGTGGCACTATACTACTAATGCCTATGGCAGAATCACACTATATATGTGTAGTGGTACTATACCACTAATGCAGGCCCGTGGCAGAATCACACAATCTATATGTAGTGGTACTATACCACTAATGCAGGCCTGTGGCAGAATCACACAATCTATGTGTAGTGGTACTATACCACTAATGCAGGCCCGTGGCAGAATCACACTATCTTTGTGTAGTGGTACTATACTACTAGTGCATGCCTGTGGCAGAATCACATTATCTATGTGTAGTGGTACTATACTATTAGTGCATGCCTGTGGCAGAATCACACTATCTATGTGTAGTGGTACTATACTACTAATGCATGCCTGTGGCAGAATCACACTATCTATGTGTAATGGTACTATACTCCTAATGCCTGTGGCAGAATCACACTAACTGTTTGTAGTGGTACTATACTACTAATGCTTGCCTGTGGCAGAATCACACTATCTATGTGTAATGGTACTATACTCCTAATGCCTGTGGCAGAATCACACTATCTATGTGTAGTGGTAATATACTACTAATGCATGCCTGTGGCAGAATCGTTCTATCTATGTGTAGCAGGACTATACTACTAATGCTTGCCTGTGGCAGAATCACACTATCCATGTGTAGTGGTACTATACTACTAATGCCTATGGCAGAATCACACTATAGATCTGTAGTGGTACTATATAACTAATGCATGCCTGTGGCAGAATCACACTATCTATGTGTAATGGTACTATACTACTAATGCATGCCTGTGGCAGAATCACACTATCTATGTGTAGTGGTACTATACTACTAATGCTTGCCTGTGGCAGAATCACACTATCTATGTGTAATGGTACTATAATCCTAATGCCTGTGGCAGAATCACACTATCTATGTGTAGTGGTAATATACTACTAATGCATGCCTGTGGCAGAATCACACTATCTATGTGTAATGGTACTATACTCCTAATGCCTGTGGCAGAATCACACTATCTATGCGTAGTGGTACTATACTATTAGTGCATGCCTGTGGCAGAATCACACTATCCATGTGTAGTGGTACTATACTACTAATGCATGCCTGTGGCAGAATCACACTATCTATGTGTAGTGAGTGGTACTATACCCCTAATGCATGCCTGTGGCAGAATCACACTATCTATGTGTAGTGGTACTATACCATTAATGCAGGCCTGTGGCAGAATCACACTATCTATGTGTAGTGGTACTATACCCCTAGTGCAGGCCTGTGGCAGAATCACACTATCTATGTGTAGTGGTACTATACCACTAGTGCAGGCCTGTGGCAGAATCACACTATCTATGTGTAGTGGTACTATACCACTAGTGCATGCCTGTGGCAGAATCACACTATCTATGTGTAGTGGTACTATACCACTAGTGCATGCCTGTGGCAGAATCACACTATCTATGTGTAGTGGTACTATACCACTAGTGCATGCCTGTGGCAGAATCACACTATCTATGTGTAGTGGTACTATACCACTAGTGCATGCCTGTGGCAGAATCACACTATCTATGTGTAGTGGTACTATACCACTAATGCATGCCTGTGGCAGAATCACACTATCTATGTTTAGTGGTACTATACCACTAATGCATGCCTGTGGCAGAATCACACTATCTATGTGTAGTGGTACTATACCACTAATGCTTGCCCGTGGCAGAATCACACAATCTATGTGTAGTGGTACTATACCACTAATGCAGGCCCGTGGCAGAATCACACAATCTATGTGTAGTGGTACTATACCACTAATGCAGGCCCGTGGCAGAATCACACAATCTATGTGTAGTGGTACTATACCACTAATGCAGGCCCGTGGCAGAATCACACAATCTATGTGTAGTGGTACTATACCACTAGTGCAGGCCCGTGGCAGAATCACACTATCTATTTGTAGTGGTACTATACCACTAGTGCATGCCCGTGGCAGAATCACAGTATCTATGTGTAGTGGTACTATACCACTAGTGCATGCCCGTGGCAGAATCACACTATCTATGTGTAGTGGTACTATACCACTAGTGCATGCCTGTGGCAGAATCACACTATCTATGTGTAGTGGTACTATACCACTAATGCATGCCTGTGGCAGAATCACACTATCTTTGTGTAGTGGTACTATACTACTAATGCCTATGGCAGAATCACACTATCTATGTGTAGTGGTACTATACCCCTAGTGCATGCCTGTGGCAGAATCACACTATCTATGTGTAGTGGTACTATACTACTAATGCTTGCCTGTGGCAGAATCACACTATCTATGTGTAATGGTACTATACTCCTAATGCCTGTGGCAGAATCACACTATCTATGTGTAGTGGTAATATACTACTAATGCATGCCTGTGGCAGAATAGCACTATCTATGTGTAGCAGGACTATACTACTAATGCATGCCTGTGGCAGAATCACACTATCCATGTGTAGTGGTACTATACTACTAATGCCTATGGCAGAATCACACTATATATGTGTAGTGGTACTATACTACTAATGCATGCCTGTGGCAGAATCACACTATATATGTGTAGTGGTACTATACTACTAATGCATGCCTGTGGCAGAATCACACAATCTATGTGTAGTGGTACTATACTACTAATGCAGGCCTGTGGCAGAATCACACAATCTATGTGTAGTGGTACTATACTACTAATGCAGACCTGTGGCAGAATCACACTATCTATGTGCAGTGGTACCAAACTACTAGTGCATGCCTGTGGCAGAATCACACTATCGATGTGTAGTGGTACTATACTACTAGTGCATGCCTGTGGCAGAATCACACTATCTATGTGTAGTGGTACTATACTACTAATGCATGCCAATGGCAGAATCACACTATCTATGTGTAGTGGTAATATACTACTAATGCTTGCCTGTGGCAGAATCACACTATCTATGTGTAATGGTACTATACTCCTAATGCCTGTGGCAGAATCACACTATCTATGTGTAGTGGTAATATACTACTAGTGCATGCCTGTGGCAGAATCGCTCTATCCATGTGTAGTGGTACTATACTACTAATGCCTATGGCAGAATCACACTATATATGTGTAGTGGTACTATACCACTAATGCAGGCCCGTGGCAGAATCACACAATCTATGTGTAGTGGTACTATACCACTAATGCAGGCCTGTGGCAGAATCACACAATCTATGTGTAGTGGTACTATACCACTAATGCAGGCCCGTGGCAGAATCACACTATCTATGTGTAGTGGTACTATACTACTAGTGCATGCCTGTGGCAGAATCACACTATCTATGTGTAGTGGTACTATACTATTAGTGCATGCCTGTGGCAGAATCACACTATCTATGTGTAGTGGTACTATACTACTAATGCATGCCTGTGGCAGAATCACACTATCTATGTGTAATGTTACTATACTCCTAATGCCTGTGGCAGAATCACACTATCTATGTGTAGTGGTAATATACTACTAATGCTTGCCTCTGGCAGAATCACACTATCCATGTGTAGTGGTACTATACTACTAATGCCTATGGCAGAATCACACTATAGATCTGTAGTGGTACTATACTACTAATGCATGCCTGTGGCAGAATCACACTATCTATGTGTAATGGTACTATACTCCTAATGCCTGTGGCAGAATCACACTATCTATGTGTAGTGGTAATATACTACTAATGCATGCCTGTGGCAGAATCACACTATCTATGTGTAGTGGTACTATACTACTAATGCTTGCCTGTGGCAGAATCACACTATCTATGTGTAATGGTACTATACTCCTAATGCCTGTGGCAGAATCACACTATCTATGTGTAGTGGTAATATACTACTAATGCATGCCTGTGGCAGAATCACACTATCTATGTGTAATGGTACTATACTCCTAATGCCTGTGGCAGAATCCCACTATCTTTGTGTAGTGGTACTATACTACTAATGCATGCCTATGGCAGAATCACACTAACTGTTTGTAGTGGTACTATACTACTAATGCTTGCCTGTGGCAGAATCACACTATCCATGTGTAGTGGTACTATACTACTAGTGCATGCCTGTGGCAGAATCACATTATCTATGTGTAGTGGTACTATACTATTAGTGCATGCCTGTGGCAGAATCACACTATCTATGTGTAGTGGTACTATACTACTAATGCATGCCTGTGGCAGAATCACACTATCTATGTGTAGTGGTACTATTCTACTAGTGCATGCCTGTGGCAGAATCACACTATCTATGTGTAATGGTACTATACTCCTAATGCCTGTGGCAGAATCACACTAACTGTTTGTAGTGGTACTATACTACTAATGCATGCCTGTGGCAGAATCGTTCTATCTATGTGTAGCAGGACTATACTACTAATGCTTGCCTGTGGCAGAATCACACTATCCATGTGTAGTGGTACTATACTACTAATGCCTATGGCAGAATCACACTATAGATCTGTTTTGGTACTATACTACTAATGCATGCCTGTGGCAGAATCACACTATCTATGTGTAATGGTACTATACTCCTAATGCCTGTGGCAGAATCACACTATCTATGTGTAGTGGTAATATACTACTAATGCATGCCTGTGGCAGAATCACACTATCTATGTGTAGTGGTACTATACTACTAATGCTTGTCTGTGGCAGAATCACACTATCTATGTGTAATGGTACTATACTCCTAATGCCTGTGGCAGAATCACACTATCTATGTGTAGTGGTAATATACTACTAATGCATGCCTGTGGCAGAATCACACTATCTATGTGTAATGGTACTATACTCCTAATGCCTGTGGCAGAATCACACTATCTATGTGTAGTGGTACTATACTACTAATGCATGCCTATGGCAGAATCACACTAACTGTTTGTAGTGGTACTATACTACTAATGCTTGCCTGTGGCAGAATCACACTATCCATGTGTAGTGGTACTATACTACTAATGCCTATGGCAGAATCACACTATAGATCTGTAGTGGTACTATACTACTAATGCATGCCTGTGGCAGAATCACACTATCTATGTGTAGTGGTACTATACTACTAATGCCTATGGCAGAATCACACTATCTATTTGTAGTGGTACTATACTACTAATGCATGCCTGTGGCAGAATCACACTAACTATGTGTAGTGGTACTATACTTCTAATGCTTGCCTGTGGCAGAATCACACTATCTATGTGTAATGGTACTATACTCCTAATGCCTGTGGCAGAATCACACTATCTATGTGTAGTGGTAATATACTACTAACGCTTGCCTGTGGCAGAATCACACTATCTATATGTAGTGGTACTATACTACTAATGCATGCCTATGGCAGAATCACACTATCTTTGTGTAGTGGTACTATGCTACTAATGCATGCCTGTGGCAGAATCACACTATCCATGTGTAGTGGTACTATACTACAAATGCCTATGGCAGAATCACACTATATATGTGTAGTGGTACTATACTACTAATGCATGCCTGTGGCAGAATCACACTATCTATGTGTAGTGGTACTATACTACTAATGCAGGCCTGTGGCAGAATCACACAATCTATGTGTAGTGGTACTATACTACTAATGCAGGCCTGTGGCAGAATCACACTATCTATGTGTAGTGGTACTATACTACTAGTGCATGCCTGCGGCAGAATCACACTATCTATGTGTAGTGGTACTATACTACTAATGCATGCCAATGGCAGAATCACACTATCTATGTGTAGTGGTAATATACTACTAATGCCTGTGGCAGAATCACACTATCTATGTGTAGCAGGACTATACTACTCATGCTTGCCTGTGGCAGAATCACACTATCCATGTGTAGTGGTAATATACTACTAATGTCTGTGGCAGAATCACACTATCTATGTGTAGCGGGACTATACTACTAATGCTTGCCTGTGGCAGAATCACACTATCTTTGTGTAGTGGTACTATGCTACTAATGCATGCCTGTGGCAGAACCACACTATCCATGTGTAGTGGTACTATACTACTAATGCCTATGGCAGAATCACACTATATATGTGTAGTGGTACTATACTACTAATGCATGCCTGTGGCAGAATCACACTATCTATGTGTAGTGGTACTATACTACTAATGCAGGCCTGTGGCAGAATCACACAATCTATGTGTAGTGGTACTATACTACTAATGCAGGCCTGTGGCAGAATCACACTATCTATGTGTAGTGGTACTATACTACTAGTGCATGCCTGTGGCAGAATCACACTATCTATGTGTAGTGGTACTATACTACTAGTGCATGCCTGTGGCAGAATCACACTATCTATGTGTAGTGGTACTATACTACTAATGCATGCCAATGGCAGAATCACACTATCTATGTGTAGTGGTACTATACTACTAATGCCTATGGCAGAATCGCACTATATATGTGTAGTGGTACTATACTACTAATGCATGCTTGTGGCAGAATCACACTATCTATGTGTAGTGGTACTATACTACTAATGCCTATGGCAGAATCACACTATCTATGTGTAGTGGTACTATACCCCTAGTGCATGCCTGTGGCAGAATCACACAATCTATGTGTAGTGGTACTATACTACTAATGCCTATGGCAGAATCACACTATCTATGTGTAGTGGTACTATACCACTAATGCAGGCCTGTGGCAGAATCACACTATCTATGTGTAGTGGCACTATACCACTAATGCAGGCCTCTGGCAGAATCACACCATCTATGTGTAGTGGCACTATACTACTAATGCCTATGGCAGAATCACACTTTCTATGTGTAGTGGTACTATACCACTAATGCAGGCCTGTGGCAGAATCACACTATCTATGTGTAGTGGTACTATACTACTAATTCCTATGGCAGAATCACACTTTCTATTTGTAGTGGTACTATACCACTAATGCTTGTCTGTGGCAGAATCACACTATCTATATGTAGTGGTACTATACTACTAATGCATGCCTATGGCAGAATCACACTATCTTTGTGTAGTGGTACTATGCTACTAATGCATGCCTGTGGCAGAATCACACTAACTATTTGTAGTGGTACTATACTACTAATGCTTGCCTGTGGCAGAATCACACTATCTATGTGTAATGGTACTATACTTCTAATGCCTGTGGCAAAATCACACTATCTATGTGTAGTGGTACTATACTACTAATGCTTGCCTGTGGCAGAATCACACTATCTATGTGTAATGGTACTATACTCCTAATGCCTGTGGCAGAATCACACTATCTATGTGTAGTGGTAATATACTACTAATGCTTGCCTCTGGCAGAATCACACTATCCATGTGTAGTGGTACTATACTACTAATGCCTATGGCAGAATCACACTATAGATCTGTAGTGGTACTATACTACTAATGCATGCCTGTGGCAGAATCACACTAGCTATGTGTAGTGGTACTATACTACTAATGCCTATGGCAGAATCACACTATAGATGTGTAGTGGTACTATACTACTAATGCATGCCTGTGGCAGAATCACACTATCTATGTGTAGTGGTACTATACTACTAATGCCTATGGCAGAATCACACTATCTATTTGTAGTGGTACTATACTACTAATGCATGCCTGTGGCAGAATCACACTAACTATTTGTAGTGGTACTATACTACTAATGCTTGCCTGTGGCAGAATCACACTATCTATGTGTAATGGTACTATACTCCTAATGCCTGTGGCAGAATCACACTATCTATGTGCAGTGGTAATATACTACTAATGCCTGTGGCAGAATCACACTATCTATGTGTAGTGGTAATATACTACTAATGCATGCCTGTGGCAGAATCACACTATCTATGTGTAATGGTACTATACTCCTAATGCCTGTGGCAGAATCACACTATCTATGTGTAGTGGTAATATACTACTAATGCATGCCTGTGGCAGAATCACACTATCTATGTGTAATGGTACTATACTCCTAATGCCTGTGGCAGAATCACACTATCTATGTGTAGTGGTAATATACTACTAATGCATGCCTGTGGCAGAATCACACTATCTATGTGTAATGGTACTATACTACTAGTGCATGCCTGCGGCAGAATCACACTATCTATGTGTAGTGGTAATATACTACTAATGCATGCCTGTGGCAGAATCACACTATCTATGTGTAGTGGTACTATACTATTAGTGCATGCCTGTGGCAGAATCACACTATCCATGTGTAGTGGTACTATACTACTAATGCAGGCCTGTGGCAGAATCACACTATCCATGTGTAGTGGTACTATACTACTAATGCAGGCCTGTGGCAGAATCACACAATCTATGTGTAGAGGTATTATACTACTAATGCATGCCTGTGGCAGAATCACACTATCTATGTGTAGTGGTAATATACTACTAATGCATACCTGTGGCAGAATCAGACTATCCATGTGTAGTGGTACTATACTACTAATGCCTATGGCAGAATCACACTATAGATGTGTAGTGGTACTATACTACTAATGCATGCCTGTGGCAGAATCACACTATCTATGTGTAGTGGTACTATACTACTAATGCCTATGGCAGAATCACACTATCTATTTGTAGTGGTACTATACTACTAATGCATGCCTGTAGCAGAATCACACTAACTATTTGTAGTAGTACTATACTACTAATGCTTGCCTGTGGCAGAATCACACTATCTATGTGTAATGGTACTATACTCCTAATGCCTGTGGCAGAATCACACTATCTATGTGTAGTGGTAATATACTACTAATGCCTGTGGCAGAATCACACTATCTATGTGTAGTGGTAATATACTACTAATGCATGCCTGTGGCAGAATCACACTATCTATGTGTAATGGTACTATACTCCTAATGCCTGTGGCAGAATCACACTATCTATGTGTAGTGGCAATATACTACTAATGCATGCCTGTGGCAGAATCACACTATCTATGTGTAATAGTACTATACTCCTAATGCCTGTGGCAGAATCACACTATCTATGTGTAGTGGTAATATACTACTAATGCATGCCTGTGGCAGAATCACACTATCTATGTGTAGTGGTACTATACTACTAATGCCTATGGCAGAATCACACTATAGATGTGTAGTGGTACTATACTACTAATGCATGCCTGTGGCAGAATCACACTATCTATGTGTAGTGGTACTATACTACTAATGCCTATGGCAGAATCACACTATCTATTTGTAGTGGTACTATACTACTAATGCATGCCTGTGGCAGAATCACACTAACTATTTGTAGTGGTACTATACTACTAATGCTTGCCTGTGGCAGAATCACACTATCTATGTGTAATGGTACTATACTCCTAATGCCTGTGGCAGAATCGCACTATCTATGTGTAGTGGTAATATACTACTAATGCCTGTGGCAGAATCACACTATCTATGTGTAGTGGTAATATACTACTAATGCATGCCTGTGGCAGAATCACACTATCTATGTGTAATGGTACTATACTCCTAATGCCTGTGGCAGAATCACACTATCTATGTGTAGTGGTAATATACTACTAATGCATGCCTGTGGCAGAATCACACTATCTATGTGTAATGGTACTATACTCCTAATGCCTGTGGCAGAATCACACTATCTATGTGTAGTGGTAATATACTACTAATGCATGCCTGTGGCAGAATCACACTATCTCTATGTGTAATGGTACTATACTACTAGTGCATGCCTGCGGCAGAATCACACTATCTATGTGTAGTGGTAATATACTACTAATGCATGCCTGTGGCAGAATCACACTATCTATGTGTAGTGGTACTATACTATTAGTGCATGCCTGTGGCAGAATCACACTATCTATGTGTAATGGTACTATACTACTAATGCCTATGGCAGAATCACACTATATATGTGTAGTGGTACTATACTACTAATGCATGCCTGTGGCAGAATCACACTATCTATGTGTAGCAGGACTACACTACTAATGCTTGCCTGTGGCAGAATCACACTATCCATGTGTAGTGGTACTATACTACTAATGCCTATGGCAGAATCACACTATATATGTGTAGTGGTACTATACTACTAATGCATGCCTATGGCAGAATCACACTATCTATGTGTAATGGTACTATACTCCTAATGCCTGTGGCAGAATCACACTATCTATGTGTAGTGGTAATATACTACTAATGCATGCCTGTAGCAGAATCACACTAACTATTTGTAGTAGTACTATACTACTAATGCTTGCCTGTGGCAGAATCACACTATCTATGTGTAATGGTACTATACTCCTAATGCCTGTGGCAGAATCACACTATCTATGTGTAGTGGTAATATACTACTAATGCATGCCTGTGGCAGAATCACACTATCTATGTGTAATGGTACTATACTACTAGTGCATGCCTGCGGCAGAATCACACTATCTATGTGTAGTGGTAATATACTACTAATGCATGCCTGTGGCAGAATCACACTATCTATGTGTAGTGGTACTATACTATTAGTGCATGCCTGTGGCAGAATCACACTATCCATGTGTAGTGGTACTATACTACTAATGCAGGCCTGTGGCAGAATCACACTATCCATGTGTAGTGGTACTATACTACTAATGCAGGCCTGTGGCAGAATCACACAATCTATGTGTAGAGGTATTATACTACTAATGCATGCCTGTGGCAGAATCACACTATCTATGTGTAGTGGTAATATACTACTAATGCATACCTGTGGCAGAATCAGACTATCCATGTGTAGTGGTACTATACTACTAATGCCTATGGCAGAATCACACTATAGATGTGTAGTGGTACTATACTACTAATGCATGCCTGTGGCAGAATCACACTATCTATGTGTAGTGGTACTATACTACTAATGCCTATGGCAGAATCACACTATCTATTTGTAGTGGTACTATACTACTAATGCATGCCTGTAGCAGAATCACACTAACTATTTGTAGTAGTACTATACTACTAATGCTTGCCTGTGGCAGAATCACACTATCTATGTGTAATGGTACTATACTCCTAATGCCTGTGGCAGAATCACACTATCTATGTGTAGTGGTAATATACTACTAATGCCTGTGGCAGAATCACACTATCTATGTGTAGTGGTAATATACTACTAATGCATGCCTGTGGCAGAATCACACTATCTATGTGTAATGGTACTATACTCCTAATGCCTGTGGCAGAATCACACTATCTATGTGTAATAGTACTATACTCCTAATGCCTGTGGCAGAATCACACTATCTATGTGTAGTGGTAATATACTACTAATGCATGCCTGTGGCAGAATCACACTATCTATGTGTAGTGGTACTATACTACTAATGCCTATGGCAGAATCACACTATAGATGTGTAGTGGTACTATGCTACTAATGCATGCCTGTGGCAGAATCACACTATCTATGTGTAGTGGTACTATACTACTAATGCCTATGGCAGAATCACACTATCTATTTGTAGTGGTACTATACTACTAATGCATGCCTGTGGCAGAATCACACTAACTATTTGTAGTGGTACTATACTACTAATGCTTGCCTGTGGCAGAATCACACTATCTATGTGTAATGGTACTATACTCCTAATGCCTGTGGCAGAATCGCACTATCTATGTGTAGTGGTAATATACTACTAATGCCTGTGGCAGAATCACACTATCTATGTGTAGTGGTAATATACTACTAATGCATGCCTGTGGCAGAATCACACTATCTATGTGTAATGGTACTATACTCCTAATGCCTGTGGCAGAATCACACTATCTATGTGTAGTGGTAATATACTACTAATGCATGCCTGTGGCAGAATCACACTATCTATGTGTAATGGTACTATACTCCTAATGCCTGTGGCAGAATCACACTATCTATGTGTAGTGGTAATATACTACTAATGCATGCCTGTGGCAGAATCACACTATCTATGTGTAATGGTACTATACTACTAGTGCATGCCTGCGGCAGAATCACACTATCTATGTGTAGTGGTAATATACTACTAATGCATGCCTGTGGCAGAATCACACTATCTATGTGTAGTGGTACTATACTATTAGTGCATGCCTGTGGCAGAATCACACTATCTATGTGTAATGGTACTATACTACTAATGCCTATGGCAGAATCACACTATATATGTGTAGTGGTACTATACTACTAATGCATGCCTGTGGCAGAATCACACTATCTATGTGTAGCAGGACTACACTACTAATGCTTGCCTGTGGCAGAATCACACTATCCATGTGTAGTGGTACTATACTACTAATGCCTATGGCAGAATCACACTATATATGTGTAGTGGTACTATACTACTACTGCATGCCTATGGCAGAATCACACTATCTATGTGTAATGGTACTATACTCCTAATGCCTGTGGCAGAATCACACTATCTATGTGTAGTGGTAATATACTACTAATGCATGCCTGTAGCAGAATCACACTAACTATTTGTAGTAGTACTATACTACTAATGCTTGCCTGTGGCAGAATCACACTATCTATGTGTAATGTTACTATACCTCTAATGCCTGTGGCAGAATCACACTATCTATGTGTAGTGGTAATATACTACTAATGCCTGTGGCAGAATCACACTATCTATGTGTAGTGGTAATATACTACTAATGCATGCCTGTGGCAGAATCACACTATCTATGTGTAATGGTACTATACTCCTAATGCCTGTGGCAGAATCACACTATCTATGTGTAGTGGCAATATACTACTAATGCATGCCTGTGGCAGAATCACACTATCTATGTGTAATAGTACTATACTCCTAATGCCTGTGGCAGAATCACACTATCTATGTGTAGTGGTAATATACTACTAATGCATGCCTGTGGCAGAATCACACTATCTATGTGTAGTGGTACTATACTACTAATGCCTATGGCAGAATCACACTATAGATGTGTAGTGGTACTATACTACTAATGCATGCCTGTGGCAGAATCACACTATCTATGTGTAGTGGTACTATACTACTAATGCCTATGGCAGAATCACACTATCTATTTGTAGTGGTACTATACTACTAATGCATGCCTGTGGCAGAATCACACTAACTATTTGTAGTGGTACTATACTACTAATGCTTGCCTGTGGCAGAATCACACTATCTATGTGTAATGGTACTATACTCCTAATGCCTGTGGCAGAATCGCACTATCTATGTGTAGTGGTAATATACTACTAATGCCTGTGGCAGAATCACACTATCTATGTGTAGTGGTAATATACTACTAATGCATGCCTGTGGCAGAATCACACTATCTATGTGTAATGGTACTATACTCCTAATGCCTGTGGCAGAATCACACTATCTATGTGTAGTGGTAATATACTACTAATGCATGCCTGTGGCAGAATCACACTATCTATGTGTAATGGTACTATACTCCTAATGCCTGTGGCAGAATCACACTATCTATGTGTAGTGGTAATATACTACTAATGCATGCCTGTGGCAGAATCACACTATCTATGTGTAATGGTACTATACTACTAGTGCATGCCTGCGGCAGAATCACACTATCTATGTGTAGTGGTAATATACTACTAATGCATGCCTGTGGCAGAATCACACTATCTATGTGTAGTGGTACTATACTATTAGTGCATGCCTGTGGCAGAATCACACTATCTATGTGTAATGGTACTATACTACTAATGCCTATGGCAGAATCACACTATATATGTGTAGTGGTACTATACTACTAATGCATGCCTGTGGCAGAATCACACTATCTATGTGTAGCAGGACTACACTACTAATGCTTGCCTGTGGCAGAATCACACTATCCATGTGTAGTGGTACTATACTACTAATGCCTATGGCAGAATCACACTATATATGTGTAGTGGTACTATACTACTAATGCATGCCTATGGCAGAATCACACTATCTATGTGTAATGGTACTATACTCCTAATGCCTGTGGCAGAATCACACTATCTATGTGTAGTGGTAATATACTACTAATGCATGCCTGTGGCAGAATCACACTATCTATGTGTAATGGCACTATACTACTAGTGCATGCCTGCGGCAGAATCACACTATCTATGTGTAGTGGTAATATACTACTAATGCATGCCTGTGGCAGAATCACACTATCTATGTGTAGTGGTACTATACTATTAGTGCATGCCTGTGGCAGAATCACACTATCCATGTGTAGTGGTACTATACTACTAATGCAGGCCTGTGGCAGAATCACACAATCTATGTGTAGTGGTATTATACTACTAATGCAGGCCTGTGGCAGAATCACACTATCTATGTGTAGTGGTACTATACTACTAGTGCATGCCTGTGGCAGAATCACACTATCTATGTGTAGTGGTACTATACTACTAATGCATGCCTATGGCAGAATCACACTATCTATGTGTAGTGGTAATATACTACTAATGCATGCCTATGGCAGAATCACACTATCTATGTGTAGTGGTAATATACTACTAATGCCTATGGCAGAATCACACTATCTATGTGTAGTGGTAATATACTACTAATGCATGCCTATGGCAGAATCACACTATCTATGTGTAATGGTACTATACTACTAATGCCTATGGCAGAATCACACTATATATGTGTAGTGGTACTATACTACTAATGCATGCCTGTGGCAGAATCACACTATCTATGTGTAGCAGGACTATACTACTAATGCTTGCCTGTGGCAGAATCACACTATCCATGTGTAGTGGTACTATACTACTAATGCCTATGGCAGAATCACACTATATATGTGTAGTGGTACTATACTACTAATGCATGCCTGTGGCAGAATCACACAATCTATGTGTAGTGGTACTATACTACTAATGCCTATGGCAGAATCACACTATCTATGTGTAGTGGTACTATACCACTAATGCATGCCTGTGGCAGAATCACACTATCTATGTGTAGTGGTACTATACTACTAATGCCTATGGCAGAATCACACTATCTATGTGTAGTGGTACTATACCCCTAGTGCATGCCTCTGGCAGAATCACACAATCTATGTGTAATGGTACTATACTCCTAATGCCTGTGGCAGAATCACACTATCTATGTGTAGTGGTAATATACTACTAGTGCATGCCTGTGGCAGAATCGCTCTATCCATGTGTAGTGGTACTATACTACTAATGCCTATGGCAGAATCACACTATATATGTGTAGTGGTACTATACCACTAATGCAGGCCCGTGGCAGAATCACACAATCTATGTGTAGTGGTACTATACCACTAATGCAGGCCTGTGGCAGAATCACACAATCTATGTGTAGTGGTACTATACCACTAATGCAGGCCCGTGGCAGAATCACACTATCTATGTGTAGTGGTACTATACTACTAGTGCATGCCTGTGGCAGAATCACACTATCTATGTGTAGTGGTACTATACTATTAGTGCATGCCTGTGGCAGAATCACACTATCTATGTGTAGTGGTACTATACTACTAATGCATGCCTGTGGCAGAATCACACTATCTATGTGTAATGGTACTATACTCCTAATGCCTGTGGCAGAATCACACTAACTGTTTGTAGTGGTACTATACTACTAATGCTTGCCTGTGGCAGAATCACACTATCTATGTGTAATGGTACTATACTCCTAATGCCTGTGGCAGAATCACACTATCTATGTGTAGTGGTAATATACTACTAATGCTTGCCTGTGGCAGAATCACACTATCCATGTGTAGTGGTACTATACTACTAATGCCTATGGCAGAATCACACTATAGATCTGTAGTGGTACTATACTACTAATGCATGCCTGTGGCAGAATCACACTATCTATGTGTAATGGTACTATACTCCTAATGCCTGTGGCAGAATCACACTATCTATGTGTAGTGGTAATATACTACTAATGCATGCCTGTGGCAGAATCACACTATCTATGTGTAGTGGTACTATACTACTAATGCTTGCCTGTGGCAGAATCACACTATCTATGTGTAATGGTACTATACTCCTAATGCCTGTGGCAGAATCACACTATCTATGTGTAGTGGTAATATACTACTAATGCATGCCTGTGGCAGAATCACACTATCTATGTGTAATGGTACTATACTCCTAATGCCTGTGGCAGAATCCCACTATCTTTGTGTAGTGGTACTATACTACTAATGCATGCCTATGGCAGAATCACACTAACTGTTTGTAGTGGTACTATACTACTAATGCTTGCCTGTGGCAGAATCACACTATCCATGTGTAGTGGTACTATACTACTAGTGCATGCCTGTGGCAGAATCACACTATCTATGTGTAGTGGTACTATACTATTAGTGCATGCCTGTGGCAGAATCACACTATGTATGTGTAGTGGTACTATACTACTAATGCATGCCTGTGGCAGAATCACACTATTTATGTGTAGTGGTACTATACTACTAGTGCATGCCTGTGGCAGAATCACACTATCTATGTGTAATGGTACTATACTCCTAATGCCTGTGGCAGAATCACACTAACTGTTTGTAGTGGTACTATACTACTAATGCTTGCCTGTGGCAGAATCACACTATCTATGTGTAATGATACTATACTCCTAATGCCTGTGGCAGAATCACACTATCTATGTGTAGTGGTAATATACTACTAATGCATGCCTGTGGCAGAATCGTTCTATCTATGTGTAGCAGGACTATACTACTAATGCTTGCCTGTGGCAGAATCACACTATCCATGTGTAGTGGTACTATATTACTAATGCCTGTGGCAGAATCACACTATAGATCTGTAGTGGTACTATACTACTAATGCATGCCTGTGGCAGAATCACACTATCTATGTGTAATGGTACTATACTCCTAATGCCTGTGGCAGAATCACACTATCTATGTGTAGTGGTAATATACTACTAATGCATGCCTGTGGCAGAATCACACTATCTATGTGTAGTGGTACTATACTACTAATGCTTGCCTGTGGCAGAATCACACTATCTATGTGTAATGGTACTATACTCCTAATGCCTGTGGCAGAAACACACTATCTATGTGTAGTGGTAATATACTACTAATGAATGCCTGTGGCAGAATCACACTATCCATGTGTAGTGGTACTATACTACTAATGGCTATGGCAGAATCACACTATATATGTGTAGTGGTACTATACTACTAATGCATGCCTGTGGCAGAATCACACTATATATGTGTAGTGGTACTATACTACTAATGCATGCCTGTGGCAGAATCACACTATCTATGTGTAGTGGTACTATACTACTAATGCAGGCCTGTGGCAGAATCACACAATCTATGTGTAGTGGTACTATACTACTAATGCAGACCTGTGGCAGAATCACACTATCTATGTGTAGTGGTACCAAACTACTAGTGCATGCCTGTGGCAGAATCACACTATCTATGTGTAGTGGTACTATACTACTAGTGCATGCCTGTGGCAGAATCACACTATCTATGTGTAGTGGTACTATACTACTAATGCATGTCAATGGCAGAATCACACTATCTATGTGTAGTGGTAATATACTACTAATGCTTGCCTGTGGCAGAATCACACTATCTATGTGTAATGGTACTATACTCCTAATGCCTGTGGCAGAATCACACTATCTATGTGTAGTGGTAATATACTACTAGTGCATGCCTGTGGCAGAATCGCTCTATCCATGTGTAGTGGTACTATACTACTAATGCCTATGGCAGAATCACACTATATATGTGTAGTGGTACTATACCACTAATGCAGGCCCGTGGCAGAATCACACAATCTATGTGTAGTGGTACTATACCACTAATGCAGGCCTGTGGCAGAATCACACAATCTATGTGTAGTGGTACTATACCACTAATGCAGGCCCGTGGCAGAATCACACTATCTATGTGTAGTGGTACTATACTACTAGTGCATGCCTGTGGCAGAATCACACTATCTATGTGTAATGGTACTATACTCCTAATGCCTGTGGCAGAATCACACTATCTATGTGTAGTGGTACTATACTACTAATGCATGCCTGTGGCAGAATCCCACTATCTTTGTGTAGTGGTACTATACTACTAATGCATGCCTATGGCAGAATCACACTAACTGTTTGTAGTGGTACTATACTACTAATGCTTGCCTGTGGCAGAATCACACTATCTATGTGTAATGGTACTATACTCCTAATGCCTGTGGCAGAATCACACTATCTATGTGTAGTGGTACTATACTACTAATGCATGCCTGTGGCAGAATCCCACTATCTTTGTGTAGTGGTACTATACTACTAATGCATGCCTATGGCAGAATCACACTAACTGTTTGTAGTGGTACTATACTACTAATGCTTGCCTGTGGCAGAATCACACTATCTATGTGTAATGGTACTATACTCCTAATGCCTGTGGCAGAATCCCACTATCTTTGTGTAGTGGTACTATACTACTAATGCATGCCTATGGCAGAATCACACTAACTGTTTGTAGTGGTACTATACTACTAATGCTTGCCTGTGGCAGAATCACACTATCTATGTGTAATGGTACTATACTCCTAATGCCTGTGGCAGAATCACACAATCTATGTGTAGTGGTACTATACCACTAATGCTTGCCTGTGGCAGAATCACACTATCCATGTGTAGTGGTACTATACTACTAATGCCTATGGCAGAATCACACTATAGATCTGTAGTGGTACTATACTACTAATGCATGCCTGTGGCAGAATCACACTATCTATGTGTAATGGTACTATACTCCTAATGCCTGTGGCAGAATCACACTATCTATGTGTAGTGGTAATATACTACTAATGCATGCCTGTGGCAGAATCACACTATCTATGTGTAATGGTACTATACTCCTAATGCCTGTGGCAGAATCACACTATCTACGTGTAGTGGTACTATACTACTAATGCTTGCCTGTGGCAGAATCACACTATCTATGTGTAATGGTACTATACTCCTAATGCCTGTGGCAGAATCACACTATCTATGTGTAGTGGTAATATACTACTAATGCATGCCTGTGGCAGAATCACACTATCTATGTGTAATGGTACTATACTCCTAATGCCTGTGGCAGAATCCCACTATCTTTGTGTAGTGGTACTATACTCCTAATGCCTGTGGCAGAATCACACTATCTATGTGTAGTGGTAATATACTACTAATGCATGCCTATGGCAGAATCACACTAACTGTTTGTAGTGGTACTATACTACTAATGCTTGCCTGTGGCAGAATCACACTATCCATGTGTAGTGGTACTATACTACTAATGCCTATGGCAGAATCACACTATAGATCTGTAGTGGTACTATACTACTAATGCATGCCTGTGGCAGAATCACACTATCTATGTGTAGTGGTACTATACTACTAATGCATATGGCAGAATCACACTATCTATTTGTAGTGGTACTATACTACTAATGCATGCCTGTGGCAGAATCAGACTAACTATGTGTAGTGGTACTATACTTCTAATGCTTGCCTGTGGCAGAATCACACTATCTATGTGTAATGGTACTATACTCCTAATGCCTGTGGCAGAATCACACTATCTATGTGTAGTGGTAATATACTACTAATGCTTGCCTGTGGCAGAATCACACTATCTATATGTAGTGGTACTATACTACTAATGCATACCTATGGCAGAATCACACTATCTTTGTGTAGTGGTACTATGCTACTAATGCATGCCTGTGGCAGAATCACACTATCCATGTGTAGTGGTACTATACTACTAATGCCTATGGCAGAATCACACTATATATGTGTAGTGGTACTATACTACTAATGCATGCCTGTGGCAGAATCACACTATCTATGTGTAGTGGTACTATACTACTAATGCAGGCCTGTGGCAGAATCACACAATCTATGTGTAGTGGTACTATACTACTAATGCAGGCCTGTGGCAGAATCACACTATCTATGTGTAGTGGTACTATACTACTAGTGCATGCCTGTGGCAGAATCACACTATCTATGTGTAGTGGTACTATACTACTAGTGCATGCCTGTGGCAGAATCACACTATCTATGTGTAGTGGTACTATACTACTAATGCATGCCAATGGCAGAATCACACTATCTATGTGTAGTGGTAATATACTACTAATGCCTGTGGCAGAATCACACTATCTATGTGTAGCAGGACTATACTACTAATGCTTGCCTGTGGCAGAATCACACTATCCATGTGTAGTGGTAATATACTACTAATGCCTGTGGCAGAATCACACTATCTATGTGTAGCGGGACTATACTACTAATGCTTGCCTGTGGCAGAATCACACTATCTTTGTGTAGTGGTACTATGCTACTAATGCATGCCTGTGGCAGAATCACACTATCCATGTGTAGTGGTACTATACTACTAATGCCTATGGCAGAATCACACTATATATGTGTAGTGGTACTATACTACTAATGCATGCCTGTGGCAGAATCACACTATCTATGTGTAGTGGTACTATACTACTAATGCAGGCCTGTGGCAGAATCACACAATCTATGTGTAGTGGTACTATACTACTAATGCAGGCCTGTGGCAGAATCACACTATCTATGTGTAGTGGTACTATACTACTAGTGCATGCCTGTGGCAGAATCACACTATCTATGTGTAGTGGTACTATACTACTAGTGCATGCCTGTGGCAGAATCACACTATCTATGTGTAGTGGTACTATACTACTAATGCATGCCAATGGCAGAATCACACTATCTATGTGTAGTGGTACTATACTACTAATGCCTATGGCAGAATCGCACTATATATGTGTAGTGGTACTATACTACTAATGCATGCCTGTGGCAGAATTACACTATCTATGTGTAGTGGTACTATACTACTAATGCCTATGGCAGAATCACACTATCTATGTGTAGTGGTACTATACCCCTAGTGCATGCCTGTGGCAGAATCACACAATCTATGTGTAGTGGTACTATACTACTAATGCCTATGGCAGAATCACACTATCTATGTGTAGTGGTACTATACCACTAATGCAGGCCTGTGGCAGAATCACACTATCTATGTGTAGTGGTACTATACCACTAATGCAGGCCTGTGGCAGAATCACACTATCTATGTGTAGTGGTACTATACTACTAATTCCTATGGCAGAATCACACTTTCTATGTGTAGTGGTACTATACCACTAATGCTTGCCTGTGGCAGAATCACACTATCTATATGTAGTGGTACTATACTACTAATGCATGCCTATGGCAGAATCACACTATCTTTGTGTAGTGGTACT
This sequence comes from Ambystoma mexicanum, assembly GCF_040938575.1. NCBI lineage: Eukaryota > Metazoa > Chordata > Amphibia > Caudata > Ambystomatidae > Ambystoma > Ambystoma mexicanum. The sequence goes on from NC_090929.1 coordinate 1,626,012,420, forward strand.
ATGCTACTAATGCATGCCTGTGGCAGAATCACACTAACTATTTGTAGTGGTACTATACTACTAATGCTTGCCTGTGGCAGAATCACACTATCTATGTGTAATGGTACTATACTTCTAATGCCTGTGGCAGAATCACACTATCTATGTGTAGTGGTACTATACCCCTAATGCATGCCTGTGCCAGAATCGCACTATCCATGTGTAGTGGTACTATACTACTAATGCCTATGGCAGAATCCCACTTTCTATGTGTAGTGGTACTATACCACTAATGCAGGCCTGTGGCAGAATCACACTATCTATGTGTAGTGGTACTATACTACTAATTCCTATGGCAGAATCACACTTTCTATGTGTAGTGGTACTATACTACTAATGCATGCCTATGGCAGAATCACACTATCTTTGTGTAGTGGTACTATGCTACTAATGCATGCCTGTGGCAGAATCACACTAACTATTTGTAGTGGTACTATACTACTAATGCTTGCCTGTGGCAGAATCACACTATCTATGTGTAATGGTACTATACTTCTAATGCCTGTGGCAGAATCACACTATCTATGTGTAGTGGTAATATACTACTAATGCATACCTGTGGCAGAATCAGACTATCCATGTGTAGTGGTACTATTCTACTAATGCCTATGGCAGAATCACACTATAGATGTGTAGTGGTACTATACTACTAATGCATGCCTGTGGCAGAATCACACTATCTATGTGTAGTGGTACTATACTACTAATGCCTATGGCAGAATCAGACTATCTATTTGTAGTGGTACTATACTACTAATGCATGCCTGTGGCAGAATCACACTAACTATTTGTAGTGGTACTATACTACTAATGCTTGCCTGTGGCAGAATCACACTATCTATGTTTAATGGTACTATACTCCTAATGCCTGTGGCAGAATCACACTATATATGTGTAGTGGTAATATACTACTAATGCATGCCTGTGGCAGAATCACACTATCTATGTGTAATGGTACTATACTCCTAATGCCTGTGGCAGAATCACACTATCTATGTGTAGTGGTAATATACTACTAATGCATGCCTGTGGCAGAATCACACTATCTATGTGTAATGGTACTATACTCCTAATGCCTGTGGCAGAATCACACTATCTATGTGTAGTGGTAATATACTACTAATGCATGCCTGTGGCAGAATCATACTATCTATGTGTAATGGTACTATACTCCTAATGCCTGTGGCAGAATCACACTATCTATGTGTAGTGGTAATATACTACTAATGCATGCCTGTGGCAGAATCACACTATCTATGTGTAATGGTACTATACTCCTAATGCCTGTGGCAGAATCACACTATCTATGCGTAGTGGTACTATACTATTAGTGCATGCCTGTGGCAGAATCACACTATCCATGTGTAGTGGTACTATACTACTAATGCATGCCTGTGGCAGAATCACACTATCTATGTGTAGTGGTACTATACCCCTAATGCATGCCTGTGGCAGAATCACACTATCTATGTGTAGTGGTACTATACCCCTAATGCAGGCCTGTGGCAGAATCACACTATCTATGTGTAGTGGTACTATACCATTAATGCAGGCCTGTGGCAGAATCACACTATCTATGTGTAGTGGTACTATACCCCTAGTGCAGGCCTGTGGCAGAATCACACTATCTATGTGTAGTGGTACTATACCACTAGTGCAGGCCTGTGGCAGAATCACACTATCTATGTGTAGTGGTACTATACCACTAGTGCATGCCTGTGGCAGAATCACACTATCTATGTGTAGTGGTACTATACCACTAGTGCATGCCTGTGGCAGAATCACACTATCTATGTGTAGTGGTACTATACCACTAGTGCATGCCTGTGGCAGAATCACACTATCTATGTGTAGTGGTATTATACCACTAGTGCATGCCTGTGGCAGAATCACACTATCTATGTGTAGTGGTACTATACCACTAATGCATGCCTGTGGCAGAATCACACTATCTATGTTTAGTGGTACTATACCACTAATGCATGCCTGTGGCAGAATCACACTATCTATGTGTAGTGGTACTATACTACTAATGCTTGCCCGTGGCAGAATCACACAATCTATGTTTAGTGGTACTATACCACTAATGCAGGCCCGTGGCAGAATCACACAATCTATGTGTAATGGTACTATACTCCTAATGCCTGTGGCAGAATCACACTATCTATGTGTAGTGGTACTATACTACTAATGCATGCCTGTGGCAGAATCACACTATCGTTGTGTAGTGGTACTATACTACTAATGCATGCCTATGGCAGAATCACACTAACTATTTGTAGTGGTACTATACTACTAATGCCTATGGCAGAATCACACTATCTATGTGTAGTGGTACTATACCCCTAGTGCATGCCTGTGGCAGAATCACACTATCTATGTGTAATGGTACTATACTCCTAATGCCTGTGGCAGAATCACACTATCTATGTGTAGTGGTAATGTACTACTAATGCATGCCTGTGGCAGAAACACACTATCTATGTGTAGCAGGACTATACTACGAATGCATGCCTGTGGCAGAATCACACTATCCATGTGTAGTGGTACTATACTACTAATGCCTATGGCAGAATCACACTATATATGTGTAGTGGTACTATACTACTAATGCATGCCTGTGGCAGAATCACACTATATATGTGTAGTGGTACTATACTACTAATGCATGCCTGTGGCAGAATCACACTATCTATGTGTAGTGGTACTATACTACTAATGCAGGCCTGTGGCAGAATCACACAATCTATGTGTAGTGGTACTATACTACTAATGCAGACCTGTGGCAGAATCACACTATCTATGTGCAGTGGTACCAAACTACTAGTGCATGCCTGTGGCAGAATCACACTATCTATGTGTAGTGGTACTATACTACTAGTGCATGCCTGTGGCAGAATCACACTATCTATGTGTAGTGGTACTATACTACTAATGCATGCCAATGGCAGAATCACACTATCTATGTGTAGTGGTAATATACTACTAATGCTTGTCTGTGGCAGAATCACACTATCTATGTGTAATGGTACTATACTCCTAATGCCTGTGGCAGAATCACACTATCTATGTGTAGTGGTAATATACTACTAGTGCATGCCTGTGGCAGAATCGCTCTATCCATGTGTAGTGGCACTATACTACTAATGCCTATGGCAGAATCACACTATATATGTGTAGTGGTACTATACCACTAATGCAGGCCCGTGGCAGAATCACACAATCTATATGTAGTGGTACTATACCACTAATGCAGGCCTGTGGCAGAATCACACAATCTATGTGTAGTGGTACTATACCACTAATGCAGGCCCGTGGCAGAATCACACTATCTATGTGTAGTGGTACTATACTACTAGTGCATGCCTGTGGCAGAATCACATTATCTATGTGTAGTGGTACTATACTATTAGTGCATGCCTGTGGCAGAATCACACTATCTATGTGTAGTGGTACTATACTACTAATGCATGCCTGTGGCAGAATCACACTATCTATGTGTAATGGTACTATACTCCTAATGCCTGTGGCAGAATCACACTAACTGTTTGTAGTGGTACTATACTACTAATGCTTGCCTGTGGCAGAATCACACTATCTATGTGTAATGGTACTATACTCCTAATGCCTGTGGCAGAATCACACTATCTATGTGTAGTGGTAATATACTACTAATGCATGCCTGTGGCAGAATCGTTCTATCTATGTGTAGCAGGACTATACTACTAATGCTTGCCTGTGGCAGAATCACACTATCCATGTGTAGTGGTACTATACTACTAATGCCTATGGCAGAATCACACTATAGATCTGTAGTGGTACTATATAACTAATGCATGCCTGTGGCAGAATCACACTATCTATGTGTAATGGTACTATACTACTAATGCATGCCTGTGGCAGAATCACACTATCTATGTGTAGTGGTACTATACTACTAATGCTTGCCTGTGGCAGAATCACACTATCTATGTGTAATGGTACTATACTCCTAATGCCTGTGGCAGAATCACACTATCTATGTGTAGTGGTAATATACTACTAATGCATGCCTGTGGCAGAATCACACTATCTATGTGTAATGGTACTATACTCCTAATGCCTGTGGCAGAATCACACTATCTATGCGTAGTGGTACTATACTATTAGTGCATGCCTGTGGCAGAATCACACTATCCATGTGTAGTGGTACTATACTACTAATGCATGCCTGTGGCAGAATCACACTATCTATGTGTAGTGAGTGGTACTATACCCCTAATGCATGCCTGTGGCAGAATCACACTATCTATGTGTAGTGGTACTATACCATTAATGCAGGCCTGTGGCAGAATCACACTATCTATGTGTAGTGGTACTATACCCCTAGTGCAGGCCTGTGGCAGAATCACACTATCTATGTGTAGTGGTACTATACCACTAGTGCAGGCCTGTGGCAGAATCACACTATCTATGTGTAGTGGTACTATACCACTAGTGCATGCCTGTGGCAGAATCACACTATCTATGTGTAGTGGTACTATACCACTAGTGCATGCCTGTGGCAGAATCACACTATCTATGTGTAGTGGTACTATACCACTAGTGCATGCCTGTGGCAGAATCACACTATCTATGTGTAGTGGTACTATACCACTAGTGCATGCCTGTGGCAGAATCACACTATCTATGTGTAGTGGTACTATACCACTAATGCATGCCTGTGGCAGAATCACACTATCTATGTTTAGTGGTACTATACCACTAATGCATGCCTGTGGCAGAATCACACTATCTATGTGTAGTGGTACTATACTACTAATGCTTGCCCGTGGCAGAATCACACAATCTCTGTGTAGTGGTACTATACCACTAATGCAGGCCCGTGGCAGAATCACACAATCTATGTGTAGTGGTACTATACCACTAATGCAGGCCCGTGGCAGAATCACACAATCTATGTGTAGTGGTACTATACCACTAATGCAGGCCCGTGGCAGAATCACACAATCTATGTGTAGTGGTACTATACCACTAATGCAGGCCCGTGGCAGAATCACACTATCTATGTGTAGTGGTACTATACCACTAGTGCATGCCCGTGGCAGAATCACAGTATCTATGTGTAGTGGTACTATACCACTAGTGCATGCCTGTGGCAGAATCACACTATCTATGTGTAGTGGTACTATACCACTAGTGCATGCCTGTGGCAGAATCACACTATCTATGTGTAGTGGTACTATACCACTAATGCATGCCTGTGGCAGAATCACACTATCTTTGTGTAGTGGTACTATACTACTAATGCATGCCTATGGCAGAATCACACTAACTATTTGTAGTGGTACTATACTACTAATGCCTATGGCAGAATCACACTATCTATGTGTAGTGGTACTATACCCCTAGTGCATGCCTGTGGCAGAATCACACTATCTATGTGTAGTGGTACTATACTACTAATGCTTGCCTGTGGCAGAATCACACTATCTATGTGTAATGGTACTATACTCCTAATGCCTGTGGCAGAATCACACTATCTATGTGTAGTGGTAATATACTACTAATGCATGCCTGTGGCAGAATCGCACTATCTATGTGTAGCAGGACTATACTACTAATGCATGCCTGTGGCAGAATCACACTATCCATGTGTAGTGGTACTATACTACTAATGCCTATGGCAGAATCACACTATATATGTGTATTGGTACTATACTACTAATGCATGCCTGTGGCAGAATCACACTATATATGTGTAGTGGTACTATACTACTAATGCATGCCTGTGGCAGAATCACACAATCTATGTGTAGTGGTACTATACTACTAATGCAGGCCTGTGGCAGAATCACACAATCTATGTGTAGTGGTACTATACTACTAATGCAGACCTGTGGCAGAATCACACTATCTATGTGCAGTGGTACCAAACTACTAGTGCATGCCTGTGGCAGAATCACACTATCGATGTGTAGTGGTACTATACTACTAGTGCATGCCTGTGGCAGAATCACACTATCTATGTGTAGTGGTACTATACTACTAATGCATGCCAATGGCAGAATCACACTATCTATGTGTAGTGGTAATATACTACTAATGCTTGCCTGTGGCAGAATCACACTATCTATGTGTAATGGTACTATACTCCTAATGCCTGTGGCAGAATCACACTATCTATGTGTAGTGGTAATATACTACTAGTGCATGCCTGTGGCAGAATCGCTCTATCCATGTGTAGTGGTACTATACTACTAATGCCTATGGCAGAATCACACTATATATGTGTAGTGGTACTATACCACTAATGCAGGCCCGTGGCAGAATCACACAATCTATGTGTAGTGGTACTATACCACTAATGCAGGCCTGTGGCAGAATCACACAATCTATGTGTAGTGGTACTATACCACTAATGCAGGCCCGTGGCAGAATCACACTATCTATGTGTAGTGGTACTATACTACTAGTGCATGCCTGTGGCAGAATCACACTATCTATGTGTAGTGGTACTATACTATTAGTGCATGCCTGTGGCAGAATCACACTATCTATGTGTAGTGGTACTATACTACTAATGCATGCCTGTGGCAGAATCACACTATCTATGTGTAATGGTACTATACTCCTAATGCCTGTGGCAGAATCACACTATCTATGTGTAGTGGTAATATACTACTAATGCTTGCCTCTGGCAGAATCACACTATCCATGTGTAGTGGTACTATACTACTAATGCCTATGGCAGAATCACACTATAGATCTGTAGTGGTACTATACTACTAATGCATGCCTGTGGCAGAATCACACTATCTATGTGTAATGGTACTATACTCCTAATGCCTGTGGCAGAATCACACTATCTATGTGTAGTGGTAATATACTACTAATGCATGCCTGTGGCAGAATCACACTATCTATGTGTAGTGGTACTATACTACTAATGCTTGCCTGTGGCAGAATCACACTATCTATGTGTAATGGTACTATACTCCTAATGCCTGTGGCAGAATCACACTATCTATGTGTAGTGGTAATATACTACTAATGCATGCCTGTGGCAAAATCACACTATCTATGTGTAATGGTACTATACTCCTAATGCCTGTGGCAGAATCCCACTATCTTTGTGTAGTGGTACTATACTACTAATGCATGCCTATGGCAGAATCACACTAACTGTTTGTAGTGGTACTATACTACTAATGCTTGCCTGTGGCAGAATCACACTATCCATGTGTAGTGGTACTATACTACTAGTGCATGCCTGTGGCAGAATCACATTATCTATGTGTAGTGGTACTATACTATTAGTGCATGCCTGTGGCAGAATCACACTATCTATGTGTAGTGGTACTATACTACTAATGCATGCCTGTGGCAGAATCACACTATCTATGTGTAGTGGTACTATACTACTAGTGCATGCCTGTGGCAGAATCACACTATCTATGTGTAATGGTACTATACTCCTAATGCCTGTGGCAGAATCACACTAACTGTTTGTAGTGGTACTATACTACTAATGCTTGCCTGTGGCAGAATCACACTATCTATGTGTAATGGTACTATACTCCTAATGCCTGTGGCAGAATCACACTATCTATGTGTCGTGGTAATATACTACTAATGCATGCCTGTGGCAGAATCGTTCTATCTATGTGTAGCAGGACTATACTACTAATGCTTGCCTGTGGCAGAATCACACTATCCATGTGTAGTGGTACTATACTACTAATGCCTATGGCAGAATCACACTATAGATCTGTTTTGGTACTATACTACTAATGCATGCCTGTGGCAGAATCACACTATCTATGTGTAATGGTACTATACTCCTAATGCCTGTGGCAGAATCACACTATCTATGTGTAGTGGTAATATACTACTAATGCATGCCTGTGGCAGAATCACACTATCTATGTGTAGTGGTACTATACTACTAATGCTTGTCTGTGGCAGAATCACACTATCTATGTGTAATGGTACTATACTCCTAATGCCTGTGGCAGAATCACACTATCTATGTGTAGTGGTAATATACTACTAATGCATGCCTGTGGCAGAATCACACTATCTATGTGTAATGGTACTATACTCCTAATGCCTGTGGCAGAATCACACTATCTATGTGTAGTGGTACTATACTACTAATGCATGCCTATGGCAGAATCACACTAACTGTTTGTAGTGGTACTATACTACTAATGCTTGCCTGTGGCAGAATCACACTATCCATGTGTAGTGGTACTATACTACTAATGCCTATGGCAGAATCACACTATAGATCTGTAGTGGTACTATACTACTAATGCATGCCTGTGGCAGAATCACACTATCTATGTGTAGTGGTACTATACTACTAATGCCTATGGCAGAATCACACTATCTATTTGTAGTGGTACTATACTACTAATGCATGCCTGTGGCAGAATCACACTATCTATGTGTAGTGGTAATATACTACTAACGCTTGCCTGTGGCAGAATCACACTATCTATATGTAGTGGTACTATACTACTAATGCATGCCTATGGCAGAATCACACTATCTTTGTGTAGTGGTACTATGCTACTAATGCATGCCTGTGGCAGAATCACACTATCCATGTGTAGTGGTACTATACTACAAATGCCTATGGCAGAATCACACTATATATGTGTAGTGGTACTATACTACTAATGCATGCCTGTGGCAGAATCACACTATCTATGTGTAGTGGTACTATACTACTAATGCAGGCCTGTGGCAGAATCACACAATCTATGTGTAGTGGTACTATACTACTAATGCAGGCCTGTGGCAGAATCACACTATCTATGTGTAGTGGTACTATACTACTAGTGCATGCCTGCGGCAGAATCACACTATCTATGTGTAGTGGTACTATACTACTAATGCATGCCAATGGCAGAATCACACTATCTATGTGTAGTGGTAATATACTACTAATGCCTGTGGCAGAATCACACTATCTATGTGTAGCAGGACTATACTACTAATGCTTGCCTGTGGCAGAATCACACTATCCATGTGTAGTGGTAATATACTACTAATGTCTGTGGCAGAATCACACTATCTATGTGTAGCGGGACTATACTACTAATGCTTGCCTGTGGCAGAATCACACTATCTTTGTGTAGTGGTACTATGCTACTAATGCATGCCTGTGGCAGAATCACACTATCCATGTGTAGTGGTACTATACTACTAATGCCTATGGCAGAATCACACTATATATGTGTAGTGGTACTATACTACTAATGCATGCCTGTGGCAGAATCACACTATCTATGTGTAGTGGTACTATACTACTAATGCAGGCCTGTGGCAGAATCACACAATCTATGTGTAGTGGTACTATACTACTAATGCAGGCCTGTGGCAGAATCACACTATCTATGTGTAGTGGTACTATACTACTAGTGCATGCCTGTGGCAGAATCACACTATCTATGTGTAGTGGTACTATACTACTAGTGCATGCCTGTGGCAGAATCACACTATCTATGTGTAGTGGTACTATACTACTAATGCATGCCAATGGCAGAATCACACTATCTATGTGTAGTGGTACTATACTACTAATGCCTATGGCAGAATCGCACTATATATGTGTAGTGGTACTATACTACTAATGCATGCTTGTGGCAGAATCACACTATCTATGTGTAGTGGTACTATACTACTAATGCCTATGGCAGAATCACACTATCTATGTGTAGTGGTACTATACCCCTAGTGCATGCCTGTGGCAGAATCACACAATCTATGTGTAGTGGTACTATACTACTAATGCCTATGGCAGAATCACACTATCTATGTGTAGTGGTACTATACCACTAATGCAGGCCTGTGGCAGAATCACACTATCTATGTGTAGTGGCACTATACCACTAATGCAGGCCTCTGGCAGAATCACACCATCTATGTGTAGTGGCACTATACTACTAATGCCTATGGCAGAATCACACTTTCTATGTGTAGTGGTACTATACCACTAATGCAGGCCTGTGGCAGAATCACACTATCTATGTGTAGTGGTACTATACTACTAATTCCTATGGCAGAATCACACTTTCTATTTGTAGTGGTACTATACCACTAATGCTTGTCTGTGGCAGAATCACACTATCTATATGTAGTGGTACTATACTACTAATGCATGCCTATGGCAGAATCACACTATCTTTGTGTAGTGGTACTATGCTACTAATGCATGCCTGTGGCAGAATCACACTAACTATTTGTAGTGGTACTATACTACTAATGCTTGCCTGTGGCAGAATCACACTATCTATGTGTAATGGTACTATACTTCTAATGCCTGTGGCAAAATCACACTATCTATGTGTAGTGGTACTATACTACTAATGCTTGCCTGTGGCAGAATCACACTATCTATGTGTAATGGTACTATACTCCTAATGCCTGTGGCAGAATCACACTATCTATGTGTAGTGGTAATATACTACTAATGCTTGCCTCTGGCAGAATCACACTATCCATGTGTAGTGGTACTATACTACTAATGCCTATGGCAGAATCCCACTATAGATCTGTAGTGGTACTATACTACTAATGCATGCCTGTGGCAGAATCACACTAGCTATGTGTAGTGGTACTATACTACTAATGCCTATGGCAGAATCACACTATAGATGTGTAGTGGTACTATACTACTAATGCATGCCTGTGGCAGAATCACACTATCTATGTGTAGTGGTACTATACTACTAATGCCTATGGCAGAATCACACTATCTATTTGTAGTGGTACTATACTACTAATGCATGCCTGTGGCAGAATCACACTAACTATTTGTAGTGGTACTATACTACTAATGCTTGCCTGTGGCAGAATCACACTAGCTATGTGTAATGGTACTATACTCCTAATGCCTGTGGCAGAATCACACTATCTATGTGCAGTGGTAATATACTACTAATGCCTGTGGCAGAATCACACTATCTATGTGTAGTGGTAATATACTACTAATGCATGCCTGTGGCAGAATCACACTATCTATGTGTAATGGTACTATACTCCTAATGCCTGTGGCAGAATCACACTATCTATGTGTAGTGGTAATATACTACTAATGCATGCCCGTGGCAGAATCACACTATCTATGTGTAATGGTACTATACTCCTAATGCCTGTGGCAGAATCACACTATCTATGTGTAGTGGTAATATACTACTAATGCATGCCTGTGGCAGAATCACACTATCTATGTGTAATGGTACTATACTACTAGTGCATGCCTGCGGCAGAATCACACTATCTATGTGTAGTGGTAATATACTACTAATGCATGCCTGTGGCAGAATCACACTATCTATGTGTAGTGGTACTATACTATTAGTGCATGCCTGTGGCAGAATCACACTATCCATGTGTAGTGGTACTATACTACTAATGCAGGCCTGTGGCAGAATCACACTATCCATGTGTAGTGGTACTATACTACTAATGCAGGCCTGTGGCAGAATCACACAATCTATGTGTAGAGGTATTATACTACTAATGCATGCCTGTGGCAGAATCACACTATCTATGTGTAGTGGTAATATACTACTAATGCATACCTGTGGCAGAATCAGACTATCCATGTGTAGTGGTACTATACTACTAATGCCTATGGCAGAATCACACTATAGATGTGTAGTGGTACTATACTACTAATGCATGCCTGTGGCAGAATCACACTATCTATGTGTAGTGGTACTATACTACTAATGCCTATGGCAGAATCACACTATCTATTTGTAGTGGTACTATACTACTAATGCATGCCTGTAGCAGAATCACACTAACTATTTGTAGTAGTACTATACTACTAAATCTTTGCCTGTGGCAGAATCACACTATCTATGTGTAATGGTACTATACTCCTAATGCCTGTGGCAGAATCACACTATCTATGTGTAGTGGTAATATACTACTAATGCCTGTGGCAGAATCACACTATCTATGTGTAGTGGTAATATACTACTAATGCATGCCTGTGGCAGAATCACACTATCTATGTGTAATGGTACTATACTCCTAATGCCTGTGGCAGAATCACACTATCTATGTGTAGTGGCAATATACTACTAATGCATGCCTGTGGCAGAATCACACTATCTATGTGTAATAGTACTATACTCCTAATGCCTGTGGCAGAATCACACTATCTATGTGTAGTGGTAATATACTACTAATGCATGCCTGTGGCAGAATCACACTATCTATGTGTAGTGGTACTATACTACTAATGCCTATGGCAGAATCACACTATAGATGTGTAGTGGTACTATACTACTAATGCATGCCTGTGGCAGAATCACACTATCTATGTGTAGTGGTACTATACTACTAATGCCTATGGCAGAATCACACTATCTATTTGTAGTGGTACTATACTACTAATGCATGCCTGTGGCAGAATCACACTAACTATTTGTAGTGGTACTATACTACTAATGCTTGCCTGTGGCAGAATCACACTATCTATGTGTAGTGGTACTATACTACTAATGCCTATGGCAGAATCACACTATCTATTTGTAGTGGTACTATACTACTAATGCATGCCTGTAGCAGAATCACACTAACTATTTGTAGTAGTACTATACTACTAATGCTTGCCTGTGGCAGAATCACACTATCTATGTGTAATGGTACTATACTCCTAATGCCTGTGGCAGAATCACACTATCTATGTGTAGTGGTAATATACTACTAATGCCTGTGGCAGAATCACACTATCTATGTGTAGTGGTAATATACTACTAATGCATGCCTGTGGCAGAATCACACTATCTATGTGTAATGGTACTATACTCCTAATGCCTGTGGCAGAATCACACTATCTATGTGTAGTGGCAATATACTACTAATGCATGCCTGTGGCAGAATCACACTATCTATGTGTAATAGTACTATACTCCTAATGCCTGTGGCAGAATCACACTATCTATGTGTAGTGGTAATATACTACTAATGCATGCCTGTGGCAGAATCACACTATCTATGTGTAGTGGTACTATACTACTAATGCCTATGGCAGAATCACACTATAGATGTGTAGTGGTACTATACTACTAATGCATGCCTGTGGCAGAATCACACTATCTATGTGTAGTGGTACTATACTACTAATGCCTATGGCAGAATCACACTATCTATTTGTAGTGGTACTATACTACTAATGCATGCCTGTGGCAGAATCACACTAACTATTTGTAGTGGTACTATACTACTAATGCTTGCCTGTGGCAGAATCACACTATCTATGTGTAATGGTACTATACTCCTAATGCCTGTGGCAGAATCGCACTATCTATGTGTAGTGGTAATATACTACTAATGCCTGTGGCAGAATCACACTATCTATGTGTAGTGGTAATATACTACTAATGCATGCCTGTGGCAGAATCACACTATCTATGTGTAATGGTACTATACTCCTAATGCCTGTGGCAGAATCACACTATCTATGTGTAGTGGTAATATACTACTAATGCATGCCTGTGGCAGAATCACACTATCTATGTGTAATGGTACTATACTCCTAATGCCTGTGGCAGAATCACACTATCTATGTGTAGTGGTAATATACTACTAATGCATGCCTGTGGCAGAATCACACTATCTATGTGTAATGGTACTATACTACTAGTGCATGCCTGCGGCAGAATCACACTATCTATGTGTAGTGGTAATATACTACTAATGCATGCCTGTGGCAGAATCACACTATCTATGTGTAGTGGTACTATACTATTAGTGCATGCCTGTGGCAGAATCACACTATCTATGTGTAATGGTACTATACTACTAATGCCTATGGCAGAATCACACTATATATGTGTAGTGGTACTATACTACTAATGCATGCCTGTGGCAGAATCACACTATCTATGTGTAGCAGGACTATACTACTAATGCGTGCCTGTGGCAGAATCACACTATCCATGTGTAGTGGTACTATACTACTAATGCCTATGGCAGAATCACACTATATATGTGTAGTGGTACTATACTACTAATGCATGCCTATGGCAGAATCACACTATCTATGTGTAATGGTACTATACTCCTAATGCCTGTGGCAGAATCACACTATCTATGTGTAGTGGTAATATACTACTAATGCATGCCTGTGGCAGAATCACACTATCTATGTGTAATGGCACTATACTACTAGTGCATGCCTGCGGCAGAATCACACTATCTATGTGTAGTGGTAATATACTACTAATGCATGCCTGTGGCAGAATCACACTATCTATGTGTAGTGGTACTATACTATTAGTGCATGCCTGTGGCAGAATCACACTATCCATGTGTAGTGGTACTATACTACTAATGCAGGCCTGTGGCAGAATCACACAATCTATGTGTAGTGGTATTATACTACTAATGCAGGCCTGTGGCAGAATCACACTATCTATGTGTAGTGGTACTATACTACTAGTGCATGTCTGTGGCAGAATCACACTATCTATGTGTAGTGGTACTATACTACTAATGCATGCCTATGGCAGAATCACACTATCTATGTGTAGTGGTAATATACTACTAATGCATGCCTATGGCAGAATCACACTTTCTATGTGTAGTGGTAATATACTACTAATGCCTATGGCAGAATCACACTATCTATGTGTAGTGGTAATATACTACTAATGCATGCCTATGGCAGAATCACACTATCTATGTGTAATGGTACTATACTACTAATGCCTATGGCAGAATCACACTATATATGTGTAGTGGTACTATACTACTAATGCATGCCTGTGGCAGAATCACACTATCTATGTGTAGCAGGACTATACTACTAATGCTTGCCTGTGGCAGAATCACACTATCCATGTGTAGTGGTACTATACTACTAATGCCTATGGCAGAATCACACTATATATGTGTAGTGGTACTATACTACTAATGCATGCCTGTGGCAGAATCACACAATCTATGTGTAGTGGTACTATACTACTAATGCCTATGGCAGAATCACACTATCTATGTGTAGTGGTACTATACCACTAATGCATGCCTGTGGCAGAATCACACTATCTATGTGTAGTGGTACTATACTACTAATGCCTATGGCAGAATCACACTATCTATGTGTAGTGGTACTATACCCCTAGTGCATGCCTCTGGCAGAATCACACAATCTATGTGTAATGGTACTATACTCCTAATGCCTGTGGCAGAATCACACTATCTATGTGTAGTGGTAATATACTACTAGTGCATGCCTGTGGCAGAATCGCTCTATCCATGTGTAGTGGTACTATACTACTAATGCCTATGGCAGAATCACACTATATATGTGTAGTGGTACTATACCACTAATGCAGGCCCGTGGCAGAATCACACAATCTATGTGTAGTGGTACTATACCACTAATGCAGGCCTGTGGCAGAATCACACAATCTATGTGTAGTGGTACTATACCACTAATGCAGGCCCGTGGCAGAATCACACTATCTATGTGTAGTGGTACTATACTACTAGTGCATGCCTGTGGCAGAATCACACTATCTATGTGTAGTGGTACTATACTATTAGTGCATGCCTGTGGCAGAATCACACTATCTATGTGTAGTGGTACTATACTACTAATGCATGCCTGTGGCAGAATCACACTATCTATGTGTAATGGTACTATACTCCTAATGCCTGTGGCAGAATCACACTAACTGTTTGTAGTGGTACTATACTACTAATGCTTGCCTGTGGCAGAATCACACTATCTATGTGTAATGGTACTATACTCCTAATGCCTGTGGCAGAATCACACTATCTATGTGTAGTGGTAATATACTACTAATGCTTGCCTGTGGCAGAATCACACTATCCATGTGTAGTGGTACTATACTACTAATGCCTATGGCAGAATCACACTATAGATCTGTAGTGGTACTATACTACTAATGCATGCCTGTGGCAGAATCACACTATCTATGTGTAATGGTACTATACTCCTAATGCCTGTGGCAGAATCACACTATCTATGTGTAGTGGTAATATACTACTAATGCATGCCTGTGGCAGAATCACACTATCTATGTGTAGTGGTACTATACTACTAATGCTTGCCTGTGGCAGAATCACACTATCTATGTGTAATGGTACTATACTCCTAATGCCTGTGGCAGAATCACACTATCTATGTGTAGTGGTAATATACTACTAATGCATGCCTGTGGCAGAATCACACTATCTATGTGTAATGGTACTATACTCCTAATGCCTGTGGCAGAATCCCACTATCTTTGTGTAGTGGTACTATACTACTAATGCATGCCTATGGCAGAATCACACTAACTCTTTGTAGTGGTACTATACTACTAATGCTTGCCTGTGGCAGAATCACACTATCCATGTGTAGTGGTACTATACTACTAGTGCATGCCTGTGGCAGAATCACACTATCTATGTGTAGTGGTACTATACTATTAGTGCATGCCTGTGGCAGAATCACACTATGTATGTGTAGTGGTACTATACTACTAATGCATGCCTGTGGCAGAATCACACTATTTATGTGTAGTGGTACTATACTACTAGTGCATGCCTGTGGCAGAATCACACTATCTATGTGTAATGGTACTATACTCCTAATGCCTGTGGCAGAATCACACTAACTGTTTGTAGTGGTACTATACTACTAATGCTTGCCTGTGGCAGAATCACACTATCTATGTGTAATGATACTATACTCCTAATGCCTGTGGCAGAATCACACTATCTATGTGTAGTGGTAATATACTACTAATGCATGCCTGTGGCAGAATCGTTCTATCTATGTGTAGCAGGACTATACTACTAATGCTTGCCTGTGGCAGAATCACACTATCCATGTGTAGTGGTACTATATTACTAATGCCTGTGGCAGAATCACACTATAGATCTGTAGTGGTACTATACTACTAATGCATGCCTGTGGCAGAATCACACTATCTATGTGTAATGGTACTATACTCCTAATGCCTGTGGCAGAATCACACTATCTATGTGTAGTGGTAATATACTACTAATGCATGCCTGTGGCAGAATCACACTATCTATGTGTAGTGGTACTATACTACTAATGCTTGCCTGTGGCAGAATCACACTATCTATGTGTAATGGTACTATACTCCTAATGCCTGTGGCAGAAACACACTATCTATGTGTAGTGGTAATATACTACTAATGCATGCCTGTGGCAGAATCACACTATCTATGTGTAATGGTACTATACTCCTAATGCCTGTGGCAGAATCACACTATCTATGTGTAGTGGTACTATACTACTAATGCATGCCTATGGCAGAATCACACTAACTGTTTGTAGTGGTACTATACTACTAATGCTTGCCTGTGGCAGAATCACACTATCCATGTGTAGTGGTACTATACTACTAATGCCTATGGCAGAATCACACTATAGATCTGTAGTGGTACTATACTACTAATGCATGCCTGTGGCAGAATCACACTATCTATGTGTAGTGGTACTATACTACTAATGCCTATGGCAGAATCACACTATCTATTTGTAGTGGTACTATACTACTAATGCATGCCTGTGGCAGAATCACACAAACTATGTGTAGTGGTACTATACTTCTAATGCTTGCCTGTGGCAGAATCACACTATCTATGTGTAATGGTACTATACTCCTAATGCCTGTGGCAGAATCACACTATCTATGTGTAGTGGTAATATACTACTAATGCTTGCCTGTGGCAGAATCACACTATCTATATGTAGTGGTACTATACTACTAATGCATGCCTATGGCAGAATCACACTATCTTTGTGTAGTGGTACTATGCTACTAATGCATGCCTGTGGCAGAATCACACTATCCATGTGTAGTGGTACTATACTACTAATGCCTATGGCAGAATCACACTATATATGTGTAGTGGTACTATACTACTAATGCATGCCTGTGGCAGAATCACACTATCTATGTGTAGTGGTACTATACTACTAATGCAGGCCTGTGGCAGAATCACACTATCTATGTGTAGTGGTACTATACTACTAGTGCATGCCTGCGGCAGAATCACACTATCTATGTGTAGTGGTACTATACTACTAATGCATGCCAATGGCAGAATCACACTATCTATGTGTAGTGGTAATATACTACTAATGCCTGTGGCAGAATCACACTATCTATGTGTAGCAGGACTATACTACTAATGCTTGCCTGTGGCAGAATCACACTATCCATGTAATGGTAATATACTACTAATGCCTGTGGCAGAATCACACTATCTATGTGTAGCGGGACTATACTACTAATGCTTGCCTGTGGCAGAATCACACTATCTTTGTGTAGTGGTACTATGCTACTAATGCATGCCTGTGGCAGAATCACACTATCCATGTGTAGTGGTACTATACTACTAATGCCTATGGCAGAATCACACTATATATGTGTAGTGGTACTATACTACTAATGCATGCCTGTGGCAGAATCACACTATCTATGTGTAGTGGTACTATACTACTAATGCAGGCCTGTGGCAGAATCACACAATCTATGTGTAGTGGTACTATACTACTAATGCAGGCCTGTGGCAGAATCACACTATCTATGTGTAGTGGTACTATACTACTAGTGCATGCCTGTGGCAGAATCACACTATCTATGTGTAGTGGTACTATACTACTAGTGCATGCCTGTGGCAGAACACACTATCTATGTGTAGTGGTACTATACTACTAATGCATGCCAATGGCAGAATCACACTATCTATGTGTAGTGGTACTATACTACTAATGCCTATGGCAGAATCGCACTATATATGTGTAGTGGTACTATACTACTAATGCATGCCTGTGGCAGAATCACACTATCTATGTGTAGTGGTACTATACTACTAATGCCTATGGCAGAATCACACTATCTATGTGTAGTGGTACTATACCCCTAGTGCATGCCTGTGGCAGAATCACACAATCTATGTGTAGTGGTACTATACTACTAATGCCTATGGCAGAATCACACTATCTATGTGTAGTGGTACTATACCACTAATGCAGGCCTGTGGCAGAATCACACTATCTATGTGTAGTGGCACTATACCACTAATGCAGGCCTCTGGCAGAATCACACCATCTATGTGTAGTGGCACTATACTCCTAATGCCTATGGCAGAATCACACTTTCTATGTGTAGTGGTACTATACCACTAATGCAGGCCTGTGGCAGAATCACACTATCTATGTGTAGTGGTACTATACCCCTAATGCATGCCTGTGGCAGAATCGCACTATCCATGTGTAGTGGTACTATACTACTAATGCCTATGGCAGAATCACACTTTCTATGTGTAGTGGTTCTATACCACTAATGCAGGCCTGTGGCAGAATCACACTATCTATGTGTAGTGGTACTATACTACTAATTCCTATGGCAGAATCACACTTTCTATGTGTAGTGGTACTATACCACTAATGCTTGCCTGTGGCAGAATCACACTATCTATATGTAGTGGTACTATACTACTAATGCATGCCTATGGCAAAATCACACTATCTTTGTGTAGTGGTACTATGCTACTAATGCATGCCTGTGGCAGAATCACACTAACTATTTGTAGTGGTACTATACTACTAATGCTTGCCTGTGGCAGAATCACACTATCTATGTGTAATGGTACTATACTTCTAATGCCTGTGGCAAAATCACACTATCTATGTGTAGTGGTAATATACTACTAATGCATGCCTGTGGCAGAATCACACTATCTATGTGTAGTGGTACTATACTATTAGTGCATGCCTGTGGCAGAATCAAACTATCCATGTGTAGTGGTACTATACTACTAATGCAGGCCTGTGGCAGAATCACACTATCCATGTGTAGTGGTACTATACTACTAATGCAGGCCTGTGGCAGAATCACACAATCTATGTGTAGTGGTATTATACTACTAATGCATACCTGTGGCAGAATCAGACTATCCATGTGTAGTGGTACTATACTACTAATGCCTATGGCAGAATCACACTATAGATGTGTAGTGGTACTATACTACTAATGCATGCCTGTGGCAGAATCACACTATCTATGTGTAGTGGTACTATACTACTAATGCCTATGGCAGAATCACACTATAGATGTGTAGTGGTACTATACTACTAATGCATGCCTGTGGCTGAATCACATTATCTATGTGTAGTGGTACTATACTACTAATGCCTATGGCAGAATCACACTATCTATTTGTAGTGGTACTATACTACTAATGCATGCCTGTGGCAGAATCACACTAACTATTTGTAGTGGTACTATACTACTAATGCTTGCCTGTGGCAGAATCACACTATCTATGTGTAATGGTACTATACTCCTAATGCCTGTGGCAGAATCACACTATCTATGTGTAGTGGTAATATACTACTAATGCCTGTGGCAGAATCACACTATCTATGTGTAGTGGTAATATACTACTAATGCATGCCTGTGGCAGAATCACACTATCTATGTGTAATGGTACTATACTCCTAATGCCTGTGGCAGAATCACACTATCTATGTGTAGTGGTAATATACTACTAATGCATGCCTGTGGCAGAATCACACTATCTATGTGTAATGGTACTATACTCCTAATGCCTGTGGCAGAATCACACTATCTATGTGTAGTGGTAATATACTACTAATGCATGCCTGTGGCAGAATCACACTATCTATGTGTAGTGGTAATATACTACTAATGCATACCTGTGGCAGAATCAGACTATCCATGTGTAGTGGTACTATACTACTAATGCCTATGGCAGAATCACACTATAGATGTGTAGTGGTACTATACTACTAATGCATGCCTGTAGCAGAATCACACTATCTATGTGTAGTGGTACTATACTACTAATGCGTATGGCAGAATCACACTATCTATTTGTAGTGGTACTATACTACTAATGCATGCCTGTGGCAGAATCACACTAACTATTTGTAGTGGTACTATACTACTAATGCTTGCCTGTGGCAGAATCACACTATCTATGTGTAATGGTACTATACTCCTAATGCCTGTGGCAGAATCACACTATCTATGTGTAGTGGTAATATACTACTAATGCCTGTGGCAGAATCACACTATCTATGTGTAGTGGTAATATACTACTAATGCATGCCTGTGGCAGAATCACACTATCTATGTGTAATGGTACTATACTCCTAATGCCTGTGGCAGAATCACACTATCTATGTGTAGTGGTAATATACTACTAATGCATGCCTGTGGCAGAATCACACTATCTATGTGTAATGGTACTATACTCCTAATGCCTGTCGCAGAATCACACTATCTATGTGTAGTGGTAATATACTACTAATGCATGCCTGTGGCAGAATCACACTATCTATGTGTAGTGGTAATATACTACTAATGCATACCTGTGGCAGAATCAGACTATCCATGTGTAGTGGTACTATACTACTAATGCATGCCTGTGGCAGAATCACACTATAGATGTGTAGTGGTACTATACTACTAATGCATGCCTGTGGCAGAATCACACTATCTATGTGTAGTGGTACTATACTACTAATGCGTATGGCAGAATCACACTATCTATTTGTAGTGGTACTATACTACTAATGCATGCCTGTGGCAGAATCACACTAACTATTTGTAGTGGTACTATACTACTAATGCTTGCCTGTGGCAGAATCACACTATCTATGTGTAATGGTACTATACTCCTAATGCCTGTGGCAGAATCACACTATCTATGTGTAGTGGTAATATACTACTAATGCCTGTGGCAGAATCACACTATCTATGTGTAGTGGTAATATACTACTAATGCATGCCTGTGGCAGAATCACACTATCTATGTGTAATGGTACTATACTCCTAATGCCTGTGGCAGAATCACACTATCTATGTGTAGTGGTAATATACTACTAATGCATGCCTGTGGCAGAATCACACTATCTATGTGTAATGGTACTATACTCCTAATGCCTGTGGCAGAATCACACTATCTATGTGTAGTGGTAATATACTACTAATGCACGCCTGTGGCAGAATCACACTATCTATGTGTAATGGTACTATACTACTAGTGCATGCCTGCGGCGGAATCACACTATCTATGTGTAGTGGTAATATACTACTAATGCATGCCTGTGGCAGAATCACACTATCTATGTGTAGTGGTACTATACTATTAGTGCATGCCTGTGGCAGAATCACACTATCCATGTGTAGTGGTACTATACTACTAATGCAGGCCTGTGGCAGAATCACACAATCTATGTGTAGTGGTATTATACTACTAATGCAGGCCTGTGGCAGAATCACACTATCTATGTGTAGTGGTATTATACTACTAATGCAGGCCTGTGGCAGAATCACACTATCTATGTGTAGTGGTACTATACTACTAGTGCATGCCTGTGGCAGAATCACACTATCTATGTGTAGTGGTACTATACTACTAGTGCATGCCTGTGGCAGAATCACACTATCTATGTGTAGTGGTACTATACTACTAATGCATGCCTATGGCAGAATCACACTATCTATGTGTAGTGGTAATATACTACTAATGCATGCCTATGGCAGAATCACACTATCTATGTGTAGTGGTAATATACTACTAATGCCTATGGCAGAATCACACTATCTATGTGTAGTGGTAATATACTACTAATGCATGCCTATGGCAGAATCACACTATCTATGTGTAATGGTACTATACTACTAATGCCTATGGCAGAATCACACTATATATGTGTAGTGGTACTATACTACTAATGCATGCCTGTGGCAGAATCACACTATCTATGTGTAGCAGGACTATACTACTAATGCTTGCCTGTGGCAGAATCACACTATCCATGTGTAGTGGTACTATAGCACTAATGCCTATGGCAGAATCACACTATATATGTGTAGTGGTACTATACTACTAATGCATGCCTGTGGCAGAATCACACAATCTATGTGTAGTGGTACTATACTACTAATGCCTATGGCAGAATCACACTATCTATGTGTAGTGGTACTATACCACTAATGCATGCCTGTGGCAGAATCACACTATCTATGTGTAGTGGTACTATACTACTAATGCCTATGGCAGAATCACACTATCTATGTGTAGTGGTACTATACCCCTAGTGCATGCCTCTGGCAGAATCACACAATCTATGTGTAGTGGTACTATACTACTAATGCCTATGGCAGAATCACACTATCTATGTGTAGTGGCACTATACCACTAATGCAGGCCTGTGGCAGAATCACACCATCTATGTGTAGTGGCACTATACTCCTAATGCCTATGGCAGAATCACACTTTCTATGTGTAGTGGTACCATACCACTAATGCAGGCCTGTGGCAGAATCACACTATCTATGTGTAGTGGTACTATACCCCTAATGCATGCCTGTAGCAGAATCACACTATCCATGTGTAGTGGTACTATACTACTAATGCCTATGGCAGAATCACACTTTCTATGTGTAGTGGTACTATACCACTAATGCAGGCCTGTGGCAGAATCACACTATCTATGTGTAGTGGTACTATACTACTAATGCCTATGGTAGAATCACACTTTCTATGTGTAGTGGTACTATACCACTAATGCTTGCCTGTGGCAGAATCACACTATCCATGTGTAGTGGTACTATACTACTAATGCCTATGGCAGAATCACACTTTCTATGTGTAGTGGTACTATACCACTAATGCAGGCCTGTGGCAGAATCACACTATCTATGTGTAGTGGTACTATACTACTAATGCCTATGGCAGAATCACACTATCTATGTGTAGTGGTACTATTTGCTTGGTAAGTGATACGCTATAGCAGGTGCAAATAGAGCACATAACAATTCTCTTATTTTGCACAGGTTTATTTCTGCATAGGGTATTTTATAACAGATAAAGACACATCTCCAATCACCCCACCCCCAGGTGACAGAGGACCCTGCACTGCAGACATAGCCCCTTGAAGAAAAGATAAGGAAAGGAGAAGAGAGTGTAGTTGGGAAAGGGAAGGAACATGGAGGAAAGGAAAGAAAAGAAAAGAAAAGAAAAGAAGAGAAAAGAGAGGGTAGGATAGGAAACGAAAATGGAGGATAGTAAAGGAAAGAGGATAGGAAAGGAAAAGAAAGCAAATGAAAGGAAAGAAAAGAAAAAAGAAAAGAAAAGAGAAGGAAAGAAGAGAAATAGAAAAGAGAGGGTATGATGGACAGGAAAGGAAAAGGGAGGAAAGGAAAGGGGAGAAGCAGAAAATAAAGTGTAGGATAGGAAATGAAAGGGATTGGGGATAGGGAAGAAAATGACATCGAGGGAAAAAGGAGAAGAAAGGAAAGGGATGGGAAGGAAAGACAAAGAAAGGAGAAGAAATGAAAGAAAAAGGAAAACAAGGAAAGGCAATGGGTAAGGTAAGGGACATGAAGGGAGGGAACTGAAAAGGGGGAAAGGAAAAGAAAAGGAAGGTAAAGAAAGGAGAAGCACGGAAAGGAAAGGGAAGTGGACAAACGGGAAGAGAAGGGAAGGAAAGGAAACAGGAGGTAAAGAAAGGAAAGAAAGGAAAGGTTAAGATCTGAAAGGAAATGAGAAGGGAGGAAAGGAAAGGGAAGGCACAGGAAGGAAACGGAAGTAAAAAAATGAAAGGAAAGGAAAGAAAAGGAAAGGAAAGGAAAGGAAAGGAAAGGAAAGGAAAGGAAAGGAAAGGAAAGGGGAAGAAACTAAATGAAAGGAAAGGGAAGGGAAGTAACGCACACGAAAAGGGAGGATAGGATAGGGAAAGAAAGGCAATGAAGGGAAAGGTAAGGTAAGGCAAGGTTAATTGTGGTGCCTAGTTTAATCATCGAGGTCCATGTGAGACCATTTTTACTCGTATAAATGAGTGGGGGTGCAAATCCAGTAAGACGTGCCTTCGTGTCAGGCACACAGTATAACTGAGAAAAAAAGGACCAAGGCTGCACACCCTGATGTCCACTCTGCGGTTAGATAGAACACACACCGAAGGCTGGGGAGCCCTGGTCCTTTTCTTCTCAGGTAAGGATAGGTGCCACAGTGCACTGCAGTAGTGTTGGGCATGGACCATGAGAATGGTAAACAGTGTAGCTCGAGAAAAAGACTCTTAGTCAAAACAGCAACACTACCGCTTGCTGTCCACTAACCTCCTAGAGAGGACGCCATTTTGATCTAGGGTGGCACTGCAGGAAAACAAAACTATTGTCAGAAAATGGACTGAAGTATTGATCATCAGAGTGTAGAACAGGAGCGGTGGAGGCAGAACTCAGGCCAGCAAGATCAAGAGGCATTGAGGCCAAGTTCGAAAAACCTCCTGAAGGATCCTTCCCCAAGAGTGAGTGGACTGGAAAGTCGGAGTTGGTAATGGCCCCCCAAAAAAGTAGACACGGATAGTAGACCAGTGAGTACTCAACAGACGAAGTGAGGCCTGGAGATCAGTAGCAGGGAGTGGCCAGGATGGCTACGGAAAAGCTGAAGGAAGGCAGACAGCCAGGTTGGGCAGTGGCTAGGTAGTCTGGAGGTTCTGGAGCGGAAGTTTGGGGGTACATTCGGAGCTGAAGACAGCTAGGTACGTGGCATGCTGTGGGCATCTCTGAAGCTGAAGAAAGTCACTCTAGAGGGTTTGAGGAAGGACCAGCATGCAGGGTGCTCTAGAGTAGACATACGTGCCAGAGACGCACACTGAAGAGCCTTAGAAGAGATACCTGTGGGGCTGGAGGCTGTCATGCCAGGGGCATCTCTGAAGCTAAAGAAAGTGACTCTAGAGGGCTTGAGGAAGGAATAGCATGCAGGGTGCTCTAGAGCAGACACACATGCTGGAGACTCAAGCTGAAGACACTATAGCTGAAGACACTATAGCTGAAGACAGCCTTACAGACATAGATCTGGGGCTGGAGACTGGCATGCTGGGGGCATCTGAAGCTGAAGAGTCACTCCAGAGGGCTTGAGGAAAAACCACATGCAGGGTGCTTTAGAGCAGAAACACGTGACGGAGACTCTAGTTGAAGACACTATAGCGGAAGACAGCCTTATAGAGATAGCTCTGGTGAAGGAGACTGGCATGCTGGGGGCATCTCAAGCTGAATAGTCGTTCTAGAGGACTTGAGGAAGAAACAGCATGCAGGATGCTCTAGAGCAGACAAGACACACAAGCTGAGGACTCTAGCTGAAGACAACCTTACAGAGATAGCTCTGGTGCCGGAGACTGGCATGCTGCGGGCATCTCAAGCTGAATAGTCGTTATAGAGGACTTGAGGAAGGAACAGCATGCAGGGTGCTCTAGAGCAGACAAGACACACAAGCTGAGGACTCTAGCTGAAGACAACCTTCGAAGAGACAGCTCTGTGACTGGAGACAGGCATGCTTGGGGCATCTCTGAAGCTGAAGAGAGTCACTCTAGAGGGCTTGAGGGAAGGACTCATGCAGGGTGCCCTAGAGCAGACACACATGCAAGGGCATCAAGCTGAAGACACTATAGCTGAAGAAAGACTTACAGACATAGATCTGGGGTTGGAGACTGGCATGCTGGGGGCATCTGAAGCTGAAGAGTCGCTCCAGAGGGCTTGAGGAAAAACCACATGCAGGGTGCTTTAGATCAGAAACACGTGACAGAGACTCTAGCTGAAGACACTATAGCGGAAGACAGCCTTATAGAGATAGCTCTGGTGCCGGAGACTGGCATGCTGGGGGCATCTCAAGCTGAATAGTCGTTCTAGAGGACTTGAGGAAGGAGCAGCATGCAGGGTGCTCTAGAGCAGAGAAGACACACAAGCTGAGGACTCTAGCTGAAGACAACCTTACAGAGATAGCTCTGGTGCCGGAGACTGGCATGCTGCGGGCATCTCAAGCTGAATAGTCGTTCTAGAGGTCTTGAGGAAGGACCAGCATGCAGGGTGCTCTAGAGTAGACATACATGCCAGAGCCGAACGCTGAAGAGCCTTAAAAGAGATACCTGTGGAGATGGAGTCTGTCATGCCAGGGGCATCTCTGAAGCTAAAGAAAGTGACTCTAGAGGGCTTGAGGAAGGAATAGCATGCAGGGTGCTCTAGAGCAGACACACATGCTGGAGCCTCAAGCTGAAGGCACTATAGCTGAAGACAGCCTTACAGACATAGATCTGGTGCCGGAGACTGGCATGCTGGGGGCATCTCAAGCTGAATAGTCGTTCTAGAGGACTTGAGGAAGGAACAGCATGCAGGGTGCTCTAGAGCAGACAAGACACACAAGCTGAGGACTCTAGCTGAAGACAACCTTCGAAGAGACAGCTGTGTGACTGGAGACAGGCATGCTTGGGGCATCTCTGAAGCTGAAGAGAGTCACTCTAGAGGGCTTGAGGGAAGGACTGCATGCAGGGTGCCCTAGAGCAGACATACATGCAAGGGCCTCAAGCTGAAGACACTATAGCTGAGGAAAGACTTACAGACATAGATCTGGAGTTGGAGACTGGCATGCTGGGGGCATCTGAAGCTGAAGAGTTGCTCCAGAGGGCTTGAGGAAAAATCAACATGCAGGGTGCTTTGGAGCAGAAACACGTGCCGGAGACTCTAGATGAAGACACTCTAACTGAGATAGCCTTACAGAGATAGCTTTGGGACTGGAGACTGGCATTCTGGGGGCATTTGAAGCTGAAGAGTCATTCTAGAGGGCTTGAGGAAGGAACAGCGTGCAGGGTGCTCTAGAGCAGACAAGACACACATGCTGGAGACTCTAGCTGCAGACAGCAGCTCTGGAGCTGGAGGCCGACATGCTGGAGGGATCTGAAGCTGATGAGAGTCACTATAGAGAGCTTGAGGGAAGGACTGCATGCAGGGTTCTCTAGAGCAGGCACACATGCTGGAGACTCTAGCTGTAGACAGCCTTCCAAGAGATAGCTCTGTGGCTAGAGACTGGCATGCTGGGAGCATTTCTGATGCTGAATAGAGTCACTCTAGAGGGTGTGAGGAAAGAACTGCATGCAGGGTGCTCTAGAGTAGACAACCATGCCGGACACTCTAGCTGAAGGTAGCCTTACAGAGATAGCTCTGGGGCTGGAGACAGGCATGCTGGGGGCATCTCTGATGCTGAATAAAGTCACTCTAGAGAGCTAGAGGAAGGAACAGCATGCAGGGTGCTCTAGAACAGACACACAGGCTGGAGCCTCTAGCTGATGACAGGCTTCCAAAAGATAGCTCTGGGACTGGAGACTGGCATGCTGGGGGCATCTGAAGCTTAAGAGTCAGTCTAGATGGTTTGAGGAAGTAACAGCATGGAGGGTGCTCTAGGGCAGACAGGCATGCTGGATGAAGACTCTAGCTGAAGACAGCCTCACAAGAGATAGTTCTAGGGCTGGAGACAGGCATCCTCATGGCATCTCTGAAGCTGAATAGAGTGCCTCTAGGGTTTGAGTTAGGGAGCAGCATCCAGGCAGCATCCAGGGTGCTCTAGATCAGACACACATGTTGGAGACTCTACCTGAAGACAGCCTTCCGGAGATAGCTCTGTGGCTGAAGGCTGGCATGCCGGGAGCATCTCTGCAGCTGAATAGAGTCACTCCAGTGGAAGGAAGAGCGGGCATGCAGGGTGCTCTAGAGCAGACACACATGCTGGAGAATCTAGCTGAAGACACATTAGCTGAAGACAGCATTTACAGAGATTGCTCTATGGCTGGAGACGGGCAAGCTGGGGCCATCTCTGAAGCTGAATAGAATCCCTCTAGAGAACTTGAGGAAGGAACAGCATGCAGGGTGGTCTAGAGCAGACACGCATGGCGGATACTCTAGCTGAAGAAAGTCTTACCCGAGATAGCTCTGGGGATGGAGACTGGCATGCTGGGGGCGTCTGAAGCTGAAAAGTCACTCAAGAGGGCTTGAGGTAAGGAGCGGTGTGCAGGGTGCTCTAGAACAAACACACTTGCTGGAGAAGCTAGCTAAAGACACTCTAGGTGAAGACAGCGTTACCAGAGAGAGCCCTGCGGTGGGAGACAGGCAGGGTCATTTTTAGAGGGGTTGGGTGCCCAGGCCACAAATACCCCCTCACACACACACACCTCCTGAACCAAAGAAATAAAGGGAACGAAGAATCGCTGTTCACTCTCCCCATCCCCCTTCATTGCAGTCACTGTCCAACCAATAATATATGCTGCCCCAGGCAACAATCATCATACGCATGGGAACTTTCTTGAAGTCCCCTGACCTCTGTCATTCATGCTGGAATCAGAATAATAAATAAGAGGCATTTCAATGCCAACATTTGCTGTCCAGGATGAGGGTACTGCCCATGATGAGGGTACTTGTGTTTCACATTGGCACAGGACTCATTTTAACAATTGCAGCCACAAAGGTAGACTTGTGGGCAGAAATATCAATGCAGGCGCAGATCAGTACCCTTATGGGAAAGATGCACCTTGCCCAGCATAGATAGATACACTACACTAAACATCAACACCAAGGCGCAAGAGAATATGCCAGAACGCAGAGACCACGCAAGTGGCAGAAAAGCGCGGCACAAGAACCTTTAAAATAACATAACATATGTTCTGAATTATGAGTTTAGAAGCCAGAAGGAAGGCCCGTGTCTCCTAGTGTGGCTAGTGCACAGATTGCGAGCCATGCTCTGTCACAAATATTGGACCGCAATCAGATGCAGGTCACAGGTCAGCAGCTTCACAGAATGCACAGGTGCTCAAGCATGCATGCAGGTGACAGATCAGCAGCTTCACAGAATGCACAGCTGCTCAAGCATGCATGCAGGTGACAGACTGGAAGCAATGACAAAGGCATAGATTCGGAGTTGCCAGGAAATGGTGCGGGTCCATCCCCAGAATGAGCCTAGAGGAGGGCCAGGGTATTCAAGTGGTGATGTCGTGTGTGAGCCAAAAACAGATCACTTTTTTTCTGGGCAATATGCATGGGTACTTTGATTGTATATGTAGAAAAACTATAGCCTGTTCAGCTTGTAATGTATGTTGGTCAGACAGCGCAACAGGTTGAAGCTTGCCTCTGGTGCGTGTGCGCAGCTTGCTGTGACAGGTTTGAATCCTGGTAAGGTCAACTCAGCTGTTAATCCTTCCGAGGTTGATAAATCAAATACCACTCTGTGGGATTGTAATTGGTTATTTTATTTATAACGGGCTTAATACCCAGAGGTTTCTAAGCGCAGACCGAGGGATCGAACCTGTGTTCCACGTCATCTTGCTTCCAAGACGAGCACGTATCCCCTGAGCTATCCCCCCGGCACGATAGCGCCATCTATTATTTTTTGGGCTCTGAGACCCATGAGTGTGTACCGCTATTTAAGATATAGATATTATTATTGTTATTTTAGGGAGAGTCCAGTGATGGACTGACAATTTTGAAATATTTAATGACTGGCAGGTTTGACATCTTAGAGATGCTTTATGAGATCCTGGGTTGCCGATGATAGTGCCCGTTGCCTAAGTGGTGAAGATGGTACTTAAACCAACTCTGCCATTTCGGATCTTAACCACATTGTTTCCCAGTTCTTTGCATACATGAAGGTGAAATTATCTGTGAAAGTTTTTGACTTTCAAGAACTCTTTTATAGATCTGACTTGGAAAGTACACAAATCATATAATAAACCAACATGACAAGATCAAATAAAATCCCTATATTAACAGGTTTTGCAAATGGAGCAGAATTGCAGCTTCATTTTCCTGGAAATTCCATCCTGATTGATGCGTACCTAAATAAATGTCTTCAGGGTTTCACTACTGTAGTTTAAAGATTAATATGGACAACAGAAGATCGTGGGGATAACTCAGGGGCAACACAGGTTCAATCCCCGGGCCCGTGCTTAGAAATCTTAAACGTGTTATAAATAACCAATAATAATAACAACAGAAACTGTGCGATAAGGTCACCTGCATTTGCAGATTATCATTCATTATGTTAGGAAAACCATCTGAAATTCCAGAAAGCAGCAAACCTTTGTGGGCCTGATTCATGGAAGTGTTTTGTAATGGCTCAATCCCATGCAAAAACGTTCTGTGAATCAGGCAGGCCTGAAAATAACCTCAGCAGAGGCCTGCTGCGTTCAGTTGACCATCTCTTGTCGAGGGACCTTTGCGCTTGCATACATTTAATGAAATGCAAGATGAGGCTGTAGGCTAAACAAGGGAACCAAATGTGGGAAGGCAAACCTTTTCATAGAAGACAGCACAGTACCATACAGTGAGAAACCTGAGCTGTCCAAGATCAAAGTATCATCTGATATGAAATGTGGGATGCGTGCCTCGTCACTTGGGTTCTGCTGTCTCCAACTTGGCGACTTAACCACCTCCCCTAACTAATGAATTAGGCTCTTTATTGAGGATTGCAAATATATTGTGGTGCTGGACCGTTGTACACGCCGTGTTTGCAGGATCCAAGCTCCCGAGCTGCACCATACTGCACCATACTGATGCTTTACTAGTTTTTATAATTAGTACTTTCTACTGCAGGCTTGTGGCTTGGCAGCAGAGTAGCTGAACTATGAACACAGTTTATATAATCACGTTTAGCAACTTAGATAGCGAACAGGCTAAGTCTGCCTCCTTGGGATGTGGTGGTGTGATCTGAAATGTGAACAAAGGTGCTTAACTACCTGAGCTATCCTCTGAGCCATCGTGACCCTTTCAACCCTATCACTATGCACATCTGATCAATATTTTCCCCAAAGAAAGGTGACGTAGTGGCACAGGTTGTGTTTTTGTGAAAGCACATTCTATGTGCTACATGATTATTCTACCAGGTCAGCAAGTAGGCCTGCGCGCCCATCGTGACCTTTTTTAATGTCTTTTTTAAAACATGATTTCTTTGCATTAGGCAGCTAGGTGGGGACCCCTTCTATGGTGGGGGTGAGGAGGCAACACACAGCTCTGTTTGTCCCCCACCCCCATTAAGAGTCACCCTGGAGACTATGCAGCTGATGAAAAGCATGCCAGAGGTGGCCCTGGTGCTGAAGAGTGGCACAGTAAAGAGTCACACAATGCAGGCAGGGCAACCTGACATTGAGGAACCAGGCTACCTGGAGGGTCAGGGCGGGGGGCCCCCCTCTTGGGTAGGAGACATTTGGGCATCAGCAACCAGTGACTCATCTCTTCCTTCACAGCCACTTTCGGCAGTGACTGGCACTGAGTCCCTTTGTTCAGGGAGGTGAAAATTCAAGGAAGCCCACCATAGAGTCTCTGCCTTCTAAGAGTTCTGCACCACTTCACAGATGATCCCATCAGTGCCAGAATATCCTGCAGAGACAGCCATTAGTGCCAGAATATCCTGCAGAGACAGCCATCAGTGCCAGATATCCTGCAGAGACAACCACCAGTGCCAGAATATCATGCCGAGACAGTCATCAGTGCCAGAATATCCTGCAGAGAGAGCCATCAGTGCCAGAATATCCTGCAGAAACAGCCATCCGTGCCAGAATATCCTGCAGAGACAGCCATCAGTGCCAGAATATCCTGCAGAGACAACCATCAGTGCCAGAAAAACATGCAGAGACAGTCATCGGTGCCAGAATATCCTGCAGAAAGAGCCATCAGTGCCAGAATGTCCTACAGAGACAACCATCAGTGCCAGAATATCATGCAGAGACAGCCATCAGTGCCAGAATATCCTTCAGAGACAGCCAACAGTGCCAGAATATCCTGCAGAGAGAGCCATCACTGCCAGAATATCCTGCAGAGACCGCCATTAGTGCCAGAATATCCTGCAGAGACAGCCATCAGTGCCAGAATATCCTGCAGAGACAACCACCAGTGCCAGAATATCATGCTGAGACAGTCATCAGTGCCAGAATATCCTGCAGAGAGAGCCATCAGTGCCAGAATATCCTGCAGAAACAGCCATCCGTGCCAGAATATCCTGCAGAGACAGCCATCAGTGCCAGAATATCCTGCAGAGACAACCATCAGTGCCAGAAAAACATGCAGAGACAGTCATCGGTGCCAGAATATCCTGCAGAAAGAGCCATCAGTGCCAGAATGTCCTACAGAGACAACCATCAGTGCCAGAATATCATGCAGAGACAGCCATCAGTGCCAGAATATCCTTCAGAGACAGCCAACAGTGCCAGAATATCCTGCAGAGAGAGCCATCACTGCCAGAATATCCTGCAGAGACAACCATCAGTAAAGAATAGCCTAGAGTCCCAAGCGACTCCTCACTAATGAGCCCCAACAAGGGTGAAACATGTTTGGGGATGCTTGTGGTCTCGTGCAGAAGGGATGTGACCTAGCAGTTCGGGCTGGACTGCTCCTTTTGGGGTGGGGCCAAGCCTGATTTGCATATGGTCTTCCCCCTTCTGTAATGGCTTAGCAGGCGAAGAACGATGGTCTGGAGGGTTGCCCCGAGCAATGCCAGTGGTTAAGATTCAGTCTAAACCTTCCAGCCATCACCTCTTTGTTTTTGCTTTGTCACCCCGAGTGGGACGGGTATGCCCAGACGTGGGTCCCATGCCTGCTGGGCCTAGAGACCCAAGCAACTCCTCACTGATGAGCCCCAACAAGGGCGAAACATGTTTGGGGATGCTTGTGGTCTCAGGCAGACGGGATGTGACCTAGCAGTTCGGGCTGGACTGCCCCTTTTGGGGTGGGGCCATGCCTGATTTGCATATGGTCTTTCCCCTTCTGTAATGGCTTGGCAGGCGAAGAACGATGGTCTGGAGGGTTGCCCGGAGCAAAGCCAGTGGTTAAGATTCAGTCTAAACCTTCCAGCCATCACATCTTTGTTTTTGAATATCCTGCAGAGACAGCCATCAATGGCAGAATATCCTGCAGAGGAAGCCATCAGTGAAAGAATGTCCTGCAGACCTGCAGAGACAACCATCCGTGCCAGAATATCATGCAGAGAGAGCCATCAGTGCCAGAATATCATACAGAGACAGTCATCAGTGACAGAATATCCTGCAGAGAGAGCCATCACTGCCAGAATGTCCTGCAGAGACAACCATCAGTGCCAGAGCATCATGCAGAGAAAGTCATCGGTGCCAGAACATCCTGCAGAGAGAGCCATCAGTGCCAGAATGTCCTACAGAGACAAGCATCAGTGCCAAAATATCATACAAAGGCAGCCATCAGTGCCAGAATGTCCTGCAGAGACAGCCAACAGTGCCAGAATATCCTGCATAGAGAGAGCCATCACTGCCAGAATATCCTGCAGAGACAGCCATCAGTGGCAGAATATCCTGCAGAGACAGCCATCAATGCCAGAATATCCTTTAGAGAGAGCTATCAGTGCCAGAATGTCCTCCAGAGACAACCATCAGTGCCAGAATATTATGCAGAGACAGTCATCGGTGCCAGAATATCCTGCAGAGACAGCCATCAGTGCCAGAATATCCTGCAGAGACAGCCATCAATGTCAGAATATCCTGCAGACAGAGCCATCAGTGCCGGAATTTCCTGCAGAGACAACCATCAGTGCCAGAATATCATACAGAGACAGTCATCGGTGCCAGAATATCCTGCAGAGAGAGCCATCAGTGCCAGAATATCCTGCAGAGAGAGCCATCAGTGCCAGAATATCCTGCAAAAACAGCCATCAGTGCCAGACTATTCTGCAGAGACAGCCATCAGTGACAGAATATACTGCAGAGACAGCCATCAATGCCAGAATATCCTGCAGACAGAGCCATCAGTGCCGGAATTTCCTGCAGAGATAACCATCATTGCCAGAATATCATACAGAGACAGTCATCAATGCCATAATATCCTTTAGAGAGAGCTATCAGTGCCAGAATGTCCTCCAGAGACAACCATCAGTGCCAGAATATTATGCAGAGACAGTCATCGGTGCCAGAATATCCTGCAGGGACAGCCATCAGTGCCAGAATATCCCGCAGAGACAGCCATCAATGTCAGAATATCCTGCAGACAGAGCCATCAGTGCCGGAATTTCCTGCAGAGACAACCATCAGTGGCAGAATATCCTGCAGAGACAGCCATCAATGCCAGAAAATCCTTTAGAGAAAGCTATCAGTGCCAGAATGTCCTCCAGAGACAACCATCAGTGCCAGAATATTATGCAGAGACAGTCATCGGTGCCAGAATATCCTGCAGAGACAGCCATCAGTGCCAGAATATCCTGCAGAGACAGCCATCAATGTCAGAATATCCTGCAGGCAGAGCCATCAGTGCCGGAATTTCCTGCAGAGACAACCATCAGTGCCAGAATATCATACAGAGACAGTCATCGGTGCCAGAATATCCTGCAGAGAGAGCCATCAGTGCCAGAATATCCTGCAAAAACAGCCATCAGTGCCAGACTATTCTGCAGAGACAGCCATCAGTGACAGAATATACTGCAGAGACAGCCATCAATGCCAGAATATCCTGCAGACAGAGCCATCAGTGCCGGAATTTCCTGCAGAGATAACCATCATTGCCAGAATATCATACAGAGACAGTCATCAATGCCAGAATATCCTTTAGAGAGAGCTATCAGTGCCAGAATGTCCTCCAGAGACAACCATCAGTGCCAGAATATTATGCAGAGACAGTCATCGGTGCCAGAATATCCTGCAGAGACAGCCATCAGTGCCAGAATATCCTGCAGAGACAGCCATCAATGTCAGAATATCCTGCAGACAGAGCCATCAGTGCCGGAATTTCCTGCAGAGACAACCATCAGTGCCAGAATATCATACAGAGACAGTCATCGGTGCCAGAATATCCTGCAGAGAGTGCCATCAGTGCCAGAATATCCTGCAGAGAGAGCCATCAGTGCCAGAATATCCTGCAAAAACAGCCATCAGTGCCAGACTATTCTGCAGAGACAGCCATCAGTGACAGAATATACTGCAGAGACAGCCATCAATGCCAGAATATCCTGCAGACAGAGCCATCAGTGCCGGAATTTCCTGCAGAGATAACCATCATTGCCAGAATATCATACAGAGACAGTCATCAGTGCCAGAATATCCTACAGAGAGAGCCATCAGTTCCAGAATATCCTGCAGAGAGAGCCTTCAGTGCCAGAATATCCTGCAAAAACAGCCATCAGTGCCAGACTATTCTGCAGAGACAGCCATCAGTGACAGAATATGCTGCAGAGACAGCCATCAGTACCAGCATATCCTGCCGAGACAGCCATCAGGTCCTGTGATGCCAACACGGTACTGGAGGTGGACCGACGTAGCGTATTCCTTTGCCCGTGCCCTAAATATATTCCTTGGGAGAGATATTTAGGGAAAGTACCACTAAAGCTGCTTTTGATTTGTTAGTCTCTAGTATTCAACCCAGTGCCATCCTGATTAAACCATAAGAACTATGTGAAACTAGTCCTCTTTAAAGCAGCAGTGGCAACAAATACAGCAAGCACAATCTGTAATGATGGAAAAGTCCTGTTTATCCATTAAATAAGTTCACAAAACCAAAATAATTCAATAGCATGCAGTTACATTTTATGTCAAGGATGTCCTAATTTAGCATCCCACGTCATCACGGCATAATATTTACAAAATATAACTGGGAATGATCCAAAATGTCTGATTACCGTAACATGATGTATAATCATCTGAATATTAAATTGTGCAAAACATCTGGGTATGATAACATGAGACATGGTGGTCTTGACATTGAGATGCCCACACGGCCATGTGTATTAGGAACCTAGCAAGGCATAATTGAATTGCAACTATCCTATCAAGATTAATGTGTTTTTCTATAGGATGCATATTATTCTAATGATTAATTAGCCTTGATGAAGTCTGGAGGGCGAAACAAATGGCTGTGTCGTCAACTCAATGTCAATGTAATCATAGCTCATGTTAATATACCCAGATGTTTTGGGCAATTTAATATTAAGACAAGTGTATGTATTATTTATTTTATGGTAATCAGATGTTTTGGAGAATTACCAGTTATAGTTTGGAATTCTTATGTCATGATGACTTGTAGCACTCAAGTAGGAAAGCCTTGATATAAAAATCCAATTGCATGCTATTAAATCTGATATATCATATACATTTCTTCTTTTTTCCATTTTCTTTGAGTGAACCTATTGAATGGATAAACAAGTATTTTCTATCAATACTATTTTTTTTTCCCTATATTGGACATCATTGGTGTTGTATACAGGCTCCGTCTCAGTGTATATTCTACTTTAAGCAGTGGCTTGCATTCAGAGCCTGGAGTTTGCTAATTCACTGACTGAATCCCAGTCTAGTGACAGGTAAATGTGGCATTCAGTAGCAAAGTGCCCAGCATCGCTACAGGAGTGCACCCCATGGATGCTGCTGCACTAGAACTGGCCCCCAATGTGGGGAGATCGGGTCTTCTAAGAGTCAATGCTGGCTAATTACAGGCATGCATGAACAGATAGCTGACATGTACAAGTGCAGAAAGGGAAAGATGAAAAAGAAACTTTGAGGAGAGAGATGAGCAACCGTGGATGTGTCAGCATGTGGGGTCAGTGCAGTCCATCACAGAAGATTCATAATGGCTGGCAGGTTCACCAAATGGAAATGTAGATCTCCTTGTGGGTACCTGACCTCTACATGGTGCAGTGCCTTCGTGGAGGTTCACCCGGACAGGCTCTGGGACAGCTGGGAAGGCCCCTCCACTGCAGCCCCTGGGGGCCGAGGGAACAATGACTGCCACTGTGACCCACTCTGGAAACAGTGCCAGCCCCTCTCAGAAGTGATTGGGTCAGACGTGGGGGAGGGGGCTTCCTCTTCGGGACATCTGTTGACTGAGATGAACTATTCTCAGTGCCATGCGGCCTATTACGCGGTTGGGAGGTGAAGCCCATGAAGGGTACCAAGGGCGTATGGTAATGACAGTTACCCTCCTGATCCATCTTGAAACATCAAGGACCCAGGGGTTCAGCAAGCGCATGAGGCTGTGGTTCAAACAAAGCTCATCGCGCTATGAAGTTGAGGGCTGGTGTGTGCCGCCTGAAGTGATATTCCATTGCAGGTCTGCCACTTGCCCATCTTCTCTGCTCTGTGAGGAGGTGGGCGGCTTTGGGTGTGTGTGTGTGTAACAGGACCCAAACGCAGGTGTCTGGACAGGGCAGGACCAGAGGAAACAATGGTGGCGGTACATACCAGTCCTTTCATGCAAATCAGTTATCCGACATGAGTATAAGTGTGAAAGACTATTCAGACCATGTAATAGCAGTGCAAAAGGGAGGGCAAAGGGCAGTGTACAAGCATGTACGCCACCTTTTTGCCTCCCCTGTGCAGATAGTGTAAACGCTACCTGCCATGTACGCATGGCAGGCGGCATTTACAGTGGATCCTTATTGAGTCTGTCTTCTTTTTTGCTGGTGCAAAAAGCCAGCAGACTGCATAGGGATCCCCAGCATTCCTGCCAGCGTGAACATTCATACCGTAAATGCTGGATTATTTGTATGGCAGAGAGGAACGCAGCAGAGGAAAGGCAAGTTGTGTTCCGCCCCTACTCTCCACCATACAAATGAATGAAAATGAGCTGTAAAGTAAATGTAAGGTGGAAAAGCCTTACGCAAGGCTTTCAAGCCCTTCATTCAGGTTGCAGCACGCACCAAATTAGCTCCAGGAAGTTTAGAACCAGGTCATATCTGGCATCTTCCAGAAATGGGGGGGGAGTAAGAGGGGCCATGGGCCTCATTCCGAGTGGGGCGGTAAGGGATACCGGGCACCGGTAAGGAGACCGGTGCCGGTAATCCCTTACTGCCCTACAACGAGTTCCCTTAGAGGGTCCCTCCTTTGGACGGGACCCGTTAAGGGAAATAAGAGCCAATAACAGTACTGCAAATTGCGGTACCGTTATTAGCTACTCCCCCCTTCCCATTGAGCCCTACGGGGGCTCAAATGGGAATGGGGAATGTTTTTTTCAATGGGGACTTACCGGTCCCGCAAAGGTCGGACTACACCGGTAAGTCCCCATTGAACGAGACCGGTGCCGGTACTGTAATTGGAGGCAGTCATGGCACAAATAGTGCCATGACTACCTCCAATCTCAGAATGAGGCCCCATGTGTCTTTAAAATTCTCCAGGTTACCTCTAAAGTCGTTCAGACATTGCAGAGTAATCAGCGTGTTGATGCCTTCATCCATTGCAGGCTTTGTGGGCATTCACTGTCGAAGTATCATTCTCTTTGCGAACACAGTCCAGGATTGGACAAATCACTGCGTGACCTCACTGTGAACCATATATGTGTGCCCTGCATTTATGATCCTAAGCATGCTCCTGTCTAGCTTACTCCTTGGCGGTTGTCTGTACATGGTAAACAAAGGGCGGCCATCTTAAAGTCACTCAACCTGTCACAGAATATACACCATGCGGTTGCTACACCCATGCCCTGGCCACAAACGCAGCATTATCCTTTCCACTTTGTTCCACCATGGCGTCATCTTTACATGCACTACTGTGCACTCCTGCCTGGTCCTGGTATGTGTTGGTAGAGAACCAGATACATTTCTAATTAATAGGGAGTGCCAACCTTCTTCATTTGGAGGGTCGTGCAATTGTTTCGCCCGTACCCGGGCTTTTTCAAGGCACAAAATCGTACTTGGTTTTTCAAAGTGACAGTTCTGACACATTTAGTATAATCCTGTACATTGTTTTGCAAACATTACAGTGGTTGTGTATGCGGATTCCCTAGTACAAAATACTTTCCATACTGTTGCACCACAGTGATAAGGCATAACGTCTTTGTGCACGATACAATCATAACAATTGAACAATTGATAGGTGCACAATAGTTCCAAGTAAATAGTCCCATTCTACATAATGGTCAACATTATAAGAATCCCTCCTACAGAGTTTTCATGAAAAGTAAATGCACATGTGATGTCATCAGTGATGTCATCAATGACATTTGTGATGTCATCTTTGATGTCCTGGGTGTTAGTGTTAGCAGTGCACGGTGGCACGAGTTCTGGTTGCTTATCTTACCATAACTACTGAATTTCAGGGGGTTTTCGGTTTTATTTTGAACCATAACGACCCTTTAACAAAGTTTTTTTTACTGAATTTGATAGGTTTTTAGTAGCGCAACTTAACCATAATGTCCCTTTTAACAAAGTTTTTTCACTCAATATATATATATATATATATATATATATATATATATATATATATATATATATATATATATATATATATATGCATATGGATGAGTAAAGGATGGATGGTTCCACTGCTCATTATGGGCAGTGCTGGACAGCAAGAAGGCCTCATTTCAGTCGGTCGCAGTTAAAAAGCAAATTGACTTACAAAATGAATCTCAGCAGAAGGAGTTGGATGAGCCAAGAAGCCAAGGTTTTATCAAACTGGAGTGAACTGATATTAGATACATTTCATGTGAAAGAACAGAAACTCCTGTGAAGAAGGGGTGAGCAAAACAAAAGACATCAGAGGACTATTAGAAAATAGTATTTTAATGCACTAAAAGGCTCAATTCCATGGTCTCCAGTCACGTGGAAGAAAGAAGTTGGAAGAACGAGGTGGTCACACCTACGCATGAGGGCAGTGTGTGCCCACACTCCTTAAAATTTCTTCGAGCACAGTACAAATTCAAGCCCAGGCTTCAAAGACCTAATTGACATTGGACCATTGAGGTAATGATGGATTGATTTGCTAATTGGTGGGAAGCTAGTGTTAAGACGAGCTCACCAGCACCTGGATGTTCAGTCTGCAAGCTGCAAGACGTAGGTGAAAAAGTACTGACGGGGGTTAGAAGCCATCCAATTGTAAAGGACCACATAAATAAGGGTCCTATAGTTTGTGTAGCCAATGGGAAGTTGTGTACTTAGTGACTTTCATAGTGGCCATTTTAAGGAGAGGGCTTAGTTGCCCCATCTGATGTTAAGCATCCTATCACTTTCCTTCACGGTTCTATACTGATATGGAACTTATACTTAGATATTCACCTAGAGCCTATCACTTCCCTCGGTATGTTTTTGTAGTTTGCCACGTATGATGCTCAGAATCAAATGATGCAGCAGCAAGCGCTGAGAGTGCAGTAAGGATTCCATCCACAGCAGGTAGCAGTTGATCCACCCCAAGGACAGTCGCAGCAGTTACCTATGCAGCTTCAGCAAAACACAAGCACAGGACAGTTAATGACTCCTAGAGTAGGGGGTGTCATTGTCGATGGAGGGAATCCTTTCACCGGTAACGGAAGGAGTCTGTACCCGCAATAGGACAGCTCACTGGGAGACCTGATGTGTTCGATACTATCCATGATGCTGAATCCTCACGAGGAAATGAGGGTAAACGTCAGTATGGGGGGCAAATGTTTTTCGTTTTTAGTAGACACAGGTGCAACACACTCATGTATACGAGAGGGAACATTTTCAATGTCAGGCAATGCCATGAATAGTCAGGGATTCACAGGAGCTACAAGCAAAGTTCCTTTCACTGAATACTTACCAGTCTCTATAGGAGAATGTGACATGAAGGTGCGATTGCTATATTCGAGGCAAACACCTGTTAATATATTAGGACGAGATTTGATGACAAAGTTGAATATGACCATTTAATTTACTGATGAAGGCATAGTGTGTTCACCACCAGGAATGCATTATTTAAACGTATGTGAAATTATTATGGCTTTCTCAGGACAGATAGCTGCCAGAGCAATACCGTTAGAACCAAACGTTTTTCATTATGGAGTATGCATTCTGTTGTCATGGCTACCAGGCCTAACAGGCAGAGCAATGAGAACACTCGATGAATTTCTGTTCAGACCTAGAATACCTGTGCTTGAAGAGGAGGGACAAGTCTTACCCTTAAAGCTACAACCAGCCATAGTGCAAGGAGAAATGGCTTTGCTTGATGGAAATGAAGATGAAGGCAGACAATGGTGCTCTGTAATCGCCATTGGGGAGGGTTGCAGATTGACTGATGTCACTGATCTGTTTGGAGATCATCCATCTGATGACAAAGTAATATATGGCAGACATCACTTACTGGGTGAGAGCAATTAAAAGAGTTTGTTTCTCAGAAGATGATGATAGCACAAAGGCGTCCTGAGTATTTTGATGAAGACATGGCAAAAGTGCCAGTTTCATTATGGAACACCGGCCCCTATCACGTAGGCCTACTAAAGGGGGTTGGAGAAGTGAAGATTAAATTGAAACCAGGAGCAATTTTACCTCGGCCATGACAGTATCCTATGTTTCGAGAGGCAGATGAAGGTATTTTTAAGATGATTTCCGCCATGATGTATCAGGGCATCTTAGTGATGTCAGAGTCACCATGTAATACTGCGGTGTACCGTATCATAAAATCTAAGGGGAGGTCGTGGAGTTTAATTCAAGATCTTAGGCCGATGGACCAGATTGTAGAGGCTCTGTTCCCTCTAAGTTCCTAACCCGTCTACAATCTTATGTAATAAACCTGTTGAAGCACAACATTTCACTGTGATTGATTTGAAAAATGCATTTTTCTCAATCCCGTTGAACAAAGACTCACAGTATCTGACGTCATTTACGTTCAGACAGACTTGCCTGAAAAGCACTCGTTTACCCCAGCGGTACTGTGAGTCCCCATCGATTTTCAATAGAGTCTTGCAGATGGACTTGAACAATATTGTTTTAGAAAGTGTTGTGTTGCAATAAGTAGATGACATTTCAGTTTGCAGCACCTGAGAGGAAGAGTGCAGATGTGATTCTGTTCAGCTGATGATTATACTCACTGACAAAGGATATAAAGTTGACAAAGAAAAGTTACGAAAAAATTAACAAGAAGTGCTATACATAGGCCAATTGATTTTGCATGAAGGAAAGAATGTTACCCCTGAAAGAGCTGAGGCTATTTTGAAAACTCCAAAACCACACACGATAAAGCACACGCAGAGATGTTTGGGATTATGTAATTATGTCAGGGCATGGGTCTTCGACCACAGCTCGTATATAAGACCTTCATTGCAGGCTTTAAAGAAAGCTCAGGCAATGCAGGAAAAAATTGTGTGGACTGAGGAAATGGAAGAAGGGTTTGACGAATTGAAAAAAGCAATTTGCACAGCTCCAGTTTTAGGGATTCCTAATTATACTGAGGAATTCCTTTTGTTCTCACACACAGATGGCACTGTTATGACAGCAGTACTCAAGCAGAGAACCACGTTGGGGTACAACAATATTACAGTGGAATCTTAGACCCAGTAATGAGAGGTCATTTTCCATGTGAACAAAGTTTAGCAGCCGTCACGTTCGCCATAGAGAAAGCTGCAAGCATAGTGATGGGATATTCCATGACGTTATCCGTTGAGCACACATTATTTGCTATTTTAGAGAAACCAAAAGGCACATTGACATCCCAAATGGCTTCTGCCCATGAAGTAGTCATATTGAATCCAGCAATTAAAATATTCCGATGTA
Organism: Ambystoma mexicanum; assembly: GCF_040938575.1. Lineage (NCBI taxonomy): Eukaryota > Metazoa > Chordata > Amphibia > Caudata > Ambystomatidae > Ambystoma > Ambystoma mexicanum. The sequence continues at coordinate 1,626,055,752 of NC_090929.1, forward strand.
AAATAGTTAATCCTGCCATGATCATAACTAAGCCAATGACAGATGGAGATCCTGAACACGATTGCACAAACTATGAAGAGTTCTATGATGAAATCCCTAGAATAGAAGAGAATGCATTAGCAGGAGGAGAGATTGTTTTCATTGATGGTTCTTCAAGGATCGATCAAAATGATGGACAAAGATATACAGGTGCCGCTGTGATAAAGCACACGGCTAATGGGGAATTTCAGGTGCTTAAAAGTACTGTATTGCCGACTCATTATTCAGCACAGGCTGCTGAATTATTGGCGTTGATACTCGCGCTCGAGGATAACGCAGACCAGGAAGTGGCCTATGTGACATCGACGGTGCAGGACGTTCGAGGAGCAGGATTAGCACGTTGGGAAAGGAGGGGCTACCTCCGAGCAGAAGGCACGCCAGTACAGCACACCGCCTTATTGGACATGCTTATTAAAGCACTACACTACAACTCAGTAAGCATCACAGTTGTCAAGTGTGCAACTTACACTAAAGGGCAGATTTTATTTCAAGTGGAAATCAAGCAGCAGATGTTAAGGCCAAGCGCGTAGCAAATACAGATAAAGAAATTGTGAATGTTGAAACTCCTAATGTAAATGAGAAAATGGTTGTTATGATGACTGTATCTGAAAGTTATAATAGCCCGTCAAAAATGCAGTTGGTAGAAGTCCAAGGGGAAGCACCTCAAGAGGAAAAGAAGAGGATGTTCTTTAAACTCCTCTGAAGCAGTGTGGGAACAAGACAACACTGGCAAACCAGTGATGCCTGTAGCCTTATTAAGGGTGGCATTGGAACAGCTACACCACCCCACGCACACAACGAGGGAGAATCTCACTTCAACTATTGCTGAGGATTGGTTTGTACCAAATCTATTAGAGCATGTTACAGTCTTTATAACACATTGTATATTTTGTCAGAAATTCACGGCTGGGCATACACTGCGCACAGTTAGCAAAGTTATTTCTGAGACCTAATGGCCCTTTTCAGCATTTGCATATTGACTATGTCGACATGATACAAGTACGTAATGGCCACACTCCTTACAATTTCTCAGAGCACAGTATAAATTCAAGCCCAGGCTTCAAAGCCCTAATTGACACTGGACCATTGAGGTGATGATGGATGGATTTGCTAATTGGTGGGAAGCTAGTGTTAAAATGAGCTCACTCACACCTGGATGTTCAGTTTGCAAGCTGCTAGACGTAGGTGGAAAAGTACTGACGAGGGTTAGAAGCCAACCAATTGTAGAGGACTGCGTAATTAAGGGTCCTATAGTTTGTGTAGCCAATGGGACATTGTGTATTTAGTGACATTCATAGTGGCCATTTTAAGGGGAAGGCTTAGTTTCCCCACCTGATTTTAAGTACCCTATCACTTTCCTTCACTGTTCTATACTGATATGGAACTTATACTTAGATATTCACCTAGAGCCTATCACTTTCCTCAGTAGGTTTTTGTAGTTTGACACGTAGGATGACGTTGCTAATGATGCAGGTCAACACGTCACTGATGATGATTTTGCCTAATATAACATCAGTTTTTTTGTAAGATTCGTTGAGTAAGAGGATCAAGCGAGTGCTGATGTTCGCTGTACTCCCTATTTTAGATAGTTGATATTAAAACAGATTTCCTTTTTGCCAAACTACTTGAGTCATTTCGATTATTGATGTATGAATTAAATCTGCATCCCCATCCATACCAAGGGTAATTGCTACTCGTCAAAGGGGCTGGGATATCGGGGGATCTTTTCTAGATCGTCCAATCTTGCGTCTGGTCTGATGTGTTTGATGCCAAATGTAGTCTTCTCTTGTAGGTTATATCTAAAAACCTGAAAATCAGAAAAAACATGTAATTGCAACCATTGTGGACTACTTAAATATACACCGGGAAAACCTATGAAATAGAATCACAGGTAAGAAGGTTCAACAAAGTTTAGCTAATGCTGTCTATCTTACTGCTGTAAGTGGGCATGGTATCACAAGTATTACAAGAACAAAAGACATACAATTTGTCAAATATTTATTCAATTTTTGGGTTTGGAAAAACTCCTACTTTGCCCTATAACTATGCTGGAAGTAGTTTCTACCATCAAATAATAAAGAAAACACAGTTCTAGTTAGTCTCTGTCAAATCAAAAATGGCCTATACTAACAAAACCTAATGCCTGCCCTATCTCTTATACATAAATTGTGTAAAGGGAATTATGTATGCAAAGGAAAATCAGTGTTAAAATATAAAGAATCAATGTGGCTGAGTCAGGTTTCCTACCCATGATGGACAGCACGGAGAAAGGCGGTCGCCGTAGACAGGATGATTCAGTCTGGCTCAGGTTCTAAAAAAAAGGCAGTTCAAAACATGGCGTGTCAACCTTGCACGTTAAAGTCACATATTCCAGCTTTCAAAAGTTATTTCACAGTTCAACAAGAAGTTCTCACAGGTCTCCCACTGTCAGGGTCAGACCTCAAAATCACAGCACTTTCAGGGGTTCCCTTCCCCAAGCTTAATTCACTTTCTTCAGGGGTTCTTTTCCCCTAACTTATCACACTCTGGATTCCCTCAGTCGGGCTTGGACCTTCTACTGATGTTGAAACTTTCAAATGTGTGAGCCTTTTACTATAGACCTCCGCAGGACCACTTCGACCTTCCCTTCAGCTCACTCTTGTGTCATTTGCCCCATTGTCTCTCGGTCTGGGTTGTTCAATATCAAAAGGGACCAAACAAAGAAAAATGACATACAACCTCTCTGTAGAGGAATACAAGGCCCTAGAAGACTTATCATCAAACCTATCTATTGTAATCAAGGAGGTGGATAAAGGGGGGAACATTGTCATTATGGACGGACCAGACTACTTGGAAATGGCAGGAAGACACTTAGAAACCCCTGGATGTTATGAACAACTACCTATCAATCCGAAGAAAACCATTGTGAACCAACTGGAGCAAGCTATCTTAAATTGGCACAAAAAAGGACTAATAACAGATGAAGAAAGAAGCTTTTTGCTAAGAAATGAACCAAGAATACCAACCATGTACTTTCTTCCGAAAATACATAAGGAATATGATAAGATACCTGAAGGCCGGCCCATCATGAGTGGTATAGGGTGGGCAACTGAGAATATTGTTCAATGCTTAAACAATATCCTAAGACCAAGGGCAAGTACATTAAAATCATGTCTAAGAGACACAACAGAGGTCATTTGGAAGTTAAAAACAATCAAATGGGAAGACAACTATAAACTGGGAAGCCTTGATGTTAAAGCACTCTATACATCAATAAAACATCATTGGGCAATCAAAACGATCGATCATGTGTTTAAAGATGATACATCATCTGTGTATTATCAAGTACAAATGATAAAGGAGATGTTGGAATTAACATTCGAATGCAATATCTTTACTTTTGATAACTGTTACTACAAGCAAACCAAAGGTGTGGCAATGGGCACTAAGTACGCCTCAGCCCTTGCCAATGTCTTTATGGGTTACTTGGAAGATAAGGTCATCTATCAAGATAAGGCATATCAGAAGGAACTGATAAGATGGATGAGATACATTGACGACGTGCTGATTATTTGGGCTGGAACAGAAAGTGAATTCCAGGAATTTACAAATCGGATCAATCAGAACCCATTTGAAATCCAATTTATAGGAAGCAGCAATGAACGGACAATTAACTATCTGGATCTTACCATATATACAGAAAATAAGGAAATCAAAACGTATACGTTCAGGAAACCAACCGAAGCAAACTCAACTTTACATGCCAGCAGTTGCCACCTCAGATCAACGATTAATAATATACCCTCCGGTGAGTTCATTCAAGCAAGAAGAAATTGTTTAACAGAGGAACTATTTGACAAGGAATGTACACTCCTAGAGAAATGATTCTTGGCAAGGGGATATACGGAAGAATCCGTGAAACGAGCAAGGAACAAGAGTAAATTACTAACACAAGAGCAAACATTGGTACAAAAAACCAAATCACAAGAACCACCCACAGTAGGGCTTATCACAAAATACTGTAGCAATCACAGAATTCTTAGCAGGATACTTTCAAGACACTGGTACCTACTGAAACTAGACAAAAATATTAAGAACTATGTGGACTCGAAACCAAAAGTAATCTACAAGCGAGCGGGGACAATCAGGAACAAACTAAGCCCTTCACTCCTGCCTGATGTGGCAACGATGCAACACAACAGCTGGTTACATCCGACCAGTAATGGCTTTAGGAAATGTGGAAGCTGCACAATGTGCAAATATGCACACGAAAAAACAAATCTATTTAAGGATTCTTACAATAATGAGGTCAAAATACACCAATCAATCAACTGCAAAACCAAATTTGTTGTGTACGGTATCATATGTATATGCAAATTGGTATACATTGGTAGCACGATAAGAGAACTAAGAACCAGGATCAGGGAGCATCTGGCGAAAATTGGAAGCCTGGATCCAAGGCTCCCACTCTCCTGTCACTGGCAGAAACATCATCAAATGGCGAACAAATCGGAAATTAAATTCATTGGACTCCAGAAAATAACATTGAGTAAAAGAGAAGGGAATAAGGAAAAAGCACTAAGACAAGCCTTGGCAAAGATTATTTGTAAACTTAATTTGACTGTCCTCGGATTAAATTCCGACAATGAAATGGTGTCATTTCTATAAAAAAAAAACACCCACTATTGTACATGTTGTGTGATTAAGACATTTTCCTGCTTTACATCAGGGTATTATGATGAAAATCATCCACTGTCATTAAATTAAGTCACAACTACTGAACGCTAATATCTAAATTGCCCGCACCCAATGGATAATACCAGCATAGTTAAGTCGATTAATCACCATTAGGTAGCGAGTCACATATTTGGACTCACGCCATCATATTATGAACTAAGTTAAGGACATTGTATTAGGACCTGGCTAAAAAATAACAAAAATAAAGAAAGGACTTGTATAGATTTCAGTCCACTGGACAACCCATAGCAAAGGTCAGGCGCACATGGGTCTACACACATCATGGCGCACCTGTAGTGCAATAATAGTAGACACTAACAAGGGACTCTAGTGAGTCGGCAACCTTGACGCCACAAGCAAACAAATTACTTAAATGATTCAATGGCATCCGGCGTTCCAAGGAAACAGCAGCACCCGATTGAACGCATTTACTATAGAACGAAGGTAAGGGATTGTCAATGAACTATAGAGAACGCACCTTTTTAAGTTCTCACGTATTGGCGCATCGGATTTATCTTTGCATTTACATGAATAAAATGAGGACTGAGCAAAAGCACTAATTATCTAGTAAACAAGTAGAATTTAAGACCACCTGTCATTGACCTGAGCAGCGCCAATACGAAAACATATTGACCCACTAAACATACAATTTGTACTATAATTGCTAACAATTACAATATTAGACTTATTAGCAAACGGGTTCATTTGAATATAGATTTAGAATGTACTGAAACAGTGAACCATTTGTGAGATATTAAAAAGAATATAATTTAATTTTGAAGGGATCGAACCCATCGACTGTTTGAAACTCATCTGAATCTCCCTAATAGGGAACAGGAATCTATTAAGGTAACCACATTTGATCCATATGATTTGAGATTAGTGAATTAATGTGTTGACACAAATATAACCCATATTCCAATACCCTAAAACTAACTCTGTTTATATCTTTTTGTCTCTTTATTATTTTATTTTATTTCTTCTACACTGATGTTTATTGTTTCTTCTTTATCTAACCTCTGTGCATTTCAAAAACCGTTTTTTCTAATATGTGGTACACATTTGTCCATGCTTAATGTTATGTTGTCAATGAATATAATTGAAAATAATTTTCTTTTTACTGAACCCTTGAATCCACCTCCTTCCCCACCCCTATTCTCTGTTACATGATATCTAAAACTCACTTCTGTTTTGTTTTGAAACGATCCGATTACAAAAATGTGAAGTCCAAACAATGTTTTTTAACTATGGTTTTGTGAATTTGATAACAAAATAGTGACAACAATGTCCTGATTTGAGAAAGGCTGGTTCTTAAGCCGAAACACGTGTCATATAGCAAGGGCAATCGTTTAAATAAAACCAACAACTGGTTTTTCAACTATTAATTTGGCGCAGTCTCGTTTCTGAGTAATCTTCATACTGTTTACCAATTCAAGTGGTTTTGAGTGGCTTTTTAAACCACAACTCAGTGAGACGCGACACATCAGAAAGTACAAAGGAAAAGAATATTTTTAGCTCTCATCTTTTCATTCCTATTTTGCTGTTGCATAATCTTGTCGCCTTAAGCAATACCAACCAAGCCACAACATCAATTTGTTTTATTCAATATCATAAGCACAAAAGTTCAAATTTCACCTTTTCACTTCTCCTTTTGCCGGGGTTAATCTTTGCATTACTGATCAGGCCCTGTCCTGGTTGACCTACTTTCTCATCCACCCCTCAGGTCCAACTGGGGCCTTTCCTCTCTTCTATCTCTCTCTCTCTACTTGTGGTGTTCCCTGGGGGTCTAACCTCTCTCCCTGGATCTTCAACCACTACCTGGCACCTCTTGCCCACTGCAACGCTACTTTCTGCTCCAATTTCCAATTAAAATGTTATGTGGATTACACTCAGCTCTCTTTTAGGCTTTCCTCAGCTACCCCTGCTTCTTCTCACATATCGGACTGCCTGGATGCAATTCAGGAATGGTGTGCTACCAATGATCTCTGCCTCTCCCTCCTTTCCTTTCTCTCTCTGACCGCCCACGCTGGGCCCTCTTCCTGCTCTTTCCTGTGAGGCTAAGAGCCTTGGTGTCATCTTCGACTCCACCATCTCCTTCTCACATCCCACATGTCTCTAAAATGTCAAACTATCAGCCTCATGTCCTTAGAGGTATTCTTCCTTTTCTCACTTTCCCATCTCCAGAGTTCTGGTCCTTTCTAGGCTGGTCTGTTGCAACAGCGTCTTTCTACATCTGTTTGCCTCTACTCTTCAACCTTTACAACTTATCCAGAACATGACTGTAAGACTTGTCCTTGGCCTCAAGCCCAGGGATCGTATCTCTCCAGCTCTGAAATCTATTCACTGGCTCCCCGTGTCTGCAAGGATCTACTTCAAGACCCTCTCATCACCCAAAAGGCTTTCTGGGGCCTGGGACCGCTCTACCTCCAATATTCTCTTCCAAAATGTCTTCCTTCTCTGACTCTCTGCTCATCCACCTCCAACTCTTTGAGGGTCAGACGCTTCTCCAAGTAGAGAGTTGGTGGCAGATCTGTCTCCTCGGCTGTGGCCTCCCTCTGGAACAGCCTCCCTGCCTCTCTCAGACTTGAGCAGAACCACCTCTGGTCCCGGAAGCAACTCAAGACCTTCCTTTTTGTTTCCGCTTTCTCTCTTCCTCTACCCTGCTAATGCACCTGACTGCTCTGCACAATGGCCACCTGGTCACCCTCTGAATTCGGGCCCAGGTTCCTGCATGTCCAGTTGCCCTTGCACTGCCTCTGGGCTCCCCAGCACTTAAGTGTCTGTATCTGCAACCCTACAGTCCCTTCTCTCTGCACTTACGAGCCACCCGCTGGCTGCACTTGTGAGTTAACTGCACTTCCCTCTTCCCCTCCCCCAGCACTTCTCCCCTTCCCCGCACTTCTCTCCTTTCCCTTCCCCGCACTTGCATGATCTGATTGACACAAGGCCTAGTAAGATTGATATTTTGTCCTCCCTTTATTTCCCCCTCCATGTCTTGTCGAAACTAGAAATGCTTGTGTACATGCACGTTATATTGCCCCATCATATCATATCATGTCATGTGGGGAGAGCTAATGGATATGAGATGTATGCAATTAAAGTCAAGTGCCTGACTTTGCCTGACCCAATAAGCGAGACAAGTCTGATGAGATATGTAAGGGTTATCCTCTTCACTCTCAGTCACCCTCTTCCTCGGCCCAGTGGTGTGTGGAAAAAAGGGGGCGGGGGAGTGGTTTGAAACATTGGAGAATCCCATAAAATAGAATGGGTCATTGGTACAGGAAAGGGGGGAATACCATGTGTCACCATCGGCTGTCTCACCCACACTCCCCAAAGACCCCTCACCCAGGTGACCCTCCCGCACTGGTCCAAGCCCAGGGTCTGGATCCAAAGGCTTTGGCCGTGCCCTGCCCACCCGAGAGAGAGATCCCCAGGGACTAGCGGGTGAGATACCCCTTGGTTTCTCATACTACATATATAGGCTCCTAAAAATGTAATCTTCATTTTCCTAGGATTCTTCTTACCGCACTAAAATATTAGGAATGCTCAACTAAATTCCACAGCTGCAATTCATAGCCAATGAGCGCTTTAAGTATTTAAAGCACAAATAAGATGTTTGGAAACGTAATTTGAGCAAGTATGTAAGAGATGACAAAGATTCATGACATGACATGAGAGTACTATATCATGTCACCAAACACGTAACCTTATTTAACACCCTTCCAACCCTTTCCCTGCCCCCTTTTTCTTCTCCCTACAGAGCTACCAACCGCTGTACACCTGTCAATTGTTCAATTGTTATGATTGTATCGTGCACAAAGACGTTATGCCTTATCACTGTGGTGTAACAGTAAGGAAAGTATTGTGTACTAGGGAATCCACACACACAACCACTGGAATGTTTGAAAATCAATGAAAAGGATTATACTAAATAAGTCAGACCTGTCACTTTGAAAAACCAAGTACGATTTTGTGCCTTGAGAAAGCCCGGGTACGGGCGAAACAATTGCATGACCCTCCAAAGAGAGAAGGTTGGCACTACATATTAACTAGAAATTGACCCGGTTCACTACCAATACATTTTATTAAAAATCATTAACTCAGTAGGATTCTTTTTTGAATTATTAAGACCAGGCCCCGCTTAGAAACCCAACATACCCACACTTCCTGATCTTACTATTGACTGACTGGTGATTTTCAGTCACTGTTAGGTATTGCTGCCAGGCAACTTCATGCAAAATTCACCAACTGCACACCCAGGACAGGCGCACTGAACAATGTTCACCTTTCTTATTTACGCTGTAATTTAACAGGTGCACTGCCATTTTGTTTGCTTTATGCCTGTGACTTGTGTAGGGTCTGCACCTTTAACCCCTTAAGTGCCAAGGACGAGTATGCTCGTCCTTTTTGCCTAGACTTGCATAATAGCCTGGCAGTTTAGACCAGTGTTGGTATAAAGTGTTGTCAGAACAACTGACAGATTGTATCGCACCCCTTAAGCGTTGGTACTCACACATGGGCACATTACATAACAAAAGCATCAAGTCACTTAAAAAGAAGTTAAATGTTGCCACATTTAACTCACATAAAGGCACGACACTAAGTGAGTCATAGAAAGACACTACTATTGAGGGCCAAGGAAAGCCTAGGCGTTTCGGGAGAAGATCTCAGGTTGCCGCACCCTGGCAGTGCCCTTCCGTTCACCCACAGTCTCAGAGCGTTTAGGGCGACCCAGCCTTCGTCTTGGCCTTGTTTGGGGCTGCAGAAGATGTGGGGCTCCCCTCGGACCTGTAGCAGCAGTCTTGACAACCTGCGATCGGGCTAAGACCATGTCACCCTCTCCGCCCCTAGCCTTAGGGCACTACTACTTCGGTATGAGTTTGTCACCCTATAACTGGGCGCTTTTCAGACTACATTAACTATAACTCTCCAGCCCATGGTCACCCCCAAGGGCCTGAGACATAGGCTCTTCCCTGGTGTGTTAAGACTCAAGCACCGAGCAGGCTCCAGTCCCAGGAGGGTAGCAAGGCTTTTCTCTGTCTCCCCTCCGATGGTCTTAATTATACTATCATAATCTGGGAAAAAGCTAGGGCAAATAGTTGCACTGCTTACACCAATCACTCTTGGAATTCTAAACCCTCTCCCCTCTTGCTTCTCCACTCTTTTTGACTACTTACTATCTGCTCTGTTCTCTCCTTCTCTCCCTTTCTCCCTTTTCCTAGCTCCTCCCCTCCACCCCTTACTTTCTTCTATGCACTTACTCTATCAGCATTGTCCCTGGACCTGGCATGATAGCAACCTCGTCTGTCTCCTCACCCCTACCCTTAATCCCCCCCCCCCTCCAGTACTACCCTCTCCAGTACTATTTGCTGAAATGTCGTCAGGCCTTGTACGATAGTCGCTTGTTTTGTTCTTCCCCTCCCTTTCCGCACGCATCTCCCTCGCCTTTAGTTTTTCTCCGGCTCTACCAGAAATGTCGTCAGGCCTAGTACGGTAGTTGCCTGTCTGTTTCCATTTCCTGCCTACTCTCCCCCTCCCTTTCTTATCTGTGTCTTAGCTCTTGCACTATCTGAAATGTCATCAGGCCAAGTATGATAGTTACTGTTCATGACCTGTAAGAATGTCATTGTATTTTCCCTTGTTCCCTCCATTACCTTGAAGCGCTTTGAAACACATTGTGCATAGGCGCTATATTAATAAACTATCATATCATATCTCTGGTTTGCTTTCCACTCACTTCTCTCTTTGTTAGCACACAACTGTCTGGAATGCAGTCACTCCCACACTGCGCACTGTGGTTGGTGCCTCTCCTTATACTGTGATACTGACTCTAATTGCCCCAAAAAGCTCTCTGATTCATGGGTCTGTTTCCCTCTAAGACTTGGTTTCTTGGATCCACGACTACGCCAAGTGTTTCCTCTCTCTCCCTTATTGTAATCACGTGTTGCGTGTTTCCTAATCATCCATGCTCTCTAGTGCTTCAGGCAACTATTTTTCTACAGGCTCATAAACTCTGTCCGCCATCTTTGAATCAGGCGGAGGAAAAATGGCAGCCTGGAGATCTGTGTCACAGCTCCTCGCACCACCAGTAATTGCATTCTCTTGTCAACACCTTTGTTGCAGTGCATGCGAACAGCCTGTTTCCTTGGCCTTGTCCACATGCACCCATTCGTCTTTGGAATCCCATTCACGCTCCATTCCAGGTACGCTCTGTCTTTAGTGCACCCAGCATGGAAATTCCCTGGATCAACAATCGGGGACCCTGATCTGTCCAATAGGAGTGGCATGTTTGCAGCGTGACACTGATCTGTCCAATAGGAGCGGCATGTTTGCAGCGTGACACTGATCTGTCCAATAGGAGCGGCATGTTTGCAGCGTGACACTGATCTGTCCAATAGGAGTGGCATGTTTGCAGCATCTGCTGAGTTTCTCCTATACCTCTGCTTGTGTTGCGGATCCATATGTCTCTGCCTACTATACAGCTGAATTACGGGGGGGGGCCCTTTCTCTCCTCCTATATAACGCATCTGATGGCGGGTCATGATGGGATATCTTCCCTGCTGGCGTTGGTTTTGGTATTCGATGCATGGTAAACAGTGGGAAGGCAAGTTAGGCTCTGGGGGCTCCCCCTCTACACCACCTTCAGCAGTCAAATCTCACACTGGGGGGTTGGGGCGCTTCTCTTGGCCCAGAGCCTTCCCATGTCCTTCTCTGCTCTCTATACAAAAAAACTCTATGATAACAAGTTTGCAATCAACATTCCTTGAATGTTACACCCCCAACATAGACATTTCAATTTAATCTGGAGCCAGACTGAGAACAAAAAAAAGGAAGCTACAGGAGTTTGTACACAGTTTTATTAAAAGAAGCATAGTAATAATAATATTAATAATAACATAAAAAACAATGAAAAGACGTGGAAGATCAGGAGGTTTAATGATTATTTTAGACATGACGTACACTTCCCACACACTCCTGTAATTAATTACTGGCTCATAGCTTTGGGTTTCATGATTCTGGCAAAATCTCAATGCCTTGGACGTAAAAGGAGAACGCACGTGCGTGGTGGGAGGAGCATACACTCCGGGTCATGGATCCGTTGGCCAATCACAATCAATTCCGGCCGGCCAAAAAAGTTGACCATCACAGTGAGGTGTCGAGGCCGGTACTGCATCTGCAAGTGGGACCGCCTCTTCTGTGAGCGAATCAGCGCTCTGTATTACTGGGATAAATGGGGAGGCGCATGCGCGGAGCGGTCCGCGCCGCTGCCTGTGGTCGCTACTGTGAGTTCATGGAGATGATTTCCAACATGAATACTTGTGAACGGAAAATGCACGCAATGTCTTGGTTTCAGCAACACTGGTTCGTGGCGTACACGTGACTTCGCTGATACGGCTCAAATAAGCTCATGTATAAGAAACATACACTAAATTGTTTGAGCGCAGGTTCTCTACATAGAAAAGGACAACATGTACATATACACTCACTGCAGTCTTAATGTAAGCGGCCTAGACCAGAGAAGGGTAAAATGTAGTACATTTGTGGGGGGCCCCTGGATGTCCTACGGTATCATGGCAGCCTTAGCCCAAAACATCTGGAGAGCTTCAATTTGCAGGCCGCCGCGGTTTCACAAATTGTCAAGAGTGTTACAAGATTTTTGCCTCTAGCTTTCCAGAACCAAGTCCTCGCCTCGGCCTGTGATTTTTCAAAGTACAGAGTGCATTGATTTTGGTGTTCGGAGCCCAACTCCCCGGGGGTGGTTTATGCCTGCCTGTGCGGTGGAACACACACTACATACTTCAGCACAACCATTAGTGTGGCCTATCTGGAAAATGAATAGCCTTCTGCACCAATTGAGGGGGTAGAACATGCTGATCTGGTAGATCTTTGAGGGATCTTTCTCTTATTAGAGCCCCTCCGTCCCCCGGTCTCCGAGGCGCGGAACACAGGCCATAAGTAAGGAAATCCGACATCGTCAATGACCACCATTCCAGGAGGGGGGCTACGGCTCCTAGTCCTTATCTGGCTTCTTTTTACAGCGCATCAAATATAAAAGGCAAAAATCAAAAATAACTTTCAATGACTTGCTCACTCAGTTACTAAAAAATCAACCTCGCTGAATTTGAAATCCTATATGGTTCACTTGCCTTTCCCCAATCATATAAGCCGCCTTCACTTGACACGACGGAATCACTGGATCCCGGCAGACTAGGACTCAAATGGTATAGTTCTTCATTATGTGCCTGAAAAATCGGTGTGGCTACCCTTCTGTGAGCCAATTGGGTCCTTCCAAGCTGCGATTTGCTCTGAGCAAAGCCTGGAGACAGATTCTCTAAAATGTGCGCTAATGCTCATAGTTTAACACATGCACTTAGGACCAGTCTTTCTGCTTGTGTAATACGGAATGGAGCAAACAGATACATATTGTCTAAAAATATGTGCAACAAGCAAATATGAAGCAGTCTAATTTTTGTGTGTCCAGCACACAGTTATTTTAATAATGTATCATAGAGGCATGTTTCTATTCTTTGGGTGCTCATGAATTTTAAAGAAATCCCAGACGGTCAGTTACAAATGGCTTCTCTTGAGATTAGTAATCTCACTTACAAGCTGTACAGGATCTACCAGGCTGCTTTACAGTTGAACCCATTACTCGCCAGTTGGATATTGGAACTGCTTATTGATGTATAAGGGTCTCCACCAATCGTGTTAACGCATGCAATTTCTGTTTTTTTCTACTGGACATACCTAGTTCAATGTCCCTATATCACACATGCATCAAGTAGAACCCATTTGCAATTGGTCAGCTGGAACGTCCATGGAGGGGGCGGAGACACAACATGAAGCAAGATGGCCGCCATGACAGCATAGTGAAGTGGAGAGCCAGGCATCAGAACCTGTGGCTGCGTGATCCAGAGTCGGCAATTCAACCGCCACACTACAAGAAACTGTTAGAAAGTTCAACTTTTCTGGCGTGGTCTATGGTCTCTAAAAAAGGCATCATGAGCCGCGGCAGCCATTTTCACCCTACACGTTGAAACAAACAATTAAACGAAGTAGAGTGGCGACGTGACGAACGATGAACTGAGCCCGCCTGACACAGGGCCCACAGGAAGGGAACATTCTGGCCTGAAGTCTGAGACTTTCACACTCTGATAGGCCATATTTTTACAAAATCCAGCACTGTCCCCAGGAGGCCTTCAGACACTGAGCTGAATAGCCCCCGTAGATCTTCATTAGGGGATGAGAACCGCAGATGATTAACATTGGATGCCGGGGCACAGATGTTGATGTGATGGCTTCTAATTGGCCGGTTCATCCCTTTGGTGAGTGCTACACAGGTTGAGGGAAGAAGGCCAAGAAATAAAGGCAATTCTCTAATTAAGAGACACGCAACTGCCCTTCACTAGAGGGAAGCATAGTTGTCAGCCTGTGATTTACCTGCAGACATCCAGCTATTCTCACCGGTCCCATCCATTACACCGGCGTTAGGATTACTGGTTTCCCTGACATGGTGTCATTGCCTTGCTGTGGGTATCAGTTCATTATTGTCAGTTCTTGTTGCATTTTAGGCCCCTGTTGTTGCTTTACTGGAGCTCCTTCCAATTACTTCAGGAGAACATCGGCTAATGAGTGGAAGGGCACCCGGTCAATGTCAGCTGGTGGTGTTCTTTGTTGCCCACCAACCTGCACTGCTTTACACGCAACACGCTAGAAAACACCCACCCATAAAGGGCCTCTCTTGGGAAGGAGGGAAAACCTTGACATCATGGGCGAAATCTACAAAGTGGTGAGCAGAATGTCAATAAACCTACAAAATGCAAAGGTCAGTGGGGATGTAGGAGCAGCCAGAGGCGAGCTGGAGTCTGTGAGGGCAATAGGCACTTTGAGGGTGTCAAGGACCAAGGTAAACCTGTGCCGTCACCGGATTACCTACACAGGGCAGTGAAGGATTCTGGAAATGAGAATAATAGGGGAGGTTTAAGGATTTCTGATGGCATGGTGAGATGACCTCTCGTTGAACCAGGGTCTAAACCAATCGGACTGATTTTTAGGTTTGGGGGCATCCCATCCTCTTTTAGCCTTACCCTCAAGGTATGGTGCGGTGGTGCTAGGGCTGTCATGGTGAAGTCTTATATGGTTTTACAAAACAAAGTGAGGGACAAAGGGCACCTACTAAGGTGCCGGGGTAGGGCTACTGTGGTGGAGACTTGCATGGTTTTGCAAAACATAATGAGGGGAAAAGGTAGCAACACCTGCTCGAAACGGACCTCAAAGCCTTGGTCAAAATCCAGAAAAGAGGTGGGAAGAATAAGGCTGATTTTCACATGGCTGATTTTCCCATTAGAAAATGCCCCAATCAGCATCCAGGCCTTAACAGTGGCGGGAAATAAAGTAGTCACTTTTCGAACAGCTTTAATGCACATAACAGGTAGGGGCATCAAAGGGAAAGCCGGAGACTAGGTCGGGTCTCCAAAGGCTAGAGCCGGACCTGGGCAGAGCAGAATGAACTAAGCTTGTATATACACCGCTCCAAATGCCTTCTTAATCCACTGAGAATAGGCTCACACGGGCCCAGTCTGTGATCAATGCTTGCGATCCTTGCTGTGGAAGGCACATGAAAAAGTACTGGTATAATCATATGACACGACAGGTGTGCGATCATATGACTTTCTGCAGGTCTAGCGTGGTTGACTCTCGAGGTTTGTTGGAAACAGTGTTTCTTCCTCTCAATCTCTCACAATCCTTGGGGCAAAAGTGGGAGATCGTGGGGTAGTTCCAGTCTTAAAACCACCATTGCGATTTATGCAGGACTTCCAATCCTCCAGTTTCATGAAAAAGAAATTGTTGCAACTCAAAGAGATTCTGGGTCATGAGTCAACTCCGGGACACGATTCTGGAAGGTGTTCCAACTTGTCTTGGTAGGATTTGCCTGCTGGTTCCCACTCACAAGTAATCCTGAGATTAAATTTGCCACCTGTTGAGGCACAAGCGTGTAAAGCAAACAATCTATCCTGCCTAAAAATTAGGGCACTCAACGAGAAATGCTGTGCTCTGCTTTGTAAGACTTCAAGATGGGAAATTGATTACTAATGCAATTAGATATGAACTTGGGAAATTAACAGGATAGGACTTTGATTATTAGTACGGTATGCGTATGTAAATTTCCTTTATTATTGGGATCGATCATGAGATTTTTAGCCCCTGGACTGTGGAGATTTGCTTTTGCTTTGGAGTGTTGTGATGTAATGTTAGTGTTTCATTTTATTGTAAAACTATTGTAGGCGTTTAAGGCTTTGATTGTTTGGTTTTATGTGAACCTGATAGCAGTCTGAATAACTGTGAACTTGAACTAGACATCACCCTCTCTACAGCCCAGGAAGTTGAATTCTGCCTGGATATCACAGGGAAAAAGATTACCAGCTAGGGCTGACAGAATTCCCGACAGAATTCCCGCTGATGTTGAAACAGACATTGTCGAAGGATCTTGCCTCATTAACAAAGTGCAATAAAAGGTCTGATTACTCAGGTGTTCCAAAATCATCAATTGTTTTTTCTTGTTACTGTTTTTCTGATCTTTGTTCACTTCCTGTTTTGGCTTAAAACTAATGAATTGTGACGTGAAAGTGGACCTGTCACTGCTGTTTCTCTATTTTTATTGAGCGTCCCCCTTAAGTGCCAAGGATGAGTATGCTCAACCTTTTTGCATGGACTTGCATAATATGTGAAGTTGTGAGAACATAAGACATCTTGTCTCTGTTTGCTTTATGGTTTAACTGCAAGGTGCTCGAAGCACTCCCAGTTAGCTGCACATGTTTTATGCAGTTTTTTCCACAATTCTGATTCTTGATAAGAGACACTCGGATGCTCTCGGCATGACTTTTAGTGATGCGGCTGGTCCCTTAGGAAAACGAGATGAGGAACATGAACAAAAAACTCTGAAAAATGGTAAACGGCACGGTCAGCATTGAAGCGCCCTCAGACTAAAGTGAGTGAACATTTAACGACATTGAGGCATCTCTCTTATAGAGGTTGGCACACATTTTGAGGTGGCAACAGTGAAGTATTTTTAGGTGTGTAGAACAGGGTTTTGGTATTGAACAGGAATTAAAGCCACTAAGAAGTGTGGCGATGGAGGGATGTCGAAAGCATGTTGATGTAAACAGCTTCTTGGAAAGCAGATCAGCAGCAACAGTGACCTCCTTTTCTGGTGGCCCTTTCTAAGCTTGAGGGCCATGATAAAGGGCACGGAACTAAGCGTGCCGTGCTCTTTTCACCTACCCTGCTCTAAGATAGCATGATACCAAAAAAGGCTACTTTGGAACAAGGAACAAATTTGACATTCTCAATAAAGTAACAGAGAGGGAACAGAAAACATCATTATTACAATGTGAGTATAGAGGGATGGAGGAACACGGGCATGACACAAAACCAAAAGCTACATTTGTGTTCCCAAGGTACGTTGAAGATGTTCTGGCTGTCTTGAACCATAGCAGTGCCTATTACGCCTTGGACGTCTTGCTGGGAGTGCTATAGATGATTGCATGAGATGCAAAGGATATTGTTCATGCTGTGCTGTTGTTTATTGAATTGCTTGACTTATGTTAACTAGGTGCTTGGGAGAAGTGTGATAGCAGCACTGCATCAATCCTTGGTAAGCCTGGGTAGCAGCAGTACACACTTTCTTCCCCTTACCTACTTCACCCACTTGCTTCAACACTCTTCCCCAGAGTCCAGTCTGAGATGCACAAGAGGTACTAACTTTCCAAGCCTACGCAATTGCTACCCTCTACGCAGGCGGGGTCAAACATGTTGCCCATTGCCAGTCTGTAGCATTCTCTGCAGTGTGATCACTATTGACAACAATTTGCCACAAGACCATGGTCCCATCATGTACAGACCATACAACTTGTCAAGAGGGATGGATTTGAAATGGGCAAACAGATGGGAGAAAAGTCTTGGTAATTGTCCCGTGTCAACCCTGATGTCCACCCACAACCTTGATGGTATTGTCTCTGCAATGCTTTTGATACAATGTGCAGCCCATCAAGACAAATCCAAGATGGCAACTTGCAATGCAGGCTGGCTCAGGTGCAGAGAATGAAAGACCCCGTTTCTGTGCGTAGGCCGAGGACAAGGAGAGAAAATGACTTGAACAACACACCGCAGGAGCTACCAACAGGCTGCGGTTGACCAAAAAGTGCTTCTTTTTCTGACTGGTTTGTTGCTTGAAAAGACAACCCATTGACGGCACCCCCACTTTCATCCTGCAAGTCTTTGGTGAAGCAACTGTTCAATTCCATAGAAAGTGGCAACCAAAACCAATGTGACAAGCACACAGTATTCTTCGCAGAAGCCTCTAGTTTTGGAATGTCGCACTTCATCAAGTATTTCAGAAGGCTTGTTCATTTCCCATGAGCCTTTGCTTTTAACGAAACCGTGCAGCAGGGGGACCCACGGCTTGGCATCTTGATCCGGAATTTAGGATAATCGACAGAGGACGGGAAACAGATTACAGTTTTACAAGTTGGAAGTTCTTTGTTTCTTTTGTAGGTCCAGGTTGGCATGGTAGCAGCTATGACGTGGCAGAACCGTGAAGCATCAGGAGAACTGCTTGTGCTGTGGCAAGCATCATAAGCAGGGCACTGTGATGGGTGAGTGTGGGCACAGCTGAGGAGTTATCAGAAGAAATGTGGACAGTGCTGGACTTTCCATCTGCCTGAAAAATCAAAGGAGAAAAATTAGAAATGTTATTTCTGAAAAGGCTTACAGAAATCTTCAATGGGGCCATTTGGGAAGAGGTTTATTTATTTTCTGCTCTAAAAAGTAATTGAAGAAATGTGTGCCCTTTTTTTACCCTCCCTGTGGCCAAACCACAGTTTCCCACATTATCAACCAGTTACCTAATTGTTAACGACAATTTCAAATGACCAAATTCAGCATGCCAGGGGTGAGAAGGTAAATTGACCTATCTTTAAAATCTGGAGTCCAGAGCCGCTCTATAAAGAAATGTGCTCTGTGTAAAATGTGGACATTATTGTGATAATTCGCCCAGATCTTCAGGAAGCCTATCTATGATTTCAAAGAAACACACAGCAGCAGAACGTTCCCCATAAATGAGACCGGAGTGGTAGACTCTCCTGAAGGAGAACTCAGTATGAGTTCATACCGCAACCCCTGCTCAAAGCCTTTGTAGGAATTTTTAGCACAGTGCCAACAAACACACTGATTCACAGAGCACTGAAAATGTGTTTTTGCAGTGCAAAGTGACTTTGCACCATGCAAAGTCAGTTTGCACTGCAGAAATACACTTTGCACAGCTCTGTGAATCAGGGTGTTTGTCGACAGCGCAAAGTGACTTTGCACAAGCGCACTTTGCACCGCGCTAAAGATTCCATGAATCAGGCCCTCTGTCCCAGGCATGTGTGCATTCAGTGAGCATTGCTTTGGTCATTCCCACATACCATAAGTTTCATTATTAGCCCCACTTTTCTGCAAGCAGGTCACCCAATCAGATTTGGCTGTTTACAAATCCAAGCACTGCCCCATTAAGCCCCTGAGGGAACCCAGAGCCTATGGGTCCTGCATACTGGAAAGGCCCATTACCTTGAGGAGACAAACTTCTGCATCTGACGAATCGTTGGATTTCAGCTTCTGCGCCTGTAGAAGAGCAAGTAAAAAAGAGCCAGCATTAATGTGCAGGAAGTCCAGCGCAGACAGCATGTCTGGACAATTTCAGATTGCTTTTGCATTTATGATTTTTACTGCTTCTCAATTCTTTTTAAAAAAAAACATTTTTATTTGAGGTTTCTTCTGGTCTAAAACAGATGTCAGGGTGACAGAGAAGCAAAGCATGATTGCAATATCTTTAGTTGTGGCTATTAAATGGTGCTTAAGAGCTGTCTTTAAGCCAAAACTATTGACATGGGAATTGCAGCTATGGAATGTCCGAGGGCACAGACAGCCAGTGTGTGCTATTGTTTTTAGCACCCTTTGATCGCCCATGGCCATACTAATCCCTATGACCATTCCTAGCCGTTACCTGCCCCTCCACACCGAACACACACACCACTGGGGACTCAGAGCAGCCTTTTAAAAGAGAATGGCTTAGCTGCAGATATAAAGCAGCTCACAGGGTAACACAAATATCTTAACAAAGTGTGCCTTTTGCCACTTGATTTATAAGCTATATGTGTGTCCTTGAATATGTTCCCTGCATTGAAATCCTGTTAAAAAAAAAACTTGCATTGGCAATGCCAACAGTTTTGGCCCTAGGGTAGGCATTAGGTAGGAATTTTCCAGTAGCTGCTAAAGCATGCCAAGGTCTGCCATTCCTGTGCCCACACAACAACCAGAACTGTTGGCTTTGACAATGCTTGTTTTTAACTGGACGCATACATAAGCATTTTCTCGCTCAGCACACACATGTTCACTTTGAGGCCAGGTGAGTGATGCAAATCCACAGAGACAGGTTGGTCTTTGTGGTGATAGTCTCGCCAGACCACCCAGGGAAGTGCGTTTATCACCTATCTTGTGCATAGACACACTAGTACTTCTGCTTACCTAGGACCAACGCATACACGCCTATTCATTCCCTATTTTCAAACCTTAATCGAACGAGTTGAAACCTCTCATCACACTGTCTTATTTCCTCGCCTTGCACCTCGCCTGCTGCCCCGTGACCACTTAGAGGTAACTGCCTCGCCTTCAGGAATAAAAACACAGAACTCATCCCTTTCGGGACTTCGGGCACTGGCCGGGGTCGTTTGCATGATGCCCTCCTGGGCCACGCTCCTTCCTGTGGCATGCAGCACCCCCTGAGTAATGATCTGGAACATGACCCTGTGCATGGGATCGTCAGTCAGTGGCCTATAAAATCGTGCTGGTGCTATGACGTCACAAGGCCATCCACGCATAGTCTGACCCGGAAGCGGAAGGTAACAGCTTCCCCATGCCAGGCCAGGTTCCACTTTCCCGGAAGGATTGCCAGGGGTCTGCCCTTGCACCCTTATTTATTTCTTTATGTGCATTTTTAAAGCACTCACACAGCGCGAGGCAGCATATGTCTTAGTTGCGTATTTATAACATGCATAACATCCAGAAGTTTCTAAGCGCAGACCCAGGAATCAAACCTGTGTTGCTTCGTGTCATCTTGTTTCCAAGGCGAGCACGTTACCGCTGAGCTATCCTCCCAGGACAAGGGAACGAGTAGCAAGGCGGTTGCTGTTCTGAAAGAAAGCCACGCCTGGTAACAGGGGAAATGGCACACTATGCCAATCGATGTTGGCACGATTGATGGACAGAGCCGCGGGGTAGCCGGGACACACCGCTGCTGTCACTCATCCTTTAGCTCCCAAGAGGAGCTGTTGAGGCACATGGCAGTTGTGTCGCAGGATCAAGACTTGGACCACAGCGCCCCACTTTCTTCATGGAGTTTGGGGTCACCTTGGCGAAGACCAGACACCTGATGCACCCACTGTCTCTCGCGTTCTGATCCAAACATTGGTTACTGCAGCAAAGAGCTATACGTGTTTTTATTTTATTTTACATTATTAACGTGCTCTAAACCAGTGGCCATCAAGACGCTGATTGCAAGATTGTCAGCATGGAAGAAACGTACTCACTGTTAAATAGTCTAGCCCAGGGACGTGTATTGTGAGAAAAATAGAGCCTTGAGGTGTTTCCGAAAGGTCCAGTTGGATCCGATCTTATAATAATTTAGCATTTATATCCCATTACAAACCATTTGAGCGCTGCTTATTATTACCCACGGTTCGGAAGGATGAGAGGCTGAGTTTGGCCCTACGGGACTCAAACCTGCATCAGTAGGCTCTGCACAGATGTCAAAGCGAGCGCCATACTCGCTGTGCTATCGGACCTGCTACAGCTAGTGGTAGAGAATTCCAGTTCTTGGTGGCGGGGACCGGGAAGCTCGCTTGTCCAGCTCTTGTTCATTCATATCGAGGTGTGATGAGATGGTGAGCGGGTGGGGTGGGTCTACAGATTGCACTTTCTTGAGTTTGTGGCCCAGGTATCTGGGGGCAGATGTGGTGACAATCGCCAAATTATAAAGGACAACTTGATAACTGGAATAAAGGCTGAGGGCCTGATTCATGGAATTTTTAGCACGGTACAAAGTCACTTTGCACTGCCAACAAACACTGTGATTCAAAGAGAGGTGAAAAGTGTATTTTTGCAATGCAAAGTGACTTTGCACTGGTGCAAAAGTGGTGCAAGGTCACTTTGCACTGCTCTGTGAATCAGGGTGTTTGTTGGCAGTGCATCATTTTGCACCATGCAAACAAATTGATGAATCAGGCCCTGAGTGTATTAATTATGCGCACCAAAAGATATTGTCTTTATATGCACAATTAATCTCACCGTCTTTGTGACCATACAAGGTTTAAAATGAAGACGTGACTTGGGAGTGGCCTGGCTCTTCAGTCATATTAACAGTATTAGGAATTAGTGCTGGTGGCTATTCCTACCCACGAGCTGCTCCTCACTGCCCAAAACACATCCTCCTAGGATCTCCTGAGCTAGCAAGAACCAACTCTCTGCTGCGTATAGGTTCAAAGTCTAAATAGTCTTCTGAAAGTTATTGGGCCTCATTACGACCCAGACGGTAAGGGGTTAACGGCGCCGTAAAAGGTGGCGGCGTCGTTAAAGGAACGGTTGATGTGAGGATACCTTTGATTGTGGATGAGGTGAAGGCTGTGGTGGTGAAGCGGGTTACGGATGAGTGGCAGGAGAGGTGGGAGAGTGGGGTGAAGGGCAGGTGGATGTTTGGTGTTCGTGAGAAAGTGTCTTTGAAGGTGGATGCGGGGAGTCTGGAATGGAGGAGGGGGGAGGAGGTGATGCTGAACCGGTTGAGGATAGGGCACGTGGGGCTGAATGACAGTCTGTATCGAGTGGGGAAGCATGAGTCGAGGGAGTGTGTGGGGTGCCTGAGACTGTGGGACATTTTCTGCTTGCGTGTGAGAGGCATGTGGAGGAGAGAGAGTTGATGAAGGTTCGGATGTCTGCGCTGGGAGTGGCTGAACTGAGTGGGAAGGCTTTGCTAGGAGGAGTCGGGGTGAGAGGCAGGGAGAGGAGCAGTGTGCTGTTAGATTTTGTGGGGCAGACGGGGCGGTGGGAGGAGTTATGAGAAAGTGAGGGTTGTGTGTAAGATTGGTGGCGAGGTGCACATCATCCTTTTGGATGGGAAAGCGCCTGCGTGGGTCCGCCCGCGCTGTCGATAATTAGAAGAAGAAGAAGTTAACCCCTTACCGCCTAATTACGAGGTCCCTTTGTGGGTCCCTACCTTAACGGCTGGTTTTACCAGCCATTAAGGATTGGACCCGCAAAGGGACCTTGGAGGTAATTACGGTACCGCAATTTGCGGTACCGTAACTACTGCCTTCTCCATTTCCATTGAGCCCTATGGGGGCAAAAATGGAAATGGGGAAGGGCCAATGGTGAATGGGGAATTACCGCCCCGCCAACCTTGGAATGGGGCGATAATTCCACCATTCACCACGGTGGAATCGGTAGAATACCGGCGGCAATCATGGTGCTACTAGCGCCATGGTTACCGCACAGGTCGTATTGAGGAATTGCAGCTGTGCATGAGCTTCTGGTGTAATAATAATGTCTTAACTAAGTCTGCCTTTCGTCAGTTGGTTTATAAGCAACGTGTATGTGTCCTCATTGGTGTTCCTTGCTCTGAAATCCGGTTAATAATGAATATTAGCAAAGCCAAGAGTTTTACCTTGTGTAGACATTGGGCAGCCATTGCCAGGCACTGGCATTGAATGTCCTGAAACTCACAGCTTTTGGCCAGGCAGTAACATTATGGCTCTGCCTGCACATTCCCATGCCTGCACAAAGGGCCACGCTGTTGGCTTTTCCAGTGTGGTGGGTGTTGCGCTTAGATGGATGAACTCTGTAAGCATTTTGTTGATTTCGACATCTGCTTGACTTAGTTATTAATTGATGGAAGCTGATTCTGCCTCGCTGAGAGTTCAATCTGGGACGTGATGGGCGGATGGATGGAGGTGCGCACGGGCCTATGAGTGCTCGTACACGCACACACACACCTGACTAAAGGTCTAGAAAACACAGTTTTCAGAAACACCCAAGCGAAAGTAAAGAATGGGCCAGTCTGAAGATGGCCGCCAAATCGTTGTGAAGAACTGACACCCTGATCCATGGGGTCCTTTGTGCGTTAATATTGAGGTAGACCACACCCATTAGGAGAGGATTGGAGGATTGGAGGCAATGATCCACAAGGTTCTAGAACAATAGGGCAGGAATCGCTCGTGAACTACAGCATAAGATTCTACACAATGAGGGGCTCAGGTACATTATTATAGTGGACCCACTTGAGCAAGGGAGGGAGGGGAACGATACTCCTGGGGGTCCTAGTGCATTAGTACTGCGTTGGTTCCCAATATGAAGCTGAGGGCTGGACAGGGCGGTCCTTGTGTCTCTAATACATTTGCACTATGAAAGTTACTGGACAGTACGAGCTTGACTACGACAGCGACGGTTTCTATTCCAGAGCAAGTGGTTGCAGAAGATGAGCCTTACTGGTCTTAGACATTATTGAGGCACCTGTTTCTGTCCCAGTAAAACAATTTGGATGGCATGATCCAGGTACACTATCCAACTCCTCCAGGTGCACTCTCCAACTCCTCCAGGTGCACTCTCCAACTCCTCAAGGTGCACTCTCCAACTCCTCCAGGTGCACTCTCCAACCACAAATTCATCCGATTCTCTAAACACTTAAGGTACACATGGCCTAGTGCAACGCTGCCACAGTTGCATGTGATCAGCCGCGTAGAGGTTAAGCTCTTGGAAGAACCCAATAAAGCCCTCATGGTCAGTTCAGCAGAAAAAAAGAAAAAAAGGATTAGCAGAAACACAGGAAGGCATTCAGAGAGAAGAAACATGGGCCCTCATTACAACGCAGGCGATGGACCATGGTGCTATTAGCACCCTGGTCCATGCCGGTAACTCACTGGCCCTCATTACGACCCTTGCGGAATTCGGAAAACGATGGCGGAAATGCAATACCGCCATCGAATAGCGCTCGGTGCGACTATGACCCGTCACCGCAAAGTACGAAGCCATTAGCGACACCGTAGTGAACGCCAACGCTAACTGCACCAAGCACGCACGCGCGCGCCATGCCAAACCGCAAACACCACCATGGCGCAAGGGTACGCCAATTCCGACCCTAGCGGACATGTACCTAACGCCATCAAGCATGGCGGAATGTACCATTCCGCCATGGTGAGAAGTACGGCATCGCGAATCAACCGTAAACGGCCCCACTGAGTGCCTGTACACCGCTCCCTGCCCACAAAGTACAACTCCCCGTAGGTGCAATGAAGTCACAATGCAACCATTGAAATGTACAAGTCACCCATGCATGCCAACGAACAAAAGAAACACAACAGGGGCCAATGGGAGCTGCAGGGCACAGATGGCACGAATACAGAAGCCATCCCAATGGACATGACCACAGTCCCCCACCAAGAAACGCACGCAAACACAGGCACCTGTGACCAGCAATATTCCGAGAATCACATCATTCCACCAGTCCACCTGGCTGACCGGCATCTGTTACACAAAACCCAATCCCCCGCCCCTGAGCATGACAACATTCAAACTGTCATATTGGCAGCCCCCATCCCTGACCTCACGGGCTTCGTAGGCAAACGCGCCCAGTACAGTACCACGCAACTAAACTCCGAAGCTGGAACCCAATGCAGATCTCCTCACAATACATCGCCCCCCAAATAGGCATATGCCACATCACTTGCAAAGAAAAACGCTACACGGGCCAAATCAGAATAGAAATTTAATGCACATCAAAATCACCAAGCCCATACAGCCATCAGGCCATGAACTCCAAAACACTTTTCACCATTGTGGGCTGCATCCGCAAGAAATGACCAGCCACTACTTGTGTGACGCCCTGTTCCCTCATGGTACACAGAGCCACATTCACGTACGAAAAGGCAACATGGAAGCGCACAGAACCGCAGGGCCGTCCCAATGGGGAGGCACTAGTCCAGCTGAAAGGCCGAAATGTTGCTCCGAGCCACCAGTACTGCGTAAGGGCATGTGGGCCATTGGCGATCGTCCCATAAGATCGTAATGCTGCTCCACTGATTAACACGAAGCAGCAGGTGTCGGGAGTAAAACCCATCTGCAGGAGTGGCATACAGATGGCAGTGGCAAAAGGGGAGGAGATACCTGTCAACCAAAAGAAAAGAAAAAGAACAGAATGGCCATCAGAACTACATTCGAACAACTCACTTCAATGATCACACTAAATCCACAGCCATATGCATGCTAGCCCACTCCAAAGGATCATCACCACCCCAAAACCACTTGCGACTCATAACCATCTATATCGAGGTGCAAACACCATCACAAACGAGTGTACCTGTGCATGCGTCTGTCAAAACAGAATCCATCAGATGGGAATGTTAACGTGCATGGACACAAGTGTCTGAGGGCGCGTCGAGACAGGGAGGGCTCAACAAGGCCAGATAGACGATGGTCCCACTATGGCAGCCCTGCATCACATAGCGTAGGGGAGGCGGATAGATCCCAAGAAGCCCTGTACATGGCAAACTCTGTATCAAATCACCTGCCCATGCATCCATTCATCATTCCCTCATCCCGGGATCAAAACGCCTGAATAATTACTCACATAACATTAGAAACATCCATTGAGTCTGTGCGTTATGCAGCCTGCAAAATCCACAGTGCCCCAGCCCGTAATTCCAGTGTTGTGAAGTAACATGTATTTGGGAACGGCCGGCCTCATCGCCCACGTAGCTATTGCGCATCCCAAACTATTCATATCAATCATTGCATCCTCGCCATGGCCCCTGTCTCAAGGGCATTGAACAATAGAACGTTATATTTGCAGTCAGACCTGTGGGCATCTCCTCGCCGCTAGCTGATAACCGAAAGCGCCGCCCTTCGAATTCCTCATTTGCAACATCACGTCGAAGAGGCATCTGTGGCCGTTTGAAATCACTAATTATTCCATCGAGTGCGGCTGTGTGTGAAAATGGCAACTGCCTTCACCCACAAATGGGACGCCCCGCCCGTCGTTGCAACTCGGTACAGTGATGCATGAGGGCCCACCGTTACTCGAGTACTACGTTCCACTGACCCTTCACAAGTCTGTTCGCGACTGCACAGATAGTATGTGAAACAATGGGACCACAGCAGAATGAACATATCAACCAATCTTACACGGCCATCGGGTACAAATACATGATTGCAATAGCAAGATGCCATTCCCCGAATTGCAGCGTTGTGCGCGGGACGTGCTCGGCCAAAGGGGAGAGCAGTTTGCACAGGTGGAATTAATCACCACAGGTGGAGGCCATACAGCCTGAAAACACATAAATTGCACAGCCAGTCTCCTCCCACAACCACACCGAAATGCTACCGGCAGGACTCGCGATGTTGGCCCTGGGGGACCTGATAGCACTGCAAGTACTCCAACTCCAAGAAGAAGACGAACACCAACTACAACCGGCCGCACGGAGGAGACGCAGGAGGAGGAGGAGGAGGCCAAGGCAGGGCCAGCAAGGGCCGCCAGCACAGCCACTACCACCACGCAGGCAGCCCGCAGTCCCACGCCTCCGAGCACATCCGTTCAACCTCACTGATGCGCAGATCCACACCCTCTACCGTCTGGACCGGGACACCATAGCCGCCATTGTGGACATGACACAGGCTGACCTTGTCAGCATGATAGATAGCCCAACCGCCATCCCACCCCTACTGAAGGTGGTGTCTGTACTCCACTTCCTGGCCACAGGCACCTACCAGCACACAGTCGGACAGTTGCATGGCATTTCTCAGCCACTGTTCTCACGGACACTATTTCAAGTGCTCGATGCCCTCCTGCAGCACGCAGACAACTACATCTCTCTACCACGCTCGGAGCAGGAAATTACCAACACAAAAGTGGGATTCCATGCACTTGCCGGCATACCGGGTTGCATTGGTGCCATCGACTGCACCCATGTGGAATTGGTCGTCCCACATGCCATGGAGGCCCAGTACCGCAACCGAAAACAATTTCATTCCCTGAATGTACAAATGGTGTGTGACTCCAACAGGATCATTACACATTGTTGTGCCCGATTCCCTGGATCAACCCATGATTCTATGGTCTTGAGGAACTCTACAATACCACGCTACATGGAGCGACACGCAGGGAACAGATCCTGGCTACTCGGTGAGTCTCATTACATGCATGATTATGTGGGGTATGTGATTTGAAAATGACCTGGCAGGAAGGGGGGGGGTGTGCGTACGTAGCAATGGCATTCCACATCATACGTTTCTCGTCCACATACAGGTGATGCTGGATATCCACTGAAGAGATGGCTCCTCACACCAATCCGGAACCCACGGGACCAGCATGAGGAGGACTACAACCATGCCCACTCACGTACCCGTGTAGTCATTGAACAGGCATTCGGCCTACTGAAGACTCGTTTCCGCTGCCTCAGCAGGTCTGGCGGGGCACTCCTGTACCGCCATGAGAAGGTTGCAAAGATGGTCATGGCATGTGTCATGCTCCACAACATGTGCGTACGTAGAAATGTGCCCATGCCCCCTGACGCAGAACTGCAAGCACCTGATGATGGTCATGATGAGGGTGGGGATGTGGCAGCACCTCATGGAGTCTGCGAGGCACCGGAGGCCCGTGACATTCGTCAGCATCTCATTGATGCATGCTTCTAGCACTCACGCCTGGTGGCTGATACATGGACACGGGACTCGTGGCACTGTGTGTGTCTGGGACATGCACAATATGGACTGTACGCCTATGATGGCCTAGTACACAAAGATCAATGTCCACACATCTCATTGGTTGATCGTGCACTGTTTATGGCATATGTGATATCATGTTGAACACCCTATCGACCCGCCACCCAAGTGAGCCCAACACACCCCCTCCACCCTCCTACCTCCCCCCCGAACACCAGTGTCCAAAGATGCTCATTGTCAGTGGGCTGTCGCTATTGCAAGCCCCCTCTGCGGGTATCAGGGGCACCCCTGCCTGTGGAGCGCAGGTTCCTCCCAGATCTACGTTGGGGGCTGCCCTGGACGGAACTTGCAACGGATGATGTGTCTGCCTGCTCACGTCCATGCATGTCCCTAAGGGTTTGCGAGAGCTCAGTGAGCACACGGCGCACTGCGGCAAGTTCGGCACATACGTCTTTGGACGTCGCATGCAGTTCCCCCCTCAGGCTCTCGGTGCTTCTCTCCATTTGGACTCTCAGGCTCTCGGTGCTACTCTCCATTTGGACTCTCAGGCTCTCGGTGCTACTCTCCATTTGGACTCTCAGGCTCTCGGTGCTACTCTCCATTTGTGCCCTTAGCGTCTCTGTACCTCTCTCCATTTCTGCCCTAAGTGTCTCAGTTGATGTTTCTATGTCTGCCTTAGTGCCCCCACATTCATCGGCATGGTCCTTGAGGAGCGTGGCCAGTTGCTGCTGTTGCACGATTAACTGGTCGAGGGACTGTTGCCTCTGCTGGGCCATGGCCATTTGCGGGGGTGTCACAGAGGGGCTGTTGTCCTCATGTTGCCTTGCCACAGGGCTTGTGGGGGATGGCCAGTCGTCGTCTTGTGGGTGCCCCTGCGTGGTATCCTCATGTTGTACGGGATGGGACAGACAGGGGGATTGGGACAGGTCATGGATGGATCTGACTTCGACATCCCCGTTTTCTGTGTCCGAGCATGCTGCCATCAATGGGGTGTCACCTATGGTGCTGCTGCCACCAGAGGCAGTGCCTTCTGTGGCATCCATTGGGGGGACCTGTGGTGGTGGTGGTGTGGGCATGCTGGCTGCTGGGGTGCCTGTTGATGTTCCCTCCTCTGTGCTGCCACCTGATTTGTGCTGCTGCCGTGTCTTGATGCGTGCAGCTGAGGTGGAGGGTCTCTGGCCGTTGGTCTTGGCCCTCTTTGCAGGTGTGCTGGTAGGGGTGTCCTGAAGCTCGTCGTTTGGATCGGACCCTGTGGTGGAGTAAAGGAGGGCGAGGGTTATTGATGGGTCTGTGGGAATTGGAATGGCATTGTATCACATGCATTGGGGTGGTACCTGAGGGTGATTTGGGTCGGGGCCTTGGAGGTGCTTTCATTTGTGTGTGGAGTGAGGGTGCAGTTGTTTGGCAGCCTGCAGTTAGGGTGTGCCTGCTGCACGTGTAGTGCGTGTTTTAGGGGTTTTTAATTATTTATGTATTTATTGTGGGTTTTAACGTGCGCTATCAGGCCGATGTGTGTGGACGTTCTCCTGGACATGTGTTTCTGTTGCACTATGTGGACGCATGGTACTTCACATGGATGGACTGTGTGGATTTGGCATTGTTTTATTTGGCCCACCTACCTGAATCTTCGGATGTCTGCACTCCTTTCTCCATCCCTCCGACTCCCTCTATGCTCTCCATTCCGATGGTGGAGGCACAGATTTCTTCCCAGGGGGTCAACTTGATGGGTGATTCAGGACCTCCCCCGGTGGCTGTGGCAATGTTGCGGTTGGCAGAGAGTATGCTGCGGACGCGTATCCGCAGGTCGTCCCATCGCTTGCGGCATTGCTGTGGGGTGCGGGGTGCGGTCCCCACCGCACTTACCCGCTGTGCCACCAGAGCCCATATGGCCTTCTTGTTTGCAAGTGCCGTTCTGGTCATTTGCGTGGAGAAGACGACGGCAGCATTCTCCTGGAGGGTCTCTGTTAGCACGGTGAGTTCCTCACGGGAGAAGTGGACCTGCCGCTTGCGGTCGCACGCTTTCTTCGCTACTTTTCCCATTTTTCTTGGTTTCGCTAGGGTGGATGACGGGTTGGGGTGTGTTTCAGGGTAGTGATTTTAGTGGTTGTGTGGTTTTAGTGGTTTTATAGGTGTACGGCGGGATGTTTCCCGTTCCGGGCCCATGTTTTTACTTCCGTTTCCGTATATTTCCGGTCACCGTACTTTCCGGTAGGCGCACACTGCGGTGACCGCTAAGAGGGGTGGCGGTATTGCACCTAGGGCGCCGTACGGCGGCGGTGTGGGCCGTTTTGGGGTCATTTCCGCCATCGCGGACTTTGCACTTCCGCCATGGCGTGGTGCTCGTGCCCGATGGGTCAGAATGGGCCGCACTTTGCTCCTTCGTGCAATGGCGGAAACGCTATTTACGCTGTGGCGGTCCGGTCAGTCACTTTCCGCCAGGGTCGTAATGAGGGCCACTGACTCCGCCATGGTGGATGGCGGAATTACCGCCCCATTCCAAGGTTGGTGGGGCGGTAAATCCCCATTCACCATGGCCCCTTCCCCATTCCCATTTTTGCCCCCATAGGGCATAATGGGAATGGGGAAGGCGCTAATTACGGCACCGTAAATTACGGTGCCGTAATTAGCTCCAAAGTCCCTTTGCGGGTTGGATTTTTAACGCCTGCAAAAAGCAGGCGTTAAACACCAACCCGCAAAGGGACACTTGTAATCAGGCATTATGGGTTTAACGGCGCCGACGCTCTTTACGGCGCTGTTAACCCCTTAATGCCTGACTTGTAATGAGGGCCATGGTCTCCAATTGGTCCGACATCGCCAGCGGGCGCAGCTCCCTGCGCGCGGTCCTGCTAGGGAAATAGGTAAATAGAAGCGGTGGTATAATATACGCGCGCTCGCTAAGCGCCAGAGGAATCCATCACACGGTTCAATAGTGGCTGCTTATTAGAGGGAGAGATACAATTGTTTACTGCATTTTAAATGACGGTAATTGGGAGAGCCTGAACTTTTCCCAGCACCAGCTGGGCTGATAATAAGGTTACTCTGTTATTTAGATTGTGTGAAGGATCTCTGGTCCACGCACGCATTGTACATTTCTTTTCTTGCTACAGCAAATTGGTGTCAGCCAAAGCAGTGCAGCAGAGCTCGGTAAAGCAACAGGACGTTTTCACAGCGGGCGGCCATCAGCCAGGCATCTCCTCAGAATGGCCACCCCAGGAATTAAAGAACAGACACAGCGTTCACTTGGATGGGACCCCCTCCTTAAATTCAAAGCTACCAGACAGCAATATACCACTGAGGACCACCAATTCCTGTCCTGGGATTTGCGTTTACTTTAGTTTTACTTGTTATATTATGTTCAGTCGAATTGGCCGAAGACTACACGCCCCAGAGTGCTATTAATTGAGACATAAAAGTCCAGGACTGGGGTGTGTCTAAAATGTCACTGAGGCATCTGCTAATCTTCTGTAGCATAGTCTAGCAAGTGCAGTGGGGGTTAAGTCCTGCGTACAAGATCCAGGGAGGAGGGAGCCATGCGGCGCTCTCGGGTTGTCCAACTCCAGGCCTCGAGGGTCAGATCCATGTCGGATTTTCATGATACCCCGAATTTATATTCATGAGATAAATTTGCTTACAATGATTCTAAACGTATGAAAAGTTACCCACATAAATATATTAATGGGGGATATCCTGAAAACCCGTCAGGTTTCTGGCCGTCAAGGCTTGGAGTTGGACAACCCAGGAGGATTTTCTTGATGTGCACTGGAACTATATTATTAAGAAATGCTTTCCCTCACGATATTCTAGACGTTCCATTGTTACGCTCTTTCTAGCTGTTCTGTCTTGCTCCATCCATCTCGCTCCATAAGACGTTGTCATACATCAGCTCTAGCTTTCTGAAAACATACGCCATTCAAGCAAAAGCAACATGCCAGTAGTCATGGTTTCTATGAGTAGCAAGTCCATATACTCCATGGGGGTCTACAACTGTTGGCTGTCTACTTGATTTGGACTTCGTCTCTCATAATCCCTCACCATTTATTATGTTGGCTAAGGTGGATGGGAGTTGTAGTCAAAAACATCTGGAGAGCCAAAGGTTGCAGACCCCTGATATACTCAGTGCCAGCCAGGAAAGCAGGGCCGCTCACTGATCAGGGTGATGCGGTGCTGCCACCTCATTTCTGGAACCCTCTGGTCGCCAAAACCTAAACTGCCCTTTTGTAATTATGTATCAAAGTATCAAATATTTAAATTATTGTCAAATGACATTCTTTGCAAATACAAAGACTAGTGGTGCTCCTTATGCCCTTCATAAGACTGAATATGGGCACGGGCCGGAGGCGATCTGCACCCGGTCACCGTCTCATGTACAACATCTTAAAAGGTATTCGGGAGACCTTGCCGGTGGAGAGGCGGTAACCAGCGGTATCCATGTGCTTGTAGAGAAATCATTGGTAGCCATTTACCAGGCTAGCAAGGATGAAAGGCTGAGTCTGCAATTTTGGGAGTGAAACCTGGCATTTACAGGGCATAGAGCAATCTCTACGGTGAAAATTCCACCTATTGCGCTAAGGAAGCGCTGAATAGCTAGCCCGGCCCGAGAGTACCCGGCGGCGGCATCCACTGGTGGTAGACATTAACATCAGACATGTTGGAATGGTTAACATACCATGAGCAATTGAAGTAGTAGGAAGGCGTGGTTAGAACATGCATGATATAGAGACAGCTGCACAGCGCTATCACATATGGTGCAAAGCAATGATGACCTGCTCTACATATGAACCAGTGGTGTGCTGGCTGACCTCAATGTTGCATGTAAATTCCCTAATGCAGGGGTCAGCGAACATTGGTTCGCCAGATGATTTGGATTTAAACTCCCATGAGACTTAGCCATCTTAGACAATGGTGAGGGATCTTGGGAGTTGTAGTCTAAAACATCAACTGAGGCGCTGGTTGCAGAAGCCTCTCCTGTTGGTTATACTATAGGAGAGCAGGTCCCACTTCCTCCATTCTATTCCCCACTCCCTCCATTCTATTCCCCACTCCCTTATGCAACGGTGATGTGGGCTAGGAATTAACGCGATGACTGTACAAATAAATACCTGGATTACAGTCATTGACTTTGAATGTGCTTGCACACTGGTTATGTAATGTAACGTGGTGCAGGGAAACCCCTTTGCAGAGGGGGTATGCACATTATCTACAGGTCCAAGGGATTGGCAACTTACCATGCATGCAAACTTTGTGTGTGCGAGACGCGACACTCTTTTTAGATGCTGTCAATACTTTTATTGTTCCTTTATACTTTGGAAAGCTTTTAATGCGTATGTTTCCATAAACAGCTTGAAAGAATGTCAAATGCAGTGGATGCATCATCTACAGTTTCTGGAACCATATGGACTCAATGAGTATGTAGACTGGCCCATATTTCTGAGATTGAGTGATTTATTCCAAGTCTAGCCCAGGACAACAGCTGCAGACGTCCTTTGATGTTGTCAGTTTTCTTATGTTTTGGTCATTTCAGGGTTCCATGTAATTTCGCCGACACCCTGTTTTCTGACGTGTGTTTTGCCGCTGGAGTTTTGCTGAAAAACTTCATCTACATTTATTTGAAATCATTTTTATTATAAAATTATTTTGGGTGGGTTCCCGCAAAGTCACTTAATAAATAATGTTTTTATTTACCATTCCCCAAACCTTCATTTTAACCACATAATCGTCTGACGTCACACTTCCAGCTAATCTGCTGAGGGCATGCTGGTTAGACTCCTCCGGAAGTTTCTTTTCTTTCTTTTTGCAGTGTGTAATAGGTGAGACAAATAATGCTCACCGGTGTGTTGTGGGCCTCTAATGCAGTGAGTTAATAGCCCGAAACATAACATGGCCGTGCAGTAACAATGAGGACACAGTGATATTGCCAAAGTACCTACTATGACTGTGCAATAATACAGCAACATTGGGGACACAAGTTGATGTTAATGTTAAAGGATATTTGTACCGCGCACTATCACCACCGGAGTGGTCCCCTGGCGCTCTGGCGGCTCTGAAGGAGGGGGGAGGTGGGTTAGTGGGAATAAGCTGGAAAAGTGCAAGAGAGCAGTGATGTGCTGTTGGCAGCCTCAGCCCGGTGGGTCCGTTGGCTGGGCTTGGGGTGTTTTACGGTCGATAGTTGGTGTGTGCTGTTGTGTAAGTCTATGGGCCTCATTACGACCCAGGCGGTAAGGGGTTAACGGCGCCGTAAAAGGTGACGGCGCGTTAACCCCTTACTGCCTAATTACGAGGTCCCTTTGCGGGTCCCTACCTTAACGGCTGGTTTTTCCAGCCGTTAAGGATTGGACCCGCAAAGGGACCTTGAGGTAATTATGGTACTGCAATTTGCGGTACCATAACTACCGCCTTCCCCATTTCCATTGAACCCTATGGGGGCAAAAATGGGAATGGGGAAGGGCCAATGGTGAATGGGGAATTACCGCCCCGCCAACCTTGGAATGGGGCGGTAATTCCGCCATTCACCATGGCGGAATCGGAAAAATACCGGCGGCAACCATGGCGGCTACTAGCGCCATGGTTACCGCACGGGTCGTAATGAGGCCCAATGTGTTGTTCGTTTTGTTGTTGCAGTGTAGTGAAGTTTGTGTGGATTGCTGCATTTTAGGATTGTGATTGTGTTTGGTTAGAGTTTTAGAGGTGAATGCAGAGGGAAGAAATTGTTAGTGGATTGGTTAGTTGGCATCGCTGTCCTTGCAATTATGTCTGGGTGTGATGCTTGCTATCATTCACTGAAGTAATTGGACTCTAGGAATGGCTCTCAGGCAGAGGATAGAGGGGGAGCATGTAAAAGAACAGGGTTGACAAACAAAAGAGGACAAAGGGGATCTGCCCATTTGCACTCCATATGTCTACATTTACGTAGGACTTCCATATTCCCTTTCTGACCGTTCACCGTCTGCTTGCTCTTCATCAACCCGCTTTGTGGCCTTCCCCCATATCGTAATTTCTAATTATATTCACCCATTACATCCCTCTCTACCCACTGCCCTCTTTTCTAACCAACAGTCTTCTCTCCTCTGGAACTTTCTTCATTGCTGAATCCTCACTTTGCCCAACTGAACACTGTCCCCACCCCCTTTTT
The DNA here is from genome assembly GCF_040938575.1 of Ambystoma mexicanum. NCBI lineage: Eukaryota > Metazoa > Chordata > Amphibia > Caudata > Ambystomatidae > Ambystoma > Ambystoma mexicanum. The sequence continues at coordinate 1,626,091,435 of NC_090929.1, forward strand.
CTGTACCACTTCCATCGCACCTGCTTCCTCTTCCCCCCCCCACCAGAACACCTTCAGCTCAGAGATTATCCTTCCAATCATGCATGGAAAAAACGGCCATTTTACAACTTCCAAAGCACTTACAAATGGTTTGCAGCAACAATGGGCACACAGTGGTAAACTCAAGGTACTTATAATTGTCCTGCAACAGCCTTGGGGACACAGCGCTTTACCCCAAATATGTACTTTTTCTCTGAAGCAAAATTTGGGATACAGTGGTATAGCTAAAACACTCCCCATTGCTGTGCAGCAACATTGGTAAACACGCTGGTGCGCCCAGTGTACACTCTTTAGCATTACTTGGTATACGCAAAATACACACAACTGCTAAACAGCATCATTGGGAAGATGGTGGCCTTCCAGAAGTACTTAATGTTGCTGTTCTGCAGTATTAGTGACAGAGTGGTATACCCGAAGTACTTGCTGTTGCTGTGCAGCAACATTTAGGGGCAGAGTGGTATTTCGGCACACTTGCCCCCATTCTGTTTCCATGTGGCAACATCACGGCTAGCACACCGGTCACTCAACTCTTTCCTTTCACCTGCAGCAACAGTGACTGCCACCCCGAGAGTATCCTTGGGGGCATAGTAATTTATTTTTTATAACACGCTTAATACCGGAGCTCCGCCTCTAAGAGCAGGACCAGGATTCGAACCTGCGTTGCTCTGTGTTATCTTTCTTCCAAGAGAAAGCTGTTGCCCCTGAGCTTACCTCCCAGCCCCAGTAGGATGATGTGACCTCCACCTCCACCTGCTACTGTGGCTTCCATGACTGTATCACTCCCACAAGATGCAAATCCGCTGCCAAGAAGAGACTTACTTTCAAGGCACGTGCTACATAGCTCTGCTCTGGGCGCGGTGGAGACTTCGAGGCACCAGGTGCCTACTCGCCTCAATGTATGGATTAAGTAAAAGAGCTTGAAGTCACCTGTGAGGCAATCCACACACCCTTGCGCTTTCTTATCGGCTGAGCATGGGGCGGGTTTGCGTGCTCCTGGCTCTCTGGGTGAAGACATGCGGGGTCATGGGAAGGGGAGTTCAGCCAAGGGTGAGAGGGTGAGTGGGGGCAATATTGGGACCACGCGGCTATGTTTCTGCTGAGAACAATCTTGCTGACTAGCTGAGCGTTATGGTAAGTGAAACATTGTGAAAAGTCCCTTTGTGTAATATTTGTTCTGGAGAACAGGACTATGTGGATTTGTGTACTGGTCACTTGTATAATCTTTTGCGTTGCTTCCACACCGCAGCACAGCGCCGAAGCAGTGCTCACTTTTACCTTCAACGGTTGCCCATCCGCTCTAAGGTTTTTGGCGTGTTTTGGAATTTAGTTTGTCTTCATTTTGACCACTAGAAATGGCAAACATTGTGAACCTTTCTTCTCCCTCTTCTCTCTAGAGAACCTTGCAGAAGAAAACATTTGACCGGTGCATTGGAACCCATCCTTCTTCCTGATGACGTGTCTGCAGCTTTCTTTCTAGCGCCGGGCAGTGTGCAGCGCTACGTTATGCTGTATGGCGCTATGCCGCGTTCTGATAGTTTTACCTGTAATCCGCACTATTTGCCATTGAGCTAGCCTATTGGCACTCGGAAAAACAATCAACCAGGCTGAGATAGAGTGATCAAGTCTAGTTTACACTTTCTCCAAATAGGCCTAAGTGGACGTCAATGAGAGCCTGTCAGTGGGCAAAGGATTCCAGAGGGCTGGAGCCAGTCCTGAGAAGGCTCGTTCATAAACTAGGTGCGCTGACTGAAAACATTATGGACTTTGATGAGCTTTCCTTGCAAACTGAAAGTGCTGTTGAAGCATGCCCCAACAGATGGGGTTCAAAAGCTCTCCTGCGTTTCAAGTGGTATTCAAAGAAGGAGGAAACTGCCTTTTAAACACAGAACCCAAGGGTTTTAAACAAGAAAAGGAGTTAAATACATATCTTTTATTTCATTTTTTTTGTAAATTTTACATGAACAAACCCCATTGGCTAATTTCACCATGATCCAACGACGTCGTGAAGGCATCAGACTGTAAACAACAGCTTCCCACGAATTGGTAACAGCCAATTAGAATCAGTCTCAATTCTTTCTCACCAGTTAACCAGAAGTCGAAGTGAGCGGGAGCGGTCGGGAGCGGTGCTCCTCTACTGTTTTAAATGACCTTTTACAGCTCCTATACTTTTATTTGAAAAAGAAACCATTCCGGAATGGTTTCATTTTAAAATAAAAGTGTAGGAAGAAGTTCAAACCTTCACTTTCAGTGTACTGCACTGAACGTTCCCTTAAACAGCAGGTGCACGTGTTTGGGGGCGGGGGGGGGGGGTGTATTGTGTGTGGGAGGGGTCGTGGCAATGGGGTTTGTGGGGAGTGGGTGCAGGCCAGCAGGAAACATAATTACACTACTTCTTTTCGTACACGTCAACCACTGCAGTTAACAAGTGATATGATAGGTGATTTATAAGGTTAGTTATAATGCGCTTAACACCCTTAAGCACGCTTAAGCGTGGACGCGGGGTTCGAACCTGCGTTGCTCCGTGCCGTCTTGCTTACAGGACGAGCATGTTGCCTCTGAGCTATCCTCTCGAGCCCCCTTTGCTCCCTCCCGGATCTTAACCCTTTCCTTCCGTTGCTTCCCCCCTCCTTCTTCTTTTCCTCTTTTCACTTCCCTCATATCTCCCATTGCGCCTCTCCTGCCTGTACAGGATTTTCAATGTGACCTATATTAATAATAATATCTAGTTTTTATATAGCGCTGCAAACCTGCAGGTATATATGCTGAAATAACAGGTGTTATCATTATCCCAGAGAGTGGTACTCAATGTATCGACCTCGAAAGAATGAAAGGCTGAGTTGGCCCTGCCGGGATTCGAACCTACGCCAGCAGGCTGCGTGCAGATTTCAGAGCAAGCGCTCTTCTAGCACCCCGTTTCCTATTGTTTTCACATTATCTGCATGAAAAAGAAAGACCGAGTATATCTTTAGCTGCGTGCTGCTGTAATGACTAAGGATGCCACCACGTGGTGCACACAATTAAATAACTAGAAACACTGATATCCCTGTGTCCTGGCAGCATTTATCCCTAAAGTGCAAGCAAAGCACACAGACACGCTGTGCATGCTGCTCAATTACCCCCACAGATTCCCTCACAGATTCCAGCTACGCATGGTTTTAAAACAGCTCCTCTTGCACTGAACACAAATCTGTCTTCACTAACAGCAAGAACCTCTGCTACTCCCTTGCAAGTGCCAAGGACGAGTATGCTCGTCCTTTTTGCATAGACTTGCTTAGTAGCCTGGCAGTTAAGGGGTTAAACACAGCATAGCGATGCTGTACCACTGCTGCTTGAAATAAAACAGTGTCCATACCATAAAGGCAAATTAAACCATGAAAATGTGTAACTTGTATGCCAGGGGCTTGAAGATTGTATGGTGATACTCACTGGCATCTTGGGGTTCTGGTGACATTAATAAAGCTTATGATCTTGGGGTGATATTCCCCAAAAACCTCTGATGTCTACGTGGTAGTGCAGAGCCTTTCTGATGCATTGCTTCTGAACTGCCTGTGACCATTGAGGAGATGTTTACGCAAGTCTGTGCATTGAGTGCACTGAAAGGGTTTACCGCAGGACACTTTAAATATTAGTATGCTACCACGTATTTTAAGCCGAAAGGTGGCTTTTAAACACATTGGACCTCATTACAAGTGTGGTGGAAAAAAAGTGGTAGAAATTCTGTTACTGCCAATTTTTTGGGTGATAACGAAATTACCAATGTTTTTCCCGCACCACCAAATAACCATTTTTGGAACATTTACCAACAGTGGAATTACTGCATGGTAGTTATGCCGATTTTTGGAGGAAACGTGGGGAGTTGACCTCCAGATAGTTGCTGGAGTTCAATCCTCCACTTTACCTTCAATAATCACTGGATTTAGTGTGCAGTAATTCCAAAGGCGGTAAATCTACCAACATTCCCATGGATGAACTCCAAAACTGGGAAGTTACTACCACTTGTAATCCGTGGTACCTCCACGGGACCAGGTGGCAGTAATGGATATCAGTTTATGGGTAATTTGGTGGAATTACCACCACATTACCTCACCACCAAACTCATAATGAGGTCCATTGTATGAAATATGCTTATAAAACTTGCAACAAATCACCAGCAGTGGAGCTTTGGGGGCAACTTTAACAGATTTTGCATGTGTTCTACACATGAGCCGCTGGAAGTTATCTTGCATCACCGTGGGCAGGAGGCCAAGGATAAAAGAGGATCCAGGCATGACTCAGCATTACAAGGAATAAAATACCCCCAGCAAATGTAAGAAATGTTATCACCTTGGAGCTGGGGACCTTTCCAAGGACTGTGGCCATTGGCCTTGTTCCTTGTTTTGGTCAGGTGACTTTGGTGAAGTGTGATTGGGAGTGTTGCATCCCAGAGAGAGTGAGTTCTGCAACAGTCATGCAGCATGCTGGAACTGCAATCAGTAGTTATTAATGCCACTGGCTGCTGCATGTGTTGCCAGTAATCAGCCAGGTAATGCTGTGGTGGTGGTTTGTGCTGAAGGTGCCCAACCCCTGAAATGTAAGAATGTCATGGCACATTTCTACCCAAAGCGCTATTTATGTAGCGCCCAGGCCATCAGGGAGCTGTTTCGTCTGCTGACTGTATTTCTACAGTTTTTATGCTGTTGTTGGCAATTACCACCAGCAGTGTTTACCCGCTAATCCCACTACCACTAAGTGTTTTATGTTACACTGGGATACAGAGCTCATAGAAAGGGAGAATGAGATAGCTAAGTGGGTTCAGTTCTGCGCACTGCAGACCAGCTACTATGTAACTAGCAGGTTGGCGTCCCAACAGAGCCATTGTTAAAAGCGCCAAGAGACAAAGGAAACAATTCTGTGTGAGCTTATAAAATTGCCAAATCACTATCAAAAAGAGTAGTTCCTAATTGTTTAACTGGCTGTGTACCTTTAGTAGTATCCTTGGGGGGATAGCTCACGAGTTAAGTGCTACCCCTTGACATGGAGTCAGCTTGCAGTTTGGTAGTTCCTGTCTTTGGCTTGGCAGATTCAGTGTATCCTCCTTCTGAGGTTGATCAACTGATTACCATTAAACTGGGTGATGATAACAGATATTGTTACAGCACTTACAAGTCAGAGGAATCCGTCTTGAGGCGCTATATATAAAAATAAAAATGGATATTATTATTAAGATGTCCTCTTTCAAAAGAACCCTGTTCGACAAATTCACCAGTACCCGTACTGTATCCCTCAACCCTCATAATTAAACCTTCGCCAATTAATGAGAGAATACCACGCATGTGACCCACCCCACGAGGACCCACCTGCCATCTCACTCCCACTGCAAATAACATGGAAAATATTTTCCTTCAATGGTGCGTGGCACTTGGCAATGTGTAATGATGGGACTGCCTGGTATGGGAGGAGGTCCCCGCCCAGTCGTGACATGGTAATGCATGTGCGATTACTGTGCAGTAGGGGATAATGGTTGGTAAACCCCTGGAAATGGGCCCAAAGCCGGCCTTTAATGCGGCTCCTCTGGAGTTTAGCCGGCTCTGCGCAGTTCCATAGCCCTACTTTGCTTTGTTCCGTCAGTTTTGATAAGTGCCGGCCTGTGGGCGGTGTGTGTTGCTTTTGCTCAGAGTAGACAGATATTGGAACAATGCAAACATAATTGTGAAGTATTCAAGGAAACAATAGGCTAAGCGAGATATGAATTCTAATAGTGAGTGGAAAGATTTATGTGCAGTCCTGGCTGTGCCTCTTGTTCTAAGTTCCCTTGGTTTTGGCTGATGAGGGAGAAGGGGAGGATTGGATGGCTGCACCCTTGAGCCACTCCTGGCTTTTGGGACTTGGCACGCTCCACATGAACCAAGTGGACAAAAGCACAAGATACAATAATTTATTGTGCAAAGCTCCAGGACTGGAAACATGTGGGTCCGTTCACTAAAGCATTTTCCCTATTGTGTGCACCAAGTGCATATGTGAGAAAATCGTATACAGTTTAAATGAGTAAAAGGTCTACAAAATACATATGCATTTACATATTCTGTTTTGACCCACAGTTTTGTGTGTGTAGGATGGGGTGGTGGAGTGACAACCACTTCTCGGACCACATCCTTTATTCTCAAAGTGAGGGGTTCCCTCTAAAACTCTACCCTACTCATGGCCAGACTTGGTGCATATTAGGGGAGGGGCTCAGTTTAGATGTGGTTCTTTTAAGATAACTGCTATCATTGCAGTGTGTGGTTTCTATGCACTACATTCACACATTAATTTACATTATCGACATAACGATGAGACCACCCAAGCAGGATTTCACACTGTGACCCGCAGCCCAATCTCACATTTACCATAACATAGATGCACTATATGCAGCTGTGCAAACTGAGTCTATAGCACCCTAATGATGCACACTGGAGAAGACATACAGGTCTGTGTGCATGCGGTATACTGAGACATGCTACATTATGTAACCCTTGGCTTTGCATGGAACAGGTTATCCATGACCTTTATGGTACTAAAAGCTCATAGCCCATAAGCATGCATTATTGTTCCTTGGAGCAGGTTTTAAGTGTGATTTGGAGTGTGGTTTTGAGTGTGCCATGCCTGTCTCCAAACCTGTCCTCCATAGGATCTAACAAATTCTGGCCACCTGTTCTCTTTCCTGCGCTCCATCACCCCACCTTTTTAGTTTGGGCTATTAGGTACCCAAATGAGACAAAACTATTGCTTTGGAGTACAGGTAGGAGGGATGCGACATGTGAAGAGGGATACATAGCGTATGGATGTTCTTTGGGTATTTACCCACCCATTGAATGCCCATGGTCATGCTATTCACTAAGGCAATTCCCATCCACTTCCTGCCCATCACCACCCCAAGCACATCCTTTGGGGATCTCTTTGAGCTTACTATATGAAGCAGTAATATCAAACTTTAGCCTGAAAGTGTTTTTTTGTAAGCAGTTTGGTGAGAGTTAACGGCTTAATAGCAGCTTTAATGGCTACTGGTGTAATACAAATGTCTTAATCAAGTGTGCCTTCAGCCACTAGATTTATCTCGCTTCCATGCACTGAAATCCTGTTAAAAACACACAACAAAATAGTCACCAGCTTTGACTTGAAACATTAGATAAGCATGTGCCCTCTCAGCTAGTATACACGCACAGAGACGGTCCTACGAATTGGTGAAAAAACAACTGCGGATGCGCAACGTGCCATATGCCCTCATCTTCCCTGCGAAGATGAGAATGCAACATGGTGGTAGAGCCCACTTCTTTGAAAATCCCACAGAAGCCATGGCATATGTGGAGGCCTCCATCCCGCTGCCTCCCAGGGACTGGGCGATAGATCAAAACGCTAGACCGCGGCCGGGAGAGGAGAGGCGAGACTCAGCAGACTGACAGAAGCAAACCATCTACTCGCCGTCACAGGAATAAAGGAATACTTGCAGGAACGGCTTGGACACAGGTTTATTTTAATTCGAGCCGTGAGCCTCTGACAGGGTCAGCCAGATGGCCGCAGCAGGCTACCCTCAGGAAAGCTCCATCAGTTTAGGGGAATGCCCAAGGGGAAGGTTTCGAGAGTTATCGGGCAGTATCGTCAAGTTGGGAGAGATGATGCGGGTGGGGGGTCAAATTGCCATATGAGGCTTAGATATGTTGAGCTGTATGGGAATCGGGTAGGGGGGACGAGGTTCCGGGACCCAGTTGAAGGGGGTCCTACAAGTTAAAATTTGTGGTCGCGCCGCTGTATATGACACACTTCCAAGAAATATTGAGATAAGGAACACAGCAAAGGCACACAGACATGGCACACACTAGGGCGATGACTCAGGGTCTGAAGCTAAAACTTCTTACATGGAATGTTCGGGGACTGAACAACTGAACTAAGTCAAGCAAGGTTGGAGCCTATGTCACTAGGCACCACCCACAGGTGATTATGCTGCAAGAAACTCATGCACTCCGGAAGGTAAACACAGAGTTTTTGAAGAACTGGGGCAGCACAGATATTACACTGAATACTCCACACAGGCAAGAGGTGTTCTTACCCTGATCCACCCCTCCGCAGGCTTTCGATTTGGTAAAAGCACAATAGACACTCAGGTTCGCTATGTCATAGTATGGGGCAGCATTGCAGGGAGGGAGATGGTGTTAGTAAATACTTATGGCCCTAATGTGGATGACCCCGATTTTTACACGGACGTGGTACATGAAATAGGCTACACTGGGAGTGAGCAGATACTGTGGGGAGGGGACTTCAATACCATCGTGTGCATCACGCTAGACCGCTCCACTACCAAACACCGAAATCCCTCAAAAACGTCCGCAATGCTACAACAAATCCAACTACAATTGACAATGTTTGATGCCTGGAGATCGCTACACCCACATAAGAGACAATACTCATTCTACTCCTCGGTGCGTGACACTGAGTCCAGAATAGATGATTGGCTGGTATCCACATCCCTCATGTACCAGATCAATAACTGTAAGATACCTCGCCGCACCCTGTCAGACCACTCCCCCATCATAGTGGAAATGACACTAGAGAATGTAAAACCCCTGGTTAGGAGATGGAGGATGCCACCCGACATTCTTAAGTACCCAGCAGTAGCTGAAGCACTATACATAGAGGTGGAACACGTCCTTGAAACCAACAGGGGATCAGTTGATAGGAACGCAACCCTTTGGGAAACCTTTAAGGTATGGATGAGAGGGATACTAATTTCTAAATCCACGGGTCTGTTGAAGTCAGTCAGGGTTCAATTGGCGGTGGTAGAGAAACGTTTGGGGGACCTAGAAGCATGGTATATAGTCACACATGAAGATAAAACCCTCTTAGACATTAATACAAAAGTTCAATAAACTAGCAACTAGGGAACTACTATATATGGCAACTCCGCTTAGAGCACGCAGGTACGGTGAAGGGAATAGAGCAGGTTGCACCTTAGCCAACCTGTTGAAGGCCGAGAGGCATCATACATCGATCTCCAGCATATTAGCAGGAGGCGGCACAGTGACCACCAGTGAAGAGGGAATAAATAGAGAGTTCACCCGTTTTTATTCAGAACTGTACTCTAATTATGATTTGAAATCAGCCAGTGATGTAAGAAAGTACTTTGATAATATCACACTCCCGACACTGCCCATGGAATATAAACTTGCACTCGACCAACCCCTGACGACTGATGAGATCACAGAAGCAATAAAATCATTAGCCGACGGAAAAGCACCAGGCTCAGACGGACTGGGAGCAGAGTTGTATAAGGAACTCAATGAGGAACTGGCCCCTGTGCTACTGTCGGTATGAGAGGAAGCTATAGAATTAGGAACCCTGCCAACATCTATGAGAGAGTCCATAATAACAGTGCTTTTGAAGCCGAGGCGACCACCCGAGATGTCCTCCTACCGGCCCCTGTCTCTAATAAATTGCGATGCCAAAATATTTGCTAAAATCCTGGCCACGAGACTCCTACCCAATATGCCCACGTTGGTACACCCGGATCAGTGCAGCTTTATTCCCACCAGGTCAACGGCACTGAATCTCTGGATACTGTTTGGAATCATGGCCCAGATAAAACCTGAAGCTCAGGCGGTAGCCGTATCCCTCGACGCTGAAAAGGTGTTTGATTCAGTGTCATGGACGTACCTATTTGCAGTGCTTGAGAAATTTGGAATTGGCCCATACTTTCTGAGATGCGTCAGGTTACTATACTCTGACCTGGGAGCTAGAGTGCTAACTAACCGTACATTGTTTGACTGGTTTGGGTTGGGCAGGGGCACGAGACAGGGATGCCCATTCTCTCCCATACTGTTCGCCCTCACAATGGAACCAGTCGCAGCAGCCATCAGGGAACATCAGGGACAGAGGGGCATAAGGATGGCCGGCCTAACTCAATCAATATCCTTATACGCTGATGACACATTGCTGTATGTCCGAGAACCTGATATACATCTGGGTCCATCAATGGAAACCATACATGAGTTTGCTGAATACTCAGGTTATAGAACCAACAGATCTAAATCCAAAATCTTTCCCTTAACCCCTGCCACGAGGTGCCTGAACAACACACAAGGACTGCAATGGTCTGCCACTAAAATAAGATACCTGGGAATTATCGTGTTGGGGGATAAAACCTCCCTATACTCAGACAATCATGATCTCCTATTAAGCACAATCTCCACCAAACTCCGTCTATGGGCAAAATTTCCTATTTCACTTTTTGGCCGGGTGGCCATGACAAAAATGGTAATTCTACCGAAGCTATTATATATTTTCTCTAACATCCCGATATGGCCTGGTAGTTTTTCGAAGCCCTCCGATCCATGGTTGTAGAGTTTGTGTGGTGCGGGGCGGGCAGCCAGTATGAAATGGGAAAAAATAGTGGAGCCATACAACAAAGGGGGCATAGCAGCCCTGGACTTCGAATTATATTACCTGGTAGCGCAGGCCCAGTTTGTCAGATACGGGTATGATGATCTGAACACCTCACCACACATCTGCATAGAGAGGTGCAGCACATTCAACCGACTTACTATCCATCATCTTTAAAGTTAAGAATAAAGATGACTGCCCATTCGACCCAGTCAGTACAACAGTACATGCATGGTCTAGGATCTATCGTAGGCTCAAATTGGAAACTCCATACTACTCGGAAGCCCCCTTCTGGAACTTTCCCGACATCACACCATCTTATGACCCTGATATTCAGAGGACATGGGACCCAGAGGGGGAATTCAAAATTAGAGACATTTTCACCAGTGGTAAATTTATAACACTGGAAGAATTCAAGGTTGGGATGTGGAGGGACCAGTTGAAAATACTACAGTATCATAGGATGCAAATGGCCTTTAAGGCTAGATGGCTACTGTTCCCAGACAAACCCCCTCCACACCAATGCCTCGTGGCCCTGTCCACCCGGTCTGGCGTTAGTGTTTCGGGGCTCTACACAGCAGTACAGGCAAACATGCCGACGGTAAATAAGATTAAAGCCTCCTGGGAAACTGACTTCGGGACTACTATAACAGCTAACTAACCAAGAAGGTTTACATCAATGCAGGCCTCCGCCTGATCCAATTTAAGGTACTGAATAAGTTACACTACACACCCGAGAAAATTGCAAAATTTACACGGTACGGCCCCGACAGTTGCCAGAAATGCGGGAGCGAACATGCAGACTCATTTCACGTGTACTGGAGTTGCCCACTTATATATGGGTTCTGGGGAGAAGTGGTGAACATACTAGAAGAAATCACACAAGTCCCAACAGACCTAACAACCCAAAAATACCTATTCAGAGACATTGGGAAGATATCTGAAGTCACTAGAAGACTATTTAACATTGCGTGTGTAGTGGCTAAAAAGTGTATACTACAGAACTGGAAGAGTGCACACGCGCCACACATAAATCACTTCCTCAAAGAACTGGCGTATGTCAATGAGTGTGAGGAACAATATGTAATGTCACTCCCGAGGACAAATAAACCTAAAGACATTTGGGCTCTGTTCAGAGTGTATTTATGTGAATTGGGATTGGCTAGTAGTAGCCTGACAGGGCCCTGAAATGAGCCGGCTTTGTAAATATTGTATGTCTTGCTATGATTCTGAACTTGACATCTCAGTTATAGAAATGTTTGGAATGTTGTGTTGTTGAGGCGACGTGTACCACAATCAATACATAAAAATAAAAAAAAGATAAACATTTGCCCGGTACTGACATCACATGCACAAGTAATTGCTCTATTTTCCAGCTGTTGCAGTCTTATTGCCAGGCAGTACCATTATATCAGTGCCTACCTAAAAGCCCAAACTGCTGAATTTACCACGTGGCCCTCGCATCAATATAGTGACATTTTTTTCATTCCATCCCTTACTCCACACAGGCAGGAGGTTTACACGTCTATGGGCCTCATTACACGGACGGCGGTAAGGGTTTACCGGTACTGGTAAAATACCAGTACCGGTAAATCCTTACCGCCTTACTACGAGGTCCCTTTGCAGGTTGGGGGATTTAACGCCTGCTTTCTGCAGGCGTTAAAAACCAACCCGCAAAGGGACCCAGGGAGCTAATTACGGTACCGCAATTTGCGGTACCGTAATTAGCGCCTTCCCCATTCCCATTATGCCCGATGGGGCAAAAATGGGAATGGGGAAGGGCAATGGTGGAAGGGGGAATTACCGCCCTACCAACCTTGGAATGGGGCGGTAACTCCCCTTTCCGCCAAGGCGGTGCCGGTATTTTACCGGCATGAACCATGCCGCTAACAGCGTCATGGTTCTCCGCCATCTGTGTAATGAGGCCCTATGTCTTTCACTGAGGACTGTGTCAAATAGAAGGATGAATGGATGCGTGTAACTGCAGTGAAAATACAGATTAGCTATAATCTGTCTATCTATGTTCCTATATATGTTTCACAATATTTATAAATAGACATGTTGGGAAGTAGATGAATATGTCACCCATAGCTTCTGCCTCTCCCCGGCCCATTGTCGTAAGGGTGAGACGCGCTACTCACTATGACAACCGTACCACCCTTATCCCAGGCAGGTACAGCTAGAAATAGACACGATCTAAGCTGAAGATGGCAAAGGTAATCAAATGAATATTATGACAATATATGTGCATGCATTAGACATGACTCAAAAGTGCACTCAACATGAAGAATATGCACACTAGGTAATATATGCACTTATACATGAAGAATATTAACATAGCATCCGTAAGACATGAAGAACACCAACATACGCAATGGATAAGCTGAATGAAATATAAACAACACGCGAATATAGATCACTAACATAGAAACGCATGAGTAATGAGCAGCCATCAGTTCCAAAATGGCAGCTACAGCATGCTTTCAAATAGCCAAAAGTCCTCAAGGCTTCGAGAGAACACAAAATGCTGAAACCCCAGAAATACAGATCTGTGCAGAGCCCAGGCAGAAGCTGGTAACCACAGCCAAGGGTACAGTGAATTTGGGTAGGGGCATAATGTTGCAGAGGAGGTACAAGATAGCAATTCCCAGGATGCAGACGTATAATCCCAGAATAATTAAAGTTTAGAAGAGCACAACTGACCAGCCAGCTGCAAGCAATTGTAAGCCAAGAGAAATCCACACAGAATAACTCAATAATGTCCCAAATGGCAACATAAACCATAACACTCACATTAATAATAGCTAAAATCACAATAAATGCATTTGAAATAATTCCAAACATGGTTCAATCACACATGGCCCATAATTGAAGAACTCTGTCTATTCATTAGCAACATACATAGATAGGACACCTGCCTTACTCCTTACACGTAGACTAAGACACAAGGCACCACACATGGGCAAATACACAGACATCGCCCTGGCTCAAGGCCTAGAACTCAGGGATGGTATCTTCTTTAATTGAAGGGAAAGCAGTCCGTGGACCTCTCTCCCCCTACTCCTGTCTGGCTCATGGCTTGATGACCTGTCAGTTGTCCCAGGTCGGTTAGTACAAAGCCAGCCAATGAAAACCCCCAATGTTACGCCGCCCATGAGGTGTGGTGCAGCCAATTACGTATTGCAGAGATGATGTCTTTTTACCATTATCAATCTAGAGGTGGCCAGACAAGTGTTATCCAATTAGAAATGTAACCCCTACAGAATGTGTATGTAATCACCAACACTAACCAATCCCCCTTCCCCATAGGATTTTGGTAGCTAAGATTACATTATGACGTCAGTTATGACAAATGTTGAATATATAAACCATTATTTTTTATGTAACAAGAAAGAGCTAACAGAATTCTGTATGCTGTCCCTGCTCTATTTGGATGATAATGAAGCTGGGTTTTGCCTTGCGCTTTGTCTAGTTCCCTTATTCAGTTTGGTTTGACTGATTCCAGAACCTGTGTGTAATTTGGGACCTTCCAGGCCATCTTAACACACATATATACACCCCCACGGTCACTGAAAAAAGTAATGTTGAAGGGGAGTTATGGTGATTCACTAAGATTAGAATGTCTGTCATAAATTACCATTAAAATATTTAATTGAAGGTTTGTTATAGTTATGATGCAAAATGTAAAAAAAGAAATGCAAACATTCACCAGTGTTTATCTCATGACCTCACAGATGACACAAAAATGACATAGGGCCTCATCAGGCGTTGGGCCTTAGCCCTTAAATGCTGCATTTAAGGGTTGGCCCAATCCCGAGTAAGGCCACATTTACCTCCATCTCTGAGCTGGAGGTGAAGGCACTGGCGGAGAGGGCATTTTCGGTACTATTGGCGACCCCAACCCCATTGGGTCCAGAATACCAGCAATGCTGCTACTCGTGATCCAGCGCAAATTGGTAACGCTAATTGCGTTGGCGGCATTCCCGGCGCAATTGCCGCTGGGATAACTCCATCCTCGTGATGAGGCCCATTGTAAGTGACATCAATGATGACATAACATTTGCCATCACCCATTACATCCTCAGTAATATTACTGTAGTTCTGGCCTTACCCTTCAATCATGCCCTAAGGCAAGTACCCCACATCTGGTACCTAGAGGTCATGACTTGGGGGCTATGTTGTATGGGTAATGAGCACGCAACATGGTCAAGGACCATGTTTTGAGGGCAGAAGCCGTGCCAACAGGACATTGTACTAGAACTGCATATAGAAAACATTGGCTGCAGTGGCCAGGGCCTGTGGATACTGGCAATAAAGCATGGCTTCTGGTGGGACCCAAGTGAACTACTACTGCCCAGAGGCCCTGTGGGCACTATGCCCAAGGCATGGGCCGGCCTTCATGCCCCAAGTGCCTGACCACTGTCCAGAGTGTGTATAATATGTTGCTTTGCTCTGAGGCCTCTTTACCTAGCTCTAATCATATCCCAGGCACAATGACACCTTTGGCTGTGCCCAAAGGAATGACCTGCAGCCATGCCAAGGGCACAGCAACCCCACCTGTAATACCCATCAAGGTCACTCATATTGCCACATGCCACCAGGGGCATAACCTGTAGTCACTATGCCTGGGGAAAGATGGCACTCGACATAGTGGCTTCAGGGCATGGCCTGCACCCATGCTGCAGGCACAATGCTCCTTGGCACGCGGCCCACCACACTATCCTGGCAATCTGTTCATCCAGAGTCGAAAGCCCCGTTGGTAGTTTTACTGGTCACAGGTAACCAAATATCACCCGAACTTTGACAACTAATGCAAACATTTGCATAATGCACCCTCTGGGTCTGCTGACTTGGGCTCAAATTTCGCATTTTTCATGAAGAAGAAAAATCATATTACGCTCTTCTGAGGGCCTGCCCTTCCCAGGAGCAAGCATGTGCTGGGGGACTGCTTTATGTCCCCCAAAAAAAGGAACCGAAGTGCAAGATCTATTGACAGGAATTCGGGTCTCTGGATCCAAGTTGTCCGTCAAACTGAAAATATTGAACCCCTCATCCACAAATCATGCACCCAGTTTTGATTTTAAATTTGGGTCGGTGGAACTTCCATGGAGTTAACAGGTGAAATGTTCAGTAACATTAAGCCCCAGTTACTTATTTGAAAGGTGATCAAATTGTTGTCAAACCTAAGATTATTTGAAGTTGTAGTAGATGCCGACCTAGAGTCCACATGTTGGGCCTTCCATTCACATATTAGCATTTTTTCGATAAAAAATTGTCTAAGGGTTTAAAGGGTGTGCGTTGGTTCTGGGAATCCATATAATGCTTCCTTGCATCGACAAAACTTTACAAAACATTTTTTTTAATGTATAATCAGCATTATTAAATGCTCCTAAAAATCTGAGCTGATTGGTCCTTATGAGGCAAGAGATCAGCAAAATTGCCTTCATGATAGAAAAAGTCAATTTAACACGGCTACTGAGCCTCTATCAGTGATGCTGCAATCCTAAAGGGCACTTCATAGCAGCTGCCATTTAATTAGGTGGCAACAAAAGAGTCCTTGGACTTCCAATGAGAACGCTTATTCTCTAACCCAACTCCTCTGGACGTGTTCTAGTCCAAGCATTCACCCCGCCATCGATCCCAGCCCCCCACTCTGCCTCCAGAGAGCGAACCTGTCACTCACTGGCCCAAGGCCCAGGAATCCTAGAGTACTGATGATCAATACCAGTTCGCCACACTTGACCCAGCGTCTAATTAGCATCCGCGCGAGTGAAGTAAGCCCTCCACGGCTCGAGCTAAGCCGTTGTCATGACGTTGCTTTCTTTAGGGGTTAGAAGCTCTCAAAGCTCCCCCAAGAAACCTTTTTGCCGAGCACAGTAATCATGGGAAGGAAACAAGGCTTCTGCGCATGTGCCTGGGCTATACTAAGGGAAACAAACTTGATGAATTCCAAAAACGTAGGCAGCCAATGGGTACCATTGTAAGAAGAGCCTCCAGGAAGCGTGCAGACTTCTGTTGACTGGAGTTGGCGAATGCGGGAGATTTTTTCAGCGTCCAACCCCCATAACCCCCCCACACCCAATAAGCAACATTTCCATTTCCGGAGATTAATTCATTATTAGCACATGGGAAATAACCCAGGAGAGAAGTGTTTCCTATGATGTTGCAAGCAAAGTATAAAAGGAGCACACCTTTTAAACCTACAAAGTTTGCTTAAATATTTTCTGCACAGTGCAATCACAATAAGCAGATTCACGTGTGTTCTGACTAGCAGTTCTAGTGGGCAAGGCTCAACTTTCCTCCTGAGGACTTGTGTTCAAATCCAAGCTTTGACAAAAAAAGCAAATTAAAAACATTAATACCCTTGGAAGGCGTAAATGGTTTTTCTGAGAACTGGGGAGACATATTTTGCCAGATCTCGGAGACATATTTTGCCGGATCTCAGATGCAGGAAAATCCGCCCCATTGACCATATACCCGCTCTACCTGAGTGTAACCCTGATCGCTCTTGTTCTTCTGCAAGCTTGTGATGCACAAGCACCAGCTCCCCTAACACATGCCACCCAACCTCGCACTTTCTAACCTCTGATGTGGACACATGCGGCCATCGAGCTATTTCTAAGGTTTCTATCGGCGTCCCTCCTTAGCATTCTGAACTGACCTGTTTGTGCAAAAATCAGAGAATCATGTTGCACATTTGTACCATCACACGATGAAGAAAACAGAACCCTTACAGAGGCCATAAGCATGTTGACAAACCTGAAAAACCAGATGATCGATGAAAGTGATGAAGTGGACGATGACAGCTGGTTTGGAGACCTATTCTCGTGGGTCCCACAATGGATAGCAGATATATTCAAGTTTCTCGGAGCTCTACTAGCAATGGTATTGCTAGGATTCTGTGTGATCAAGATAATCATTACACAGTGCCAGAAAACTGTGAAGAAAGCCATAGGGGTGAAAATAATGGTTGATGTCGAGCCAGGGTGGAAGCCCAGAGACCTGACTGATAAAAAAATAAGAGACTTTGTGAAAGCCAGCAAATTTGCGCCAGAAGGAAAAAGGTTCACATACCCTAAGAAACAAAGAAGGTATGAAGGAAAATGGATCTACTGCAGCCCAAATGGACAATGTCAGCTGATGACATGGAACAAAAATGAACATGTGAAAACAGCAGGGAGTGTGAAGGGAGTGATAAAAATATGGACTCCAAAGGCTCACACATTCACACCATCATGTACATACCCTGAAGACGATGAACATGACACCGAAGGATCAAAAGAAATAAATGCAAAGAAGGTTGCAGAAATGGTCGATGAACTGACCAGAGGGGGGAATGTTGAGGAGGTCGCAGACATGGCCTGCTCCTTTCCGCTCATTTCGAGGTATCAGGAGCGTACTTTTCAAGGTATGTGACGAATGAAGAGCAAATGAACCTACAAAGAGCTGCACTGGGACTCTGCCCAGTATACATCAGAAGATCCATACCTGTTGAAGCACCCATAACCAGACAACCCCGGGAAGCACGGTACCCTATCAGCAGCCATACCAGCTGCTGATACGAAATGAGGAATACCTACACACGGTCCATGAAGACACCCCAAAAGCCTTAATGGAAGGCCAGTGGAAATGACACAAGGGCCTGAGTGGACTCGTGAATGAACAAAAGCGGCTATCGAGGACAAGCACGCCAGTGCGAGTAACTACGAAAATAAATGTAATGGGCACAGAGAAGAGACAATGTTAAAACATAAGGAAACGGTGCTACGAGACAAGATGGAAGCAACCGACCTGTTAAACGTGTGTAAATAGGCTTGAAACACAAGATGCTAAGGAATCGATACTGCTTGCAATGCTTAGTAGAAGCGAGAGCGGCAAGCACCAACCATATATATACCTCAATAAGGCACATTATACAAGTGCGACTCCATTTTGTAAAAGCAGAAATGTACCCAGGCTGCCAGAGGCCTGACAGGCCAAGTTTCGTAACCCAGCCAAAGGCAGGAGAAGGAGCGGAATCGAAACTCAACAAAGAGTGGCTCCTGCCTAGGAAATCGAGGTCAACCAGAGAAAGGGAGGAGAGCGTCAGCTAACAAGACTCAAACTTCAGAGCATACCAGCCTGCCTCATGAAGGTCAAGATAAGGGGGGCCCATGCAGGTGACGAAGCTGAAACAGAATTAAATGCACTAAAAGCTGGAAACTGAAGCAGATTCATGGTGAACTAACACGTGACCAGCCAGGCGTGAAGAAGTACCACCGCCTGATGTCATCCAGGACCCGAGGATGCCATAACCTTTTCCCGATAAGAGACTACAGTTTCGAGGCCTCCTTAACCAACTAATTGACACATCGCCCTAAAACACTGATTGATGGAAGGGAGGCAGGGTGAAACTTGGGACACCAGGCACATGGGTGTCCATTCTGCATGCCACTAATTAAAACAGGGATTTATGTCCAGGGGTGTAACCTGCCCAATCACAATGGACCAAGTTATCTGGAGTCCTATAGATAGTAGAACCAATAAGACGTCGTAGTTGTAGTGATGTCCATCACGCGTGATGTAGAGGGATGGGCGTAGACGCCCACCCGATAAGAGTTATCCAATCCGCATGCCCTATTATCATATACAGATATAACATCTATACTTAAGTTACCTTTCCTAACCAATTATATTGCATGATGATTTTTTATAGAATTAGACGTCAGTGATGACGAGTTTTGCCTATAACAATGAATGTTCGACTGAAGTTCGAGGAAGTCGGAGTGAGACAGGTGATCACAACGCTGCTGATTTCCATTTGTTTCTCTGTTTGATGTACTTGTCATTAAACTGACTTCCCTTTGCCAAACTACTGAGTCCTCATTATTGAGTCGTGTTGGAGTAAGTGAATCCTGCACCCCCTGTCCTCACATGGTGCAGCTATCTTGTCTTACAAGTTCTAGAGGGTAAGTGCTGACCTATGGGCCCGTCAGTGAATTTCTCTCCTCCTGAACACTATAGGGGTACACAAAACGGATGGGGAGCCTCTCTGCGGAGAACCAACACAGCCAAATAACATGTTCTATGGGTAGGTGCCCACTAGGCCGGTAAAACCACGTTCTAGCTCACTGTACTTTTCACAGAGGAGAAATAAACATTTGCATATCAGTCTGGTCCCACCTGGGCAGTCCAGCTCCGAAATGCAATGAAATTCTCCTCTGAACAAAAGTACCACAGCAACACCAGGCACGTGTTTCAGCCTGACTGGGCTTCATCAGTGAGGTGAATCTGTGCCTCTATGAGCACAGTGAGCAAGGGGTCCATGTCTGGATGACCCTAGGAAACTTAGGGTGAAACCAGACTGATATGTAGATATGCAAATGGATATATGACCAATTTGAAGGGTGCAGCGAACTAAAATGTGGTTGCGCACCCTCCTAGGTGCACGAAATCTCATAGAACAGGGTATTGAACCCATGTTCGTTCTCAGAAGAGGAGCTCCCACACCCTTGCTTAATATTCTTCAGGGGTATAGCCAACAGGGAGGAATGCATTCTGCCAGGTGTTCATTCCAAACGGAGAGGTACATTAATGCTTATTCTGCAGGAACTATATATAAAGTCCACTCTGCAAGATGTTCGTTCCACAAGTGAGGCTGAAAGGTGTTCATTCTACAAGTGAGGCTGAAAGGTGTTAATTCCACAAGGAGAGGTACATTCTGCAGGATGTTCATTTCACAAGCAGATGTGCATTCCACAAGGAGAGTCTGAAAGGTTTTGATTCCACAAGGAGAGGTCCATTCTGCAGGATGTTCGTTCCACAAGTGAGGCTGAAAGGTGTTCATTCTACAAGTGAGGCGGCAAGGTGTTCATTCCACAAGGAGAGGTGCATTCTGCAGGATGTTCATTCCACAAGCGGGTGTGCATTACACAAGGAGAGGCTGAAAGGTTTTAATTCCATAAGTAGAGGTACATCATTCTGCAGCATGCTCATTCCACAAGCAGATGTGCATTACACAAAGAGAGTCTGAAAGGTGTTCATTCAACAGGGAGAGGCTGAAAAGTATTCATTCCATAAGGAGAGGCTGAAAGGTTTTCATTCCACAAGGAGAGGTACATTCTGCAGGATGTCCATTCCACAAGCAGAGGCTGAAAGTTGTTCATTCCACAAGGAAAGGTACAATCTGCACGATGTTCATTCAACAAGGAGCGTCTGAAAGGTGGCCATTCCATAAGGAGAGGTACATCCTGCAGGATGTTAATTCCACAAGTGGTTGTGCATTCCACAAGGAGAGACTGAAAGGTGTTCATTCCATAAGTAGAGGTACATTCTGCAGCATGTTCATTCCACAAGCAGGTGTGCATTCCACAAAGAGAGGCTGAAAGGTGTTCATTCCATAAGGAGAGGCTGAAAAGTTTTCATTCCACAAGGAGAGGTACATTCTGCAGGATGTTCATTCCACAAGCAGACATGCATTCAACATAGAGTGTCTGAAAGATCATTACACAAGGAGAGGTACATCCTGCAGGATGTTAATTCCACAAGTGGTTGTGCATTCCACAAGGAGAAGCTGAAAGGTGTTCATTCCACAAGGAGAGGTGCATTCTGCAAGATGTTCATTCCACAAGCAGATGTGCATTCCACAAGGAGAAGCACAAGGAGAGGTACATTCTGCAGGATGCTCATTCCACAAGGAGAGGCTGAAAAGTGTTCATTCCATGAGTAGAGGTACATTTTGCAGGATTTTAATTCAACAAACAGACGTGCATTCCACAAAGAGAGTCTGAATGGTGTGCATTCCACAAGGAGGGGTACATTCTGCAAGAAGTTCATTCCACGGGCAGATGTGCATTCCAGAAGCAGAGGCTGAAAGGTGTTCATTCCATAAGTAGAGGTACATTCTGCAGCATGTTCATTCAATAAGATGTTCATTCCACAAAGAGAGTCTGAAAGGTGTGCATTCCACAGGGAGAGGCACATTCTGCAAGATGTTCATTCCACAAGCAGATGTGCATCCCAGAAGCAAAGGCTGAAAGGTGTTCATTCCATAAGTAGAGGTACATCATTCGGCAGGGTGTTCATTCGGTAAGGAGAGGTATTTGCATGTGTGTATGTGGGGATTTTGTAAAGCGTGTACATTTGCCACAAAGGCATGGCACTGTGGAATTGCACAGACTGTAGGGCAGCGACCAAGTTTAAATAGAAAACTATATAAAAGGAGGGAAATTGACTAAATAAAGGGATTCCATTGAGAGCAGAGAATATAAACGTTATCAGGTGTTTTCTAAATTCTATTTAATGACTCTTAGTTTTCGGGGTAGAATGAGGAATGGAGAAAATTCAAATGTGTCATGTCCTTTTTATTGACTCAATGATGTAGCCAATGGCCCTCACATTTCAGAAGGTTCATGAAGGCCTTATGTTAGGGGTTGCAAAAAGCTTGGATTGCAGGACATGCAGTACACTTGAGTCCTGCAAGCCTTCCTGCAGGCCACACAAAACGCAATATGTATCCCCAGGGCCGGCAGTGAGTAATGCTTGGCGCGCTTTGATGGGATTATCCGGCTGCGTTCTGTGAATTATCAAAAGACCAGTGTTAAAAAGCTTGTTGCTTACAAGCCCTGAGCACACGGGCTGAGAGCGCTCGGCACATTCGTGACTTATCAAAATAATTGACAACCTCGTTGAAGAACGGAGGACGGCAACACCATGTGTCAGGCCAGGCAGGTTGCAGGCGCTGACCCACAATCACAGGCTCCAGGGCCTAAGGTGCCAGAGTGAGACTTGTCAACCAAACATGTCGCATAATCTCTGGCTAGTGTCACACTATTTTATCATACAAGAGAGTGCACGTTTTGTCACCTGCCACTTCCTGAGCTGACGCAGCTCAGTGGACCTTCTTTTTTTATTAATGTCTAGAGATTTCTCCTGATGTGTTGGACTACAACTCCCATGATGCCTCACATGCGGCTCTACTGGGTAGGGCTGATCACAGTTTTTGGACCAGCTGGAGGGCCAACGACGTCGGTCATATAACCAGGACCAAGTTGGAGCAGTGGGGTAATTTACCCCCAAAAAAGGAACATCTCGGCAGAAAATGACCAGCTTGTGGTTGGCTGGAGAGAAATCCTCGCCCTGTTAAATCTGAAAGCAATCATTTAAAGGTATGTGGGAAGCAGGCCCACCTGCAAACTCCAGGGGCGCCACCTCATTTGCCCTTCTCATCGATAAGTGGATGCCAATTGGCACTGGCAGGAGGGCCCGTTTCAACTTTGACTGTGATCTGTGACTAGGGGACAGCACCGGGGAAAAGAAAACCACAGGAGCCCCCTGCCTGCCACTGCCCTGTACCCAAAAACTGCCTGGAAAAAAGGGATAAGTTCCCCTTCACTCCCCAACACACGGAAATCATGGGGGCAAGGACGCCCACCCAAAATTCCTACCATTGCTCAAAAGAGTTCAATAAAAAAGCTCAGATAAAAATAAAGGAACTCAACTAGTTGTATTTAGAGCACATGAAGCTTTGATTGTGGCGTATTATGCGCAGGACCATTTAATGCAGCCTTTGCTCAGATTACAAATACTTGCACTACATTAAGACTAGGTTTCTGCTCATGTACACCAGCCTGCTTCCATAACTTATAGTGATGGCTTTCCATGTGAAGATGATTTGGCAAAGCTTCCCGAAACAGATGGGGGGTGAAGGAATATTGCAAAGGGAGTGGGAAATAGTAATGATTGACTAATTACTGTCATTACGTCCATGGGCCTCTGGATCTGGATAATATTCTGCTTGGCGCTCGGTCGAAATTTCAAGATGGCGGGCAGGCCTCTAATAAGGCACAGACGCCGAAATGTCAAGATGGCGGGCAGGCCTCTAATAAGGCACAGACGCAGAAATGTCAAGATGGCGGGGAGGCCTCTAATAAGGCACAGACGCCGAAATGTCAAGATGGCGGGCAGGCCTCTAATAAGGCACAGACGCTGAAATTTCAAGATGGCGGGGAGGCCTTTAATAAGACACAGGCACTGAAATTTCAAGATGGCGGGGAGGCCTTTAATAAGACACAGGCACTGAAATTTCAAGATGCGGGGAGGCCTTTAATAAGGCACAGATGCCGAAATTTCAAGATGGCGGGGAGGCCTTTGATAAGGCATAGACACCTCCTTTCCCCGCAGGCTGGGTGGCAAGGCTGGACCTAAGATGTGTGTCGCTCTTTGCCACAGTGGTCAAAACCCATCAGGATTACCTGCCTTTTTGGGCAGACACGGAAATACTCCAAACCTCTGTATGTCCTGTCATCAGCCTGTGGTGTTGCAGGTGCCTCACAAGACTATGGGTAGCAAGGCTGCATGCTAAGGGGGGAGGAGGTCATACACTTGTAAGCATGGGCAGCATTTTATGTCTATTCCAGAATCGCTGGGGGTGTTATACCACATGTGCAGATGGCAGATCTGGGATTTGTAATAAAGTTTTCTCCAAAATCTGCCCTGATGCAGAACCAGTCCCCAGAATCTCTAGGGATGGTAGCGCATACTCCGACAGCTTCTCCTGGACTAACTGGAATGAAAAGTAATACATAGAGACAGAGAACATTTTTATTTAAGTGATGCTAATTTCATCAACATTATAGGGTTAGCAAAAGTGACACCTCAAGCCTTTTGAACCCTCCACCAATGGCCTCACAGGACGCACGGCTGATGGCAGGCCATTGTTTGCACATGAAGATGCTGGATCTGGTTGTCAGCAGGCTCTGCAACCTGGCGCTCTCCAGATCTTTTGAAGCAGACCTTCCATCATCCGTTCACATTGACTTTACTGGCTAGGGCTGATGGGAGTTGTAGTCCATAACATTTGCAGAGCCACAGGTTGCACAGACCTCTGTTACAAACAGTGTTTGAAAACCAGCACAAACAACCAGTTACAAAAACGGTCAACCGTTGCAGGCCATTTTCCTTACAAAGATGAGTAGACAGAGTGGCTAAATCACAGGGGTTATTAAGGCAGCCCACAGGGGTTGGGAGGGCTCCACAGTGTAAGCGATTGTACCACTGTGTACTCCTGGATGATAATGTATTGCGCTCACACTCCTAGCAGGTAGGTAGGCAGGAATCCTATAAAGCGAAGTGACCAACCTCAGAAGATGCATGAATGAGCGAGTGTGTAGGGACTTCCCCTCAAGGCGCTTTCTGTACTGCAGTTGCCCGTTGAAGTTCAGAGACGCGAGGCGGCAAAGTCATACAGAATATTTCCTTCAGCAGCTTTCCATTAGCTAAACTCTCCCCTGAGCCTACCTGTCTGATTGCCAATCCAGCCATGAGATGGATGCCAGCAGCATGAGGAGGGTACTCTGCGGATGACGCTGCCAATTTACATTATAAGTGGACAGCTTCGACATTGACTAAATGTAGCGCACTTTGGGTTCCCGATGAGGTCCTCCGGGCGGTTCTCCGCTCAATGTGCAATTTACAGCAGCGGATCTCATGGCAACGTTTCCATCCAGAGGAAATTCCTCAGCACAAGAGAGGCAGGGAATGGAAATTGGAACTATCGCACCCAAAGAATTGACACCAAAATGTAGGAAAATGCTTCACTCCCCTGGGCCACTTAGTCAATTTCTAAAATGTGCTCAGCTCCCTGATGGTGAACATCAGGAAAAAGGAGTTAGCAAGGGGGTAGGGGTTTCTCTGCCATATTCAGCTAATGGCATTTCTATGTGTGGGGTCTCAGCCTCACCACATCTACATTGGAACATTTTACAGTGAACAAACAAAAGGCGTCCTTAACACACCTCCACTCCAGATCCCAACAACTGCCCTGACCAGATGAGAACATCCTCTTTAAAAATATTTGGTTTATTTTTCTCAGTTGTGCTCAGTAGTGGTAATGTACTATTCAATACTAAATGGTGATTAAAAGAGTACAACACAAATATTTGTTTCATACTCTGCTAGTAATTGAGCAGACGCTGAGAAGTCTTCAAATGCTATTCTTCACAAAAAAAAGAATACTGTAGACTACTAAAAACGATTCAATATAGTCTTTGAAAATTGTTAAAAGGCATGTTAAATACTAAATGCAGTACTGGATTTTAGCAAGGTAATCCTGCATGCTAAGGACATGATCCCATTCCCAGTGATCATGGTAGACCAACCATGGCTACCAGTAAGCACAGAGATGTCTTTAACCTGAACTAGTTCTGCCTGACTTGCACATGTCGCTGCAGGACCTGTATAATCCCTGATTTATGCCCACTACTACACACAGATGCACAACGCACAGCAGCAACTGCGGCGCGTCTCCTCACATGCAGAAAACAAGACACCATCTTCCCATCTAAGACCTATTCCAATCATCCCCTCTTTGGACACATGCGACTACCGGTATGGAATTAACCTACTAGCTTCCCACAGGAAACAGGAAAACATGCTAATGGGAAATCCTTAGGATATTTGCTGTAGGACACTTATATACTTCTCGATGAGAGCTTGCCATTCCATGGTGCTGTGAGTAGCCAGTGTTGCTATTATCCAGCGAAATGCAACTCAATGTATTGACATTGGAAAGATAAAGGCTGAATCTGAGGAGCTAAGTATTGAATTTGGGACCAGCAGGTTGAGAGTTTACAGCACTGAGCATTCAATTCCCAGAGCTATCACGCCAGCTCCATATTGCAAGGAATGTATAGGACTTGTAGGAGAGACCTTCTGTATTCTTATAAAAATGTATGTGTGGCTGCAGTTTAAAGATATAAACAGAATCCTATATGTAACAGTAGGATACAAACATATGGAGCTTTCCCATTAAATGTTTCACAAGAATGCTATAAGACTGTCCAGTTGGACTCCTTAGACTCTTCCTCACTGTTCAACTAGGAAAGTCTTAATGTGGAAGCAAGTGCCCACTAGGAATTCTACAAGCATCATTAGGGAAAACCATTATATTGATTAAACAAAGAGGTATGGGGTACAATTAAAAGGGGCCTTTTTTGATGTTATTCTCCTGCAGAGAAAATGTAAGACCACTGGCCCATATAGGGTAAGCCTGTCCTTTGGTCAGGGATATTGGAGTCAGGTAGGGAAAATCATCCAGGACCAGATGTTTCATTAAACACTGTTGCAAAAAAGGAACAGCAATGGGTGCAATGTATGCAGGAGAAATCAACACGCAGCCCTGTCATTTGGTTCTCTACAAATGTACATGAAATGCAAATCCCGGAGAAGGAACATACTGAAGAAATAACGTGGTTTCAAAGACAGTGACATGAAAAATGTAAAAGAAAAGCCATTCCTTTAAAATGTGTCCAAGAAGTTGGAAGTGCCTATTTCCTACCTCGGAACATGGTGTCGATTCAGTTTGAATGATGCTCAGTCCCTTGTTCAGCTTTAGTAGCTAATGAGTTCTTGCTAAATACTTTATTTATCTGATCAACTATGATGTTTAGCAGTTTCGTTGTCACCAGAGTGAGCCGCTAATGTTTGGTGCCATTGGTGTCAAGAAGGATTGTCACAGGGGTGCCATCTACAGGTCGTGTGATCACGCATCCTTGCTCAGCCTCGCTCACCTCTCGCACTAATTAGTACACTGATAGCTAATGAGCCAAAATGGGGAAAAGGCTTCTGAGAATTGTCTGAACTCTTGCTGTTTGTATTCACAAGATGGCACCAGGGGACACTTTCCCCAGAGCACACATTAGATGGGTGTCAGTCCCATGAGCTGGCAGCAGCATCTTCCGAGTGCGGTGAAGTCTGAAAAGCTGAAAGAAAATCCATTGCATATGCAGGTAATCTGATGAAGAATGCGCCTCAGATTTTCATTGAATTTACAAAGTGTGTTATTTTCACACTAATACATCTGTAGTTATAACTCTTGTTTTCAAAAAATCCACTCAGATCAAAAAAATAAATGATGTTATTCTTACAGTTGCAAAAAGACTCACTCTTGTTTTCAAAAATTCACTCAGGTCAAGAAATAAATGTTGTTATTCTTACAGTTGCAAATGTCTCGTTTTCAAAAATTCACTCCGGTCAAGAAATAAATGTTGTTATTCTTAAAGTTACAAAAGACTCAACACGTGTTTCCCCATTGCTAGTTGCAACGGTTCATCAGGAGAAAGATAAGTCATATTCAGTCTATTAGATGTAACCATAAGCTTTTGGTTCTCTTAAATAAACATATGAGATCAGAGGTATGTATGCTGATCCCTGTTGTTATAGCATGCTTCAATATTGTGTCCTTAACATAAAGCCTAGTTCTAGTTGGTTCTTTTTCAAATCCGTTGAATGTGGTCTTGATAAACCTCCTCGGGTGCTTGCAAGCTGCATTTATCAGGACCACATTCAAGATTATCTTTATTAGAACAAATAAAGTGACACAAGAAAGCGAGCCGTCTCACACAGCAAAACACCAAGAAAACTGTGTAATTCGCAGTACCATTAGGCTGACAACCAGGGGACAATACTGTATGAAGAATTAACCCATCACTAGCACAAATAAAGCAAATAAAGCAAAAATTGTATCGCAATAACCACTGTGTTAGAACCTTTCTTGGAACCAATTAAGCAACATAGCCAGGAGAACACTCTCCTTTCCTGTGTACAACACTGTTAACGTTGCTGCACTGAACATGGAAACTGTGTGAACATTGCTACACTGTGGGCCTGATTCACAGAAGCGTTTTATAATGGCGGCATCCCATAGGAAGATGATCTGTAAATCAGGACCTGTGTGTGGAAACCTTGTTCACATTGCTGCACCGTAGGCAGAGACCTTGTTAACATTGCTACACTTTCTGTGGAAACCTCGGGAACATTGCTAAACTGTGTGCAGTAACCTTTGTGAGCATAAACCTTATGAACATTGCGACAATGTGTTTGGAAACCTTGCAAACATTGTGACACTGTGTGCGGAAACCTCAAAAACATTGATACGCTGTGTGCAGAAACCTTGTGACCATTGCTACACTGTGCAGAAACGTTGAGAACATTGCTACACTGTGCGTTGAAACCTGGTGAACATCGCTACAATGTGTGCAGAAACCTTGTGAACATCGCTGCACTGTGCAGAAACATTGTTAAAATTGCTACACTGTACACAGAAACCTTGTGAACATTGCAACACTGTGGGCAGAAACCCCGTGAATATGTCTGCACTGTGTTCAAAAACCACTTGAACGTTGCTATCATGTGTGTGGAAAATGTATGAAAATGGTTTTCCTGTGTGCAGAAAATGTAGGGAACATTGCAAAACTGTGTGCATAAACCTTGTGAAAATTGCTATGTTGTGTGCAGAAACCTCATGAATGATGCTACACTGTTTGGAAACTTTGTGAACATTACTACAGTGTGTGCATAAACCATGTGACCTTTGCTACAGTGTAGTGTGAGAAACCTGAAGGTGTCTCCCTAGCTAGTCCCCGGGGATCTGTCATCCAGGTGGCCAGGACTCGGCCATCGCTATTGGATCCAGTTCCTGGGGGTGGACCAGTGAGGGAGGATCACCTGGATGGGGGTCCTTGGGGAGTGGGAGAGGGACACTGATGGGTGAGAGACATGGTATCCCCCTTCATTTTACACCCTTTTCCCACCCTCTCACAGAGGACATTCCAAACCACTCCCCCCTTTCTAACTCTTATACATTTGCACACCACAAAGGACAACAGACTGACACCAGAGCCGTTTACCTGACATGTCCCAACACAAGGGTCAGGCAAAGTCAGGCATTTGATCGTAATCACAAACACCTGACGGCCCTGTCCCTTCCCTACAGAGATAAAAGGTGGAGCCGGAGAGCACAGTACGGACAAGGCGAGCACGGTAGACAGCACGACAAGACGGCTACCATGCAGCAGTTCAAGAGAAGGAGAAAGGCGGCAGGAATTGAGAGGGTGGTGAGAAAGAGGTATCCTTACCCTTTTCATCCCAGATTTGCAGAACCTTTGTGGAAGAGAGCATAAGACCGCAAACAATAGCACAAGTGTCCTGCAGCAGATGTCAACGGTACACAGCGCAAGCCTATGGTGATAGGCAGGAGCGAGGGAAACTCCTGCGTCCGTGGTACTGGCCTTGACTCCAAACAAGCCAGCAGCCAAGCGGTTCATCACAACTGGTGAGTCAAGGGAAGAACCAATAAGAACCGGCTGTGATGAGTGAGAATCGCAAAGTGCCATGTTTAAAACTAAAGCTAATGAACATCGAATGAACTGTTAAAAGTTTGAAGGGGAGACCAACCGGGAAGGCAAAGCGGCACCACGTGGGTGCTAACTCGTGAGACTCTGGTCGAGCCCCATGTGAGAGAAACTACAAGTACCAGAAGGCCGTAGGAGGGCCAGTGAAATAGGTCAAAGTGGTTATACAGAGGGTCAAGCAAAATCCCAGTACAATCTAAAGACTTTGATTTAAAAGCAGTGTGAGAAAAATGGAAGTGAATCCTACAGTGAAAGTGAACATTGCGAAACCAAGGGAAAAGAAATCCTGCAACAGGCAAGAGGGTTCCGAGCCCGACCAAGGGAGATTGGGGGTGAAGCTGTCACCCAAAGATTATTGATAAAGGAACTGTGATGTATTTTGGAATACGATTGAGAAGGGTCAGCACCCAGAAGAGGGGAAAACAGGGGTGAACCCATCACCCAGCAAACATTGGAAAAGAACTTACATTTGTTAAAGGAACTTTTGTTTTGTTGTATGAACACCTCAGGTCCTCGAAGGCAAGAGACTTTTAAGTGAAATGAGACTTGGCCATAGACAGCCCTGATAAATGAAAGCTTGAGGGTTAAACAGCGGATCTATTATCTCATGCTAGAAAAGCCCAAGAGTGTGTCAGGACAGCTGCCATTAGAACTGTCACCTCGTGCTGGAGAAGCCTTAGACTGTACTGTGCTTCAAGCGCCCATCTTACCCTGTGTCCAAAATGTGGGGAAGGGAGACCCAGGCTACTGCATCCTGACATTATTTGAGAACACTTTGTTCATTTCTTTAGAACTATCCCACACTCCTTTTTGTATTAGTTGTGAGGTTGGGCAATATGTTTCTTAGTATAGGCCCTTTTATTTTGACACAACGCCTCTAGGACTGCCGTATATTCATTTGATAGTTAACACTTGCTCCCATCTTAGATTTAGGTTTAGATTAGGCATCTTTCCAACCTGCATACAGCATTTAATTGTTCAATAAACGCCCTTAAACCGTGATCACCTGTGTCAGTCTTACTTGTTGTCACCATGAGTTCCTCACAGTAGGCAGATACCTTGTTCACATTTCTCCCTAGTGGGCAGAGACCTTGTCAACATTGCTGCAATGTGCACAGAAACCTTATGAATATTGCTAGACTGTGTGCAGAAACCTTGGGAATATTGCTAGACTGTGTGCAGACACCTTGGGAATATTGTAGACTTTTGTGTGACAACATTTGAAAGATGTGTTTTAGAGTGTGAAGAAAGTTGTTCGAAGTTCATTTGTGTATGCAAAGTCTTCTTGACTGCTTCTCACTCTGTGTAGCAGTCTCTTAAATGTTACTGTGCCACGTGTAAAAGCATTGTGGACATTGTTCTGCTGTGTGCATAAGAATCATAAAGTCAGCTACACTGTAGAGTAGCCTTTTATACAATGTATTGCTGTGTGCATAGGCATCATGAACCCAGCTACACCGGAAAGTAGGCTTTAATACAATGTTCTGCTGTGTGCATAAGCACCACGAAGTCAGCTCACTGTAAAGTAGACTTTTATACAATGTCCTGCTGTGTGCATAAGCACCATGAACTCAGCTACACGGTAAAGTAGCCTCTTAAGAAATATTCTGCTGAGTGCAGGAGCCTCCTGAGCCTCACTGCACCCCTCCGAAGATGACTCTTGAACATCACTCCAGCATGACAGGAAGGCAGCGCGGTAGGTGAGCAGCATCAGGTGAATGGGCAGACTCAGAATCCAGGTGATTGGGAGACGGGTTCCCACAGGGTGCTAATAGGTCTTGCTAGTAGCCAATTTACTAGTGCTCAATTTATTGACCTACGAAGGATGATGTCAGAGGTGAGCGCTTAACTCGTCAGCTATCCCCGGACTCATGAAGATTACTCCACCATGTGCTGAGGCTTGTTAAACATTGCTGCGCTTGGAATCTGGAATGTCACCATGATGTGCACAACTGTCAGCTGAAAGTCACCAAACTGCGAATAGACATTGCTTGAAAATCACTGCAGTGTGCACAGCAGCCCCCTGAACATTGGTGCACCTTATATGGTCTACTGGACGTGAATGTGTTAAGTATAGGAGCCTCTTGAGTGTCACCATGTCAAGCACAAAAGCCTCTTGAAATGTACTGTGCCATGCATAGGAGCCTCGTAAACATTACTGTGCCATGCACAGAAGCCCCAGAAAGCTAATGAGCCATTCACAGAAACCTCTTGAATATCACTATGCCATGAGTATGATCATCTTGCATGTTACTGTGCCATGCAAAGGAGCCTCACAGAGATTAGTGTGCCATGCACAGATGTCTCTTAAATATTACTGTGATGTGCACATGATCCTCATGAATGTTTCTATGCCATGATAAGGTACTTCTTGAATGTTACTCTGTCAGGTACAGAAGGCCCGTTTAAAGCTATTGTGCCAAGCATAGGAGCCTTATGAATATGAAATATGCTATTCACAGAAACCTCTGAAAAGTCACTATGTCATGCATAGGAGCCTCGTGAAGATTACTGGGCCATGCACCAAAGCCTCTTGAATGTGTCTATGCTATCCATAGAAGCCTCTTGAACATTACTGTGCTGTGTATTGCTGCTCCTTAAATGTTACTGTGCCATGCACAAATACCTCTTGGTCATAAATGTGCTAAGTATAAAACCCTTCGGAATGTAATTATGCTATGCATAGGAGCTGCTGTTATTGTGCCATGCGGAGAAGCCTTTTGATTATTACTGCGTCATGCAAAGAAGCCTAGTGAACATTATGTGGCATGCATTGTAGCCCTTTGACTGTGACTATACCAACTGCATAAGCCTCTTGAAATGTACTGTGCCACAAATAGGGGCCTCTTGGATGTTACTGTGCCATGCATGGAAGCATTTTGATTGTTACTACGTCATGCACAGAAGGCTCTTGAATGTTACTGTAGACTGCACTGGAGCCTAGTGAATGTTACAGGGCCATGTAGAGAAACCTTTTGAATGTTACTGTGCCATTCACCGATGCCTCTTGAACGTTAGTGTACCAAGTAAAGAATACTCTTAAATGTTACTGTGCCATGTATAGGTAACGCTGTAACTATGCCATGCACAGAAGCCGCTTGATTATTACTGTGCAACAGATGCATGTATCAAAGCCTATTGAATATTACTATGCCAGGCACAGAAAGCTCTTGATTGTTACTGTGTTACCCACAGAAGGCTATTAAATATTACTGTAACTGCTTAGGAGGCTCTACAAAATTCCTGTATCATGCACAGAAGCCTCTTCAAGATTACGGTGCTACGCATAGAAGCCTCTTCATAATTACTGTGCCACGTTATTGTGTCATGTAGTGGAACCTCTTGAGCATTACTGTGTTATGCATAGAGACCTCTTGAACGTTACTGTGCCTTGTAGTGGAGCCTCTTGAGCATTACTGTGTTATGCATAGAGACCTCTTGAACGTTACTGTGCCTTGTAGTGGAGCCTCTTGAGCATTACTGTACTATGCATGGAAACCTCTTTATTATTACTGTGCCATGCTATTGTGCCATATAGTGGAGCCTCTTGAGCATTATGGTGCTATGCATAGAGACCTCTTTATTATTACTGTGCCACGTTATTGTGCCATGTAGTGGAGCCTCTTGAGCATTGCTGTGCTATGCATAGAGACCTCTTGAACGTTACTGTGCTACCCGCAGAAGGCCATTGAACATGGCTGTGCCCGCATAGGAGCTTCTGAAACGATAACTGGGCCACAATACTGAGCCATGCCGCATCTTCCTACTTTGATATGATATGATATGAGAGGTTATTTATAACGCGCTTAATACCCAGAGGTTTCTAAGCGCGGACCCGGGGATCAAACCTGTGTTGCTCCGTGTTGTCTTGCTTCCAAGGTGAGCACGTTGCCGCTGAGCTATCCTCCCGAGGCCTTTGCCAGTTTAACTACTGCCCTATGACCTCACTGCCACAAATGCTCTTCCACTCGACATTGCGTGCTGTCTTCTCTTGCCCTCATCTTATCACCTCTTCTCTCTCTGCTATTGGTTTGCAGACTACTGTCCTTTCAAATTGAAAAGATTAGGTGCATGTTTACTAATATCCTATCTATCCCTCCTTCGGATTTTTGTCCCCCACCACCAATGTATAGCACTTCCTCTTTAGGCTCATTCCTTTCTACTTCACCTATGAATTGGCAATCATCCTTAGGAGTGCCAAACCCACCTGCACCCATCATTACCCACTTGCCCAGCAGATGGTCAAGGAGCTTGCACACCTTCCCATCCATCCAGAAGAAGCCCTTGGGCGACCCCAATATGCCTGGCGCTTGCACCACTTCCCAGCTCCTACCACTCAACATCTTGCTTACCCTTGGGATCTTTCCAACCTCCTTTAAGATAGCAATGTTCCTGTCCATCCAGGAGAAGCCCTTGGGTGACCCTAATACACCTGGCGCTTGCACAACTTCCCAGCTCCTACCACTCAACATCTTGCTTACCCTTGGGATATTTCCAACCTCCTTTAAGATAGCAATGTTCCTGTCCATCCAGAAGAAGCCCTTGGGTGACCCTAATACGCCTGGAGCTTGCACAACTTCCCAGCTCCTACCACTCAACATCTTGCTTACCCTTGGGATCTTTCCAACCTCCTTTAAGATAGCAGTGTTCATGTCCATCCAAAAGAAGCCCTTGGGTGACCCCAATACGCCTGCCTACTATTGGCCTGGATTTCTCCTCACCCAATATTCAAAGATACTTGAATGTCCCTTCTTTAATATAATGTCCTCTTATACAGACAGCAACAACTTCCATGACCCTTTGCAGTCAGGATTTAACAGCTATCTATCTATAGAATTGGCCCTAAGCCACCTCTATAACCTTCTTACCTCTGCTCACCATTGTAAACTGTCCTGTATTGATCCCACCACTCCCGGACCGCTTGGAAGGCTTAGGTATGGTCGACGACTCCTCTCCCCTTCTGCCCATTTCTGACTCTGGCATCTGGGACATGATTCTAGACTGGGCGGTCTCCTACCTTTCTTATGGGTTTTTCACTATTTTGTGGGACTCCCACATCTATGTTGGAACGTTCCTCCCAGTTGTTATCCTCCAGGGCTCTGTTCTTATTCCTCTACTATTCTCTCTCTACTCCTCCTCCCTTGGTCCACTGATCGCCTCCTTTTGGTTTGCCTACCGTCTCTTTGCAGATGACGCACACATTTTCTTCTCCAAGTAAGTAAATTACTGGGTACCTCTCCAATGATCCACCGGACGGTTGCTTGCAAAGTCCTCCTCTGTTGTCCGCTGCCCGCCTCAGGATTGCCCATTGACTGTTGGTTTCAGAGCACGATCTCATGCCGTCAAGTGATGCTGCACGCTGGTCCCCAGCCTCTCCAACAATCCGTAGAGTATCCGTAGGATCTGGGCCAACAGTGCAAGGCCACCCATTGTTTCCGTGGCCACCTGGCTCATGTCATGGACAACCCATGGTCAGTCCACCCTGAAGAACCCACACATAACCGAGGTCAGTGAAAACCCTGGGGATCTATTTGGATCAAAATCTTAATATGCGAGCCCAGGCTAAAAGCTTAGTTTCGATATTGCCATATTATGTAAGATTGCTACCACAGATACGACCGTATCTCACGGAAAAAAGCTTGGAGACGGTAGCCATTGTCAGCACTAAGATCGATTATTGTAGTAGTCTTCTGGTCGGGGCAGGTAAAGGCGACTGTGCTAGACTACAAGTGATTCAAAACAGTGCAGTCAGGGCTATAGTCTGCCTTAGAAAAAGAGATCATATATCCGAGGCAAGAACAGAATTACACTGGCTCCCCATTGATGCCAGATAGAGCACTGTCTGCTTTTAATTACTCATAAATGCCTGGCCGGATGTAATCCACGGTACTTAGCAGAAACATTACAAAGGAAACCCGTGTTGAGAGTACTTAGATCCAATGACACCAACTTGTTGGTGGTTCCAAGATTACTCAGGTCAATAGAAGTGGCTTTTTTACTGCGGCACCGAGAGCCTGCAACGCTATTCCTCCTGACCTGAGAGAAACCAAATCACTGGACATGCTTAAAAAGAAACTTAAAATATTCCTGTTCAAATTATTACATGTGCTCCTCAAAGTTTTGGACCCTGTTGGCCGACAATGTCTCTCTGTCTCTTTATTTTGACGATCTATTATACACCATCGATCTATGTCTGCACTTACCCTTGCACTTGCCACCTGCTGCCCACACTTTTTATTTATTGTCTTTATTTATTTCACTGTTATGCTATGTACTGCACTGCCCCTCCCCTTTCCCCGCACCGTTCCCCTTCCCCCTCCCCAGCGCTTGCGTGATCTGAATGTCACCTGGCCTTGTAGGATCGTTGTCTCTGTCTTCCCTCTGTATCCCCTCCCTTGCCTCGTCGCGCCTTGAAACACTTGTGTATAGGCGTGTTATAAATGCCATATCATATTATATCATAACTTAGCGTCGTATGCCTCCGGACCCTTGGTGCGTGGTATAAATACATAAATGTAAATGTAACAACTGAAAAAGGGGTCCAGGCCAGCAAAGCAGCCATGCTGCTCAGGCATCACACGTAGCACTCGCTAATCTGCTTCAACTCATCGCGGTGCAGGGTCCACACACTAGGAGATCACAGGTAATGTCCAGATGTACGCCTTTGATAAGGTAGTTTGTTTCATTCATTCCCCCGCCCTTAGTATGTAGCAATGTTCACTCGCACAGGCAACCGATAGAAATTCATGTGAATCAGGGCCGCCATTTTGTGCAGCCAATGGGAGGAAAATGAGCTACTCCTGTAAAAGGCCTGACATTTCTCTGTCACTCGGATCAATACTGGGAGTGTTTTTAGCATTTTCAGGGTCGATAAAAGAAAGTGTTTCTGAAAAGATGCGTCAGTGGTTGGAGGGGCTTCATTTTGGAGACATTCTCAACACTTTTGTAACACTCTCCTGGACCAGCTGAAGACATGCCAGGGCTCGTGGGGTGCATTTTCAACATGATGTTTTGGGCCCCCTTGCCTTTACTTGGGAAAAAGTCTGAGGGACAAGTGGGGAACTTAGATAATAATGACATATAGCAATGCACGAGGGGGTTAATAGGTGTGGATTATCATGAGACAGGCAGCCAGCGGGGAGTGGTTAATAGGTGTGGATTATCATGAGACAGGCAGCCAGCGGGGAGTGGTTAATAGGTGTGGATTATCATGAGGCAGGCAGCCAGCGGGGAGTGGTTAATAGGTGTGGATTATCATGAGGCAGGCAGCCAGCGGGGAGTGGTTAATAGGTGTGGATTATCATGAGACAGGCAGCCAGCGGGGAGTGGTTAATAGGTGTGGATTATCATGAGACAGGCAGCCAGCGGGGAGTGGTTAATAGGTGTGGATTATCATGAGGCAGGCAGCCAGCGGGGAGTGGTTAATAGGTGTGGATTATCATGAGGCAGGCAGCCAGCG
Source organism: Ambystoma mexicanum (assembly GCF_040938575.1). Classification (NCBI taxonomy): domain Eukaryota; kingdom Metazoa; phylum Chordata; class Amphibia; order Caudata; family Ambystomatidae; genus Ambystoma; species Ambystoma mexicanum. Next base: position 1,626,128,491 of record NC_090929.1, read on the forward strand.
GGGAGTGGTTAATAGGTGTGGATTATCATGAGACAGGCAGCCAGCGGGGAGTGGTTAATAGGTGTGGATTATCATGAGACAGGCAGCCAGCGGGGAGTGGAAAGACTAAAATGTTCACTAAAAAGCTGTTCATTGCACTTTGTCAGCAAGATGCTAATGAAGTCAAAACTGGAGTAAAAAGGCAACAGCATGAAAAGAATGCTGCTGGATACAGCAACGCCTGAGGGATGTGACTGCCTGAAGCGATCAGCAAAGGCAGACTGTAACGTGCATGCCGCAAAATCGCACGTTTAATGTCCTGAATTAAAGAAGTATTTTGCTATATCATAAAACTGCCTACATGGGGGCAGCTGCTCGCCCCCCATACCGCCAAAGGCTCAGGCCAATTTCAACTACAATAATGTGAAAGGCCCCGACGCTGTCCCTGACATTGGGCCTCATTAGGACCCTGGCGGAGAGGGTGTTACGCCAGCGTAGTGCATGGCGTACCTCTCCGCCATACTACGAGTTCCCGTAGCGCCATGGCGGCCTTTTCCGCCTGGTTTTACCAGGCGGAGAAAACCATGGCGCTACGGGACCTCGTTGTTAATTACGCCACCGTATTTTACGGTGGCGTAATTAACTCCTTCCCCACTCCCATTATACCCTATGGGGCAAAAATGGGAATGGGGAAGGGCAGAATGGGGATTGGGGATTTACCGCTCCGCCGAGGTCGGAATGGGGCGGTAAATCCGCCAACCCCCATGGCGCTATCGGCGGCTTTCCGCCATGCTTCGCGGTGCATTTAGCACCGCGAAGTCCGCCTGGGTCCTAATGAGGCCCATTGTCTGAAATTGAGGTCTGTGGTTCATATCTGTTCTCGAATTGACTGCGTGGGGTGCCTTTTAGCTACTAACACTGGACATTTGGTCCTCCACAGCCTTCCAAACACTGGCCCTCATCAGGAGGTTGGAGGTAACCATGCCGCTTTTAGCGCCATGGTTGCCTCCTTACCGCAATCCGGGCCCGGGTCCCTCGAATGAGGACTTACCAGGCCATCGCAACCTTGGCGGACCCAGTAATTCCCCGTTCGAGGAACCCGGACCCGGTCCATCCCCATTCCCATTCGAGCCCCCATAGGGCTCAATGGGAATGGGGATGGAGCTAACAACGGGCCCGTCATTAGTTAGCTCCCTGGTGTCCTTGCGGGATCCGGTATGGACGCCTGGTTTTTCCAGGTGCCCATTGCAGATCCCGCGAGGAGATCTTGTGGTAAAGCGGAATAGGTTTACCGGCACCGGCACCTTTACCGGTGCCGGCAAACCCATTCCGCCAACCTTATGATGAGGGCCATTGTAAGAGACTGTACCTCTTGTGACAACTTCTGGCCTATTCAATCCTAAACCTGAGTTTACTTCCCCGTGTTAGCACGGTGATTCTGGACCTCAGTTTCCTCGTTGTTTGTGACTTGGACTCTGTCCCCCTGCTGCCGCCAAAAATCTTTCATCCTGACTTAGGCTCATGATCAGCCTGGGTCAGTGGTAGTCAAACATTCTTGTGCTGAGCCCTCCTTTGAGTAAGCCTATTGTTGCCCAGCCCCCCTTGAGTAAAAGGATTTTTGCATATCTGCTCATATTTTCTATTGAAAGCAGACAATGTACTCCCTTTTTTCGAAGAGCAATGGACCCCCTCCTCCCCGGACATCCTTTGGGCCACTGGCCTAGACTGAGTTAAAAGCCCAATTGATGTGCAACATTCCCAGGCACTTTCAACCGCTGGATGTGTTCATGGCAACAGGAAATTGAGCACCCGTGGTTGGCTCTGCCATTGTTTTGGACCAAACATCACAAAGTTGGCAATGCCTTTCTACGCACCCACCAGCCTTCGATACTAGTTGCCAAAGAAACCTCACAAAGAGAACTGGGGCTATTCAGTCCGACCACTTACAATTAGTTTCTCAGAGTGCGTCTTTGTGTTAGTCATTCACGCATTCACACACGTGGTCACACAACGGGGAGGTACTGTTGGGTAGAACCTGCATGGATCAGTCCTTTCATCAATTGGCCCAAAAAGTAATTTCACCAAGTCGTTAATGCCATTTCTGACAGGTGTTACCATCATGCTGGTCTGTAGTACATTTAATAATAATAATAATTTAGCATTTATATAGCGCTACGAACCCTCAGGTGTCTGAGCGCTGCTTATTATTACCCACGGTGTGTGGTGCTCAATTATCGACCTCGGAAGGATGAAAGGATGAGCTTGGCCCTGCCTATGCCATGTTTGACCAATGCCCATGTCTATTTGGCCCGATCTTCAGACCAGGGTGGGGTCTGGCTTTGGTCCGTTAGAGGTGCAGGCTGCACAATGCACTGAAACCATTGCATTGAAATGTGGCTAGCTTGCAGACAGTGGCTGCGGGCTACTGGGAGACCAGGCAAGTCCTGGACACTATCAGGGCGGAGCGGGCTCAGGGATAGGGCCAAAGCGCTCCAGGCTATCGGATCTTGGGCTCTTCCCTATGGATAACACACTCTCAAGTTTCTCCCACAAACCCATACAAAGCAGATTGGCACTCAGCAAGTGGGTACCTCCGACCTGCACCCATGCACACCACAGGTTTCACATCTGCTTCTCCCACTGTGCCACTAATAAACGCCACCCCCTTTTTTCTTACAGAGCCACGTGCAGCTAGGGCGCAATACAAGAGCACATACATTACATATGCATGACTCAAGGGTTCTTGCACTCTGCCTGCCCCCGCTGTCTGTCCTGTGGCTGCTTGACCCCGGCTGCCTGCTGTCCCAACTCCCAGGCAGCAAGAGACTGTCCTTTCCATTGATCTGGGCACGTGGCATCATTGTGGAATGGAAGAATGAGCTTAGTGGGCATCGAAGGGTTATGTTACGTCATGTTATAAAGCGCAGCAGTCACCCATGGGCATCATGGCACGATAGCTGGGATGGGTCGTAGGAATAGGAAGCACAATTTAACCTGGTTAAAAACAAACGTTTTGAGATGTTTCCAAAAAATCAATAAATTAGACTCTCTATGCAATTTATTTTTTATTTTATTTTTTACATTTGTATAGCGCACAAGGCAGCCCCTAGGCATTGCGGCGCTATTACTTGTAGTTACACTTAGTTACAGGAACAGTACAATACATTATGCATTTAGATGAGACAGTACATTACATTATGCATTTAGATGAGACAGTACATTACATTATGCATTCATGCAGGTATAGGTTAGGTAGCTGAGTGAGAGAGTGTTTGGCCGCCTGGACTGCAAATGAGCGCCCCCACCTGTCGTTCTCTTCAATATTTCAGTACAACTATCTTTCTGGCCTGGTTAGATCTTAGCAAACGTATTCATGTGTGTAGTTTCAGTCTATTTGAGAGAGGTTTCAAATGTGGATGTTGAAGACTTTTAAATGGCACATGATTTGCTTTTTTTTTACCGGGAGCCAAGGCACAGAGCTCAGTGCAGGTGTGATGTGATCACATTTATTGAGTTTCAATGGCATGCTGGCTGCACCATTTGGAACCCTCTGATGCAGTAACATGAGGCATTTTGGAGATCTAGATAGATACTGTTATTAAAATCTAAGCCAGCGGATACTAGTGAATTCATCACAAACACCTGGTGTGAAAACGACAAATAAGGGAGAAGGTATTTTGTTTCATAATAAGAAAAAAGCAAGCTGTTGTTACTGACGCAATATGGCTGTTCAATGTCAATTTATTATCTGCGATTATGCGCAAATTATTTACTTCCGATTTGGGCTCTGGGCAATGAACACATGTATTTGGCAAACAGTGGGGAGTCTAGATGTTAGTTTTCTCATTTACAATTAAAATCTCGGTTTTGTCAGGATATGACACGCTTCGTACCCTGTTTTATGCCACAGGAAGTCCGCTTCACACCACTGAGGAGCAGGGAGAGAAGCTTTTAGGTCACAAGTAAACAAACGTGAACACCAGTGCACCCAAAGATCAATGCTGAGGAGCTCCCCACCCAGCCGTCCAGCCTAGGTGGGGAGAATTGGGGTGAATACTACACAAAGCATGAGGTCAAGTGTTGCAATGCATGATGGGGGGGGTCACTTTTCTTTTAATTACAGCTGTCATACATGTGGGGTGCATTCAAAGGCCTCAAACAGAAGTCCCTTTAACATGAAAAGCAGGATGTTTCAATACTCACACAAAACGGCTTTGCATGTGTGATTTCAAATGAAAGGTGAAGGGCCATGTGAAAAAGACCTACCTGTCATTACCCAAGGAAAAGCAAAATTGTAATACACAAAGCAAGAAGAAAAATCAAAGGTTCCTTTCACATGAAAACCAGGATTTTTTAAGAACTGTCACAAAAATGGCTACGCATGTGTATTTGCACTTTAAATGTTAAAATTGTACCTCTGCTAACAGGAAGAATGTCAGGGGAAAAGACATGGGGCCTCATTCCGAGTACGGCGCTAACCAATGGCGCTATTAACGCCTTGGTTGACGCCGTACCCGGACCGGCAGCGCCTTGGTGGATGGCGGAATCACCGCCCCATTCCAAGGTTGGCGGGGCGGTAATTCCCCATTCACCAAGGCTCTTCCCCATTCCCAAATGAGCCCCCATAGGGCTCAATGGGAATGGGGAAGATGCAAATAACGGTGACCGTTCATTACGGTCACCGTTATTGGCTTGCAGGCCCCTTTGCGCCCTCGACTTTAACACCTGCTCAAAGCAGGCGTTAAGGGCGAGGGCGCAGAGGGAACTCGGAGTATGGCGGTAAGGGAATACCGCCACCGGTCTCGTTACCGGTGGCCGCTATCCCTTACCGCCATACTCGGAATGAGGCCCATGGTGCGGGTTGACAAAAACTTATGCGTATTATGTTTTGCACACAGAATACCAGTGACATGTGAAAAGCCACTTTGTTTTCCGTGGGAAAACTGCTGTAGGCCAGAGGCAAACCCTTTTGCTGTCTGTAGGACACCTGTCACAAGGAAATTCCACACTGGAAGGCTGGCATCCTACTGTTTACAACGGCAATAAAATGTGACTTGCTCTGGAAGGTGTAGAAAGCCAAGTGTTCTTTAGACTGGCTATATCTGTAGGACCATATTGCCTGGCTGATGCATGACCACAATGATATGATATGATAGGTTATTTATAATGTGCTTAATACCCAGAGGTTTCTAAGCACGGACCCGGGGATCGAAGCTGTATTGCTCGCGAGTCGTCTTGCTTCCCCTGAGCTATCCTCCGGGGGCTACAGTAGACAGTAGGTGTGAAGAGGGGAGCTGTGAAGACAATCAAATTAAGGGAGCCTGAAACTCCAACTTCCAACAGGCAACCCACTTCAAAGAGACTGATAAAGAAAAAACTGTGGTTACAGGTGAGCCCAGTGAGACCATATGGCCTGAAGGCAGGAGAATTGCAATTCGTCCCACATGAAGATTTACTATTAATTTAAAAGAACAATTTTCATTTAGGCCTTTTTCCCAGCAACCATAATTCGGATTATTTTTGATTTATGTGTCACTTTTATGTAATTTCCAGGTGATTGTAGTGATCTACAATTCATCCACCTTCGACTCAGGGAACTGCAATGGCCATTTAAAATGGGTTTCTGGATGATCTGAAAATGTTCCAAATGTGAGAGTTGGTGAACGGGTGGAGGATGAAATTAGAAATATGGTTAATAAATTGCATATTCATAACTGTTAAATGGACGAAAATTGCCATATGCCCGTGCAACATGATGCTGACCTGGCTGTCATCTTATTTAATTCCCCATGATTAGCTGGATCAGAAACTATATTAATATAATTATGAAGTTTTGCCACATAACTAGTTTTTGCCACAAATTAAAAATGAGAATAAATGGAGCTTGTAAATTAAGCTGGCATGTGTCTGTTCTGCTAGAGTGGGGAGGAGAGAGAAGGGTAACTGTCCAATTCTATTTGTGTGAACTCGGCAGGGCACTCCCTCAAGATTGTAAAATTGGTGGTTTCATTTTTGCTATATAAGGGGGGGCTGCATTAGAAGGACAGGACAGAGCTGCTGAAAAATGGGTATCCAGTTAAAATTTTGAATGAACAATTACGAATGCCTTTTTGTCAACAAAATAAAATGTCAAAAAAAAATGTTGAATATATTTTATTTTTATTTATATGCTTTTTTGGGTTTAGTTAGTAAAAAAAAAAGGCTCAATAAAAAAAACAGGGTCGTGGGGGGAACCCCCCATTAAAAAAACTAAAAAAATAAAATAAAATTCAACATTTTTTTTCCGCCATTTTTCATTCGAGAAAAAGGCATTCAAAATTGTGACTTTCGAAAATGTCACTATAAACCGCTGAAATGTACCATCAAAACAGTTCTGCTGCAACTTACAATCTTACAGCTGACAGGAAACACCAGAGGAGATTGCTGAGAGTGCATCTGGGTGGAGCTGTCTATTGCTAGGAAGGTGTAAATGCTGACTGGGTCCTATGGTGGAGAGCGGGAGGCCATCTTTGAGAGTGGGGTGATCAGAACCTATCCTATCTTTCGAGAGGGTGCTGACATACAGCTGGCTGTATTGAACTTTAAACAGAGGCTTTCTATGCAAGTAGAACTGAGCTCTGGGAAACAAAAGGTGGGGAGTCTGCTTGCCTTAAATCCTTTTCCCTTTATAGTGGGCAGGGGGGAACACTGTGTAGATGCTTAGCCTATTTAATTAAAAAGATGAATTTAATTAATTCTCCATTCGGTGGAAAACTACGGAATGATTTTTGTTAAAATTCGAAATTAACAAAGCTCACTTCCCAGTGTGCGCTGAAAAACTATAGCCTATATTTTAATTGTGTAATCCTTTTTGTCCAGTTGAACCCGACTTCTTTATGGAAGAGGGGTGTCTTTGTTCTTAAATCAGTCCAATCTTTTTGTCCAACTTTCCCCTAACACAGGCATTCAAGTGGGGGACGAGGGGGCAAAAAATCCTAAATTCTCAAATCATCCCAATTGTTACCATCCAGCTTCCCCAACACAGTCCTTTCAGTGGAGAGGGGGGGTGGTCTGCAGTCCAAAATTCCCTAAATCATTACAATTTTTCTGTCTGACTTCCTCAACACAGACTAAAGAAAGGGGGGGTCTGAAAAACAAGCCACTAAATCACTCTGTGTTTATTTTAAACCCAAATTGTGGGTGAAATCATAATTGCCACATGTATTTGTACCAATGTTAAAACCCTACTTCAAGTTTTTTTTCTTTTAAACCTGCAGGAAAATCAAAATTGCACAGAACTATATATATAATTGTTTTGGTTATTGATCAGTTTAATTATTTCTGGAAGTGACTTTTGTAGAAAGTAAAGAATTGTGATTTGTGTTTTTTTAACTAATTTGTGTAATTTATTTGAGCAACGAGAAGTTAATGGTGAGCCACAAAGAAGGTGGCGCGTGTAGTTCAGTGTGATTTCTATTACTTTAAATTGAGATAAATACAAATATATTTCCCGTACACCGGCCTGGATCTTGGCTCATTGGTAAGTCAGGGGGAGGGATCCCAGGGGCCTGATATGGGTCTGAAATAGGGCTTAATAAAAGAACTGGTTAGTTTGTTGCGTGACACCTTGAGTGGGGAGGGAAGGACCTCCCTGTGTTGAGGGTGGCCTCTCAATAAACTGTTACACAAATACAGTGATCTTCCCATCAGACAAATATGTTTCCTCCTTAAATTGGCATTCTAGTGCTGAGCAGTAAATTTGCGATCTAGGTTCTTTTGAATTTTCCACCTAAACTGTGACATAGCAGCAGCATCCATGGTGTTGCTGTGCTGTTTGACACAACACTCTTTTACGGTCAGACATCTGCCTCAGAATTGTGTATTCGATGGAAGATCCACACTTAACACTCTATGAAGTTCTATTTTATGTTGGAACTAGAAAATGGTTAAAAGTGAAAGTGCTGTGAATGAAGCAGATTTAGAGGTATTAAATGAAGGCCAGACGTCACCCATAGGAGTCTGTAACTCCAAATGCACTCAAAAAGAGCAAGAGATGTTCACGAACGATGCTGGGGCCCCTGTCACAGATGTATTGCTCTCCTAAAGAGTGTGTAAGGGGAAGGCCTTACAAGGAGATGACTGGTGGCGAGCATCCGGGTGTGGAACAGGGGGAATCCTTGAGTTAGTGAGCATGGGCGTATAATGGTTGATGCGCGCATAACCCAGGTCTTCTCTACCTCTCTGCTGCTCACTTAAGGCAGCAGTAGGAATCGCAATCTAGTTCCGAATTGGATCTGAATAGGAGCCAGGTCACAGAACGGATGGGCCTGGCAAGTCACCCTCTAAGGGCAGTACTGATGCATCAGAAGAGGATGCCAGCAAGCCTGCCCACCATGGGCGCTTCAGGAAGCATGTTTGGATGCATTTTGAGGAAACCAGAGCTGCTACCATTCTGATGCAGAAGGGATGGATAATGGGTTGCTGGACTGACCCATTATAGTGTTAGCACCCCGTTCCAAGGGCTGGAACCGGGGAAACAACACAGCAGCCCGAGGTCGAGTGAAGGAAGGGCCCATAACGAGGGCACTGGGATTTTACCCCCATTCCAGCCCTTGGAACGGGGTGCTAATGCTGTTAGCACCCCGGGTTACCAAACTGGTAACCCGGAGTGTTGAAAGAAAGGATTGTCATTCATTTAATGGGACTCTGCACGCATCTTGTTCAATGAATGAAAATCCTTTGCTAAGATGGAAAAATGAGAGGCAGTGAAGAGGCCGTGGCGGGCGCACGTGCCTTAACAATCAAGTAAGTGGGGCAGGGGGACTGGGAAACAGTTTTTTAAAATGGGAGGGTGGGCGGAAGATGGCGCAGTGGTGCAAGCAGCCCCTGGGTTCCATGGAACATGGGCTGAGATCAGAGGAACCTGATTGGGTGTGCCCCCCACCCATGATGCTGATATACTTTCATCTCCAGGCCACTGGTGGCTCAGTGATTAGCAGTTAGTTCTTGATCTTGTCTCATGGCTCAATGAGGGTCAATGTGAGCCAAGATTATGCACTCCATCAAAACCAGCATACTTGTTGGGATGTAGACAACGTAGCGTCAATCTCTACCAAGTCAGGGGAATCAATTGGCAATTGGCACTGACTAACCCAGACAATACACATCAGTGAGAACATATCTTTTACTGAGGCCCTAGTCTCCCTCTCCAAAAATGGTCTGTTCTTAAGGTAAAACTGAAGGTTGATGGCTGAAATGTTTTGAATCAATCATAACCACTGGCACTGCTTTGATAATGTTTTTTTTTTCAGCCTGCCCTGCCATTACAGAAGGAAAAACACCATCCAAAAAATGGGCAGACAAGCACGTACTACCAGGCCACATGGCTTCTCCAGAAGACCTCAATCAATCCCAGACATGTTTCAGCCTCATTAGGAATAGTCATCGGAGTGTGCATTGGGTCTTTACGCAGAGCAGACTCAGGACCCATGTCTGTGTCACTTTGGGTGAGATAAGCAAAACTGAAGGTAGATGGCTGAAATTATTGAATCAATCATAACCACTGGCATTGCTAGAGTCATCACTTTTCCAGCCTGCTTTGCCATTACAGAAGGTAAAACACAACCTAAAAAGGGGAGCAGTCCAGCATGTGCTACCAGGTCACACCCCTTCCGTAACGCGATTACAAGCAATCCTAGACACGTTTCCTCCTCGTCACTGCAGTGTAAATTGGGCCATTCGACACAGCAGACTCAGGACACGTCTGGGCACATTGTTCTCACTTTGGATGACATAAGCAAAGCTGAAGGTTGATGGCTGGAAGGTTTTGACTCAATCATAATCACTGGCAATGATCTAGGTGGTGGTCGGTCAAAAGGCCAAAAAAAAAATCTCGAATAACAAAAATCTCGAAAAAAAAAACGTCATAAAAAATATTTGATATTTTTTTTTCGGCCTTTTTTTCGAATTTTTTTTTTTCGAGATTTATTAATTCGGTATTATGACCATAAACCGATCTAGGCAACCCTCAACGTGTGGCCATCTAAAATACAAACACTGGGACATTGGCTAGAGACTGAAATCAACTTTGGAAAAAGGGGAGGGCGTCATTTATGTTCGCACGTCGTTGACAATGATCTGCAGAAGCCATGGACCAGCTCGATGGGTGAGAAGACATTTAATCTGGCGATCCCTTACCTGCATATTGGCACAGGATGGCAGATTGTCGTCTGTTGGAATCTCATTGTTGTGTAGGTCCGGGTTCCTGGGCAAGGGTAGCTTGGGATTTGTCCTGAAGCCGACCGTCGTCGTTGCCGTGGTGGTCTGGATCCGGGGCCCGGGTTGTGGCCAGAGGTCGGTCCCATTGCCAAAGGCTTGTATTGCATTTTCTGCATCAAAAAGGCAAAACATATTTTAGGAAAATAAAATCAACAAAAACTGTCTGTCATCTTTATGATCTACTCAACTTTGGATAACATTTACTTTTCATCAAAGGAGTATGAAATGTCTCCATGCAAAATGAGATGAGAATTAAAATCTTACACCTTAAAAAATTTGAAATTATTCATGCATTATTGAATTAGTTCTCGTTTGACTTTGCACATTTGCAGGATGTTTCTCCTTAAAAAAAAGTGGAAAGCACATATAAATAGTTTTCACTTTCGTGTGCCGAACTACGCCAGCAAATTGCATTTGCAGGTTTGTGTACAAGCAAAATGAAGACAAAATACAGTAAAGAGACCTCGTCTAATTTTAGAGTAATTCTCCCCCAAATCTGAAGATTTTCCAGATCAGAAACAAATTCTGGATTTTAGCTGCTTCACAATTATTGATGATATTTGTTTTTACTTTTGCACAAATTAGACAGGCAAATTTAGCATCATGTTATGGTCTTTGCACATGTAAAATGATTGCATTTTGCTCATCCCTATTTGTCAACTTGTTTCATTGGGTGCTTTCAATTTCTTGACTGACAAAAGATCAAAAGACACGAGATTTCTTTCGGGCAGTTACTGGACACATGCTGTGACCTTAGCTTCTGTTTTACCTAAAGGACCAATGTGAGTGACAAGCATGACATAGCCAACAGGTCTAACTTTTGAATAGTGAAAAGCTTTTGTGCATTGTGCATGAACCTGGGTGGGAGAAAAAGAGGTGCAAACTGGCTTGCAAGTAATCATTTTTTGATGAAGGACTAGTGAACCTGATGTGAGTGTATTTGCTTGGTGAAGAAGGGCACCACACCCATGGAGGGGAGGGTAATTCCCGCCCTGACGTGAATTAATAAGTGTTAGTAAAAGTGCTTATGGCCATTTTGACTGATCTGCATCATTTTCATTTATTTGCCAGGTGGAGTTGGGTAAGAGGCAGACACTCTATATCTGCCTCCATTTCATGCTTCCTGTGACACATTTGGATGCCTAACCCACACCAAAGCGTTTCATGCTGGGAGTGATGCTGTGGATTCCTATGGATTCCACCTGAAATGACCACCTGGTAAAAGCAGGCAGATTCCAGAGAAATCCATAGTAAATGTCTCCCACACTTGTCAATTGCAGGAGGAATTTACATTTTTCCATCACATAATGGAAAGCTGAAGAGTGAAAGGCGATTTCACCTATGTTTTACTCTTCACTTTTCCACTAGGCAGTGGGAAATTAGGACATTTCACAAAGGAGACTTGCTGCACGTAAGTGCAAACGGGCATGGCGCCCTCCATGCAACGTATGTCTGAAATGATAATGACGCCCAAAGTGTATTGTATTGTATTGTACTTGGTTATTTATATAGCACTCTTTTCCCAGTTGTGTGGCCTCAATGCGCTTTTTCGGTTGGAACGCCCACGGTGACCGTAGTCAATGTGCTGGAAATTCTGAAGAGTTTAGTTTAGGAGATGCATGTGTGCATTTTGCCGGTTTAGGACTTGGGTGGCTGGCTAGGCTCAACTAAGTGAGTAGATTTGCTTGGCACAGACGTACAGTGCATTCACTAGCGGTGTATGTGTCTGGTGAAAAGCTCTAGTTCTCAACTCAAGAGGAGAAACACACTTCTATTTTAAAAAACAGTATTCCATTTAGGTAGTATATTATTTCATTTTGAATTCTTTGGTACCAATCTGGCAACACAGCATATCATGAGTGAATGGAGATGGGCGCCAGAGGAGGAAGCTTGTAGTGTGAAGAATGAAATAGTTCCACGTGCTAACCCGAAAATTCAGCGGGTGAGAATATAATATGTATAATTGTTTATTTATAACACGCTTAATACCAAACAGGTTTCTAAGCGCGACCCGGGATTCGAACCTGTGTTGCTCTACGTCGTCTTGTTGCCACTGAGCTATACTACCCGTTCAATTGAAACTCGAGACCTGTTAGTGGGGAATGTGCGAAGAAAATGCTTCATGTATTCTTGATAGGCATGGGGCAGGGAATGTAGTTGTGCTGCTCTCGCACTAAGCTCCAAGGTGTACTGCTGCTGTCTCATTGAGGGCCTAACCGGCACAGGCTGCCGCGCTGCAGAAAGGCTCTCTGTGCACCTCCTGCAGGTCGGACTGTGGCTGTCGCAGTCTACCTGCAGCGTCGTCCAGAAAGATCTGCTCCTTTTCATATTGCGCAGTGGTCGAAGTGTATGCAAATAATTAGTGGCTCGCAATATTCCCTGTGGCCTGCCCCCGCTCACCACAAACCGCATCACCATGCGCAATCCAAACCCCCCAAACAAACACAACTGCCGTTTAAGGGAATGTTCAGTGCAGTGCACTGAAGTGCAAGTTTCAACTTCTTCCTACACTTTTCTTTCAAAACTAAACCATTCCGGAATGCTTTCTTTTTAAAATCAAAGTATAGGATTTTTTTTTTTTTTTTAAATAAAGGCGCACCGCTCACGCCCACTTCGACCACTGATATTCACAAAAATGCACGGGATACCAGAAGTGGCATCACAGGAAGTGCCATTATTTGACCTTTGACCCCAAGTACATCACAGGAAGTGCTGTCACTTTTTTCTGCTAACGAGTTTGGAAAGTGCTGCTGTTTTTCACATTGTGTTTGCATGCCTGGCAGCGAGATCAGTACACCAAAATGCCAGGGGCAGCGGTAGTGACAACACTCGAAGTGCCATTGTGTGAACTTTATCCCAGATGATATTACAGGAAGTACTGTAGCAGCATTTCTCAGTAGGCGTGCCATAATGGGACAACACTAGCACCTCAACTGGCAAAAAGCCCAGCAGGCCACTCAGTATAGCACCTGAGCTTGCTAGAGTGAGGTGTGTGGCATCGCCCAACCTCCTCACAAACAAACTAAGAAAGGAGAAATGGATGACTGTGGTCCTCACATTTTAAGATGCCAATCCACTGAAACTTAACATTTTGCCTCCCATAAGCCTTAGCAGGTTATGGTAATGTCTGCGTTTCCACACCACCCCTTTCCCTCATCTGCCAACTCGCACATGTCTGTTTGGTTCCTTATGGGGTACTGTAGAGGTGGAGCCAAGTACCCCCACTCAATGCTCCACCCCCATGATGCCCATATGTTGGGAGCCAGAGTGTGAGACACGTGCAGTACCAGTGAGAGTACCTATACCGAAAAGAATTCTGGAAGTAAGGTACCCATTGAGAAAGCCATATATGCACTCCCGACAATATGATGGCCATCTGAATGAAATTCCGGAAGAAGTGTGAAAAACGAGCAAAAGAGAAGATTGATGATGTCATGCGAAGCAGAGCTGACGTATCCAGAGAAGATACAAGAGGCTGAAGAATGTACGCATTCTAGGAAGATCTAAGGAGGAGGTGTTAACGATGAGCAACATTTCAGGCTCGAGCTGAGATGCTCCTGCTACCGAAACGATGAAGAATATGTCAAGTCATTTTACAATTGTACAGACGCAGTAACGCAAGTAGATGAAGTATTCTCAAAGGCTGGCTACGTAGTGAATAGAACGTATATGCATAGGAATGTATGGACTATGGATGATTCCACAACGCACTTAGCAGAGCTGGACCCAATAAAAGGAAAAGGTTTTTCAGTGTGGCACAGTTGGATAACGACTTAATACTGGAGGTAGATTCAAGAAGAGCTTGGCTGGCCAGCACCAGCACCAGGAAGTCAAGGCCACAGTGAGCTTGGATGTTCATTTAGTAGCTACAAAACGTGTGAAAAGAACAGACTCCTGTTGGAGGTGAGGAGCAAGAACATTGAAGACGTCAGAGGTTCATAATGTAATAGTATTTCAAATACCCAAATGCTCTGAAACATGGTCTCTAGTCACGTGGTTGGATGAAAATAGATGCTGAGTTAAGCTGTAGTGAAATCAAGAGACAGAGTATGCCTCTACTCCCTTTTATTCTGAGGCACAGAGAACATTTCCAAGGCCAATGTTCAAAGGGCTAATTGACTGGCAGACCACAAGAGTGATGATAGATGATAGGCTAATAATAATACTAATAATTTAGTATAGCGCTACAAACCCTCAGGCATCTGAGCGCTGCTTATTATTACCCACAGTGTGTGGTGCTCATTTATCGACCTCAGAAGGATGAAAGGCTGAGTTTGACCCTGCCAGGATTCAAACCTGTATCAGCAGTCTCTGCACAGATGTCAAAGCGAGCACTCTACTTGCTGTGCTATCGAACCGGCTAATGCAGTGGGAAGCAATGGTTATGAGCAGCCCACCAACACCTGGGTGCCAGCCTGCGTTCTGCTAGCGTGTGTGGAATAGTACAGAGGGGTGCAAGGGTGCCAACCAATTGTAGAGGGACACGTAATAGAGAGCCCCACAGTTTGTATAACCAATGGGACATCAGGTATTTGATGACGTTCATAGTGACTTGCACTATAGGAGGGTTTAAATGCCCCAACTGATGTTATAGACCTAATCACGTTCTCTGACAAGTATGGAACGTATACCTAGATGTTCCCATTAAGCCGATCACTTTCCCAAGTAGAATTTTTGTAGTTTGCCACATAGAATGATGTCAATGATGACAAGTTTTTTACTTTTTATGAAATTTGTTGAGTGAGAAGATCAAGCAGATGTTCGTTGATGTTCATTGTAACTCCCTGTTTTAGATAATTGATATTAAAACAGATGTAGTTTGCCAACTTCCTGAGTCAGCCTGGTTATTGATGTTTGAGTATATTCTGCATCTCCATCCATCTGAAAGTATTGTTACCTTGTCTTAAAGGGCCTAGTGTTGGGTACACAGGTTCAGTACAATGTACCTATTTGAGACGGGGAGAGAGAGAGACACACACACACACATAGAGCGAGGGAGAAAGAGAGAGAGGTAAAGAGAGGGGTGACATTGGGATCTAGAGAAATGGGAACTGAAAATGGCCATGGGTAGGAGTGCAGGTTTGCAGGTTGTTTTGCCTTATAAGGTGTATTCCTGCCTTCCCTGACTAACCCTCCCCCCTCGAAGATCTCACACAACCATACACTACACCAACCCCCAAGCTCCCAACTGAAGGCCACAACAGACGTTGCCGTTAGCACATCAACACTAACCAAGCCACGACTAAGCTCTCCTCTTCAGCCCTGTCTCAGCAGGGTCGTCACGAGGGGGGGAGGGCAGGAGGGGCAGAACTCCCTGGGCCTCAAACTTGGGGGGGGCTCAGAGCTCCCTGCCCGAGTAGAAGGCAGCACAGTCCACCCGTGTGTGTTATTCACACGGGGGACCGTGCTGGCTGCTCTCTGCCCCTGCAATTATTTTGCTGTTTGTTGCGAATCTGTTTAGCTCTGCAACAAACATCAAAATAATGGGAGACAGCAGGACTCGGAAGTGAGCTCTGCTGCCTCCCGTTATTCAGCTGACAACATTGACATGCTGAATGACAATAGAGGACTCCTCTCCTATCAGTCATTGTGTTCACGTTGCAGAGCGTGAACACGTTGACAGATAGGAGAGGAGTTCTGTCCTGTCAGACAGCATGTCTACGTGTCAGAGTGAAGGGAGGGCCATCCGGTTTTCCCGTGGCTGCGCGGCTGCTTTTGAAGGGTGCATGGAGGTAATGTAAGTCTTTTTATTTGAAATTAAATGTGTATATAAATGAAATGTGCATCTATATGTGTATCAATGTATGCATACATGTTGGTGTTTATGTTTGTGTCAATGCTGTTTGGTTTTATGTATGAGTACATGCAAGGAGTGGTGGATGAATGCATGGGTGAAAGTGTAGTAAGTGAATGTGTGGGCCAGCTCCCACCCCTACATTCAGCAGCCCTGTCAGCCACTTAATTTAAGGGTGGGTGCATGGCATCAGAGGTGCACATAGGCTAAAATCTCGGGGGGAGCTACTAACACTTCAAATATTGGGAGAGGCGCTAACACCAGAGGCTGTGGGAGAGGGGCAAACGTACTTGTATAGAACATCTTTGCATATTCGAGTGAGCCTATTCTTGTGAAGCTTCAAAGTTACAAGCATCTAACTCTCTCCTTCATTTCATAAGAACTGTTGTGAGAATGAGATGTCTCGTGTCACCACTTCACTTCTAATCACTCCCCTGGCATACAAGTGCTAACCCCACATCACAATTTCAATTACTTAAAATATACGCATATGAATGCAGGTGCTAACAGTGAAATGTTTAATGCGAGTAATTGCAGGGCCTTTGTTAACCGCGAAGCCCAGGCACTGCTTAACGTCTCTGTCTTGTTCCATCTAACCACGACTCTGTTGGTCAGCCCGGCAGGGTCTTTTGAAAGCGAATAGCGAGCAGGGCCAATGTGGGGCCAATAAACCCATTCTGCTGTTGGTCTCCCCATGAGGGATGGCATCTGGGCCTTTCAGCTTTTACCGCTGAAATGGGCACCCAAGCAGCTAACCCCATGTTATGGCACAGAAACCTACTGATAATATGCAGCTTTTAACCACCTTGCTCAATTCTTTTGACTTCACTATTGATTTAAGCCCTCCACAGGTGTCTCAGCCTTTTATTCCAATATGTAGGGCAAGGGGTGTACCCCAAACATCAAAAATAAATGGGTCCCCACCAGCCCTGACACATCTTCAGCCAGCCCTGCCCCCACTTCTCTCCCAATTCTGAGTCCAGTTAGAAAGCTGAATATAGATTTCACCTTCCCTTTGGCCAGTAGTCGTACCTTTCACCCCAATTCAGAGGCTGTTCACGTTCATAATGCTATGCTAATCCCTGGAGAGGTTGACCGTCTAAAAGCTGAGACCAGAAGTTAAGACTTTGGCTTTATCAAAGTGAGTCTGTTGATATCGCATGTATAGGCTTTTGTCCTCTGCATGTTTGATGCTATTGCCGCTCCTTAACAAGTGCTTAAACATAAGCAAATACAACACTCTGTGAAAGGCTCTTGATGTGGCTATCAAAGCTACGGGCTGGCAACACACATCGAAGAGGCCTTCTGACTCAAAGCGGGAGAGCTTCAGCCCTCCCTAGCCAGGGCCTGGTGCCGCACATGTAGCCACGTCGAGTCAACAAAGCCCAATATTTCGGGAGGGAGCTGGAGCCGATCTGCTCAATGGTGTTGCACCACTGCATGACATTTTTTGTATGAGTTATTAGGTGTGCCACAAATAAGCCTACATTTCTGCTTTTGCAAACAGACAGTGGTGGAAATGGACTTTTCTTTAGTGGGACATCCCTCCTTGCGCAGTGAAAGGGGCCGGGTCCAGCAACGGATGGAT
The DNA here is from genome assembly GCF_040938575.1 of Ambystoma mexicanum. Taxonomy (NCBI): domain Eukaryota; kingdom Metazoa; phylum Chordata; class Amphibia; order Caudata; family Ambystomatidae; genus Ambystoma; species Ambystoma mexicanum. The sequence goes on from NC_090929.1 coordinate 1,626,146,109, forward strand.
TAGGAGGGTGAAAGGCAGGTATTTTAGTCACCCCCATGAACATTTGCATCTTCCGCTCAGAGGATTTATCATCCCAGCAAAGAACAAAATCTCCCCCCCCTTTTAAACCTAAAAAAGGCACAGCAATATTTCTAGTACAGTGCAACATTGACAAGGGATTTCACAGGGCTCCCGCTCAGACCCACAATTGGTCATGTGGGGAAGTGTCTCACTTTGGAACTTAGCAACCATGGTTCAAATCCCTGCCCAACATAGTTTAAACACAAACACACCACATCATTTTAAAATAAACATATAGTACACATAGATTTCCCAGGATTGTGGAGCTGGATCTGAGATCTAGGGAATTATTTTTTGCCAGATCCCGGATCTGGGAAGATCTGTCCCAATGACAGCATTGAGTACAGATAGGGAGAAATGGCATATGAGGAGGGACACAAAGCTTGTAGCTGGTGTTTGGTTATTTGCGCACCCATTGACTTCTCATGGCCATGCTAATCCCCATAGCAATCCTCACCCAGTCCCTGCCCCCACCATCCAAAAAACCCACCTCATTGGAATTCTTTGAGACAGCTTTAACCAAGCCTTACCATCAAATGTTGCTCTCAAAATGCTTGTGAGTGTTAATTTGAGTTGTAAACACAGTATTGGTGTAATAAAAATGTCTTGACCTGGTCTGCCTTCAGCCACTCAATTTAAAAGCACCATGCCTCTCTTTCACTGAAGTCCTGTTAAAAACAAACATTGGCAAAGCCAACAGTTTTGCCTTGTGCATATGTATTAGGCATTTGCCAGCCACTGCTAGTTGTTGCTCAGGTACTCAAAGCATTTTGCACCTGCTACCATGAATGGCCAGTTAATACCAATACAGCAGTACCTTTCCCATGTCTACATGAAAGCCCAAACTGTTCACATTGCCAATGCTTGCTTTGCTTTACCCTTGATACACAGACCATGCATCAAGGGTAAAGCAACCATACTACTTGGCTAATCTAGACCACATTGAATCTAGGACATTCTAGCCAGTAATAACAGGTATGGTGCACAGTCAGCTAGGACATGCTTTTTGTGCCGTGGCATGTTTACTGGCTGGGAGTCCTTATATGGTTATAATGGCATATATTGGTGTAGCCTGCATGGACATACATGGGAACGACCAGCATGAATATATTTTTATACTTGCATATGTTGTGTGAAAGGCGGCATGAAATGTATTGGGATATGTTCTTGTGCACTGTTGGTGACTTGCCACTATTGGGTTTTTCCATGTGCTTTGATACAAAGCCAATTGCAAACTGTATGGATTTCTACCCAATTTTGCAATTAAAGTGCTGTAAAATGCATAAATGTAACTCAATGTTTCAAACATGTTCTTAAGAGTGAGAAACCCCCTCAAACAACCCTTGTTTGATTTGGGTCCCCTCACTGTACTCTGCTGATCCTGCATAATTGGTGCAAACATTTAAGCCTCTTCAGTTCAGAAATGCAACAGCCTCCACAGTACGTCATCCATCTGTCACTGTGTATGAGGTGCATTTTAATGTGCACACAGGCGCAGTGTGCTCCTTAATGCTGCTGTCATGCACCACATGCCGTCATGCCATCCTATGTATATTTATGCATATGATACAAACGTTAGTCTGGCAAAACCCTTTCTTCAGTAGAGAAACCTAACTTTGCTGTAGTTGATTTGCAGTTGTAGTACTAAACCATATTTGGGCTCCTCCACACAAACTCAAGGGGAGAATTCTCGAGACTCCTGTTTGCGGAGGTGCCCCCGCTGGCCCAGTGCAAAAGATCATAAGGGGGCCTCACCACATCTTGTGATATACCTGTGTCTCAGTCCCCCAAATCATCGACTAACCAGACCCAAAGCGCTATAGCCTATTAGGTCTTGGGCTCTCCCCTATGGATAACAGCTTTCTTCCATCCACTGGGCTCTCCCCTATGGATAACAGGTTTCTTCCATCTGCTGGACTCTCCTCTATGGATAACAGGTTTCTTCCGTCTACTGTGCTCTCCCCTATGGATAACAGGTTTCTTCCATCCGCTGGGCTCTCCTCTATGGATAACAGGTGTCTTCCATCTGCTGTGCTCTCCCCTATGGATAACAGGTTTCTTCCATCTGCTGGACTCTCCCCTATGGCTAACAGGTTTCTTCCGTCCGCTGGGCTCTCCCCTATGGATAACAGGTTTCTTCCATCCGCTGTGCTCTCCCCTTTGGATAACAGGTTTCTTCCATCCACGGTGCTCTCCCCGATGGATGACAGGTTTCTTCCGTCCGCTGGGCTCTCCCCTATGGATAACAGGTTTTTTCTATCTTTGGCACTCTCCCCTATGGATAACAGGTTTCTTCTGTCTTCTGGGCTGTCCCCTGTGGATAACAGGTTTCTTCCATCTGCGGGGCAGTCCCCTATGGATAACAGGTTTCTTCTGTCTTCTGGGCTGTCCCCTGTGGATAACAGGTTTCTTCCATCTGCGGGGCAGTCCCCTATGGATAACAGGTTTCTTCTCTTCGCTGTGCTCTCCCCTATGGATAAAAGGTTTCTTCCCTCTGCTGGGCTCTCCCCTATGGATAACAGGTTTCTTCCGTCCACTGGACTCTCCCATATGGATAACAGGTTTCTTCCGTCTGCATCTGCCTTTCCCACTGTCCCACTAATGAGCCCCACCCTCCCTTTTTCTCTTATAGAGCAAAGCACAGCGAGGCCACCAATAGTGGCAGACAGGCTGCATACAAGACCAATTACATTACATGACATTACTTCTCAGCAGGTCAGATAAACCTTAAATGGCAGAGCAGCACCTAAATGTCTCAGCAGAAATATCACTTACTGTTTATAAAAGCAGGCGGTGGAATGGAAACACAGCCAACAGATGTATGCAAAATCAGACGTGGGTCGTAGAAAGGTATCCAAGGGCACAGCAGTGCTCAAACCTTGTACACATTAAGGAAACGAGATCCCCTTGTCTGCTATCCCTCTGATCACAGCACTTTTCAGGCCAGGTAAAGGGATATTTACTGGTGAAAAGAATCTCCAGTCGCATGCGTGGAAGCACCCATTCTTATGAAGGCAAAAGTGGAGTAACTTTGCTGAAAATGCCAAATGAATGGGGACAAAACAGTGTGCCATGAAAGTTGGGTGGGGGGCAAACACCCTCCCTCCCCCCTAAAATTACGCCCATGAAAGGCAGGAAGGACATCCTGGCTCAGTGGATGATGGCGCCAAGTAAATGTGCGCAATATAGACGTCCTGCCTCCACTGCGAGCCTGTGTGGAATGTGGTGGGGCAGCACTGCATGCAAGTTTGCACCAACACTCCATGGTGTTCTGCTTCAAACCCGGAAGTCCCGACTCACGTCGGGAGGATGGCCCATAGCATCCCTCTGATTGGAGCTTTATCAAAGGCCCTCTCATGAGACAACAAAACTAAGCACATTCTCCTCCCGCAGGTCGAGGTAGCAGGTGGACTCCAAAATGAAGAAAAAAAACGTCGACTGCTTAATCCCTTTAAAATGTAACTCACACACTTTTACGAGGTGTCTTAGAGAGTAATGCTTGTCATTTGCTGACCTCTTTATCCTAGTTGCAATTCAAACTATTTTGGCCAATTGGAAACACCTTGATCGCATTAATTATACAATTTGGTCGAACTCTATATGCAATTTCATAGACTGGAAAGATTATGTGCCCGATTCATGGAATTTTTTGCACGGTTCAAAGTGACTTTGCACTGCTGAAACCGACTTTGCACTGCCGACACAAACCTTGATACATGGAACTGTGCAAAGTGCATTTTTTCAGTGCAAGGTTCGTGCAAAGTCAGTGCATAGCCATGTTTGCATTACAAAACACTTTTCAACAGTGCAGAGTCACTTTAAACCGGGCCCGATTCATGGAATTCTTTGCCTGGTTCAAAGTGACTTTGCACTGCTGAAAAGTGAATTTGCAGTGCTGACACAAACCCTGAATCATGGAACTGTGCAACATGTATTTTTGCAGTGCAAAGTCAGTACAAAGTCATTTTTGCAGTACAATATGACTTTGCACTGACTGTGCACTGCAAACATGCACTTTGTACAGTTCCGTGAGTCAGGGTTTATATCGGCAGTGCAAAGTCACTTTTTACAGCAGTGCAAATTCACTTTGAAGCGTGCAAAACATTCCATGAATCGGGCCCTTAGCTTTTTATCTAATGCCGCTCCTAATGTCTAATGTACGCTACTATAGTATCCTGCTCCCGTCTCCCTCCCCCTTCCTTCTGTGTATGTCTGTCTGTCTTCTCTGTTATTGCATGTCTTGTTATATTTTATCTTTAAAATCTGTTGTCTTGCATCAAATCTCACGTGTCTACTTGGCCTTCATGAATTCTCATTACCAAAATGTTGATCAATCTGGATCAACTGTTATGTCATCATTTTCGGGTTCCATGTGTTAATAACCCCGCAAAAATGTTGCCATACAAGAATGGTGCTGTTTTTTGTTGTTGGTGATATTACCATATGGGACCTGCGGGGGACACCCCTGTAATCCCCATATTTTTTTAAAGGGTGCGGGGAACACCTCTGCAACCCCTGCTCCCATTTACCCCATAAATAAAGTTGCATATGGCCGTTTCTCGGTGACCATGTGTATGGCGACATTATTCATGGGGATACTATTCCCTTATGCCCATTTGCTCGATCCACTGTTATTATTTATTGCCTTGTATTACATTTTTCAAATAAAACTTTTTTAAAAAAAAACAACTGCTGCTTTACAGCTAATGAAGACTAATGCTGATAATTGGGCAATATCTGCCTGGCTTGTTATGCTATCAAAGCCCTTTTGTTTTGTGATCCTGTATTTCAAAGCTGCGAACAACTTCCATTGCCAGGGTTAGCGGGCAATAGGGCTCGGCAGCTAATCCTGGTAAGCGGGGTTCAGCGAGGAGCCGGCTGCAAATGAGAGCTCGTTTCTCTGGATTTGCATATGCATATTTCCCGCACATCTGAACCTGGTAATGCGCCCGCTAAGATGTTTAAATTTCCCTTTTGGCCTTTTATTCCTTTTCAAGCGAAATCTACCTAATGAGCGCGTCTCAAGCGCGCTGCTGACGCGGGATGTTTTCAAGCGCAGCGCTGGAATAGTTTAGAAGAGTTTCATGGGATTAGAAGGCAGCGCTTGTGCACAGTGTAAATTGGCTCTGCCTCGTTTTTTTTGCAAAATGAATAAAAACAAAAATATTTTCTTTAATCAGATCTTTGGGGAATTGGGGCGGCTTTGGGGATCCACATGCACAGCGCAGGTAACAAATCGCGCCTCGAGCACAGAAATTTCTTCTTAATAAGCCATAGTCTTCTGTATTACTCATCATTTAACTATTATTTTCGCTAACACAAATGTAATTTCTATCAATCACTAAAGCAACAGAGTCCGTCAGTACAGATGAATTGGCTGATAAGGAAGAATTTGCTGTTGTGAACCAAAAATACCCCTATTTTTCCTTGCGATTGCTATAGGACCCCTAATGGATTTCTAGGGGGCTCTGAAAGGATGTTTAGAACATCCCTGTAAAATAGTCGTATAACCTTCCTGGAAGATTCCCTCTAAGAAAGTCCTGTATTTCTTTTTTTGGGGGTGTGATTTCCATGGGATTCCGATACGATTTGGGGCACCTTGTAATTGTTTTACTATATGACTCTCTATGATACAGCAGTAGAATGCCCTCTTTCTGCATTTACTCCTCTTGATATGATATGATATGATATGATAGGTTATTTATAACACGATTAATACCCCGCGATTTCTAAGCGCGGACCCGGGGATCAAACCCGTGTTGTTTTGCTTCCAAAGCAAGCACATTGAACCTGAGCTATCCTCCTGCGTCAAATGATGTCCTGTGCTAGATGTTTTTTGTCTGATGTCTTGGTGAGGGCTCCGATGCCTGCAGGGTCTTGGCACGCTAGAAATAAATAAATAAACCGGTATGTCACAGAATTGCTACATGTGCCTTCCAATGCACAGCTGGTCATATAGCTCAGTGATTGAATGCTAAGAGTACTGTAGTCTGCAATCAGCCTGCAGGTCATAGCTGCAAATCAAGGGTGGGCTGACTCTGCCTTTATCCGTACAAGGAATACACATGATATACTGTAGACATAGGCAGAGCGGACGTTGGCTAATCACAAAACCACAAAATGAAAAGAATTGATATAACAAGAGCACTTTAATAAACAGTGTCCTCTGGAACAGCCTCCCTGCCTCTCTCAAACCTGAGCAGGACCAGCTAAGGTTCAGGAAGCAACTCAAGACCTTCCTTTTCGCTTCTGCTTTCTCTCTCTCTCTCTCCCTTGCTGATGCCCCTGTCTGCTGCGGAAACTGGTTATCTGGCGACCCACTGAACATACGGGACCAGGCTCCAGCATGTCCAGTTGCCCTTGCACTGCCACCGGGCCCACAACCACTCAGGGACTGTATCTGCAACCCCACAGTCCCCTGACTCCTTGCACTTATGAGCCACTTCCTGACAGCACTTCTGCATTCCTTTTCACTCTGCCCTCCCCTCACACCCTTCTTGGCACTTCTCCACCTCATTCCCCCACATTCGCGCGATGTGAAGGAACACACGGCCTAGTAAGATCGTTATTTTGTCCTCCTTCTGTCTTTCCTTCCATGTCTTGTCGAGCATAGAAACACTTGTGTAAAGGCGCTTTATAAATGACTTATATCATATCAAGTTGATGCCATTATTATAGCCATAGTTTTGAGTGTACATTTAGCTTACACACATCTTATGTGTTTCCCATTTGAATGTTCTCGAAGACTGGCACGTTCTTTCCCATGGGAAGCACGTGGGGTCATTTTGTATAGTATATAATCTTTCAAGCCTTCATGGTAGTAGCTATAGAAGAGCCCAGGCTGGAAGTGCTCTGTCCCCACAGGAGGATTCAGTCCCAGGGAGGGAAGTAGGCTGTAGTTTCATTGGTCTAAAAACAGGAACTGTAGGATAAACACTACTCCCTGGTAGAGAGTGAGGATGGCTCAGTGTCAACGGGAAACCACGTTTCCAGCCCTGGCCTCTTCCACCAAGAAGCAAGTACTGGTGCTGTGGGAGTTTTAGTGTTGGTTCAGTTTAAAAGAGACCGCTTCCACTGAAATACCAGTTTACAAGGTTTTGTAAATGGGAGCGTAGGGCTGCAAAGGTATCCATCAATGTTTTGAAGACACAAGGGGCCTCATTACGACCCAGGCGGTAAGTTACCGCCTGGGCCGTGACTTTACCACCATGGCGTAAACTACGTTTACGCCATGGTGGTAGGCGGACTTACCGCCCCATTCCGAGGTCATAATGGGAGTGGGGAAGGCGTTAATTACGCCACTGTAAATTACGGTGGCGTAATTAACTCCATGGTCCCTTAGCGCCATGGATTTTAACACCTGCTAAAAGCAGGTGTTAAATCCGCCATGGCGCTAAGGGACCTCGTACTCAGGCGGTAAGGGTCGGCGCTGTTTACGCCGCCGTAAACCCCTTACCGCCTGAGTCGTAATGAGGCCCAAGGTCATCATAGACACTCCTTCAACACTAGCACCTAGGGATCTGGGCTTCTGCCCATGGTTACAGACCAGAGAGGCCCATTGGGGCCATTAGAGATCCAACCACTGATGTCTGAAATGCAATTGGGTGCATTTACCTGTGCGTGGTTCATGGACCCGGAACCTAGATGCAAGGAAGCACAGTGCTGTGTAATAGAGGAATAACTCGTACAAACAGAGGTCGCTGGGCTAGGCTCCACAGATTGCGATCGGAACCAGACGGGCTGGAATGCTGATTTCTAGAGCACTAGCTGAGAAACTGGCTGAACACTAGGGTCTTTCGTTATTTCCTGCGGTATAGTAGTGTTGAGGTAATGCTGATGTCTGTCAGGATGACTGAACATTAGGGTATTTATGTCTTTCCTGCACTCTAGTAGTGTTGGGGCTAATGCTGATGTCTGTCGGGATGAATGCACATTAGGGTGTTTAGTTCTTTTCTACGCTGTAGTAGTGTTGGGATAATGCTGATGTTTGCCAGGAAGACTGAACAGTAGGATATTTAATTATTTCCTTTACTTTAGTAGTGTTGGGATCATGCTGATGTCTGTCAGGATGACAACATTGGGGTATTTAATTATTTCCTGTGCTCTAGTAGTGTTGCCATCATGTTGATGTCTGTCGGGAAGACTGAACATTAGGGTATTTAGTTCTTTCCTGCACTGTATTAGTATTAGGGTAATGCTGTTGTCTGTTGGGAAGAAGGAACATTCGAGTATTTAGTACTTTCCTGCACTGTAGTAGTTATGGCATTATGCTGATATCTGTCGGGAAGACTCAACATTAGGGTATATAGTTCTTTCCAGCACTGTAGTAGTGTTGGGGCCAAGCTTATGTCTGTCGGGAAGACTGAACATTAGGGTATATAGTTCTTTCCAGCACTGTAGTAGTGTTGGCATCATGCTGATGTCTGTCAGGAAGACTGAACATTAGGGTATATAGTTCTTTCCAGCACTGTAGTAGTGTTGGCATCATGCTGATGTCTGTCAGGAAGACTCAACATTAGGGTGTATAGTTCTTTCCAGCACTGTAGTAGTGTTGGTGTCATGCTGATGTCTGTTGGGATGACTGAACATTAAGGTATTTAGTTCTTTCCTGCACTGTAGTAGTGTTGGCGTCATGCTGATGTCTGTCAGGAAGACTCAACATTACGGTATATACTTCTTTCCAGCACTGTAGTAGTGTTGGTGTCATGCTGATGTCTGTCGGGAAGATGGAACATAGGGTATTTAGTTCTTTCCTGCACTTTAGTAGTGTTGGCATCATGCTGATGTCTGTCGGGAAGACTGAACATTAGGTTATATAGTTCTTTCCAGCACTGTAGTTATGTTGGGGTCATGCTGTTGTCTGTCGGGAGGAGAGAACATGAGGGTATTTAGTTATTTCCTGCACTGTAGTAGTGTTGGGGTCATGCTAATGTCTGCCGGGAAGCTTGAACATTAGGGTATATAGTTCTTCCTAGCAGTGTAGTAGTGTTGGCGTCATGCTGATGTCTGTCAGGAAGACTAAACATTAGGGTATATAGTTCTTTGTAGCACTGTAGTAGTGTTGGCGTCATGCTGTTGTCTGTCGGGAAGACTGAACATTATGGTATTTAGTTCTTTCCTGCACTGTAGTAGTGTTGGGGTCATGCTGATGTCTGTTGGGATGACTGAACATTATGGTATTTAGTTCTTTCCTGCACTGTAGTAGTGTTGGTGTCATGCTGTTGTCTGTCGGGAAGACTGAACATTAGGGTATATAGTTCTTTCCAGCACTGTAGTAGTGTTGGCGTCATGCTGTTGTCTGTCGGGAGGACTGAACATTAGGGTATTTAGTTATTTCCTGCACTGTAGTAGTGTTGGTATCATGCTGTTGTCTGTCGGGAAGACTGGACATTATGGTATTTCGTTCTTTGCAGCACTGTAGTAGTGTTGGCGTCATGCTGATGTCTGTCGGGAAGACTGAACATTAGGGTATATAGTTCTTTCCAGCACTGTAGTAGTGTTGGCGTCATGCTGTTGTCTGTCAGGAGGACTGAACATTAGGGTATTTAGTTATTTCCTGCACTGTAGTAGTGTTGGCGTCATGCTGTTGTCTGTCGGGAAGACTGGACATTATGGTATTCCGTTCTTTGCAGCACTGTAGTAGTGTTGGGGTCATGCTGATGTCTGTCGGGAAGACTGAACATTAGGGTATATAGTTCTTTCCAGCACTGTAGTAGTGTTGGCGTCATGCTGTTGTCTGTCAGGAGGACTGAACATTAGGGTATTTAGTTATTTCCTGCACTGTAGTAGTGTTGGCGTCATGCTGTTGTCTTTCGGGAAGACTGGACATTATGGTATTCCGTTCTTTGCAGCACTGTAGTAGTGTTGGGGTCATGCTGATGTCTGTCGGGAAGACTGAACATTAGGGTATATAGTTCTTTGCAGCACTGTAGTAGTGTTGGCGTAATGCTGTTGTCTGTCGGGACGACTGTACATTATGGTATTTCGTTCTTTGCAGCAATGTAGTAGTGTTGGCGTTATGCTGATGTCTGTCGGGAAGACTGAACATTAGGGTATATAGTTCTTTGCAGCACTGTAGTAGTGTTGGCGTCATGCTGATGTCTGTCGGGAAGACTGAACATTAGGGTATATAGTTCTTTGCAGCACTGTAGTAGTGTTGGCATCATGCTGTTGTCTGTCGGGAAGACTGAACATTAGGGTATATAGTTCTTTGTAGCACTGTAGTAGTGTTGGCGTCATGCTGTTGTCTGTCGGGAAGACTGAACATTATGTTATTTAGTTCTTTCCTGCACTGTAGTAGTGTTGGGGTCATGCTGATGTCTGTCGGGAAGACTGAACATTAGGGTATATAGTTCTTTGCAGCACTGTGGTAGTGTTGGCGTCATGCTGTTGTCTGTCGGGGAGACTGAACATTATGTATTTTGTTCTTTCCTGCACTGTAGTAGTGTTGGCCTTATTGTGATGTCTGTCAAGATGATTGACTGCAGTTCCATGAGAGAAGGGAGTGCATACAGACAGAATGACTGCTGTTAGATGGGAGAATGTGGTGCATCCATAGTAATGTCAGATGTGAGAATGTGGTGCATTTAGACTGCTGGTAGCTGGGAGAACGCAGTGCATTTACACTTGATAGTTGGGTTCATATGGTGCATTTGGACTGCTGCTAGCCGGGAGGATGCTGTGCTCTCAGAATGCTGTTAGATGAGGCAATGCAGTGTGTTTAGACTGTTAACGGTTGGGAGATTGTGGTGCATTTAGACTGCCGGCAGATGGGAGAATATGGTGACCTCAGGCAGCAGCCAGGTAAGAGAACAGCGTGTATTCTAGACCTTTTTCCCACACAGGTCTCTTTGGCAGGGGTCTGGCTAGTTGTGGAAAAGATCCGGGCTACGCTAATGTCAGGCCTTTGGCACACATTCAAGTCATATGCTACTACAAAAATGAACATACTTTTTTTTTACTGAAAGGTTCACCTTTTAATTGTTGACAAAAGTCTTAGTTTTAAAAATATAGCACGCCCCGGCGTTAATCGACTTGGCCGTATCTTCTCCTGTTAAGACTTTCAGAGATTGTCTGAACGGTGTAGATTTAAAAACACAGAGACACTGCTTTGTAGCGTATGCGCCTTACTGTGAGGTGTACTCCTTACCGTGAGGCGTACTTCTGGAGGCCATTGTGCATTAAAAAGGCTGATCACCTGGCGGTGTGATATTTGCATGAGAAAATGCCCACAGTGTTGTTTTCTTTTATCAAAACACGCGGCTAGGTTGCAAAGATTTATTTATTTTGTCTAGCAATGCAACTTTCGGTGAGACCAACGAGATAATGTTTGATTGCCGCTTCCGTCTTAAGTTTGCTCTTTCAGATTTTAAATAAGGGGGTCACGCAACATTTCAAACAAGCATTGGCAATGCCAAAAGTTTGGCCTTTTGTGTATGCGTGGTAAAGGCACTTTCCAGGAGCAGCCAGAGTGGTATTAACTGGTCATCGAGTTAGCAGGTGCAAAATGGTGCGAGTACCTGGGCATCTAATAGCAGTGCCTGGCAAATGCCTAATATTTACAGACAAGCCAAAACTGGTGGTTTTGCCAATGCTTTTTTAACAGGACCTCCGTGAGTGCTTATAAATCGAGTGCATGAAGGCACACCTGGTTAAGACATTTCTATTACACAAGTGGCACATTTAAAGCTCCAATTAAGTTATTAAGTCGCAGAAGACTTCTTTGAAAAAACCCTGGCAGGCACTTTGAGTGCAAAGTTTGATGGTAAGGCTTGATTAAAGCGAGCTGAAAGAGTTTGCATGCAGAGCTGTTTTGGGCAGGGAGGGGCAGGCACTGGATGGGAATGGCCATATGGATTAGCCTGGCCATGGGTAGTCAATGGATCGGTAAATGCCCAAATAACACCTACAAACTTTGTGTCCCTCCGCATATGCCATTTTTCATAGCTGTACGCTATTGCAATAGATGTGGCTTATAGGTTGCGTCTTACACCACCTGATAGACAAAACTAAAATTAACCCAAATGAAAATTGGATAGATCGTTCCCCTAAAATGAAGACAATGAAAATGCAGAATTCCACCTTCACATGGAGTTATTTTGCAAACATAATGGCCTCGATGAAGTAAAAAGATCCATTTTGAAAGACACGAATCACAATATTTAGAGTTTGATATTTGTAAAAGTGCAATGAACATACAGCCCAGGCAGGCAACAGGGCACAGACATCTTTTTCTTACCTCGAGACAAGCGAAAGGGGGCAGTTTAGATTATGTGCCAAAAGGGAAGAATATAAAGGTGTCCAGGGGGTTCCCCCACATTTTACTTTAACACTATATTGTTTGCCAAAGTGTTCTGTAAGGTGCAGATGTATGATGCAGCTGGGTCCCCCTGTTCTAACCTGTCAGTTTGCAACAAATATGTTCCTTTTCTTTAAAAAACGAAATGCTTTACATAGATTTAAAAAGAATTTGTAATATCATTATGTGATTTTGATGTTTGCTTACTTTCTTTTTCTTTTCTAATTTCTCATGACATTACTTTTTTTGTATGTCATTGTTTTTGCTCTAGGGTATTTTTCCCAAATAGAACAGATCAGTATTGTATTCATGTAGAACACACAATATCAGAGTAAATTGTGAACCCCCCCCACAAAATAAGCAGACTGCTCTCAATGCAGTCCGTCCACTTCTTTCTGATGATTTCTTTCCACTCAGGGGGCTAAGTCACTGCAGTGCCCGATACCCCTAATGTCGTGGCATTGGAGCTGCTTAATGAACCTTTCGATAGGGAAGATGTAGCTGCAGTTGGGCAGGGTGAGGAAGCTGGCAGATAGGGGGATCAGAAACAGGCACTGTAGCTCTGAGCAGAGGTCAGCAGTGCTGAAGGAGGTGGAACCAGAGGCTGACACTATAACAGGGAGTTGAGATCAAAGATCAACATTGCACCAGGGAGATGGGATCAGAGATTGACAAAGCTATGGGGTGATGGAATATGAGATGGACATTTCGGGGGGTTGGATTGAGAGACTGACATTGCTAGAGTGCAATACTGACATTGCTAGGGTTCAATAGAAACAGCAACTGACATTGCTAGGGTGCAAAAGAATCAGAGATTGATATTGCTAGGGTGCAATGGAATCAGAGACTGCCATTGCTAGGGTCATTGCTAGGGTGCAATGGAATCAGTGACTGGCATTGCTAGAGAACAATGGAATCAGAGACTGATATTGCGAGGTGCAATGGAATCCGAGACTGACATTGCTAGGGTGAAGAGGAGAAGATCCTCCCTCCGGTGATAGACAGGTGAAAATGTTATTCTGGGCCTGTGCCCCACCCTCCTGTCCAACATTGTAAAGGTCAGAAGCATTGTACATTGAGGCAGCCAGGGTGCTCTTATTATATGCAGCTACATTAGAAAATAGATGACACAGCACACGTTTGTTTAGGACAACATAAAATATAAATACATGCTTACATGTATGTGTACAGCATACAAAACATAGAATATAGCTCCCTGACATAAGAAATATTACCCACACTCAATAGACATTAGAAAAACAATAAGGCCCATAAGAATAGAAAATGGATCCATTATTTTGAAAATGAATGCCACATCATGCATTACAAATAAACTGCAGGCCTTAAATCTCCTGGAAATTTAAAAGAGTTGAACAAAGAAAAAATATAGGGCTGTGTGTAGCTCAGAAAGGGAGGGCTTGGACAGAAGCCAATGTGCAGTGACTTAGCAGTTGAAATGATAAGAATATATTATTTCTAAAAGTGCTGCATACAAATGAAATGTGCATAAAGTCAGGAAAAGATAAGCTAAGCGAGGTAACCAATAGAAAACCAGACAGCTAATCCATGTGCTTGACAGAGTGTGCTTGAAGTATGGAGGTATGCATCATGCCCAGAACTGCGTGTCCCCAGTTTTTAAAGTTACGAAAACATGTCTAGTGTTTTGGTAAATGCTGATTAGCATAAATTAAGTAATTGTGACAGGAAATGATCATGTGCTTCAGGAAGTGTTTGTATCCAATGGAAAACAAGTGATGTATTTGACCTTTAAGTAAATTGGCCTATCAGAATATAAGGTTCCAATTAGCATAACATTATAGTGTAATTTTTGTCATTTTATAAAACCATGATGGATGCAGAAAAACTGTGAGATATTATTTTTCAGCCTGCAAGACAGTTGATTAAACAAGATGCTCCCAGCCAGCTGTCTGCATGTCTCCTCCTTGCATGGTGTGTGTTTATTTCCAGGGATGGCTGTCTGCACAGAGTTATGGCTAAAAAATATCCTTTTTAGCAAGGAAGCAATGGAATCAGAGATTGACATAGCTATGGTGGCGCTGAAATCAGAGATGGACTTTACTGTGGGGTTGGATTAAGAGACTGACACTGTCAGGTTGAAATAGAATCAGAGACTGACATTGATAGTATGCAATGGAATCAGAGACTGTCATTGCTAGGGTGCAATGGAATCAGACTGGCATTGCTACGGAGAAATGGAATCAGAGACTGACATTGCTAGGGAGCAATGCAATCAGAGACTGGCATTGCTATGGAGAAATGGAATCAGAGACTGACATGGCTAGGGAGCAATGAAATCAGAGACTGCCATTGCTAGCGTGCAATGGAATCAGACAGTAACATTGTTATGAACTGCTGGAATCAGAGACAGACATTGCTAGGGGGGGTGGAATCAGTGATTGATATATCTAGGGAGCAATGGAGTCGGCCATTGACATTGATAGGGAGTCCGGCATTAAGCTATTGAAATTGCTAGGGAGCTGGGGAATCAAATACAGGCATTGCTAGTGGATGGTGGATTAACAGATTGACATTGTTATGGACTGATGACATTGTTATGGAGCGATGGAATCAGAAAATGGCATTGATGGGGAGCGGCGGAATCAGAGATTTACATAGCTAGGTGATTGTGTAATAAGAAATCGCTATTGCTGGAAGGTGGTGGGATCAGAGATTGACATAGCTGTGATCAGAGATTGACATGAGTGGTTGTGTATTAAGAGATTGCTATTCCTGGAAGGTGGTTGGTGGAATCAGAGATTGGCATAGCAAGGTGATTGGGTATTAAGAGATGGACATTGCTGGAGGATGGTGGTTTAACAGATTGACATTGTTATGGATCGGTGGATTCAGAAACTGGCATTGTTGGAAGCTGGTGGAATCAGATATTGACATTGCTAGGTGGTCGTATATTAAGAGATTGGCATTGCTGGAAGGTGGTGTAATCAGAGATTGAGTTAGCAAGGTGGTTGTGTATTAAGAGATTGGCATTGCTGGAAGGTGGTGTAATCAGATATTGACATAGCTAGGTGGTCGTATATTAAGAGATTGGCATTGCTGGAAGGTGGTGTAATCAGACATTGACATAGCTAGGTGGTCGTATTTTTAGAGACTGACATTGCTGGAAGGCAGTGTAATCAGAGATTGAGTTAGCAAGGTGGTCGTGTATTAAGAGACTGACATTGCTGGAAGTTGAGGTAATCAGAGATTGACATAGCTAGGTGGTATTGCATTAAGAGATTGACATTTTTGGAAGGTGGTGGAATCAGAGATTGAGATAGCTAGGTGGTCGTATTTTCAGAGACTGACATTTCTGGAAGGTAGTGTAATCAGAGATTGAGTTAGCAAGGTGGTCGTGTATTAAGAGATTGACATTGCTGGAAGTAATCAGAGGTAATCAGAGATTGACATAGCTAGGTGGTATTGCATTAAGAGATTGACATTTTTGGAAGGTGGTGGAATCTATTGACATAGCTAAGTGGTCATGTATTAAGAGATTGACTTTGCTAGGAGGAGGTGGAATCAGGGTTAAACATGGCTAGAGAAGGCTGATTCAGATATAGACATTTCTGGGGAGGTGGCAGTAAGAAAGACAATGCTAAGGGGACAGGGAGTTAGGGATTTACCTGTTTTGAGAAGGTGAAATCAGAGACAAAGATTGCTAGAGGAGATGAGATCAGAGATCAACAGTGACAGTGAGTTCGGAGTAGTAAATGAAGGTGTGTTGGCATCACAGATCACCATTGCTATGATGTGGTGGAATCAGTGACCAACATTGACAAAGAACAGTGTAATTATCGACCAATGTTTGCATGGGCAAGTGGAGTCAGATACTGGGAGGTGGTGTAGGAAGCAATTGCATTAGGTGGGTTGGACATTAATTTATGAACTATGGAGCCTCATTATGAATTTGCTGGTAACACGCCAGTAGTACAGCCGGGTCACCGGCAAACTCGCCTTACCGTTACTGCCACATGAAATCCTGGTGTTACTGGGATATGAAGGGTGCCAGCAACGGCAGTGAATTCCTATTCCTTGGAGTCCGATAGGACTCCATGAAATGGAATTGCCCCAATCCCTGGCCCCTGTAAACCCTGGGCCGGTGATTTGGGCCAATTCTTTGCCAATAGGGGCCTGAACAGCCAGCAGGTCAGGCATGCTGGTAGTTCACTGCCCTTACCGGCAAACTCAGAGTATGCTGGTCCGGGGACCTTTGCCAGATCTGGGATTACCGGCTATTTTACCAGCATTTTTATTGGACCGGCACACTTAGAATGAGGCCCTATATCTGTCGATGTTAGGCCCAGCACTATAAGTGCGGATCAACCATCTCAGAGTCATTTTTAGTTTTGGCTATTACATGGCATAGCTATTGCATTAGAGTAAAGCTAGGGAGAACTTGCATATTAGAAGTGACACAAAGCTTGTAGGTGTTGTTTAATTATTTAGCCCCTCATTGAATGTCCAGTTAATATCACTACAGCAGTGCCTGCGATTGACTTTGCCATGTCTTCACAAAAGCCAAAACTGTTGGCATTACCAATGCTTGTTTGACTTGGAACAAGGGCAGGTGCAGCCACTTCTCAGACATGTTAGTATGCAGTGAACTCACAATGTGCATTTAAGATGGGGAGCCGGTTTCCATTACCAAAGCAGCCTTGCCAAGCCCTCGGTATGCACAGTTCACACCGGCCTAGGAGAGGGTAATGTTATCTGCTACTTCCAAGTGAAGTCTGTGGCTCCAATGACCATTTTGGGCCCTGGCTCCTTGCCAAGTTCTATCCGTGTCACTAATTGGCTGCCTACACCGTGTCATATTTCAAAGGGTGTTAAAAAGCGTGCAGGATCCTCTGATCTGCTCCAGGGGATTTAGCGTCACCATCCAAAGCCTGTTACCTTCAGGGCGCTGAGCACAGGAGAGCTCACTCAACGCTGCCATGCAATTAGTCTGGGATCTTTTCCATTGCTTCCAGCCAGGAGAGGGCCCCCAGCTGCCACGTGGGCTGTTCATCTCTCTAAGGCCTGGTCGACAAGGGGGACAGTCCTCCCATGCGCCTCTCCAGGTGGTCTACTGAATGCTGCAGAGACACTCCCACCCCCTCCCTTGAACTGCTTTCTGGTATGCATCCGCATCCAGTCACATGTGTGAAATGGGGAGTGCTAATCGCCCCCTTCTCTGTGAAGTCGAAGCTCACTTTGAAGATGCCATAAGCACCCCCCAAATCCCCACACCATGTGTATTATCCTCAGGGAATAACCCCACCACATAAACCTCTTTTTAACTGACAAATGCTGACAGGTCTGTGATGTGTCTAGTTTGTTGACATGTGAAGAGTGTGTCAATAATCCATTGTGTGCTGGCACATTTTACTCACAAGATGAGCGTGTGAAAAAGTGACTTAATGGTTGTGAATACAACAAGGCAGACTACAGAGCTGCCTGGTTGTCTCTGGGAAGGCATGGCATTTTCAAGCATATGGGTGATGTAATTGTTTTACTGACGCCTTCATTTCAGCAATCAGGGGGATGTTTAAAATGAATGCTGAAAACAAGGAAAGGGGATGTTTAAAAAAAAATGTGGAAGAGTACGGGTACCACTTTAGACTGAGACCCTGCCTCTATGTGTTACTTACGGAGGCACGTGTTCTCCTTGAAGAAATTTAGAAACTTCTGACACTCGTCCATGGTGTTGCCGCTGTTGCTGCAGTCACACCACGGCGCCACCCTCAGGCTGCTGGAGTCAATGTAGTTTGGGGTCATCACTGTGCCTGGTAGCAAAAGAAATACAGACTGTTAGGGAGACAGGGGCCAGGCTTTTGATCTTCGTTTATGTTAGGTGTTTGTGCAGCGCCTCGTGTAATATAGAACCGCTTCAGAGCGCTGGCTTAGAGAATCAGTCTGGTACTCATGTATACTGCGCTGAGCTCCGAAACACTGCCTGAACCTGAAACTTAGTTCAACCATCTCCAAAAATGCCATGGTAAGAATAAGACAATTCTAAGAAGCTGCCTACGCTGCTGTCTGCAAAGGGGCTCCAGGTGGTACCATGTTGGCCCTAAAAACATCAAACGTGGTTCAAATGTAGGGGAGTAGGATGCCAAAATTGTCTGTTGACTGTAGTGGCATAAAGGTTTGCACTGGGTAGGGTGACCAGATGTCCCGGTTTTGCCGGAACAGTCCCAGAATGTGCCCCTCCGCCCCACTGTCCCAAGGCTTCTTTCACTTAAAAAACCTGTCCTGGGATTTGAGGGTCGGGTAGCAACTGTCCTGGTTTTTTGAGAGACTCGATCAAAAAATCCAACATCGGGCTGAACACCACTCTACCCACTCAATTTTCACCCTCCGCCCCTCCCCATATCTTCTCTCTTCCGCCAGGTCCTCTCTCCTCTAATCAGTGTTCTGTGCCTCTAAAATGCATGGAGACATGGCACCGACATAGAAGTGGGACTACGGTTTAATCAGCCACGGTTTGTGGCCCAGTCCTTTATTTGTGTTTATCACTGCTGCATCTGTCCTAACTCCTGTCCTATTTCTATGTCAGTGGCCTGTCCCCTGTTTTTTATTTGAAATAGCTGGTCACCCTAGCACATGGGGTATTTTCTTTACTGCGCTTTTGCCAAATCCTCCAGTTGGTCTAGAGAGAAACTAAGAGACATCATAGCAGGCTCTGTGACAGCGGCAATTTCAAACAATCTGCTAATGCAGGGGCGAAGTCAGTCGGACGTCAGTCTCCCACCTCCAGTAAGAAAGGCCGTGGTGAAGTTGACTTACCGATGAGCCCGGAGTAAGCCAATAGGCAGTCGGCAAAGTTTTCTTTGAGACAACCGCTGACCGACCGTGGCTCCGACTGGCAGTTTGTGAAGAAATCTGCAAGGCGGGACCTGCAAAGGAAATAAATAATAATTTAATATTCAACCAAGAGTCAAACCACCGTGCCTAGGTCCTTATTGGATCCAGAGGGACATTTGTAACCTGAAGGCGGGCTGATTGAGACAGGCCAATGAGAGTCCAGGCATATGTCGGGGAGGCTAGTTCCTAAGTGCATGCCACTCTGGTAGGTAGACTGTGGGCCTCCATGGGAGTTGGGCGATAGTGGTAAAAACACCAGATATTTTAGAATGCCAGATGCTTTGCCACTCTGCCAAAATCCGAGTTTCAGAAGTGAAACTCATGAAACCGCCTGCTTATGGGTGGGGGAAATTCGCTCCAAACAGAAGCATTAATGGATGCGATATTGCCACACGTGGTAATACCAGATGTAGTAATATGGTATTTCCCCGTGGAGTCTTAGGGCACGCTAAAATGTAGAATAAGTG
The DNA here is from genome assembly GCF_040938575.1 of Ambystoma mexicanum. NCBI lineage: Eukaryota > Metazoa > Chordata > Amphibia > Caudata > Ambystomatidae > Ambystoma > Ambystoma mexicanum. Next base: position 1,626,165,801 of record NC_090929.1, read on the forward strand.
GAGTGTCTGGACGACTCAGAATCATGGGGGACCCTTTCGTTACCGCAAGCGGTAACAGTAAAGGAGTTGAGTGGTAATAACGTAGTTAATACAGCCAAACATGTCCTAACAGTTTAAATTAAAATTGAAATTAATTTTCAATACCTGTGTACATGGGACTAATACAAATGTACACATAATTAACCACAGTTCAAAGTATTTTTTTTATCTTACTTTACAGGATCCAGCTATTAAAGCACAAGTATACACATGAAAAACCCCTTTATGCAACACCTAAACAAAACAACAAAAAACACACACAAAAAGCATTAACTTTCATTAAAAAGTGCACTATGCTGCAAAACAATATAAACACCGTGAGGTTGTAAACAAATAATTGTCTTTAGTGGAATTCAAAAATACAAAACCACAGCCACAAACAGTATCCAACTCATGTGTATAATTAGTGTTTGACACATTCATGGCATTTTTTTATTTTAACCTACCAAGTGAAAGCGTGCAAGCAGGTTTCACAATCTCATATCTCATAGAAAATAAACCATTCTAAACAGTAGCAATGTTATGCCAGGCCTAACTAGTGTGCCAATAATTAAGTTATCCAAAAGTTAGCATGTGCCAATAAAGCAGTGCATTCATTCAGAATGATTGATGGCTCAAAATTAGTACATTCTAATAGCTAAATGGACGTTCTCACATGAGTACTCCTGAGTACTCCAGTTTCTTTGCAAGACTGGAGGACCAGGATCATCATAAATGGTCCATTTATAAGGCGGCCATATTGAAGCATGTTTCCACCAATGGGATCCCACAAGAGGACCGTAAGGCTGCATATAACGTGCAGTGTGGGGAAGATCAGGCGCTTACGGAGTTTGTGCAGGAGTTAAAACGGCCATTTGCTCAGACTTCCCGGCGGGTGAACACCAATAGTAGGGAGTTCATACATATGTCCATGTGCTCCCTAAATACATAATGACTCAGTTGGTGTGTGACTTGCATGAGCATAGGGCCCTGGAGTGGGTGATTGAACAGGCTATCAGGATTTATGAGGTAGGTCCAAAAGCCTGATGAGAGTAGAACTACCGCCAAAATCCCCAAACCATCTAACACCCATGCTGCTGCAAAGGTGGTGGAGGTATAAACTACCCCTCCATTGGATCTGGAGATGGGGGGGCCTAAAAGTAACTCTCCTGGCAATAAGCAAAATGGAAAGTAGAAGGTCCCCCCCCCAACCTGGCCCAATCGAATGGTAGTCAAGCAGGGGTCCAGAACATTGATCCCTCTGACCCTGCCACCTATATAAGTCGTAGGTACAAGGATATTAAACTAATCCTGGGTATTGTATATACTGCCCCGGCCCAAGGCAGGGAACTAATCAGGTAAGTACTGCCGTAAACTTCCCTCCAAACTTCCCTCAGGAGAGAAGTTTCACTCCACCTCCCAATCTAAACTTGTTCCCCAGATATCACCTGAATCAGAACTTCCCAAACAATCCTCCTCTCTCCTCGGTTCCAGGACAATAGATCCCTGAACACTTGAGAAGGGAGATTCAGGATGGAAAATTATAGGGGGAATTTTCAGTACCCGAGCTACTCTGGGTGAAGGGACAGTTACCCTTTCAGGAGCAGCAGAGGTATGACTTGAGACCTCCCTATCACCCAGACAAGGTCTCACAACTGGAGCGACAGGTCCAGCAACGGGCCAATAATCTGGGGTGCATGCTAAGGGCTCAGTCCAACTTTCATCCTAACCCTGCTTCCCAGAATTCCCCAACACCCAGGTCGGATGCCCCAGCGGGGAAATGATGGGAGGAAACCTCTGACAAACCACAGGTTCCGGAGGAAGGGGCCAGGGTGGAGGGGAGATGCCAAGCCCTCGAAGAAGCTTCCTTTCTCACCAAAACAGAACCCCTAAAGACCTCTCAGCCTGAAAGAGTCTCTTCTACAACCGAAATGTTAGAACCCAAAGAGCAAATGGTAAGTAGGAGAGGCCCAAGAAGAACTCACTTTATGGAAGGACTCAAGATTATCCCATTTGAAAGAGAAGACACCCTCAAGGTTCCAGGTAAGCAGACCTCTTTAAAAAAACAGGGGGATCCCTCCCAAAGAGAAATGGGTCCCAAAAGACCCTGAGTGGGACAGGGTAAGTATGGAGACTGACCCAAAACCAGAAACTATTCAACCCCAAACATGTGAGCCAGACAGAATTGAAATCGAGGGGTTGTCCTTTCTCCAAACAGGTTCTGAGAATTGTCACCGGTTAAAGGTGGACAGCCAAAGAGACGGGGAAAAGGAGGATTCCCCAACAACTCCCATTGCGAGTTGCAACTTTTTTTTTACAGATTCCCGAACTCCGACATAAAAAATTGCCCAAGATCACACAGTGCCGGAGTTCAATATTGAGAAAATGACCACCGGGTTGTCAAATAACTCACACTTTCTTTGCACCTTGGAGGAGAAAGAAGACCGATTTATGCACCGGTCAAGTTGCAGGGTCACTGTGAATTATCAGCTCTGTTGGATACTGGATCCAAAGCCATCCTCCTGTCAAAAAGGGCCTTTGGCCAACTAAACTCAGGACGGGGGGAGGGCCATCAAATTCCACTCATTTAAATTGCCATATCAAATTAAAAATGAGTAACAATTATGTTAGCCTGAATGGTACCTGTCACGTAATTGATCAACGCTCTGAGAATGTAGAGTTCCATTTCAAGAATAACCATGTCCCAGACACCACTGTCATCTCTGTAAGAGAACAAACGGCTGATGGGAACCCTTCTCCATTCCTAAAAATCAACCTTCCTCTCAGTTTTAAGTGGCAATCCACACTGGAAGGAAACAACCTAAAGATTTACACCAGTCCAAAATCAGAAGAAACATTGAGTGAAACCAGACAAGGAAGAACCCGCTCAAAGTCTGACAGGCATTTAGAAAAAGAGTGAGCAGTTGTTTTTCCCCATTGACTTAAATGAGGGCGAGGAACCGGTGCTCGCCAGAGTATGCCTCATAATGGAAGGAGCTCCATCAGCAAACAATTATTCAGGAAACTCCCAAAAGATAAGACCATTCCCACATTTAAATTGATTGACAAATGGGAAGTAGGTCTGGAAATTCCAAACATCTCCTGCCTAGCAGGTGTATGCTAAAAATGTCCATTGGCGACAAAAGCATAGACCATAATTGTTGGGTCGTGAGAGATGTCCCTTCTGCTTTTTATCTGGGAATTGACATTCTCAACTGATTCTCAATCAATTTAGATCTAATTAATCGTAAAGACTGGTCCTGACTGGGGGGTAACCCCATGGGCTTTGACAACATTGAAAAGGCATTCCGGTCAGCTCAATTGCTGCTTTATGCAGTTGAAGCTCAAGTGCGAGAAGAGTTTATCATCCCATGACAGGTGCGACAATTTACTCTTCCCATCAAAATTAAGCGAGGACGGAACCTCAAACATCAGGACGCATAAATAAATCTAAACTCCCATCTCCAACAAGAAGGTTTGTATTTAAATCAGACACCTCTAGTAGATCTACAGCACAACACCATTTGAATATTGATGGATAACAGTGACGCTCAAAGTATCACTTTGGGCGCAGACAATTTTATTGGAATGGTGGTTGATGCCCAACATTATTCTATTGATTTAGGTAATGCCATCATGGGACCAATCCCAAATGACTGTTTCGACATCAGCAACAGTATTCCTCCAGACAAGATTTTTACTAGGCATGGGGGGGATTTCCTGGTGTTCTCTTCCTGCCCCTATGGTGTGACATTAGGAGGGAGGAGGTAGTGTTCAGAGATAAAGACCACTACCCCGAATCCCCTGTCCAGGTCAACACCATCAAAATAGATCTCTCCACCCAACTGGAGGATACCGCTGGAATTGCCAAGCCCCAGGACTTTCCAGGTTTCAAGCAGATGGTCAAGGAAAGGATCAATCTTGCTGATGCCTGTGAGACCGAGGAGCAAAGACTAAATCTAAAACAGGCCTTCCTGGAATTCCAAGATATCTTTTCAGTAGACTCATACGACTGTGGACGTACATCCATTCATTCAAACACCATTCCCACAGACACCGAGATGGCTTCAGTATTTGTGAAACAATACCGGTTACATCTCGCATCCATGGAGTCACTCACCGAGCTTATTAAGAATTGAGAATCCTGTGGGATAATTAGTCCGATCCACCGTCCCTTCAACAACTCGTTACTGGGGATACTCAAACCAAACGGCCAATGGAGACTATGTGCAGACCTGAGGGAGTTGAACAACGGGTCCATATGTCAAGATGGCCCCTTAACTACATCGATCAGGGACGGGTCCAGATCCAAGGGTCAAAAGTGTACCCCACCATTGACCTGACCAACATTTACTGGACAGTACCCATGAGTAGTGAAGACAAGTACAGGTTTGCCTTTACCTTCGGGGGGCAACAGTACACGTGGACCCGAACCCCCTTTCGATATAAACTCTGGCAATGAGTTCAACATCTTCTTACATAAGGTCATGCCCGATTTGGGCAAAAGGGGAAATCTGACCTATGTGGGTGATGTTTTGATCAAGAGCTCAACTCTGGAGGAACATGTAGCAGAAATCTGCTATGTTCTCACCCAGTTGCAGAAGGCCAGAGCTAAACTGTCCTTTCAGAAGGCACAGTGGTGTAAGACCCGAGTGAACACTTTAGGGCACGAGATCACACCTGAGGCTCTTAAACCCCAGGCGAAGAAAGTGGAAGCCTTATTGAAATTACAAGCACCTAGCATTCTGCAAGAATTAAGATGCCTTCTTGGACTTACTAATTATAGTCTAAAGTTAATTGAAGACTATGCAGAGGTCACTCGACCTTTGGTCCATTTATTAAAGGCCAGAGTCAAGTGGGAGTGGTGTCCAGAACAATCTGAGGCAGTTAAACAACTGAAAAGAAGCCTTTCCCAGGCTCCCTGTTTGGCTTACCCTATAAAGAACAAGGAGTAGTTCTTCTTGGAGACAGGGTTCTCAGATACTTGCCCAATAGCGGTATTGTACCAAAAGCAAGACAAGTCATCTCATACGTGAGAAAGTCTTTGTCTTCTGTGGAGTAAAAATGCACTGACTGCGAGAAGGCATTCCTGGCAACAGCGTGGGTGCTGAAAGATTACCGCCCATTCATACAGGGGGAGCTCGTCATTGTCGAGACACTGCACCAACCCTTGCAACATCTACAAAGTGACAGAATCCGGGCAGGGAACGTTAGTAATTCCAGAATTACTTCCTGGATTTTGTCCATGCAAGTCTTTCCTGTGGATGTCAGATATGGCCAAAACAAGGAAAGTCCCCTAGCACAAGGCTTGGCGGACTTGCATGATTGTGCTCAAGAAAACGGACTCGAGAACAAATGTCTAATGATCAACAACAACATGGAGTTGTACCTAACTTCCCCACACAAGATCTATGAAGAAGACACGTGTCAGGGGATACCCACAGCTTATGTGGATGGGTGCAACTACCATGTTGATAGCAACAGGGGAAAATAACTGGTGGCTGGCATTGGGAATGCCTGGTTGAATCATACCCCGGAAACCTCTGCTGGTTATAAAATAGGACCAGGAAGTAGTAAGGTTGCAGATTTGATAGATGTTTATCAAGGCATCCTCACTGCAGTGCACCACCAACTCAATCAACTGGCCATAATCACTGTCTCTTATTATGTCAAGAATGGGTTTGTGGAGCACTTGTTTAGATAGAAGAATCGAGGCATGCTTTGTACCAACAACAAACCCCTAAAGCATGCCAAACTGATCATGTAAATCAACGATCTGGTGACCTCCAATGAGATGACCATCTATTGGAAGAAAATAAGGTTTTTTTCCAAATTAGAGGGGCCAGATGAGACTGGGAATGACTGACTGACCAGCTCGCTAAAACCAGAGCTCTGCAGGGGGATTTCATAGAAACGGAATCCCTGCTGGGTGAAATCCAAATGGCAGCAGTCACCAAGTCACAAGCTTGGGCTAACAGCAAACTCTCAACAGACCAGTGGAGTAAAGATACCCCAGATGCAGATTTGTTCACTGCACAGAAAGAGGACCCGATCATTGGGAAATGTTATCGACACATTGAAGACCCCGTAAGCTTTCCTCTAACAGAGTCGGATTGTACCGCAAAAGAGGATCTCCGGGTGTTGATGAGGTTTTCCAAGATGTTCTGGATCCAAGACGGTTTGTTGGTAAGGAGAGTCCTATATGGCAATGAACAGTGGGTGGTACCTACCTAATTCCGAAGCCTGATGTTGAACCACGCCCATGAGGCGGCCACTACCGGTCATATGGGATTTCATACGACATTGGAAATCTTGCGCAAGGTTGCCTACTGGCCACACATAGGCCAGTACCTTGACACGTACCTAAAGGGGTGTCTTGTGTGTGCTCAATTCCAACCCAGTTCACTCACACACAGCGTTCTCCTACAAAAAAGGGGAATGACTGCCTTGGTCAGATTTGCAAGCCTATTTCATTGGGCCAGTGATTCACTCCTCTTGAGTAAACAAGTACATGTTGCTGTGAAGTGGGTAGAATGTCTTCCAGCGCCGAATTGTAAGGCATCAATTATCAACCACATCTTCCCTCATTTTGGCCTCCCATAAAGGATTGAGTCTGACCGAGGAAGCCATTTTACCAGTGAGGTGATGGCGAAGATGTGGAAGATTCTAGTGGTAAAAAGGAAACTCCACATTGCCTACCTCCCAGCCTCAAGTGGGGGGGAGACGGGTAGAGAGGTACAATAAAACAATTGTGAGTATTTTAAAGAAGTTTGTGGCAGACTATGGGCCCACTTGGGACACCCGATTGCTGCTTGTCCTGATGGCTTCTTGGCCTACACCATCATTCTGCAACAAAGAGGTCTCCATTTGAGCTCATGACCAGGCAGAAAATGGTGTTACCACAGCATCTGCTCTCTAGGACCCAGGAGCAGACACTGATAAATGTGTCCACTACTCATAAGTACATTGAAAATTTAAGGAAGCACCTCCAGCATGCTTTTGCTTATGCTCAGCGCAATTTTGAAAGGTCGGCTGAAAGAATGAAGACCTATTATGATCTAAAGACCACCAAGAAAGAGTATGAAGTAGGTGACAAGGTTTACGTGTACAATGTTCAAAGGAACAGGCCAAGGGGTGGAAATTCCTCCAATCTTGACATGCTGCCTTTGAAATTGAAGATAAAATATCACCTGTTGCTTACAAGATCCGCATACCAAACGGTCAAGAGACAGAAGAAAAATAGGTCCACATCAATCAGTTGAAAAGCTGTCATCCCAGAAATGCTTTACGACTGATTGATGAGCCAAATGAAAGTCGAACAGAGGAACCATGTGAAGAATGAAAAGGAAGGATGAAAAATCGGATGGAAACTAAGACTAATACATAATATAACAGGGAGTAATTTACTTGGTGTTATTGTACAAATGAAGAAAATAAATAAAATATGTTTTGTGAAATGATGTAAATGTCAGGTTATAATTGTATGGTGTTATTGTTGTAAATTCTATGTAAATCTTCCGGGGAAACATGTGTGTAAAAAGTACCAAAACTCTTTTTCTGTCTTTTATTACAGAACTTGCCTCCTTAACTTCCAGCCTAGAGGTGAGAGTGGAGTGCAGTGAGAACCCCAGGGACCTGGAAAGGAAGGAAGAAAGGGGGTGCAATGCCATACCCCACAACCCAAAGATGGAAGGGGATGCTGTAGTGCACACTCCCAAAAGAATGAAGAAAAGGGGGTACCATGCCATACACCCCCAACCTAGAGATGGAAGGGAAACTGGAGTGCCCATTCTCTAATGAAGGAAATTATGCCTAATGAAACCCCACTCTGCCCTGCTCTTCCCCAACAAAGAGTCATGGAAGAATGGGAGCAGGGGGAAGTGTGGGGTGCATTCAAAGGCCCCAAACAGAAATCCCTTTCACATGAACAGCAGGATTTTAATCCCTGAAACAAAAACGGCTTGACCTTTGTTTTCTTTTTCAAGTAAAATTGAAGAGCCATGTGGAAAAGGGTTTAATTTACAAAAAAGGCAAAATCAAAGATCCCTTTCACATGGAAATCAGGATTTTTAAACAGTAACACAAAAAAACGCTGGCACAGGTGTGTGCAAATAAAAGCAGTTTAAATGTGAAATGTGTCACTGCTCACAGAAAAATGTCAGGGAAAAGACATGATGTGCAGATTACCAAAAAGCAATGTACATTAGGTTCCACATACAAAACTCCAGTGACATTTGAAAAGCCACTTTGTGTTCATGAACAAATGTCAGCCCAAGACAAACCATTTTGCTGGCTCTGGGAAACTTCACAAGGAAATCTCCCAATCCCAGTATGGATGTCACATCTCCCATCAAATTACTAACTCCAATAAAGTGTCCTGCTAAAGGTGTCGAAATTCAGTGTTCTCCAGACCTGCTGGCTCTGAAGGCATTGACTAAAGGAAAATGTCCCCTTTGCTGGAGCATGACTAATATGTGTGAAAATTGGGGGAGCAACTTCAAAGTGCAAGCTTCTAACCCAAAGAGACTGAGATTTAAAAAAAACCTCTGGGTACAGGCTGAACCAGTGAAAGCCAAGGGCTGGAAGGCAGAAGGAGGGACATTTGTCCCACATGAAGATTCACAATTAATTTAAAAGGACTATTATCATTTAGGCCTTTTTCTCGGCAACCATAAGGCAGATTGATTTCATGTATGTACCATTTGTTAGGTAATTTCCAGCGATTCTGGAGATATAAAATTCATCCACCTGCCACTCATGGAACTGTCGTGGCAAGAGTTGGTAAGCTGGTAGAGAATAAAATGAGGGATTTAGGTAATAACTTAAATATTCATAACTGTTATGCTTTTTATGCAAACGGCAGAAATGTGCCACAGGACCGTGCTACATGGTATGGGCCTGGTGGTCAGCTTATCTAATTCCCCATGATTAGCTGAAACAGAAACTATGTATATTATGGCAATTGCTAATAAAATTATGAAGTTGTGATACATTACTAGTTTTTGCCAAAAATGTGAAAGGAGAGCAAATGGTGATCACAAATGGGAATTGTTGTATGTTGCTCCAGACCCCTAAACAAATCCTGACTTGGAGGCTGGGTTTGGGAGGAGAGAGAAGGGTAACTGTCCAATCCTAGTTGTGGAAATTATTGCAGGGTACTTCCCCAAGATTGTAAAATTGGTGGTGTCATCACTGCTATATAAAGGGACTGCACTAGGAGGAGGGGCACAGTGACACACAGAGGACAGACAGACAAGAGACAGACCATCAGGAAGGCTGCTGAAACGTACCATGTGACAGCTGTAAGGTAACACCAGGGGAGATTGCTGATAGTGCATCTGGGTGGAGCTGTCTATTTCTAGAAGGCCTCAAAGCTGACTGGTTTCTATGGTGCAGAGCTGGAGGCCATCTTCGAGAATTGAGTGACCAGGCTCTTGCCCTATCTTTCCAGAGTAACCTGAGATGCATCTGGATTTCCTGAACTTTAAACAGAGACTTTCTATGCAAGTAGAACTGAGCCGTGGGAGACCAAAAGGTGGGGGAGCCTGCTTGCCTAGAATCATTTCCCTTTATAGTGGGCGGGGTGGCAAAACTGTATAGATCCTTAACCTATTTAACTAAAAATATTAATTTAATTAATTCCCCATTTGGCAGAACACTACAGGGGGGATTTTGTTAAAATTCAAAATTAACAAAACTCACTTCCCACTGTGTACTAAAAACTATAGCCTATACATTAATTGGGTAATCGCTGTTGTCTTGCAGAGCCCAACTTCTTTAAGGAAGAGGGGTGTCTTTGTTCTTTAATCTGTCCAACCTTTTATCCAGCTTCCCCAATGCAGGGCTTTCAGTGGAGATGGGTCTGAAATCCCAAATTCCCCAAATCATTCCAATTTGTCTGTCCGACTTCCCCAATACAGACAAAAGCAAGGTGACAGAGGGTTCTGAAAAACAAACCACAAAATCACGCTGTGTTTATTTTAAACCAAATGTGTGGGGGCAAAATCATTATTGCCACATGTATTTGTACCAATCTTGAAGCCCTACTGCTAGCCTTTTAAGCCTGCAAAAAAATCAAACTTGCACCACACTACATAATTGCTTTCGTTATTGATCAGTGTAATTATTTAAGTGAAATTTGCAGAAAGTGAAGAATTATGACTGTGTTCTTTTCCACTCACTTTTGTGATTTATTTATGCTGACAGAAGATGATTGTGTTGTGCCATGGATAAAGTGGTGCTTGACATTTTTGTGCTTCCATTACTTTTATTTTATTAAATACCAATATATTTACGTACACCGGCCTGGTTCTTTGCTCAGTGTTTAATTTAGGTGAGAGGGATCCAAAGGGCATGATATATGTCTTAGATAGGGCTAAAGAAAGGGATCTGTTAAACAATTTGTTGCATAACCCCTTGAGTGGGGAGGGAAGGAACTCCCTGTGTTAAGGGTGGTTTTTCAACAAACCGTTACAATTTCCATTGGAGAAAAATTGTTTCTGATAGCATGGTAGAAACAGAACAAATGGTGATTGCACCAAATTAAACAAGGTGCTTATTGCAAAACATTTTAACTCAAAGACAATGAGCACACAAAATGATTTTTCATTTTTTTCTGTTTTTGCAACATGGACAAAAATATAACTGCAGTTTTTTCCCAATCTGAAAGATTGGGCTTTATGTGAGACAGATTCTGCTCTTTTACACGTCATGCATCAAACATAGTACAAATATCTGGCTGCTCCATTTTTAACAAGGCACAGAAAAATGTAGGTAGGATGAATTGGGGCAAAACTTGTTTTCTCCGTCTGTATTACACAGCCAGCAAAACTGCTGCTAAATTCATTGGCATCATTTCTATTAGCACCCAGAGTGCAGCCAATCAGATTCTGCAGATCGAAGGTTAAAACCGCTAATCTCAGCCCACGTTCCGCAAAATCTGCAGGCTGCCTCCCCATCCCGGACTGCAATCTTCTCCCCACCTTCCTTTCCCTTACTTTTTTTTTTAATATTCCCAAACCCCCTCACCATCCCAAATGACCTGATTGTGGTGGCGGCGAGGATTCTTCTCTCTGTCTCCCTTTGCTGGACGCAACGGAAATGGAAGAGGGGCTCCGTAAGGATCCCTGCCTTCAATCTGCGTGGCAGCCATCTTGCAACTGTCATTCATAGACAGGTCCCCACTATCAGCAGCCCAGGGTACCGCTTTGGTAACCCGGGGTGCTAATGGCATTAGTAACCCATTCCATGGGCTACACCGGGGGTAACGTCCTGGTGCCCTTGTTAAATTCCCTCACTTTTCTTAGGCTGCCAGGACATTATACCCCGGTGTAGCCAGTAGAACGGGTTACTAATGCAATAGTACTGGTGCAGATGTTGGGTAATCTGACCCCCAGGTTACCAGTTATAGCATTTACACTTGTTGACCTCAGGGTAGGGATGAAGACCCGCCTACTTACCTTAGCCTATTTAAGATAAGAGGAAGTTTTCATGTTTTCTTGTTTGTGTTTACTTTTGGTTCAGGGGATCGATGGAGAAAGGGGAATTATTGTTTCTTCTATGTGTTTTTCTGTATCAGGTCATGGTTTTTGCTGATGGTTTAGTTGTTTTATGCATTTTATAGCACTTTCATTGTCATTGACCTAAAGGGGTAAGATCTGGCACCTAGAAATAAAAAATAATTCTTAATATATCAACTGGTTCTTTCATACTTGGCAAAAGAAAAAGCAGACTTATTCACAGATATCCTATAACATTTTAAAATCAATAAGGGCCTTGCATTCCCAGGGACTCAGGGTGACTTTACATCACACTGCTGCTGGTGAGGAGAATGATTTGGCAACAACCAATAATGTGTTAGTAACGCGTTCCAAGGGCTATACCAGGGGTAAATTGCCCGCCAACCTGCGCTAACAGCCCGAGCGAAGCGAGGACGCTTAATGAGCGCACCGGGACATTTACCTGCGGTATAGCGCGTGGAACGCGTTAGTAACGCTATTACCTAAGCTGTAACCCAGGGCGCTAAACTAAAGTATTTTCATTCATTCAATGGGACGTCGCGCCCGACCTGTTCAATGAATGAAAATACCTTTCCAAGATGGCCACCATGGTTGTGGAAGGTGGGGCTCTGTACTGAGCCCTTATTTCATTTCCATGGTGTCTGGAGAAGGGAAAAGAAGGAAAGCTGTTGCGCTGCAACACTCAGGTAAGTCAGGCTGATGAGGGGGGTTAAAAATATTTTTTTTTTAAAGGGGAAAGAGATGGCTGTCCAGACTTGGGGAGGCAGCTTGCGGATTCTGTGAAATGCGGGCTGAGGTCAGATATTTCAGCCCGCGATCTGCGGAACCTGATTGTTTGCGCCCCCCAACCCAGGTGCTAATAGTGATTATAACCTCGACAGACAAATAGCAAGGAGGAAGTAAAAAGTATTCCAAACTGAAACGTGTTTTTAGAAATATAACTCCATGTGAGATAATGTTTCTTTTTCTTCTTCGACTGCTTATTTAAAAAAGTTATTTTTAGGTTGTGCTTTTTGCTTGCTTATTTTAAGTCTGCATAATTTAAATGTTTACATTTCCGCAGTTGGGCCTCATTAAGTGACCAGCAGTAGCCCTGGCGGTGATACCGGAGGGTTACCGCCTGACCCAAAACAAATCACCGGCACCTGACTTCCCGGTGCCACCGGGCTATTCCAAGTCTGGTGGCCAGGAAATCAGGCACCAGTAATTTTGTTAGTCCCCATTCCCATGGAGTCCAATAGGACTCAGGGACTGGGGACAAGGGCGTACCGGCACCGTTAACAAAAGTACCAGTGCTTCCCTAAGAACTCTGCAAGTGGTTACCGTCCCGCCCGGTAGGTCTGACCATGGCGGGCGGGACGGCACCCACCGGCAGAGTTGTATTGTGCCAGTCCGGAAACAACAGTGCTGGCAGGCTTACCGGCACTGTTGTTTCCGGAACAGCAAAGTTGTAATGAAGCACCAAGGGTTTTATTTTCACAAGCACATGTGCCACAATCAAATGCTTGAAGCTAGTAAGTTAGCTGAGCTTGGCTCAAGGTTTATTTCTGGTTCTGTCAACAACAGCAAGCAGCTGTACTGAGAACCGACGCGAGACGCGATAAAGTATGGACTTTGCAGGTGGGATTTAACCCATGACACGCAGTTGTGGAACACTCAGACTGAGAAGATAACCAAGGGAAACAAGGCCATTGCCCTGATTTGAAAAAGGCAAAAGAATATGCCGAAACACGTGTCATCGTAAAGGGCCAGCATATATGTTGAACCAGAAATAAACCTTGAGCCAAGCTCAACTAATTTACCAGCTTCAAACAGTTGTTTGTGGTGCATGTGCTTGTGAAAATAACCCCCATGGACCCATATCCACGGAGTTGAGGGACTCTTGGGGTCATTACGAGTATGGAGGTAGCCAAGGTGCTATTAGTGCCATGGCTACCCCCATACCGCATACCGGGTCCGGGTTCCCTGAATGGGGAAATACTGGGCCATTCCAACCTTGGAGGACCCGGTATTTCCCCATTCAGGGAACCCATCCCCATTCCCATTCAAGCCACCATAGGGCTTAATGGGAATGGGGAGGGAGCTAACAACGGGCCCATTAATAACGGACCCGTTATTAGCTCGCTGGTCCTTTAACGGCTCCCACTAAGGGCGCCTAGTAAAACTAGCCGCCCTAAGCGGGACCCGCTAAAGGAGCTCGTAATGCAGCGGTAAGGGGTTAATGGCACCGGCACCTTTACCGGCGCCGTTAACCCCTTACCGCCAACCACGGAATGAGGCCCTATGTCTCAGTTGATTTTTTCACAAAACATGCAACACTTTAGGCCTCATCACGAGTTGGGCGGTAACGCCGGCGCTAATAGCGCTGGCGTTAATAGCCCTACCGCCAAACCCACCGGCGCTATTAGCGCCTGATCATGAGTTTGGCAGAACGGGCATTGCCCATTCCCCATTGAGCCCATTCGGGAATTTCCCATTCCCCATTGGGCTCAATGGGGAATTTTCACGCTCTTACCGCCGGCGGATTTTCCGCCGGCAGTAAACGCTCCAAAAATCGGCAAATTTACAGCAGATTTCCCACCAGCTCAGAGCTAGGGGGAAAACAGCTGAAGCCATGATTGGGCGGACCCTTAAATGCTGCGGTAACAGCACTACCGCCACTTTTAAGGGCTACCACCAAACTCGTGATGAGGCCCTTTGTCTAATACGACAGAGCAATTTAGGGCGCTGAGGTTATTAAGTTGATATCCCGACAAAGTTCCTCTCAAACTTCACAAACTTGTAATGAAGCACATTATGGAATATAAATCTTAGAGTGTGCTAAATAACGTGCTACCCATATGTAGAGACTGGATCTTTGTGCAGCAGTTATTGTTGATTATTTCATACCTGTTTCATATTTGTGGTTTTCACACATTTCTACTAGCTCTGAAACTCAAAGCTGGAAACTGTACACAAATTGATTTTTGCCTCAGGCACAGAATGGGCCTTTATTAAAAGCAATTTGAAATATTGCATTGGTAGATCTCGATACATTAAAAAGTATATTTCAGTTCCCTGATCAATCAAGGGTTTATTAAAAAAAGGTCTATTTTAAGGGGCCGCACTCACGGTTACAGACCTTAGAGACCTGACATCTATGGAAGAATTAACTTTAAACGCACAATCTATCCTGGACCGTTCATCCATGTAGCACTGCTATGAAACTAGGTGGGCAATCATTTCTAAAATCTTCGAAAAGCTCAGTACGGTTGTGAGGTAAAAATCAGTGGCAACGGAATTACTGATCTGGTACTGCTGCATTCCTGCACTGCCGTGCTATGGGTTTGGTGTAGAGGTGGAGAATTCCACTCCAGCTAAAATCTGGAACAAAATCCACCACCTTTTCTCCAAAGAAAATCAATTTACTACCACCGGACCAAGTGGCGGTAACAGTAATTCCGTTTGGTGGATTTACCACAGAGATACCGCCAAACTCGTAATGCAGCCCAAAGTTCCATTGTAATAAAAGGTATTTTTTTAACTAACAGTTTTTTTTTAGCCAGGCAAAGGGCAGGGTGTGTATATTTTTGGGGTGTCATTTAGAATCATGCCCTCCGTCAATAAATATTTGGCTTTGTGCAAAGAAGCATATTGTGACATGTGTGCTGCAGTGGGAGCATGTCAGCATTACCGCAGGGGTCGCAGGGGCTCTTGTTTAATGCCAGTGTGCCCCCACTACATTTTGGGGCTAGCATTCTGGAGGGGGTGTTCCTTCATTCGTGTGGAGCCAGGACCCATGCACCAAATCTTAAGAGTTTTGTTTCCAACTTTTTTCCACCTGCTTTTGTGTGGAGGTAGTTGCCGCCTGATCTATTTACCACGTGCAGTACATATATACCCTGTGGAGTCCTTTGTAAGGAACTCATGGTGGACACAGTAAAGACAGACACAAGCGATCACAGTTTAAGGGGTTTATTAAACTGTATATGCGGGTTGGGAAATCTAAGCCTAAATCTAAGATAGGAGCAAGCTACGACCATCAAATAATAATAAGGCAGTCCTAGTGGTTTCTTGTCAAATAAAAGGGCCTATACTAAAAAATCTATTGCCAATCCTTACGCTAAATACAAATAAAGACTGTGGGATAAGGTACACAGGTAAAGAAGTGTTTACAAATATAAGTCAGGAGGTAGTTGGGTCTCCCTTCCCCACGTTTTGAGCAGAGGACAAGGTGTGACTCCTGAGCACAGCACACGCTTGAGCTTCCCCAGCACGAGATTACAGTTCTGCTCTCAGCTTATTAGGGCCTTAGGTGGTTAAGTCTCTTTTCTACAAAAGTCTCTTGCCTCCAATGACCTGATGTCTTCAAGAAAATAATAAACAAAAAGTTCCTTTCTGCTTGCACGTTGGGTGATGTCTTTTCGCCCCTCGATCTCCCTCTTCCGGTCTCAGATCCTCAAGAAGTTCTTAGCAATATCAGGCCCTTTGGTATTCAATCTTCTCACTTCCGAGGGTCTGATGGGCTCCAAAATATTAAACAAAAGGTTAACAGAAATTCCAAAGTTCTTCTCTGCTTGTGTTTGGGTGATAACTCTTAACCCCTGGGTTCCCCTCTTCCGGGCTCAGACCCTTCTCGATTGTTAGCCTCCCTCCGCCAGGTTCACTATAGCTTTCAACACAATCTCATCTGTGACGTCTATTTCACAGATCTTAATGTCTTTTTTAACATTTTACTGTGGTTTCACTGTTGTCACCCGCTGTTAATCGGGACTTTTGGCTTCACGCCTTCTTTATAGGCATCCCTCCATCAGATTCACTCTTGCCAACTTTACGATGCGGGATTCGCTTCCCTTAGCTTCATAATCATCTGTCGGTCAAACACTTTCGACCATACAGAGGATTTTATTAGGCCCCTGTATGACCACTTTGACCCCCTTCTTGTCTTTCTCCCAGAGCCTTCTGGTAACGGTAGTTTCAAAATCAGGGTAATTGCCCAGAGTTTCCTGAGTGAACACCCACGTGGTGCTTGACTCTTCTATAGCTGGCTTTTCCCTTGCATATCAACGGTTCTTTATACTTTCTTTAATCAGCTGCTTGCTACTTTCTTTCAACACATTTCGGTTTCTCATTGGTTCGCCCCTCGACTCACCGGTTGTGATGAACTGCTTTTCTTGTCTCTGGAGTGAAGGCCGGTACCACGGTGGCAAGCGTCTCCCCTCAGCTTGGTTATCAGAGGAGGAGGGCCTTGTGTAATGTTGACACCTGGTGCAACACACACAGGCTATTGTTCGCCTTCTGTGGAGGTTTCACGGGCCTGGCTCGGAGAGGGCAAGCTCGCTTCTCTCCTTGTCACCTTCTCGGTTCGCACCCTCTTTCTCCTCCTCTTGAACTGCCATGCTGAGCTAGCTCTCTCGTCGTGCTGTCTGCTTTGCTCATATTGTGCGCTCGTGCTCCACCTTTTATCCCTGTGTGGAAGAAAAGGGCTGTCAGGTGTGTGTGATTCTGGTCAATTGCCTGATTTGCCTGACCCTGGCATAGGGACATGTTAGGTAAATATCTTTGCTGTTTGTCCTTCGTCGTTCGTGATGTGTGAAAGTGTTTGAGTCGTGATGTGTGAAGGGGTTTGGAGGGGCTAGAGTGTTTGAGTATTCTACAGACTAGGATGGGGAAAAGGTACAAGAATGGGAATACTGCGTCTCACCCGTAGGTGTCCCACTTCCACTGCCTGATGATCCCCCATCCAGGTGATCCTCCCTCACTGGTTCACCCCCAGGAACTGAAACCAATAGTGATGGCCGTGTCCTGGCCACCTGGATGACAGATCCCGTGGACTAGTAAGTGAGACACCCCGAGGTGTCTCACACCTATGACAGTCCAAAATGGGGGAAAACAGAAAGGTGTGCATGACTTGAAATCATGCCATCCTTTCAAGGTATCGGGTATTCATGGCATGCGACAATGTTCAATGAGTGTGTAGGTATAACTGGGGAAGCTCTTGATCAAGCGCTGTGTAATGCAATATTAGGGCTACTTTAGAAGGCATTTAAAGGTAATATAGTATGCATCTTCATGTGAGGTCCGATTTGGGGCATGCTATAATATTTCTATGTGCTAGCTCCTCGCTCCCCAGGAATTGCCTGTGTTGTTTTTTTTTTTGCTGCGTGCTGGTGTTCTGCAGGCCACAACCTGATGCCGGCAAAGGGCTGATTTGAGTGTTTGTACATGCTGTGTTATCATATTGTTATTTGGTTTCGGGTGGTTCTGTGACACAGCTCAAAGTTGGTGGTGTACCAGTGGCCCCCTACAGCGAGGGGGGCCCTGGGAGATCGAGAACCTCCATAATTAGCATTGTCAAATATTCCCACCAAAAATGCACAAGTAATGCATGGCCACCATTTTCATGCTGTGAAACTACTCATATCTGATTGAGCAGGATTACCCATGTCTCACACTTGAAAATTCTCCAACCAGATATAAATGTCTCATGGTTTGCAAATATTTTATTGTTAGGGTGAGTGCTGTGACAAATGAAACAGCACCAAACCCATGTCACTGCTGGAAGGGTTTGATGCATGAATCACTATTACAAATGTACTGTAAAATATAAAAACGTGATCATTCTTATGTTCTCAATATTCTGTTTGATTTTATGCAAAGTATTCTGGTGCTACTTGTCCCCCACCGCTTTCTCATGGGTGATGTGCCTATGTATGAGGGCGAGTTATTCTCTGTTTGGTTTGTTTGAATAATGAGGCAGAGAGCATTTTATTTAAAGAAAGCACCTAGGCAGTGAGATGTATTTACAGTATTCAGACTTGATGCAAAAAAGACATGCTAAGTGACCCAAAACACATGTATGAAGGGTCTCATGATTTACTTTTTGGGGTAGGTAGCACACCCTCTTTTAGAAAACACCAATCATTATTTAGCCTATGGCCCCTTGTTAAAACCATCCTCAATTTTGCATCCAACTTAAAGCGCTGACCGTAATAAAGCATGCATTTGCTTACAGCGTCAATGCTGGCATAAATTGTGGACAAAGCAGCATAAAAGGGACAAACAGCCTCTACCTTGGTATGCTAGAGCGCCTCACAAAAAACACCAACAGACCACAAAATACTGCAACAAGACTACCCCTGAGACTAAACAGAAGTGAGATCACATCATGCCAGCCCTGAGAAGCATACACTGGGTTCCAGTAAAAGGGTACCAACAAAACAACATTGACAGGGAGACGACCACGTAGAAGACATCAACCCAATACAAAAAAAAACCTAACCAAACTACTCAATAAAGAAACAAATTACACACCCCGAAACACGCAAGCCAACATGAATAATGGCAAGAAAATGTGTGGAGTCACAAACAGAATACTTGTGCGCTATTTATCACTACTGTATTCAGAAAAATCTTGCTAAATACAATGTTATTAATAATAAAACTTTCGAAAGTTTTATTATTAATAACATTGTATTTAGCAAGATTGTTGATTTACTTTAGTTTAACAGTGTCAAGCGCATTCCTACCCCCATTTTCATTATACAACATGAATAATGAACAACACCAACATGACCACCAAATAACCAAAGACGACAATAAACAAAAAGAGACACTGCAATCTAGCCAATGCCTGCCTCAATCCCAGGTCGATATCCAAGCACACAACAGAAATGTTCGATCTGCTATGTGACGGAGGGATAGAAATACTATTCCTCACAGTGGAGTAACTTTGCTGAAAATGTTTGGGGGGTCATGACAACTAAAGGAAAGGGGTGGGATGAAGGGAGGGCAGATGGTGGCTCTGAGGGATCGTTTCAGCCAAATTGTTAAGAATTTGGTCGAATGGAAGATTTGACCGAATTTGGTCACCACCGTTAGTTCGACGCCAAAGATCCCGAACATGAAGAGCAGTGGTGGCCCCCTCAGCCCATGTTTGGTATTTTTCGCTTTGGCGGTTGCAGGGGTGTCCCCATTTCCTCAGCATTGGTGGCAGGGGACCCAACAAAAAAAAAAGAAAAGGGACGGTGCAGGGTCAGGTCAGATCCGACCTGCGTTAAAGGGATGGATCCTACGCTGCAGGTTACAGGAGAGGCAGCGGATGGAGAAAAGCTAAGTGGGGGGTTCGGTTTATGGGTGTACTGGCAGATTGAGGGGACATGGGTTTGGTTTTTTGTACTGAGGTAAAAACATACTCGCAGCAAAAATGACTATGGTTAATTCTGCCGTGATTTTGTACGTCGGTCAAACAACCTAAATCCCTGGGGGATAACACTGAACTACTACACCACATGAGTCCATTGCTGATGCTCTGTTATAACTTTCATAAGACTGGTGGCATATTTTTTTAATTCAATTGGGCCTCCACACATCTTCAGCCAGCCTGCCATGCACCCAGTGACACAACATAACATTCACAAACTTAATTCCACTACAACATACAAACAATGCATTATTTATCATTCATTCAGACACAATCGTCAAAACACATATGCTGCTTGCACACACTCTCACTCACACACCAATGAACCCAGCACCTACACTGACATATACTGTGTGCACACAACATTTATATGTATATTTACAATAACACATGAAAACAGTGGCGCAACGTCCATTGAGCAAACCAGACTTTATCACACAATGATACCTGACATTTTGGGCTATCTTGACTTGTCCTAGCTCAGAGGTCTGCAACCTGTGGCTCTCCAGAAGTTACGGACTACAACTGCCATGATCACTCACCATTGAATATGATGGTTAGGAGTGATGGGAGTTGTAGTCTAAAACATCTGCATGGCCGAAAGGACCAGATTCACTGGAATGTCAGCAATTTGCCTGATTTTTCCTTTCATTCAAAGGCAGAAACCATTGGTTAATGCAGTGCAGTGGGTGACCAATTATACCTGGTATAGATTTTTAAATGCCATATATCTCCAAACTTGGGTTCTGCACAGCACCTTACATGTCTATGGGCCTCATTACACGGACGGCGGTAAGGGTTAACGGTCACCATTAATGGTACCGGTGACCGTTAACCCTTACCGCCTTACTACGAGGTCCCTTTGCGGGTTGGAGACTTTAACGCCTGCTTTTTGCAGGCGTTAAAAACCAACCCGCAAAGGGACCAGGGAGCTAATTACGGTACCGCAATTTGCAGTGCCGTAATTAGCACCTTCCCCATTCCCATTATGCCCTATGGGGCAAAAATGGGAATGGGGAAGGGCAATGTGGGAAGGGGGAATTACCACCCCACCAACCTTGGAATAGGGCGGTAATTCCCCTTTCCTCCAAGGCGGTGCCGGTATTTTACCGGCATGGACCAAGGTGCTAATGGCACCTTGGTCCACCGCCGTCCGTGTAATGAGGCCCTATGTGCTGATAGATTTATTATACAAGATTCTGGGCCTCATTACGAGGTAGGAGGTAGCCATGGTGCTATTAGCACCATGTCTACACCCTTACCGCATTCCGGGTCTGGGTCCGGGTTCCCGAAATAGGGATTTACCGGGTCATTCCAACCTTGGAGGACCCGGTAAGTCCCCATTCCGGGAACCATTCCTCATTCCCGTTTGAGCCCCCATAGGGCTCAATGGGAATGCGGATGGAGCTAATAACGGTACCGCAATTTGCGGTACTGTTATTAGCTCTGAAGTCCCTTAACGAGTCCCTTCCATAACGCCTGGTAAAACCAGGTGTTAAGGAAGGGACCCGCTAAGGGACCTCGGAATAGGGTGGTAAGGGATTACCGGCACTGGTGTCCTTACCAGTGCCGGTAATCCCTTACCACCTACCTCATAATGAGGCCCTCTGACTGACTAAAATTAAGGTATGTTTTCCTGTGTGCAAATGGCTCCAAGCAGTGGACTACCGACCAGGATAGTTGCAAGGGGGTGGTCAAGCTGCCCGCCCTCGTAGCTCTTTTAAAAGCCAGACTGGGACATTTGCCATTGGGACACCTCTCCCATTTGGCACCCCAAAGAGGGTGCCCAACGGCAAAAGTGTGCCGCTGGCAGGACAATGTATGCTGAGCAGTTCCTGCTCAGCACACTCATTGTCCTAGCAGCAGGACACCTTACCCGTTCCGAATGGTAGAGGTGTCCTGCTGCCAGGACAATGTCCCAAGGAGCTCCGTGCAGCAGAGGGTCCTCACGTTGCTCTGTATCAACAGAGTATTACAATGTGAGCCATTAGGCACTGGAGGGAGGGAGGGGGGTACTATTTGCAGGTACTTTTGTCCCTTTATAAATGTGAATGGGAGGGAGGGATCAGAAGTGAGAAGGGTGCATAATGTTGCATGCTTTATGAAATAATGACTATGGGGTCATTCCGAAGTTGGAGGTAGCCATGGTGCTATTAGCACCATGGCTACACCCATACAGCATACACGGCCTCATTACACGGTAGGCGGTAACCATGGTGCTATTAGCGCCATGGTTGCCGCCGGTATTTTACTGTGTCCGCCTTGGTGGATGGCGGAATTACTGCCCTACTCCAAGGTGAGTGGGGGCGGTAATTCCCCATTCACCAAGGCACTTCCCCATTCCCATTTTTGCCCCCATAGGGCTCAATGGGAATGGGGAAGGCGCTAATTACAGTACCGCAAATTGCGGTACTGTAATTAGCACCAAGGTCCCTTTGCGGCACCCTACTTTAATGGCTGGTAAAACCAGACGTTAAAGTCGGGTCCTGCAAAGGGAACTCGTAGTAAGGCGGTAAGGGTTTACCGGTACTGGTGCCCTTACCGGTACTGGTAAACCCTTACCGCCTACCGTGTAATGAGGCCCACCATGTCCAGATAATCTGAAAGGGGAAATACCGGGCTATTCCAACCTTAGAGGACCCGGTATTTCCCCATTCAGGGAGCCCATACCCATTCCCATTCGAGCCTCCATAGGGCTCAATGGGAATGGGGAGGGAGCTAACAACTTTGAGCAGGCACCCTTTGCGGGTCCCGCGAACAGCCTCATAATAGGGCGGTAAGGGTTTAACCGCGCCAGCACCATTACCGGCGCCGTTAACCCCTTACCGCCCAGCTCGGAATGAGGCCCTATAGCTTTAAAACCCAAGGAGGATTTGTTAGTCTCACATTAATCTTCATGATGCTATTGTCACTTTGTATGCAGAATGGGGAGAATAAAAGTAAAGCCATACTCCCATTGCTCAACATATTTCTATGACAATGTATATAGTGTATGGTTAGTTTACTATGAAAGGCTAGTTTATTATGTAATGTGGTTTGCTTGCAATGCATTGCTAGAAATAATTATATGTTATATGTATTATACAAATAATAAGCACATGAAATGTAAAGCAAAACCTTAATAAATATCTATATCAACTAAGCCTGGAAAGATGTGCACGGTTGCTTAAATTGTCCACATCCCAGTTTCACCATTTAACCAAGTCTGTGATCCTGAGCAAATTATTGAATCACATTGGGCCTCACTATAAGGTTGGCAGAATGGGTTTACTGGAACCGGTAAAGGTGTCGGTGCCGGTAAACCCGTTCCGCCCTATTACGAGGTCTCCTTGCGGGACCCGCAATGGGCACCTGGAAAAACCAGGTGTCCTTACCGGGTCCCGCGAGGGGACCAGGGAGCTAACAACGGGCCCGTCCTTAACGGGCCCGTTGTTAGCTCCATCCCCATTCCCATTGAGCCCTATGGGGGCTCGAATGGGAATGGGGATGGACCGGGTCCGGGTTCCTCGGACGGGGAATTACTGGGCCCACCATGGTTGCGATGGCCCGGTAACTCCTCATTCGAGGAACCCGGGCCCGGATTGCGGTATGGAGGCAATCATGCCGCTAAAAGCGCCATGGTTACCTCCAACCTTCTAATGAGGCCCATTGTGCCTTATCTGCAGCTCTGTAAGTGATGATTCTGATTGATTTCAAAGCTTATGTTAATGTATTATGCTATTATAGTGGAAATGTCTAATGACTATAGAGTTGCTCCACATTTAACTATAGTGCACCACAAAGTTATTTGTCACTTGGCTTATTTATGGCAATGTATTCTAAAGTCACTTCCATGGTGCCTCCAAGTATCAAAGACTGATGATGCGCCTTGCAATGCCCTATTCTGTGAAGTCACTTCTGTTGGTGCAATCCATATGCTAATTAGGAAGTTTGCATGTATTTTGCCTCAGAAGACTTGGACAGAGCTCCCCAACAAACGTAATAAAACATTATTTTTAAAAAAAAGTACCTCTGCTCTGCTTTCAAATGCAGCCCGGACCACGTCTCATGTTACCCCGACCTAACCTCTTTGCACTCACATGCCTCCAGTCAGAAACCAGGAAGCTGAATGAGCTTCCTAGTTCCTATCTGTGCGTTGCACTGTACCGCTGGCCCCCAGGAAGTGCTGCTGCTAGCGTGACAGCACAGGCGCCAGGCCCTGCAGCACCCAGTTCAGCACCCTGGCCGCTGACTTTGAGTCAGGCCAGCCAGGGTGAGGGACTGAGCCACACAGGGCATCTCAGCCCTCAATGTGTTACAGCGCGGCTGCCAGACATCTCTGCATTATGTAATGAGACCGCGCAAGCCTATCTGAGCACCCAAGCTGGGCTTGCGCTGTCCAGTTACATAATTGATGATTGCGGCCTTCTTGCCCTCCCTCCAAAAGATGGGGGGGACCAAAAGGCATGCCACAGATGTTGGAGGGACAGAACCCCCTGTCCCCCCTATAATTACACCCATATTCCTGACTGAAACCTGGCTAACTGAAAAGTACAAGGTCATAGTGCACAACTGACTTCCCAACAACTTCAAACTCAACCAGGCCCACAAAGAAGGAAAAAGAGAAGGAGGACTCACTCTAAAGGACGACCTAAAAATAACAACAGCTCAACTATTAAACATCCCAAATAGTGAATCACTCATCAGCACCTAACCTCAGACCCTCAGAATAATCTAACCTTTCTACACATCTACAAGCCAACCACCTAGGACACTGCATTCGTGGATACCTTTCTAGAAGCTGACACCAACGTGGACATTAAGCACGACCACCTGATCATTGTGGGAGACTTCAACATCTGGTTTGAAGAAGAGAACATCAACTCACCCAAAAACATGAACTAACCAACTAGCGACAATGCAACTTTGACAAATGGTGAAAGGAGTGACACACACAGCAGGCCACATTCTAGATGCAATCTTCTGCAACAAAAACGTGGCCACAACTGCACCCCCAAAACAGACCCCCAGGAGTGGCCAACTCATTATACCAGAGAGGCATTATTGCAACCCAAAACTCAAGTCAAGAAAAAAGAGGAACTAGTTTGTGTATCAACCTTTTGCCAACACAGTGAAATTATTAAAGGCATTATATTAAAAAACTGGCGCATCCTAAATGTATCTGGCATTGCACTGCAAAAACCTCTTTTTGCATTCAAGAAGAGTAAAAATCTCAAACAGCAAATTACTCGGGCTAGCAAAGGCCATATGAAATCATCTAACGTGCGGGATCTTAATCAAAATCCAGTTATTGGCCATTTTCCATGTACCACTTGTGTAGCGTGCAAATTCTCAAAAAAGACTACTCACTTTTTCATGGCAAACAAAAATTGGGATCTTCGTACTTTTACTACATGTAAGAGTAAGAATGTAATTTATGCAATCACCTGTCCGTGCAAAAAAATGTACATAGGAAAAACCGCTAGGGAAGTAAGCACCCGTATCAATGAACACCGTTCAAAGATAAAAACACGGAACTTAAATGCTCCGATGGTCATCCATTATGTGGAAATGGGCCATAAAGCAGACCAGATGGAATGGTTTTGTGTAGAAAAGGTATTTGGTCAAAACTCGATACAGCTTGCGAAAAATCTAGCTTATAAAGAACAATTATGGATTTTTAATTTAAAAACATTGACAGAAGGGCTTAACACTATAGAACCCTGGCACTCTGGCAGCTAATATGCCCACATTCCGGGCTTTAATCATGCAGATTGGCGGTATACCATTACCATATATGATTGTTGTAGCATTTAATATCTGTGCTTTTAGAAAAATACTCCCTGGATTTTTCCAATGTTTGTTTAGAAAAAAACTCCTTGAATCATTGGTAATGGTTCTTTGCCTATAGCTAGTTTATCTAGCTCTGTGGGGAAGCTGAGGTTCATTGCTATTTCTTTAACGTTTTCTCTCCCAGCTACTCAGAGCGCTCTCCCGCTGAACTCGTGTTTTGTTGACACGTTTTTTTGACACGTTTTGGATCGCACGTTAGCACGTAACACGAAACAGCGTCACGCACAACACGATCACGTGAAAAGTTCAAGTCGCATATTTAAATGCTCCATTAGTGTGGCCTTTCAGATGCGATTCTCCGGTCCGTATTGAAGGTCGGGCAAAGTCTGTGTGCATGACTTAGTCCAGGGACAGGTCCAGCACGTCGTTGGCTGTCGGTTTCAGGTAAGCCAGACCCATATTTATGCCCGAATTCGGGATAGTGCCGCTATTTCTTTAGCCAACCCTACCGCACATTCCACTGTCGGGCTCATAGGTGTATTCAGCATTTAGTTTTTAACACCATATATCCTTTTAGGGTTTCTATCATTAGGAAATAATTATGTGATCCGAATTTATGACTCCAAATTAGGCTAGGAGTCCCCTCTCTCTCTCTTTTGCAAAATAGGTAAAGACTGTAATTATGTAATCACATGACTATCTACAAACCCCCCTTCGCTCCTCCTTTCTTTCATATGCCACCTTCAGGTTCCACTCTCCTGGTAACTGCAGCAGCTTCCTCTTTGAACAAACATCCAGCTAAGGGTACCACCAGCACCACTAATAGGTCTATTGTGATCTGACCCGCTGGGGTAAGAAATATACTGATTTTGTATATGATTGACGTTTGGGCTGGCTCAAAGATTTGGGTCTTGCGACCTCACACGCAGGTTCTAGCCGTGATTCTTTTCTGATTCTCCCAACTTATTTTTGACCCCTTAGATTGAAGTATTGAGTACACTCTTTCATAAAAGCGGGATCCTCTACCTGAAGGCTGAAAAATCTTATTGACAGCGATAATACACCACAGATTTACTCCTGTTGGCGCTCTCAAGGTCAGTAGTTGTGGCTGTTTTAGAATTAGATGGACGTTCCAACATGGGATGCTACTCGTTGCATGCAGCAATTTATGTATTACATTGAGTGGGTTTCGAGTCCTGATCTAGTCCTGCCTTGCCTGGGGACACTGATTTCGTTTGGTGGCACTCCTTACATGACGCCCTCTGTGTACCCTGGATGTATACTTACATTCAGGGGCATATGCAGAATAAGAGTAGTCCTACCTACTTTTAATTAGAGCACGGTGTATTCACACATTTGCGCTTTTTCACTGTTTACATATTTGTTTAGGGAAATTGATGTTTCTGATATTTGTTCTATCTTACTTTTAGAAAATGTATTAATATCTCCTGATGAAGACGTAACACAAAAAATGTTAACACGTCGAAACCGGTAGAGAAAGTGTGGATAAGGCTATTTGTGAAGATCTTCTATTCCCTGCCTATCCGAACTACTGACCACCCACAAGAATCACTGTGGTCATTTTGTTTGTTGTTGTTTTTTTCAAAATATAATATATTTTTTGTATAAGAATTGGAATGTGAATTAATTGTGATGTTTCTCATGTGTTTTTAACCTGTATTTTTTGATGTTGTGTATGAATGGGTAAATGTATGGTGTACGACTGAGGACAAATGTGTGAATGATTCAAGAGTATGAATTTTATGGAATTATGATGAGCCTTTTAACAATTTTTCTACTATGTTAAATAAATAATTGTTTGAGTGCAAAATAAATCTGTGATTAAACTCACACAACAAGAAATGTATTAGGTCTAATAAAATCCTTAATGCAAGAAATTTAAATTATATCCTCTGGATGTTCTTTTCGAGACTAGCAACTCATTATACCATTCATGATCCAAACACCATCAAGAATACCTGATAATTTCCCTAATAACCCACCAACCCAGAAAATAAATTGGATAATCATCAATAGTGGGACCTTAACATGAAACTGGAAGCCACAAAACCCTCACTCATCACCTCAGACGTAACCAGCATAGTAGAAAGAACAGACACAATGGATTAGAAAAACAATAGATGACATGGCACCGTACAAACCTTTCAACCCATCACAATAGGAAAAAATGGCAAGATGGTTCACGCCCCATCTCAAAAAACAGAAAGAAAAAAACAAACAGGAAACTAGAACAAGAATGGCGGAAAAGCTAGGACCAACAAAAAAAAGCCCACATATCAAAGGCAGATTAGACTATACAAAGCTGAAATACTCAAAGCACAATAAACAAAAAGAAACGCTGTAATCTAGTCAACACCGGATCGATGTGCAAGCACACAACAGAAATGTATGATCTGCTATGCAACGGAGGCAGAGATACCAATCCATGTGCAACAACACACCAATCCAATTTCAACACAAATTCATTTGTACCTGGCAAATTAATTTAATACCTTTTTTCAGATAAAATTGATCAGATTAGGAATACAATTGATTTCCAGTCCTCCACTCAAAATTTGATTACCGCAAACCAAATGATGACGGTTAAGGAAGATCAGATGTGTCCCAAGTTTACCTTTAGACGTGTGGATTTGGAAACAGTTTCCAATCTCATGTCTAAATTAAAGCCCACTAATCATAACTATGATCCAGCATTGAGGCAGCTCTAAGTGGGTCTCTTTTATCTGTCATAAATGCTTCATTAACTCTGATTTTCTTTCCAATGAAGCTGAAAAAGTCATATCTTACACCCCTTCTAAAAAAAAATACATTGCACCACAAGGTATTTTCTAATTATCGTCCCATTGCAGGTTTATCTTGGCCATCTAAAATCCTGGAAATACATTGCTACGGTGCAACTGCAAAATTTCCTGGAAGATCAAGGGATATTGGATATGTACCAATCAGGATTCAGGCCAGGACTCGCGACTGAGACAGCACTCGTGTCACTTTGGGACGACGTTTTGAAGGCTGCCAATGAGGGTGCCATTAGCATGCTAGTCATGCTGGACCTATCGGCAGCCTTCGATACAGTAGATTTTGAGATTCTTATCTCAAGACACTCCACAGTGACTCAGGTATTCAATGAGTCACCACAATGATTTACATCGTTTTTAACTAATCTAACCCAGAAAGTTAAACTGGGGACATTTATCTCTGATGTTTTATCAGTTAAATATGGAGTGCCTCAGGGTTCTTCTTTGACTTCACTGTTATTTAACATTTATATTCATCCCCTGCTGGACATCTTCTCAGAATGTGATCTGCACTATCACTCGTACGTCGACGACACACAGATCTATGATCGGCTAAAAGAACTTGTGGTAGCAATGCATAGAGTACTATACTGTGCCAGTAAAATAAAGAGTCGGATGCTGGCTAATAAGCTCCAACTAAATCCAACTAAAACTGAGCTCATAATATTTGGATCTAAGACAAACTATATTTGGATCTAAGACAAACTGACTTAATTCTCACAATGTCTGTCCTGTCCAGCACACTTTGAGGTCTCAATATAATTTTCATCCAAGGTAATAAACCTTGGATGTATCTGGCAAGCAAATTTAAACTGTAACCTTCAGGTAAATGAAATTGTACAATCTGTATATTACCATTTTAAACTGTTAAAACCTCTTCTACTGCTTATCTTAGATAAAGATTGCTCACTGGAAGTTGGTGCATTAGTAAATTCTAGATTGGATTATTGTAACGCCCTGCTAATTGGAATTTCAAAAGGCCAAATCCAGCATCTGCAGGTTGCTCAAACTGCAGCCGTTAGGCTGGTTTATTCACTGCCCAGACGCCTGTCAATTTCTCAGTTTCGTAGACACGTCATTGGTTACGGATACAGCAAAGGGTCTTGTTTAAGATCCTCTAATTTTTTTATGTTTCCAAGGGACTGGCCCCATATATATCACCCAGACCACTGATTAAGATCCTCAGGACAGTACCTTTGGGTGGTCCGACCATCAAGATCTACTTCCTGGAGGATATAAGTTTCTGCTGTGCAGGTCACCGAGCCTGGAACTCTCTGCCCTATAATCTTCAGAAAATGTAATCCCTTTGTGAATTCAGGAAAAAGTTGAAAACTCATCTCTTTCAATAATTGTTCTTGATAAATCTGGTTCCCTGGTTATTCCTACTACATCATGTGCACCCAGATACAATGTCTTGCTTGGCTCCAAATGGATTTGCGCAATTAAAATACAAAAGTCAATTAAAATTAATGCCTACACAAAAACTATGCGACAACCTTGCCGGGCATTTTAAGAACAAAATCACCAACATTCAACTAATCTTACAAAGCAGGCCAAAAAACACACTGCTCGCATCAACTAGCCAACTCCAGAGCCGGTGACCAGATTAAACCTCCTCCCGCCAATCTCAACAGATACATTCAAAAGCCTAGTGAGCAAAAGCAACAGTGCAGGATCTCCAGCAGATCCATGCCAACCAGACATCTACAAAACCATCCTCAACCAGAGGACACCAGCAAAATATTACCTCAACCTCTTCAAACTCTCTCTAGCAACAGGAATAGTGCCACAAGCCTTAAAATCGGCTTACATCAAATCACTCCTTAAAGATACTTCGGGAAACGTGGAAGATCTTACCAACTACCGACCTATTTCAACTATACTATACCCGGCAAAGCTACGCCTACGAGCAGATCTTGGATGCACAAGTAGGCTTCAGACCCAGGAGCAGAACAGAACCTGCGCTGCTATCTATCTGGGATGATCAAAAGACCAACGCAGACTCCAACACAAACCAGCACTAATACTACTCGATCTCTCAGCAGCCTTTCGACACAGTCAACCGCAACACTCTCATCAAAAGACTAGAGGACGTAGGGATTGGCAACACAGCTCTCCTCGGGCTAAAATTATTCCGAACAGAAAGAACAGAAACAACATGGCTAGTGCCAATCAAGTCAACACCTTGGAAAACAACACGTGGAGTCCCACACTGCTCATCGCTGTCACTGTTACTCTTTAACATCTACATGACACCCCTCACCAACTTCATCATAGAACATGGCCTCCCCTGCTATAACTACTCGACGACACCCAAATCATTCATAAAATCGACGCCAGTGAAGAGGAAAACCCAACATTAACTGACTGACTCATTGAATTAAACCAATGAATGAGCACAAACAGCCGTAAAAGTCAACCCGGACAAAACTGAAATCTTGAACACACTCAATGACTTGGCGAAGAACCATCACATTCCATGGCCCACCTAGCTGGGAAACCCACCCAAACCATCTAAGGTGGTCACAAATCTAGGAATTTTAATGGACAACGAGATAACGCTACAACCCCAAGTCAACGCAATAGTTAAGAAATGCTTCTTCCACCTGTACACGATTAAGAAGATACTTACTTTCCTTCGTTTCCCAAATGAAAAGTACAAACAACAGAGGATCACCTCAATTTCAGGAAACTGCTAAAAACATGGCTCTTTAAAACTCTAAGCGGTACAACGTCCTTTCATCTACACCCGTTTTCACGACGAGTGTATTTATGAAAGAGTTTTTGCCAAAAAAAACTTCTAAATATTTTGGGGGACGGGAATATTAAAAAATAAATAGAGGCAAGGGTTCTTGGTGGGGAACCCCACATAAACATTTTTTAAAACATTTGGATGAGTTTTTTGGGCAAAAACTCTTCCTAAAAACACCCGTCGTAAAAACGGGTGTCGCTGAAATGACAGAGAACCCTACAAGCTAAAGAAAATGTTGGAACAACAATCGATCCACCGCAAAAGAAGAGTAATCCACAAAAATGGACCACCTAAAAACCAACCACGAACCCAACAGGAACAAGACTAAGGGAAAGGGCTAACCTCATCGCAAAACTCAAACTACCCAACCGACCCTACTAATAACTCCCTCACTCTCTAAAAAACAGCCTACCCGCCACCCATTACATAACCAACCTGACACTACACAAAGAAACTACAGACACTCTTCCTTCCTCCACAACACACAACACACACCGGAAACTCCCACAGACAACAGCTCACAACAACAAACAAATACCCATCTACCAAAAGGTAAGGTGGTGGAAGTGGTGAGCCATTGCTAGGGCTGGAGGACGCTACCACTTCGATATCACGTTCACTGCTTTCTGCGGTGCTCTGAAGTTGCTATTGGGCTATGGCGAGCCACACACTGAACCTTCAGTGGGTAGCCAATGCATCGAGCCTGGGTGTGTTTGAGGGGGGCCAGTGGCCCAAGTCAGCCTGGGAGTTTGTGGCACGG
Organism: Ambystoma mexicanum; assembly: GCF_040938575.1. Taxonomy (NCBI): domain Eukaryota; kingdom Metazoa; phylum Chordata; class Amphibia; order Caudata; family Ambystomatidae; genus Ambystoma; species Ambystoma mexicanum. The sequence goes on from NC_090929.1 coordinate 1,626,197,620, forward strand.
TATTTGTTTCTTCGAGAATCTTGGGGGCCCATGGCAGATTTTGCAGGAGGGTTCCCTCATTCTTTGCTCTGCCACTGTTGACAAGGACTTCTGATTTCCTTCAAACATTTAGGGCAGGTAGCACAGGGGTTGTGATGGTCAAAGGCTGTGCCCACCCTAGCTGGGAGTGGAGGGGTTCCTCTGTGCCAAAAGCCCACAAATTCCGTGCATGCATCCTGCCCAGACTTACTGAGCTATGGTCAGCCTTCTGTAGCCATTTGTCCTGAAGTAGGTGCAGGAGTTTGAAATCTTAAGCAGTCAAAGGAACATCATGTCGGCTTCATTCAGACATGCATTAATGAAGATGTGTTCATTATATAGCGCCTTTATCAAAAAGAGCATCCAAAGCGTATTACCAGCACAGTCGAGTAAAGCTGGGGTGGAATTAGAATGGCGCCCTCCATGGGGACTTTATATAACACCACCTCCAAGACAGTGTGCTTTCAAGCCACAAAAACTCCAGGGGTACATGGTCCAAGTTATGAAACACTGTCTGCAAACAGCCAGCTGACCTATCATTCTCACATCTATAATTAAGGAATACAACCGCATTCCGAGGACATTACAAGGTGTCAATGGCCCTTGATCCAAGTTAAAGGGTTGAGCACAGCAAAAAAAAAAAAAAAACTAGCCAGCCGTGCGCCAGCATTAGGGCTGGAGCCTCTCCTTACAGGTCCATATGTGAAGAGGACCCATGTAGCACGTGACACCTTGAGCCTGACCTTGATTTTCGCACTGCATGCTGGGACGTGTAGTTTTATTTTTCACATTGTAGGTATGGGTCTACAATTTCCAGCAAGGAAAGTTAAACAGTCAGGACTGCCTCAATGAGTCATGCATACAATGGGGGGGCTTGAAACTCCCTTCATAAGTGGACTAGCCTGCAGTGATTTGCGCAGTGGGTGGGAAGCGCCAGATCCAAAGGTGTGTGGCGGTCTGGGACCTTTCAAGGTGTCCCCCCCCCCGCCGCTGCCTGATAGGAAGTGCTGAAGCGATGAGTGCCGCCTTGTCCCTCACAGCAGGAGGCCGCAGCGCCGGTCTCGTGCCCTGCTATCTGGCCAGTTCCCGCCAAGCGATAAAGCTTGTTTACGAGGGACGCACAGCGGTGATTTCCATCGGCGCGCCTGCGGCGGGAGTACCTCTTGTACTCACCGTGGCGGCTAATGGAGCACGGGGGACCCCCAGGGAGTGCGTCCAAGGCCTGCCTCGGTCAGGCCCAGGCCTGTGCGCCGTGATTAATGTCCCCAACTCCACTCTGCGCCAGGAAAGCGCCTGCCCTCCCACAACACCTGTCTCCTCACACTTATTTATGACCCCCACCAGACTGTGGTCATTACGCAGGGCGGTCGGCCAGGACACCTGGCTAGAGAGGGGGCCAGCAGCTGAAGCCAAACTCCCTACCCCCTTTGAGAGATGTTGTTTGGAGATGGACGTGCTGGAGATGGAACCAGGAGTTCTAATCCCACTTTTCCCACTTCATTGCACTGCCTGATCCTGGAAAATCACTATCTGTAATATGCAAAACACGCCGTAACAGTACACTAACCCCAATATGCAGAATTAATCAACAAACAATAATTGCCATTAATGTGTATGCCCTCTTCTTCCATAAACCAGCTGCTGGTTCCCATATTCCCCATTGTAAATTCAAGTTGACCAGTTACAGGTGGTTTCTACTGGATCCAGTTGCCGACATCATCATTTTAGATATCTACTGGACTTCCATAGAGAACATTCCAGATGATTATGGTGACGCTTAGTATTTGTGTTACACCAGTAGAATGACCCCGATTTTTTTCTACTGGGCACGTACAGTCGATTTGTACATTAAACCTATCAGCTGAAAACTGGGTCTAGTAGAAACCATTTGTAAATTGGTCAACTTGAATTTCCAGCAGGGACTTTAGGGTGTACAGCAATGCTCCAAGATATGGGGATATGACCCAGCTTTTATTTTGCAAAACTCTCTCCAAAACACAACCCCGGCCTGCTCTGCCCCTAAGGATTAACATCCGCCCAATTCAGACCCAGAGGTGGCTGGGAGGGGGCGGGTGGAACACAGGAAACTAGCAACACTGGATTTATATGTGGACTTGGCAGGCCTGCTGGAGGGTGACCCTCCGGGTGTTAAATGTTGGTCTTTGTTCATGCCCAACTCTGATCCTCTTAAAAACGCCTCCCAGCAGGTGGCCCCCTTCTGCTGGAGGGGGGTGAAGTGGGAAACCACAAGGACACGTGGAACTCCTCCAGGAATGACGGAGTGGGATCGATTACCTCTCCCATACATCAGGATACGGCCTGCTAGGTTACAAGTGTTCCTAGGATTTAAACACGAAAACAACCTCAATCCTCTGCTGTCTCTAGCGCAGTGAAGGTCGCGCCTGGTAACAGCTGCATGCAAGTCTACCCTATACCGGCCGCTCTCCACGTTCCTTTAATGGACGTGATCTAATATGCAGCCAACTGTGTAGGAACTGCAGCCATTTTTATTTACAATTCAATATAAGCTAGTATCGTGAAGGTGGGTGCTGATAACAGACATTATTAATGTGCTTAGACGCATGATCAATCCAACAAAAGGCACTATATACAAATCGGATTTTAGCCATAAAAATACAGTATTTTTTTTAATTTTTTTTTTTATATTCAAACCGTTGTTTATTAGTTCGATCAACAAACTTTTACAACTTTTATAAAACATAAATTCTTCATGTTATCAGTTAAAATTTTCAAATAGGCTATTACCAGATGAGCAATTTCCTTTCTACTAAACTGTTCTCTTTGCCTAGTATATACAGTTTTTGTAAATGTGGTTAACAGCCAAGTTCATTCATTTGGTATACATCCTGTGGATGAATTTTTAACATTTTCCTATTTACATGTATTTAAGCAGGTCTAGGTGGTAATAAACACTAGTGTAGAAACTTCATTTCTGGATTAGAGTGTAATTTCACAATTCAAATAGAGATGCCAGATATCATGGTGAGAACTTAAGTTCTATTTAGGCGTGTGACGGAAGGAAACAGTACTTGCAACATCCTAACATCCAGAATTATAACAGCAGACCAGTGAGATTTACTGAAAAAAACGATTTACAAGTAAAGTGTTGGTTGCATCAGCAGCTAGCCTGCCCCGGATTCTTTTGGAACCTATTCTCAAGTTCGTTATTTATGATTATTAAGAGTCTGCACAAGGATAATATAAAGCTTTTTCGTGTCCCCCACATACAGGCTAACCAAAGCCATTCCCTGGTTGCCTCGGATATTACACAATCTGTTGTAATTGTTAATGCACGTGTTGTCTCAAAATGGGGACAGAATATAACTAGGTATTTCAGAGTTTCTTCAATAGATCCATCATTGCAGAATCTGCATCCCAACTCCGCATCTCCTTTCCACTGAGGGCTCCAACTACTAATCCTTTCTAAAGTAAGAGATTGGTTCATTTTGACATGAAAATAAGTTTCCCTGGCTTTATTACAGGGAAATTGAATAACATATGGTTTGTGCAGACGTCTTGGGGAACAAAAGCGAGCTGCTTCCTTGTATCCCTTGAGTTCCGCCATTCCAGTTATTGTTTTGCACCAGTCATTCTCCATAATACGATATTTCACGTAATTTGGTCTAAATTCTAAATCTGCTGGTACAAGTGCAATTTCGTCCAGTAGGTGGACCATTTGTGAGTGGTAGTTTGTGATGGAAGATTGTTCAGACCGACCATTAATTGACCCAAATCTTCATACAGACAATTGTCCGGTGGGTATAGCATTCTAGCAAAGTTAGCCAACAGACACCAGTTACGGCGTGCGGATAGTGCAGTAAGCCCAAGTTCTTGCCTTATTACAATATTTGGAGTGGATTTGGCCAACCGCAAAGCCCCCTTCCAAATACAACCTTGTAATTGGTCACGATAGCTATTGATGTTCGCCAGGCACATATCCAGAGCAAAAAGGATGACAGATTCCACTCTCAGGATGTAAAATTGCAGTAGTGGCAGCAATGAGAATTTGCAAAACTTTACATAAACTATCTGCATTTGAGTGGAAAGGGGAGCCGCTTTCTTTTGTAATACCTCTTTCCACATTGCCAAGGATTGGGAGTCAGACATAGTATAGCCAAGATAACGAATTGCAGGCACTATGGTTATGGGGATGTTTTCAATTCTCCAATTCCGGGTGATGTTTTTCCTCTTAAAATTCCTAAATACTACTATATTAGATTTTTCCACATTGCATTTTAGATTGTGGGTAAGGCAGTAAGATGCAAATAGATCTAATTTAATTTGCAGACCTTTGGGCGTCCAATCAAAGATTACCATATCATCAGCAAAGGCTAACCATTGTATTTTTAGGTGACCAAGCCTTGCCGGATAAGAAATCTGATTGTTCCAGATGTCGTTAATGCCGCATAAATAAAGATTGAAAAGCGTGGCTGCTAGGTTGCATCCTTGTTTTACACCAAGCTCGATCTTTATTGGATGCGTGGTTGCGCCTTCGTTGTTGACTCTTACCAAATAAGTGTTATTTGTATGGAGCTTAGATATTAGTTGTATGATATACTCAGGGATATTCATAACAGCCATTTTTTTCCACAGGAGTTATCGTATGACACAGTCAAAAGCGGAGGTAAGGTCTATTGATGCCATATAGAGTGGGCCGGAGCCCCTTTTTTTGTGTTTGGCTAGCAGATGCGCCATAATTGTTGCATTAAGGGGAGTACCCATCCTTGCGCGGAATCCAATTTGATACTTGGACAAAATCTTAAGCTGTCCAATGACCGCATGTAATTCCCCCAAGAGCAAACTAGCAAACACTTTAGCAGCAGTATCAATTAGCGCTATTGGTCGAAAATTGCTAGGCTCAGACCCTACTCCTTTTTTATATATTGGGACAATGATGGAATTCAGCCATGAAGGGGGGGTGTCGGCGGTTACTAGAATGTTATCAAAAAGTTTCTCAAAGATCTTAGCCCACATAACTGGATGCCGTTTAAGAACACAAGGAGGAATCCCATCTGGGCCCGCTGCTTTTGAATATTTTAAGGAAGTTATCGTGGTTTAAATACTGGACATTTCCCATAGTGAAAAAGAGGCAGTGGCTAAACAGGACCATTTATACTCGATTTTCACAAATGCTACCGGAAGGGCACCTTTTTTTTCAAAGTAAATCTTCCAGGCCTGTGCAGAGATCGACGAAGACTGGTCAGTGGGGAGTGCAGAGGTTCCCGCCCTGAGCAAAGCCCAAGTGGATCATCTATCCCTATGGCAAAGTGTGCTAAACATTTTCTGATTTTCCTGATTTTAAATGAAATGCTTATGATCTCTGCATTTGTTTCGATAGGTGTTCAAAACCCTTTTTTTTCTATCAGGAAGTCCCCCCACGTAAGTGAATTTTTAAGAATTGCATCAATAGCCTCATTCTTTGATATTTTAGCTTCAAAAATAAAATTTAAATTTTGAGGGGTAGATCCTACGTGAGGGTGCGGAGTATATGACCGCAAGGATTTTATTACCTCAGTTATTATTCTAGATAGAACGGCAAGCTCTAGATTTGGACAATTTCGATGCTGATAAGAGCTGTGATATAATATGAGGTGTGCAGAGATCATATCATTCACCCTATCACAAAGGTTAGTGGCCCATCGAATTGTCAGGCCAGGTCGATCACCTTCTAGGAACCCTTGGTGATGGTCCTTAAATAGATGTACAACGTCTAACTGAAGGTTCAGATGAATCATGTCATGGTCACGATAACCAGAATCATATATTTTGATATTGTCGGGGGATGACTGCAAACCTCGCGATATGGCGAAATAGTCAATACAAGTCGAGTTGTTCCCTCTCCTCCCAGTATAACACCCATCACTAGTGCCAAAAAGAAGGATGTCAAGTTCCCAGGATTCCAAATACTCTTGCCACAAACGACCTCTGTGTCCTGCTTGCTGAGAACCCCCACACTTAACACGGTTAAAATTAGTTTTCATACAATACGCATTGAAATCCCCTCCTAGTACAATATCACATGTAGGATGTACCGACAAAACTTCGTTAAACAAAGTGTCCAGCTCTTGGAAAGCAAATGTTTGATTGAGCGTTGCTGGATTATGATATAGGCATACCAAAAGGAGAGGAGTTAGCTGTGAACCCTTGAGCATGATAAGTACAGCCATCTTTGCAATTGTATTATAAACATCTAGCACGAGTGCATTTAGATTGGTGTTTAAACATATTGCAAGACCCCCGTAGGGTCTACCACTTGTACCTCGTTTCGCTTTTGTTTGAAGGACAGTGTATCCAGGCAGAAAAAGTTCATGGTCACACATAGTTTCTTGACATAACATAATATCACATTCCATTCCTAGATGTGGGTTGCTAAACCAAGACTTCAAATTGCTAAAACCGCAAGAATTCCAAGACAAGGTAGATAAGGAAGATGGCCGATTAGTGGGGAGTATTATTCATAGCTGTATTTAGAGTGATATGCAAAGCGGCTAACCATGACCAGTCCTTATTGGTATTGGATAAGCCTACTAGTTGTGCAATAACCTCTGAGTTTACCCCACTCTGTGAACCACCAAGGGCTTAATTTGGCAATTGCACCGGAGGAGGCGCCAAAGGCGTTTCGTTAAATGTAATGGCATGATTGATTGAGTCGAAGGGATACAGCATCAAGCCAATAAAACGCAACTCTTCCGTATATTGCAGGAGGAGATTGGGGATAATGGCCGATTGCACCTTGCACACCATACGATGGTTCTGAATTGGCGGCAAGGTAATCCATTCAATATCATTCGTGTGCAGAGTGCGGAGGCCGGGAATGCGATTAAAGGCCTGCATCAATGCTGAGCGATTAAGTCGCTTTATGCCATTCTTGAACGATATTATTTCCCATCCTATGATTGTAGTGGACTGCTTAGCCATTTCCCCCATCACTTCAGAGTCCACCCCGGAATGTACTGGAGATGATTCTTGCTGCTTTTGCTTCTCGCCTACTCCCTTTGAGTCCTGCGAGAATGTAGGCTTCTTAGCAGACTCACGGTCATTCTCAGGGTGAAATGACTGGTAACACACATCGTTTCCTGGGACGGCCTCAGCGTCAGTCTCCATGTCCATCTCCATCTCACTATTGAGGGATGGTATCTCTGCTACCTTTCCTATTTGAGGGATTTTATTATCAATAGCTTTGAAAAAGTTAGGTAGTTGCGTCTGAGACGATGAGTGTCCTATCTCCTCAGTGAGGCGTTGCGCCTTTTGAGGCTGCGATTTTTTGGAATTTTTGTAGGAGAGTATTTCCCAGGGTCCAAGACATTTGCAGGGATTTTTGGTACTGCTGGCTTGAGCACTGGCCTGGCTGCACTGCTCTTCGCAATTTTTATTTTGGTTTTTTCATTTACTTTTACTTGGGGCATCTGATCATCTTGGGAAATTTGAGACGCTTTTTTTCGATCTGCTTTCCTTTTCAAGGCACAGAAAAATAGTCTTTTTTCCTTCCTTGAGATAAAGCAACGTTCTGGAAGGGGGGGGTACTTTCATCAGCAGCAGATGGCATACTATCAGGAGCAGGATCAATTTGGCCAATGTTCTCAAGTAGTATAGTTAGTACTGAGGGGCTGTCGGGATAAAATGCCTGACCCCCTTCCGTGCAGGTTGAAGAGATCTCCACTTTCTCTTCCCCATGGCCTGGTTGTAGAAAAAATAAAACCTGTTCCAACTTCTCGGCATGTAAAGCAACTTCCTTACATAATTGGGCATGCGTGAGGATGTGGCAGGTGGTGTCAGGTCTTGGGGCAAGCAGAGTTTGCGCATATGATTGAGGGAATGCGTAGGTAACAGTGGGAACGTTCGTAATGTTAGGTTCATTCAAAGGGGCAACTAGAAAATCTGTTTGGGTAGTCACGGAGCTGTTTGAGGGTGCTTCCATTTTTGACGGTTGCTGCCCCTCTGGTACCCGGCTAAGACTGTCCGCTGTTTTACAATCTCTTAATTCATAATGCGCGTAGTCATGGCCACGATCTAGTAAGTTGAGTATTCTTGTTAGTACTGGGTAGGATGCTTCAAGAGATTGCATGTCCCCTGTGGGCAGTGTCGGATTGGCCCGTCGGCCGATCGGCCCGTGGCCGATACGAAATCCTTAGAGGCTGGCGAGGGGCCGGTTTCAAGCCCATGCCTGGGCCGGTCTCGCGCTGGCTCAGGGCTGCCTGCGGTGCTGACCTGCTTTGCATGATCAGGGCCTGCGGGCAGCAAGTCGGCGCGAGACTGACACCATGGCGCTGCTGCTAGGTGATTGTGAAGGAAGTGTTACTTTTTTACAAAACACTGGTAGTGGGTCGGGCTGGCCTCAGCCCGGCCCGCTACCAGTGTTTTGTAAAAAAGTAACAGATTCCTGCAACTGCTCGTCCTTGAAGGACCTGGGGCAGCAGCAGGCAGTCTGATGGAGGAGCCTGGAGGCCGCCTGCAGGGCTGGGCTTGGCCAGAGGCACGATAAATTGCTTTCAACTTTGCAGGAAGCAAGCAACACATTTCGTTGCACGCTACTTTGCAAATTTGAAAGCAACTAATATTGGCCATGGCCAATGAAAATGCGGCGAGACTCCGTGCCGCCACCACCCCTCACTCCCAGCCCAGGTCAGGAATGGAGCTGTAGCCTGCAGGAAGCTGCGCACAAATGAGGACCTTACCAGTGCCATGGGCGAGGTCGAGGCCCCTGTCTCCACACCACAGCAAGAGTCCCTCGACTCGTCTCCAGCAGTGCAGCAGAGGCCAGCCCAGGAGGGCACACAGACACTCGGGCACGGGCGACACCCCCGATCCTCCCTGCCCACACAGTCACCACCCCACAGAGTCAGCGGAGATGGAGAGACACCCCTGGCTGAGCTGAGGAGGTAAGAGTCACCGGCCGTAAATGCTGTTATGGGTGGTAAAATAGCTCAGCGGGTTGAGCGCTCACTGCTGCAATCTGAGCGTGATCTGCAGGTCGCAGGTTTGAATCCGGCAAGGCCAACACAGCCTTTCATCCTTCCGAGGTCGATAAATGAGTACCAGTTTTGGTTGGGTGATATTGTATGTAAGTATGTAAAGCGCTTTGGATTAAGGCGCTATATAAATAACACATCATTATCATTAATGTCCCCCCCACCTGTCTCACTTTGTATCTCTTAGCTCCACACCCTGATAACCAAAGCTCCATTCTTTGTTGCCCTTTCATTTTCTCCCACTGCCTCCCCTTCACCCTTTTTGATCACTACTCTTACAACTCTCTCTCCACCAGTGCCCACCACAGCATCTTTAGATTCAAGGAGCAGCAAGCTATGCTGTTGGGGTGAAAGAGGAACATTCCTGCCATGCATGTGGGGCAAAAACATGAGATAGCGACCCGCAGGGCATGCTCCTACTCACTGCTTGCCATGATTGGGCGTTGCTGTGGAGAGTTGTGACTGGCAGCTAGGAGCAAGGAAAGACTACTATGGTTGGCCTCTAAATCTGGTTAATGGACAATGCAGATGAAATCGGATGTTTTTGTTTTTGATGATTTAGGCACATTGAAGTCTATGGAGGGGTCTTGGGTTTGACGTGAGGGTGTACATTGTCCAGGGCTGGTGACACCCACCCAAAGAGAGGGAATGGAGGTATGCACCACAGGGCATCGCAACTCTGCGTGATAAGTAGAGCGACAGACTGTGGCATGTTTTCCACACTGCATTCCACACTCTACTCTGCATGATTGTGGAGACGGGCACTTCCTTTTTTTTATGCTCAGACTCGAGCCCCATGTATCTGCAGTGCTGGATGGCAGTAGCTGCCGGTCTACGAGTTGGCTCATAAATTTCGCAGACCCCTCCAATTGATGATGGCCTGCAATGGAAAAACATCTAGCGTGGTCTACATCATACACACGAGGGAATGCTTGGGATAATTAGCAGTGGACTCGGGGTGGGGCCATTTACATCTCAAAGCAAATGTTCCACGTTGCTTTGGCACACCTTTGCTTGCTCATGTTGACTGTTTAGTAGTTTATTAAAAAAATACTCTTATCACAAATTTCGCCGTACTTGGAAAGCGCCTGTGTGTGAACTCATTTCCAGAAAATGTTTTGGGTCATTGGCTGTCAGGCTGTCCCATAAAAGGCCAAAGCTGACAGGACCACTGCGGTCACATACATTCATGTTTGTTGTTTGATGGGGTGGATTTGCACCGCGCAGGCACAAAGGGGGCCAGTGTGTTGCTGTTGGGTGGAGGGAGGGGGTTACCTACGCTCTAGTCCGAGTGTAACATTAGGAGACACTCCTGGATTTTCCTTACTGGGGGTTGTTGTGTTCGAAGCCTAAGGTGCCCTTCATTGTTATTTTTTGCAACACCCTGGCAGCTCTGCCTTCTTTGGTGTTCGTTCGCTCGCCGGGGTGGACGGTCAGTGGGTTTCTGTGTGTGTCATCCATAAAAAATGTGATTTATTAAAAAGGCTCCTGAGTCCTCTCCCTTTCTCCTCCCTGTTGCTTCCACAGACAAACTCCAGTTTCCTGATTTTTACATCCACTTAACACTAACACGAGACGCAGAGAGGAGTTGCTGAATGCATCATTGAGGGCACACATGTGTCCAACAGATGAGCTCTTCATGTATGTGGTTTGTGAACTATAAATAGTAAACACACTCCAGTATAATTGAGCCCAAGCAAGAAACATACCTTTTGAAAAAGAGCTCACATTTTTGCAAAAAACAGGCATTTTACATAATATTTTAAATTAGTGAATGTAATGAGAACTGACGGCATACAGTATACACCATACGGACTACATGAGGGCCTGTTGCAGTGTTACGGATTGCTGCCCAACTGCCACTGCTAAAATGTGCCGATTTTTCAGAAATCATGCCATGTGTAGCTATTAACTAACCAAAAAAAAGTTCCATCCCAGTCAGTGTGGGGGATGGGAATGGAAGTAGCACATCGTACTATTTAGAATAATGCACAGTCAGATTTGTAATGCAGTATTACCGCAAACCATATTCCCCGCAATAGCCTATGAGGGGAATACCTGATGCTTGGTAATCAAGCAGTCAGTAACAAGAAAGCACTGCCTCTTTAGCTGTAGTCCCGTGAAGCCAGGATGCCTGAGTTCATACTCCAGCTTACATGTCAGTGTGATTGAACCTATGCAAACACTTTGCTTCCATTGCCCCATTACTGAAAGAATAAAAAAAAAAGGTGCAACGGATGCACCTTCTTCAAATGCTGCCTGCCTCTTGGAAATGTGGAAATCCTTGTGCCTAAAAGCTTGTGCTCAGTGTAGAAATATTTGACCATGCACATCAAGTGGCCATTGACTAGTCTTCATTGTGCCGCAATGAATGCCTTGTTGTAATGTGTCTATCTTTCCTATCTGCATAGCATGCTGTTCAGGATGTTTGTTTGCATGTATGAGGTAACGAGTGCTCAGAGTAGGGATGTCCTGTGAGTGCGCTGCTTTCCCTATTTTGCCAACCTCTAATCTGAAGCCCGAAAAGTAGATGCACGCAGTCTTGAAATGCGTCCAAATTTGCACAGACCTGCAGATGAACTTAACTGGTCTGCTGTTAAATCTCAGTTACCAGTTTAATGGTATCCACTACATAACAATTGCTCAGTTTACTATTGCTGATTTGATAGCTCAGTGGGTTGAGCGCTTGCTACTGCGATGTGTGTGTGATCTGCAGGTTGCAGGTTCGAATCCCTGCAAGGCCATCTCAGACTTTCATCCTCTGAGATTGATAAATGAGTACCAACACAGGTTGGGTGATATTGTATGCATATTTGTTCTATAAAAAAGAGCTTAAGAGTAGGTGCTATACAATAACATATTATCATTTGGCCTTGGACGTCTGCTTGCATTGATGATGGTTTGAGGGCCACTTTTCTTGATGCAAGGGGTGGGCCACTTTTTGAGGTGACCTTGAAGGCTGGGCCACTTTTTTGAGGCGAGGGAGGGCCACTTTTTTTTGGCTGTCCGGGCCTATTTCTTGTTCCAGTCCGACCCTGCCTGTGGGTTCCAGGATATCGAAACCCAATGGATGATTCGAGACCTTTTTAGGAGGCGAGTTCAGGGGGTCTATTACAGATTTTGTGGTGCCACATGGAGGTCGGGTTGGAGAAGATGGCCAGGAGCTAGAGACAGGAAAATTGGTAGGCTGGGCTTCATTGTAAGGAGGTGTTGGCAAGATGTTTAAGTCCTCCATAAGTATTCTGTCTTTGCAGTGAATATGCACATCAGTTCTTTTGCAACTCGGGAAAGTAACTGGCGTAGAAGGACCAACCGATAAACGCACCCGTTTTTCAAGGGCAGCGAGTACAACCGGGGCTAATATAGAGTTGTCAGAGGGTGAGGAGAGGATTTCCTCAATAGAGTGCTCCGGAGCAGGAGCTACAATATCCATACGCATGCTAAGGAAGCTTTTGCGGGGTGGTTTAGGTGAGGGCTTACTTGGGGGCGATTTAGCGCCAGAGGGGAGAGACCCATTTGTTGCAGCTGCGAGTGCCTGGGCATGCGCATAGGAGAACGCCACCTCATGTTTTATTAGGTCCTCATCGGTTATAGGGCCCCAGTGCGCCGCTAGACCAGTGCTTCCACTTGGCCCAGGAGCGTCACTCCTCACAGAGTCTTTAACCAGTAACTTTTTTTATTTCTTTTTTTACTTTTTTTCGTGGTTTTAGAGGGAGACGATTTTAAAGGGCGCCACTGCGCAGACTTGAAACCATTTAACCCTAACGTGCCACTTAGGTCAATGGATTTGAGGAGTGAAAACACCTCGCGTGGCCCGTACTCACTGCCTCTCCGCCTAACAGCCCAACAGCCACTTGGAGCCCACTTCGATGCGCGCACGCGATGCGCGTGCGCAAGGGCTAAATAGGAAGTTGGGAGTTGCAGGGGGCCGTGCGGCGAGAACAGGGGGCGGAGCTAATCCAAGAGTGACTGCAACAAAATAGAAAGAAGGAACGGTTATCCTTTAGAACGTAACAAAGACACACACATAAGAGTCCTGTTATAGATGCCGCGGCGAAGCCACGGCAACAGTTTCCAAACTAAAGGAGGAAAACTTTTCAGTGAGGAATATATCAAAAGTTCATTACTTGTTGCAATGTCCAATACGGCGTTTCGCCGTCCGAAAACGTCCTCTTGCGCACAGCGCTTGGAGAAAAAGCACTGTCGCCCTAGCTGGAACTTCTCTTGACGGGAGCAAATCAAACAGTAATTCCGGGCAGCCCAATAGCCACTTGGAACCCACTTTGACGCGCCAAAATACAGTATTGAATGATGGATAAGGAGTCACTTGCCTACTTTTCAGTCATACCTCAGATGGCCTCTAGCCTTACCTTTGTGTACGCCGTACGATATCGTGCGTTTTCTGTCCTAGACATTCTATACATTCATTACCCTATCTGGGAAGTAACACACCACGATGGATCTTAGACTGTCCTCTCCACTACACCATCAGCTGGTACTTCTCAATATGTATTGGCTTATCCCACTTTACAAAGTGGTTTCTACATACAGGAAAATGCCTGTGTGCACAGCTGCACATAGTACCCTTCTTCCGTTTGGGTTAATGTTCAGAGAAGGGCTCGATTCATGGAAAGTGTCCATTTCTCCCGCAATTGCTGTGCGCTGAGAGCGACACTGCATGAGTCTGCGCGCAGAATAAAAAATGCGCGCCCCGTGTATTCATGGAATTGACTGCGCGTAGTAACCGTATTTGCAAGTCAGACCCGGAACGCCCGCAACACACCCCCATGCAAAGCATAAACAGCCAGAACAGCTACCTTTCTGTGCTCCCCCGGGTGCGAATGCATGCACGCTTCAAACAGTGTGTGGGGTCGCCCGCAAGCAGGCCTGGATCTTGGGGACTCTGCGTAGAGTCCCTTGTAACTGTTGCCGGCACCCCGACAACATGCGTATGGAACTTTTCAAATCGGGTAAAATATGCATGCAAACCCCCGTAAACCGTTCCTGCACTCTGCCACACTGCGGACGCGCACCCCCCAAGTTAGATTGGAACTCAGGTTTCATACACGAACCCCTAAATCCAGCATGCAAACCCACCTCCGTGCTGAGATTCCTACGCGCAAGTATCTTTAAGCCTGCTTTCGGGCAGTGTAGAGGTCGAGGGATTTGCGTGGCCATTTCAATGTTGAGAGGCTGCATGGTTGGTTCCATGAATACGTGTCATTTGGCGCAATTGTGGGTGTGCGAGGTATTTCCTGGGAGCTGCCAGGGCATTCATTTCCATTAATCGGCGAACAGGGTTTTGCAGGCAGTTTGGTGCACAAGTACCCTATTCCCCGTGCACATAATTCCATGAATCGGGCCCAAAGTCTCCAGCTTTGACCACCCTTTCTATCTGCATCTGCTTCCCAGTGTCGGGGGCAGGATGTCCTCAATTCCCTCCTTAACTCTTTACCAACCCTTCTGCGGCACAGATCAAGGCATTTATGCAAGACTCATTTCCCCACGCACATTGCAAACTTTCTTGATTTATTTGCTTGAGGCGTCAAACGTTTCAGGCAACAACAATAAAGAATAATTGTGAACATTTTTTAATCTGGGATGTTTTCTACCCTGAACTTGTGTCCCCCACCCTTCTGACATTTTATTTTTAGGTGCCACAGATCATTTCAGTCTTTAAAAAAACAAAATTACAGGGGGAAAAAGGAAATTTCAAAGAAAAATAAAATTTGCATAGAAAAGCGCCAGAACAGGAAATAAAACACCCCGCCAGTGTAACACAATTGGAGGCAAATTTTACTAATTCTATTGCATTGGCTGTAATCACTAAGTACAGGTTTCCCAGACTTTCCATGCAGTGCAAGTCTCCAAGTACTCAGTGCTTTCAGGGACTACACAAAACTATTTTAGAAGCAGCAGTTTTTCTGAATTGCACGTATATTTTAGAAGCAGCAGTTTTTCTGAATTGCACGTATGACAGGAATCCCAGGTTTTCCGGAACTCTGCTATTCGTGAACTTAAGCTATTCACTGACCCGTGGGAGGCCATGGTCTTCTTGATTTCTACTGGATGTTCAGGTCTTCTAGAGCTGAAAGGCCTTCAGGTCATCCGGGTATTACAGGGTTTTCCATCTTCTGCAGCTACCCGGTCTTTGTCCCCTCTTGACATTATTAGAACACTTTTAGAAGAACTAGGTTTTCTGGCCTTACAAATATAACAGGACCCGCAGGTTTTCCAGAACGTTCTGTTCTTTGTGTTTTCCAGGTATTCACCTGCAGAACAGCACAGTTTTCAAGGTGCGATATTTTACTGTATTACAACAACCCCATCTCTTTCAAAACGTCCACTTCCTCAGGTCTTTCAAGTATTGCAAGACCTCCAGGACTTCTAGAACTCAGGCGTGCTTGGTATATAAGAGCTCTTCTTCAAGAACGTCATTTTCTGGTCTTACAACTATGATAGGGTTCCCAGGTCTTCCAGGAATATTTGTTTTTCATTTACTTCAGGTATTTCACTACCTCTAGAACTGCCAAATCCTCAGGTTTTCCAGGTTTTACAACATTGCCTGGTCTTCTAGAACTTCAGGTCCTCAGGCATTCCAGGTGGTACAAGACCTCTAGGTCTGCTAGAGATGCCAAGTACTCAGATTTGCAATGTATTACAAGACTGGATATTCTACTAGAACTACCAAGTCGTCAATTCTTCTTGATGTTACAGGATTTCTAGGTCTTCCAGAACTGCCAAGTCCTCTTCCAGGTTTGACAAGACCTCTAGGTCTTCCAGAACGGACAACCCTTCAGTAATATTATTGATCCCCCTTCTTCCACAATTGTGGCTTTGTAGGTAGTCTAAATATTAAATGCATGGCAAGTATTCCAGATGTCATAGCAGCACAGGCCTTCTACGACTGGCAGGTCCACCGGTCTTCTGGTTATTGCATGACTTCTAAGACTTCTTGAAGATAACCATCCTCTTATTTTCCAGGTATTATTTTTCTGGATAGTTCCAGTGTGACAATACCTCCAGGTTTTCCAGAACTTCCTGGTTATTTTGGTTATCTGGGACCACCAGCCTGACCTCTGGGGTATTCCAGGTTTAAGAGAACATCCAGCTCTTCAAGAACAGAAATGGGTAGAGTCATGATTTATTCTCTTGTAGATTCTACAGGACTGTTAGGTCTTCATTTACTTCATGTTCTTACAAGAACTCCACATCATACCCTGCCACCAGGTGTTCAGATATTCCAAACACATGAAGACATCCATTTCTTACAGGATATCTGCGTCCGGATTTTAGACGTCTTACAGAGCTCAGATAGTTACATTTGTTACTCAAGTTCCACAGAAGCCATCATTTGCCCACAAGACATGTTCAGAGGATAACAGCCCTTTGCAAGTGACATGCACATAGACATATATATATGGCCAAGGGCCTAGGATTGTCCAACTCCAGGCGTTGAGGGCTAAATCCATGCTAGGTGTTCAGGATACCCCTAATTAATATTCATGAGATATATTTGCGTACAATGATCCTAAATGTATGCACATTTTTCCTCATGAATATTAATGAGGGATATCCTGAAAACCCGTCAGGATTTTAGCCCTCGAGGGCTGCAGTTGGACACTCCCTAGGCACTCTAATGTGGCCATTGACTTAGGTTCCAGCCTGCACCAGACACAGGGTAGTCGTCTTGACCCTCAGTATGCTGGGCTATCCAAGGAATTGAAAAACATCTATGATTTAGGCTTCAGCATTTTCAGCCTAAGTGATGTTACAACCACCTCACCCCACCACCCCTCCAAGCTCTCGGGTGTGGTGCTCCACCCATGCGTCATCTCACTTCTGTCTCCATCCTTCCAATCACCCACCTCGCCTCCCATGTACTATAGATCATCCAACGCTGCCTCCAGTGCCCCCACCTGCTTTCCTGATCTGTCCCAGCAAGCCTCTGCTTCCAGTCTGCTCAGCTCAGTATTTGTCAACAAATTATTTTTGTTACTATAGTTACCCAGTTTATTTGAAAGTACGTGTCCAAAAATGAGCCAAATCTCCCTTAATTACATTTCTTGGTAGGGGACAGGAAGAGCAAGCCTTGGTAGCAGACAGGTAGAGCACAGGGACATCATTTCACTAAAATGCCAGGGGTAGCGGAAGAGACATTAATCGGCCCTTGACCTCTGATGACACCACAGAAAGTGATGTCATTTGACCATGCCCCCAAGTGACATCACGGTAAGTGATGGCACACAACCTTCATATGTGTCTAACATCCGTGTTTTCAGCCGCTCTGATTTCAGCCAGATATAAGGGCCGAGGCACAAGGAAAGCCATGATTTGTCAACGATCATACATTTGGGGAATGTCAGTTTACAGATTTGATGTGAAGCCTATATGCACCTATTTGTCATGTGGGCGTTGCCGGAGGGGTTCTCCCTAGCTACCCCTGAAATCGCCTTTGCTACCCCTGTAAAAAAAGTTTTTTTTTAAACCTAAGCTCCTGGAGTAGCACCCACCCACCCAGAACATTCAAACACACACTGTGACATTTCATACTCATTCACCCACCAGTCACTCACTAATACACCTTCTCTCGCGTCCACTCACACTGCATTCTCCACACAGACACGTACCCACCCAGAATATTCAAACACACACTACCCTATTCATACTCATTCACCCACCAGTCACTCACTCATACACCTTCTCCTACGTCCACTCTCGCTGCATTATCTACACAGGCACAGACCCACACACCCAGAATATTCAAACACACACTACCCTATTCATACTCATTCACCCACCAGTCACTCACTCATACACCTTCTCCTACGTCCACTCTCACTGCATTATCTACACAGGCACAGACCCACACACCCAGAATATTCAAACACACACTACCCTATTCATACTCATTCACCCACCAGTCACTCACTCATACACCTTCTCCTACATCCACTCTCACTGCATTATCTACACAGGCACAGACTCACCCAGAATATTCAAACACACACTACCCTATTCATACTCATTCACCCACCAGTCACTCACTCATACACCTTCTCTTACATCCACTCTCACTGCATTATCTACACAGGCACACACCCACACACCCAGAACATTGAAACACACACTACCCTATTCATACTCATTCACCCACCAGTCACTCACTCATACACCTTCTCCTACGTCCACTCTCACTGCATTATCTACACAGGCACAGACCCACACACCCAGAATATTCAAACACACACTGTCACATTTCATCTCATTCACCCACCACTCACTGACCCATTGCACATACATACATCTGACACGCATGTCACACATGCAAAATACACATCAAATACAAATGAGCTTACTGACATGTTTTTCCAGCTCTGGTCTATGGCTCCCGGCCACCCTCTGCTCCTCTGTGCTGCTCACAAACAGGAACCAGGAAGCTGTCAGAGCTTCCTGGTTCCTCTCCATGAGCCGCAAGGAAGGCAGAGCAGAAGGGGTTGGAGCTGAACGTGGCATGTGACGCATGCTACATGTCACAGTCAGCTGTAACAGCTACTGAGCGCTTCCTTCTCGCGTTGTAAGCCCCAGCTTTCACCCTGATGTTTGAAGACTGCGCCCGCTGTACCACCACACCTGGTGTGGCGTGGAAACCGCACGGCAGGGTTGCGTGGTTCCCCGCTACTCCAGGAGCTTAGGTTTGAAAACAAAAACTTTTTTTTTTACAGGGTTAGCAAGGGAGAACACTGTTGGTGTCCCTGAAATGACGTCCCTAGTAGAGAATGAGGAAGGCGCAGGTCAGTGGCTAATGTTTCAGTGAATCACGGGCTCTACGTGGTTTTATCAAAGTGAATCACTCCGTGGGAATTGGCTTGAAGAGAATTACTTAGATTTTATTTTCGTTTGTTTTTCATTGGGGATCCCCCCGCACTGCTTCCCCTTACCCTCTTGTCCATCACAACCACCCATGCCCTCTAACCCTAGAAAACACCTTCACTTCCCCACGAAATAATCTTGTCGAAGTAAATTCCCATGGAGTTATTTATTTCGAAAAAAACACAGTATACAAAATCCTGTTGGGGAATGGTCGGAGAATGTGAAAAGACCAGGAAAAGACAAGTTTGGGGCCCAGGGAGAACATAAATCCATGGATATGGGCGTGTAAACTAGCTCTTTAACTTGCACCCCTAATCTGGCAGTTAGACAGTGTCAGTCATTTGAACCCAGCACTGAGCCCCCCTTCTCTGGCCTCCGGGACACTGTTGGCAGCCCCGGCTTCCATGTTATTCCCAGACTTCCATAGCAGGAGGCGGGATGATTCCGGCTGACGTCTCACACAACAAATGAGTGACGTCAAGCCGTTTGACATTAAAGTCATGTAATTGTGGACATTTTAAAATTCCCAAAAATGGCATGCTTACCACATATTTGGCATGGCATTGCTTTACCCGGCCAGATGCTAACAGAGCATTGGTCAAAGGTGGGGGAGTGGCAGGGGGGAGGGTGACGGCGCTTTGGGCCAAGGCCGGTTCCTAGAGGCCTGTTTCGGACATCAATAGCCAGATCTTCAAACTTCCTCGGTGAACTGGAGCACTCGTCCCACTTGTCTCGGGAGGATAGCTCAGGGGCCCCGTGCTCACCTTGGAATTAAGACAACACGAAGCAACACAGGTTCGATCCCCGGGTCCACGCTTAGAAAACTTTGGGTATTAAGCGTTATAAATAATCCATAAAAAAAAAAGAAGCCAGGAACAGCAAAGGGGGGAACTTGGGATATCTCGTGATGGGGCGCTGGGGGAAGTGGGGGGGGTTTTCTTGGAGGGCCTACTTAATTTTAAAGTGTATGAAGCTGTTGTGCTTTACGCCAGTATGTTGCATTTTAGAGAATTTTGGAAAATGTGCAAGCAAAGGCAGTATGGAAACACCATTGCGCAGTGAGTGCACAATTGCGTATTCCTTGTTTGTTTTGTCATATGTGTTTTGAGAAGGCGTGGTGGTGTCGCGGCGATGTGCTGCAGGTGTACAGTGAACACACCATTTAACACATGTTTACATTTTTAGGATGGGTCAAACGTAGGTCAGGGGTAAGTGTATGAATTAATGTTGATTCTCCCAAATGTTGTACTCCGGTCCGCGGGGGGCGTTCAACCAACAGCGCCTTGGGACCATAATTATGGTGAAAGGCGCTATACAAATGACAAAATGAATGAATATTGGGACAACCGGGCGTGTTTTGGAATCAGCGTTGGGGGGCTTGGCTGCAGACAGGGTGGGGGTGGTGTGCAGTACTGTGCTGGGGATCAATAGTGCTTGACCTATGCTGGGGTGCTGGGTTTGGCTGAGCATCCAATGGTACCTAAGGAATGCTGCAGATCTCGTAGTTATCTCAAGTAATCTGCCTTGCAGATCCTAGGTAGGCCCAGCCTATAGTGCACCCGCTCAAAAATGTAAACCTACACATAATTAAAAAAAAGGAAAAAGTGCTTCCTGATGCAATGCATCTATGGTCAAAGTGCAGGTACCTTCTCGGGTAAATATTTGAATATACTTTTTTAGAATTAACATGTACATACTACTTTGACCGTGAGCAAAATTGAGAGCAAACTGGCTCCATTAAGGCATTTTGGCTTCTTATTTCCTGAGGGAGGAAGCTGGCCAAGCTCATCAGCTGTTGATTGACAGGTTGTCCCTGTCATTCGCACACGTGTAGCAGAACCAGCGGCCCCCTCCACAGCGCCACTTTGCCCTACCGCTACTTTGTGCTAATTCCTTCTGGGGCCGAGCGGCTTTCCGAATCCGCCGGAAGGTTCCAGTTTGCTACACTTACTGCTGAGATTCCTTGGCATTGGGCCGCGTCCTTAGGGGCGGCTGTTACTGATATGCGCCGGCGCCAAGCTGCGCTAGGTTCCTGCACACGGTTATTAACTAGGGATGATACAAACTGAAGCTACGCCTGCTGCGTAAAGCTGAGCGTCTCCTCTAATGATGACGTTCCCGAGCAAGGCTTTCCGCACAGCACATGGGGGCGGCCATGCTAAGCTGCCAGTCATTGCGCCACCTGTCAGTCTGTAATGGCCGCTCCAGCGGTGAATGCCGGGTCTAAATGAAGCAAGAAGAGACACGCTTTAGCAGCTCAGAGCGGGATTCCAAGTACTTGTCCGGATTTCCAATAACAAAGCTCCCTTTAGACAGGCTCCCGGATTAGCTTATTTCTGTCTTTCTCGCTTGACGCAGTCGGTTGCTTTCAAGCAGAGGTGCTGCATTCACCCCAATGCTTCCAAGAGAAAGTCAGTAACATGTCTCCCCATCCACCCCGTCACCCCATTTTAACCTAATATATTTTAAATGGGGAGGTGTATGTATGCAGTATTTTGCTGAGCCCTGTATTTGCAGGCCAGCTTGTAGCCCTCATTAACGCCCGCTCCGTCCCAGTACACGCAGCAGACATACACGACATGATCACCACCCACAATTTGGACATATCTGCCGATACTGAAACCTGGTTGCATGAAGCATCGGGCCTTGCCCTTTGCTCTAGCACTCCCCATGGGCTATACCATCATCTGCCAGGACCGCCCTCTCAATAAGGGAGGCGGGGTGGCACTCAAAGCCAAAGAATCCATCGCCAATAGAAAGCTTGACCACTCAAACACATGCAACTGCGATCTCCTATCACTAAAAATCAATACTTGACACAACAGCACCATCACACTGCACATTGTCTGCCGCCACCCTGGCCAGCTAGCTGACTTCCATTCCACCATCACACACCTCGTATCAGACAACCTCAAAACTTACTCCAAGGTCATCCTAGCAGGCGATCTAAATTATATGATCCTAATGATGCCCCAGATATAATCCTAGCAAAAGCATTGGAAACACTAGGTTTCCCGCACTCCATTTCTAAATCTACCCATAACAAGGGCCGCACTATCGACTGGATAGCCCATGACAACTGCCCACCGGTTATCACGGTCAACTCTCCCCTTCCATGGACAGACCACCACCTCATCCTCTTCACCCTTTCCACACCTAAGTTCCAAAAAGCTACGGCCATACCTCTCCCGTCTGCCCCCACCAGAAGCGCTCACCTCCTCACCAAAACAAGGTTAGCCCCCTACCTCAGGGTCCCAGCCTTATCGGCCCCCCTTTTTCCAAAGATCCGAATGCCCTTGCCTTCTCCCTCAACACCATTCTCATTGAAGCAATTGATGCCATTGCCCCCCTAACTGGTCGCAAAGCCAAACGAACCAAACACGCCAACACGTGGTTCACTCCTGAACTCTTAGCCTTGTGTGCTAAAAAGCATGCAGCCCTATCTAAGTGGCAAACCAACCAACTTGCCTTAGACAAACTCGAATTTAACAAATTGGCCAATGAATACAAAAACGCGATCATCCTCGCCAAAGCAAGCCCTTTCAGTATAAGAATAGCTAATGCCAAATCCAATTGCAAGGAAATATTTTCCATCTTTAGGGAGTTATACACCCCTGCCCTCCCCCCAGCCCCAGCAAGCTATCTTAAAGAATGAAGCTTGGTGTGCTGACATACAAGCAGCCAAGCGCCACAAGCTTCACACCCTTCAGAACAAAATCCCAGCGAATCAACTTCATCCACTCCACTCCAATACTGCCCAACCACCTGCACCTAACCAGCAGGCCTCCAACCCAACACTCTTCTCGTTCAGAGACGTCAATGAGACGGAAGACGCTGCGATCATGGAGAACATTAAACCCTCCATGTACAAAGGGGATATCTGCCCAGCCTCCCTTATCAAGGAATGTGCAGACACGCTCATACCTTCCATCATGGCGTTCATCAATGCCTCAGTTGAAGCAGGATCTATCCCTCCCAGCCTAAAAGAAGCATGGGTTAGCCCCTTCTAAAGAAAACATTGCTTGACCCATCCAATCCCAATAACTACAGACCTAAAACCACTGTGCCTTTCCTGCTTAAAATTCTTCACAAAGCAGCATACCTGCAAGTCCAGCAATTCCTAGCAGATAATAATATTATAAACGCCTCACAATCCGGATTCCGTCCTGGTCATGGTAGTGAGATGGCCCTACCGGACCTTAAAAATCAGACTATATCAGAGACACAGTTAAACCTGCCCTACTCCTTCTCCTAGATCTATTGGCAGCATTTAACCAAACTATTTCAACACCTCTCAACCTCAGCCCTCTTCTCTCCTAATGCAATCACCTGGATCGCCTCCTTCCTACAAGGAAGAGCCAAAGAGCCATGCGTGTCTTCTCAGACCAAGCAGCCGCAAATCCAGACACCATCCTAGTTGGAGACCCACAAGGCTCCTGCCTATCCCCTATGCAACATTTTCACTATCTCCCTCTTCAACCTACTTGGCTCGCTCGGCATCACGTTCACCAACTATGCCGACGATACTCAAGTGCTCATTCCTCTCTCTGGTAACTACGAGGCTGATTCCAATACTCTTAACTCCATCTACGCCGACACCCACACATGGATGGCTGAAAACTGGCTTTGCCTAAATGGGGTCAAGACTGAATTATTACTGCTAGCCCCCACTGACTCACGCATCATCCTTGATGACCAGTACCTATAATTCACCATCGACAACATCACCATCACAGTCTCCGATTCAGATACCAACCTAACCTAACCGACTTAGATACCAACCTAACTATGTCCAGGCAAGTTAGTGCAATTGCCGCCTCTGCAGCATACTACTCCAAACTTCTCAATGTCGTCAGACCATTCCTCTCCACCACAAATTGTCTGAAAATTGCGCGAGCCATCAAAGGCTCAAAGCTGGACTATTCTAATGTTCTCTAAACAGGAACCGCAGCAAAACATCTAGACAAATTACAAACTATCCAGAATAACGCCCTGCGCGCAGCATTAGGCATCTCCAAAAGAGAACGGGCCTCATTACGACCCAGGCGTTAAGGGTTAACGCCGTCGTTAACCCTTAACGCCTATTCTGATTTTAACGGCTGCTTTTAGCAGCCGTTAAAATCCATGGCGCTAACCTGCCATAATGCTAATTACGCCACCGTAATTTATGGTGGCGTAATTAGCGCCTTCCCCACTCCCATTATGCCCTATGGGGCAAAAATGGGAATGGGGAAGGGAAAATGGGAAATGGGGATTTACCGCCCCACTCACCTTGGAATGGGGCGGTAAATCCGCCATCCACCATGGTGTAAACATAGTTTACACCATGGTGGTAAAGTTGGCGCAATTAGCGCCTGGGTTGTAATGACCCCCAACATTTCTCAGCAGCCAGACAACAAGCGCACTGGCTGCCTGTCCGCCAGCGCATCTTGTTCAAAACGCTCACCATTATGCACAAATGCATCCATCACACCGCACCTCCATACGTCTCTCACAGAGTCATCCTGCCTCATGCCGCAAGACCCATAAGAACACCATATGCCAATCTACTACCTGTTCCAAGAATTAAACGTGCCAGAGGCAGGCGCGCAAGCTTCCCCTTCATTGCCTCCAGGCACTGGAACTCCTGCCCCATGCCATGAGAACTGAACCTTCTCATCTCGCCTTCCGCAAGCCAATCAAAACTAGATTGTTTGCCTAAAGCTGCACACGCAGTTGTTAAGGCCTTACCCTCCACCGATACTGGTTTCAATGTATAACAACCTATCCTATTGACTTGATCTATGGGCATCCTTAATCAAACAACCGTATCCTATGTATGATTGCAGCTCAACATGTAAACCTGCTGCCTTATCACACACATGCAACCAATGTAAACAGTCCTGCATACTGTAACTTAGACAAGGGCTAATGTAACCAAGCCACCTACCTAAGAATATTAACTAAGACAACGTACTTTGCGGGCTATTGTAACCTAACCACCTCCTTATTTTCTGCAACTAAGACACAGGGCCTCATTATACGTTTGGGGGTAGCCTTGCCGGTAAACTTCCAAAAATTTCCGACGCCCGCGAATGGGCAATTGCCGGGTCATTACAGCCCTGCGGACCCGGTAATTGCCCATTCGCAGGCGCCAGAATGAAATGCTCCCCATTCCGATTGAGCCCCATAGAGCCGAATGGGGAGATCGAATGCACTGGCACCATTCACAATGGTGCCGGTGCCTCCGACATGCTCTGCTCGCGGGTGCCATTCCTCCCGCCAGGTCAGACCGGATGAAGAAAAGGCATCCGCGAGCAGAACTCGTAGTTTGCCAGTTCGGTAACTACGGTACCGGCAAGCTTACCGGTACTGTAGTTACCGGACTGGCAAACTTTTAATGAGGCCCATATTCTTGTAACAGCGCCTCGATGCCCCTGGGATGTGTGAGCACTTTATAAATGCAAATAAATAAAAATCAAATAAATGAACACTAGCCCTTATAGGAGGAGTTTGAGGGACGAGGGACCACATATAAAATGGTTATTGTACACTAACCCAGACAACCATTTCTTATCAATGTTGTTATCGGGATCTTATAATGGCCTTGAGGATTTCTCCAGGGCAACCCCTTTGTCTTGGAAGCAAGACAACGCAGAGCGACACAGGTTCGAATTCTGGTCCCACACTTGCATGCATCGGAATTAAATAAGTTCAATTTGTATCAGAATCTCATTAGAAATTACATATATACGACTTCAAACTTATAAGAATTCAATAAGTAGAGATTCTGGAATGTTGGTGAACAAGGCAGCAGCTTAAACCAACTGCTCCTGCTCCCTCCCAGCCTATGGATAATAATAATATTGGAAATTGAGAAAAATGAATCCTGCGCTGATATCAAAGAAGAAGATTGAGATCCCTGACAACCCCAACTCCAAAAAAGCTAAACAAGGGGAGAAGATGGGTGAGAGTTCAGAGAATGGTGACATGTATGCCCTGCTTCTCCAGATTGCCCAGGATGTGAAGGAAATGAAGTTTACCCTCAGTGAATTGTCCTCTCAAGTCGGTCACCTGGAGAATAGAGTCACCAACGTGGAAGCAGAAAATACAACCTTGGCCACGGAGGTTGCAGGGAGTTATAGGGCCTACAAGGAGTTGAGATATGAAGTTTCTGATTTGAAGAGGAGGAACCTGATGTTGGAGGCTGATCAAAGGAACTTGAACTTGCGCTTGCTGGGTGTGAGTGAAGACTCTGCTTTGGACAAAAACCTCGATCACAGAGTCAGAGGAGTACTGGAGGCAACTTCCTAAAAGAAATGGACATGGATTACTCCTTTAGAGCTGGTAAACTGGTCCAGGCCGAAAAACCAAGACAGATCATCATGGTGATGTCCAGAGTGAGTGCAAAGGAAAGGATTTTAAAGGCTGCGAGAGAAAAAGGGAAACTTCTGCTAAATGGAGATCAATTGGCGATCTATCCAGATTTCCCTAAGGAAATAGTGGAAATGAGGAAGGCGTTCAAAAGTGCAAAAGCTTTGGCACAAGAAAAAGGGATTAAAACTCTGCTGGTGAAACCAGCGACACTGAAGATATTTTTTGGATCAGGTGTCAAAACCACAGAGGATCCAGTTGAAGCTGAAAAGTGGCTGAGGGCTGGGGGCTTAAACTTGGATAATAGTATTGCAGATTGATGTGATGCATGATGTATGAAGCTGTGAAGATGTAAGGTTACTTTTCTTTATTGATTCATTTTTTCCTGAATTTGTTAGATGGGAATTGGTTTGTTTCGGTATCAGAGCGTTATTAATGTTTCAAATATGCTGTAACGGTTTTTCGCTCGAGCGTAGGCTTGATGTGGGCTCGGATAATGGGTGCTTTACTCTACGGCAGTACGCGCTCCATAGATTTTTTATAGGTGATGGTGCTTGTTTTTTGTTTGGACGGAGTGCGGGAGGTGTCGTGCTGTCCGGAAATGTCGGCCGTGCGACACCCTTCGGAGTCTTGCCGGCAGTGGTGTGTTGGATTGGTGGATGCGGGTGACCGGCCACTGTTGACGCACATTTGAGGTAAGGCGTAGTGGCGCGTTCTCCTTTGGGGCCGCAGCACGCGTGTTCCGGGCAATGCGCCTTGCTGCATGCTCAGGTGTTTGGGGGGCACAGTGGGTGTAGAGGCTGGGGTGCATGTATTGTGGCTGAGGGGAGAGGAATGCTCTTTGCACGGCTTTATCCCGGACTGCTGTGGTACGTTGATCGCATTGTAATGTGTTTCCATAGCCAGAATTAGATGAAGGAATGCCACGTTTGCGAGTATGCTGCCCAATGCTAATCCCCTGCATATGTAACAGTTGTTCTTGTCCTGGTTGCACACCCCTGACATGCTGAGTGGGGTATATTTGACATGTACTTGTAATAACAAAGCCAACTGTATGCCATTACCATCACTGCATAAAGAAGGTGAGAGTTGTCACTATTGTGTACCTGGGGTTCCACTGTAGTCTACACCTTTTACTTTGCATGGGTACGTTTCCTTTCGTGCAGTGTGAGAATGTAATAGTGCTGTCATCTAATGTGAACACTGACGAGGCCTATGGTTAAGATATGACTGTGCACCTCTGTCTACTTACCAAATCACAGACAGAATTTTCTATTCGGTTTTTTTTTGCAGTAATGCTTACGTTGGAGAGGGTTTGATTCCATTCTCAAAGCGCAATGAGTGATGTGCCAACACGTTATATCTGGAGTGCCCAGTTATACAGTACATTTGGATTAACACGGTGGGGGTTGCAGTTTTGTGCCATGGAAGTCACATGGGGGAATGTAGTGTCCAGGAAATACCGGAGATTCTGATTTTTATGCTTGGCAAGGTGAGTGGTAAGGCCACCGGGATAGTCATGGATTGGTGTGTGAATGCCATGGAAAAGTTTAATGCTGTATCTGGCTTCTAATCTCATTTGGTAGGGTGCAGGGACACAGGTATTTTGCAACTCTCTGTACACTTGCTCACACTTTCTAGTGATGATTCACGCTCAATTGCTCAGCATGCCCGCAGTAGTTGGGATTTGTGATGTTTACACTGATGGTTGTGACGGTAAGTGGATTAGTGTGATTCGTTGATGGTTATAATAAGAGAATTCAGGTTTTGTCTAGGCATGTGATTGACACATGGTGTGGTATTTAGCGTTTTTGAGTAGGGGATGTTGCATCTATTTAGGAAATGCTCTTATTTTTGCTTTCATTTGCTGGAGAGTTGTGGGAATTCCTTTAGACCAAATTGTATTTTCAACTTCATTTGAATTTGACCAAATGTGGTCTGTGACACTCTTTATGGGCTTTCTATAGGCTGACCTAAGGGAGGGAGGGGGGTAGTCCCTTTCAGCGTGTAGCTGGAAGGGATGTTCTGGATGGTTGGGTGGTTCAAGCCCAGGAGTGTGTTTTTTTTTATTTTTTATTTTATTTCTTTACTTGACTATAGGTTTAGGTAGTATTGTGTCTTGTGAATTCATTGCAAGGATTGGGAAACGGGATCTAGCAATGTCTTACACTTATCAGAGGAATTTCAGAGTGGTATCTTGGAATGTGAATGGTGCACATTGTGCTGTCAAGAGGAAGGTGATTTTGAGTAAACTAGGGGAGATGGGGGTGGATGTCGCGATGCTTCAGGAGACTCATTTGCTAGATGCGGATATAGATAAGTGGAAAAAGGAGTGGGTAGGTGATGTTTATGGTTCATCGTTCACTACTGGTTCTAGGGGTGTGTGTATTCTTTTTAGGAAGAATCTCCAGATCACTGGGGTGAAGTGTGTGAAGGATGGGGATGGAAGGATAGTATGTGTCACTGCACATATTCAGGATGCCCAGTATTGTTTCTGCAATATATATGCTCCGAATGGGGGTGATGGTAGTTTTTTTGTAGCTTTAACGCAAATGTTGCAGAATGTAAATGCGATTAATGTGATTTTGGGAGGGGACTTCAATGTGGTTTTAGAACCTGGACTTGATAAAAGTGTGGGGGGTGTGCACAATGCCAACGCTCTGAAAAGAACAGCATTAAAGAGACTAATTGATGAATGGAACCTCACAGATGTTTGGAGATTGCAAAACCCTTCTACGAGACAATATACTTTCTTCTCTGCAAGGCATAATGCTTATTCGAGAATTGACCTCTTTATGACCTCTGGCCTCTGTACACAATCATTCCAAAGGGGTAACATCAGATCACTACTTGTTTCGGACCATGCTCCAATCTCCATAGACTTGCGATTGACCTTCCCGGTTCCTAGGTCTAACACCTGGCGGATGAATGTCTCCCTCTTGGACGATGATGAAATTGTGGACAAAATTGTTCAAGAGGCGAGATTCTTTATATCTGTGAATTAGACTGGTGAAGTCAGGGTGGAGTTTGTGTGGGAAGCCTTCAATTCATATATGCGAGGATTGTTGATTGGTTTGTCCAGCAAAAAGAAAAAAATGAGAGATGCAGAAGTGAAAAAGCTTATTGTGGACATTCAGGATCTTGAGAGAAATAATATGCAAAACTTTTCAGATGAGACTATTAAAATATTGAAGCAGAAAAGGAGACGATTGGAAGATTTGTATTCTTCGAAGGCTGAGTGGTTGCTTTTTAGAACCAAAAGCAACTACTATTAAAAAGGAGAAAAATGTGATCGACTTCTGGCACATCGATTGAGGGTTATGGACAGTGGCAGATCTGTCAATGCAGTGGAAAGACAGGATGGGTTGGTGACTTTTGATCCTGTGGAGATTAATGCGGCATTTCTGTCGTATTATAAAACCCTGTACTCTTCAGAGATCAACTTATCTGAGCGTACAATTGGTCAATTCATTGATGACTGCCATCTGAAGAAAGTGAGTTTGAAATCCTTGGAGTGTATGGAAAGAGATTTGAACATGGAGGATCTCAGGTTGGCTGCTTATGCGCTGAATTCTGGGAAGTGTCCAGGCCCGGATGGGCTACCAGCTGAACTTTTCAAAATTTTCCCAGAAGAGGTGTTTGCTTTGATGCTAGAGATGCTGCGCGCCTCTTTGAGGAATGGGTGCCTTCCAAGTTCAACAAGACATGCTTCAATCTCCGTTTTTCTGAAGGAGGGACGATCACCAGTGAAAACTGGCAGCTATAGGCCAATCAGTTTATTGAACACGGACAACAAGATTTTCGCCAAGGCGTTAGCTTTGAGGATTGAGAATGCGCTGATGGATATCATAGATGAAGGCCAATCTGGATTTGTAAAAGGCAGACATGTTTCAGAAAATGTGAGAAGATTGTTGCTGACACTGTATGAAAGCAAAGAACACCATAATGATGTGGTGACGTTGTCCTTGGATGCTGAGAAAGCTTTCGACCGTATTGAATGGACATATCTTTTAAGTACATTGAAAGGCTTTGGTTTTGGAGATACCATGATCGGATGG
Source organism: Ambystoma mexicanum (assembly GCF_040938575.1). Taxonomy (NCBI): domain Eukaryota; kingdom Metazoa; phylum Chordata; class Amphibia; order Caudata; family Ambystomatidae; genus Ambystoma; species Ambystoma mexicanum. Next base: position 1,626,227,912 of record NC_090929.1, read on the forward strand.
ATAAGACTGCTGTATTCCCGGCCGACTGCTTGTGTTCGGACCAATGGCATGGACTCGGGCATTTTTGAACTTGGGAGAGGGACGAGGCAAGGCTGTCCACTGTCGCCAATTCTGTTTGTGATCGCCATGGAATTGCTGGCTGTGAGGATAAGAGAAGAGGATAGAATTGAGGGCGTACGCTTTGGTGCAGCCTCCCAGAAAGTTTGGTTGTATGCGGATGACATGCTGGTGGTGGTTCAGAATGTGGAGAGCTCCATTCCTGTGCTGATGGAGTTGATTGATGTGTTCAACAAGGTTTCTGGATACAAAATCAATTGGACCAAGTCGGAAGCGCTGCCGGCATCAACCACTTGCACTGTTTTGAAGATGCAGGGCTTTCCCTTTAAGTGGTGTCCGAATAAGATGAGATACCTTGGGATTTGGCTAACGAATGATGTCTCGAAAATAATGGATGTCAATATTACACATGTGATTCAATCTTTGGAGCTGGACCTGAAGAGGTGGAATGCACTTAAATTGAGTCTCTGGGGTAGAGTGAATGCCATCAAAATGACATCAACACCGCGAATCAACTATGTGCTCAGTGTGCTTCCCCTGGACGTAAAGAAGGGCCATTGGCGGAAAATTGAGAGTTTAATCCAGTCTTTTCTCTGGGAGAACAAACAGCCACGCCTCAGCTTGTGGAAAATTAAGCTGCCCCAAGACTGTGGAGGTTTGGGGGTTCCTGACTTTGAGAATTATCATTTGGCCTTTGGAGCCAGGCATCTGGTTCCATTTATTGAAGATTCGGAGGATGTTTGGACGCTGGCGGAATCAAGTAGTTCTTCTCCGTTGCCGCCTAGGGCCATACTGTCCACGGTGGATGGATCTGGTTATCGCTCATTTCCGCCGACAAGATTCCTGAGAACTTGTTGGAGGGAACTATGGAAGAAAAGTAAGCGTAATATATGTGATAATGATTACATCCCTATCTGGTTGAATCCAGGTATTTTGCTGAATGGGAGGCCGCTATTGTGGTTGAACTGGCTCCTGAGTGGTGTACTATGGTTGAGTGATCTGATGGAAGACGGCAAATGGATCAGCTATAGAAGACTTTCACAAATTAAAGATCTCAGAGACTGTACAATGGGTGAATACAGAAAATTGAGAGGTTTGCTGCGGAACCAGAGAACTGTTGATGGCGGTGGTTGGCAGTTATGGCTACCTGAATATAAGACATTAGGTGGTATGGCATCCAAAGTATATAGAAATCTGAGCCAACAGTACACGCCAGCAGAGGGGTTGTTAACTAAGTGGTCTGAGGTCCTTGGCTCTGATATAACTGTGGAGAGGTGGAGGTTTCTTTGTAAAAACGTAACTCTGACATCCATTAATCTTGGAGAACAATGCCGCCAAATCAAAATTCTTAATAGAGTGTTTTGGACTCCCCAGAGACTTTATGCGAGAGGGATGATTGACTCAGAGTCCTGTTGGAGGTGTAAGCATGATGTCGGCTCCTTTGAACACTTGATCTGGGACTGTTATGAACTGAGGACATTTTGGAGGAGTGTCACTGAAAAGATTAATGAGGTTCTATTACTGCAAGAGGATTTTGATTATAACTCTATCATCTTGGGTGAGGATGATAAAGAGGAAGATCTCACTTATCCACAGAAATGCTGGTTTTTTAGGGCTACAAATTCTGCGAAAAAAATTGTTTTGAGAAAATGGAAATGTGATGAGAGACCGACCTGTTCAGAATGGGTGGAGGACTTGAGGCAAGTGGCCAGAATTGAGAAGGTTATCCTTCGCAGGAACAAAAAGTTGAAATTGTTTGATGATATGTGGGGTGGGTTTTTGGATGACATGTGATATAATAAGTTGGCCTGTTTTGCTTTTTAGATTCTGTGAAGGTTGGGGATGGATATGGGGTGTGGATTCTATGCAATGAGTTCTACGATTAAAATGCTGATAAGTTTGTTGCTTGTGTGTTTTCTATAAAATTCAATAAACTTAATAATAAAAAAAAAAGAATTCAATAAGTATTTCATATGTTCTTTTAAATGTTTAATTAAGGTTCCCAAAATCCCACAGGTTTCTCACACGTTTTTTTTTAAGCTGCTTCTAAGACCCTTAAATGGCATCGTTGCTTGGAGAAGTGAGTTCTACAAAAGACAAGAACATGTCAGTGGGCCACACAAGAGGATTTTCTGTAAGTGGAAGTACCGGGGATCCAAATTCACTTTACTGGCAAATTGTTTTCCTCCCCATTTTACCTACAATATTTACCCTGACAAATGGCTAAAACATTTTGTTACAAAACCCGAATCACTCAAAAAAAGTGATTTCTTAAAAGCAATCACTTTGTACCGAAAACAAGGTTGGAGCGCACAAAAAAAAGTATCTTGTTAAAAAATTTATCAATTGACCAAAAAAGAGTGATTCACGATTCTTAAATTAAAATATGCATTGAAAAAAGACGCTCCAATTTATTTTTGGAGGCAAGAGAGCGAATTTTTAACACAATACGCAGTTCACCAAAAGAATATATACACCTTTAGCCAACGCTAATTGGGTATCAACAAAACTATGCAAAAGCGCCCAGCAGTCTGGGCCAATATTTAGAATGTAACATTGTCACTAAAGTTCACACAGGCCACAGCAAGTACATCTCGCCACCTTCCATATTCCATAAGGTATTTCCCACCGCAGGCTGCGGAATCATGGTGAAGGAGGCCTTGTACAATTAATGCTGGACAAATTAATTTTACCTGTGGTCACCATTTTTTAAAAAATTGTATTTATTGAGTTATGGCGCTCTGAAACACTTGTGCATCTCCTCCCCTCCTCCCATTATTTTCTTCGATGCACTTACTCTACCAGAATTGTCTCTGGACCTACTATGATAGCAACCTTGCCTGTCTCGTCCCTCCTCCCGTTACTTGTTTTTTTCATCTCCTCTCTTCCAGCACTATCTGAAATGTCGTCAGGCCTAGTACGATAGTTGCTTGCTTTGTTCCACCGCCCTCCGTTCCTGCACCCTTCCCCCTCACCTTTTGTTTTTCTCCGGCTCTACCACAAATGTCGTCAGGCCTAGTATGGTAGTCGCCTGTCTGTTTCCATATCCTTCTCACTCTCCCCCTCCTTTCCGTATCTGTCTCTTAGCACTTGCACTATCGGAAATGTCGTCAGACCGAGTACGATAGTTAATTTCACATCCTTACTGTTCATGGCCAGTAAGAATGTCATTGTATTTTCCCTTGTTCTCTCCCTTGCCTTGAAGCGCCTTGAAACACATTGTGTATAGGCGCTATATAAATAGACTATCATATCATATCAATATGGCTAATATCCTTTCATAATTAAAATTACATTTGCATTACGAAATATATCATATCAATTCACAGGCATCGGTTTCTTAAATATTACAAGTGACACAAATAATAAATACCTTAATTATAGAATACAAATTCCATTGGTAAGAATACATTAAATAATAAAAATCAATTGAACCATAATGCAGTAACAGGGTCATGATTAACGCTAAATATGGGGGATAAAACATCCTAGCAATCTGTCCAATTATTATTCAGTTACACCAGCAGTCATTTCATACCACTTTTCAAAACCCTATATACTGTATTTGGAACAATGTAATATGTCTGTTCTTATATTACAGATGTCACATGTGTAGCTACTATAATTCACTAGATATGTGCAATGAAGGGCTAAGCATTTTGTTAATAAAAGTCACGCAGACTCTGATACTTAGTTGCACAGTCTGCATTGCCTGGAATTACAGGGGATGTTGTGCCAGGATCCTGTTTTGATGAAGGAAGTTCAAACTCAATTGCATTAGGAATCGTCTGGCTGTTTATCAGGGGTGACCAACAGATGGGGTCAGCCCAGAGCTGCCGAACCTCCGGGTTTATATGCTCTTCTCTGAGTAAGAGCATGAAACCTCTGGAATTGTCAGGGGTGCAATAACATGCATTTGCACCCGGGGGAGGGCGCTCAGCCAATCAGGTGGCTGGAACAGTGGGAGAGAATACCTATTCTCTGCCAGCTGTGCCAGCCACATGAGGCCATTCCTCGGGTGGCACCATCCTTTCTTTTTTCCTTGAATGTCGGTGGACAACAGGGAGTATCTCACCTCCCCACCCCCAAAACAAACCCAACCCCCCCATCCCCCACTTACCTACTGGACCAGTGATTTGCGCTCCGGTCCCAACGCCTCTCTTGTCTCCCGACCGCCACCATAGAAATGGAAAAGGCACTTAGTCCCTTTTCACTATGGTGGCGGGCATCTTATTTTAAAATTATTACTGTTCTTTTTTTTCCTCCAGACATATTCTCTGGAGGGAAAAAAAGAAGCCATTCGTATCCCGGTTAAACCCCCGGGTGCGAATGGCTTTCACTCCTGCTGTGGAGGCGGCCATGGCTGGTAACGGCCCACAGCCCTCGCCGAGGCTCTCGCTTTGCTAGGGCCTACCTTGGCTCGGGCTGGCGGGCCGTTACCACCCATGGCCGCCCCCAACAGCGGGGCTGTGTTCCCTCTTCAGGAATCAGAGTGCACAGGGCTCCAACTAGGGCATTTAAACACTGTACACCTCTTTCTTAATGGTCAGTGATAAGACGTGTGGGGGTTGGGGGGCATTAGCCACTTTGCACCAATAAGACCAAATCAAGCACCTGTGAAATATCCAAATCTGGGTCTTATTTAAAGAGAAAAGCATTTAAATTGTCTCACTGTTCATTTTGTGTTCTTATAAGACACACACAAAGTAGGGTTACATGTATGCAGAATGGAACATTGTCTTCACCCCACATATAACTAAGCAGGATGCCTATTCCTGTAAGCAGGCGATGCATCACAGTATCTTTTGTCTTGTGGCCAGGGACGTCATTTAGGGGTCTGCCTTGCTACCCGTGTGGTCTCCCTTTGTCTTTCTGGAATTCTAGACAATAACTGCTAGACTCATTAAAGGTTTATTTCAGGCACACTTCAGGGGTTGAGTCACTGATTTAGTCTGTTCTTAAACACCTTAACTCAGCCTTTCATCCTTCTGAGGTCGATAAATGAGTACCAAGGCAAGTTGGGTGATATTGTATGTATATTTGTTCTATTTAAAGCGCTTAAGCGTAAGTGCTATATAATAACACATCATTATCATTTGGCTTTGGACGTCTGCTTGCATTCACAGTAATTTAGTAATATGGGCAAATACACACTGATCTTAACGATACGTATGGCGAGCCATTCTTTTATGAAATGTATATCAGTGATATTGTAACCATATTTTTCGTAGCGTACTTAGGAACAATGCTATGTGATGCCACTTCCTGTTTTGTCAAGGGGTGAAAGGTTGTGTTCCATCGCTTCCTGTGAGATCACTACGGGTGGGGTTAAATGACATCACTTCCTGTGATGTCATCAGAGGTCAAGGGGTGTGTGATGTCACTTCCGCTACCCCTGGCATTTTGGTGAAATGACGTCCCTGCATGTGGCTTTAAGTCCTGAAAGCACTTTTGCAAAACCTAACGGTCATTTTTTCGACTTGCATTACTTTGAATTTTGGAACTTGTATTTCTACATTCATGGAGGTGTGGGGCGGAGAGGGGTATCAAATGTAGCAATGGATGAAAATGGTGCGATGGACGCATTCCGACTCAATTGCGAAAACGTTCGCTTAATGGCTGAAAATATAAAGCAAATGGCAAACGATATATCCTTGAATTAAGTGGAACTTTCTTTCACATTACAATTTCAACATAACATCAAAAGACGCAGAACAAAAAAAAGGCGTTTTTCTACCTAAAAGAAGCTGCCTGTGCATGTAAAGGGTCGAGAATCCAAGGTGCTAGAAAATGGCGGCCATGACAGTCAATGTCTACGCCTCATGCGATGGTACTTAGCTAATGTGTCAAAAAGACAAAAGCTGGAATAGGCTCCCTTCATGCGTCAGTGGACACGGTGATAAATACAGGCCCCTTCTACGAGAAACGCGTGCTGCTGATATATAACAGCATTTTACGCCTGGAATGACAGGAAAGTAATGTGAGGGGCCGGGCTGATGCCAGGTTGTACCGTTGCTGTCATATTCAGTCCCCTTTCCATTACATTGGATGTGAGGGGTGGGCCAATCCGGACCTTCGGATACACACAGGCCCTGGTCAGAAGGAAAGAGGGCAATGACATGGACTGGCTCAACACGTCCCGTGTTGGCCAGTTCGGTTTCTCAGTACCCTATAATGTTGGTGTTTGGACAGTTAATAGCCCAATGTACTTTAAAAGCACAATATCACACATATTTTCCAGCAACAATATGCTCCAAAGAAGCACATAAACGTTTTGCCTTAAAAAGTGCTGAATTGTAATTTGTGAATGTGTGCCACTTCTGTTTTTCGTTCCCAACTACTTTCAATGCAAGTCTGGCCCAATGACCACATAAAGGAAGGTCAAAGCTGCGGCATGGTGGCGCCCAGAAACGTTAAATGTGGCCACATCAATGGCAGGGGTATCTGAAGCATGCAGATACTGTGGAGGTGGTCGGTGGGGGGGCAGGACAGGGACCAAAGCATGGCTTGCTCTCCAGGGTGCATAGAATGTGTGGGAGGAAAAGGGCCCACAGTGAGCTAGCTTCCAGAGTCTCGCAATTGAGGAAGGGCACAAGCCAGGGTGCAGGGTGTGAGATTTGAGAATGGGTCTTCAAGTCCCAAGCAGATTTGAGGAGACCTTCCTTTGCCTCCTGCATGCCCCAGCATTCACAAACCTTTATTTTACAGTGTATGTATCAAGGTGTTCACAAGAACAAGTGACTTGCCTTTTGGTAGCGGAGATGAATACTCAGGCTGAACTCCATAGAAGGCTAATGCCGGGCTCAAATTGTAGCACTGCACATAGTTGCAATCCTATTAGATAAACAGGATCTGACCCTCCTTAGCAGCCACTTTTGCTTGAGCCGATACAAGCATGAGATGGTGCAGTACGTATGCTTATAGGTACTTTAACCCATTGCTTTTATCATCATTATTTTGCTAAAGTGTTATTGTCTGATATTTTTCTGAGTATTAAAGGTTTTGTTTTCTCATAGGAGGGACCAGTATTTACTTAAAAAAAAAAAAAAGTGGTTGGGCAGGTCTTCCATTTTGTCTTAGCTGGCCTGCAGTGGTGCTGTCGACTGTCGTGCTGGCGAGCGGTCCGGAAGAGTTTGGTGTTTATTTTTTTGTTTCAGGGTCTTGAGATTGTTTTGTAACATGGTAAACATGCCTATATCATGCTAGCCATGCCCAACTATGAACAAAACAGAGCATTTGAAAAGTTATTTGGCTTAGTAAATTCAACAACATGGAAAACAAAGCACCGGAAACAATTCAGTGCCGAAGACCTTTAATAGTCTAAGCCTATGCTACTGGGCTGCAGCGGCGGATTGAGGCATTTGTAAACTATGCCTCTTCTAACTTCTTGTAAATAAATATCGCCAAAAGCAAGATAATGCAGTGTACCCTGAGGAAAAAAAAATTCAAGTATCAAGGGCGGATTGGTGCAGAAGCACTGGCGACGGTAGAACGTTGCACTGATCTCGGGTTTCCAGTCGATTCCAATCCACATAAGTGCTAGATCCAGGATTCAATGAAAAGTCGGGCAACAGCCTTGTCCAATCAGTTGAACAGTCTCAATGCAAAAATATAGAAAATTCTCTGTAATTCTAATTTAAAGATTTTATGAAGGAAAAATTGTTCCCAAACTTTTATATGGGAGTGAAGTCCAGAGGTTGTGTGTTTTAGAGTTTTTAACATTTTTGGAGGGGTTTGATTTGGAGGAGAGCCGTAAGGATCCCCACCTGAATCCCGGTTGATGCGATTAGAATTGATCTTGGTGTGCACTCTCTTACCCGCAGAGCTCACTGGAACGTGTTATCCTATTATTATAAGATTTTAAATCCTATGAAGCTTTCCTTATTTTGTGATCTAAAAAACTATTCTGGATGTGGATGCAGACACGTTTTTAAATGAATTTTCCATGTTTTGCTCGAAACTGCTCAGGGATCTTGGCTTGTACGGGCAGGATTTGGTTGACAATCCAGGATATGTGAAATATGTATTATTGGATCTGATTGGATGGCAGCCATTGAAGGATTACATGGTTATGAGTCTCGGAGTCACCTATGTTGGGAGCATAAGCCTGTGGGGGTCTTGGCTTCCTGTTTTTCCATTTACATATAAGTCGCCTGTTTTTAAGTTTCAGATGGAATCTGTTTTTTACTAAAGAAATCTCATCTAGGTATAGTTTGATTCCCTCTGACCACGACACCTGCAGACTTTACAATGAACAGAGGACCCCAGAAACTCTGAAGCATCTTTTGGTATCTTGCAAAATATTACAGGATAAACAAGAGGTCTTTTTTTTAAGTAAACTTTTTAACCTATTTGCCCCAGGGGATTCAGAAAGTTTTTGGCATAATTGTTTGGCGGGCGTACAACCTAAACTGTATTGGTGGTGGTTGGCTTTTTAGATCCTTTGAACCTGAATCTGTTGAAATTTAGTGATTAAAAAGGATAGGAATCTGGAAGAATGTGGGTGGATATTTGTGTTAGGATTATATTTACTCAGCTGTGTATATGGCTAATTCAATATTTATGCTTTTATGAAATCAATGTATTTTGAATTTTCTTTTCAGATGTATTTTTCTAATCACAGTTATGTCTTAAAGCTTATTCTGTATATACAAATAACAAATTAACAAGGGGAGTCCTGGGAGTCCCTCTGCCAGACATTAGTCCTGGTTGCGGGAGACTTACCCAGAGTCTTTAGCTCACTATCTTTCACAGAGAAGAAATATCCCAAACATATCAGTCTTTGTCCTGCCCTGGGGCAGTCCAGCACCAAAATGCTAGGTAATTCTCCTCTGAACAAGAGTACCAACAGCATCCCCAGACACGTGTTTCGGTCTGGTTGGACTTCATCAGTAGGGAGGAGCTGTGCCTCTCTAAGAATAGTGAGCAAGGGGTCCACGTCTGGATTCCCCTAGTAACTTAGGGTGAGACCCAAAGTTACGTAAATATGCAAATTAACAAGTCTCTCGTAACCAGGACTAATGTCTGGCAGAGGGACTCCCAGGACCCCCCTTGTTAATTTATACAAATAAAAAAAAAACATTTTATTTCAAACCTTGGGAAAACACATCAGAACCTCCGTGAAAAGTCCCTTCTAATTATTTTGCTCATTGTGCAGGTGTGCAATGTTTTCAACTTTTTGCTTACTTTCAGTGAATTATTGTCCCAGACAGGCCAGCTTTACCGAACAAGAGTGCATTTGTTTGCCGCACATGCAGGAGGCGGAACGGAAATGGCGGCAGAGCTATGAGAAAGGTAAGGAGGGGAATGCGGAAGGACGGCGGGGGGTGGGTGAAGGAGTGAACTTCAGTTGGGATGCAGAGGGAGTCAGGAAAAAAGGGCGGCGTCACTGGAGGGAGGACATGGGTCGTGGGGCTATCCAATGCCGAAGACGAGGGAGATGGGTGTGGAGAGAACGTAGACTGTGGGAGTGGGGCTATCCAATGCAGAAGACGAGGGAGATGGGTGTGGAGAGAACAGAGACTGTGGGAGTGGGGCTATCCAATGCAGAAGACGAGGGAGATGGGTGTGGAGAGAACGTAGACTGTGTGATTGGGGCTATCCAATGCAGAAGACGAGGGAGATGGGTGTGGAGAGAACGTAGACTGTGGGAGTGGGGCTATCCAATGCAGATGACGAGGGAGATGGGTGTGGAGAGAACGTAGACTGTCGGAGTGGGGCTATCCAATGCACAAGACGAGGGAGATCGGTGTGGAAAGAACGGAGACTGTGGGAGTGGGGCTATCCAATGCAGAAGAGGATGGAGATGGGTGTGGAGAGAAAGTAGACTGTGGGAGTGGGGCATTCCAATGCAGAAGAGGAGGGAGATGGGTGTGGAGAGAACGTAGACTGTGGGAGTGGGGCTATCCAATGCAGAAGAGGACGGAGATAGGTGTGGAGAGAAAGTAGACAGTGGGAGTGGGGCTATCCAATGCAGAAGACGAGGGAGATGGGTGTGGAGAGAACGGAGACTGTGGGAGTCGGGCTATCCAATGCAGAAGAGGACGGAGATGGGTGTGGAGAGAAAGTAGACTGTGGGAGTGGGGCTATCCAATGCAGAAGAGGAGGGAGATGGGTGTGGAGAGAACGTAGACTGTGTGAGTGGGGATATCCAATGCAGAAGAGGAGGGAGATGGGTGTGGAGAGAACGTAGACTGTGGGAGTGGGGCTATCCAATGCAGAAGAGGAGGGAGATGGGTGTGGAGAGAACGTAGACTGTGGGAGTGGGGCTATCCAATGCAGAAGAGGAGGGAGATGGGTGTGGAGAGAACGAAGACTGTGGGAGTGGGCTATCCAATGCAGAAGAGGAGGGAGATGGGTGTGGAGAGAACGTAGACTGTGGGAGTGGGGCTATCCAATGCAGAAGAGGAGGGAGATGGGTGTGGAGAGAACGTAGACTGTGGGAGTGAGGCTATCCAATGCAGAAGACGAGTGAGATGGGTGTGGAGAGAACGTAGACTGTGGGAGTGGAGCTATCCAATGCAGAAGAGGGAGATGGGTGTGGAGAGAACGTAGACTGTGGGAGCGGGGCTATCCAAAGCAGAAGATGAGGGAGATGGGTGTGGAGAGAACGTAGACTGTGGGAGTGGGGCTATCCAATGCAGAAGAGGAGGGAGATGGGTGTGGAGAGAACGTAGACTGTGGGAGTGGGGCTATCCAATGCAGAAGATGAGGGAGATGGGTGTGGAGAGAACGTAGACTGTGGGAGTGGGGCTATCCAATGCAGAAGAAGAGGGAGATGGGTGTGGAGAGAACGTAGACTGTGGGAGTGGGGCTATCCAATGCAGAAGACGAGGGAGATGGGTGTGGAGAGGACGCAGACTGTGGGAGTGGGGCTATACAATGCAGAAGACGAGGGAGAAGGGTGTGGAGAGGACGCAGACTGTGGGAGTGGGGCTATCCAATGCAGAAGAGGAGGGAGATGGGTGTGGAGAGGACGCAGACTGTGGGAGTGGGGCACGTAGACTGTGGGAGTGGGGCTATCCCATGCAGAAGAGGAGGTAGATGGGTGTGGAGAGGACGTAGACTGTGGGAGTGGGGCTATCCAATGCAGAAGACGAGGGGGATTTGTGTGGAGAGAACGTAGACTGTGGGAGTGGGGCTATCCAATGCAGAAGATGAGGTGGATGGGTGTGGAGAGGACGTAGACTGTGGGAGTGGGGCTATCGAATGCAGAAGACGAGGGAGATGGGTGTGGAGAGAACGTAGACTGTGGGAGTGGGGCTATCCAATGCAGAAGAGGAGGGAGATGGGTGTGGAGAGGACGTAGACTGTGGGAGTGGGGCTATCCAATGCAGAAGAGGAGGGAGATTTGTGTGTAGAGGACGTAGACTGTGGGGGTGGGGCTATCCAATGCAGAAGAGGAGGGAGATGGGTGTGGAGAGAACGAAGACTGTGGGAGTTGGGCTAACCAATGCAGAAGAGGAGACAGATGGGTGTGGAGAGAACGTAGACTGCGGGAGTGGGGCTATCCAATGCAGAAGACGAGGGAGATTTGTGTGGAGAGAACGTAGACTGCGGGAATGGGGCTATCCAATGCGGAAGAGGAGGGAGATGGGTCTGTAGAGAGAACGTAGACTGTTGGAGTGGGGCTATCCAATGCAGAAGAGGAGGGAAATGGGTGTGGAGAGAACGTAGACTGTGGGAGTGGGCTATCCGATGCAGAAGTGGAGGGAGATGGGTGTGGAGAGAACGTAGACTGTGGGAGTGGGGCTATCCGATGCAGAAGAGGAGGGAGATTTGTGTGGAGAGAACGTAGACTGTGGGAGTGGGGCTATCCGATGCAGAAGACGAGGGAGATTTGTGTGGAGAGAACGTAGACTGTGGGAGTGGGGCTATCCGATGCAGAAGACGAGGGAGATTTGTGTGGAGAGAACGTAGACTGTTGGAGTGGGACTATCCGATGCAGAAGAAGAGGGAGATGGGTGTGGAGCAGGGGCGTTGCTAGGGGGGGGCTAAGGGGGCTATAGCCCCTGATCTTTTGGTTGTAGCCCCGGATAGAATCTCAGGAGCTACAGCCAAAAGACTAGCTAGCCCCCAGTCCCAACAGTTCCGACATCAGTTTAGCCCCGGGTCTTTTCCAGACCTAGCAACTCCCCTGGTGTGGAGAGAACGTAGACTGTGGGAGTGGGGCTATCCGATGCAGAAGACGAGGGAGATTTGTGTGGAGAGAACGTAGACTGTTGGAGTGGGACTATCCGATGCAGAAGAGGAGAGAGATGCGTGTGTAGAGAACGTAGACTGTGGGAGTGGGGCTATCCAATGCAGAAGAGGAGGGAGATGGGTGTGGAGAGAACGAATACTGTGGGAGTGGGCTATCCGATGCAGAAGACGAGGGAGATGGGTGTGGAGAGGACGTAGACTGTGGGAGTGGGGCTATCCGATGCAGAAGACGAGGGAGATTTGTGTGGAGAGAACGTAGACTGTGGGAGTGGGGCTATCCGATGCAGAAGACGAGGGAGATTTGTGTGGAGAGAACGTAGACTGTTGGAGTGGGAATATCCAATGCAGAAGAGGAGGGAGATGGGTGTGTAGAGAACGTAGACTGTGGGAGTGGGGCTATCCGATGCAGAAGAGGCCGGAGATGGGTGTGGAGAGAACATAGACTGTGGGAGTGGGGCTATCCGATGCAGAAGACGAGGGAGATTTGTGTGGAGAGAACGTAGACTGTGGGAGTGGGACTATCCGATGCAGAAGAGGAGGGAGATGGGTGTGGAGACAACGTAGACTGTGGGAGTGGGGCTATCCAATGCAGAAGAGGAGGGAGATGGGTGTGGAGAGAACGAAGACTGTGGGAGTGGGGCTATCCAATGCAGAAGACGAGGGAGATGGGTGTGGAGAGAACGTAGACTGTTCGAGTGGGGCTATCCAATGCAGAAGAGGAGGGAGATGGGTGTGGAGAGAACGAAGACTGTGGGAGTGGGCTATCCAATGCAGAAGATGAGGGAGATGGGTGTGGAGAGAACGTAGACTGTGGGAGTGGGCTATCCAATGCAGAAGACGAGGGAGATGGGTGTGGAGAGGGCGTAGACTGTGACGGTGGGGCTATCCAATGCAGAAGAGGAGGGAGATGGGTGTGGAGAGAACGTAGACTGTGGGAGTGGGGCTTTCCAATGCAGAAGAGGAGGGAGATGGGTGTGGAGAGAACGAAGACTGTGGGAGTGGGCTATCCAATGCAGAAGATGAGGGAGATGGGTGTGGAGAGAACGTAGACTGTGGGAGTGGGGCTATCCAATGCAGAAGAGGAGGGAGATGGGTGTGGCGAGAACGTAGACTGTGGGAGTGGGCTATCCCATGCAGAAGAGGAGGGAGATGGGTGTGGAGAGAACGTAGACTGTGGGAGTGGGGCTATCCCATGCAGAAGAGGAGGGAGATGGGTGTGGAGAGAACGAAGACTGTGGGAGTGGGGCTATCCAATGCAGAAGACGAGGGAGATGGGTGTGGAGAGAACGTAGACTGTGGGAGTGGGGCTCTCCAATGCAGGAGAGAAGGGAGATGGGTGTAGAGAGAACGAAGACTGTGGGAGTGGGCTATCCAATGCAGAAGAGGAGGGAGATGGGTGTGGAGAGAACGTAGACTGTGGGAGTGGGGCTATCCAATGCAGAAGAGGAGGGAGATGGGTGTGGAGAGAACGTAGACTGTGGGAGTGGGCTATCCAATGCAGAAGAGGAGGGAGATGGGTGTGGAGAGAACGTAGACTGTGGGAGTGGGGCTATCCGATGCAGAAGAGGAGGGAGATGGGTGTAGAGAGAACGAAGACTGTGGGAGTGGGGCTATCCGATGCAGAAGAGGAGGGGAGATGGGTGTGGAGAGAACGTAGACTGTGGGAGTGGGGCTATCCGATGCAGAAGAGGAGGGAGATGAGTGTGGAGAGAACGTAGACTGTGGGAGTGGGGCTATCCAATGCAGAAGAGGAGGGAGATGAGTGTGGAGAGAACGTAGACTGTGGGAAGGTGGGTGTGGAGAGAACGTAGACTGTGGGAGTGCCCCCACATTAGATCCAAGAGCAAATGGGAGTGAGCACCAACCATTGCCTTGTCACAGTGGGAAATACTGTCCCAAGAATACAGGCTTCGGTCAACTGAAACTGTGACGGCACATCATGGAACCAATTGTGATCTCACTTTTTTATCGAGTATCCGTGCAATCGTGTGAAGAGGGAGTCATTACACAGGGCAGCATAGTAAGCAAAAATGGGTCCAAATGCTCAATTGTCAAGCAATTTTGTTTCACCATATTGGCTAAAAGCTACAGATCTCAGACACTTCTGAAGGCGAGTTCATGCAACAATCCCCTACTTTAAAATGTAGCAGACGAGTAAAAAGCAGTATTGTGACTGTTCATTTCTTGCAGGAAAACATGCAATTGATGTATCGATCAGAACTATTCTGATTTGCAAGAGGTGGGCTACAATGGATTGAGCAGTGTGAGCACCTGAACAAGGCATCTAGCTCATCCTCTGACAAACTGGCCTGCCGCCTACTCCAAAGACAATATCGTCTCGCCATCTGCTCGAAGAAGAGGGCTCATGTCCAAACCTGCATCTCCGGATCCAGCAATAACATGCCTGAACTTTTAAAAATCTGCAAGGAACTTGCCAATCCTACTGCAGTCTCCTCCTTTCATCCTCCTTCCCAGGCCCTCTCCAATGCACTGGCCGCCCACTTCTCCAAAACTCTGCACATACTGTCCCCTCTGTCATCTGCTCCCCCCGACCACCTTACCTACTCTTGCCTCCTCTGACCCCCATCTCCGCCATACCCTCCTCCGTCTCTCCCATTGCACCAGACAAGATCTCTAGAGTTGTCTGCTCGATGAAAGTCTCCTCTAAACAGGTGCTCCCTTACTCCTCCAGAACTATCAAGGACAACATTGCCTCTCTCGCCCGCCCTTGGCTGACCTCTGAAACCATTCCTTTGCCACTGGCTCCTCCCCACAACCCCTTAAGCACTCCCTTGTGCACTCTCTCCTAAAAAAGCCGTCTGCTGACCCTTCTTGCCCGGCTAACTATTGCCCTATATCGACCACCCCGTTTATGGGAAAACTCCTGGGGAAGCTGGTCATCCCCCAACTGACTCCCCACACTGAAATGGCTGGCTGATTCCATGACCACCAGTCTGGTTTAAGGGCATCCGGAGGCATGGAAACTGCTCTCCTGAACACCCGTGAAGATCTGCTCTATAACATGGACTCAAATGCTCCCTCTCTTCTGATCATCCTTGATTTTTCTTCTGCCTTTGACGCAGTCAACCACTCCATCCTCATAGGCTGTCTCCATGATATCCTACGCATCACAGACCGGGCACTGGCGTGGCTGATGTCATTCCCTTCACACAGACCCTCCCAAGTGCAAAGGGGTCCTTTTCTCTCCTCCATCTCACTCTCCACCTGTGGCATCCCACGGGGCTCTATCCGATTGCCATGGCTCTTCAACATCTATCTGGCCCCTCTGGCCCACTTGATCTCAACCCTCTCCCCTCATTTCCAGTGTTTTGCAGACAACATCCAGCTCTCCTTCAGGCTGCCATCCTCTACCCCCTCCTCTCTCATATATGACTGCTATTCGGCCAGGTTTCTGCCAATGATCTCTGCCTTACTGCCAGGAAGATGGAGGTCTTTCTCATTGGGTGCCTGCTCCTTGTTTCCCCCTCACTCTATGGCCAGCCTCCCTTGGTCCCCTCCCCACACCCACTTGTGAGGCAAAAAAACTTGAGATCATCTTTGACTCCTCTCTCTCTGTCGCTCCACACATCACGGACCTTGCCAAGAAGTCCAGCTTTCAGCTCCAACTCCCCAGGGGCATTTTACCTTTCCTCCCCACCCCCCCCCCGAAGCTCAACATTTCCTGGTTCTCTCGAGGATGGACTACTACAACAGCCTCTTCTTCAATCTGCCTCTTTCCTCCCTTCGCCCTCTTCAACTAATCCAGAATAAAACTGCTAGACTTATCCTTGGCCTCAAGCCCAGGCACTGCATCTCTCCATGGGCGTAATTTTAGAGGGGGGGTGTTTGTCCCCCTCAACTTTCATGACACATGATTTTGTCCCCATTCATTTGAATGGGGCATTTTTTTTCAACATTTTCACCAACGTTACTCCACTCCATCTCTCCATCCCTAAAATCTCTCCACAGGCTCCCGGTGACTGCAAGGATCCAATTCAAGACCCTTTGCATCATCCACAAAGGTCTCGGGCCTGGGACCACTGTACATCGAGCTTTCCCTCCCTAAATATCTCCCTGCCATGGTCCTTCGGTCCTCTGGCTCCAACTCTCTGCAGGTCAAACGCTTCTCCAAGAGAGTGAGCGGTAGATCCCTTTTCCCAGCTGGTTCCTCCCTCTGGAACAGATTCCCTGCCCCACGCAGAGTTCAGCCGGATCTTCTTAAGTTCTGGGCACTTCTCAAGACTTTCCTCTTCTCCTCTTCCTTCCCTATCCCCCTCCCTTGCTAACTCTCCCTCTGCCGCTGCAGCTGGGGCCTGGTCCCTTCAGAGTCATACAGAGGCCAGCCCTCCACTACCAGTCCCCCCAGCATCTCCTGCCAGCACTTGCCCTCAGGCTCTCTTGCCAGGACTAGCCTTAACCTAGTACACCATGTCCACTGCACACCTCATCCATTGCCCCTCTCTTTCCCATGGCACTTGCAGTCTTGCCCCCCAGAACTTGCCCACCCCCTCCCATTGGGCACCCCACTCCTGCACTTCTGCCTCTACCATCCCCCTAAACCTATTATCCCCTTGGATTCCACTTACACGGTTGGATTTTCACAAGGTCAATGTAACCGTTGTTGTTGTTCTACTTTCTTCCTATGCCCCCCCCCCCCACAACTTGTCCTGTTGCTCCTGGAAACACCCATACACAAGTCCAATAAAATAAATAAATACAAAATAAACAAAAAAACAAGCAGTCAACACCACTGCCAAAGGAGCCTTGGCTCAGCCACTTTTTCAAAATAAGTCCCGGAGCCGAGCACCTGATAGTACCGGCACAAATGAAGCACTGGGAGGAGCTGGTCTGACCTCTGAGTGGGCCAGCTTCATTGCCTCTTCAAAATAATGCTATTGGCTGACCCTACTTCCCCAGAGCGGGTGCAGAGGACCCTCCCTGCCCCTGCCTCTTTTAGCAGGTTGATAGCCCAGCACTGGAAAATGGACCATTCTCCACCTCCAGTGAAGGAGAGTTGAGAAGCCCCACACGAATTCATGACATTCAACCATTTCTAGCCAAGAGTGCTGCCGATTTATAGCAAAGAAGAGTTCATCATTCAGGGCTGTCACAACTATGTCACTGCTTCACTGACAATAAGCATCCCAGTTGCAGGGCTTATTTCCCAAATGGAAAACTCCCAACTAGAGTTAACTCTATTCTGATAGTCAGGCTCACTGGAGTTTTCACTTTTCACCAGGATGTGCAGGTTCTCATAAAACACAAGTGCGTGTGGGGGGGTGGGGGAGGGGAGCTTCTCTGTACTTTCCAGCAAAATGTCACTCAGTCTTTGTGCTCGAAAGAGCGGGAGAATAAAGAAGTCACCCAGAGGGGTGACATCTCTTGCAGCTGCACCTGGTTGGGTTGCACATCTCAACGTTTTATCGCTATGGTGAACTGCTTAAGGCATTTCCTGGTTTCTTTTCATGATATGATATTATAGGTTATTTATAAGCTCTTAATACCCAGATGTTTCTAAGCGTGGACCCGGGGATCGAACCTGTGTTGCCCCTGTCGTCCTGATTCCAAGGCGAGAATGCTGCCCCTGAGGTATCCCCCTGAAACGCCCGTACCTTCATATCACAACCACAGTTCATTATTCATTGAAAGGCTGCTCGCCCCATCTTGTCCGAGCAAAGCAAAAAGACAAACTGACTCGCAAAATGGATCCTTCCCACGGCCAGTGAAAAGCAGTGACCTTTCCTCAATAACACGTGTTTAAAAAGTCAAATCTGCTCTCCTTATATTCACCAGCACTGCGGGGGTTATGCATGGGCATAAGCCCACTCTCAGGACAAGTGATAAATGTTCATCTCTGAACTTCACCATGAAAGAAAACAGGCTTATACAATGAAAAGATGAGCCAGAAGCGTCATGTAAGCACATGCCAGGCAATGACAGCATCCCACCAGATCCAGGGGCAAACATGGAAACTCCCGCACATACAATATGCTGATCGTCTGGCCTGACACGGGGGGGGGGGGTCACTCGCCTTCGGGTGCATGCAGCAGGATTAGGCAGATTTCTCAAAGGCACCCCTAGCGTGGCACACGAACAGGAAGACGCAGTTCCAAGAGCACACGGTGAGCTCGTATTGCACTGCAGGTCACACACATATGTCCGAGGGGAGCAGTGAGCTCTTTCACTGCCTGTATAAGGAAGGGGACCTATAACTTGATGTCGCGGGGATGGTGACGGGTTCTCTCCTCATTGGTAGAACAGGAGACATAAGTGTTGCCAAAACAGTCCTAAAGGTCGCTATGAGATTGGGTCATCTGACCTTTCCTTTACTCAGTAAACCAGACCAGCAAGTGCCTCGCATCCAACAGCCGCTTACCACAGTGAGGAGGGCCATGTATCCAAAAGCCGCTTACCACAGTGAAGAGCGCCATGTATCCAACAGCTGCTTACCCCAGTGAGGAGGGCCATGTAACAACAGCCGCTTACCACAGTGAGGAGGGCCATGTAACAACAGCCGCTTACCCCAGTGAGGAGGGCCATGTAACAACAGCCGCTTACACCAGTGAAGAGGGCCATGTAACAACAGCCGCTTACCCCAGTGAAGAGGGCCATGTAACAACAGCCGCTTACCCCAGTGAAGAGGGCCATGTAACAACAGCCGCTTACCCCAGTGAAGAGGGCCATGTATCCAACAGCCGCTTACCACAGTGAAAAGGGCCGTGTAACAACAGCCGCTTACCACAGTGAGGAGGGCCATGTATCCAACAGCCGCTTACCCCAGTGAAGTGGGCCATGTATCCAACAGCCGCTTACCGCAGTGAGGAGGGCCATGTATCCAACAGCCGCTTACCCCAGTGAGGAGGGCCATGTATCCAACAGCCGCTTACCACAGTGAGGAGGGCCATGTATCCAACAGCCGCTTACCGCAGTGAGGAGGGCCATGTAACAACAGCCGCTTACCGCAGTGAGGAGGGCCATGTATCCAACAGCCACTTACCACAGTGAGGAGGGTCATGTATCCAACAGCCGCTTACCACAGTGAGGAGGGCCATGTATCCAACAGCCGCTTACCGCAGTGAGGAGGGCCATGTATCCAACAGCCGCTTACCACAGCGAGGAGGGCCATGTATCCAACAGCCGCTTATCACAGCGAGGAGGGCCATGTATCCAACAGCCGCTTACCCCAGTGAAGAGGGCCATGTATCCAACAGCCGCTTACCACAGTGAAGAGGGCCATGTATCCAACAGCCGCTTACCACAGTGAGGAGGGCCATGTATCCCACAGCCGCTTACCCCAGTGAAGTGGGCCATGTATCCAACAGCCGCTTACCCCAGTGAAGAGGGCCATGTAACAACAGCCGCTTACCCCAGTGAAGTGGCCCATGTATCCAACAGCCGCTTACCACAGTGAAGTGGGCCATGTATCCAACAGCCGCTTACCACAGTGAAGAAGGCCATGTATCCAACAGCCGCTTACCACAGTGAACAGGCCCATGTAACAACAGCCGCTTACCACAGTGAAGAGGGCCATGTATCCAACAGCCGCTTACCACAGTGAGGAGGCCCATGTATCCAACAGCCGCTTACCACAGTGAAGTGGACCATGTATCCAACAGCCGCTTACCACAGTGAAGAGGGCCATGTATCCAACAGCCGCTTACCACAGTGAAGAGGGCCATGTATCCAACAGCCGCTTACACCAGTGAAGAGGGCCATGTAACAACAGCCGCTTACCCCAGTGAGGAGGGCCATGTATCCAACAGCCGCTTACCCCAGTGAGGAGGGCCATGTAACAACAGCCGCTTACCCCAGTGAAGAGGGCCATGTATCCAACAGCCGCTTACCCGAGTGAAGAGGGCCATGTATCCAACAGCCGCTTACCCCAGTGAAGAGGGCCATGTATCCAACAGCCGCTTACCACAGTGAAGTGGGCCATGTATCCAACAGCCGCTTACCACAGTGAGGAGGGCCATGTAACAACAGACGCTTACCCCAGTGAAGAGGGCCATGTATCCAACAGCCGCTTACCACAGTCAACAGGGCCATGTAACAACAGCCGCTTACCACAGTGAAGTGGGCCATGTATCCAACAGCCGCTTGCCCAACAGCCGCTTACCACAGTGAAGAGGGCCACAGCCGCTTACCACAGTGAAGTGGGCCATGTATCCAACAGCCGCTTGCCCAACAGCCGCTTACCACAGTGAACAGGGCCTCTTATCCAACAGCCGCTTACCACAGTGAAGAGGGCCATATAACAACAGCCGCTTATGACAGTGAGGAGGGCCATGTAACAACAGCCGCTTACCACAGTGAAGTGGGCCATGAATCCAACAGCCGCTTGCCCAACAGCCGCTTACCACAGTGAAGAGGGCCTCTTATCCAACAGCCGCTTACCACAGTGAAGAGGGCCTCTTATCCAACAGCCGCTTACCACAGTGAACAGGGCCATGTAACAACAGCCGCTTACCACAGTGAAGTGGGCCATGTATCCAACACCCGCTTGCCCAACAGCCGCTTACCACAGTGAAGAGGGCCATGTAACAACAGCCGCTTACCACAGTGAGGAGGGCCATGTAACAACAGCCGCTTACCACAGTGAGGATGGCCTTGTAACAACAGCCGCTTACCACAGTGAGGAGGGCCATGTAACAACAGCCGCTTACCCCAGTGAAGAGGGCCATGTATCCAACAGCCGCTTACCACAGTGAGGAGGGCCATGTATCCAACAGCCGCTTACCCCAGTGAAGAGGGCCATGTATCCAACAGCCGCTTACCCCAGTGAAGAGGGCCATGTATCCAACAGCCGCTTACCACAGTGAGGAGGGTCATGTATCCAACAGCCGCTTACCGCAGTGAAGAGGGCCATGTATCCAACATCCGCTTACCACAGCGAGGAGGGCCATGTATCCAACAGCTGCTTATCACAGTGAGGAGGACCATGTATCCAACAGCCGCTTACCCCAGTGAAGAGGGCCATGTATCCAACAGCCGCTTACCACAGTGAAGAGGGCCATGTAACAACAGCCGCTTACCCCAGTGAAGTGGCCCATGTATCCAACAGCCGCTTACCACAGTGAAGAGGGCCATGTATCCAACAGCCGCTTACCACAGTGAGGAGGACAATGTATCCAACAGCCGCTTACCACAGTGAAGTGGGCCATGTATCCAACAGCCGCTTACCACAGTGAAGTGGGCCATGTATCCAACAGCCACTTACCACAGTGAAGAAGGCCATGTATCCAACAGCCGCTTACCACAGTGAACAGGGCCATGTAACAACAGCCGCTTACCACAGTGAAGAGGGCCATGTATCCAACAGCCGCTTACCACAGTGAGGAGGGCCATGTATCCAACAGCCGCTTACCACAGTGAAGTGGGCCATGTATCCAACAGCCACTTACCACAGTGAAGAGGGCCATGTATCCAACAGTCGCTTACCACAGTGAAGAGGGCCATGTATCCAACAGCCGCTTACCCCAGTGAAGAGGGCCATGTAACAACAGCCGCTTACCCCAGTGAGGAGGGCCATGTAACAACAGCCGATTACCACAGTGAGGAGGGCCATGTATCCAACACCCGCTTACCCCAGTGAGGAGGGCCATGTAACAACAGCCGCTTACCACAGTGAGGAGGGCCATGTATCCAACAGCCGCTTACCCCAGTGAAGAGGGCCATGTATCCAACAGCTGCTTACCCCAGTGAAGAGGGCCATGTATCCAACAGCCGCTTACCACAGTGAAGTGGGCCATGCATCCAACAGCCGCTTACCACAGTGAGGAGGGCCATGTAACAACAGACACTTACCCCAGTGAAGAGGGCCATGTATCCAACAGCCGCTTACCACAGTCAACAGGGCCATGTAACAACAGCCGCTTACCACAGTGAAGTGGGCCATGTATCCAACAGCCGCTTGCCCAACAGCCGCTTACCACAGTGAAGAGGGCCACAGCCGCTTACCATAGAGAAGTGGGCCATGTATCCAACAGCCGCTTGCCCAACAGCCGCTTACCACAGTGAAGAGAGCCTCTTATCCAACAGCCGCTTACCACAGTGAAGAGGGCCATATAACAACAGCCGCTTACGACAGTGAGGAGGGCCATGTAACAACAGCCGCTTACCACAGTGAAGTGGGCCATGAATCCAACAGCCGCTTGCCCAACAGCCGCTTAACACAGTAAAGAGGGCCTCTTATCCAACAGCCGCTTACCACAGTGAAGAGGGCCTCTTATCCAACAGCCGCTTACCACAGTGAACAGGGCCATGTAACAACAGCCGCTTACCCCAGTGAAGTGGGCCATGTATCCAACACCCGCTTGCCCAACAGCCGCTTACCACAGTGAAAAGGGCCTCTTATCCAACAGCCGCTTACCACAGTGAAGAGGGCCATGTAACAACAGCCGCTTACCACAGTGAGGAGGGCCATGTAACAACAGCCGCTTACCACAGTGAGGAGGGCCTTGTAACAACAGCCGCTTACCACAGTGAGGAGGGCCATATAACAACAGCCGCTTACGACAGTGAGGAGGGCCATGTAACAACAGCCGCTTACCACAGTGAAGTGGGCCTTGAATCCAACAGCCGCTTGCCCAACAGCCGCTTACCACAGTGAAGAGGGCCTCTTATACAACAGCCGCTTACCACAGTGAAGAGGGCCTCTTATCCAACAGCCGCTTACCACAGTGAACAGGGCCATGTAACAACAGCCGCTTACCACAGTGAAGTGGGCCATGTATCCAACACCCGCTTATCACAGTGAGGAGGGCCATGTATCCAACAGCCGCTTAGCCCAGTGAAGAGGGCCATGTATCCAACAGCCGCTTACCACAGTGAGGAGGACAATGTATCCAACAGCCGCTTACCACAGTGAAGTGGGCCATGTATCCAACACCTGCTTGCCACAGTGAAGAGGGCCATGTAACAACAGCCGCTTACCCCAGTGAAATGGCCCATGTATCCAACAGCCGCTTACCACAGTGAAGAGGGCCATGTATCCAACAGCTGCTTACCACAGTGAAGAGGGCCATGTAACAACAGCCGCTTACCACAGTGAGGAGGGCCATGTAACAACAGCCGCCTACCACAGTGAGGGGGGCCTTGTAACAACAGCCGCTTACCACAGTGAGGAGGGCCATATAACAACAGCCGCTTACGACAGTGAGGAGGGCCATGTAACAACAGCCGCTTACCACAGTGAAGTGGGCCTCTTATCCAACAGCCGCTTACCACAGTGAACAGGGCCATGTAACAACAGCCGCTTACCACAGTGAAGTGGGCGATGTATCCAACACCCGCTTGCCCAACAGCCGCTTACCACAGTGAAGAGGGCCTCTTATCCAACAGCCGCTTACCACAGTGAAGAGGGCCATGTAACAACAGCCGCTTACCACAGTGAGGAGGGCCATGTAACAACAGCCGCTTACCACAGTGAGGGGGGCCTTGTAACAACAGCCGCTTACCACAGTGAGGAGGGCCATGTAACAACAGCCGCTTACCCCAGTGAAGAGGGCCATGTATCCAACAGCCGCTTACCACAGTGAGGAGGGCCATGTATCCAACAGCCGCTTACCCCAGTGAAGAGGGCCATGTATCCAACAGCCGCTTACCACAGCGAGGAGGGCCATGTATCCAACAGCCGCTTACCACAGTGAGGGGGGCCTTGTAACAACAGCCGCTTACCACAGTGAGGAGGGCCATGTAACAACAGCCGCTTACCCCAGTGAAGAGGGCCATGTATCCAACAGCCGCTTACCACAGTGAGGAGGGCCATGTATCCAACAGCCGCTTACCGCAGTGAAGAGGGCCATGTATCCAACAGCCGCTTACCACAGCGAGGAGGGCCATGTATCCAACAGCTGCTTATCACAGTGAGGAGGGCCATGTATCCAACAGCCGCTTACCCCAGTGAAGAGGGCCATGTATCCAACAGCCGCTTACCACAGTGAAGAGGGCCATGTAACAACAGCCGCTTACCCCAGTGAAGTGGCCCATGTATCCAACAGCCACTTACCACAGTGAAGAGGGCCATGTATCCAACAGCCGCTTACCACAGTGAGGAGGGCAATGTATCCAACAGCCGCTTACCACAGTGAAGTGAGCCATGTATCCAACAGCCGCTTACCACAGTGAAGTGGGCCATGTATCCAACAGCCACTTACCACAGTGAAGAAGGCCATGTATCCAACAGCCGCTTACCACAGTGAACAGGGCAATGTAACAACAGCCGCTTACCACAGTGAAGAGGGCCATGTATCCAACAGCCGCTTACCACAGTGAGGAGGGCCATGTATCCAACAGCCGCTTACCACAGTGAAGTGGGCCATGTATCCAACAGCCGCTTACCACAGTGAAGAGGGCCATGTATCCAACAGCCGCTTACCACAGAGAAGAGGGCCATGTATCCAACAGCCGCTTACCCCAGTGAAGAGGGCCATGTAACAACAGCCGCTTACCCCAGTGAGGAGGGCCATGTAACAACAGCCGATTACCACAGTGAGGAGGGCCATGTATCCAACAGCCGCTTACCCCAGTGAGGAGGGCCATGTAACAACAGCCGCTTACCCCAGTGAAGAGGGCCATGTATCCAACAGCCGCTTACCCCAGTGAAGAGGGCCATGTATCCAACAGCCGCTTACCCCAGTGAGGAGGGCCTTGTAACAACAGCCGCTTACCACAGTGAGGAGGGCCATGTAACAACAGCCGCTTACCCCAGTGAAGAGGGCCACGTATCCAACAGCCGCTTACCCCAGTGAAGAGGGCCATGTATCCAACAGCCGCTTATCACAGTGAGGAGGGCCATGTATCCAACAGCCGCTTACCACAGTGAGGAGGGTCATGTAACAAAAGTGGCTTACCACAGTGAAGAGGGCCATGTATCCAACAGCCGCTTACCCCAGTGAAGAGGGCCATGTATCCAACAGCCGCTTACCACAGTGAGGAGGGCCATGTATCCAACAGCCGCTTACTCCAGTGAGGAGGGCCATGTAACAACAGCCGCTTACCCCAGTGAGGAGGGTCATGTATTCAACAGCCGCTTACCACAGTGAAGTGGGCCATGTAACAACAGCCGCTTACCACAGTGAACAGGGCCATGTAACAATAGCCGCTTACCACAGTGAAGCGGGCCATGTATCCAACAGCCGCTTGCCCAACAGCCGCTTACCACAGTAAAGAGGACCATGTATTCAACAGCCGCTTACCACAGTGAGGAGGGCCATGTAACAACAGCCGCTTACCACAGTGAGTAGGGCCTTGTAACAACAGCCGCTTACCACAGTGAGGAGGGCCATGTAACAACAGCCGCTTACCCCAGTGAAGAGGGCCACGTATCCAACAGCCGCTTACCCCAGTGAAGAGGGCCATGTATCCAACAGCCGCTTATAACAGTGAGGAGGGCCATGTATCCAACAGCCGCTTACTCCAGTGAGGAGGGCCATGTAACAACAGCCGCTTACCCCAGTGAGGAGGGTCATGTATCCAACAGCCGCTTACCACAGAGAAGAGGGCCATGTATCCAACAGCCGCTTACCCCAGTGAAGAGGGCCATGTAACAACAGCCGCTTACCCCAGTGAGGAGGGCCATGTAACAACAGCCGATTACCACAGTGAGGAGGGCCATGTATCCAACAGCCGCTTACCCCAGTGAGGAGGGCCATGTAACAACAGCCGCTTACCCCAGTGAAGAGGGCCATGTATCCAACAGCCGCTTACCCCAGTGAAGAGGGCCATGTATCCAACAGCCGCTTACCCCAGTGAAGAGGGCCATGTATCCAACAGCCGCTTACCACAGTGAAGTGGGCCATGTATCCAACAGCTGCTTACCACAGTGAGGAGGGCCATGTAACAACAGACGCTTACCCCAGTGAAGAGGGCCATGTATCCAACAGCCGCTTACCACAGTCAACAGGGCCATGTAACAACATCCGCTTACCACAGTGAAGTGGGCCATGTATCCAACAGCCGCTTGCCCAACAGCCGCTTACCACAGTGAAGAGGGCCACAGCCGCTTACCACAGTGAAGTGGGCCATGTATCCAACAGCCGCTTGCCCAATAGCCGCTTACCACAGTGAAGAGGGCCTCTTATCCAACAGCCGCTTACCACAGTG
The DNA here is from genome assembly GCF_040938575.1 of Ambystoma mexicanum. NCBI lineage: Eukaryota > Metazoa > Chordata > Amphibia > Caudata > Ambystomatidae > Ambystoma > Ambystoma mexicanum. Next base: position 1,626,254,273 of record NC_090929.1, read on the forward strand.
AAGAGGGCCATATAACAACAGCCGCTTACGACAGTGAGGAGGGCCATGTAACAACAGCCGCTTACCACAGTGAAGTGGGCCATGAATCCAACAGCCGCTTGCCCAACAGCCGCTTACCACAGTGAAGAGGGCCTCTTATCCAACATCCGCTTACCACAGTGAAGAGGGCCTCTTATCCAACAGCCGCTTACCACAGTGAACAGGGCCATGTAACAACAGCCGCTTACCACAGTAAAGTGGGCCATGTATCCAACACCCGCTTGCCCAACAGCCGCTTACCACAGTGAAGAGGGCCTCTTATCCAACAGCCGCTTACCACAGTGAAGAGGGCCATGTAACAACAGCCGCTTACCACAGTGAGGAGGGCCATGTAACAACAGCCGCTTACCACAGTGAGGAGGGCCTTGTAACAACAGCCGCTTACCACAGTGAGGAGGGCCATGTAACAACAGCCGCTTACCCCAGTGAAGAGGGCCACGTATCCAACAGCCGCTTACCCCAGTGAAGAGGGCCATGTATCCAACAGCCGCTTATCACAGTGAGGAGGGCCATGTATCCAACAGCCGCTTACCACAGTGAGGAGGGTCATGTAACAAAAGTGGCTTACCACAGTGAAGAGGGCCATGTATCCAACAGCCGCTTACCCCAGTGAAGAGGGCCATGTATCCAACAGCCGCTTACCACAGTGAGGAGGGCCATGTATCCAACAGCCGCTTACTCCAGTGAGGAGGGCCATGTAACAACAGCCGCTTACCCCAGTGAGGAGGGTCATGTATTCAACAGCCGCTTACCACAGTGAAGTGGGCCATGTAACAACAGCCGCTTACCACAGTGAACAGGGCCATGTAACAATAGCCGCTTACCACAGTGAAGCGGGCCATGTATCCAACAGCCGCTTGCCCAACAGCCGCTTACCACAGTAAAGAGGACCATGTATTCAACAGCCGCTTACCACAGTGAGGAGGGCCATGTAACAACAGCCGCTTACCACAGTGAGTAGGGCCTTGTAACAACAGCCGCTTACCACAGTGAGGAGGGCCATGTAACAACAGCCGCTTACCCCAGTGAAGAGGGCCACGTATCCAACAGCCGCTTACCCCAGTGAAGAGGGCCATGTATCCAACAGCCGCTTATAACAGTGAGGAGGGCCATGTATCCAACAGCCGCTTACTCCAGTGAGGAGGGCCATGTAACAACAGCCGCTTACCCCAGTGAGGAGGGTCATGTATTCAACAGCCGCTTACCACAGTGAAGTGGGCCATGTAACAACAGCCGCTTACCACAGTGAACAGGGCCATGTAACAATAGCCGCTTACCACAGTGAAGCGGGCCATGTATCCAACAGCTGCTTGCCCAACAGCCGCTTACGGCAGTGAAGAGGACCATGTATTCAACAGCCGCTTACCACAGTGAGGAGGGCCATGTAACAAAAGCCGCTTACCACAGTGAGGAGGGCCATGTAACAACAGCCGCTTACCACAGTGAAGTGGGCCATGTATCCAACAGTCGCTTACCACAGTGAGGAGGGCCATGTATCCAACAGCCGCTTACCACAGTGAAGATGGCCTCGTATCCAACAGCCGCTTACCACAGTGAAGAAGGCCACGTATCCAACAGCCGCTTACCACAGTGAAGAGGGCCATGTATCCAACAGCCACTTACCACATGGAGAGGGCCATGTAGCAACAACCGCTTACCACAGTGAAGAAGGCCATGTATCCAACAGCCGCTTACCACAGTGAGGAGGGCCATGTATCCCACAGCCGCTTACCCCAGTGAAGTGGGCCATGTATCCAACAGCCGCTTACCCCAGTGAAGAGGGCCATGTAACAACAGCCGCTTACCCCAGTGAAGTGGCCCATGTATCCAACAGCCGCTTACCACAGTGAAGTGGGCCATGTATCCAACAGCCGCTTACCACAGTGAAGAAGGCCATGTATCCAACAGCCGCTTACCACAGTGAACAGGCCCATGTAACAACAGCCGCTTACCACAGTGAAGAGGGCCATGTATCCAACAGCCGCTTACCACAGTGAGGAGGCCCATGTATCCAACAGCCGCTTACCACAGTGAAGTGGACCATGTATCCAACAGCCGCTTACCACAGTGAAGAGGGCCATGTATCCAACAGCCGCTTACCACAGTGAAGAGGGCCATGTATCCAACAGCCGCTTACACCAGTGAAGAGGGCCATGTAACAACAGCCGCTTACCCCAGTGAGGAGGGCCATGTATCCAACAGCCGCTTACCCCAGTGAGGAGGGCCATGTAACAACAGCCGCTTACCCCAGTGAAGAGGGCCATGTATCCAACAGCCGCTTACCCGAGTGAAGAGGGCCATGTATCCAACAGCCGCTTACCCCAGTGAAGAGGGCCATGTATCCAACAGCCGCTTACCACAGTGAAGTGGGCCATGTATCCAACAGCCGCTTACCACAGTGAGGAGGGCCATGTAACAACAGACGCTTACCCCAGTGAAGAGGGCCATGTATCCAACAGCCGCTTACCACAGTCAACAGGGCCATGTAACAACAGCCGCTTACCACAGTGAAGTGGGCCATGTATCCAACAGCCGCTTGCCCAACAGCCGCTTACCACAGTGAAGAGGGCCACAGCCGCTTACCACAGTGAAGTGGGCCATGTATCCAACAGCCGCTTGCCCAACAGCCGCTTACCACAGTGAACAGGGCCTCTTATCCAACAGCCGCTTACCACAGTGAAGAGGGCCATATAACAACAGCCGCTTACCACAGTGAGGAGGGCCATGTAACAACAGCCGCTTACCCCAGTGAAGAGGGCCACGTATCCAACAGCCGCTTACCCCAGTGAAGAGGGCCATGTATCCAACAGCCGCTTATCACAGTGAGGAGGGCCATGTATCCAACAGCCGCTTACCACAGTGAGGAGGGTCATGTAACAAAAGTGGCTTACCACAGTGAAGAGGGCCATGTATCCAACAGCCGCTTACCCCAGTGAAGAGGGCCATGTATCCAACAGCCGCTTACCACAGTGAGGAGGGCCATGTATCCAACAGCCGCTTACTCCAGTGAGGAGGGCCATGTAACAACAGCCGCTTACCCCAGTGAGGAGGGTCATGTATTCAACAGCCGCTTACCACAGTGAAGTGGGCCATGTAACAACAGCCGCTTACCACAGTGAACAGGGCCATGTAACAATAGCCGCTTACCACAGTGAAGCGGGCCATGTATCCAACAGCCGCTTGCCCAACAGCCGCTTACCACAGTAAAGAGGACCATGTATTCAACAGCCGCTTACCACAGTGAGGAGGGCCATGTAACAACAGCCGCTTACCACAGTGAGTAGGGCCTTGTAACAACAGCCGCTTACCACAGTGAGGAGGGCCATGTAACAACAGCCGCTTACCCCAGTGAAGAGGGCCACGTATCCAACAGCCGCTTACCCCAGTGAAGAGGGCCATGTATCCAACAGCCGCTTATCACAGTGAGGAGGGCCATGTATCCAACAGCCGCTTACTCCAGTGAGGAGGGCCATGTAACAACAGCCGCTTACCCCAGTGAGGAGGGTCATGTATTCAACAGCCGCTTACCACAGTGAAGTGGGCCATGTAACAACAGCCGCTTACCACAGTGAACAGGGCCATGTAACAATAGCCGCTTACCACAGTGAAGCGGGCCATGTATCCAACAGCTGCTTGCCCAACAGCCGCTTACCACAGTGAAGAGGACCATGTATTCAACAGCCGCTTACCACAGTGAGGAGGGCCATGTAACAAAAGCCGCTTACCACAGTGAGGAGGGCCATGTAACAACAGCCGCTTACCACAGTGAAGTGGGCCATGTATCCAACAGTCGCTTACCACAGTGAGGAGGGCCATGTATCCAACAGCCGCTTACCACAGTGAAGATGGCCTCGTATCCAACAGCCGCTTACCACAGTGAAGAAGGCCACGTATCCAACAGCCGCTTACCACAGTGAAGAGGGCCATGTATCCAACAGCCACTTAACACATGGAGAGGGCCATGTAGCAACAACCGCTTACCACAGTGAAGAAGGCCATGTATCCAACAGCCGCTTACCACAGTGAAGAGGGCCATGTATTCAACAGCCACTTGCCCCAGTGAAGAGGGCCATGTATTCAACAGCCACTTACCCCAGTGAAGAGGGCCCACCCCCCTTCCGCATCACAAGTTATGGCTTTCATTTGCGCTCGATAAGTATTCCTTTTTTTAGCTTTACAGAAACTTCCATTGCCATAATAAATGGACCTTAAAATTACAATTTCAATTGTATAAACCTGTCAAGAATTTCATTAGTTCAGTCCCGTAATAGGCTTTATGGCTCTGCTCCCATTTAATGCAAATGGCCATTAGCGCTCTCGGGCGCCGCAAGTCGATTAGGACTGACGAACGGGCTAATAAGCAGACGGTGTAACGGAGGAGTGCGGGGTGGGGTGCGCTGCTACCTATTGGAAGGCTAGGTACCGGGGGAGCCATTGTCGGTGGGATGATCAGGCGGGTCAAAGCATGGGCATTGAAAAATAGTCCTCCAGGCTCAGATGTGGGCCTGGAGGGTCTTTCAGCCGACCCTGCAGCTCTGCTGTGATTCATGTAAGAGTGCAAGAGTGCTACACTTAGACATGGATGCCATGGAGACTCTCGCGGCTCACATAAATGCCTGCAGGGTCTGCGCATACTGGGGGAGAGCTGCCCTGTCTAGATAACTGTTCAGTCCAAAGCAACCAGCCTGCAGACTCAGGTGTGATGGGAAGAGCACTCAAGCGCCTGGAGCAAGAGCTCTGCTGCGTGCAGTTATCCGTCTACAGGAACCAGCCCGCAGACTAAGGTGTGAGGGATGAGCACTCAAGCGCCTGGAGCAAGAGCTCTGCTGAGTGCAGTTATCCGTCTACAGGAACCAGCCCGCAGACTCATGTGTGAGGGAAGAGCACTCAAGCCCCTGGAGCTATACCTCCGCTGTGTGCAGTTTTCTGTCTACATGAACCAGCCTGCAGACTCAGGTGTGAGGGAAGAGCACTCAAGCGCCTGGAGCAAGAGCTCTGCTGAGTGCAGTTATCCGTCTGCAGGAACAAGCCCGCAGACTCAGGTGTGAGGGAAGAGCACTCAAGCACCTGGAGCAAGAGCTCTGCTGAGTGCAGTTTTCTGTCTACATGAACCAGCCCGCAGACTCAGGTGTGAGGGAAGAGCACTCAAGCGCTTGGAGCTATAGCTCTGCTGAGTGCAGTTATCCGTCTGCAGGAACAAGCCTGCAGACTCAGGTGTGAGGGAAGAGCACTCAAGCACCTGGAGCAAGAGCTCTGCTGAGTGCAGTAATCCGTCTGCAGGAACCAGCCCGCAGACTTAGGTGTGAGGGAAGAGCACTCAAGCGCCTGAAGCTATAGCTCCGCTGTGTGAAGTTTTCCATCTACATGAACCAGCCAGCAGACTCAGGTGTGAGGGAAGAGCACTCAAGCGCCTGGAGCTATACCTCCGCTGTGTGCAGTTTTCCATCTACATGAACCAGCCAGCAGACTCAGGTGTGAGGGAAGAGCACTCAAGCGCCTGGAGCTATACCTCCGCTGTGTGCAGTTTTCCATCTACATGAACCAGCCAGCAGACTCAGGTGTGAGGGAAGAGCACTCAAGCGCCTGGAGCTCTAGCTCCGCTGTGTGCAGTTTTCCATCTACATGAACCAGCCAGCAGACTCAGGTGTGAAGGAAGAGAACTCAAGCGCCTGGAGCTATAGCTCTGCTGAGTGCAGTTATCCATCTGCAGGAACCAGCCCGCAGACTCAGGTGTGAGGGAAGAGCACTCAAGCGCCTGGAGCTATAGCTCCGCTGTGTGAAGTTTTCCATCTACATGAACCAGCCAGCAGACTCAGGTGTGAGGGAAGAGCACTCAAGCGCCTGGAGCTATACCTCCGCTGTGTGCAGTTTTCTGTCTACAGGAACCAGCCTGCAGACTAAGGTGTGAGGGATGAGCACTCAAGCGCCTGGAGCAAGAGCTCTGCTGAGTGCAGTTATCCGTCTACAGGAACCAGCCCGCAGACTCAGGTGTGAGGGAAGAGCACTCAAGCGCCTGGAGCTATACCTCCGCTGTGTGCAGTTTTCTGTCTACATGAACCAGCCCGCAGACTCAGGTGTGAGGGAAGAGCACTCAAGCGCCTGGAGCAAGAGCTCTGCTGAGTGCAGTTATCCGTCTACAGGAACCAGCCCGCAGACTAAGGTGTGAGGGATGAGCACTCAAGCGCTTGGAGCTATAGCTCTGCTGAGTGCAGTTATCCGTCTGCAGGAACAAGCCCGCAGACTCAGGTGTGAGGGAAGAGCACTCAAGCACCTGGAGCAAGAGCTCTGCTGAGTGCAGTTATCCGTCTGCAGGAACCAGCCCGCAGACTCAGGTGTGAGGGAAGAGCACTCAAGCGCCTGAAGCTATAGCTCCGCTGTGTGAAGTTTTCCATCTACATGAACCAGCCAGCAGACTCAGGTGTGAGGGAAGAGCACTCAAGCGCCTGGAGCTATACCTCCGCTGTGTGCAGTTTTCCATCTACATGAACCAGCCAGAAGACTCAGGTGTGAGGGAAGAGCACTCAAGCGCCTGGAGCTATACCTCCGCTGTGTGCAGTTTTCCATCTACATGAACCAGCCAGCAGACTCAGGTGTGAGGGAAGAGCACTCAAGCGCCTGGAGCTCTACCTCCGCTGTGTGCAGTTTTCCATCTACATGAACCAGCCCGCAGACTCAGGTGTGAAGGAAGAGAACTCAAGCGCCTGGAGCTATAGCTCTGCTGAGTGCAGTTATCCATCTGCAGGAACCAGCCCGCAGACTCAGGTGTGAGGGAAGAGCACTCAAGCGCCTGGAGCTATAGCTCCGCTGTGTGAAGTTTTCCATCTACATGAACCAGCCAGCAGACACAGGTGTGAAGGAAGAGAACTCAAGCGCCTGGAGCTATAGCTCTGCTGAGTGCAGTTATCCATCTGCAGGAACCAGCCCGCAGACTCAGGTGTGAGGGAAGAGCACTCAAGCGCCTGGAGCTATAGCTCCGCTGTGTGAAGTTTTCCGTCTACATGAACCAGCCAGCAGACTCAGGTGTGAGGGAAGAGCACTCAAGCGCCTGGAGCTATACCTCCGCTGTGTGCAGTTTTCTGTCTACATGAACCAGCCCGCAGACTCAGGTGTGAGGGAAGAGCACTCAAGCGCCTGGAGCTATAGCTCCGCTGTGTGCAGTTTTCTGTCTACATGAACCAGCCCGCAGACTCAGGTGTGAGGGAAGAGCACTCAAGCGCCTGGAGCTATAGCTCCGCTGTGTGCAGTTTTCTGTCTACATGAACCAGCCCGCAGACTCAGGTGTGAAGGAAGAGGACTCAAGCGCCTGGAGCTATAGCTCCGCTGTGTGAAGTTTTCCATCTACATGAACCAGCCCGCAGACTCAGGTGTGAGGGAAGAGCACTCAAGCGCCTGGAGCTATAGCTCCGCTGTGTGAAGTTTTCCATCTACATGAACCAGCCTGCAGACTCACATGGGAGATAGGAGGAGCAGGGGAACCTGGGTAATAGCAGCCGGGTATCCTGGGTAATAACTCTGAAGGGTGAGGTCATCAGCTTGAAGAACGCGGCTGCCCAATGCTGTAGGGCGGCAGGATCATGTAAAGTGTGATTCCAAAGCGAGGGTGTTGGCATCGCTTCAGGGGTACCTATGCGGGGGGAGGGCTGGTCATAAATACTGAGTGTCAGGTTATGCTTCATGATACCCATGGCCCCAGCCTTGCGTCGTGTTTAGGAGTTTAACCTCTTATCCGTGAACACTCACTACCCTCAGAGAAAGAAGTCCCTTCCCTACCCATCCAATATCCCAGCCACCCATCTCCTCCTCCGCTGCACAACTAAGCGGAGTCATTATCCTTATGCGTGTGTCCGTATGTGCTGTCCCCAATCAGTGTTCACCCAATTATCTTACTCATAAAGATTTAAGCCTCGATTCATGGAATGTTTTGCACAGTTCAAAGTGACTTTGCACGGCTGAAAAGTGACTTTGCACGGCTGACACCTGATTCTTGGAACTTGCAAAGTGTATTTTTGCCGTGCAGAAGTCAGTGCATAGTCATCTTTGCAGTACACAATGGGCCTCATTATAACATTGCCAGTCCGGTAACAACGGTCTGGTAGCTTACCGGCACCTTTGTTACCGGACCGGCAAAATACAAGTTTAGAGGTGGGATGACCTCCCGCCCGCCAGGTCTGACATGACCTGGCGGGCGGAACGGCACCCGCCCGCAGACTTTGACGGACGCACTGGCACTGTTGCACACAGTGTCAGTGCACCCGTCCTCCCCATTCCCATTATAGGACTCAATGGGAACGGGGAGTGACATTTTCCGGCCGGAAAAACGTCACAACTCGGGCGGCAGCCTGCCATTTTTACCGGCACGGCTACCTCCGGAGTTGTAATGAGGCACAATGACTTTGCACTGCAAACATACACTTTGCACAGTTCCGTGAATCAGGGTTTTGATGAGAAAGAAGTAAAGTCAGCTCCTGGAATCAGGCATCACCCAGCCAGTATGCATGAGCTGTTAAATGGTCTGCTTATTTTGGTATCGCCAAGCAGCCAAGTTACGGACTGGATTCCGAGCATTCTGAATGGCTGAGAGGAGGGGTCTATGGTGGGCCATGTGCTAATGTGAATGATCTCTTGGAGCTGGTTTCATTACAGAACCTATAACATGTATCACCACAGGAGGATGAAAAGGTGATCTGCCTCCCACAGATACACACCTGGGATGTACATCTTACAAACAGTTCTTTTGCAGCAGGTGCATCCCTACCCCTCCCCCCTTCACCCCCCACAAAAGGGGCCATTTGGAAGTCGGCCTGTGTCCTATTATTACATCTGAATTAACCTATTTGTCATTTTTTCACATTTCATAAACATGATCTCATTTATGTTACAACTTTTATGGTAACTTTATTAAAATGGTATTACCCATAATATAGGCAGTAGCAAGCAGTCGTTCAGATTGTGCCTTTAAACAAAATGTATACATTCCAGACAGGTGAAGCTTATCGCAGGCTAGTAGCTGTACTGCAATTAAAATCCCCAACTTCAGCAGCTGTACTAATATAGTCCTGCATAATACAATTTTACATCTTTTGACCAAGACAGATGTTTTAGTACTTGTTGGATGCCATCTTGTTCAAACCAAGTTGGCAAGTAAGGTCTGGCCGTTTATTTCTTCGTAGGTTGCTCAGAGTCTAGAGTCAAAAGTGGACATACCATTTTTAAACTAGTTGAGGTTTAGCTTTCCTCTGCTCGCCAATAATAGCATTGAGGAACCGGCAAGGCTGAGCTCAAAGGACACAGCGGTAGACCACACGGGATACAATGAACACAGATGATAGCCCCAAGTAGGAATTAAGGAAGTGAAGGCCGAAACACGTGTCTGGGGTTGCTGTTGGTACTCTTGTTCAGAGTAGAAACGCCTAGCGTTTAGGTGCTGGACTGCCCAAGTGGGTGAGACCAGACTGATATGCAAATGGCTATTCCTCCTCTGTGTAGAGTGCAGTGAGCTGAAATGTGGTTCTAGACCCTCCTGAATGGGAACCTTCCCGTAGAACAGGTTATTTGGCCCTGTTTGTTCTGAGTAGATGGGCTCCCAGAACTTTTTGTATATGTTTCTGAACGTGGGGTTTCACACTAAGTTACCCAGGGCAATCCAGACATGGACCCCTTGCTCACTGTGCTTATGGAGGCACAGCTTCACCTCACTGATGAGGCCCAACAAGGCCGGAACACATGTCTGGGGTTACTGTTGGTGCTCCTGTTCAGAGAATTGCCTAGCAATTCGGCACTGGACTGCCCAAGTGGGTGGGGCCAGACTGATATTCAAATTAATATTTCTCTTCTGTGAAAGGTGCAGTGAGCTAAAACATGGCTCTAGACCCTCCCGAGTGGGTACCTTCCCATAGTATAGGTTATTTATCCATGTTCGTTCTTGGTAGACAGACTACCAGAACTTTTTGTAAATGTTTAAGGTTTGGGTTCTCACCCTAAATTACCCAGTTTAATCCAGACGTTGACCCCTTGCTCACTGTGCTTAGAGAGGCTCAGCTTCACCTCACTGATGAGGACCGACCAGGCCGAAGTATGTGTCTGGGGTTGCTGATCGTACTCTTGTTCAGAGGAAAATTGCCTAGCATTTTGGTGCTGGACTGCCCAAGTGAGTGGGATCAGACTGTTACCCAAATGGATATTTCTTCTACTCTTTGAAAGGTACAGTGAGCTAAAACGTGGTTATAGACCCTCCTGAGTGGGTACTTTCCCATACAACAGGTTATTTGACCAGGTTAGTTCTCAGTAGAAGTGCTCCCGGACCTGTTGGTGAATCGATAATAATCTTTAGGACGCACTTAAAAGATAGGCATACTGTTTAGAATGGAATAGAGGTTGTGAGAAAACCATAATAGAACAGATTGAACCAGCTAGAAAACCTGTCCTTGACCGACACCTGGGCAAGGATTTTCAGGCCTGGATGGTCCACATACTCCATTGTCTTTCCTGGAAACCTTTGTGATCAATAATCAGGGATTGAGAGGTAGCCTATGATTAAGACACCCAGCCGTACGGGCTATTATGCCGTCGTGAGATATGGTTGATGCAGACCCACACATTTTGAGGTAGAAGCCCTTCCGAGAGCTCGTCCCACAGGGAGATGTTCAGGGGTTCCAAAAGAACACCCATTTCTTTGGCAGTGCTACCCCCACCCTCCACCCCAGGATTATAGATGTAGAACTTTAATTAGTGGCGGATCAGCACATTCATTTCCCCACCCTGGTGGACGGTGATACAGAACACGGATGTAAGCCACCGGCTTCTTGCAGACTCTGCAGCGAAAGACCTAGTAGGCCGCAGACCAATGGCCCGGAACTTCTCCCACAATAGTGAACCACAGCAGCAGCTCGTTGCATCTTCTCCATGTAGTGGCCTAGCACCACGCAGCAAAAGACCTAGCAGGCCGCAGACTTATGGCCCGGGAACGTCTCCCACAAAAGTGAACTACAGCAGCAGATCGTTGCATCTTCTCCATGCAGTGGCCTAGCACCACGTAGCAAAAGACCTAGCAGGCCGCAGACCAATGGCCCGGGAACTTCTCCCACAATAGTGAACCACAGCAGCAGCTCGTTGCATCTTCTCCATGCAGTGGCCTAGAACCACGCAGCGAAAGACCTAGCAGGCCGCAGACTAATGGCCTGGGAACTTCTCCCACAATAGTGAACTACAGCACCAGCTCGTTGCATCTTCTCCATGCAGTGGCCTAGCACCACGCAGCAAAAGACCTAGCAGGCCGCAGACCAATGGCCCGGGAACGTCTCCCACAAAAGTGAACCACAGCAGCAGATCGTTGCATCTTCTCCATGCAGTGGCCTAGCACCATGTAGCAAAAGACCTAGCAGGCCGCAGACTAATGGCACAGGAACTTCTCCCACAATAGTGAACCACAGCAGCAGCTCATTGCATCTTCTCCATGCAGTGGCCTAGCACCACGCAGCAAAAGACCTAGCAGGCCGCAGACTAATGGCCCGGGAACTTCTCCCACAATAGTGAACCACAGCAGCAGCTCGTTGCATCTTCTCCATGCAGTAGCCTAGCACCACGCAGCGAAAGACCTAGCTGGCTGCATACTAATGGTCTGGGAACTTCTCCCACAATAGTGAACCACAGCAGCAGCTCGTTGCATCTTTTCCATGCAGTGGCTTAGCACCACGCAGCGAAAGACCTAGCTGGCCGCAGACTAATGGTCAGGGAACTTCTCCCACAATAGTGAACCACAGCAGCAGCTCGTTACATCTTCTCCATGCAGTGGCCTAACACCATGCAGCGAAAGACCTAGCAAGCTGCAGACTAATGGCCTGGGAACTTCTCCCATAATAGTGAACCACAGCAGCAGCTCGTTGCATCTTCTCCATGCAGTGGCGTAGCACCACTCATCAGGGGAAGGACCACTTTCACTGGGAAAATATAGGCATTGGCAGGGACTCAGCTTACCATGGATGTCAGTGCTGACATCAGACCCGCTCTATCCTCACCTTAACCTTGACATATTGCATTCATGTGCAGGTGGGTGAACCTGAGCAAGTCTATACTTGCCTGTATGAGCGTGAGTGTTGCTACTTCCCACCTTGGGGTACAGAGTGTGGATGGTAGGGAGCAATGCACAAGGCAAGCTTCATTACCTCTGGCTGCTTTACAGGCTACAAGGTGGAGAGTTATATGTCACATTATTTGATGTCCTGTTATGTTATACATCTCTTCTACTGAGCCAACTCACCATGGTCTTGTTATTAAACGATATCACCCAAATTGATCGTTTACAATTGATCGTTTAGTAAATCTGGCCGAATTCGGCCAGGGCCATTCGATCAGTTCTAAATGATCAGTTAGGGTAATCACTACCAAACATGGGGAGCAGGGGTCACGGGGTCCCCTCCTCCCTATGTTTGGTAGTGATGTATTTTGGGAGTAGCCGGGGTGTGCGCCGCTTCCGGAGGTTTGGAGGTGGGGGACGATAAGAAAAGAAAAGAAGAAAAAAAATCCAGACCCTGCGGCGTCGGGTCCGACCCGCATGGTAGGGACGGATCCAACACCGCAGGGTTAGAAGATGAGTGGACGGTGAAAGGTAAGTAGGCGGTGGGTGGGGGACTATATGGGGGTGTTTTTTTTAAATTTAGGCAGATTTGGCTGCAGCGAAATTGGCTTTGCGGCTGAATTGGCCACGGTTGATTCGGCCGAGAACAATTGTGCCACGGCCAAACCGTATACGCCCTATTAAACTGCTGCGGCTTGTCTGAAAGTTGCTGTGTTGCTCCCTCTGCCCAGGGTATGCAGACCGTAGTCTCTAGAGGAGAGGGAAAGGGAAGGGGTGAAGTGGCAGGCGAAAGAGGGTACAGATGAAACGAATAGGGTGGGGATCACATGGAGGTGGGGCAGGGTGAAAGAAGAAGAGTCATATTTGTGGTAGTTTGGGTAGAGGTTGGTCCAGACAAAGCAGGTCATAGATCACGATTGCAGATGCTTTGTGGGTAAATTCCAAGCTTTCCCAGTGAGAAGGAGATGTGCACGTGAAGTGATGAGTAGGTACTATTAGGAGTATGTGGCTGTGTGATGGGTGTGAGATGTGCACACGTGGAACCTTGAAGTATCTCGGTTGTTATAGCATGGGGATGAGTTACATTCCTCCCACAAAACAAACTCCAGAACAGTAACTAGACACAGAATAAGGTTACTAAAATTGCATAAAGTCACATGACGTGGCAGGCGCCACATAATGTTCCAGACTTTGCATAAGCTGTGGGCATCATGTGGCATAGCGTGGCACGATATGTGACCGCACGCCATAGCGAGGCTAAACAATGCCTCTGGGTTTACAGAGGGTGGGTGTGAAGGTCCATGTGTAAATGTAAAGAACATGTCCAAATATTTGAGGGAGCGTAACCAGAAATATGTGCCCTGTGGCAGGGGGCCCATGGGTGATTCTTGGTGTGAGTGTTGCCAGTGCAGATGAGTAATCATAGATAAGAAAGAACGTGCCTGATCCCCTGGGAGTACCACTCTGTGGGATAATAAAGTCTTCTGTTATTTCAGCACTTTGAGACCTATGGGTGTGTAGCGCTGTATAAGAAATGTATCATTATTATAATTATTATTATTATAAGACAGCAGAAAACGGACATTGTGGTGTGGCATGCCCACGTCTTAGATTAGATGTTCTTTACGTCAAGGAGCGGGGTATGGGGGGAGATCTTCGCTGGATTGGATTGGGGTGGGCACCATCCGTTAATGTTGGGCACAGGCTGCAATCAATTGGCAGTTCTTTCCCAGGTGGATACAAAATGGCTCCCCTTTGGATATCATAACAATAGCTACCCTTCCGTCCCCATCTTGCCTTTCTGTACCCTGCCATTCCACACCATGTCATGCCATTACATGGCACCAGTGCCTATCAATCGGTTTAGTGTCTCCGACGGAAGGTGGACAGAACTTTCAAGACTGGTCGGCAACATTGTCACACTGTGTGATCTTGAGCGAAATGCTGATGTGGATTCAGGACTTTGACCCAGACATGCTGAAGGAACTACGTATCGCTTTTGAATTATGTTCAAAATCAGTGCCTCTGCAATAATGTCCATTCCCTGAAGCCCAGACACAAAAAAATGGTTTCCCTCAAGATGCCAAACCGTGACGACACAAGAGTGAAAAGAAAGTGTAGCTCACAACCACTTCGCCACAACTCTTGCCCGCTTGCCTCGTGACCATTGAGCATCGGCCGCCATCAAGAGAGTTGGTAACTTGCAAACAGATAGGACATTAAGTTGGCAGGTGTGGACCTACAGCCCTGTTTCACTTGGCACCCACATACATTAGCCGGTGATGGAGGAGTAGGGTTGGCTACCTGGACAGAGTTCCACCACTTCGGTGAAGCCATTTTACTCTGACCTGCCTGTAGGTTCCACAAGGAGAGATTGCTTTCATTTCAGGGCCATTAGTCCTAGGACCTTAGAATAGGCCCTTAGGATAGGCCCTTAGGATAGGCCCTTAGGATAGGCCCTTAGAATAGGCCCTTAGGATAGGCCCTTAGAATAGGCCCTTAGGATAGGCCCTTAGGATAGGCCCTTAGAATAGGCCCTTAGGATAGGCCCTTAGGATAGGCCCTTAGAATAGGCCCTTAGGATAGGCCCTTAGGATAGGCCCTTAGAATAGGCCCTTAGGATAGGCCCTTAGGATAGGCCCTTAGAATAGGCCCTTAGGATAGGCCCTTAGAATAGGCCCTTAGGATAGGCCCTTAGGATAGGCCCTTAGAATAGGCCCTTAGGATAGGCCCTTAGGATAGGCCCTTAGAATAGGCCTTAGGATAGGCCCTTAGGATAGGCCCTTAGAATAGGCCCTTAGGATAGGCCCTTAGGATAGGCCCTTAGAATAGGCCCTTAGGATAGGCCCTTAGGATAGGCCCTTAGAATAGGCCCTTAGGATAGGCCCTTAGGATAGGCCCTTAGAATAGGCCCTTAAGACAGGCCCTTAGAATATATGCCAATGCTACCAGCTTCACCGATGCCAGGGATATGTGCTTATTGATGATAAAGATTCAACTGTGAGTGTGTTAACCCCCACCCCCTGATCTAGAGATCTCTGTTTACTCTTAAGAAGTGGTCTTCAAACTCTGAGGTTGACCCCTGGGGAGGGGCAAAGGATGTCCAGGGGGACGCATGACTCTTCAAAAAGAAATATAAGCAGATAGTGCATCTAGGGGGGCCAGCCCCAATATTTTACTTAAGTCGGGTTCGGGAGCAACATTCTTACTCAAGGGGGGGGGCTCAGTCTAAAGAGTGCAGGTTCGAATCACAACAGCACTGACTCATCCTTTTAACCTTCTGAGGTGTTCAAATGAGCACCATGGATTTGGATAATGGAATCCGTACAAAAAAACGAAAACCAAAAAAAACGAATGGAAGATTTGACTGAATTTCGGCCGTACGAAAATTGCATTCAGCAGAACATTTTGAACAAGTCCCCCATTTGGTGGCATTACAGTGAAAGACGGCAGCGGGGATTGCGGGGGTATCCCCCGCACTCTTGTTCACTGTAATGTCAGCGGGCGTGTCCACCTGCACCGTCGGGATAACGTTTTTAAAAAAACAAAAAAGAAAAGTGGACCCTGCAGTGCCGGTTCCCGTCCACGTGTTGCAAAGGGATGCAGGACAAGGCGGCACACAAGGAGATGTGCCGTCCACAGGTAAGTAAGGGGGTGGGAGGGAAAGGAGGTAGTCGGTAAAATAACTTTCGTTTTTTTCTCCTTCGGATATTTCAGATTCGTAGATTTCTCAGTAATCCTTGGATAACATCTTGAACCTACTGTTTAACTGATGACCATTATGTGATTATTGTATTTGTAGGATCACTAGGGAGGGTATGGGTGGAGTTTAAATGGCTATTACATTATATGCTGCTGGACGAACACTGTGCATTTTTACCCATTTCTTTTCTTTGTAAGGCTAAAGCTAAAGTCCAAAGCCACAAGCCACGTTGAATGGACACATGATTAAAGCTGAATTTCTACTTTAAAGGATGATACAGCTCGTGGACATTTTTTCAGTACCCCCGCCAGGGATGTCATTTCACCAAAATGCCAGGGTTAGTGGAAGTGACATCACACGACCCTTGACCTCTGATGACATCACAGGAAGTGATGTCATTTGACCCCACCCCAAAGTGACATCACGGGGAGCGATGCAACACAACCTTTCACACCTTGAACAAACAGGAAGCAGCATCACATAGCATTGTTTCTAAGTACACTATGAAAAATATGGTTACGATATCACTGTAAAGTGAGATACATTTATGCAAGAATGGAACACCATATGTATCGTTAATATCAAATATCAGTGTGTATAGGCCCATGTTACCAAATTACTGTGAATGCAAGCAGATGTCCATGGCCAAACGATAATGATGTGGTTTCATATAGCACTTACGTTTAAGCACTTCATATAGAACAAATATACATACAATTACACCCAACCTGTGTTGGTGCTCTTTTATCAACCTCAGCAGGAAGAAAGGCTGAGTTGACCTTGCCAGGAGTGGAACCTGCAGATCACACACACAATGCAGCAGCCAGCGCTCAACCCACAGAGCTATCTTAGCGGCTATAGCTATCAGTAAACCAGCCACTCCAGAAACAAATCCACATGCTGCTGGCCACAGCCGAATAGCCTCAAATTAATGTTAAAAAAACCAGAAAAATAAAACGTTTTTTAAATTATTTTTTTAGGGGTAGCAAGGAGGACCACAGGGGTAGCAAGGGAGATCTCAGGGGTCGCATGTGTGACCCCTAAATGACGTCCCTGACCCCCGCGCGTCTGACTGAGCAAAGCACTGGACACGAAGAGTGCAGTATTTACAGTCATGTGTGTATGGGGCGGCACCAATCAGAAGGGACAAATAGTGCAGTGTCCCAAATGAACAGACCGCTACACTAATCACGGTACAAACACTCTAGAACATGGTGTGCGTGTGTGTGTCTGTGTGTACATGCATGAGTGCACCCTGCACTAACCACATACTACAAAGAGAGGATGGGTTTCAATCTGTCTCGTCTACACTAGCATCATGCTTGAAATAGATGCTTTTTTCAAGTTCTACAAACAGCACCATTTTTACAATGCTTGTGTGTATGTCTGGCTACACCTGGCCTTTAAATTAAAGCGCAGTCCGACTCATGATACAAATACTCTGCCATTCGCTCATCATCACTGACCACTGTGTGATGTGTATCCTAAATAACTTGTCACTGTGTGACTCATATCCTAAAGAACTACCATTGCCTTAGCTATTTTACATGGTCTTGTAAACCTTGTAACCAGTGACTCGATGCCTCCGGGCTTAGTGTGCTTTATAAATGAATGAATGAATGAATGAATAAATAAATAAATAAATAAATAAATAAATAGTGCAGTGTGCACAACCTCTGTGTCGGGATAACTAAGGCTATGATGCACATAGTTGCACTAATGAAATAACACAAAGAGTGCAGCTGTTACAGTTGTCTTATGTGCCAGGGTGCACCAGACCAAGGATACACATAGCTGCACTAAGCACATGGTGCAAAGCCAGGCCTATTGGCTTTGTCAATGCTTGTTGTCAAATGCTGTGGGATTTATGGACCACAAGTATGGAAGTTCTGTCCTTTCCCCTCCTCTGGGGACAGACTTATTTATTTATGACTCTTCTTTGTGCCAAGCAGCTCTGTACTTAACGGCTGAAAGTAATGCTCACAAAAAGCAAAGTTGGCCGCATCTCCTCCTCGGGATAGGCCTGAAGGTCAGACGGAGAGAGAGCTCTGCGCAATTCAGAGGGGGCCGTTGGAGTGCGCGTGCAGGCATTCAGTGGACTAGGAGAGATGTGCTGCAGTGCTGCCCCCGGGCTCCGCGTCCAGCCTTCGACAAGCAGTTACTGCCAAGGGACGGAGCGGTGGTAGGAAATCAAATGTAGCGGGAAACGAGGCGGCCATTTGCTTTTTGGGTACATAGTCCCCGAGGCGGCCATCACACACACACACGATCTTAGGTCGTGCTAATCAGTGATTTGCAACAAAGTAGGGAGGATCGGCACCGCGAGAGGGACCACCGGCTAAAGAGGAAGTTATACTAGCGTTGTGCAAATAATTGGCAATGGGCAGTGCGTTACAGAGTGTTTTAAATGGAAAAAAAGAAATGTAGTTACTCACCAATCAAGGCTTTAAGTGGGCCGGGGCTCAGCCCCAGAAGCCTCTTAAAAGTGTCCTCACACTGGGACCCAGCCGAGGCTCATTGACCCATTTCAATTAATCTCACACTGTGTGTCCCACTCCATTGTCATAGTTTTCCATTTGTCTCATTTTTTATATGTCTCGCACTTCGTGTCTCGCTCTCTACTTGTGCCAGTTCTGTTTGTCTCTCTCCCCACGCTCCCACACTTTTGAAGCATGACATGCTAAAACATCTAAGTGATTCCAACCAAAATCACAGTAAAATTGTTCACTCTTAAGTCATTACATTTAAATGTGGCTGTCAACCTAATGCAATAATTTCTTAAAGACCCTAATTAATCACAGACTGAGTTTGGCATGTTTTGACAACTCTATTGCGGTGTACAAAAGTTGTCAGGCTTTGAGAACGCCAATATTTACAGGTAAGGCACAGTGAGATTACAGTGTTTGCCAAGGATCACACACTTTGGGTAAGCAGTGAAAATGGGATTCTTTCAGGCAAACCTCCAGTATGTTGTTATGCATGATAAGAACATATGAATATCCATATAAAAGCAGGCTTTCATTTTTGCAGACATCCAAAACTACGTTATAAAATTGCTAAAGTAAGTTATAAAGCAGGTGAGTTGTATTATTCGCTCGGTTTCATTGTCTAATAATAGTGGACATATGTGGTCTGCTAGCTGTTCTGGAGCAGCATGTTTGGCTCTCCTTTTGTTTTGCAGGGTGGGCCCTCAAAGTGACATTGATGACACTGCGGGTGGTGGAGAGAGGATGAAGGAGAGGGTGCTGCTTTCCCCTGCAGGAGGTTTGCCCTTTATCAGTTAAAAGTAAGGATTTCATTCCCACCTCGCCCCAAAGGTTAGTACTGGTACTCTTCTTCAAGCTTTGAGAAGTGCAGGTACTCATACTGCCAACATGTAGAAGTGCCGGTCCTGAGGGTCGGTTAGGACCAGCTCATTTAAAGCACTGGCTTTAAGTGGGATGCAAAATGGAGGGAGAAGGGCTCTAAAAATGGGCGTGGCCTAATTGTTGGGCATGGCCTAAATAGTGATGGGAAGGGCTTAAAGGGAGTGCTCCTAGGCCCAAACACACCACGGGAGGCTGTAAATATGTACTCTGAGTCACATAGCATTGTCCCCGATGGTATTGATTGCATCCAGTTTGCATATTGTAAATTAATGTATCGTGGGCTTGATGCTATGTTAGTCTTACTAATAGTGTTTGTGGCCAAGCTCCACCTAATAGTCCAAACTAACAATACTCCTAACTAAAACAGGAAGCAAGGGACACATCGAAGCCCAAGCTATGTTTCAACTCACCGCGCTCCACGGGTATGGTCAGATCAGTGGTACCCGCAGAGCAGTGCCGCGTGTAGGGGTGCTAATATTGTCACTGCTTGATTTGAAGAGGCAGTGTAAGGTAAAAACGCATCTTCTAATATGTGTGACTTCTATGTACGAAGAAGTATGCACTACATAAACACCTATTTTTAGAGTTTGTAAGTCTATGTGAAAAGGATGAGCAATCTCGTCCTTGGCACTTAAGAGGTTGAAGAATACCCCCATTGACAATGGGGGTTAATTTTTAGTTCCCTAAAAAATCAATTGGCTTCCAACTCAACACCGTAGGGATTAAAACACACCCCTTGCAAAATCATATCAGGCACCTGGTCACAGGTGTAACTTGATGGCTGTGAATAATCCAGGATGGCCCTGATTATCAGTGCTACGGCGGGAACATGGCAATGGGTGCAAGGAAGAGCTCAGCAGCGTTTCCTCAATTATGACCGCTTTCAAAAGATGACAGATGCAGATCTAATAAATTCTGCACAGGAAGGTGAACCGTGGGGATTAATGAGTAAGGATGGGGTAATGCTTGTGCTCCCTCAATGAAAATGTGCATGTTGGGCCTTGGTTCTAGGGTGCCCCCCCACCCCTAGATAAAGGAAGGCATGGGCAGTAGGAAAGACAATCTAGGTAGTCAACATGGCATAGCAAATTCTTCATTCTGTCTCCATGTCACCTTGAACTGCATGCCGTCACCAGTGGCAGGGCAGCTATCATCATCAGAAGGCCATTTGGTGATTTCTCCTTGGCACAGAAGGTTCTCCCATGTCCAATTTCCTTTAAAGAAATCGTTATACCTAGATCAGATAGGATCCTCCCTCTCCTCACCTTCACATAAAATCCTCACACACCTCCCCTTCAATATAAAATAATTAATCACCTCACCTTGAAAAGCAAGTCTCACTCACGTTGAAGGAAATCCTTACTCACCTTACCATTCTAGAAAATCCTCACACACCTCCCCTTCAAAGGAAAGTGTCATACACTTTAATGGAAATCTTCATCCACTCACAAGGAATTCCTCCCTCTCATCACCTTCACAGAACATCCTCACCTACCCATCTTCAAAAGAAAGTGGCACTCACTTTAATGGAAATCTTTGCTCTCCCCCATTCAAAAAAAATCCTCAAACACCTCGCCTTCAAAAAAAAGTCTCACTCACTTTGAAGGAATTCCTTACCTCACCATCCTAGAAAATCCTCACGCACCTCCCCTTCATGAGAAAGTGTCATGCACTTTAAAGGAAATTATCTCTCTCCTTGTCAAACGGGAAATTATATCGTACCTCCTACTGCAACGAATATGTGTATATTGGCCTACGCCAAGCTGCTTATAAGCCACTTGAGAAGAAATCCGTGTTGCAAGGTCCTGACCTTAGAATCAATGTAAGCCTCCATTTTAGGTCAATCCGCCATTTTAGGTTCTCTCTGTAAAGTCACCCTGTGAGTTAAAATGTTGGACGATGTCATTCCGAAATACAACATGGCCGTCTTGACCTCTGTGTGTAATTAATATGTAACTTGCCTGCAGGCCACTTGTTGGGGTCGTGAACTGAGACCTTGTCCTTCGATGACCTATGTGTAAAGGATTACTCGTGCAATGAAACTAATCCACAAGCATATGTTAAGAACAATGTATCCAAATACTGAACTAAGAGCACTTGTTTAACTACATTGTATTAATGTTTGAGAAACCCTTAATGAGAAATCCTAAAATACACTGTTACCATGTAGGCTTGTTGGCGAATGTATTAAAGGCAATCCCTATGCACATAGTGGTGCGAACTCGGCATGAACTCTAGATCAGTAATGTATTAGAGGAATATTAACCCAAAGTAGGGTTGGACATCATGTTCGCAAATGGTATAAAAGAGCAACGAATTCTAATGTACAGCGTCTCTCACTAAGCACATTGAACCCCGCTGGAGTTTGTTGTGTTGTACTGAGGGCCAATAGCTATCTGTTACTTTTCTTGGAAAACTGTTCAGTATAAAATAAAGATCTTTGTATGTAAGGGGCCCCTTCTGAACGAGACGCGACACCTCAGCAGCGCTGCACGACCCAATCCCTGGACGATTAGCTTGTGGTCCGAGACGGCATCTTGACGAGGGTCCACTTATCGAGGCGGGCAGATTTGCCGAAATCACCAAACACGAGGTAAGATTACTTAGGTAAGGTTCTTTGTAATCCGATCGGACCTCCTTAGGATTGATCAGGTGAGACGTGACCCAATTCTTAAATATCCTGATAATTTGATTTTGGCGTATTGTATCTGCAGACACAATTATTGACCAGGTAACACCAATAATTTGATATGCCTGGGAAATCGTCTACTTGCTTCAGGGCGTTGTTCCGCAGTGATAGACAATCTTTGGAATTTAGCCGTCCAGCACCACAGGAGGGGTTGCCGGCGTGTACTATGTATTGTAAGCATGGCATTGGAAGTATAGTGTTTAATGATATTTGGCACAGACAAACTAGACATGCCTCTGAACTTCAGTGGCCAATCAATGGTAGTTTTGAAATCCCTCGTATTGAGTATTTAGAGTCGATTCTATTAAAGAAAAAGGCTAGACCTGCAGCATTCGATGTTTTGCAGAATTGGAAAAAAGAAGCGTTGCAGCAACTTAAGAGTAGAGAAAAACATGCGCGCCGTCATAAGATGAACGCCGAAAAAGCATTATTGTATGACCAAGATAAACATTCTGAATCGACTAGGAATATGGATAGGCTTTCTCACTTGGAATTCAGAAAATGTATCCTTCTAAAGACCTTCATGTTTCCGACAAATTCATCGACAAATTGCTAAATGAACGAAGGCCTGGTGCCTCTGCGCAACCTCCGTATGTTTCTCTTCCTGCTGCTTTGCCTCTTTCTGTTGTTCCTGCTCCTCCTAATGTTCCTCTTCCTCCAGTTGCTGTTCCTCCACCTATTCCTCCACCCCTTCCTATTGCACAAGTAACAGTACCTCTATTGAATTTGCCTGCTCCCCCTCTTCCAAGTGGTCTTTTGCCGCTGGTAGTCGATCAGGGTGCGGGGTCAAGGGTTGTCACTCGCAATACTGTACCGCCAGAGAAGAAACAAGATTTGATTGCATGGGCTAAGCATTGTATGGAGAGAGATGATCAAGCTAATGTTTTTGCCACACTTTTTAATATGGATAATTTTCCTGAGAAAAATGTTTTTATTGAAGGTTTAGGGATTCATTTATGTGTAATGTGTGGCAAATTAAATAATACAGATCTACCGCAAGGGTTAAGGGATCTAAACACTTCAGCGTTTTCAAGAGGCACTGTGGAGAAGGTAAATGAGCATGTCGAGAGGTTATTTGAGTATACAAAGGAGTTGGAAAGGTTACAGAATGAGGATGACGAGGGAGCAAGTATGTATGTACAGAAACAGTTCCTTCCTTGACGAAAAATCGATATGTGAGTGTGATGCCGGAAATGCATCTGAGGGACAGGGCCTCTGAATCCTTGTCCTTTTTCTGTTTTTACCGTGTGTTCTGTCATGTTTTCTGCCCAGGAGTCCATGAGGGACTCCTGGCAGTGCAGCTCTCTTTTGGTTTGGTGAACAGACCCATGGGATACCCTTATGGCACCCATGGGTAGGGGTACAACCCTGTGCCCCTAGTGTATGTTTTTGGGCACCTGTGGGTGGCCCACAGAGCAGGGTATGGGCTGGTGGCAGCTCCATGCTAAACTTGACAGGTGCTCTGGGTGTCCTCCATTTTGGGATACCCAGGCCCTGCCATTGGGATCAGTTGATTCCTGATAGAAACAAGATGGCCCCTGTGGCCTCTTGCTTTCTATTGCCTGTTGTCTTGTTTTTCCCAAAGTCCTGGGAAGCCCTGGCTCTGTCCCTTCCCCCTGGCTGGCTGTTGGGTGGAAGTTCCATATATGGTGTTGTTGTGAAGGCCCAGCTAGACTGACTGGAGCCTTCCCAGTGACTGTATGTTATGGGTACCTCCTGTGGGTGGGACCTGGGTGAATGGAGTGTGTGACCAATATACACTCCTTGTTGTGGTTGTCTGGTTTCTGGCATGAGAGACAAAGACTGAGACAGCCCTGCCCGAAACTGGCCTGAATGCAGTGTGTAGTGTTGAATGGCTGGGTACTTGTCCCAATCCACATTCCTTGTTGTGAGTGTCTGAAAGGGAGGAGTGTGGCCTGAATGCACTGTGTGCCTGATTGGCTGACTGACTGCATGAATGCCCTTCTGTGTGATTGGCTGCTGTGTGTGTGCCAGCAGTGTGGATGAGAGACAGAATAGTATATCTGGGGACCTCTCACCACTGGAAATTGTTCAGAAGCATTCAGAAGCTGAGTCTCCACTCAAGAGTAACTGGATTTGCTGATCCTCGACGTCCAGCTGGAAGAAGAAGACTTGCTGTGGCATTTGCTTCGACGGAACTGAAGGTTGTCGAAATCGTCGAGGACTGACCCGAGAGAGGACCTGGTAAGGCGCCCTCTTCCCGTGCTCCGAGGGACCATCGAGCACCGCTGAATCTTCGCCGAAGCTCCCTGGACGCCAGACCATCGAAAGGCTGCCGACCGGAGAAGGGGACTGCCGAGGAGACCGAAGTAAAGCACCCGGACATCGACGCTGTCGAAGTCCATTGCCGTCGACCAGGGTTCGCAGGTCTGTGCAACCGCTGGAGGCCCGTCGAAGTTGTGTTGCCCAGCCGTGGGAACCACTTGACGCCGTGCCGCCGACGACCGGAGCCGTCCGCTCCTTGCCTAAGAACATTTGAATCGAAGGACTCTCTCGACCGCATCGTCGACCGCTTTTGTCCTGCCGGAGAAAGTCGAGGACGACCAACGCGCCGAGGAGAATCCGCCGGTGGGTTTCCCGCCACCTCACGACCCCAAAGACTCGAGCGACTCGACGCCCTTGCTGGGCCCCCGTCTCTACAATCTTTGCGGTCCAGAACTATTGTCACCGAGGTGCCCCGCACACCTCCGCCTTGCAGGACGCCGACGCCCCGACGCCAACGAGCACCGCTCGGACGAAGCTGCCGCCTCTTCGACATCGTTCTACCTCGTTTGTCGACGGACGTTCGACGCCCCGTGCCTCCCGCTTGAAAGGGAAGGCATTCAAGAAGGGCCGTCGATTCCCCGTCGCCGAACCCCGAGGTCTTCGACGTTTCTCGACGCCTCTCGACGATCCATGACTCCTGCTTTAAAGGGGGTCATTCAAGAAGGATCTGTCGACGCCTCTTCGAAGAACTCGACTCCACCAGGTACATTGGGGGGGTAAAAACATTGTAGGAGAGAATAAGATTATTGAACAATATATGGACTGGGCTTGTGTCATATCCCTTTATTTTACAGGTTGCCCAGGTGGGGGGATCTCCACACAGAACTGTGTCCAGTAGCTAGGGCCAGTCTTCTGCCTATTGTTTCAACCATCTTTTATCCCTCCTCTCTCTATTGCTGGTTTCCTTCCTATTGATCTGTGTGCTATTTTGACAGTATTGTGAATGCACTGTTATGAGGTCTAATATTAGTGGTACCACTTTAGAATTGTAGATATTTATCATTATTGGTTTTCCTGAGCACAAAGTGCGTTGTTGTGATAAGTGTACATAACCCTTGAATATTAATTATATAAAGACTGTGTTTTCAGTAATACAGTGTGTGGACATTCCTTTGTGGGGGCTTGGGGATACACTGTACTTAAGAACCAGCCTGCATCACCTCCTGAGAAGCTAGGCCTTGATTGCTCGTCCATTGCTACCGTAATCGAGAATCTTGGCTGGGGTCTTCTGTGCCTCTCCTCTACCATATAGAGAGCGGAAGTACAGACCCCCCCACCGGTCTTGACAGTGAGGAAGCACGAATTTGTACGAAAGACGCGCTTAGATGTATTTCAGATATGTCGATAACTCCAGTTGAGGTATATGACACATACAGTCAGTATACGCCAGAAATGCAGACGAAAGTGATACAGGTAATGATAGAGTACCTACAGGATGATTGTGTAAAAAGAAAAATTAGTTGTCCCACAGAGTTATTGAGTATTTATAAGAGAGCTTTTTCACTTGACACTTCTTCGACTGCTTTAGCGCTCGACTTAGATCTGTTGCTTAGTAAGCGTTCAGAGTTACCTACTTCTCAGTTGCCTAAGAGAGAGTTTCCTCTGACATTTGTCTCGAAGGTTGAGATTGCATCCAATGCTGTGGCGGGTATAGTCACTGTGGACATCCCTGCACATTATGTATCGCAGTTTGTTCATGTCCCGTTCTCAAGACAGGAAGTGAGTGCTATTAGACAATCTATTCCTGATATTAGGAAAAATCTGACAGGATTCTATAAAGAAATTGAGTCTGTCTTGCAGTCCTCAGTATTCACCCTAGGTGATATTGATTTGTTATTTCCTGTACTCCTACCCGTAGATTTGTGGAAACAAGTTAGGACTATAGATGATGTACCAGGGTTGGGAGATACATGGGCGAACATAACTAGATTTGATGGAGAAAGGCCAGCTGGTGAAAGACCGCCCCAGGTGATACTAACTTTGCCTGATAGAATTATTGCAAAATTGAAAACCATAATTCCTGAGAAAAGAATTATTTGGGACAAACTTACGGCCTGTGTCCAAGGGAAGTCTGAGGGTGCTACCAAGTTCTTTAATCGGTTTGAACAGGTATTCTCGGATTTCAGCGAACAAGACTTAGGCACAGAGTCTGGGAAAAGATTATTTGTGGACAAGTCGTGCGTGGATTGCTGCCTGACATCCAGTCACAAATTATGTCTTCGGAGAGCGCTTGGCAGGCGAAGTTCCAATCAGAAGTACTGCACATGGCTTAGTACTACGAGAATCGTGTCAACAATGAGAAAGATAGAGTTGAAAAACGAAAAGGTGATTTAAAGACTAAATTATTATTACAGCAAATTGTTAGAGGCCCCAGAGGGGGTAGTTCGCAGATTAGAGGTCAGTATGTTCCACAAGGGAATGTGCCCTTGGGTCCTGTGAACATTAACCAGTGTGCCTATGGTCGACAGGAGGGTCATTGGCGTGCACAATGCCCCGTCCTTCGATAGAGGTCGAATAACACATTTGGGAATTTGGGTAGACGTCCAGAGGTCGCCCGGGTGTAGGGGGCCCTTGTAGAGGTCATTTTTCACAGGATCCTCAGCAACCTTTCTCACAGGATAATCAGACTCCAAGTGTGGATACTAGGAACATATTTGATCATCCTTCTGCTGCATATATATCTGAAGAGCTTCCTTTTGATGATATTCTGTTTCGTTAGGATTGCCCGAAGCAGGGTTTGACACCTATTCCTGTCAATCAGAAAGGTCCCTATGTTGAAATGGTAGTAGGAAGTAGGAAACATCAGTTTATGATAGATACTGGAGCACAGAAGTGTTCCATTGATCATTCTCGGGTTCCAAACATTCCACTGTCAGGGCAAACCAGTGTTTCTGTAGGGTTTTCTGGCACACCAGTTGCTTGTCCAGTTTCATCGCCGGTACCTATTTCTTTGGGTCCCTTTATGGACCACTGTCCATTTCTGTTGACTTAGAATTGTGGAGAGAATTTGCTGTGGTTCAATCTATGGAAAGAATTGAATGCAGTAATTCATTGTTCTTCTGACGGAGTGCATTTAACGATTTCACCAGCAACTTTCTGTCTCACAATTCTTGACCTTTGCCGCCACAATTCATTGATGTACCAGAGAGTTTATGGGCAATTGACGACAATGATGTCGGTGTTTTACAAATTGAGCCTGTTAAAATAGTCTTGAAACGTGGAATTGAGCTGCCATGCATTCTAGGGTATAAGATTTCAGTTGAGGGCGAGCTAGCTTTGAAATGCATTGTTTCCGATTTTGTGCATCACGGGGTGATTGAGGAAATTTCAGGAAGTTTGTGCAATAGTCCGATTCTACCCGTGTACAAGAAAGGTGATAATGCAATTCCATTCCGTTTCATAATTGATTTACGTGCCATTAATAAAGTCGTCGCTCCACAATTTCCAATTGTGCCTGATGTGACGGCAATATTGACCATGATTCCAGGTACAGCTACTTACTTTAGTGTTGTGGACCTGAAGAATGCTTTCTTTAGTATTCCTATACATTAGGATAGTAGATACTTGTTCGCGTTCACCTTAGGGGGACGCTCGTTCACATTTACTCATGCACCTCAAGGTTACACAGAGAGTCCTAGCATCTACAGTAGGGCTTTGAAAGAACAGCTTGATACTCTTGAATTGCCCTCTATTTGTACATTGCTTCAGTATGTTGATGACTTGCTTTTAGCTGCAGAATCTGAAACTGTCTGCAAGGAGGGCACTGGTTTGTTGCTTATTCATCTAGCTAAACATGGTCACAAAGCTTTGCTTAAAAAGTTTCAATATTGTTACCAGGAGTTCGCCTATTTAGGCTATCTCCTGTCAAAGGAGGGAAGAAGATTGACACCTGAAAGAATAAAACACATTTCTGGCATGTCTGTCCCAAATACACAGAAGGAAGTTAGAGCCTTGATAGGAATGGCTTCTTACTGTAGGTTGTGGATCCCAAATTTTGCACTAGTGATCAAACCGATGTTGGCTTTGACAAAGAAGGGCATGTCTTCGCCATTGCAGTGGAACACGGAACACCAGCAATCGTTTGACTTGCTCAAGACTGCATTATGCTCGGCACCAGTTTTGGGCATGCCAAATTATGAAAAGGCCTTTGTGTTGTTTGTGCATGAATGTGATGGATGTGCTTTGGCTGTATTAACGCAGGAACATGGAGGGAAGAATAGGCCGTGCGGTTACTTTTCTTCCGCCCTTGATCCTGTAGCATGCGCTTTGCCAAGATGTTTGCGAGCTATCGCTGCTGCTGCTGCGTCTGTAAATCAGAGTGAGGGAATGGTCCTAGGCCATGATCTAACCCTGATGGTGCCTCACTCTGTAGATGTTCTACTGAACCGAACCCAAACGCAACACCTCACTTCCGCACGGTTGACAAGATATGAATTGATCTTGTTTGCTCCTCACATCCAAATTAAGAGGTGTTGTGTTCTTAATCCGTCTGAACTCCTACATTTCCCTCAAGGTACTGCTTGCGGCGATGAAGAGTCACATGACTATCTATATACTACCGAACAAGAGACAAAGGGTAGAATTGATTTGAAAGACACTCCTTTGAATAATCCGCAAGGAGAGCTGTTTTGTGATGGCTCCTGCTTCTAACTTCCGGATGGTACATCCACAGCTACTTATGCAATCACCACAAGCACGGTCGTGAAAACCAAGAGAATCACGCATAACTCTGCGCAGGCCGCAGATGTTATAGCATTGACCCGAGCTTGTGAACTTTACGAAGGGCTCACAGTAAACATATATACTGATAGTCAGTATGCCTTTGGGGTGGTTCACAACTTTGGGAGTCTTTGGTCAGAGAGAGGGTTCTTAACTTCACATGGCACCAAAATCCAACATGGCTCCCTAGTAGTACAACTGCTCTCAGTGCTTGCGCTCCCTACTCAGTTAGCCATCATAAAATGTGCAGCACATCGAAAGATTACAGATGACATAGGAAAAGGGAATGCTTTCGCTGATCAGATAGCTAGACAAACTGCTACCGATCTCTTTACGGAGATGTATGTTTCAAGGGAGGATGTAAATGCATATGCAATGGATGAGGGTTTTGGGTCTGTATGGAATATCCAAGCCGATGCCACGTTAGAAGAATCCAAGGGTGGGCTGAAGGCTTGGGGAAACTCGATGATGACGGGTGTTGGGTGGACGTGGCTGAAGGGAAATGGCTACTCCCTGACGCTTATGTAATGATGATGGTCATCATGGCCCATGGTCCTAGGCATATATGTGCCCAGAAAGTTACGGAAATGTTAGAGAATGTTTGGGCAAATGACAAAATTTCAAAAATTGGCCAGCGCTATGTTCAGGACTGCAGGATTTGCCTACAACATAATGTGGGAAAGGGGACAGCAACTCCAAGGGGAAGTTTTGGGCCACCCTCTGTCCCCTTCGAAGTCATCCATTTCAACTTTATTGAAATGGAACGGAGTAATAATATGAATTAAGTACTAGTGGTCAGCTGTGTTTTTAGTAAGTGGGCTGAGGCTTTCCCTGTCAAAGAAGCTACAGCCATGACTACTGCGAAAACCATGTCAAAAGAATACTTCCCGCGGTTCGGGCTACCAAGAGTCATCTGGTCGGACAATGGTCCACATTTTGTTGCTGCTGTAATTCTGCAGATATGTGCGGCATTACAAATCGACAAACGGTTCCATTCGGCCAGACACGCTCAGAGCGCCGGACTAGTAGAAAGACACAATGGTATCATCAAGAACAAGCTCGCTAAGACGTGTGCCGGCACTAAATTAAAATGGCCGGACGCCTTACCGATCGTGTTATTAGCAATACGTACAACCCCTCATACTAAGACTGGGCTCTCTCCATTTGAGGTGGTAATGGGGAGACCTGCCAATATCTGGAACCTTCCTAAATATAGATCTTTGAGAAATGTTGAAAATGTATTACTTTCAGATTATTGCAGCCAGTTGACTAAAAACCTGTATTTGATTTATCACCAGGTGTGAGAGGCTTTACCTGTGCGATACGAGGACCCGGGCCACAGCATACGGCCTGGAAACTGGGTGCTCATCAAGGCATTTGAGCGCTCTTCCTGCCTTGCACCTCGCTGGTGGGTCCCATTCCAGGTCCTGTTGGTCACACAGACGGCGGTGCGGGTTTCTGGCAGAGAGAACTAAATCCACGCGTTGCACGTCAAGAAACTTCCTCACCAGTGCCACACGATACAGAATAAACAGAACCCCTCGCTAATGCTGCAACCAACGATCCAAAAGCAGTAAATAGCGCCGAGAGTGTTTCAGAGAATCTTTCTGAGCCTGTGAGGCTTGGGAAACCTGCCATTTTGTCTCCACACTCTCAAAAAGTCTTACTTCTGGAAACTGCTGTTTCAAATTCGGCATCGTCACTTGTTTCTGATACGTTGCTTCCAATGGGAAGTGACGACACATTGTTTTCGGATCAATCAGTACCGGGAAAAGCAAGGTACAATCTGCGTCCAAGAAGATAGACTTACGGCACGGTTTTGCTGTGCTTCTGATAGACTTACGGCATGGTTCGGCTGTGCATTCGGAGAAGGAAAGGATCATCGAGGGCTTGTTTTTGCCAAATTTGAGAAAAGGGATTCTGTTGGCTAGGGTTTTGGAAGGACTAAGAAGTCGTGCGGATGCGAGGTTGCCAGCAACGAACATCGGGAGTTTCCGTTTGAAGACTACAATGCTACCGCTCGTATGGGACTTGTAAATGATTGTGTGACCAACCAGGATAATGGACAAAGTACTTGGGCCCTGAAAACGTATTGCTGTGTTTTCATAATAATATTTGGTTTTATAATAGTCTCTGTTTTAGGCTTATGGTACCTCGAGGAAACTCATCCTTTAGAGTCCTTGTTACCGATTGAAAATGTACCTACTGTTCCTACTGCCTTTGTTCCTACCGCCTTTGTACATTTGCATACTGTCCGCTAGGGACTCCCAGCATAGACAAAGGTACCACAATAATACTCTGCTACTTATCATGAATGCCACGATTGCCATTTTTAATAAGTCCAACTGTTGGGTCTGCTCACATTTACTGCAACACGGGGATAAGGGACTAGGTTGGTATTTTCATCCTTTACCTTTGACAACTGCTTGTTATGCTTCTCTTAGAGCACTGTTCTTTGGCCGTTGGAACGATAGCATCTTGGGGAACTTTGATGGCACTAATTTAAATAGCTTTGAGAAACGTGTTCTGACTCCTCTGGGATGCTCGCTTTTCGCAAATAGGAGTAAGCTTAATGTTGCTTCTAATAGGCCTTCTGATAGACAGGACTATCTCGTCCTTTCCAATCTTTGATTTCCTTCAAGATGGCTCCGATAGGCAATAAGAATGCCATGCCTCCTTCTTACACTGTTACCCATAGCCCCGATACAGTTTCTTTCTGCATACAGAGGAATGGTACTCAGTCAATGGGAGATTTTAGAGGTTGTGCCAACGTTGCAAATTTGACTGGGGAAGACAGACCTTTGTATGTAGGCGAACCTGTCTACTTTGTTTGCGGTAATGTAGCATTTCCATGGTTGCACAGGGATTGGCAGGGAACCTGTTATTTAGGGATCCTGTTACCTGGGGTATTTATAGCTAGTTCAGTAGAGGATTCAAAGGCTTGGACGAGAATGGTGACACTCCAGCACAGGTCTTGGGAGATGTAGCAAAATCATTTGTGCCGTTTTGGGAACAGATAGCGAATTCCGAAGATATCAGAAGACTAGCGAGAGTACTGGAGAGAACCATCAACCGGACCACGGACATACTCTATAATATGACATTAGAACAGAAAGCGATAAGACTAGTAGCGCTTCAGAACCGGATGGCATTAGATGTCATTCTGGCTGAACGTGGTGGAGTGTGTAAATTAGTGGGGTCCGCTTGCTGTGTTTTTGTGCCAGATTTCTCCCCAACTATCTTCAAGGTAATACAGAATCTGCACGTCCTCAGTTCAGAAGTGCATGTTCCCGAGGGAAATTGGGATCTTAGCACTTGGTTCTGGGACTTCTTGCGATCTTGGGGTTGGAAGATAATTTCGGTCCTACTGATAATTTTGGGAATTCTGCTGTTCCTTTGTTGTTGTATCCAGTATCTACCTAGTATATGTTCGATGCTAGGGGGATGTTACGCACAAGCGATAGGTACAATAGGACATAAAGTGTATGCCCCAGATAAAACTTCCAAGGAATATGTGTTAAAAGAAATGACCTGATGGCAATAGATATTTCTGACAGCGATTCAGGGTGCATGGACAATGATGCATGGAGTTATTTGCAAGAAGATCAGAAGTAGTTTAGCACCTGGCATAGGCCAAAAGGAGGGTTTGTCAAATTGGAAATTATATTGTACCTCCTATTGCAACGAATATGTGTATATCGGCCTATGCCAAGCTGCTTATAAGCCACTTGAGAAGGAATCTGTGTTGCAAGGTCCTGACCTTAGAATCAATGTAAACTGCCATTTTAGGTCAATCCGCCATTTTAGGTTCTCTCTGTAAAGTCACCCTGTGAGTTAAAATGGTGGACGATGTCATTCCGAAATACAACATGGCCGTCTTGACCTCTTTGTGTAATTAATATGTAACTTGCCTGCAGGCCACTTGTTGGGGTCGTGAACTGAGACCTTGTCCTTCGCTGACCTGTGTGTAAAGGATTACTCGTGCAATGAAACTAATCCACGAGCATATGTTAAGAACAATGTATCCAAATACTGAACTAAGAACACCTGTTTAACTATATATTATTAATGTTTGAGAAGACCTTTATGAGAAATCCTAAAATACACTGTTACCATGTAGGCTTGTTGGCGAATGTATTAAAGGCAATGCCTATGCACATAGTGGTGCGAACTCGGCATGAACCCTAGATTAGTAATGTATTAGAGGAATATTAACCCGAAGTAGGGTTGGACATCATGTTCGCAAATGGTGTAAAAGAGCAAGGAATTCTAATGTACAGCGTCTCTCACTAACAACACTGAACCACGGTGGAGTTTGTTGTGTTATACTGACGTTTGATAGCTATCTGTTAATTTTCTTGGAAAACTGTTCAGTATAAAATAAAGATCTTTGTATGTTCCTTTGTAAACCGTGTTTGGTGTATTTCCTTTTGGGGTACTCAGCCTCGATATTTTGATTTTGTTTTCACATCCTCACATTCAAAGGAAATCTTCAAATACCTCCCCTTCAAAGGCAAGTCTCACTCACTTTCAAAGTAAATCTTTGCTCGCGTCACTTTCAAATGTAAACTTAATTCATCTGCCGAGGAGTTCTCCTTCCTCTCACCCTTAGTTGGAGTGCTCACTGAGCTCACCTTCCAAGGAACTCCTGACTCATCTTTAAAGGAAGTCCTTACTCACCTTTTATGGGAGTCATTGCTTACGTCCCTTTGAAAGGGAATTGCTACTCTCTTCCAAGTGATGTCCTCACTCACTGAGGGCCCAGACCGCACCACTTGATTGCCCCTTGAGCCGGCTCTGCATGAGCGGGATCCTCACTGAAGGGGTCTGCATGAGGGGGGTCCTCACTGAGGGGATCTGTATGAGGGGGGTCCTCACTGAGGGGGATCTGTATGAGGGGGTCCTCACTGAGGGGGATCTGCATGAGCGGGATCCTCACTGAAGGGGGTCCTCACTGAGGGGGATCTGCATGAGGGGGGTCCTCACTGAAGGGGATCTGCATGAGGGGCGTCCTCACTGAGCGGGATCTGCATGAGGGGGGTCTTCACTGAGGGGGATCTGCATGAGGGGTGTCCTCACTGAGTGGGATCTGCATGAGGGGGGTCCTCACTGAAGGGGGTCCTCACTGAGGGGGATCTGCATGAGGGGGGTCCTCACTGAAGGGGATCTGCATGAGGGGGGTCCTCACTGAGGGGGATCTGTATGAGGGGGTCCTCACTGAGGGGGATCTGCATGAGCGGGATCCTCACTGAAGGGGGTCCTCACTGAGGGGGATCTGCATGAGGGGGGTCCTCACTGAAGGGGATCTGCATGAGGGGCGTCCTCAATGAGCGGGATCTGCATGAGGGGGGTCTTCACTGAGGGGGATCTGCATGAGGGGGGTCCTCACTGAAGGGGATCTGCATGAGCGGGATCCTCACTGAAGGGGGTCCTCACTGAGGGGGATCTGTATGAGGGGTGTCCTCACTGAAGGGGATCTGCATGAGCGGGATCCTCACTGAAGGGGGTCCTCACTGAGGGGGATCTGCATGAGGGGCGTCCTCACTGAGCGGGATCTGCATGAGGGGTGTCCTCACTGAGTGGGATCTGCATGAGGGGGGTCCTCACTGAAGGGGGTCTGCATGAGCGGGATCCTCACTGAAGGGGGTCCTCACTGAGGGGGATCTGCATGAGGGGGGTCCTCACTGAAGGGGCTCTGCATGAGGGGCGTCCTCACTGAGCGGGATATGCATGAGGGGTGTCCTCACTGAGTGGGATCTGCATGAGGGGGGTCCTCACTGAAGGGGGTCTGCATGAGCGGGATCCTCACTGAAGGGGGTCCTCACTGAGGGGGATCTGCATGAGGGGGGTCCTCACTGAAGGGGATCTGCATGAGGGGCGTCCTCACTGAGCGGGATCTGCATGAGGGGTGTCCTCACTGAGTGGGATCTGCATGAGGGGGGTCCTCACTGAAGGGGGTCTGCATGAGCGGGATCCTCACTGAAGGGGGTCCTCACTGAGGGGGATCTGCATGAGGGGGGTCCTCACTGTTAGGCAGAATCCTGTGCAGTTCCCTTAGGGAGCACTACAGAAGATTAAGACTACAGGTATGAGCAAGAAAAATCCCCTTTGGTATGAGTCTATACCACAAAGATTTAGTTGGTAGCTGTGGCTGAGCAGTCAGACTTATCTCACGAGGGAGATGAACAGTATTCACGGTTTACACGATAGGTATCACAGTACTATGGCGCAAGGAAACACTGACCAAAGCTTTGTATCAAAAAGAATATAAAGATTTATGTTATACATATCTAGTTTCAACACATAAATCACAGTTAATAAAGCAAGTTAAATTTAGTCAAGGAAAGTATACACAACTCCCTAGTCAATTGTAGAAAAGTTTGCAGTATAGTGAAAACTGAGCAAAACGGCACAGTGAAAACCAACTACAAATGGCACTCTACCAATTCAACAAAAGGGAGGGAAAGTACAAGTTAAACCAAAATATCTTCAGATACCCCCTAGCAACGCTTCCCTGAAGTTTTGTGAACAAGTAATGCACAGTAGTACTTTAGCAAGAAGATAAGTAATTGAAAACTGAGCAAAATGGCGCTTCACAAGTTAAAACAGCAGAAAGGAAGAGGTGTTTAGAAGATTCAGGTGCATCAACACATTTCTAGATGAGAATCAATCTAGTGAGAGCAGATCTAACAAATCAGCCAGAGTCAATAGGCCTGAGCCAGAGTCAGTGGTACAGGACCAAGAGCTGAGGAGCAAAAATGTTCTTGTAGCTGCAGTCAAGTCTTTGGTTAACGAATATTGAAAAGGTAAATGCAAGGCGTAAGACAATGTTAGACGAAAGGGCGGCCAACCCAACAGGTAGATAAAGGATTTAAAACACCTTTAGGGCTACCACACAGAAAGGGAGGCCCGGCGGAACAAAGTAACTTTAAATGAAGAAGTGGCTCCTGCGGTGGTGGTTGTTCCTGGTAGGTCCTGCAGTCCGGGGGATCCAGCAGGGGAAGAGAGGCTCTCGGCGTGGAGGAAGGTCCGAGTTACTGCACTACCCAGGGATGAAACCAGCCACAGTGCTGCCAAACGAAAAAAAGGTACGCTCCTTTAAATCGCGGTCCGGGTGGATGGCTGCCTAGCTATCCGGCCTCCGAGTGCTGGGCACTGGCGATTCGACCAAGGCAGGTCCGAGGAAGCGATTGGTGAACTGGTTGGTCCCACCAGCTCAAGGGAAGAAGGCTCTTGCAAAGAAGATCTCCTCTCGTCGTGTGGAAGAAAAGTGGTGAGACGCTGCAGCAGGGCTTCACCGGTGGTGCAGGTGTTGAAGATGTCCGTGGCTTCTCTCCCCTTCGGTTCCGTAGTTCCAGTGGCGACGTCTTGCTCTTCCAGTCCTCAGGACCCTGCTTTTATGCAAAAAGAACCCCATACATACAGCCTAGCTGTCACTCACACAGTGGAGTGGTCATCTTGGCGGGAGACCCTCCAGCCTATCAGGACAGAGTGCAACATGGGTTGGGAGGCAACCCTGTCCAGGGGTCCTACTCCCCTCCCACACAATGGACCCACCCCAGTCTCAGTGGCGCCGAAAGGAGGGCTTCTTGGCAGAAGCCTGCCAAAAGGACGAACAAAGGATCCCTGACCTGGGTTAGGAGTTTAGAGTAAGACATGAGAAAGAATTTATATTAAAGTTCTGGCAAATAAAACCTACCGGAGTAAAGTTAATAATAAAATAAACCGGCAGTATGTTAGAGGCTGTCAGAAAAAGTGGTAGCCTCGAACAATGGGGAAATCCCATAGGAAAATATTTGCGGTAGAATATTTAAGGTAGTAACCACTGCCACCAGCCAGAAACTTTAGAAAGAGGGACTTTACGGTACCCCCTCGAAAATGAACCTAAGGGAAAAACTATTAACCCTTTCCAGTGCCTCCATAGTAAGATGGGTTGTACTGGTTAAGTTCATAACAATTGACTAGTAAAGTCAATGTGGACTTTACATGCCCAGGGAGACAGTAGTCAGTCCCAGGGTATGGAGTCTATGTTTTGGGGGTCGCTACGACACCCCTGTGTCACTGCACAGAGGGTGCTGTGTAACACATTTGAATAAAGATGGTTCCTATGGGGGTGAGAAAATCCCATAGACATTAAACCCAAAAATAGCCTAGAACACACATAACAAATATGCCTAAGAGTGGGAAAAAGAGTCACACTCTTAGTAGGAGAAAAAAATAAACCCTTCAAATCCAGCAAAGGGGGATCCTCACTGAGGGGGATCTGAATGAGGGGGGTCCTCACTGAGGGGGTTCTGCATGAGGGGGCTCCTACCTGAGGGGGATCTACATTAAAGGGATCCTCACTGACCTCGCCGTCAAAGGACGCCTTCACTAACCTCGCCTCCAAAGCAAACCTTTGCTCAACGCCTCTACAAATGAATAG
The DNA here is from genome assembly GCF_040938575.1 of Ambystoma mexicanum. Lineage (NCBI taxonomy): Eukaryota > Metazoa > Chordata > Amphibia > Caudata > Ambystomatidae > Ambystoma > Ambystoma mexicanum. The sequence goes on from NC_090929.1 coordinate 1,626,291,575, forward strand.
TCGCTTGCCTCTGAACCTCTCTTAAACTGCATTTGTACAGCCTTCTTTGGCACCCCAAAGGGCAGTGGACCATGTTTGATTCTTGGGCAATAAAGTGAATAGCCTCCCAGATCACTGTCTTCCCTACTGTGGAGAACCCCATGCAAATGTCCTTCAGGAAGCAGCAGAAGGTGGTCATTAGGCCAGCTGTATGTCACAGTGCTTCATTTATGCATCTTAGTCAGTGCTCTAGATACGATCTGGAAGTATTTGGAAGTATTTACTCCCTATTTTTTAAAGTTGGGAGTAAAATGATTTTTAAGGAGTAAAAATGTAAGTCCAAGATCCAATGGGAGAATGTTGTAAGTGGGAGCAAAATATGTTTAAACTGGAAAAGAGAATTGTTTTTGTAATAATTATTTCTTTGCGCCTAGTTATTCATGCACATAAAAAGATGCATGTTTACTTCTTCCCATCAGGCAGTAATAATAGTTGTTTATCATCATGTTGTGTTGCGTGCATTACTGGTCCAAACATATCCATGGAGCTTTGTGGGTGAAAGTTATTTTTAATTGGGAGTATTTTTACTCCCTGTTTTTATCTTTTGGGAGTAGTTGCCTATTTTTAGGGAGTAAAAGTGGCCGATGCACCCCTTATTATAGGGCTAATCTTAGTGTTTTATTAATAATGCATTTTGAATGGATGCAGCACATCAACAAGGGCAGAAGGCTCAGGTCGGAGTCAAACATACAGCAAACATATGCCAATCCATACACAACAGCACCCGACATCAAATAGTATGGCGGTGCGGGATAAAATGGGCAGTAACGGAATTACCGCCACTGTACCCGCACTGTCATACTACGAGTATAGCCCTGCAGTGGGGGATTTACCTCCAACACCATGCTGGAGGTTAAGCCTCCCACTGTCCCTGGAAAAATCTGCTAAATCAGTGTAATTACTACAGCGGTAATACCACCAAAAAAGCCACAGAGAGGCCAACGGACTCTGGAAAAATGTGGATTTACTCCACCACAGCCACTTGTAATCCAGCGGTAATTCCGCCGGACCAAGTGGCAGCAACTTTAATTCCGCAGGGCGGTATTTCGGATTACCGCCCAACTCGTAATGAGGCCCGTTCCTGCTGGTGCATGCGTAGTGTTGAACTTAGAACCCTGTGATGCAATAACAGAGAGATTTCTGCACATGGATGCATTTACAGTAGGGTATCCACTCAAGTTCACCAGAGCTAAATCTCAAACACGCAAGGGTCTCACTGAGTTGAACTCCAGGCCATTCCTACCCTTCCCCCTCTCCCAGAGCACAATGACATACTTCAGTGTTGCCCGGCCAGCTGAGATTTACATTTTTTGAATAAATTGGAAGGCAATTAAATAATAAATGGCTCTGCTCTTCCGGGAATCCGGCTGGGGGCGTGCGTGACTTCCGCAGCGCTGATCTCACTCCGGTGCTGTACAGTAGCAGCGGTGCAGACACATGTCCCAGGCACGGGCAGATATTACATGACATCAACGCCCCGGGGAGGCAGCTTGTGACAGACAGTTCTGTCATCGGCTTCTCTTCCAGCCCTGTTAGCGTATGCTTCCGGAATATGTGGAAAGCGCGCGGTTCCGTCAACGCACAGTCTGTCTTCTTTTCCCGCCATGTAGTTGCAGAGCGTACTGCAGACAAAGAGATGGCATGTGCATAAAAGGTTTGCCTTGTCCTCCCACCAAGCAGTACAATTCAGTAATGTTTTCAGATTGACCAGACAAATTAAGAAAATAATCGCTGCGTAATTTTTTTATGTAGTCAGTGTAGCTATCCTGAACAAGCATTGGCAGTGCCAACAGTTTGGGCATTTGTGTTGGCACGGGAAAGGTGCTTGCCAGGCACTGCCATTGGGTTCTGAGTTTTTTTATCGATCCAGATTTTTCTTTTTTTAAATATATGCAGGGGGGTATCCCCTAAAGCCCCCCCCTTAGCCTATCCCAAACCCTCCCCCCACATCTTTTTTCGGTAAAATACATTAAAAATAATGAAACGAAATCTACTTCAACAAATTCTGCTGCGGTCAAAACTTCTGTTACCCTGCCGTAGTGATATTAACTGCCCATTGATTGTGGCAGGTGCAAAATGGTGTGAGCTCCCGGGCATCTAATAGCATTAGCGCCAGGGGACCACTCCGGTGGTGATAGTGTACCGTACAAATATCCTTTAACATTAAGATTAACATTGTCTGGCAAATACCCAAAACTGTTGGCTTTGTCCGTGCTTGTCTTTAACAGGACTTCAGTGAAGGAGACGCATAGTGATTACAAATCGAGTGTCTGAAGGCAGACCCCGTTTAGGCATTTTTATTAAACCAGTAGGGGGTTTACAATTTCATGGAAGTCATTGACTCTCAGAAGAGTGCTTTGAAGAAACACTGGCAAGCCCTTCAAGTGCAACGTTTCATGATAAGGCTTGATTAAAGCGAGCTCAAAGAGTTCCCATGAGGAGGTGTTTTGGGTGGGGAGTGGCAGGAACTGGGTGGGACTGGCAATAGAGATGAGCCTGCCCATGGGTAGTCAATGGGTGGGAAAACAATCAAACAATGCCTACACGTTTTGTGACCCTCCTCCTATGCCATTTCTCCCTATCTGTACTCTAATGCAATAGTTTTGGCTTATACCTAAAAATGGATAAGATTTTACAATTTGGTTGGCGAATTAGTCTGACACGGATGTAAATTACAGGATAGACCAGCCATGCAGAATTAAAGTGGTCTCCAGAGGGGAGTTTTGAGGGAGACACAGACAGTGAGAGCATAAGTATTATCCCTCACACCAACTACAACAGCAACGCTCCATCTCACCTTTAAACATGTATCAAGCCCTAGCATAAGAATACAAAGGGAAAACACTGGGATCATTGTGCTTGCTTCATACAACTGAAAGAGATGCTTTAAATGTGCCATTGGCATTCCACATAACCAGACGAGGTACCCATGGTCATGCGCCATCTCCCGGAAGCCCTTCCCTTCATACCTAGATTGTGTCCAAATCTCCTTTGATTTGCAAGAAAACAAAAATCCTGTCCGGTCCAATGAAAAATATCCACCTGGCCTGGGTGAACCAGTTTGCGGGTAGCTCAGAGCACACGAATTTCGAATGGTTCGAGGTCCCGCACACGTTTGAGCCTTTCTGGATTTTCAACCAGAACAGTTTGAGATTAACCTGAGGGTCCACAGTTAGGATTTGCGAGAGCGCAGTTCTGGCTTCTCCACAGTGCCCGATAACATGCCCTACTGGGCACGCTGACCCTATCGTGCAGTGGGGCATTTTTAAGTGTATGCCAATTTCCAGAGCTTTTGCACTGGAAATAGAAAACAAGTATTATGGTGTTTGTGTGAGTGTGGAGAGAAGCCATAGGCGGAGAGGGGGTGGGGGCATAGGTGAGGAAGAGAAAATGAACAATTGGCACTACAGAGGTAGGTGAGCACCAGCTGGCACCAATTATTTCATTGTGCAATAAAAAGCAGGAGAGGAGGTCCCCAAGACAGGAACAGTAAGCATTAATTGAACTTGCCTCCTTGGTTGCTATGATAGAGACACTTATAACATATGTAACATGTACACATCACCCTTTATTTCCACTTTAGATCTGAGGGCGGGCATTCTATACTGAGACTCCTCTATAGTTCTTTTACAGAACACTTAGACCAGGTTTCCCCTGTACCTTAAGTGGCCATGCTGGGAGTAGGAGTGAGGCCAGCACTTAGCCCAGCTGCATATTTTCACTCCCCATCCCTTTGTCTCAGCAGGGTGTCTTAGAGCACCTGGCACAGCCAAGAATCAGACTGCTGTCCCGCATGACGAGCTACTTGTATTGTATTGTTGTAGTCATTTATATAGTGCCTTTTCGCATTTGCATGGCCTCCAAGCGCTTTGTGGTAGGAATGCCCTCGGAGACCAAAGTCCAGGTATGGGAAGGCTTAAGATGCGTGTGTGCATTTGGCTAAGATTAAGTCTTAGGAGGGCTGGCTTGGCTCCAGTAAGCCACCCGAGAGGTCAGGCACGTGGGCGGATGCTGATGGAGGTCACGACAAAGCGCTAGTGCCAGAGACTTGATATGTGCCCAGCTAGACCACAATGTGTCCTAGGGTGTCGCTGTATTCTAATGCCAGAGGTGTTGAGGCAAGTCTGGTGTGTCAGTGCAACGCGGTTATGCGACCAGCTAGACCCAATTTGAATTTGTAGTAGCTGCATTCTAGAGTGTGTGGATGGATAACCGTGCCTGCAGCAGAGGTCCACGTAGTGGTGCCTTTATACATACTTTCAGTAAGGTCAGGAGGTGTCTGTTTCTGGGTCAACATTGACACCCTCATCCAGTCGTGGGATTTTCTTTTACTTTAGTCCATTTTATTCAACGGAATACCACCAAACAGAATTACTGTTACCGCCACTTGGTCCCAGCGGATTTACCGCTGGATTGCAAGTGGTGGTGGGCGGTGTTAGTCCGCATGTATGGAGTCTGTAGGACTCCATGGGGATCTCAGTGGAGCGGTAATTCCACTGACGGTAATTCCACCGATTTGGCTGTTTTTTCACAATAGGTGATAGAATTACCTCCAGCATTTCGCTGGAGGTTTTCCCCCCGCCTCACCAGAACATGTGTAGTATGCTGGTTTTTTCCCACCAGTCCCTTCAAAAGACCAGTTAGGTAGGTGAAGGGTCAGGAACATATCAAATTACTGACATTGTATTCACCATACACTGAATCTGTAACTGGGCCACTCACCGATCTCGGTCCTTGGCCCAGCCACTCTTCCCTGCACTGCCTACCTACACTACGGGACTTTCTCTGTATCCTAGAGCCCCTTCTCCCGGCACTTACCTTGCACTTGCCACCAGCTGGCCTTATTATTTATCTTGTATTCTACTAACCATGTACTGCACTTTCCTTGCACTTGCCACCCGCTGGCCCTATTATTTATCTTGATTTCTACTAACCATGTACTGCACTTTCCTTGCACTTGCCAGCAGCTGGCCCTATTATTTATCTTGTATTCTACTAACCATGTACTGCACTTTCCCCTCTCCCCTTCCCCTTGCGCGATCTGAATGACACCTGGCCTAGTAGGATCGTTGTCTGTCTCCCCTTGTCCCCCCCCCCGCCTCATCGCGCCTTGAAACACTTGTGTATAGGCGCGTTACAAATGCCATATCATATCATATATCATATCATATCCCCACCGTAGCCAGTTTTCCCGACGCACTGACCTTTCGGAAATGACACTACTTTTGCTTGGTCCATGGAAAGTGAAAGCGGTGCTGCTCCCAGCTCTTTGCTTAGACAAGGAGAGTACGTTCAATTGCAAAGACATACTGAATATTGGACACTTTGCATGGCATTGTCTTCTAAGACATAGCTTGATGGTTTAGTGCACAAGCGAAAGAAATTTGAGTTCAAGTTCCAAGGTCAATAAAATAAGTGCCATTTAGTTGGGTAATAGTAGCACCAGGTATTAACAGCAGAGTGGAACGGCAAAACTGTGCAAGCAGGTCACCTTTTCTGCAGACTTACCTATAAATCACTAAATGCTGTGGCGCATGAGCTCGAGAGAATAAAGGATGTCACGCGACATCAGACAGCCTTAATGGCCCTTGCATTCAGGGAGATAGTACAAAAGTCTCCTTGAACAAGATATGAAGGTCCAAAATCACCCTCAAATGGCTGCATAAACATTTCCAATATATCCCTAGACTTGTAGGCCAAAAGAGGCACCGATCCAGATTCCTTCAATCTGTGGGTCCGGCGCTTGGTGGTGACATTCACTCCGCCATATAGTCCTATAAATGTATGTATGCAATGGAGCAAACGTGGAGCCTGATAGCACTGTGATTTATTTTAAAGTGTTGTTGCAAAGCTGACCACCACCTTTAATTTTACCATACAGAGCATTAGCACCCTTGCGGGGGGAGCCAGCCAATCGGGTGGCTAGGAACATGGGCTTGAACCACCGATAAAAGCCTGTGTTCCATCCCACTTGACGGCTGGCCCGCACCCTCCGTCCCCTTATTATTATTATGTTTTATCCCCCCCCCCACTTACAATACTTTGGCTATGGCAGCCCTAGCCGACTCAGACGCACCGTTTGCTCTGCACCAGACCACCACTATGGAAAGGGAAGAAGGGCTCCGTGCAGAGCCCCGGCTTCCCTTTACATGGTGGCCATCTTAAGACAGTATTTTCAGTCATTGAATGGGATGCGTGCACTGCTAATGACCTTAAGCTCCCATCACAAGTGCTGGAACGGGGGTAATGGCCCACAGCCCTCGTTAATGGCCCTCACTTTGCTCAGGCTGATAACTTGGGCTGCCCGGCCATTAGCCCCCCCCCTTCCAGCCATTGGAAAGGGGGCTTAACGCCACAAAAAGTTCACAAGAGACCAGCCTATGACCACTTTTCTGTAATAGCTTATAGAGGAAACTCTACAAAGTTATCGTGAGTTTAAAAAGGCTTGGAAAAACCATTCCACCTGAAATGTGAAAGTAGCTTAAGCCGTGTGACCCTCCCGAGAGGGTACCTTGCCACAGTGCCACCCAGTAGAAATGACTGGAAGTTCACCTGAAGATCAGAACCACATGAGCAAAGCATTATGGGTATGGAAATTAGCATAAATACAAGCCTAGATCTCCAGAAAATTACACTGCCCTGTAAGACAAAGACAATCTTCTGGAGCAAAACCAGAACACATATCCATCAATGTACACACATGCCCATTTCTGTGCACAGCTACACAAGAACAGCAGTATGTATCCACAAGCAGAGGTAAGCAAACACCATGTGCCACATACATAACTAAGCACATCCACATGTAACTGGGAATGTGAATTTCTGAAGGTCACCTTAATACATAAATACAAAATACATTACAGCTTTCCAGCTTGCTTACGTATCAGAGATTTAGAAGGAGCTTTTTTACAGATCAAGAATGTATAGTACAAGGAGATTCCAAATTGTATAATGACGCCATAGGTCTGAACCCAAATCAATATGTTTAGCTCACACGTCCAGTCACAGACCACCCTCTGCCGGATAACCACTCTAATGGAACAAGGACACTATACCTTCCCACACTCAGTGGTTCACAAAGACTGCCCTTCCACCACCCACCCACCCGGATCCCAGGTGAAGCTCACCTGCAGATGTAGTTGGTCTTGCAGGATTCCTGCAGGTTCAAGCAGTTGAGCCGCTCGTTGTCCCCGTACGAGCAGGCAGGGACGATGGTCTGCCGCCTCCGCTCGGTGCAGGCCACATCCTTGCAGCCACAGAAGAGCATCCCATAGCTGTGCTTTGGGGGCACCTTGTCGAAGAACTGCCTGAGGGCCTTGTGGCACTTGCGTCGGTTACACACGTCATTGGACGTGCTACTGGTGCAAGGGGTGATGTACGCCGACCTATACTTCTTACACGTGTCGTCCAGGTTACAGGCCTTGGCAGCATCCAAGCAGTTGTTGGCCTTTGTAATGGCTGGTTCAGCTGGAAAACAAACAGAGACAGGCTAAGATTAACTTGGGTATTCCTTGCAGAGCTCACAATCTGACATTACAATGGTTATAGCTTCATAGCTGTCTTAGTTGCATATGTAGGTTGGCACTAGCAAACGGTTTGCAAACTTGCATCCCTGCGAATTCAACTTTTTCCAACTACTTATAGCAGTTCACTGTAAGTCCTATACATTCCTGTTGACACTGCTGTATAAACACATAGGGTGGGGTGATTGGCCGTGAGACGGAAGACAATACTGAGATAACGGGTGTACCCTCAGGGACAGTACAGACACACATGGGACCATGCTAGCTGAGGGGGCTTAATGTTGATTTGGAGATGGGCAGCAAAGTGACCATGGTGGACTGGTTGGAAGGGGCAGGGCTAGAAGGTTTTGCCCATATGAGATGCTATTGAGGGCTGGAGCCCAATAGGAGAGCACAATTGAAGAAGGAAAGGGCAGAATCCTGAGGGGAGTGGTCTGAGACAAGGAGCCGATAACGGCACTAAAGGTTTTTGGAAGGTTAAAAGAAGGGGAGTGAACAAAACTGTGAATGTAAAGGGAGGGTGGTATATGCTAAGTTTGTATTTGGGGTCTCCACTGCATCTCCTTTCCTCTTGATGGCCATGCATTGTAGCTCCATTTCTGGCCGGAGAATTTCCAGATTGACAGCATAACAATCACCACATTGAAATGCCCCTCAAACCCGTATACTGGTAATAAAGATTCGGGGACAGAAGAGACAGCGATAGGGAAAGCTTTCTTCCTGCCCTCATCAACATTGGACCTCAAGTCACATCCTTTGCAATCTCTCTGCCCTGCCCTCTTTCTTGTTCCCGGGAGATAGGATATGAGATGGCTCTTCCATCCAATTACAGTGGAAACTTGAGATGGGATGGCCACTGAAGGCTCGAGGAAGGCCAGTTAATGCGGATTCGGGATGAGATAACCAATCAAAACTTATGGTCAGCAAGTCAAAGTGACTTAGTCAATTAACACCGGAGGTGCGCAAGTCAATGTCGGAAATGCAGACTTCGGTTGGACTTCTCGAGGAAGGCAAGTCAATGAAGATCTGAAGTGGACAGTCAAGTAAAATTCGGAAAAATTAACCAATAGCCTCTCAAGGCGGGTTAGTCAATGAGGAATCAAGATGGGCTAGTCATGAAGACTAGACGTGGGTAAATGAATGATGATTCGAGGGGAGCAAGTCAAGGAAGACTCGAAGTAGGCTACCTAATAAATATTTCAGGTTGGCTAGTCAAAGATTGACGGTTATCAAATCAATGAAGGGTCGAGGTGGATGGGTCCATTGACACTGAAAATGGTTAGAGAATGACTAATCAAGGCCGCCAGGACAATGACGCCTCAAGGTGGCACAGTCAATGAAGACACAGATGTGCTTATTTAGCAAAGTTCAAGCAAAGGAAGATTCCATGTTGGGTAGCCAAGGACAACTTGCAGTAGGTTGCCTTTAGCAACCCACAGCATTAACTTGCCTTTAGCCCATTTAGTCAGCCATATCTCAGATTTAGCCTGATTGTGTAAGGTATTATGCATTCATCTAGCGCTTAGATCACCTCTGAAACGTAGCCCTGCTCCATCTACATAGTTAGAACCCAGGAAGTTGACATCATTGTTTGTACAGCTAACCCCTTTCTCCTCTCGCACACTGCACCTTTAAAGCTTAGCGGAAGGCACAGGCTCACTTCACACACCCTGCACTCTTATATAACACAAACACTATTGCACATCTCCTCTGCTATTTCTTTCTTTTTTTATGGGTTATTTATTAGGCGCGTGTGCAACGATTCGCAGTAACACAGAGTGAAGCTACTTTTACCGACAGAAATTCAAAATGTAGCTTGCCACATTACTATCTACTTAAACACAACCCCCGCCCCTTTAGTTCATAGTATAACTCTGCTGCACCCATACACACTCCATTTAGACATGGGTGACTAGCAGGGAGTTGGCCACCCTCACATAACTTTAATTTCTGAAATGCACACACACATAATTTCACCTCCACAATTCTCCCAAATGTTTGGACTCCGGCCCTTCCAAGGACGTTCAACCAAAAATGCGTTTTTTATGTTGGAAAAGTCACAGGAAGTGATCTTATTACCCTAGAAAGAAATCAATATGATCATTATTTCTAATGGTATGCCTGACTGTGGACCGTGTTTAAACTGTGAACCTGCTCCTTTCACTGCTCGTGTGGTGAGTGGCTCTTGGAGCCATGCCAGACTTGGCTGCCTGTAACACCCATTGCATCTTCCTCCAAAGGACTCTCTTCCAGGAGGTCAAGATACTGTGCAATCTCCAGGTACCTTCACGCCCTAGGTACCTTCACGCCCTAGTGGCTCTGAGCAGAGAACTCCTGAAGGACCCTTGATCATCAGGTTTAGGGGGAGGTTCATCGCCCCCTCTAGGCACAAGGTGTGCTCCCCCCCAGGTGTCATACTTTAATCTTAAACAACACTCAAATCAGTAAGGAACATCACAATTCTGGCAATCCCTGACAAATCATGTCTTTGACACTGAAAATTGGGAGACCTCACAGCTCCAAAGAGTTCAGGAAAGGTTTGTAACTGTGGGGGCGCCACAGATATATGTATACCCTGCCTTTAGAGGGCAGAGTCACCCTTTCATCCTTTTAAAATGTGATAGAATGATTACCATACAGTAACAATCCTACCAACTATTTAAACATGATAGTTTAGTTTGTGATATTCCGAGCGGTTGAAAGGATTGTCACAAACACACACACATACTTACTGACATTTTTATGATTGCACCATGGCACCTTGCTAACACTCCATGGCACAGAGAAGAATATGCTAAACTTTAATAAATAGGAATTACCGCTACAAAACATCGTTTCCATTTTTATGGGCTAATCTCCGAGTTCCCTGTAAAAACATGGCAGGATCCTGTTACGTTTAGACTTTTGCGTAAACAGGTCTCTGCGGTGTACGCATGGCAGGCAGGTTCCTATGGAGTCTGCCAGCTTTTTGCTGGCACAAATGCGTGGAATATTTGTATGGCAGAGACAAGGGGGCAGCAGAATCGTAAATTACGCTCCACCCCTCCTCTCCGCCAAACGTGAATTCAAAGCGTAAACTCTTGCACACGACTTTTACACTTTCTATTCACATTCTGCCTGCAGCAAAATGAGTTCTCTTACCTGTATATGCACTATGAAAAGGGGACTTATGAGAAATGTGGTATAATGACAAGGTAAAATAAGCAATCATCGTGTTCATGTGTTTTGTTTTTCTGTCATGCAGGAATTATTTGGAAAAAGATTCAGTAATAATCACAATTATTACTGAATTATTAAAGAATTATTTGCAATCTTTAATGAACTAGTCACACCCCCGGCTACCACAGACGAGATAGCTAAAGACAAAGCCTGGTGTGCGAGCATCCAGTCCGCCATGCTCAACAAAATAAAACTCCTCCAGAATAAAATCCAAAAACACTGCAAAGCCCTCCCAAACCAAAAAGCTAACCGCCCTTCACAAGACAAGGGTAGCAACTTCAATGACGCTCAATTCGCCTTCAGAGACATCACTGAACCTGACGTCCTTGATCTCATCACAAACCTCAAACCATCTCTCTGCAAAGCAGACATCTGCCCAAAATCATCAAGGAATGCGCTAACGACCTAGCACCCCTGATTACTGCCTTCATTAACACATCATTCCAAACAGGAACTGTCCCAAACAATCTCAAGGAAGCCTGGGTGCGGCCACTTCTAAAAAAGGCCACACTTGACCCAGCGCAACCCAACAACTACAGACCGATAACGGCAGTCCCGTTCCTCTTGAAAATCCTGGACAAAGCAGCTCATAACCAGATCCAATCATACATAAAAGCTAATTCCATACTAGGCAAAAGGCAATCTGGCTTCCGTGTCGGGCATGGAACAGAATCCGCCTTATTAGACCTAAAAAATAAAATCTCACAGATCATGGACAAAGGCAAACCTGCCCTGCTCCTCCTTCTCGATCTATCAGCAGCCTTCGACCTGGTAGATCACTAAACACTTACCACCCACCTCACTTATGCAGCCCATTTCTCTAAACAAGCAGCATCCTGGATCACATCCTTCCTCGAAGGAAGAGCCATGAAGGTCTACTCCGACACAGCTAACGCAGATCCTACCACTATAAACTGTGGTGTCCCCCAAGGATCATGTACAGTCCCCACCGCCTATAACAGTTTCACAAAACCCCTCTTCGACCTACTTGACTCCATGGGTGTTGCATATACCAACTATGCAGACGATACTCAAGTACTTATACCTCTATCTGGACTCTATCACCAAGACGCATGGCCCTTCACAACATCTATGTTACTATCCTAGCATGGATGGCAATCAATGGCCTCTGTTTTAACAGGGAGAAGACTTAAATTCTCATCCTTGGGCAGAGAAACACAATAACGAAGCTAAACCCCCAATACGCCAACTTCAACATAGAGAACTCGACCATCTCTGTATCATCCTCCGTCAAGACTCTAGGTGTTCACATTGATGCAAATCTATCGATGAACAAACAAGTCAGCGCCATAGCCTCTGCATCAGCGTTCAGCACCAAACTCATCAATGCCATTAAGCCCTACCTATCGGCTCCCAAATGTTTGGCCATAGCTAGAGCAACTATAGGCACTAAACTCGATTATTGCACTGCTCTCTTAGCTGGCACCTCCACCAAGAACATTCACAGACAGCAAACCACAAAAAACAATGCCCTAAGAGCCACTATGAGCATCCCTAGAAGAGACCATATATCCCAAGCCAGACAAGCAGCACGGTGGTTGTAGGTCAAAGATCGCATTACTCTCAAAATCCTCACTATCACACACAGATGCATCCACAACACGGCTCCCACATACCTATCTGAAGCTATATCAAGGACCACTTCCACTCGCCCTACCAGAGGTCAGTACACCAACCAGCTACACATACCACGCATCAAGAGAGCCACAGCTGGAGGTCTAGGCTTCTCCTATATTGCACTGAAACTTTGGAACTCTCTCCCTGCCACCCTTAGAGCTTAAACTTCCATCTCTGTCTTCCGCAACAACCTCAAGACCTCTTTCCTCAACTAGCACTGCAACTTCCTCCTCTACTCCTGTCATGTATATTGTAATATAAACACAAATGTAATATAACTATATTGTAGCCTTGCTCAAACTTCTCTTTATGTAACAAATGCATGCCTCATGACTCTGTAACTAAGCATTGTACTGTAACAAGTGGCACGATGTCCTCGGGCTGTCGTGCGCCATATAAATACGAATAAAACAAACAATCCAAGAAATACTTTCAATTTTTTTGCAATGCTTCCTTCCAGATTCCTGCACTTCTGAGCGCTGTTATAAGAGTTGTCATTATTACCCAATTTCATGGTACTCACAGGATAGACCTCGGGTGGATGAAGGGCTGAGTTGGCACTAAGACATATATTTTGAAAACAGGATGACTTAATTACAGGAGTTCTCTGTGAATACCCAAAGCAGGTACATCGTCGCTGTATATTGGAGGGGAAATGCTGGGCTGTCCAGTGGAGCGTAGAATGGAGCTGGATGCAAGGATATTGGGAGATTATGCGAGCAGGAAGTCCCAGTAGTGTGGATCCTGGGACGCAAACACTAAAACCAGATCTGAAGCACAAGTTCAACTAAATCACTCTCCAAATTCTTGAAAACAAAGCTTCTGAACCCCTGAATTGGTACATACACAAATATATACCAGCAAGGCCATTAAAATACTCACAGGGTAACAGCCTCACAATACCCAAGTTAAAAAGACGTAAGAATGGACAAGACCTACCAGTGCTGGATTCAAAACAGATCTGGTACAACTCGCAGAAGGTATTAAAACATGTCTCGTTAGGCACTATTGAGTCTGACAAATTGAACTTGACATCATTCATTGTTGTGGTCGTCTCTTTGACTCCTTGTTTTGAAATACAATAGAAGTGCATTTGTGGGACGGTGATATGCTTGTACTACTATGTGAACTTTAGTTGTGGTCCAATTGGGTGTTTAATTTCAATGTGTGCTTCATTGTATTGAAATGTGCATTATGGATATGTTTGTCAATACTTCATCTATCACAATGTCACTTTAATGTAAGGAGTTCTATTAAGGGAATAATGGGCCTCATTACAAGTCTGGTGGCAACCCGCCGGCGCTACCGGCGGGTTGCCGCCGGACTCGTAACACCGTTTCTGCTGCCTGAGTTCCCGGTGCCACCGGGGCATTACAAGTGCTGGCGGCCCGGGATATCAGGGGAATGGGGACATGCAAGCACCGTCACAGTTGCAAACAGTGCCAGTGCTTCCATGAAAACTGTGCGGGCGGGTGCTGATATGCCTGGCAGGTCAGAATTGTAAGGCGCAACGGCCCACAGAGTTGTAGTGTAGCGGTCTGGAAAGGGTGCTTCTACGGTGCGACTGGCACCCTTATTTCTGGACCTCCACACTTGTAATGAGGCCCAATGTCCAGAGGTACTATTTGGAATTTTTCCAATCTTGCCCTGGACCAGGTTGCCACCACTACTGGCAGGGTTATTTATGTGTACCATATTATGTACTTGACCTGTGTTAACTATGTCAGGGTAAATAGGGCCGCCCTCCTGTGGTTTAAGACAACTCCCAGTTGGCCAACTTATTGCGGCCATTTCCCCTGCATTTTTTGCAACATTTCTATAGGGGGCAAGCCCCTCATAATCCCCCTTCTCTGAATCCACACCCCTTCCTCAACTTCCAAAATTAAAACAAATGTAATCCAACTCTGCAACCACCCCCCTAAAATGCAGCTAAACAGCAGCCATGAGTTGGCATCCTGCAAGTTTGGCTGATACCCCCAACACTCTGTGTCACTCTCCCTGCACCCCTAAAAATAGAACAGACCCTCAAGAGTTTCAAAAGGAATGTGAAATGCTGGATCTTTCTGAAGAAGAGCTCATTTAGAAATCTTCACACACATAAAGTACCTAGCCTTTCTCAGTCCCTTCCTGACTCTTGCTCATCACCTGGAAATAAGGTGTCTAACCCCGTTCCATGGTCTGTAATCCTTATTAATATGCCTTTTCTCTATATTGCCTTTTCTCTATATTGCCAGTTCTCTATATTGCCTTTTCTCTATATTGCCAGTTCTCTATATTGCCAGTTCTCTATATTGCCAGTTCTTTATATTGCCAGTTCTCTATATTGCCATTTCTCTATATTGCCCGTTCTTTATAATGCCTTTCTCTATATTGCCAGTTCTCTATATTGCTAGTTCTCTATATTGCCAGTTCTTTATATTGCCAGTTCTCTATATTGCCATTTCTCTATATTGCCCGTTCTTTATAATGCCTTGTCTCTATGTTGCCAGTTCTCTATATTGCCAGTTCTCTGTATTGCCTTTTCTCTATATTGCTAATTCTCTATATTGCCAGTTCTCTATATTGCTATTTCTCTATATTTCCAGTTCTCTATATTGCCTTTTCTCTATATTGCCTTTTCTCTATATTGCCAGTTCTCTATATTGCCATTTCTCTATATTGCCCATTCTTTATAATGCCTTGTCTCTATGTTGCCAGTTCTCTATATTGCCAGTTCTCTATATTGCCTTTTCTCTATATTGCCAGATCTCTATATTGCCAGTTCTCTATATTGCTATTTCTCTATATTGCCAGTTCTCTATATTGCCTTTTCTCTATATTGCCAGTTCTCTATATTGGCAGTTCTCTATATTGCCATTTCTCTATATTGCCAGTTCTCTATATTGCCTTTTCTCTATATTGCCAGTTCTCTATATTGCCAGTTCTCTATATTGCCTTTTCTCTATATTGCCAGTTCTCTATATTGCCAGTTCCCTATATTGCCTTTTCTCTATATTGCCAGTTCTCTATATTGCCAGTTCTCTATATTGCCTTTTCTCTATATTGTCAGTTCTCTATATTGCCAGTTCTCTATATTGCCATTTCTCTATATTGCCAGTCCTCTATATTGCCTGTTCTCTATATTACCAGTTCTCTATATTGCCAGATCTCTATATTGCCTTTTCTCTATATTGCCAGTTCTCTATATTGTCATTTCTCTATATTGCCTTTTCTCTATATTGTACCTTTGGCTTCTAATGTTCGCCCAGATGCTATGAAGCAGTACCTCCCATGAGTATGTTTCTTATAAAAACGCCAAATAAATAAAAACAAGGATTGGCACTGACAACAGTTTAGGCTTTTGTGTAGGCATGGGACAGGCACTTGCCAGGCACAGCCATTGTGGTATTAACTATGCATTGTCGGTAGCAGCTGCAAAATGATGTGAGTACCTGGGCATCTAATAGCAGTGCTTAAAACTTATGCACAAGGCAAAAATTCCATGGTCTGTAATCCTTATTAATCTGCCTTTTCTCTATATTGCCGATTCTCTATATTGCCAGTTCTCTATATTGCCTTTTCTCTATATTGCCAGTTCTCTATATTGCCAGTTCTTTATATTGCCAGTTCTCTATATTGCCATTTCTCTATATTGCCCATTCTTTATAATGCCTTTCTCTATATTGCCAGTTCTCTAAATTGCTAGTTCTCTATATTGCCAGTTCTTTATATTGCCAGTTCTCTATATTGCCATTTCTCTATATTGCCCGTTCTTTATAATGCCTTGTCTCTATGTTGCCAGTTCTCTATATTGCCAGTTCTCTATATTGCCAGTTCTCTATATTGCCTTTTCTCTATATTGCCAGTTCTCTATATTGCCTTTTCTCTATATTGCCAGTTCTCTATATTGCCAGTTCTCTATATTGCCTTTTCTCTATATTGCCAGTTCTCTATATTGCCTTTTCTCTATATTGCCAGTTCTTTATATTGCCAGTTCTCTATATTGCCATTTCTCTATATTGCCCGTTCTTTATAATGCCTTTCTCTATATTGCCAGTTCTCTATATTGCTAGTTCTCTATATTGCCAGTTCTTTATATTGCCAGTTCTCTATATTGCCATTTCTCTATATTGCCCGTTCTTTATAATGCCTTTCTCTATATTGCCAGTTCTCTATATTGCTAGTTCTCTATATTGCCAGTTCTTTATATTGCCAGTTCTCTATATTGCCATTTCTCTATATTGCCCGTTCTTTATAATGCCTTGTCTCTATGTTGCCAGTTCTCTATATTGCCAGTTCTCTATATTGCCTTTTCTCTATGTTGCCAGTTCTCTATATTGCCAGTTCTCTATATTGCCTGTTCTCTATTTTACCATTTCTCTATATTGCCAGTTCTCTATATTGCCTTTTCTCTATATTGCCAGTTCTCTATATTGTCATTTCTATATATTGCCTTTTCTCTATATTGTACCTTTGGCTTCTAATGTTCGCCCAGATGCTATGAAGCAGTACCTCCCACGAGTATGTATCTTATAAAAACGCCAAATAAATAAAAACAAGGATTGGCACTGACAACAGTTTAGGCTTCTGTGTCGGCATGGGACAGGCACTTGCCAGGCACAGCCATTGTGGTATTAACTATGCATTGTCGGTAGCAGTTGCAAAATGATGTGAGTACCTGGGCATCTAATAGCAGTGCTTAAAACGTATGCACAAGGCAAAAATGTTGGCTTTGCCAATGCTTGTTTGAAACAGGACGTCAGTGGCTTTGCCAATGCTTGTTTTTAACAGTACTTCTGTGTGTTTATGAATCGGGTAGCTGAAGAAGGGCCTGGAAAGACATTTTTGTTACACCAGTAGGGTGTTTACAACTCCAATTAAGCCATTAACTCTCAGAAGACTGCTTTGAACAAACACTGGCAGACCCTTTGACTGCAAATCCTGATGGTAAGGCTTGATTAAAGGGAGCTGAAAGAGTTCCCGTGAGGAGGTGTTTTGGGTAGGCAGAGGCAGGATTGAGTGGGGAAGGCCCTAGGAATTAGCATGGCAATGGGCAGGCAATGGGTGGGCACATAACCAAACAACACCTAGGGTCTGTGTGTCCCTCCTCATATGGCAGGTCTCCCTAGCTGTACTCTAATGCAATAGTTTTGGCTTATAGGTATCGCAAGCAACACTTAATTGTCCAAATTAAAAAGAGGAGAAGGATTGCAACTCATTATGGCTGTACACATCTGTTTGCAAAAGCCACGTCAGTGTCATTCCATTGTCACCTTCTGTTATTTGCTCACTGACCTAACTTCTGTCTGCACATAGATTCAAAACATAACATTCACCTGCTTCAGTTCTAAACACCCAAGCTTGCTGGTACACAAGTGGTTGGGGATTAGGTTGAGGCTGTGTCCACTATTGTAGAGGAGGAGCCAAGTACCCCCACTCCACCGATCCCGCCTACATTACCTGAAAAGTATGAACCAAAGTATGTGACGTATACTGCACCAATAAGAAAGCAGGAAGAAGAGCAACAACTCTGTGCAGTACCCATAAGAACACCTATACCTAAGAGAATATGGGAAGTACCCATTTAGGAAACCATACCTACATCCAAGACAATATGATGGCCATTTGAACGAGATTCCTGATGAAACAAAGAAACTGAATGGCCAGGATGAATGGTGACGTCATACGAAACTGAATTGACTCCGTATAGAAGATAACAATCACCATATCCACGTGTTACTGATTACGCTCAGAAGTCATCTTTTCTCCTCTGTTGGAGAAGCACTCGTTTTCCCCAAACAAATGTTCATCTTTGATCGTTCAGTAAAGTGTTGGCCACTGCATGTCCTGGAGGACAGAGCTCAGCGAGGTGAAGTGGTATTGAAGACGTCCTGGGGTGGTGAAAGGAGCCTGGCATGGCCAGCTTCTAGTATATTGCAGGCACATATTCAACTTAAGGAAATTAGTGAATAAATGAAAACATGGTCAAGTACTGAGTAAGGTTGAACTTTTCATAATTTGTCCCCCCTTTAATGAAATTTAATTTTTAACAAATATCTCTAATCTCAGTTCTTCTTTGCAAGGGACCACCTGTAGGATGAGTGGGTGGGTTATTGGCTTTCCATTTCCACCCAACATTCGATTGATGCTTTTGCATCGATCTTCCGCCCGTCGACCGGATATTTGTAAAACAAAAGATAGCCTTTACTTGAACCTGGTTGCTGGGAATAGTACCCCTTTCACCTTTCCCAGAGCCCCTCACTTGTCCCAGAGACCACATAGAAGATAAAGGATTCAGTCCTATCTGTCCATTGGCCCATTTACCCTCTACATCTATCTCATCCGGCAAGCTTGGTGCTGGGAAGCGGTGTTATTGCATATAGTACCGAATACAACCCCAATAAAAAATCAGGTGTCTACTAGTGCCCCCTTGAATTCCAATGACCACCACGGTTGCCACTCGTGTAATGGAGGTTCTCACGCCCAAGTGCTATTCTTAGAGGATTTTTGCAGGATTAGCGCTGCTCTGAGAAGACTGAGCCCGGAACCTCATGCTTCACCGGCTGACAGTGTCAAGAGAAACAAAGGAGTATTTACAGTTGTGCTATGGTAACTAGGTTGTGCCCTTACATGCCAGCATGCAGTTCACAGTCCTAATTGTGTCCTGTTAGAAGTGCTTTGAATCCATGTACCCTACCAAAATATTTGGCTAGCCCGGCACCTCAGCAACGAGAATTCGGACACGTCTGTGTTGGCTGTCGGAAGCGGCAAGTGATACTGCTGTTCAGATACAGCATCACAAACACCTCTCTCTCAACTGCTGCTGAGATAGTATAGAGGGTTGATGCACTTGCTGCGGAGATCTGTGCTAAGCCAGAAAATGCACAGGTTCTGCATTGATAAATTATAAACATAAATAAATTGTGTTGCAACATCAGATCGCTGGGTACACTGATTGCCTGCCAGTGACTGCAAATAATCGGAGTGTTATGCCAAGACTGTCTGGGCATCGGTGAACCAGTTAATGTAGAGCTGTGCTACCGTCTGGAACGTACGACATGGAATCTGCCTTGGAAGTGCATATATTATATTTCACTCAACAGTAAAATCCATAATTGCCATGAGATCCTCAGACCTTATAATTATGCAATCTGTGCATAGGACCTACTAATTACTGCTGATTGCTGGGTAACTGTATGGCTGTTTTTGCCTAGAAGGCAAAATGTTAAACGCAGGGCCATTATTGTTAACCTGACACGGGGCGGCTCCCTGGGCTCCACAATTTCAGGAAAGCACACCACCTGCCAGCATCACCACTATGACGGCCATCAGTGGTGGGGAGATGGGCTGAAAAGAAGCAAAGGTTGCCAGCTTACTCTGCAGCAACGTGGCTACAATAGCCACCCTGGATTAGCATTACCCCTGGAAGGTGGGATCCGGCTCTCTGACGCAGGGCGGATATCAAGGGGGCTCGGCTCTCTGACACAGGGCGGATATCAAGGGAGAGAGATGACTCTATGGCACAGGGTGGCTGTGCTCTGCTTGCAGTCACCCCTGGAAGGTGGGACTCGGCTCTCTGACACAGAGCGGATATCAAGGGGGCTCGGCTCTCTGACACAGGGCGGATATCAAGGGATAGAGATGACTCTCTAGCACAGGGTGGCTTGTGCTCTGCTTGCAGTCACCCCTGGAAGGTGGGACCCAGCTCTCTGACACAGGGCGGATATCAAGGCAAACTCGGCTCTCTGGCGCAGGGCGGATATCAAGGGAGAGAGATGGCTCTCTGGCAGCACAGGATGGCTGTGCTCTGCTTGCAGTCACCCCTGGAAGGTGGGACTCGGCTCTCTGGCGCAGGGTGGATATTAAGGGAGAGAGATGGCCGTGCTATGCTTGCAGTCACCCCGGGAAGGTGGGACTTGGCTCTCTGACACAGGGCGGATATCAAGGGGGACTCAGCTCTCTGACACAGGGCAGATATCAAGGGAGAGAAATGGCTGTGCTCTGCTTGCAGTCACGCCTGAAAGGTGGGACTCGACTCTCGGCGCAGGGCGATTATCAAGGGAGAGAGATGGCTGTGCTCTGCTTGCAGTCATCCCCGGGAAGGTGGGACTCGGCTCTCTGGCACAGGGCAGATATCAAGGGGGGCTCGGCTCTCTGACACAGGGCGGATATCAAGGGAGAGAAATGGCTGTGCTCTGCTTGCAGTCACCCTGGAAGGTGGGACTCGGCTCATTGGCACAGGGTGGATATCAAGGGGGCTCGGCTCTCTGATACAGGGTGGATATCAAGGGATAGAGATGACTCTCTAGCACAGGGTGGCTTGTGCTCTGCTTGCAGTCACCCCTGGAAGGTGGGACCCAGCTCTCTGACACAGGGCGGATATCAAGGCAAACTCGGCTCTCTGGCGCAGGGCGGATATCAAGGGAGAGAGAAGGCTCTCTGGCAGCACATGATGGCTGTGCTCTGCTTGCAGTCACCCCTGGAAGGTGGGACTCGGCTCTCTGGCGCAGGGTGGATATTAAGGGAGAGAGATGGCCGTGCTATGCTTGCAGTCACCCCGGGAAGGTGGGACTTGGCTCTCTGACACAGGGCGGATATCAAGGGGGACTCAGCTCTCTGACACAGGGCAGATATCAAGGGAGAGAAATGGCTGTGCTCTGCTTGCAGTCACCCCTGAAAGGTGGGACTCGACTCTCTGGCGCAGGGCGATTATCAAGGGAGAGAGATGGCTGTGCTCTGCTTGCAGTCATCCCCGGGAAGGTGGGACTCGGCTCTCTGGCACAGTGCAGATATCAAGGGGGACTCGGCTCTCTGACACAGGGCGGATATCAAGGGAGAGAAATGGCTGTGCTCTGCTTGCAGTCACCCCTGGAAGGTGGGACTCGGCTCTCTGGCGCAGGGCGGATATCAAGGGAGAGAGGCGGCTGTGCTCTGCTTGCCTTCACCCCATAAAGGTGGGACTCGGCTCTCTGGCACAGGGCGGATATCAAGGGGGCTCGGCTCTCTGATACAGGGTGGATATCAAGGGATAGAGATGACTCTCTAGCACAGGGTGGCTTGTGCTCTGCTTGCAGTCACCCCTGGAAGGTGGGACCCAGCTCTCTGACACAGGGCGGATATCAAGGCAAACTCGGCTCTCTGGCGCAGGGCGGATATCAAGGGAGAGAGATGGCTCTCTGGCAGCACAGGATGGCTGTGCTCTGCTTGCAGTCACCCCTGGAAGGTGGGACTCGGCTCTCTGGCGCAGGGTGGATATTAAGGGAGAGAGATGGCCGTGCTATGCTTGCAGTCACCCCGGGAAGGTGGGACTTGGCTCTCTGACACAGGGTGGATATCAAGGGGGACTCAGCTCTCTGACACAGGACGGATATCAAAGGAGAGAAATGGCTGTGCTCTGCTTGCAGTCATGCCTGAAAGGTGGGACTCGACTCTCTGGCGCAGGGCGATTATCAAGGGAGAGAGATGGCTGTGCTCTGCTTGCAGTCATCCCCGGGAAGGTGGGACTCGGCTCTCTGGCACAGGGCGGATATCAAGGGGGACTCGGCTCTCTGACACAGGGCGGATATCAAGGGAGAGAAATGGCTGTGCTCTGCTTGCAGTCACCCCTGGAAGGTGGGACTCGGCTCTCTGGCGCAGGGCGGATATCAAGGGAGAGAGGTGGCTGTGCTCTGCTTGCCTTCACCCCATAAAGGTGGGACTCGGCTCTCTGGCATAGGGTGGATATCAAGGGAGAGAGGTGGCTGTGCTCTTCTTGCAGTCACCCCATAAAGGTGGGACTCGGCTCTCTAGAACAGGGAGGATATTAAGGGAGAGAGATGGCTGTGCTCTGCTTGCAGTCACCTCTCGAAGGTGGGACTCGGCTCTCCGGCACATGGCGGATATCAAGGGAGAGGGATGACTCTCTGGCACAGGGTGGCTGTGCTCTGCTTGCAGTCACCCCTGGGAGTTGGGACTCGGCTCTCTGGAACAGGGAGGATATTAAGGGAGAGAGATGGCTGTGCTCTGCTTGCAGTTACCCCTGGAATGTGGGACTCGTCTCTCTGGCGCAGGACGGATATCAAGGGAGAGAGATGGCTCTCTGGCACAGGGTGGCTGTGCTCTGCTTGCAGTCACCCCTGGGAGGTGGGACTCGGCTCTCTGGCACAGGGCGGATATCAAGGGGGACTCGGCTCTCTGGCACAGGGTGGATATTAAGGGAGAGAGATAGCTGTGCTCTGCTTGCAGTCACCCCTGGAAGGCGGGACTGTGCTCTCTGGCACAGGGTGAATATCAAGGGAAAGAGGTCGCTGTGCTCTACTTGCAGTTCAGCAACGCCTCTCATGTTGCAGTCCACAGAAGACTGATAGACCAGGAAGTCATAGGGCCGGTCCCAGGATGATGAAGTGGGTGAAAAGTTGGTAAAGATCTCGGGGGAGCATGCACGCCTGGGGGCCAGCACAGCAACCAGTGGGGTGCCACGTGTAAGGCCCATTCTATCTGTGACATCACAGAATGGCTGGAGGGGAGAGTGATTCAACCAGCAGAGAGACAAACACGAGGACTGAATTAAGGGTTCCGTAGCCGTTGCTGTCGAGGTGGTCATTCAAATGTTGGATGGATGGATGGATGGATGGATGGATGGATGGATGGATGGATGGATGGATGGATGGATGGATGGATGGATGGATGGATGGATGGATGGATGGATGGATGGATGGATGGATGGATGGATGGATGGATGGATGGATGGATGGATGGATGGATGGATGGATGGATGGATGGATGGATGGATGGATGGATGGATGGATGGATGGATGGATGGATGGATGAGTGACTATGGATGGGTGGGTGGATGGGCGAGTGGGTGGATGGATGTGCGAGTGGATGGGTTGAGGGGTGGATAGATGTATGGATGGATGGATGGATGGATGGATGGATGGATGGATGGATGAGTGGATGGATGGATGGATGGATGGATGGATGGATGGATGGATGGATGGATGGATGGATGGATGGATGGATTGGTTGATGGGCGAGTGGATGGATGGATGGATGATGAATGATAGATGGATTGGTTGATGGGTGGATAGGTGGGTGGATGGATGGATTGTTGATGATGGATGGATGGGTGATGGGTGGATGTGTGAGTTGATGCATGATGGGTGGATGAGTGGATAGATGGATGGGTGGATGGGTGGTTGGAAGGATGCATGGATGGGTGGCTGTAGATGGGTGGGTGGATGGATGGGTGGATGGATGGATGGATGGGATGATGGATGGATGGATGAATGAATTGGTGGGTCGATGGATGGATGGATGGATGGATGGATGGATGGATGGATGGATGGATGGATGGATGGATGGATGGATGGATGGGTGGATGGGTGGATGGGTGGGTATTGCTTTCAGTCACTCGTGCCTTTTCCAAACGGAGAAAAAAGAGCCACAAAAATGTTGACAACTGCAAAAGTGTTGAAAGATTATACCCAAACTGCTGTGAATCTGTAAGGGAGGACCCCTCGTTGGCTATGTTTTCTTTTGATAAGGGAAATAGGTTGTGAGGGCAAATGAGCAATGGGACAAAATAATTGGCATCAAAGTCAGAATTAGGGTGATAGAACTAATAGAAGAGGGGCGAACTAGCGTAAAGCGCGTTCATGCAGGATCTTAAAGGGGCAACAGAAGGCTTGGAAGAGAACAGCACACAAACCTGAAAGGAGGTAACACACAGGGTCAGTAGGGGGCGGCGCACTGGCCCAGATAGAGGGCAGCACGAAGCTTCGGAAGGGTAATTTTGAAAGCCCAGAAGAGGGCAGCACACAAGCTCGGCAGGGTCAGCACAACAGATCTTAAGAGGCTTCACACAGGCCCTTCCCAAAGAGAGAGCAGGGGGGGACTTAAACCCGTGCATTTGATCGAAGGGTTTATGACAGAGCGATATGTAAGTACCCTGGGGGTTTAAGTCCACAAGACGAGGTGCGGAGATTCCAGGCAAGGAGACAGCCGTCTCCAGATGTTTTGGACTACACACCACATGGTCCCACGTCATTGACTATGCTCGCTAGGGCAGATGGGAGTTGAAGTCCAACACATCTGCGCACCAAAGGTTGCAGAGTCCTGTTCTAGGGAGTGGAGGGACTGTTGTTCTTGAGTAAGGGGTCACGAGGAGAGACCTAGAGGTGGGGACACAAGTGTGGCATGGGAAGACTGGCAGCAGCATGCGCAGAAATGCACGCGACCATGAATTAGAACATGTTATTAAGGCAATAAAGAAGCAGAATTCAATGGAGCCAGCAAGGACAGGGGAGACCGTAGCATGAGAGCAAGGAAGGAGCTGGAGACTTAGGAATAAGGAGGTTGCAGGAGGCCTGCCGAGGCAGGGGCATTGCCAGGGTGCCAGGAGGTTGGCGGTTCTGCGGTGCCTCTACTTTTCCATACGTCGCAAGAAAGGGCAGGAAATAAAAACGGAGATGTTCATATTCATCAGTGAAGGTGCGTTGCATTCTGGGAGGATGAATACAGTGCCGTCCTCATGCTCGGTCACACATCAAGTAAACATTCCTCTAGTCTACAGCCTCCGATGCTCAGTCAATAAAATACTAATCGTTAAGCAAAGGAGAGTAAGGCTGCGGAATACGCCAATAGATCGAATCGATCTCAGCAGTACATTGCCCACGCCCTAATCTATGGTGTGTGACATCCTAGCAGTACATATGCCCACGCCCTTATCTATGCTGTGTGACATCCTAGCAGTACATATGCCCACGCCCTAATCTATGGTGTGTGACATCCTAGCAGTACATATGCCCACGCCCTTATCTATGGTGTGTGACATCTCAGCAGTACATTGCCCACGCCCTTCTCTATGGTGTGTGACATCTCAGCAGTACATATGCCCACGCCCTTATCTATGGTGTGTGACATCCTAGCAGTACATATGCCCACGCCTTTATCTATGGTGTGTGACATCCTAGCAGTACATATGCCCACGCCCTTATCTATTGTGTGTGACATCCTAGCAGTGCATATGCCCACGCCCTTATCTATGGAGTGTGACATCTCAGCAGTGCATATGCCCACGCCCTAATCTATGGTGTGTGACATCTCAGCAGTGCATATGCCCACGCCTTAATCTATGGTGTTTAACATCCTAGCAGTGCATATGCCCACGCCCTTATCTATGGTGTGTGACATCTCAGCAGTGCATATGCCCACGCCTTAATCTATGGTGTTTGACATCCTAGCAGTTCATATGCCCATGCCCTTATCTATGGTGTGTGACATCCTAGCAGTGCGTATGCCCACGCCCATATCTATGGTGTGTGACATCCTAGCAGTGCATATGCCCACGCCCTTATCTATGGTGTGTGACATCTCAGCAGTGCGTATGCCCACGCCCTTATCTATGCTGTGTGACATCCCAGCAGTGCATACGCCCACGCCCTAATCTATGGTTTGTGACATCTCAGCAGTATGTATGCCCACACCCTAATCTATGGTGTGTGACATCCTAGCAGTGCATATGCCCACGCCATTATCTATCTATGGTGTGTGACATCTCAGCAGTACATATGCCCATGCCCGAATATGGTGTGTGACATCTCAGCAGTACATATGCCCACGCCCTAATCTGTGGTGTGTGACATCTCAGCAGTACATATGCTCACGCCCTAATCTGTGGTGTGTGACATCTCAGCAGTGCATATGCCCACGCCCTAATCTATGGTGTGTGACATCCTAGCAGTACAAATGCCCACGCCCTAATCTATGGTGTGTGACATCTCAGCAGTGCATATGCCCACATCCTTATCTAGGGTGTGTGACATCCTAGCAGTACATATGCCCACACCCTTATCTATGGTGTGTGACATCTCAGCAGTACATATGCCCACGCCCTTATCTATGGTGTGTGACATCCTAGCAGTACATATGCCCACGCCCTTATCTATGGTGTGTGACATCCTAGAAGTGCATATGCCCACGCCCTTATCTATGGTGTGTGACATCCTAGCAGTACATATGCCCATGCCCTTAACTATGGTGTGTGACATCTCAGCAGGACATATGCCTACGCCCTTATCTATGGTGTGTGACAGCCTAGCAGTACATATGCCCACGCCTTTATCTATGGAGTGTGACATCTCAGCAGTGCATATGCCCACGCCCTTATCTATGGTGTGTGACATCTCAGCAGTGCATATGCCCACACCCTTATCTATAGCGTGTGACATCCTAGCAGTACACATGTCCCAGTCCTTATCTACGGTGTGTGACATCCTAGCAGTGCATATGCCCACGCCCTTATCTATGGCGTGTGACATCTCAGCAATCTCAGCAGTGCATATGCCCACGCCCTTATCTATGGTGTGTGACATCTCAGCAGTGCATATGCCCACACCCTTATCTATGGTGTGTGACATCTCAGCAGTACATATGCCCACGCCCTTATCTATGGTGTGTGACATCCTAGCAGTACATATGCCCACGCCCTTATCTATGGTGTGTGACATCTCAGCAGTGCATATGCCCACGCCTTATCTATGGTGTGTGACATCCTAGCAGTACATATGTCCATGCCCTTATCTATGGTGTGTGACATCCTAGCAGTGCATATGCCCACGCCCTTATCTATGGTGTGTGACATCTCAGCAGTACATATGCCCACGCCCTTATCTATGGTATGTGACATCCTAGCAGTACATATGCCCACGCCCTTATCTATGGTGTGTGACATCCTAGCAGTACAATTGCCCACATGCCCACGCCCTTATCTATGGTGTGTGACATCCTAGCAGTGCATATGCCCACACCCTTTTTTATGGTGTGTGACATCTCAGCAGTGCATATGCCCACGCCCTTATCTATGGTGTGTGACATCCTAGCAGTACATATGCCCACGCCCTTATCTATGGCGTGTGACATCTCAGCAGTGCATATGCCCACGCCCTTATCTATGGTGTGTGACATCCTAGCAGTGCATATGCCCACGCCCTTATCTATAGTGTGTGACATCTCAGCAGTGCATATGCCCATGCCCTTATCTATGGTGTGTGACATCTGAGCAGTGCATATGCCCACGCCCTTATCTATGGTGTGTGACATCCTAGCAGTGCATATGCCGACGCCCTTTTCTATAATGTGTGATAGCTCAGCAGTGCATATGCCCATGCCCTTATCTATGGTGTGTGACATCTCAGCAGTACATATGCCCACGCCCTTATCTATGGTGTGTGACATCCTAGCAGTGCATATGCCCACGCCCTTTTCTATGGTGTGTGATAGCTCAGCAGTGCATATGCCCATGCCCTTATCTATGGTGTGTGACATCTCAGCAGTACGTATGCCCACGCCCTTATCTATGCTGTGTGACATCCTAGCAGTACATATGCCCACGCCCTTATCTATGGTGTGTGACATCGTAGCAGTACATATGCCCATGCCCTTAACTATGGTGTGTGACATCTCAGCAGTGCATATGCCCACACCCTTATCTATGGTGTGTGACATCCTAGCAGTACATATGCCCACGCACTTATCTATTGTGTGTGACATCTCACCAGTGCGTATGCCCATGCCCTTATCTATGGTGTGTGACATCTCAGCGGTGCATATGCCCACGCCCTTATCTATGGCATGTGACACCCTAGCAGTACATATGCCCACGCCTTTATCTATGGTGTGTGACATCCTAGCAGTACATATGCCCACGCCCTTATCTATTGTGTGTGACATCCTAGCAGTGCATATGCCCACGCCCTTATCTATGGAGTGTGACATCTCAGCAGTGCATATGCCCACGCCCTAATCTATGGTGTGTGACATCTCAGCAGTGCATATGCCCACGCCTTAATCTATGGTGTTTAACATCCTAGCAGTGCATATGCCCACGCCCTTATCTATGGAGTGTGACATCTCAGCAGTGCATATGCCCACGCCTTAATCTATGGTGTTTGACATCCTAGCAGTTCATATGCCCACGCCCTTATCTATGGTGTGTGACATCCTAGCAGTGCATATGCCCACGCCCTTATCTATGGTGTGTGACATCCTAGCAGTGCATATGCCCACGCCCTTATCTATGGTGTGTGACATCTCAGCAGTGCATACGCCCACGCCCTTATCTATGCTGTGTGACATCCTAGCAGTACATATGCCCACGCCCTTATCTATGGTGTGTGACATCTCAGCAGTACGTATGCCCACGCCCTTATCCATGGTGTGTGGCATCCCAGCAGTGCATATGCCCACGCCCTAATCTATGGTGTGTGACATCTCAGCAGTATGTATGCCCACACCCTAATCTATGGTGTGTGACATCCTAGCAGTGCATATGCCCACGCCATTATCTATGGTGTGTGACATCTCAGCAGTACGTATGCCCACACCCGTATCTAGGGTGTGTGACATCCTAGCAGTACATATGCCCACGCCCTTATCTATGGTGTGTGACATCTCAGCAGTACATATGCCCACGCCCTTATCTAGGGTGTGTGACATCCTAGAAGTACATATGCCCACGCCCTTATCTAGGGTGTGTGACATCTCAGCAGTACATATGCCCACGCCCTTATCTATGGTGTGTGACATCCTAGCAGTGCATATGCCCACGCCCTTATCTATGGTGTGTGACATCTCAGCAGTACATATGCCCACGCCCTTATATATGGTGTGTGACATCTCAGCAGTACATATGCCCACGCCCTTATCTATGGTGTGTGACATCCTAGCAGTGCCTATGCCCACGCCCTTATCTATGGTGTGTGACATCTCAGCAGTACATATGCCCACACCCTTATCTATAGTGTGTGACATCTCAGCAGTACATATGCCCATGCCCGAATATGGTGTGTGACATCTCAGCAGTACATATGCCCACGCCCTAATCTATGGTGTGTGACATCTCAGCAGTACATATGCTCACGCCCTAATCTGTGGTGTGTGACATCTCAGCAGTGCATATGCCCACGCCCTAATCTATGGTGTGTGACATCCTAGCAGTACATATGCCCACACCCTAATTTATGGTGTGTGACATCTCAGCAGTACATATGCCCACATACTTATCTAGGGTGTGTGACATCCTAGCAGTACATATGCCCACACCCTTATCTATGGTGTGTGACATCTCAGCAGTACATATGCCCACGCCCTAATCTATGGTGTGTGACATCTCAGCAGTACATATGCCCACGCCCTTATCTATGGTGTGTGACATCCTAGCAGTACATATGCCCACGCCCTTATCTATGGTGTGTGACATCCTAGAAGTGCATATGCCCACGCCCTTATCTATGGTGTGTGACATCCTAGCAGTACATATGCCCATGCCCTTAACTATGGTGTGTGACATCTTAGCAGGACATATGCCTACGCCCTTATCTATGGTGTGTGACAGCCTAGCAGTACATATGCCCACGCCCTTATCTATGGAGTGTGACATCTCAGCAGTGCATATGCCCACGCCCTTATCTATGGTGTGTGACATCTCAGCAGTGCATATGCCCACGCCCTTATCTATAGCGTGTGACATCCTAGCAGTACACATGTCCCAGTCCTTATCTACGGTGTGTGACATCCTAGCAGTGCATATGCCCACGCCCTTATCTATGGAGTGTGACATCTCAGCAGTGCATATGCCCACGCCCTTATCTATGGTGTGTGACATCCTAGCAGTACATATGCCCACGCCCTTATCTATGGTGTGTGACATCCTAGCAGTACCTATGCCCACGCCCTTATCTATGGTGTGTGACATCTCAGCAGTGCATATGCCCACGCCCTTATCTATGGTGTGTGACATCCTAGCAGTACATATGTCCATGCCCTTATCTATGGTGTGTGACATCCTAGCAGTGCATATGCCCACGCCCTTATCTATGGTGTGTGACATCTCAGCAGTACATATGCCCACGCCCTTATCTATGGTATGTGACATCCTAGCAGTACATATGCCCACGCCCTTATCTATGGTGTGTGACATCCTAGCAGTACAATTGCCCACATGCCCACGCCCTTATCTATGGTGTGTGACATCCTAGCAGTGCATATGCCCACACCCTTTTTTATGGTGTGTGACATCTCAGCAGTGCATATGCCCACGCCCTTATCTATGGTGTGTGACATCCTAGCAGTACATATGCCCACGCCCTTATCTATGGTGTGTGACATCTCAGCAGTGCATATGCCCACGCCCTTATCTATGGTGTGTGACATCCTAGCAGTGCATATGCCGACGCCCTTATCTATAGTGTGTGACATCTCAGCAGTGCATATGCCCATGCCCTTATCTATGGTGTGTGACATCTCAGCAGTGCATATGCCCACGCCCTTATCTATGGTGTGTGACATCCTAGCAGTGCATATGCCACGCCCTTTTCTATGGTGTGTGATAGCTCAGCAGTGCATATGCCCATGCCCTTATCTATGGTGTGTGACATCTCAGCAGTACATATGCCCACGCCCTTATCTATGGTGTGTGACATCCTAGCAGTACGTATGCCCACGCCCTTATCTATGCTGTGTGACATCCTAGCAGTACATATGCCCACGCCCTTATCTATGGTGTGTGACATCGTAGCAGTACATATGCCCATGCCCTTAACTATGGTGTGTGACATCTCAGCAGTGCATATGCCCACACCCTTATCTATGGTGTGTGACATCTCAGCGGTGCATATGCCCACGCCCTTATCTATGGCATGTGACATCCTAGCAGTACATATGCCCACGCCCTTATCTATGGTGTGTGACATCTCAGCGGTGTATATGCTCATCCCCTTATCTATGGAGTGTGACATCTCAGCAGTGCATATGCCCACGCCCTTATCTGTGGTGTGTGACATCTCAGCAGTGCATATGCCCACACCATTATCTATAGCATGTGACATCCTAGCGGTACACATGTCCCAGTCCTTATCAACGGTGTGTGAAATCCTAGCAGTACATATGCCCACGCCCTTATCTATGGTGTGTGACATCCTAGCAGTACATACTTCCCAGCCCTTGCCTATGGTGTGTGACATCCCAGCAGTACATATCCCGAGCCCTTTTCGATGGACTGAGACCTCTGTACCCGAAATATGGCCTTATCTATTGGGTGAGATTGCCTATAACTGCATATGTCCCACTCGCTACCTGTGCCGCTGGGATCAGGTCTGTGTGTGACCATCTGAAAATGACGTGGGCTTTGCCACAGGGTGTCAGGGTTCTGTCCATGTGTGCTCGGAGGATGTTAATGTTAATGTTAAAGGACATTTGTACCACGCACTATCACCACCGAAGTGGTCCCCTGACGCTCTGACGCTCTGAAAAAGGGGAGGAGAGGGGTGGGTTAGTGGGAATAAGCTGGAAAAGTGCAAGAGAGCAGTGATGTGCTGTTGGCAGCCTCAGGCCGGTGGTCCGTTGGCTGGGCTTGGGGTGTTTTATGGTTCGTAGTCGTCGTGTGCTGTTGTGCAAATCTATGTGTGGTTTGTTTTGTTGTTGCATTGTTGTGAAGTTTGCGGGATTGCTGCTTTTTAGGCTTGTGGTTGTGTTTGGTTATAGGTGAGAGGTGTATGCAGAGGGATGAATTGTTAGTTGGTTGGTTAGTTGGCATTGCTGTCCTTGCAATGGTCGGATTCCATCTGGGTGCGGTACATGCTAACAGTTATATTTCCATCTAGATGCCGCGCTAGCTAAAGTTCAGAATTCCATACTAGTGTGGCACATGCTAGCAAGCACATTTCTCTCTAGATGCGACACGGGCTAAGCTTGAGAATTCCATCTAGGTGTGGCATATGCTAACAAGCACATTTCTCTCTAGCTGCGACGCGGGCTAAGCTTGAGAATTCCATCTAGGTGTGGCATATGCTAACAATCACATTTCTCTCTAGATGTGACGCGGGCTAAGCTTGAGAATTCCATCTGGGTGTGGCATATGCTAGCAAGCACATTTCTGTCTAGATTTGGTGCATGCTAATCTTTGTGATTTTCTCGGGGTATGGTACTAGTTAACATTATACTGCAGGCAGTGTTTGCTGTCCAGCCATGAATAGGTTTAGGCTGGTGGTCACATATCTCTCTGATAATGCATGGTGTAGGTCTGTAGCAGTCTAGGCCATTGAAAGGTAAGTTAGAGTGGCAGGAGCTTTCTGGAGTAGAGTAATTGCTCTATCCCCCACCCATGCCAGCACGTACAGTTTTGTCGGTGTCTGGTGGCGCTGCATTAATATGTCGTGAATGTTGGGGTGCTTGAAGCAGTCTGTCGAGCCTTTGGGGGGGCATACACGCTGTTAGCAAAGCGGTTCAAATAATATACTCATAGCAGAATACATAAATAAATAAATAAATAAATAAATAAGGGACCTGTAATTACGTTCACATTGGGCAATAATGACAGCCATAATTACAGCGCTCAGAAGCGTGCGAAACACGGCGCGAGACGCTATATAAAAAACCTTATAATATTATTGGACTACCATTTTAGTGCTCTCTCGTGTATATTCTCTTTCGTGGTAGCGAAGAGCGTCGAGCTACAAGAGCACCTTTAAAAGAAGGCCTTTTGCTTCAGAGCCCGACTCCTGCGAGGAACCAGCCCCTCTCGATGGCTTCTCGCTTCAATGAAAGGTCGCACCCCGTCCTCCCCGAGTAAAGGGCCGTGCTCCGAGCACCAGCGCGGGGACTTCATCCGCCTCCGGGGGGCCCCAGGGCGTCCATGCCCCCTGAATAATTGAAGACCGATACACGACGTTCCGTAGAACGGCGCCCATTAGCCCATGAAAGGTTAATGGCTAAACAGGCACCGCAGGGCACGGATCCCTCTTCCATGCATCTGGCGACACCAACCGAGGGCCTGATTTTCTTGCGGGTCGTTAACCTCTTACCCCCCTCCTGCCCCCGCCTCAGCACCCAAAAAAACAAAACAAAAAACTCAAATGCAGAAACACAAGAACGTTTGTTTTTCATTTCCAGGTATCGCTCAGACATCAACGCATTTATTTTTAAAATGTTACCAAATTCTAAAGTTGCCTTTAATATAATACTATAATTTTGCAGTGAAAAAAATGGTAATAGGATCATTTGTATTTTATTTTTCTGATAGCTCAGTGGGTTATTGTGCCTACAGATGAGATCCGAATGCCAGAGGAACTTAAAATGTGTACCATTGCCTTGTCAATATCAGGAACACCTGCCAATCGCAACAATAAACATTGTGCATCACATTAACGCAATCAATTTCTCAGTAGTAAATACATGGTACAGAGAAAGCTGTTGTATGTATGTATGTACACGAAATGCTAACTCTATCAAGTATTTGCAATTTAATATTCTGACGTTGACAAAGGGCTCAGTGGGTTAAGCGAGTGCTGCAGAGATCTGTGAGCAACCAAACGTTTGAGCCACAATAGGACTGGCTTGTGTCCATCATCTTCAGATCTGGATAAAAGGAGCACCGTTGTATTGGCTAAAAACACAAACTATTGTTAAGGTCAAAGTGACAATTTTGTTCGCTCTGCGTGCACATTGCACAGGCAATATTCTCCCCTGTTTCCATGCCAGGAAAGGTATTCACAGGACTAGAGCTGGATAACATGGCTTGTGAAACAGGTGGGTGTGATGGGACATCCTATGGGAGTGGAAGGCCCCAAACCCCCGTCCCTGATTAGGGGACACAAGGGGACTGCCCCACATAGGAAACACAGGCAATTTCCTCAGCACCTGGGGTCCAGGCTGTGCGTTATCACCGGATCAGCCTCGCAACTCTCTTCCTCTTTACTGCAGGCCTGACTAATTAGTGTTATTACCAAGGAAACAAAAAAACCTACAGCTTTCCTTTATTCCTGGAGCCCTGTCCAAGTGCTCGGAAAGAGGCCACCGGACAAAAAAGAGGAAATAGCACCTTTGACCCATATACCCACTACTTTCCAAAGTGGAATCATTGATTTCCCAACTAATAATTGAATCAATATTGATAGCAGAGCAGTCCCTCTGGAGAGGAGACAGAGACTGGGGGAGCTGAGCATAATAAAGCCCCCCATCTTGACTACAATGTGCTTAATCACTAATATGAAGCTGGGAACCAGAGTGGGCCCACTAAATCGCCCCGCCCGGTCCTCCTATGTGAGAAAATATTTAGGAGCTCCGGACTCCAGAGGGGCAGCACCGGGGTAACACGTGCCCCACTCTGGAGAGCCGCACGGTTAGTTTTACACCCTCCCCCCACTGGCGGTTTACACTGTGTAACAGGAGGGAGAGTTGGTTCCTGGCTGCCTGCATTCACTACAGTAACCAGAATCCCCTGAGGCTATAATTGTGCCTAAGCAGCAAGAGCTGTATAGACTGCCTCCCTGAACTCCCTGAACTCCCTGAAGATTGCAAGAGGCAGGCAAGTGCACTTGGAGGAGAACATCACTGGGACTGTGGTAGGTACATCAAGCTGGGAACCGGAGCGCATCCCCTGAACTCCTCAAGATGGCAGACACCATATATATATAAAACACCAAGAACGTTATGGTGGGTTTAAAAAACTTTCACCTGAAACATGAAAATCGGAAAGTCCATTTGAGCCATGTCACACATTCCACAACGCCACCTAGGAGCCATCGCTGGAAGTTCACCTCCAGTTCTGAGCCACAACAGCAAGGCATTGTGGTTATGTAAATGAATGAGGTGAACTTCCAGCGATGGCTACTAGGTGGCGTTGTGGAATGTGTGACTTGGCTCGAATGTACTTCCTGATATAGAATAAGTCATTTGAGCCAAGTAACACGTGTCACCGCACCACCCAGTATCCATCACTGGACGTTCACCTTCAGTTCAGAGCCACTCCGAGCCACATGAGCAAAGCATTGTGGGTATGTAAATGAGCGCAAATGCAAGTTTTTTGCATCAGAACATTGTCTTTGTCTGTAGGACAGGGCTATTTTAAACATAGCTTCTTCAGCCCAAACCAGCCAGTTCTCAAGGCTGCAGACAACTGCATAGCGGTTTCACCCTTACTAGTGATCATCAGTGCAGTACAGTCTGACACTCTTTGGGTTGGCACATGTGTAGCTAATAGCAGACAAGTTATGGTGGGTTTAAAAACGCTCTCATGATGTTGCGCCCGAAAGGATGAACGGCTGAAGCTACCTGCACGACTTTGAACCTCTGGGCTTCACATGGCACACGTATGTCTACAGCATGGCGAGGAAGCCCAGCTGCCTCAGTGCCGTGACCGGTTCCTAACGATCCGGGGTATCTACAGGTATATGTGGCTCTCTGTCTGTCTGTCTCCCGTTCCATCACTGCATCCGTCTGGCTGACTGCCTGTCTATCCTTTACTCTTTCTTTCTGCATCTGCCCGTGTTTTTGCTTCCCTGGATGTCCTCGTCTCTCCCTGCCTGTATCAATCTATTTGCCTGTCTGTGCTCCAGATTCCATGTGTCTTTACTGGCCTGTATCAATCTATTTCCCTGTCTGTGCTCCTGATTCCACTTGTCTGCACTGGCCTGTATCAATCTATTTGCCTGTCTGTGCTCCAGATTCCATGTGTCTGTACTGGCCTGTATCAATCTATTTCCCTGTCTGTGCTCCTGATTCCACTTGTCTGCACTGGCCTGTATCAATCTATTTACCTGTCTGTGCTCCAGATTCCATGTGTCTGTACTGGTCTGTATCAATCTATTTCCCTGTCTGTGCTCCTGATTCCACTTGTCTGCACTGGCCTGTATCAATCTATTTGCCTGTCTGTGCTCCAGATTCCATGTGTCTGTACTGGCCTGTATCAATCTATTTCCCTGTCTGTGCTCCTGATTCCACTTGTCTGCACTGGCCTGTATCAATCTATTTACCTGTCTGTGCTCCATATTCCATGTGTCTGTACTGGCCTGTATCAATCTATTTCCCTGTCTGTGCTCCTGATTCCACTTGTCTGCACTGGCCTGTATCAATCTATTTGTCTGTCTGTGCTCCAGATTCCATGTGTCTGTACTGGCCTGTATCAATCTATTTCCCTGTCTGTGCTCCTGATTCCATGTGTCTGTACTGGACTGTCTGCATCTATGTGCCTATCTGTTTCTGCCAGTGTTGGACTGTCTGCATATACTTGCCTGTCTGTGCTCCTGATTCCATGGGTCTGTATTGAACTGCTTACATCTATTTCCCTGTGTGTGCTTTTGATGCCATGTGTCTGTATTGGACTGCCTGCATCGCTCTGCCTGTTTTTCTACTTTTGCTTGTTTGCATTGACCTGACTGCACCTATTTCCCTGTCTATGCTCCTGATTCCACGTGTCTGTACTGGCCTGCCTGCATCTATTTGCCTGCCTGTTTCTGCCTGTGTTGGACTGTCTTCATATACTTGCCTGTATGTGCTCCTGATTTCATGTGTCTGTATTGGCCTGCCTGCATCGATTTGCCTGTCCGCGTTTCTGCCTGCCTTGGACTGTCTATCGTTCTGTTTCCATGTGCCTGTATTGACTTGTCTGCATCTATTTGCCTGTCTGTTTCTGCCTGTGTTGGACTGTCCGCATCTATGTGCCTGTCTGTGCTCCTGATTCCATGTGCCTGTGTTGGACTGTCTGCATATACTTGCCTGTCTGTGCTCCTGATTCCATGTGTCTGTACTGGACTGTCTGCATCTATTTGTCTGTCTGTTTCTGCCTGTGTTGGACTGTCCGCATCTATGTGCCTGTCTGTGCTCCTGATTCCATGTGTCTGTACTGGACTGTCTGCATCTATTTGCCTGTCTGTTTCTGCCTGTGTTGGACTGTCTGCATATACTTGCCTGTCTATGCTCCTGATTCCATGTGTCTGTATTTGCCTGTCTGCATCTACTTGCCTGTTTTTCTACGTTTGCGTGTTTGCATTGGCCTGACTGCATCTATTTGCCTGTCTGTGCACCTGATTCCATGTGTCGGTACTGGCTTGTCTGCATCTATTTACCTCCCTTTATTTCTGTTTCTGTGCATCTTTATTGGCCTGCCTGCATCTCTCTGTCTGTTTATTTTTTACTCCCATGCGTCTGTACTGGACTGTCTGC
Organism: Ambystoma mexicanum; assembly: GCF_040938575.1. Lineage (NCBI taxonomy): Eukaryota > Metazoa > Chordata > Amphibia > Caudata > Ambystomatidae > Ambystoma > Ambystoma mexicanum. The sequence continues at coordinate 1,626,328,951 of NC_090929.1, forward strand.
ATCTATGTGCCTGTCTGTGTTTCTGCCTGCCTTGGACTGTCTGACTTTGTGTTTCCGTGTGCCTGTATTGACTTGCCTGCATCTATTAGCCTGTTTGCATTTCAGCCCCCTACAGGACTGTCTGTGCCATGTACTTGTATGAATCAGTCTCTCGGTCTATACTTCTGTCAGACTGACCGGCAGTCCCGTTGCCTCTGTGAACTGTCCGTGTTGGCCTGGCAGTCTCTAGCCTCACGTGATTGGCTCTATTTATGTGTGCCTGTGTCCTGCTCCTTGTAGATGGCTGTTCCTTGTTCCACCCATCACCCAAACATCCATACAGTCATCCAGCACCCATCCGCCCACCCGCCCATCCAGCCGTCCATCCATCCGCCCATCACCCACCCATTCATACAAGCATCCACCCGCCCGCCTATCTGTATTTCTACATCCATGCATCTGTGTGTGTACATGTCTTTAGCAGTCTCGTATCTCTATGCATGCATTGATCCGTCTGTCTAGCATTCTGTCCGACTGTCTGTATGAGCTGTCACTCCCTGACGCTCTGTCTGTCTGCATCTCTGCATGTCAGAGTCTGTCTCGTCTGGTCTGTCCGTTTCATGTATGGAGTTGTCTGTCAGTACTGGGCATGGATACGTCTATATGTCCTAGTCACTTTCTCTTCGAGAGATTTGGGTTTGTCTGACGCAGATTGCTCTCAAATCCCCCAGAAAAGTTCTTTCCACGTGTTGTCCTCATTGCGTTTGACATTAAACACCATTTCTTATAAAGAAAGACTTTGACGACGCGACTCCCTGTGTGCCAGCTGCAGGGGGTGGGCTCGTGCTTGGAACGCCCGGGGTTGGTCTTCTGTAACTTGGCCCATCTCGAGCAGGTGCCCAGACACGGCTCTGCGCACGTTGCCCACACGAGGGACCAACCCCGGCCGTGCCTAAGCCGTCTGAACACATTTCCCCAATAGGGCTGCACATCACAAGAGATCGAAGGTCAAGACCTTTGTAACTGATCCCTGCCACCCGGATCTTATTTCTTTTCCATTTCCCATCCTTCTTGGCAAAAGTACGTGTTTGTGCTGGGGGCCGGCTGGGTGGAAGTCTGGCTGCAGGGAATTGGGGCTGCTGCTCTCCCCCCCTCCCCCCGTTTTCCAGATATTATGTTGCCTGTTGATTAATTTCTGCCTGCTTCCCTTTCCCTGCCCACGACCACACTGAGCATTAGACCGTAAGCAAGCCTCCCCCGGGGGCGAGGCCTTGTAAGACTAGAAACAAATGCAGCACCACTAATCTCTCAAATGAAACCCTTCCAAGTGATCAAAAATGGGTCAAAGCGGCGGGCGGGAGCCAAGCGTCTCCCCTCTCTGCGAGATACAATTTCCCTAATGCAGCTCGCAGGGCGGCGCGCACGAGGCCTCGCGTGGCACCGGGCCTCTGTGGGCTATTGGGGCCTGCTCGGCGCAGTGATTAATACACGGAAGCCTCAGCAACTGTGATCGTTCCAGTTTCAATTAACCTTCTCAACCTCCGGCTCTGCTTTAAGGCTGCCTCTAAGATGGCAGCGGTTTGTAAGTGGAGAGACGGTGCAGGCTGATAGAACAATTGTCCGCAGCGTGTGCAGCGTGTGGTCTTCTTCCAGCCCGTGTGTGATGGCTGCAGTTCCTCTGGGAAAGTGTGTGTCTGTGTGTGACTTTGTGTGTATGTGTGTGTGCGCGCGTATATGTGTATGTGCATGGGAGTGTGTGTGTGTGTGTGTGCGCGCATATGTGTATGTGCATGAGAGTGTGTGGGGTTGTGTGTGCGCATATGTATTTGTGCATGAGTGTGTGCATATGTATATGTGCATGAGGGAGTGTGTGTGTGCGCATATGTATTTGTGCATGAGTGTGTGCATATGTGTATGTGCATGAGGGAGTTTGTTTGTGCGCATATGTATTTGTGCATGAGTGTGTGCATATGTGTATGTGCATGAGGGAGTGTGTGTGTGCGCATATGTGTATGTGCATGAGAGTGTGTGTGTGTGCCCATATGTGCATGTGCATGAGTGTATGTGTGTGTGTGTGTGTGCGCATATGTGTATGTGCATGAGAGTGTGGGGTTGTGTGTGTGCGCATATGTGTATGTGCATGAGAGTGTGGGGTTGTGTGTGTGCGCATATGTGTATGTGCATGAGTGTGTGGGGTTGTGTGTGCGCATATGCATTTGTGCATGAGTGTGTGCATATGTATATGTGCATGAGGGAGTGTGTGTGCGCATATGTATTTGTGCATGAGTGTGTGCATATGTGTATGTGCATGAGGGAGTGTGTGTGTGCGCATATGTATTTGTGCATGAGTGTGTGCATATGTATATGTGCATGAGGGAGTGTGTGTTTGCGCATATGTATTCGTGCATGAGTGTGTGCATATGTGTATGTGCATGAGGGAGTGTGTGTGTGCGCATATGTATTTGTGCATTAGTGTGTGCATATGTGTATGTGCATGAGGGAGTGTGTGTGTGCGCATATGTATTTGTGCATGAGTGTGTGCATATGTGTATGTGCATGAGGGAGTGTGTGTGTGCGCATATGTATTTGTGCATGAGTGTGTGCATATGTATATGTGCATGAGGGAGTGTGTGTTTGCGCATATGTATTCGTGCATGAGTGTGTGCATATGTGTATGTGCATGAGGGAGTGTGTGTGTGCGCATATGTATTTGTGCATTAGTGTGTGCATATGTGTATGTGCATGAGGGAGTGTGTGTGTGCGCATATGTATTTGTGCATGAGTGTGTGCATATGTATATGTGCATGAGGGAGTGTGTGTGTGCGCATATGTATTTGTGCATGAGTGTGTGCATATGTATATGTGCATGAGGGAGTGTGTGTGTGCGCATATGTATTTGTGCATGAGTGTGTGCATATGTGTATGTGCATGAGAGTGTGTGTGTGCGCATATGTGTATGTACATGAGAGTGTGTGTGTGCGCATATGTGTATGTACATGAGAGTGTGTGTGTGCGCATATGTGTATGTGCATGAGAGTGTGTGGGTTTGTGTGTGTGTGTGTTTGAGTGCGAACAAGTGTGTTAATCTCTTTGTGCATGCTTATGGTTGTTTTTGTGGATGTGTAATGTGTGTGTCTGTGGGTGACCCCATGTCCAGCTCTGCTCTTTTCCCAAACATTTTAGCATTTTAGCCTGTAGTTTTGATGAAATATTGACACAGCTATCATTGTGGCTGTGTTCTTTTTCTGTTTCAACTCACTTTGAGAACTGCATGTTTTTGATTTTGACGTTGCAGTTCACATATGGATGTACAACACAAATTTTGTCCTGATAGTGTGATTTGCATTTTGTCAGATCTTTTCAATGGTTTGGTGCTGATGCCCTTAAAGAACAGACACAATTTTATTATAAATGATAAATGAGGTCACAGCATTATAAAAAGTCACACAAGTCCCTGTAGAAATTGATTTCGACGACACTTGCTTCCTTCAATTTGAAATGATTAGAAAACACATGATTTTGCTCTCTGAACTGAATGGACAGAATGAGTCAAACAAAACAAGGTAACTTCCTGAAAGCAACACCAGCAAAAGCCAAGAGAAAAATGTCACAGCACAATGTCTTACAGGTCGTGACGTTTAACAAGAATTTCATACCTAATTTGGACCACTTTTGCTCTTCTGTCAGTGACAACCAAGGCTATTTTAAAACGTGTGTAGGTGAATTTCAGAAGGAATCGGCGAATCATGACATCACGGTTTCAGCTCTGCAGTAACGCCTGAATGAGATGTCAGCCTGGATCTTATGTGGATTTTCCCAATTTTGGCAAATTCCATGTATGTTGTAATGTTTCCTGTCAGAGGTTTCCATGTGGCGGTTGTGTGTTTGCCTATCTCCCGTCTCCACTTTGCACACTGGATATGAACCTCTCTGACTGCAAACCTCCAATCTACCAGTCTGATAAGGAACCATTCGCTTGGTCTTTGCTGGACATGGCGGCCGATTCGCTGTTTAATGTTGCTCTCCCAGTAGCCTCATCATACTTGTATTCAGTCTGTGTGGCACACCGCTCAGGGGAGTCGCAGCGCCAGGTCTGTGGGTAGGGAACACGCAGCATGGAAGCCATGTCTTCCAGAGAGCTCCGCATCTCGCCCTGAGGCCCGCACATGCTTAGCGAGATGACAAGGCCTCAGAGTTAGGTAGAGGCGCGTAGAAAGGTAGGTTCTGTGGCCTCTACCGCTTCCCCGCCAGGAGTAGGTAGGTGCAGTTGCCAGACAATTGCCTGCCCTCCCTTGCCATCCATTATGCTGGCAGAGGGGGCAGAGGAGGGGTTAGCACAGGGTCAGGCTCCTGCCACAAACCCTTGAGCTACAGCTAGAGGAAAGAAAGACCAAAATTGTGACAAAAAAAGTGGAGTGGAGGCTAAGCAGTGGAAGATGGAGCATGTATTGATTATTAAGTCGGCCTGGTGAATGGTGTGCTGCCAATGACCCCTGCCTTAATGCCAGTAATGACCTCAGCCTTAATGACCTCAGCCTTAATGCCAGTAAGACTGGGATTCTACTCATCGGCACACCCACTCCCTCCTTCCCTGCAGCTCTCTGGCCGGCCTCTCTTGGCCCTCTTCCTGCTCCTACCTGCAAGGCTAAAAACCTCTGGGTCATCTTTGACTCTACACTCTCCTTCTCTCCTCACATATCTGACGTCTCTAAGAAGTCACACTACCAGCTACACCTCCTCAGAGGTATTCTTCCCTTCCTCTCCTTCCCCCAGAAGCTCACTGTCTCCCGAGCCCTGGTTCTCTCGAAGCTGGACTACTGTAACAGCCTCTATCTTAATCTGCCTGCCTCCACTCTCCGCCCTCTGCAACTCATCCAGAACAGAACTGCGAGACTTGTCCTTGGCCTCAAGCCCAGGGACCGTATCTCTCCAGGACTGAAATCTCTACACTGGCTCCCAGTGGCTGCGAGGATTAAGTTCAAAACCCTCTGCATTATCCACAAGGCCTTCTGGGGCCTGGGGCCAAAATACCTTCAACTCTCTCTTCCTAAATATCTTCCTTCCGGAGCCCTTCACTCATCCGTCTCCAACTCCCTCAGGGTCTGCCGCTTCTCAAAGCAATGAGCTGGGGGTAGATCTCTCTCCGCGGCAGGGGCCTCCCTCTGGAACAGCCTTCCTGCCTCCCTGAAACTTGAGGAGAACCATCTCCGGTTCCGGAAGCACCTCAAAACCTTCCTCTTTGCTTCTGCTTTCTCTGTCCCTCTCCCCTGCTAAATTCTACACTGAAATTGCACTGAATCTGCAACTGGGCCACTCTCACCGACCTCGGTCCTGGGCCCAGCCACTCTCCACTTGCACTGCCTCCCTGGCATCCCCTGCACTGTGGGACTGTCTCTGTATCCCTACAGCCCCCCCCTTCCCAGCACTTGTCTGCACTTACCTTGCACTTGCCACCAGCTGGCCCTATTTATTTATTTATTTTTATTCTACTTACTTGTACTGCACTTCCCCCTCCCCTTCCCCTTGCACTTTTCCCTTCCCCTACTCCTGCACTTGCGCGGTCTGAATGATAACTGGCCTAGTAGGATCGTTGTCTGTCTTCCCCTTGTTCCCCCCTCCCTGCCTCGTCGCGCCTTGAAACACTTGTGTATAGGCGCGTTACAAATGCCATATCATATCATATCATCATATCATATCAAATCCTGCTACAAGGCAAAAGTGGGGGTGAAATCAATCGACTGCAGGTTATTCAAAATAATGCAGTATGCGCCTATGAAGGGGTTGGGCAGAACTGACCATTGGTCTGCTATTAGGAGATCCCTACCCGAGCTAGTAGCCACTGGCTACCCATGGTAGGCGTGTCACCTTTCGGACACTGTGTATTACGCACAGTAACCTTCATGGAAAAAGTCCTGGTTACCTATCAAGCAGACTCTCATGGCTGCCGAATCGGAGAACACTGAGATCAAACAACTTTAATCCAAACTCTCACGTGTGACTGAGGGATCCTTTCCAAATGCCACCCCAGCATACAGGAACACTCTTCCTCCAGACCTGAGAGCATGTTCCTGCTTGTTTGGCTTCAAGTGGGATCTGAAAACAGTTTTACTAGGCTGAAATCATCCTCCTTTCAGTTACTAAAGGCCCTCTGCCGGGGCCATGAACTTGTGTTCCCTGTTGTTTGTTCATGTCCAGCGCTGCCATGTCCACGGGCTTCCTGTATTTAGCATGTTCTAAATAAAATACAATAAATATATAAATGAAGAAAGAGGAGTAGAGAAAACATGGAAAGGGGAGGACACAGCAACAGAATGGGTGAGAGAAAAGGAGTAGTGTTTGGCAGATAGGCAGAGGCGTTGCTAAGGAGGTTTGGGGGGGCTATAGCCCTGGGTCTTTTGGTTCTATCCCTGCATAGAAGCTCAGGGGTTACAACCAAAAAGGCTAGCTAGCCCCCAGGCCCAACAGTCCTGACATTAGCGTAGCCCCGGATCTTTTCCAGACCTAGCAACACCCCTGCAGATAGGATCAAGGGAAGAAGGCCCAGCAGAACAGGAGGTTGACAAGGTGAGACAACATCAGAGGAAAAGCAACTGTAAAGGGGACCATCAGGGAGAGAGGACAAGATGAAGACGAAAGAGACAACTCATGAGAGAGAGGGGAGTCAAGAAGCAGCCAACAGGCAGTAGAAAAGATTGTGCAAGAAAAGAGGAGGAGGGTAAGGAGATGGTGACAGAGCAGTAAAATGGAGAAAAGGAGGACACTGTGAAAGGGAGCGAGGCCGAGGAGGGGAGGGCGACAGGGGGTGCATAAGTAGAGACAGCATGGGATGGAGAGACAGGACGTGAGAGGGGTAGGAAAGAATGGAAGATCAGACAGGGTGGGAGGGTGAAGAGAAAGAATGGGAGGAAGGAACACAAAGAGAACGGGGTGGGGGGCGAAAGGGGCTCCTCTAGGAGGGAGAACAAGAAAAGGGACTGATCAAGAGTGATAAGGAGACAAGAGATGCAATGGGACTGGAAGAAAGAGAATGGAACAAGCAACCAGGCAGAACTAGGGGGAGATAAAAAGAGACTGAACAGGAGTGGAAGGGGGTAGACAAAAGCCACAGAGCAAGAGAGAAAGACTGAGAAGAGAGCAGAGACAGGAAGAAAGAGACCGAGTAGAATGACGTCTCCAAAAGAGAAGCCCCAGAACATGAGGATGGTGAGAGGAAGAGGAGTGGCTGGGGGAAGGTGAAAGAGCGGAGGGGAGAGTTAGGACAGTTGAGGAGGAAGGGAGCCATGCAAGACATGAAAATGTGAAGAAGAGGAGGAAAGAACAGCGAAGATCGCGTGTAGGATGAAGGCCCCGCAGGATGGGGGCGAGCGGCAGGGAGTGTCCTCCAAGGAGCCAGTGACACTAATGAATCCAAAGCAGCGCATGCGCCATAATGTCACGTGACTCTGCTACATTGCCTCCCTTCCGCCCTTAGTAGGTAACATGTTGATGCTGTCAGGTTGGGGCTGCCCACCTTCACCCACCCGCCATCCTGCAAATACAGTCTGGTACGTGAGGGAACAGCAGCAGGCATCTGCCCCAACTCTCCCACCACAGGCAAGGCCACCAGCTCTCCCTTATCTGGATGTTGTCACAGGTCAGGGAGACAACTAGACATTGCATTGTCAAGCTTTCCTAGCCTGATTTTTACTAGCCATGGTTTTACTGAAGAATAATGGTTGCATTCCTTTTGTAAATAAAAAAGTTCTTTGCAATGACCAGCAAAAATGATGTTATGTTTTGAGGTCACATCATTCTGCTATGGTGCAAGCTAAGCCGGCCCATCTGCATTTTACCTAAGCACAGCCTATGGGCGGTAGTTGCACTGGTGCAAGAGCAATTGGCCTTCATCCAAAAATAGTCTTTCAATGTGTTTCTGCACCAGGGAAAAGGACTACGACAAAGGGAAAGGGTCCCCGGGTGCAAAAATGCATTCAACGAAACTGTTTCTTGCACTAATTGCACTTGAGTGTCCACAATACTGCCTAAGTGTTCAGCCTCGTTACCAAAAGGTGGACTAGGTATTCAGTTTCATATGCTGGGGCATCAAGGAGCATAGGGAATACCACCGCTGTGCCACCGCAAATCTCCATAAGATTTAAAGGCCAATTCCCAATAGCACAGCCCAAATACGCGCAATTGCATGCGCGCCTGTTTGTGGTGGTACATCTTGTGGTTAGCTCTTCGGAAATGAGAAAACTATTCATCATCATAGTGACCCAATGGCAAACACATCCACATACACACATTTTTCTGAATTAGAGTGACAGCTTACCACTGGCTACTAAATTTGGAAAAACTATAAGGGACATGCGATAAATCACATTACATGGGGCATGCAAGATGAACTATGTGGCTGCATTCCCACCTCATTTTTGTTTTGGCAGACTACTGTTATTTTATTACCATGAATACCAGGAAACAGGCTTTTCTTTTTTTAGCACCTAATTGTAATCGCTTGGTATAAATCTTCCCATGGTCAATTATTACAGACCTAAGCTAATGCATTATTTAACTTTTGGTCGTAAGACACGTGTGTGGGGGGAGGCAGGCTTCATGGCTATATTATTGGCAATTACCGACATGAAGCATAAAACGATCATTTTCTGTGTCTGCAGGAAAGGGGAGCCATGCCGGTGAGAGTTCAGCAGAGTTTCCATTTTAATAAGGTGGCCTCATTTAATGCGGGCAGTGCTATCAAAACGTTAATACAGTGGAAAGATTTTGCTGCTGCACTCATGGGAAATTCACTCGGCATGTACTACACATTTATGAACAGCCTCGACCATTGGATTTCACGGCAAAGTGGAGCCTGTTGGGAAATGCTGTGACCGAGGTGCATAAATCAAAATAGGGAAAACCCATAATGGAAGAAACAAACAATCTCTGCCTATTTTATTTTATTTAGAATTTCTGAGAACACTGCATAAGTGCGTTGGAGCGCTGTACAATAAAACATATGTAAACATTTTAAATACAAACAGGAAAAACCAAGTGCAATATGTCCATGGTAGTGGGAGAGGCTGTGTTTTTGGCTGGGAGCCTGAAAGTCGATGTTTTGACCCACCAGGGGAAGTCTATTGCTTATATGCTAGAGAGATTAGCCAACCATAAAAGTCCACATATTGGTGTCAGTAGTGGGATACAAGGCGAATGTTGGATAGTTGCCATTATTTATGTCCAGAGGACAGTGATGTTTAGCAGTATCCCAGACACCTTAAATGCTTTGGAAATGTTAGTGTTGTATTAATCAAACATTCAATCAGACGTGGTCGCTGTTGATATAGTGGGAGTCAGGAAATCTGGGACAGGCTAGGGGCTACGCGGCGGTCTTGGTGTAAAATGTAGGGAGGAAGCATGCAGAATGTATGACCGTAGTGATTCTAAGTGCCACAATCTATGTTGCTATGGTTCTTCCTTTAGTTTGCATAATCACAATGACCCAATCATTTTCCATCCCTATGGTTGATAAATGAGTCCCTTGTGCTTGCTAGTGATCAGCAGGAATTCCATACCTGTGGATGCCACGTGTCTAATCAGAGGGAGGAGAGTAATCGCTGGGCCATGCCCATAAATAAACTCTATGTCATATGAAAGTCAGAAGGATGGGTGTGTGTGCATTCTGGCGAGGTATTTGACAATGTGGTGATCAGATATTGTTTTGGTTAAGACTCCTCCTTTTCCTTAGCAATATCCAACTGCTGGAAGGCTTGGAGGGGTGACCTCCACAGGGGTGCCTCATTACACATCATTTCACCTGGCACAGACCCAATCTGCATCGCCCATATGCCCTGCACTACTGGACATTGAATCCCATGCAAACAGTCCCTGCTCAAAGGGACTCCCAGAATCCCTCACAGCGCTGTGTGACGAATCAGAATTTACACTTAGGCATCACAAGGTTTCTTGCAGTACTTATGAAACGGGAGCCGTATTTGGAAATACCACCTGTGTTACTGCACTACTTGTTTTAGGTTTCCGAAACCCACACCCAGTAAAATCGCCTGCTTGCGTGTGGGGGTAAAACAGGTGGCAATTGCAGCAGTAATGATTGTGGGAAAACCACCCATTCCCAGTGGAATCTAATGGGACCCCGAAAATATGCAGTAACCCTAAATCTAAAGCAAACAATAATCCGTATTTACCACCTGTAGTAATGTTATCGAGTGTTGTGGTATTACTACAGGTAATACTGCCAAACTGAAAATGAGGCCCTACGTATATTGCAAATTCTCAAGTGGTTATTCGAAAGGAAAATGGCTTATGGGAACACTGGTTCATAACTGGTGTGCTTCCAATGACCTCATTATTGGTGCCATTGCCTGTGATGTGTGACTCACCCTGCTGTCAGTCAGCTGCTCTATGATTGGCTGATTGCACACCCTGGTATGCCGCACTACCTTGAATCCTCCTCCCTCACTCCATTTCCAACATTATTTCTTTCAAACATTATATATAAGCACTTACAATATAGTGTTTTGTATCTTATGGGGAGAGCAGGTGCCTGCAGGGCTGTAAGTAGTTATTTGTGTAGCCACTCCATCAATCCTTTCTAACCTATAACAACCAGAACCTTGGAAAAAAAGAAAACCACACGCCCACATCTCTGTGGGGGCTTTCCTTCTCCGGCAGTGCCCTCTATATAATTATATAACATTTTAAGAACTGTTCATAGAAATCGAAAGAAAGACTATTTATACGTCATCCTGGACTGGTGTTAAAAAGCAAGGACCCATACATTCTCTCATAGAAATAGAAAAAAGACTATTTGTGTTTGTGTTCAGGTGGGTGGTTAAAAAATACTCACAGCTTGAGAGGTTCCACCGTTGCACCCTCTGCATGATTGCAAATATTGTTTTAAAGACAAAAGATAAGTAAAGTTCTAAACTTTACTTGTGAGGATAGCTCAGGGGCAACATGCTCGCCTTGGAGCACCACAGGTTCCATCTCCGGTTTGCGCTTAGAAACCTCTGGGTATTAAGCGCATTGTAAACAACCTATCATATCATACCTAGGAATGCTGCTAATCTGCCCCTATGAATCCTACTGTAAGTAGTTACATGTGAGAAACAAATTATGTTATGTTATTATGCTTTTAGACTGCACCAAATCACCACTGTTGAATAAAGTAACCAGTACAATGGATAGAAGGCACAGCATTGGTTGAGGCACTGGAGGCAACTACCCCCTAACTAAATGCCCACTGTGATGGGAATCCCAAGCGATCCTTTGCCTGCTTCACTGGCAGCCATACAGACGTTCACTGGGTGACTGAACGATTCAGCAATGAGTCCAGGGCATAGTGCTAACTTCTGGTATGACACTGGCATAGGTGCATGGGAGGCAGCCCTAAATATCTTCCAAACATGAGTAAGGAAAAATACATTAGATTATGCCTTTTACATATTAGGAATATATATTCTTGCTCCAAGCAGGAGACCATAATCCACATGTTTAGATGCATAACAGCTGAGATAGATTTTGGAAAACCATTGTAACTCATTTCAAATGTCCCCTCGACATGGAAGGGAATCAGCAATTGCAATGTTTCTAGGGGCAGATAGCAATGCCCGCGGCGGAGGATGACTCCAGTGGTTGCATGGACACCACCACTCAGATATTCCAGGAGAGCAGTCTCCCAGAAGCTGAGACACGGAAATTAATTGTGAGGGCAAGGAAGTCTTCATGCGCTACCAAGTCCCTGTGAGCTTAAAAGAGATCATCTCCTTGCCAGAGGGAGGGAAGGCAAGGAAGTCTCAATTAGCTGCCAAGTCCCTGTGACCTTAAAAGAGATCATCTCCTTGCCCAAGGGAGGGAAGGCAAGGAAGTCTCTATCAGCTGATAAGTCCCTTGAGCTTAAAATAGATCATTTCATGCCAAAGGGAGGGGAGGCAAGGACGTCTCGATGAGCTGCCAAGTCCCTTCAGTTTAAAAGAAATCCTGTCCATGCCAGAGGAAGGGGAGGCAAAGTACTCTCGATGAGCTGCCAAGTACATTGAGCTTCAAAGAGATAATGTCCATGCCAGAGGGCGAGAAAGGCAATGAGCTGCCACCAAGTCACTTCAGTGTAAAAGAAATCATCTCCATGCCAGAGGGAAAGAAGGCAAAGGTGTCTCGATGAGCTGCCAAGTGCCTTAAGCTTGAAAGAGATCATCTCCATTCCAGAGGGTGGGAAGGCAAAGAATTCTCAATGAACTTCCAAGTACCTTGAGCTTAAAAGAGATAATTTCCATGCCAGAGGGAGGGAAGGCAAGGAAGTCTCGATCATCTGCCAAGTCCCTTCAGTGTAAAAGAAGTCATCTCCATGCCAGAGGGAGGAAAGGCAAGGAATTCTCAATGAGCTTCCAAGTACCTTGAGCGAAAAAGAGATAATCTCCATGCCAGAGGGAGGGAGGCAAGGATGTCTCGATCAGCTGCCAAGTCCCTTCAATGTAAAAGAGATCATCTCCATGCCAGAGGGAGGGAAGGCAAGGAATTCTCAATGAGCTCAATGAGCTTCCAAGTACCTTGATCTTAAAAAGATCATCTCCATGCCAGAGGGAGGGAGGCAATGATGTCTCGATCAGCTGCCAACTACCTTGAGCATAAAAGAGATAATCTCCATAACAGAAGAAGGGAGGGCTAGGAAGTCTCGATCAGCTGTCAAATCCCTTCAGTGTAAAAGAGATCATCTCCATGCCAGAGAAAGGGAAGGCAAGGAATTCTCAATGTGCTTCCAAGTACCTTCAGTTTAAAAGAGATCATCTCCATGCCAGAGGGAGAGAGGCAAGGATGTCTCGATCAGCTGGCAAGTACCTTGAGTGTAAAAGAGATAATCTCTATAACAGAAGAAGGGAAGGCAAGGAATTCTTGATCAGCTTCCAAGTACCTTGATCTTAAAAGAGATAAGTTCCATGCCAGAGGGAGGGAAGGCAAGGAAATCTCGATCAGCTGCCAAGTCCCTTCAGCGAAAAAGAGATCATCTCCATGCCAGAGGGCGGGAGGCAAGGATGTCTCGATCAGCTGCCAAGTACCTTGAGCGTAAAGGAGATAATCTCCATAACAGAAGAAGGGAAGGCAAGGAAGTCTCGATCAGCTGCCAGGTCCCTTCAGTGTAAAATAGAACATCTCCATGCCAGAGGGAGGGAAGTCAAGGAAGTCTCAATGAGCTTCCAAGTACCTTGAGTTTAAAAGAGATCATCTCCATGCCAGACAGAGGGAGGCAAGGATGTCTCAATCAGCTGCCAAGTACCTTGAGCGTAAAAGAGATAATCTCCATAACAGAAGAAGGGAAGGCTAGGAAGTCTTGATCAGCTGCCAAGTCCCTTCAGTGTAAAAGAGATCATCTCCATGACAGAGGGAGGGAAGGCAAGGAATTCTCAATGAGCTTCCAAGTACCTTCAGTTTAAAAGAGATCATCTCCATGCCAGAGGGAGAGAGGCAAGGATGTCTCGATCAGCTGACAAGTACCTTGAGTGTAAAAGAGATAATCTCTATAACAGAAGAAGGGAAGGCAAGGAACTCTTGATCAGCTTCCAAGTACCTTGATCTTAAAAGAGATAATTTCCATGCCAGAGGGAGGGAAGGCAAGGAAGTCTCGATCAGCTGCCAAGTCCCTTCAGTGTAAAAGAGATCATCTCCATGCCAGAGGGAGGGAGGCAAGGATGTCCCGATCAGCTGCCAAGTACCTTGAGCGTAAAAGAGATAATCTCCATAACAGAAGAAGGGAAGACAAGGAATTCTCGATCAGCTGCCGAGTCCCTTCAGTGTAAAAGAGATCATCTCCATGCCAGAGGGAGGGGAGTCAAGGAAGTCTTAATGAGCTGCCAAATCACTTCAGTGGAAAAGAAATCATCTCCATGCCCGAAGGAGGGAAGGAAAGGAATTCTCAATGAGCTTCCAAGAACCTTGAGCTTAAAAGAGATAATTTCCATGCCAGAGGGAGGGAAGGCAAGGAAGTCTCGATCAGCTGCCAAGTCCCTTCAGTGTAAAAGAGATCATTTCCATGCCAGAGGGAGGGAAGGCAAGGGTGTCTCGATGAGCTTCCAAGTACCTTCAGTTTAAAAGAGATCATCTCCAGGCCAGAGGGAGGGAGGCAAGGATGTCTTGATCAGCTGCCAAGTACCTTGAGCTTAAAAGAGATCATTTCCATGCCAGAGGGAGTGAGGGCAAGGAAGTCTCGATCAGCTGCCAAGTCCGTTCAGTGTAAAAGTGATCATCTCCATGCCAGAGGGAGGGAGGCAAGGATGTCTCGATCAGCTGCCAAGTACCTTGAGCGTAAAAAAGAGATAATCTCCATAACAGAACAAGGGAAGGCTAGGAAGTCTCGATCAGCTGCCAAGTCCCTTCAGTGTAAAAGAGATCATCTCCATGCCAGAGGGAGGGAAGACAAGGAAGTATCAATGAGCTGCTAAATCTCTTGAGCATAAAGGGAATTATTTCCCTGCCAGAGGGAGGGAAGGCAAGGACGTCTGGATGAGCTGCCAAGTCCCTCAAGCAACGTTGGAGAATTAAGGGAGACGGGAGCACATGGGAACAGCAGTGCTTGCTGATCAGAACACTAAATATCAGTCACAGGAAAAAGACTCCACTATCAGCGTTGAGAGTAGAAAAAGGCTGATGTTTCCTAACATCAGGGCCACCACCACAGGAAGTGGCTCCCTTGCTTCTCACAGAAGCACGTGCAAGTTCACCATCATCACCCCCAGAGGACATCTTGTAAAACAGTTATTAAGACTACTGTGCACGGTGTACGCGGTGAGCAGCAGTGAGGGAATAAACAGACGACGCCAGATACATCTTTACAGGACTTCATTTTGGGATTTTGGGGGTTTACAGCAGGTATGTGTGGGTAGTACGGGTTGCAGTTCCCAAAGTGGGAGAGAAACAAACAGGGCAGTGGACTAAAAAAGCAGTGTTCAGGTCACGCGTTAGCCTACATCGTGAGTGTCAAACATCTAAAGGACAGTGGACGCGAGTCCACTCCTATCTCCAGGACAGGGCTGAGATAGTAGCCCACAGCCCCTGGTGGTTTAAAGTGCTCCTGGTCATTTCATTCTGGGGTAATTGTGTCCTTTTCTTGGCAGGTGGTAGGTGGGCCACAGGATGGCTTTGGTCCTGCAGGATCTACTTTCGCCAGGCAGCGACACCCCGGTTCCCCGAGGTCATCTGACGGCGGTCGGCCTCAGAATGTTTGAACCGCTATTGCATTCCCCTCCTATAAAGAGCTTTTGGGTCCTCTGGCACGTGCTAGTGCCGGTTTGGAAGGTCTACTCTTTGGCCCCTGGGGTTATTTCTTGTTTGCTGCCCAGACTGTAACTGGCACCTCGAAATCTGGCCCTCTCTTTGTGCAGAGTCCCCGCTGTCACTCTACTTGGGGCATGAGGTGAAGTGTCATCCTGTAGGTGGTCTTGTTCTTGATTCCACCCTCCTGGCACCCCTTCGTTTCCCTTCTTTTGATGTTTCTGTCGTGCCAGGTGGGCTCCTCTCCCACTCCTTTCTGCACCCCCTTTCTCTTTCGCCTCTACATCATTTCCATCCTCCAAGTGTTTGCTTTTCTCCTCCTCCCTTCCTCTCTTCTTCCTCCTTTCCTCTGTTCGTCCCCAACAGCCACTCCATCCTTTCCTGACCTCCTTCCTCCATGTGTGCTATTTCCTGATTATGCTCCAGGCTTTCTCTTTTCCCCTTCCTCCTCCACTCTGCTCTTTCCCTAGTCTTACGCCATCCTTTCCCTTTTCTGTTCTCCATCGTCCCTCCAGGTGGTTCTCTCTCGCTCATGTGCCTCTACTCTCTCCTTACTCCTCCTCGCCGTCTCTTTCCAGCTCTCCTGTCTCCATCTCGCCTATGCTCTCCACTCTCTCCACACCTCTCTTGTTTATTCCCTGCCTCCACTCTCTCCTTACTCCTCCCTGCCTTCTCTTTCCAACTCTCCTGTCTCCTTCTTGCCTATGCTCTCCACTCTCTCCACGCCTCCCCTGTTTCCTCCATGCCTCCACTCTCTCCTTACTCCTCCTCGCCGTCTCTTTCCAGCTCTCCTGTCTCCATCTCGCCTATGCTCTCCACTCTCTCCACACCTCTCTTGTTTACTCCCTGCCTCCACTCCCTCCTTACTCCTCCCTGCTTTCTCTTTCCAGCTCTCCTGTCTCTATCTCGCCTATGCTCTCTTGTCTCTCCCCACCGCTCGTTTCGTTCCTGTCTCCGCTTTCCCATTACTCCTCATCGCCTTCTCTTTCCATCTCTGCTCTGCCTCCTTCTCGCCTATGCTCCCCTCTCTCTCCATACCTCTCTTGTTTCCTCCCTACCTCTGCTCTTTCCTTACTCCTCCTTGCCTTTTCTTTCCAGCTCTACAGTGCCTCCTTCTCACCTATGCTCCCTCCCCTCTCTCTCCACATCTCTCTTGTTTCTCTCCTTACTTCTCCTCGCCTCCTCTACTCCATCTCTTCTCTATCTCCTTCTCGTCTAAGCTCTCCTCTCTCTCCACAAGGCCCTCTTCCTTCTCACCTCCACTCTCCGCTTGCTGCGTTTCGACACTCCTTGCCATCCATCTCCTACAGCACCCCTGAGCAGGTAGAGTGCCTTTTTATATCCGGGTTCTCACCAGGTAATTGGGCTATTGGGTGCTGAACGGAGGGCACTTCATTGCTCTTGGCATCTGTGGACCTGGCTTAGGTGCTTGCCAGAATACATGTCTTGTAAGCCTGTCAGGAGGTCGGCAGCTCAGTGGGCCGAAGCCATAAAAAGGCCCCCATCATTTTGGAGTCCGTTGGCCTTGTCGTTTTTTGCATATTAGGCTAAACCTGTAGACCCAGTCCGGATTCGGACTCCCTAAGTCTAGGGGTGGGAGGGGCACAGAAGACTATACTAAGGTATGCTTCCCTGACTTGCTTCCAGGAGGGAGCAGGGGGTGTCCAGGGAGCAGAGTCTGATACAGTTAAAGTGCTCCTGGCTGCGCATCGGGCCCTTGGTGCATTGTCGGAGTGCGTTCACCAAGCAGAGCAGAGGCAGCTCCGTTGCTGGTGTTGGCGTCCGGTGCCAGTGCTGCCATTTACGGATATCCGTGAATATTCCGAAGAAAAAACCAATGGCGAAATGACCTAATTTGTTTGACAGAAAAACGAAAATTACTTTTGCTTTTGTAATTGTTGTTTCAATAATGCGCGCTCCCCCCTCAACCCACTACCATGACTTATAACCTTATCCCACCCCCCATCTATTATTTACAGTATATAAACTAAAATACCTACCATTTTCGGTCAAATACATTCGGTCATTTCTCCTTCGTTTTTTTTTGCATTCGTTTGTTCCTAGGGATTCCGCCGTTCACTGCTAGTGTTGACGTCCAGTGCTAGCGTTGGTGTCCACTGCTAGTGTTGGCATCCACTGCTAGAGTTGGCGTCCAGTCTTAGTGTTGTCATTCACTACCAGTGTTGGCGTCCAGTACTAGTGTTGGCATTCACTGCTAGTGTTGGCGTCCACTGCTAGTGTTGGCATCCACTGCTAGAGTTGGCGTCCAGTGCTAGTGTTGGCATCCACTGCTAGGGTTGGCGTCCAGTGTTAGTGTTGTCATTCACTACTAGTGTTGGCGTCCAGACTAGTGTTGCCATTCACCGCTAGTGTTGGTGCCCAGTGCTAGTGTTGTCATCCTCTGCTAGTGTTGGTATCCAATGCTAGTGTTGTCATTCACTGCTAGTGTTGGCGTCCACTGCTAGTGTTGTCATTCACTACTAGTGTTGGCGTCCAGGACTAGTGTTGCCATTCACCGCTAATGTTAATGTCCAGTACTAGTGTTGCCATTCACCGCTAGTGTTGGCGTCCAATGCTAGTGTTGTCATTCACTTCTAGTGTTGGCGTCCACTGCTAGTTTTGGCGTCCAGTGCTAGTGTTGGTGTCCACTGCTAGTGTTGGCGTCTAGTGCTCATGTTATATTTCACTACTAGTGTTGGCGTCCACTGCTAGTTTTGGCGCCCACTGCTAGTGTTGGCATCCACTGCTAGTGTTGGCGTCTAGTGGTGATGTTATATTTCACTGCTAGTGTTGGCGTCCACTGCTAGTTTTGGCGTCCACTGCTAGTGTTGGTGTCCAGTGCTAGTTTTGTCATTCACTGCTAGTGTTGGTGTCCACTGCTAGTGTTGGCGTCTAGTGCTCATGTTATATTTCATTGCTAGTGTTGGCGTCCACTGCTAGTGTTGTCATTCACTGCTAATGTTGGCATCCACTGCTAGTGTTGTCATTCACTGCTAGTGTTGGCGTCCACTGCTAGTTTTGGCGTCCACTGCTAGTGTTGGTGTCCACTGCTAGTGTTGGCATCTAGTGCTCATGTTATATTTCACTGCTAGTGTTGGCGTTCACTGCTAGTGTTGTCATTCACTGCTAGTGTTGGCGTCCACTGCTAGTGTTGTCATTCACTGCTAGTGTTGTCATTCACTGCTAGTGTTGGCGTCCATTGCTAGGGTTGGCGTCCAGTACTAGTGTTGCCATTCACCGCTAGTGTTAGCGTCCAGTACTAGTGTTGCCATTCACCGCTAGTGTTGGCGTCCAATGCTAGTGTTGTCATTCACTGCTAGTGTTGGCGTCCACTGCTAGTGTTGGGGTCTAGTGCTCATGTTATATTTCACTGCTAGTGTTGGCGTCCACTGCTAGTTTTGGCGTCCACTGCTAGTGTTGGCATCCACTGCTAGTGCTCATGTTATATTTCACTGCGTGTGTTGGCGTCCACTGCTAGTTTTGGCGTCCACTGCTAGTGTTGGCATCCACTGCTAGTGTTGGCGTCTAGTGCTCATGTTATATTTCACTGCTAGTGTTGGCGTCCACTGCTAGTTTTGGCGTCCACTGCTAGTGTTGGTGTCCAGTGCTAGTTTTGTCATTCACTGCTAGTGTTGGTGTCCACTGCTCGTGTTGGCGTCTAGTGCTCATGTTATATTTCACTGCTAGTGTTGGCGTCCACTGCTAGTGTTGTCATTCACTGCTAGTGTTGGCGTCCACTGCTAGTGTTGTCATTCACTGCTAGTGTTGGCGTCCACCACTAGTGTTGGCTCCACTGCTAGTGTTGCTGTCCATTGCTAGTGTTGGCGTCCACTGCTAGTGTTGCCGTCCATTGCCAGGGTTGGCGTCCAGTGCTAGTGTTGTCATTCACTGCTAGTGTTGGTGTCCAGTGCTAGTGTTGCCGTCCATTACTAGGGTTGGTGTCCAGTGCTAATGTTGTCATTTACCAATAGTGTTGGCGTCCACTGCTAGTGTTGGCGTCCATTGCTAGAGTTGGAGTCCAATGTTAGTGTTGTCATTCACTACTAGTGTTGGCGTCCAGTGCTAGTGTTGGCGTCCACTGCTAGAGTTGGCGTCCAGTGTTAGTGTTGTCATTCACTACTAGTGTTGGGGTCCAGTGCTAGTGTTGGTGTCCAGTGCTAGTGTTGTCATTCACTGCTAGTGTTGGTGTCCACTGCTAGTGTTGCCCTCCATTGCTAGGGTTGGTGTCCAGTGCTAATGTTGTCATTCACTGCTAGTGTTGGTGTCCACTGCTAGTGTTGCCCTCCATTGCTAGGGTTGGTGTCCAGTGCTAATGTTGTCATTCACTGCTAGTGTTGGTGTCCACTGCTAGTGTTGCCCTCCATTGCTAGGGTTGGTGTCCAGTGGTAATGTTGTCATTCACTGCTAGGGTTGGCGTCCAGTGCTAGTGTTGTCATTCACTGCTAGTGTTGGTGTCCACTGCTAGTGTTGCCGTCCATTGCTAGGGTTGGCGTCCAGTGCTAGTGTTGTCATTCACTGCTAGTGTTGGTGTCCACTGCTAGTGTTGCCCTCCATTGCTAGGGTTGGTGTCCAGTGCTAATGTTGTCATTCACTGCTAGTGTTGGTGTCCACTGCTAGTGTTGCCCTCCATTGCTAGGGTTGGTGTCCAGTGCTAATGTTGTCATTCACTGCTAGTGTTGGTGTCCACTGCTAGTGTTGCCGTCCATTGCTAGGGTTGGTGTCCAGTGCTAGTGTTGTCATTCACTGCTAGTGTTGGTGTCCACTGCTAGTGTTGCCGTCCATTGCTAGGGTTGGCGTCCAGTGCTAGTGTTGTCATTCACTGCTAGTGTTGGTGTCCACTGCTAGTGTTGCCCTCCATTGCTAGGGTTGGTGTCCAGTGCTAATGTTTCATTCACTGCTAGAGTTGGTGTCCACTGCTAGTGTTGCCCTCCATTGCTAGGGTTGGTGTCCAGTGCTAATGTTGTCATTCACTGCTAGTGTTGGCCTCCATTGCTAGGGTTGGTGTCCAGTGCTAATGTTGTCATTCACTGCTAGTGTTGGTGTCCACTGCTAGTGTTGCCGTCCATTGCTAGGGTTGGCGTCCACTGCTAGTGTTGGCATCCACTGCTAGTGTTGTCATTCACTGCTAGTGTTGTCATTCACTGCTAGGGTTGGCGTCCAGTGCTAGTGTTGTCATTCACTGCTAGTGTTGGTGTCCACTGCTAGTGTTGCCGTCCATTGCTAGCGTTGGTGTCCAGTGCTAGTGTTGTCATTCACTGCTAGTGTTGGTGTCCACTGCTAGTGTTGCCGTCCATTGCTAGGGTTGGCGTCCAGTGCTAGTGTTGCCCTCCATTGCTAGGGTTGGTGTCCAGTGCTAATGTTGTCATTCACTGCTAGTGTTGGTGTCCACTGCTAGTGTTTCCCTCCGTTGCTAGGGTTGGTGTCCAGTGCTAATGTTGTCATTCACTGCTAGTGTTGGTGTCCACTGCTAGTGTTGCCGTCCATTGCTAGGGTTGGTGTCCAGTGCTAATGTTGTCATTCACTGCTAGTGTTGGTGTCCACTGCTAGTGTTGCCGTCCATTGCTAGGGTTGGCGTCCAGTGCTAGTGTTGTCATTCACTGCTAGTGTTGGTGACCACTGCTAGTGTTGCCCTCCATTGCTAGGGTTGGTGTCCAGTGCTAATGTTGTCATTCACTGCTAGTGTTGGTGTCCACTGCTAGTGTTGCCCTCCATTGCTAGGGTTGGTGTCCAGTGCTAATGTTGTCATTCACTGCTAGTGTTGCCCTCCATTGCTAGGGTTGGTGTCCAGTGCTAATGTTGTCATTCACTGCTAGTGTTGGTGTCCACTGCTAGTGTTGCCGTCCATTGCTAGGGTTGGCGTCCAGTGCTAGTGTTGTCATTCACTGCTAGTGTTGGTGTCCAGTGCTAATGTTGTCATTTACCACTAGTGTTGGTGTCCACTGCTAGTGTTGGTGTCCACTGCTAGTGTTGGCGTCCACTGCTAGTGTTGGCATCCACTGCTAGTGTTGTCATTCACTGCTAGTGTTGTCATTCACTGCTAGTCTTGTCATTCACTGCTAGGGTTGGCGTCCAGTGCTAGTGTTGTCATTCACTGCTAGTGTTGCCGTCCATTGCTAGGGTTGGCGTCCAGTGCTAGTGTTGTCATTCACTGCTAGTGTTGGTGTCCACTGCTAGTGTTGCCGTCCATTGCTAAGGTTGGTGTCCAGTGCTAATGTTGTCATTCACTGCTAGTGTTGGTGTCCACTGCTAGTGTTGCCCTCCATTGCTAGGGTTGGTGTCCAGTGCTAATGTTGTCATTCAATGCTAGTGTTGGTGTCCACTGCTAGTGTTGCCGTCCATTGCTAGGGTTGGTGTCCAGTGCTAATGTTGTCATTCACTGCTAGTGTTGGTGTCCACTGCTAGAGTTGCCGTCCATTGCTAGGGTTGGCGTCCAGTGCTAGTGTTGTCATTCACTGCTAGTGTTGGTGTCCACTGCTAGTGTTGCCCTCCATTGCTAGGGTTGGTGTCCAGTGCTAATGTTGTCATTCACTGCTAGTGTTGGTGTCCACTGCTAGTGTTGCCCTCCATTGCTAGGGTTGGTGTCCAGTGCTAATGTTGTCATTCACTGCTAGTGTTGCCCTCCATTGCTAGGGTTGGTGTCCAGTGCTAATGTTGTCATTCACTGCTAGTGTTGGTGTCCACTGCTAGTGTTGCCGTCCATTGCTAGGGTTGGCGTCCAGTGCTAGTGTTGTCATTCACTGCTAGTGTTGGTGTCCAGTGCTAATGTTGTCATTTACCACTAGTGTTGGTGTCCACTGCTAGTGTTGGTGTCCACTGCTAGTGTTGGCGTCCACTGCTAGTGTTGTCATTCACTGCTAGTGTTGTCATTCACTGCTAGTGTTGGTGTCCACTGCTAGTGTTGCCCTCCATTGCTAGGGTTGGTGTCCAGTGTTAATGTTGTCATTCACTGCTAGTGTTGCCCTCCATTGCTAGGGTTGGTGTCCAGTGCTAATGTTGTCATTCACTGCTAGTGTTGGCGTCCACCACTAGTGTTGGCGTCCACTGCTAGTGTTGCCGTCCATTGCTAGTGTTGGTGTCCACTGCTAGTGTTGCCGTCCATTGCTAGGGTTGGCGTCCAGTGCTAGTGTTGTCATTCACTGCTAGTGTTGGTGTCCAGTGCTAATGTTGTCATTTACCGCTAGTGTTGGTGTCCACTGCTAGTGTTGGTGTCCACTGCTAGTGTTGGCGTCCACTGCTAGTGTTGGCATCCACTGCTAGTGTTGTCATTCACTGCTAGTGTTGTCATTCACTGCTAGTGTTGGCGTCCAGTGCTAGTGTTGTCACTCACTGCTAGTGTATAATCCACTGCTAGTGTTGCCGTCCATTGCTAGAGTTGGCGTCCAATGTTAGTGTTGTCATTCACTACTAGTGTTGGCGTCCAGTGCTAGTGTTGGTGTCCACTGTTAGTGTTGGCGTCCAATGTTAGTGTTGTCATTCACTGCTAGTGTTGGCGTCCACTGCTAGTGTTGGCGTCCACTGCTAGTGTTGGTATCCACTGCTAGTGTTGGCATCCACTGCTAGCGTTGGCATCCACTGCTAGTGTTGTCACTCACTGCTAGTGTATCGTCCACTGCAGGTGTTGCCGTTTATTTCTAGGGTTGGCGTCCACCGCTAGTGTTGGCGTCCATCGCTAGTGTTTGTATTCACCGCTAGTGTTAGCGTCCTCCGAATGGTTATGGGATGGTATATTTTTCGCTATGTTTTCAGCACTGTGTCATTACTCTCCTGCTCTTAACAAACTGATAGTTAGCCTTAAAGCGGTACTTCAGAGCTTGCAATATGCTGTCCCTCTGATGAAGACCAGATGTCAATAAAACGTTGCTTTTCCAGTCCTGATCTTCTATTTAAGAAACAAATGAACCCTGGGAGCTGTAGTTTTGGATAATTGCACGTCAACAAACTGATGTCAATGATATGTAAAAGGAAAGTCTAGGATTGCAAAAGTGGTGCTCTGGGGATAGGATGAAATGGCGCAGGTTAATGGACTATGATAATGATTAGAGAAAACACAATTTTCCATCATGGCCACTGAGCAAGTGACGCTCAGTAGCCGTCACAAAAACAGTCCCTTTTTGCTGTTCAGGCTAGGTAGGGGCAGAGCCGGGAGAAGACTATAGCAGCAGAGGATAAGGTGTGGGCTGTGGCAGAGAAAATGATGGAGTAGTAAGTTCTGGAAAGGAGGGGAAGAAGCACCCTCAGTTGTGAGTTGCATTCTGGGAGCCTTCAGGAGCCATGGCCATATCGGCTGCTATTGCCAGGAAGGCCTGAATGCAGCTGTCAGGATTCCTACGCTCATCTCTGGGTGCTAATTCTTCTTAATGCTTTGCTTTACCAGTGCATGTCTAACTAAATGTCCCTATATTCGCTAATTGGCCCTCTCTACAGGTAAGGGGCTTGCCCTCGGTGGTTACTAATATTACAGCTGGCAAGGGTACACAAAAGGAGGTGAAGTCTATTCCATATCCTTGCTCACTACTTTCCTGTCTGCTAAAATGTTGCACACATCATCAAGGTCGATATTTTTACTGTATTGTCCTCTCCTTGGATTTGTGTGGCTTACAGCACTCAAAGCCTTGATTTTACTACAACAGATCCGGGAGTGATGACCTAGATCTCGTGTTCGATACAAATGGAAGTGGTAGACAGGGCTCAGACATAGTAGCATCTTTTTAAGATAAGCAGCCCCAATAAGATTGTTATCTGTTTTTTGGCTTTAGAAATTCCATGATTAGTAAAAACAAGGCTTTGAGTACTGTAAACCACACAGATCCAAGGAGATGACAATAAAGTGGAAATATCGACCTTGATGATGTGTGCAATATTTCAGTGGTTTAGTAGTGAGCAAGGATATGGAATAGACTTCACCTCCTCTTGTGTACCCTTGCCAGCTGTAATATTAGTAACCACCGAGGGCAAGCCCCTTACCTGTAGAGAGGGCCAATTAGCGAATATGGGGACATTTAGTTAGTCATAGGGACTCAGACCATAAGATTAAGTAATTCGAATAAATTGTTTCTGTCTAAATGGTGTTAAAAAGCTGACAGGCAAAGACAGGATAAGGAAGCCTCTGACTCCCAGTTATTTGTATTAACCAGTGCATGTGCCATAATGCCAGTCTGAATTTAGAAGTAGGGCGTATATGACTCTTTCTTGCTGTAAAGAGACATCACCAACAGTCTGCATCAAGGCCACAGCTGGCAATCATTCCCCTCCCTGGGCACCACCTTCAGCAAGACTGAGGTGGAAGTAAGCTACATGGAGAAAACAAACAAGTGTTGGCCTTTCATCAAATTGGGTAGAGGGCGTGCTGCGCCAGATGAGTTGTCTCACAATGTAATGGCAGGTGAGGCCACCAGGAGTCAATGGCTAGCGTCTGTAGCATTGGATATGAAATGGTTCCAAGTGGATGGGCAGGAAAAAACAGAGGGTGAGGCAACCTCACTGAAGGAAGGAGTGTTGAATCCTGTGACACTTTGACCTGTGGAGGGTGTCCCCTGACACAGACAACAATGAACAACTGTGTTCATCCAAACTCGCCAAAGCCTTCACAAAACATTTATTTTCTGCTTCTACATCACCCCATCTCCATGTCTGCGCCATTTCCCCTGCGTTCCCATTGTCTTATCTCTATTTACTCCTTCTGTCTATACCCCCCTCGCCCCTCAGCAGCCTAAGGTCTGGACACCGTGGGTGGGGGCAACATACACCTGCCACCAGACAAGCCAGGTGTTCTGAGACCACTACATTTGTGATTTAGTGAAATAAAAAATACTTTAACAACAACACAACACAGTCATTTATGGATCAATGTCGAAATGATGACTCATTTTGTCAAATTCCATGAATTTGAGCATTTTTCATGACTAATCCTCTTAATGACCAGGCTGATTTTGTGAAGGAATACGTCATCCCAGCCAGTGCCTCTCCTCTTAGCATTCGCCTCAACTTTTTTATTTTTTTAAAAAACATTCTGTTGAATTTTTACTTTTTCCCTCAACTTTGTTTACTTACTGTTTCTCTGGCTCCATTTATGTAAATAGTGCAATTCGTCGACATTTGTTGTAAAGTTAGAGTGACTAAACATTTGACGGGGTGGAGAGTAGGTTGGTATGGGCAGTACCCAAGTACTGAGATAGAGCAGTTCATGGATACGTGCGAGGGGCAGGGACTGAGAGCGCAAATTAACTACAGTGAGAATTGATGGGTTTGTTGAGTGCAACATGGCGGGGAGCCTAGTCTGAGAGTGCTCGATCCATCAGGCAGAGAGTGCCCCGGCCGAAAGGAGAGCGAACACTTCCTCAACGCGGCAAATTTATACAAGTGACTGAACATCTTTCTGAGAAACTGTACACGATCCTGCACAAGAAGCAAGGATTTCAGGCCCAAAGCGGGTACTGGTGGAAGCATCAATGTGACAGCCTCTCTGACGGGCCAGACACCATACAGGATTTGCAGAGCGGGAATTAGTCACAACTGGAACAAAATGATATGATATGATAGGTTATTCATAACGCGCTTAATACCCAGAGGTTTCTAAGCACGGACCCGGGGATCGAACCTGTGTTGCTCCATGTCGTCTTGCTTCCAAGACGTGCACGTTGCCGCTGAGCTATCCTCCCGAGATTGGAAGGGATTGGTGGTCCCGCACAAAGCAACAGGAGAAAGGAAGAGAGCAAGAGACGCTCTGGGAAGCATGGGCCACATTGAGAAAGCCCACCTCATGGGACCTCCCCACAGAAGGATTAGAAAGACAGGCTGATTGGTTGTCAGTCTAACATCATGCATCGCAGTCTCACTCTTGGCCAATCCCAACGCCCTGTTGTCTTTAATTCAATGTCACCCCTGAGAATCATTAATGATTGGGCTGAATCCCCCACATCACCACTGGAGGGGTTGTTTCCACCACAGGAGTTCCTTTTCGGGGCCCGATGCAGCTTCCTGCATGTTATTAGGAGCTTAGAGCCTGGCTTAGTTTTAACTGAGTCATGTCAATCACCCATGTGTCAAGTATCAATCATGTACGTATCACTTTATTCCTTGAGGCATCGGCTCCCTGTATCCTGAGCATTGCCTCCTGTTTATGTAACTAAGACATCTCCTTGAAACAGCGCCTCGATGCCTCCGGGCTGTAGGTGCTTTACAAATCCATAAATAAATAAATAAATAAATAAAATACCTCCTTCAAGTTGGTATAATGCGGTCTATACATAGTCACCTACCTACCTACCTGCTGATGAAAGTAGTGAAATGGTATTGCTTTGTGATTCACAAAGAGAATTGGGTCACCTCTGTCACCAGAAAACCTCTATCCACGATTGAAAGACGTATGTCGCACGTTTTGCACCATCGTGGGGCCGTGGATGAATCTACTATTCCATGACAGCACACTGCATGGTGTAGCGTGCATCTGGTTAGTTCAATAGCTGCTGGCAACACTGCACACTGCCCTAGACTGTACACGTGTAAAATGAATGGTCAATCCTTTTAATTGTATCCATATTGTTGAGCCTTGTTACTGTATCTCTTTGCCGTGCAGCGGCCAGTTGCTTCACAGCTATGTCTGCGGTGAATGAAATACAGCACACACACAACCGATTTTACTCCACAAGACACATGTTTGCCCACTGTACTAATTACATTTATTTGCATATGCAGAATAGGATGACCCTAAGGATGCAGCCCAAACACAGAAAAAAAACTTGATCTCTCGCATGTGCCACACTTAGATGGAATTCTTAACTTTAGCCTGTGTCACATCTAGACAGGATAGTGAATGTTAGCATGCGCCACACTTAGATGGAATTCTTAACTTTAGCCTGTGTCACATCTAGACAGGATAGTGAATGTTAGCATGCGCCACACTTAGATGGAATTCTTAACTTTAGCCTGTGTCACATCTAGACAGGATAGTGAATGTTAGCATGCGCCACACTTAGATGGAATTCTTAACTTTAGCCTGTGTCAAATCTAGACAGGATAGTGAATGTTAGCATGCGCCACACTTAGATGGAATTCTTAACTTTAGCCTGTGTCACATCTAGACAGGATAGTGAATGTTAGCATGCGCCACACTTAGATGGAATTCTTAACTTTAGCCTGTGTCACATCTAGACAGGATAGTGAATGTTAGCATGCGCCACACTTAGATGGAATTCTTAACTTTAGCCTGTGTCACATCTAGACAGGATAGTGAATGTTAGCATGCGCCACACTTAGATGGAATTCTTAACTTTAGCCTGTGTCACATCTAGACAGGATAGTGAATGTTAGCATGCGCCACACTTAGATGGAATTCTTAACTTTAGCCTGCATCACACCTAGACAGGATTGTGAATGTTAGCATGTGCCACACTTACAGGGGTGGACTGGCCCATAGGGAACTCTGAAGATTTCCCATTGGGCCTCTGTACCCTGGGCCTTTTTTGTGTGGTATTTTCAAATTTTCCCATAGAAAAAGTGTTGGGCTTGCTGAAACTGTGTAACATGGGGCCACTTTGAAAATTATTTCCAGGGCCCCTTTTGCTTCCCAGTCCACCCCTGCACACTTACATGGAATTCTTAACTTTAGCCTGCATCACATCTAGACAGGATTGTGAATGTTAGCATGTGCCACACTTAGATGGAATTCTTAACTTTAGCCTGCGTCACACCTAGATAGGATTGTGAATGTTAGCACGCGCCACACTTAGGTGGACTTAAATGGAATGCTTAACTTTAGCCTGCGTCACATCTAGATAGGATTGTGAATGTTAGCATGTGCCACACTTAGATGGAATACTTAACTTTAGCCTGCGTCACACCTAGATAGGATTGTGAATCTTTGCATGTGCAACACTTAGATGGAATTCTTAACTTTAGCCTGCGTCACACCTAGATAGGATTGTGAATCTTTGCATGTGCCACACTTAGATGGAATTCTTAACTTTAGCCTGCGTCACACCTAGATAGGATTGTGAATGTTAGCATGCGCCACACTTAGATGGATTTCTTAATGTTAGCCTGCGTCACATCTAGATAGGATTGTGAATGTTAGCATGTGCCACACTTAGATGGAATTCTTAACTTTAGCCTGCGTCAAATCTAGATAGGATTGGGAATGTTTGCATGCGCCACACTTAGATGGAATTCTTAACTTTAGCCTGCGTCACACCTAGATAGGATTGTGAATGTTAGCATGTGCCACACTTACAGGGGTGGACTGGCCCATAGGGAACTCTGAAGATTTCCCATTGGGCCTCTGTACCCTGGGCCTTTTTTGTGTGGTATTTTCAAATTTTCCCATAGAAAAAGTGTTGGGCTTGCTGAAACTGTGTAACATGGGGCCACTTTGAAAATTATTTCCAGGGCCCCTTTTGCTTCCCAGTCCACCCCTGCACACTTACATGGAATTCTTAACTTTAGCCTGCATCACATCTAGACAGGATTGTGAATGTTAGCATGTGCCACACTTAGATGGAATTCTTAACTTTAGCCTGCGTCACACCTAGATAGGATTGTGAATGTTAGCACGCGCCACACTTAGGTGGACTTAAATGGAATGCTTAACTTTAGCCTGCGTCACATCTAGATAGGATTGTGAATGTTAGCATGTGCCACACTTAGATGGAATTCTTAACTTTAGCCTGCGTCACACCTAGATAGGATTGTGAATCTTTGCATGTGCAACACTTAGATGGAATTCTTAACTTTAGCCTGCGTCACACCTAGATAGGATTGTGAATCTTTGCATGTGCCACACTTAGATGGAATTCTTAACTTTAGCCTGCGTCACACCTAGATAGGATTGTGAATGTTAGCATGCGCCACACTTAGATGGATTTCTTAATGTTAGCCTGCGTCACATCTAGATAGGATTGTGAATGTTAGCATGTGCCACACTTAGATGGAATTCTTAACTTTAGCCTGCGTCACACCTAGATAGGATTGTGAATCTTTGCATGTGCAACACTTAGATGGAATTCTTAACTTTAGCCTGCGTCACATCTAGATAGGATTGGGAATGTTTGCATGCGCCACACTTAGATGGAATTCTTAACTTTAGCCTGCGTCACATCTAGAAAGGATTGTGAATCTTTGCATGTGCCACACTTAGATGGAATTCATAACTTTAGCCTGCGTCACATCTAGACAGGATAGTGAATGTTAGCATGTGCCACACTTAGATTGAATTCTTAACTTTAGCCTGCGTCACATCTAGACAGGATAGTGAATGTTAGCATGTGCCACACTTAGATGGAATTCTTAACTTTAGCCTGTGTCACATCTAGACAGGATTGGGAATGTTTGCATGCGCCACACTTAGATGGAATTCTTAATATTAGACTGCCTCACACCTAGATAGGATTGTGAATGTTAGCATGCGCCACACTTAGATGGATTTCTTAATGTTAGCCTGCATCACATCTAGATAGGATTGTGAATGTTAGCATGTGCCACACTTAGATGGAATTCCTAACTTTAGCCTGCGTCACATCTAGACAGGATAGTGAATGTTAGTATGTGCCACACTTAGATGGAATTCTTAACTTTAGCCTGCGTCACATCTAGACAGGATAGTGAATGTTAGCATGTGCCACACTTAGATGGAATTCTTAACTTTAGCCTGTGTCACATCTAGATAGGATTGGGAATGTTTGCATGCGCCACACTTAGATGGAATTCTTAATATTAGACTGCGTCACACCTAGATAGGATTGTGAATGTTAGCATGCGCCACACTTAGATGGATTTCTTAATGTTAGCCTGCATCACATCTAGATAGGATTGTGAATGTTAGCATGTGCTACACTTAGATGGAATTCTTAACTTTAGCCTGCGTCACACCTAGATAGGTTTGTGAATGTTAGCATGTGCCACATTTAGATGGACTTAGATGGAATGCTTAACTTTAGCCTGTGTCACATCTAGATAGGATTGGGAATGTTAGCATGTGCCACACTTAGATGGAATTCTTAATTTTAGACTGTGTCACACCTAGATAGGATTGTGACTGTTAGCATGTGCCACACCAAGATGGAATTCTTGAATTTAGCCTGCATCGCATCTAGATAGATATATGAATGTTAGCATGCGCCACACTTAGATGGAATGCTTAACTTTAGCCTGCGTCTCATCTAGATAGGATTGTGAATGTTAGCATGCACCACACTTACATGGAATTCTAAACTTTAGCCTGCGTCACATCTAGATAGGATTGTGAATGTTAGCATGCGCCACACTTAGATGGACTTGGATGGAATGCTTAGCTTTAGCCTGCGTCACATCTAGATAGGATTGTGAATGTAAGCATATGCCACACTTAGATGGACTTAGATGGAATGCTTAATTTTAGCCTGCGTCACATCTAGATAGGATTGTGAATGTTAGCAGGTGCCACACTTAGGTGGAATTCTTAACTTTAGCCTGCGTCACATCTAGATAGGATTGTGAATGTTAGCATGCACCACACTTACATGGAATTCTAAACTTTAGCCTGCGTCACATCTAGATAGGATTGTGAATGTTAGAATGTGCCACACTTAGATGGACTTGGATGGAATGCTTAGCTTTAGCCTGCGTCACATCTAGATAGGATTGTGAATGTTAGCATGTGCCACACTTAGATGGAATTCTTAACTTTAGCCTGTTTCACACCTACATAGGTTTGTGAATGTTAGCATGTGCCACACTTAGATGGACTTAGATGGAATGCTTAAATTTAGCCTGTGTCACATCTAGATAGGATTGGGAATGTTAGCATGTGCCACACTTAGATGGAATTCTTAATTTTAGACTGTGTCACACCTAGATAGGATTGTGAATGTTAGCATGTGCCACACCAAGATGGAATGCTTAACTTTAGCCTGCGTCTCATCTAGATAGAAATATTAATGTTAGAATGTGCCACACTTACATGGGATTCTTAACTTTAGACTGCGTCACACCTAGATAGGATTGTGAATGTTAGCATGCGCCAGACTTACATGGAATTCTTAATTTTAGCCTGCGTCAGATCTAGATAAGTTTGTGAATGTTAGCATGCGCCACACTTAGATGGAATTCTTAACTTTAGCCTTAGTCACACCTAGATAGGATTGTGAATGTTAGCATGCGCCACACTTAGATGGACTTGGATGGAATGCTTAACTTTAGCCTGCGTCACATCTAGATAGGATTGTGAATGTTAGCATGTGCCACACTTAGATGGAATTCTTAACTTTAGCCTGCATCACACCTAGATAGGTTTGTGAATGTTAGCATGTGCCACACTTAGATGGACTTAGATGGAATGCTTAACTTTAGCCTGCATCACATCTAGATAGGATTGGTTGGGAATGTTAGCATGTGCCACACTTAGATGGAATTCTTAATTTTAGACTGTGTCACACCTAGATAGGATTGTGAATGTTAGCATGTGCCACACCAAGATTGAATTCTTGACTTTAGCCTGCATCGCATCTAGATAGATATATGAATATTAGCATGCGCCACACTTAGATGGAATTCTTAATTTTAGTCTGCGTCACACCTAGATAGGATTGTGAATGTTAGCATGCGCCACACTTACATGGAATTCTTAATTTTAGCCTGCGTCACATCTAGATAAGTTTGTGAATGTTAGCATGCGCCACACTTAGATGGAATTCTTAACTTTAGCCAGAGTCACACCTATATAGGATTGTGAATGTTAGCATGTGCCACACTTAGATGGAATTCTTAATTTTAGACTGTGTCACACCTAGATAGGATTGTGAATGTTAGCATGCACCACACTTAGATGGAATTCTTAACTTTAGCCTGAGTCACACCTAGATAGGGTTGTGAATGTTAGCATGCGCCACACTTAGATGGACTTGGATGGAATGCTTAACTTTAGCCTGCGTCACACCTAGATAGGTTTGTGAATGTTAGCATGTGCCACACTTAGATGGATTTAGATGGAATGCTTAACTTTAGCCTGTGTCACATCTAGATAGGATTGGGAATGTTAGCATGTGCCACACTTAGATGGAATTCTTAATTTTAGACTGTGTCACACCTAGATACGATTGTGAATGTTAGCATTTGCCACACCAAGATGGAATTCTTGACTTTAGCCTGCATCGCATCTAGATGGATGTATGAATGTTAGCATGCGCCACACTTAGATGGAATTCTTAATTTTAGACTGTGTCACACCTAGATAGGATTGTGAATGTTAGCATGCGCCACACTTACATGGAATTCTTAATTTTAGACTGCGTCACACCTAGATAGGATTGTGAATGTTAGCATGCGCCACACTTACATGGAATTCTTAATTTTAGCCTGCGTCACATCTATATAAGTTTGTGAATGTTAGCATGCGCCACACTTAAATGGAATTCTTAACTTTAGCCTGAGTCACACCTAGATAGGATTGTGAATGTTAGCATGTGCCACACTTAGATGGAATTCTTAATTTTAGACTGCGTCACATAGATAGGATTGTGAATGTTAGCATGCGCTACACTTACATGGAATTCTTAATTTTAGCCTGTGTCACATCTAGATAAGTTTGTGAATATTAGCATGTGCCACACTTAGATGGAATTCTTAACTTTAGCCTGAGTCACACCTAGATAGGATTGTGAATGTTAGCATGCGCCACACTGAGATGGACTTGGATGGAATGCTTAACTTTAGCCTGCGTCACATCTAGATAGGATTGTGAATGTTAGCATGTGCCACACTTAGATGGAATTCTTAACTTTAGCCTGCGTCACACCTAGATAGGATTGTGAATGTTAGTACGCGCCACACTTAGATGGACTTAGATCATGGGTGCACAACATACGGCCCGCGGGCCAGTTGCGGCCCGCCATGCTGTTTTTTCCAGCCCGCGAGGCACAAAGACTTTCCTAATGGAGGGCGGCCCGCAAGCAGCATCTGCCGCCCTCCATTAGGAAAGTCTTTGCTGTCTTCCGGGCCGGACAAAACACTGGCCATCATTGGCTCAGCACACACGCACCACGTCACTCCTACGAGCCACGCTGTGTGTGTGCTGCACCAATGGAGTGCCAGCACTACGGCTGGCGTGGCCAGTAAGGCTTGATGCCGGAAGGCATTTCAGCCATGCTTGCCACGCCAGCCGTAGTACGATTCCACTTACCTCGCCAGCATTCCAGTTTACCTGCCTTCCAACACGTCTCCGGTAAGTGGTCTGTGTTTGTGTGTCGGGTCTGTTCTGCTGTATGTTTGTGTTGTGTATGTTGAGATGGGGGTGTGGGGGGTGTGTCGGATGTGTATGAATGTTTGTTTTTGGGTGTTTGTGTTGTGTATGTTGAGATGGGGCGGTGGGGGGGCGTGTCGGATGTGCATGAATGTTTGTTTTTGAATGTTCGTGTCGTGTATGTTAAGATGCATGTATGGGTGCATGCTTCAGAGTTTGTGTGCTGAGTTGGGGGGTGTGGGTCTGTATGAGTGCATGTTTGAGGGTGTGTGTGCTGAGTTGGGGGGTGGGGGGTTCGGGTCTGTATGGGTGCATGTTTGAGAGTGTGCTGATTTGGGGGGTTCGGGTCTGTATGGGTGCATGCTTGAGTGTGTTTGAGGCATAGTGTTTGGTTGGGGGTGAGGGGGCCATGGGGCATAGTGTTTGGTTGGGGGTGAGGGGGCCATGGGGGCATAGTGTTTGGTTGGGGGTGAGGGACAGGGGACATAGTGTTTGGTTGGGGGCGGGAGCCATGGGGCATAGTGTTTGGTTGGGGGTGGGGGGCCATGGGGCATAGTGTTTGGTTGGGGGTGAGGGACAGGGGGCATAGTGTTTGCTTGGGGGGTGAGGGACAGAGGGCATAGTGTTTGGTTGGGGGTGGGAGCCATGGGGCATAGTGTTTGGTGGGGGTGAGGGACAGGGGGCATAGTGTTTGGTTGAGGCGTGGGGGCCATGGGGCATAGTGTTTGGTTGGGGGTGGAAGCCATGGGGAATAGTGTTTGGTTGGGGGTGAGGGGGGTGAGGGGGGTGAGGGGGCCATGGAGCATAGTGTTTGGTTGGGGGTGAGGGACAGGGGGCATAGTGTTTGCTTGGGAGGTGAGGGACAGGGAGCATAGTGTTTGGTTGGGGGTGGGAGCCATGGGGCATAGTGTTTGCTTGAGGCATGGGGGCCATGGGGCATAGTGTTTGGGTGGGGGTGGGAGCCATGGGGCACAGTGTTTGGTTGGGAGTGAGGGGGCCATGGGGCATAGTGTTTGGTTGGGGGTGAGGGGGCCATGGGGCATAGTGTTTGGTGGGGGTGAGGGACAGGGGGCATAGTGTTTGCTTGAGGCGTGGGGGCCATGGGGCATAGTGTTTGGTTGGGGGTGGAAGCCATGGGGAATAGTGTTTGGTTGGGGGTGAGGGGGGTGAGGGGGACATGGAGCATAGTGTTTGGTTGGGGGTGAGGGACAGGGGGCATAGTGTTTGCTTGGGGGGTGAGGGACAGGGAGCATAGTGTTTGGTTGGGGGTGGGAGCCATGGGGCATAGTGTTTGCTTGAGGCGTGGGGGCCATGGGGCATAGTGTTTGGGTGGGGGTGGGAGCCATTGGGCACAGTGTTTGGTTGGGAGTGAGGGGGCCATGGGGCATAGTGTTTGGTTGGGGGTGGGAGCCATGGGGCATCGTGTTTGGTTGGGGGTGGGAGCCATGGGGCATAGTGTTTGCTTGAGGCGTGGGGGCCATGGGGCATAGTGTTTGGGTGGGGGTGGGAGCCATGGGGCACAGTGTTTGGTTGGGAGTGAGGGGGCCATGGGGCATAGTGTTTGGTTGGGGGTGAGGGGGCCATGGGGCATAGTGTTTGGTGGGGGTGAGGGACAGGGGGCATAGTGTTTGCTTGAGGCGTGGGGGCCATGGGGCATAGTGTTTGGTTGGGGGTGGAAGCCATGGGGAATAGTGTTTGGTTGGGGGTGAGGGGGGTGAGGGGGCCATGGAGCATAGTGTTTGGTTGGGGGTGACGGACAGGGGGCATAGTGTTTGCTTGGGGGGTGAGGGACAGGGAGCATAGTGTTTGGTTGGGGGTGGGAGCCATGGGGCATAGTGTTTGCTTGAGGCGTGGGGGCCATGGGGCATAGTGTTTGGGTGGGGGTGGGAGCCATGGGGCACAGTGTTTGGTTGGGAGTGAGGGGGCCATGGGGCATCGTGTTTGGTTGAGGGTGGGAGCCATGGGGCATAGTGTTGCACTCCAAGAGTGAACTCAATAATAAAGCTAAAACAGGCACAGTTAGGAGATGTACATCCTTTGCTTTTTTGAGGAAACCTGACTCAACGAAGGCCATACTCCTCTTGGGCAACCCAAACAGCAAACTATAGCAGTCCAAAATAATGTAATGTCCAATCATAGGTCAATAAAATATATATAATTTAATTAAACAGACGATATACAATAACTAAATCGAAATAAATGATAACAATGGAAAATGTGTAGTACAAAATGTAAGTTTGAAATGCAATAAAAATCGTTACCCCTCAAAAACATATTCTTTTTCCATGTGTTTAATACAAATTGGGGGTTGAAAAAGCCTCCTGACATGTCCCGCCTACCGCCCCGCCCACTTTTACTTTTCGGCCCACTATAGGCCTCATGAAAGGTACTTTCAGCCCTCTGTCAAAATCAGTTGTGCACCCCTGACTTAGATGGAATGCTTAACTTTAGCCTGCGTCACATCTAGATAGGATTGTGAATGTTAGCATGTGCCACACTTAGATGGAATTCTTAATTTTAGACTGCGTCACACCTAGATAGGATTGTGAATGTTAGCATGCACCACACTTAGATGGAATTCTTAACTTTAGCCTGCGTCACATCTAGATAGGATTGTGAATGTTAGCATGTGCCACACTTAGGTGGACTTAGATGGAATGCTTAACTTTAGCCTGCGTCACATCTAGACAGGATAGTGAATGTTAGCATGCGCCACACTTAGATGGAATTCTTAACTTTAGCCTGTGTCACATCTAGACAGGATAGTGAATGTTAGCATGCGCCACACTTAGATGGAATTCTTAACTTTAGCCTGCGTCACACCTAGACAGGATTGTGAATGTTAGCATGTGCCACACTTACAGGGGTGGACTGGCCCATAGGGAACTCTGAAGATTTCCCATTGGGCCTCTGTACCCTGGGCCTTTTTTGTGTGGTATTTTCAAATTTTCCCATAGAAAAAGTGTTGGGCTTGCTGAAACTGTGTAACATGGGGCCACTTTGAAAATTATTTCCAGGGCCCCTTTTGCTTCCCAGTCCACCCCTGCACACTTACATGGAATTCTTAACTTTAGCCTGCATCACATCTAGACAGGATTGTGAATGTTAGCATGTGCCACACTTAGATGGAATTCTTAACTTTAGCCTGCGTCACACCTAGATAGGATTGTGAATGTTAGCACGCGCCACACTTAGGTGGACTTAAATGGAATGCTTAACTTTAGCCTGCGTCACATCTAGATAGGATTGTGAATGTTAGCATGTGCCACACTTAGATGGAATACTTAACTTTAGCCTGCGTCACACCTAGATAGGATTGTGAATCTTTGCATGTGCAACACTTAGATGGAATTCTTAACTTTAGCCTGCGTCACACCTAGATAGGATTGTGAATCTTTGCATGTGCCACACTTAGATGGAATTCTTAACTTTAGCCTGCGTCACACCTAGATAGGATTGTGAATGTTAGCATGCGCCACACTTAGATGGATTTCTTAATGTTAGCCTGCGTCACATCTAGATAGGATTGTGAATGTTAGCATGTGCCACACTTAGATGGAATTCTTAACTTTAGCCTGCGTCACACCTAGATAGGATTGTGAATCTTTGCATGTGCAACACTTAGATGGAATTCTTAACTTTAGCCTGCGTCAAATCTAGATAGGATTGGGAATGTTTGCATGCGCCACACTTAGATGGAATTCTTAACTTTAGCCTGCGTCACACCTAGATAGGATTGTGAATGTTAGCATGTGCCACACTTACAGGGGTGGACTGGCCCATAGGGAACTCTGAAGATTTCCCATTGGGCCTCTGTACCCTGGGCCTTTTTTGTGTGGTATTTTCAAATGTTCCCATAGAAAAAGTGTTGGGCTTGCTGAAACTGTGTAACATGGGGCCACTTTGAAAATTATTTCCAGGGCCCCTTTTGCTTCCCAGTCCACCCCTGCACACTTACATGGAATTCTTAACTTTAGCCTGCATCACATCTAGACAGGATTGTGAATGTTAGCATGTGCCACACTTAGATGGAATTCTTAACTTTAGCCTGCGTCACACCTAGATAGGATTGTGAATGTTAGCACGCGCCACACTTAGGTGGACTTAAATGGAATGCTTAACTTTAGCCTGCGTCACATCTAGATAGGATTGTGAATGTTAGCATGTGCCACACTTGGATGGAATTCTTAACTTTAGCCTGCGTCACACCTAGATAGGATTGTGAATCTTTGCATGTGCAACACTTAGATGGAATTCTTAACTTTAGCCTGCGTCACACCTAGATAGGATTGTGAATCTTTGCATGTGCCACACTTAGATGGAATTCTTAACTTTAGCCTGCGTCACACCTAGATAGGATTGTGAATGTTAGCATGCGCCACACTTAGATGGATTTCTTAATGTTAGCCTGCGTCACATCTAGATAGGATTGTGAATGTTAGCATGTGCCACACTTAGATGGAATTCTTAACTTTAGCCTGCGTCACACCTAGATAGGATTGTGAATCTTTGCATGTGCAACACTTAGATGGAATTCTTAACTTTAGCCTGCGTCACATCTAGATAGGATTGGGAATGTTTGCATGCGCCACACTTAGATGGAATTCTTAACTTTAGCCTGCGTCACATCTAGAAAGGATTGTGAATCTTTGCATGTGCCACACTTAGATGGAATTCATAACTTTAGCCTGCGTCACATCTAGACAGGATAGTGAATGTTAGCATGTGCCACACTTAGATGGAATTCTTAACTTTAGCCTGCGTCACATCTAGACAGGATAGTGAATGTTAGCATGTGCCACACTTAGATGGAATTCTTAACTTTAGCCTGTGTCACATCTAGACAGGATTGGGAATGTTTGCATGCGCCACACTTAGATGGAATTCTTAATATTAGACTGCGTCACACCTAGATAGGATTGTGAATGTTAGCATGCGCCACACTTAGATGGATTTCTTAATGTTAGCCTGCATCACATCTAGATAGGATTGTGAATGTTAGCATGTGCCACACTTAGATGGAATTCCTAACTTTAGCCTGCGTCACATCTAGACAGGATAGTGAATGTTAGCATGTGCCACACTTAGATGGAATTCTTAACTTTAGCCTGCGTCACATCTAGACAGGATAGTGAATGTTAGCATGTGCCACACTTAGATGGAATTCTTAACTTTAGCCTGTGTCACATCTAGATAGGATTGGGAATGTTTGCATGCGCCACACTTAGATGGAATTCTTAATATTAGACTGCGTCACACCTAGATAGGATTGTGAATGTTAGCATGCGCCACACTTAGATGGATTTCTTAATGTTAGCCTGCATCACATCTAGATAGGATTGTGAATGTTAGCATGTGCTACACTTAGATGGAATTCTTAACTTTAGCCTGCGTCACACCTAGATAGGTTTGTGAATGTTAGCATGTGCCACATTTAGATGGACTTAGATGGAATGCTTAACTTTAGCCTGTGTCACATCTGGATAGGATTGGGAATGTTAGCATGTGCCACACTTAGATGGAATTCTTAATTTTAGACTGTGTCACACCTAGATAGGATTGTGACTGTTAGCATGTGCCACACCAAGATGGAATTCTTGAATTTAGCCTGCATCGCATCTAGATAGATATATGAATGTTAGCATGCGCCACACTTAGATGGAATGCTTAACTTTAGCCTGCGTCTCATCTAGATAGGATTGTGAATGTTAGCATGCACCACACTTACATGGAATTCGAAACTTTAGCCTGCGTCACATCTAGATAGGATTGTGAATGTTAGCATGCGCCACACTTAGATGGACTTGGATGGAATGCTTAGCTTTAGCCTGCGTCACATCTAGATAGGATTGTGAATGTAAGCATATGCCACACTTAGATGGACTTAGATGGAATGCTTAATTTTAGCCTGCGTCACATCTAGATAGGATTGTGAATGTTAGCAGGTGCCACACTTAGGTGGAATTCTTAACTTTAGCCTGCGTCACATCTAGATAGGATTGTGAATGTTAGCATGCACCACACTTACATGGAATTCTAAACTTTAGCCTGCGTCACATCTAGATAGGATTGTGAATGTTAGAATGTGCCACACTTAGATGGACTTGGATGGAATGCTTAGCTTTAGCCTGCGTCACATCTAGATAGGATTGTGAATGTTAGCATGTGCCACACTTAGATGGAATTCTTAACTTTAGCCTGTTTCACACCTACATAGGTTTGTGAATGTTAGCATGTGCCACACTTAGATGGACTTAGATGGAATGCTTAACTTTAGCCTGCATCACATCTAGATAGGATTGGTTGGGAATGTTAGCATGTGCCACACTTAGATGGAATTCTTAATTTTAGACTGTGTCACACCTAGATAGGATTGTGAATGTTAGCATGTGCCACACCAAGATTGAATTCTTGACTTTAGCCTGCATCGCATCTAGATAGATATATGAATATTAGCATGCGCCACACTTAGATGGAATTCTTAATTTTAGTCTGCGTCACACCTAGATAGGATTGTGAATGTTAGCATGCGCCACACTTACATGGAATTCTTAATTTTAGCCTGCGTCACATCTAGATAAGTTTGTGAATGTTAGCATGCGCCACACTTAGATGGAATTCTTAACTTTAGCCAGAGTCACACCTATATAGGATTGTGAATGTTAGCATGTGCCACACTTAGATGGAATTCTTAATTTTAGACTGTGTCACACCTAGATAGGATTGTGAATGTTAGCATGCACCACACTTAGATGGAATTCTTAACTTTAGCCTGAGTCACACCTAGATAGGGTTGTGAATGTTAGCATGCGCCACACTTAGATGGACTTGGATGGAATGCTTAACTTTAGCCTGCGTCACACCTAGATAGGTTTGTGAATGTTAGCATGCGCCACACTTAGATGGATTTAGATGGAATGCTTAACTTTAGCCTGTGTCACATCTAGATAGGATTGGGAATGTTAGCATGTGCCACACTTAGATGGAATTCTTAATTTTAGACTGTGTCACACCTAGATACGATTGTGAATGTTAGCATGTGCCACACCAAGATGGAATTCTTGACTTTAGCCTGCATCGCATCTAGATGGATGTATGAATGTTAGCATGCGCCACACTTAGATGGAATTCTTAATTTTAGACTGTGTCACACCTAGATAGGATTGTCAATGTTAGCATGCGCCACACTTACATGGAATTCTTAATTTTAGACTGCGTCACACCTAGATAGGATTGTGAATGTTAGCATGCGCCACACTTACATGGAATTCTTAATTTTAGCCTGCGTCACATCTATATAAGTTTGTGAATGTTAGCATGCGCCACACTTAAATGGAATTCTTAACTTTAGCCTGAGTCACACCTAGATAGGATTGTGAATGTTAGCATGTGCCACACTTAGATGGAATTCTTAATTTTAGACTGCGTCACATAGATAGGATTGTGAATGTTAGCATGCGCTACACTTACATGGAATTCTTAATTTTAGCCTGTGTCACATCTAGATAAGTTTGTGAATGTTAGCATGTGCCACACTTAGATGGAATTCTTAACTTTAGCCTGAGTCACACCTAGATAGGATTGTGAATGTTAGCATGCGCCACACTGAGATGGACTTGGATGGAATGCTTAACTTTAGCCTGCGTCACATCTAGATAGGATTGTGAATGTTAGCATGTGCCACACTTAGATGGAATTCTTAACTTTAGCCTGCGTCACACCTAGATAGGATTGTGAATGTTAGTACGCGCCACACTTAGATGGACTTAGATCATGGGTGCACAACATACGGCCCGCGGGCCAGTTGCGGCCCGCCATGCTGTTTTTTCCAGCCCGCGAGGCACAAAGACTTTCCTAATGGAGGGCGGCCCGCAAGCAGCATCTGCCGCCCTCCATTAGGAAAGTCTTTGCTGTCTTCCGGGCCGGACAAAACACTGGCCATCATTGGCTCAGCACACACGCACCACGTCACTCCTACGAGCC
Organism: Ambystoma mexicanum; assembly: GCF_040938575.1. NCBI lineage: Eukaryota > Metazoa > Chordata > Amphibia > Caudata > Ambystomatidae > Ambystoma > Ambystoma mexicanum. Next base: position 1,626,370,379 of record NC_090929.1, read on the forward strand.
ACGCTGTGCGTGTGTGCTGCACCAATGGAGTGCCAGCACTACGGCTGGCGTGGCCAGTAAGGCTTGATGCCGGAAGGCATTTCAGCCATGCTTGCCACGCCAGCCGTAGTACGATTCCACTTACCTCGCCAGCATTCCAGTTTACCTGCCTTCCAACACGTCTCCGGTAAGTGGTCTGTGTTTGTGTGTCGGGTCTGTTCTGCTGTATGTTTGTGTTGTGTATGTTGAGATGGGGGTGTGGGGGGTGTGTCGGATGTGTATGAATGTTTGTTTTTGGGTGTTTGTGTTGTGTATGTTGAGATGGGGCGGTGGGGGGGCGTGTCGGATGTGCATGAATGTTTGTTTTTGAATGTTCGTGTCGTGTATGTTAAGATGCATGTATGGGTGCATGCTTCAGAGTTTGTGTGCTGAGTTGGGGGGTGTGGGTCTGTATGAGTGCATGTTTGAGGGTGTGTGTGCTGAGTTGGGGGGTGGGGGGTTCGGGTCTGTATGGGTGCATGTTTGAGAGTGTGCTGATTTGGGGGGTTCGGGTCTGTATGGGTGCATGCTTGAGTGTGTTTGAGGCATAGTGTTTGGTTGGGGGTGAGGGGGCCATGGGGCATAGTGTTTGGTTGGGGATGAGGGGGCCATGGGGGCATAGTGTTTGGTTGGGGGTGAGGGACAGGGGACATAGTGTTTGGTTGGGGGCGGGAGCCATGGGGCATAGTGTTTGGTTGGGGGTGGGGGGCCATGGGGCATAGTGTTTGGTTGGGGGTGAGGGACAGGGGGCATAGTGTTTGCTTGGGGGGTGAGGGACAGAGGGCATAGTGTTTGGTTGGGGGTGGGAGCCATGGGGCATAGTGTTTGGTGGGGGTGAGGGACAGGGGGCATAGTGTTTGGTTGAGGCGTGGGGGCCATGGGGCATAGTGTTTGGTTGGGGGTGGAAGCCATGGGGAATAGTGTTTGGTTGGGGGTGAGGGGGGTGAGGGGGCCATGGAGCATAGTGTTTGGTTGGGGGTGAGGGACAGGGGGCATAGTGTTTGCTTGGGAGGTGAGGGACAGGGAGCATAGTGTTTGGTTGGGGGTGGGAGCCATGGGGCATAGTGTTTGCTTGAGGCATGGGGGCCATGGGGCATAGTGTTTGGGTGGGGGTGGGAGCCATGGGGCACAGTGTTTGGTTGGGAGTGAGGGGGCCATGGGGCATAGTGTTTGGTTGGGGGTGAGGGGGCCATGGGGCATAGTGTTTGGTGGGGGTGAGGGACAGGGGGCATAGTGTTTGCTTGAGGCGTGGGGGCCATGGGGCATAGTGCTTGGTTGGGGGTGGAAGCCATGGGGAATAGTGTTTGGTTGGGGGTGAGGGGGGTGAGGGGGACATGGAGCATAGTGTTTGGTTGGGGGTGAGGGACAGGGGGCATAGTGTTTGCTTGGGGGGTGAGGGACAGGGAGCATAGTGTTTGGTTGGGGGTGGGAGCCATGGGGCATAGTGTTTGCTTGAGGCATGGGGGCCATGGGGCATAGTGTTTGGGTGGGGGTGGGAGCCATTGGGCACAGTGTTTGGTTGGGAGTGAGGGGGCCATGGGGCATAGTGTTTGGTTGGGGGTGGGAGCCATGGGGCATAGTGTTTGCTTGAGGCGTGGGGGCCATGGGGCATAGTGTTTGGGTGGGGGTGGGAGCCATGGGGCACAGTGTTTGGTTGGGAGTGAGGGGGCCATGGGGCATAGTGTTTGGTTGGGGGTGAGGGGGCCATGGGGCATAGTGTTTGGTGGGGGTGAGGGACAGGGGGCATAGTGTTTGCTTGAGGCGTGGGGGCCATGGGGCATAGTGTTTGGTTGGGGGTGGAAGCCATGGGGAATAGTGTTTGGTTGGGGGTGAGGGGGGTGAGGGGGCCATGGAGCATAGTGTTTGGTTGGGGGTGACGGACAGGGGGCATAGTGTTTGCTTGGGGGGTGAGGGACAGGGAGCATAGTGTTTGGTTGGGGGTGGGAGCCATGGGGCATAGTGTTTGCTTGAGGCGTGGGGGCCATGGGGCATAGTGTTTGGGTGGGGGTGGGAGCCATGGGGCACAGTGTTTGGTTGGGAGTGAGGGGGGCATGGGGCATCGTGTTTGGTTGAGGGTGGGAGCCATGGGGCATAGTGTTGCACTCCAAGAGTGAACTCAATAATAAAGCTAAAACAGGCACAGTTAGGAGATGTACATCCTTTGCTTTTTTGAGGAAACCTGACTCAACGAAGGCCATACTCCTCTTGGGCAACCCAAACAGCAAACTATAGCAGTCCAAAATAATGTAATGTCCAATCATAGGTCAATAAAATATATATAATTTAATTAAACAGACGATATACAATAACTAAATCGAAATAAATGATAACAATGGAAAATGTGTAGTACAAAATGTAAGTTTGAAATGCAATAAAAATCGTTACCCCTCAAAAACATATTCTTTTTCCATGTGTTTAATACAAATTGGGGGTTGAAAAAGCCTCCTGACATGTCCCGCCTACCGCCCCGCCCACTTTTACTTTTCGGCCCACTATAGGCCTCATGAAAGGTACTTTCAGCCCTCTGTCAAAATCAGTTGTGCACCCCTGACTTAGATGGAATGCTTAACTTTAGCCTGCGTCACATCTAGATAGGATTGTGAATGTTAGCATGTGCCACACTTAGATGGAATTCTTAATTTTAGACTGCGTCACACCTAGATAGGATTGTGAATGTTAGCATGCACCACACTTAGATGGAATTCTTAACTTTAGCCTGCGTCACATCTAGATAGGATTGTGAATGTTAGCATGTGCCACACTTAGGTGGACTTAGATGGAATGCTTAACTTTAGCCTGCGTCACATCTAGATAGGATTGGGAATGTTAGCATGTGCCACACTTAGATGGAATTCTTAATTTTAGACTGCGTCACACCTAGATAGGATTGTGAATGTTAGCATGTGCCACACCAAGATGGAATTCTTGACTTTAGCCTGCGTCGCATCTAGATAGATATATGAATGTTAGCATGCGCCACACTTAGATGGAATGCTTAACTTTAGCCTGCGTCTCATCTAGATAGAAATATGAATGTCAGAATGTGCCACACTTACATGGAATTCTTAACTTTAACCTGCGTCACATCTAGATAGGATTGTGAATGTAAGCATATGCCACACTTAAATGGAATTCTTAACTTTAGCCTGCATCGCATCTATATAGAGATGTGAATGTTAGCATGCGCCACACTTAGATGAAACTGTGAATGTTACCAAGTGCCACACTTAGAGGGAATCGTGATCACTAGCCTGCCTCGCATATAGATGGGACATTGAAGATTAGCAAGTGCCACACTCAGATGGAATAGTGAAGGATAGCAAGCATTACAGCTAGACATAACTGGAAGGACAGCAATGCCAATTAACCGATCCACTAACAATTTCATCCCTCTGCATACACCTCTCAAACTCTAACCAGACACAACCACAAGCCTACAACACAGCAATCTGCACAAACTTCGCTACACTGCAGCAACAAAACAAACCACACATAGACTCGCACAACAGCACACGATGACTATCGACCGTAAAACACCCCGAGCCCAGTCAACGGACCCACCGGGCTGAGGCTGCCAACAGCACATCACTGCTCTCTTGCACTTTTCCATCTTATTCCCACTAACTCACCGCCTTCCCTTTTTCAGAGCAGCCAGAGCGCCAGTGGACCACTTCAGTGGTGATAGTGCGCGGTACAAATATCCTTTAACATTAACAACTTGAAAATGTATTCGCACCCGGGAAACGCGGTCTGACCAATCAGAATCTGTCTTTCCAGGGAAGATGCCTTCACTGCCCTCGGCGGTTAAAGAAAACATTTTTTAATAAAAATGCCTGTGGCCATTAAAATAGGAAAGGCACTAGGTCCCTTTTCGGATGACGGCGGCCATTTTTAACATGTTTTTCATGGCACCGTCATCCGAAAATGGACATAGTCCCTTTTCAATTTTAATGGCAGCGGCCATTTTCTAAAATATTTATTTTTCTTCCGAAGGGAGATGTGCTCGCGCATAGCATATCTCCAGTCGGAAGAAAAAAAAAGAAAACTATATGCATCCCGGGAAATCCCGGTGGTGCACAGCGGCGGCACGGGCATAGAATGTAACGTCCCACAGCCCAAGCTTTGCTCGTGCCGGCAGGATGTCAAATCCTGTGTCTGAAAGTAAGCAACAAATTGTATCAGAATTGAATTTTAATAATTGGTCGATAAATATAAACAAAAAGACGAATCATGAGCTCAATAGTACAATTAAAAGCAAATGCACACATCCAATGATACAATGAAGAGTTAGAAAAAGCTCAAAATAAAGTACCAAAAAGTAAATCGAAAGCCATCTCAACAGACAAAAACACACCTGATGTGCTACCACCACCACACATGAACGTGACAAAGATATAAAAAGCAACACCATTTTAAAAAAAGCAAAACCTTATACTCCTTTTGACGTCACACCTTGAACTGCACTTGTATGTCAGCCCTACTCCATGTTTGTTTACAGTGTGGAGACTGAGTTGATCCCAGGTAGATATGGCAACATGTGCCCCTATCTCCTAAAAGACAATTAGACAAGATTCTCAACTAGTGCAATATTTGCCGACTCGTGTTTCGGCGACACCGGGCCGGTTTAATGTCAAGGCCCAAGCCTTCCTCAGGGCATCATAAATTTGTGTAGAGATGGTCGGGTCCCAAAAACAAATGTGGTCTGTAAAAATGTAATGACATTGTGAGTTACGCATGTAATAAAAACATATATTTTAAAAACAGCTCTTGATTTAATCATGAAACGTGAACCTAAACATACCGGCAATGCTCTATGCCAAGAATTAAAGTAATTATACCGCAACTACAGGAGTCTCTGATACAGCCCACCTGGCACCGTTTTCCTCCTACTCAACCCGCACAAGTGCTGGGTTGAAAATATTCAAACAGAGCGATGAAGAGACTGACACATAACAATACAATTATTAACCGATCACACACGCAATTCAAAAGGTTATAGCCCGGGTCTTGGATATCCAGCAGCCCTGGATCCCAAGAGCGCATTAGTGTGTCTGTAAATACATAGAACAAAAAAAAAAGGTCTGGCGCATTTGACATTTGAAGAACAAAACCATCCGTCAGGGCCGCGCCACTGATCGATCAAACACAACGCTAGGGCTGAAAACCTAATAGTGTAGCGGTAATAATGTTGCCATAAAGGCTGCAGTGTATAATTGACTGCTTCCACTTCCAGCGAGCATGTCAGAGCAGTGAGTAATGCTCACCTAAAGATTGCACTCGGCTAGCGCTGCAAGCGCTCACCGTGCACCCATCAGCGGGCTCTTGTGGGACGAGGATCTTGGGGTGAGCAGGGGGGCGGGGGGGGCAATAGGAGAGTGAGAGAGGTTTGTGGAAGAAAAGACAGACTTTTGGGGGGCATTTGGTCTTGCGTTTTTTTTAAATTGTATTGATCCTGAAAAATAATATGTATTTAAGATCTTGGCTGAATTTTCAAAGCAGCTGTTTCTGAAGACGTGAGGCCAAATTGAGAATGGGCCTACTTCTGGTCCTCATAGGATAACAGGTGAAATCCATGAGCTTCGAGTAGCAGTCGTAGAAAATCACATGAGAATTGTCAGGTCTGGAAGTTGGGATTTAAGGTGTCACCTTTAATGTTGTGTTGTACTTTTTCATCATCAGTTGCATTTGCAGGGTCAATTTCAGAGGGCTTCATATATAACCTTTGCTCTTTCTATATGTGCATGTTCGTATATGCATGCTGCCTGTGCCATTTGGGACAGATAATATTGTTATTATCTCTGGAAATGAGAAGCAGGGCGACTTCAAGCCCCAGTGGAGTGGCAGATCTCACAGCCATTTTATCCCCATGTCTAAATCCTAAGGCTGTCCAAATAAATATATCCAGTTCATGGTTACTAACACTTTAAGGTTAGGGTGAGCATTCTGAAAACTTAAATGAGCCCCATTCTCAATGTGCATTATGTAGTTAGTCATTCAGGCATTCAACACTTTTATCAGAGACATATTTGACCTACATAAAGAACTACGTTGCTTCTTATGTTCTGAAAATGCCCTTTGGTTTAATGCAAAGCAGCCAGGAAACCTCATTGGTGCTAGTTGACCTATTCACCTTTCTCAAAAGGTTATTTCAAAAGACTAACATAGGAGTGGCCACCTTGCAATGATAGCCTTTTATCAGAAAATAGTTTATGTGGTTGATTGTGGGTTATGATAATGTACTTTACCCAGAATGACACATGTAACATTCTTATTACGACTTCAATTAATCCTAGATGTGAGCAATTACATGATTTATTTTTCTATATTGATTAGTTTGCTGAGAATGCACACCATTATGAGCATAACAATTCCCTTCTTCTTTGAAACAGTTACACTAAGATCACTATTAATTAATGCAAAATTACACGATAACAAATACAGTTGTATTCATGGCAGAATGGTCTGCTGGCCTCTTACAAAGGTTTGATAACCCACCCTCCTCCCCGCAGAGCATATCCAGGCTGCTGTAATCTCCCTCTATAAAGACAATCATCCCTCATTGTGATGACAATAGTCCTACAGGGCACACAATGGCAATTAACGTCTCCAAAAACCATGTTCTGTTGATGCTGCGTTCCTTCAAGATAGCTATGTTTTTTTCTGGTCTCGCTGCTGTCAACAATGGCTCTGGTGGCGCTAGCAAATACGCTGATGGCAACTCACTCTCACCCACAGAAAAAGAGAGAGAGACAGAGGCATAGAGCGAGACAGAGAGGCATAGAGAGCGAGACAGAGAGGGACAGACGCATAGAGCGAGACAAAGAGAGACAGAGGCATAGAGCGAGACAGAGGGAGACAGAGGCAGAGGGCGAGACAGAGGGAGACAGAGGCATAGAGAGCGAGACAGCGAGAGGCAGAGGCATAGAGTGAGACAGAGGCATGGAGAGAGACAGAGGAAGACAGAGGCATAGAGTCAGACAGAGAGAGGCAGAGGCATAGAGTAAGACACAGAGAGAGAGGCATAGAGAGCGAGACAGAGAGAGACAGAGGCATACATCGAGACAGAGGGAGACAGAGGCATCGAGCGAGAGAGAGGCATAGAGAGCAAGACAGAGAGAGACAGAGGCATAGAGCGAGACAGAGAGAGAAAGAGGCATAGAGAGCGAGACAGAGAGAGACAGAGGCATAGAGCGAGACAGAGGCATAGAGCGAGACAGCGAGAGACAGAGGCATAGAGAGAGAGACAGAGGCATAGATTGCGACTGAGAGAGACAAAGGCATAGAGTGAGACATAGAGAGGCATAGCGTGAGACAGAGGCATAGAACGAGACAGAGGCATAGAGCAAGACAGAGGCAACAGATGAGACAGAGGGAGACAGAGGCATAGAGCGAGCCAGAGAGAGACAGAGGCATACAGTGAGACAGAGAGACAGACACAGAGGCATAGAGCGAGACAGAGGGACACAGAGACATAGAGTGAGACAGAGGGACACAGAGGCATAGAGGGAGACAGAGAGAGTCAGAGGCATAGAGCGATACAGAGGGCCACAGAGGCATAAAGGGAGACAGAGAGAGATAGAGGTATAGAGTGAGAGGGAGACAGAGGCATAGAGCAAGACTGAGAGAGACAGTGGCATAGAGCGAGACAGAGAGAGGCATAGAGCGAGACAGATAGAGGCATAGAGCGAGACAGAGGGAGACAGAGGCAACAGCGTGAGACAGAGGCATAGAGCGAGAACAGAGAGAGAGAGGCATAGAGTGAGACAGAGAGAGACAGAGGCATAGAGCAAGACAGAGGCATAGAGCGAGACAGAGAGGGAGAGAGAGGCACAGAGTGAGAATGAGCGAGACAGAGGCATAGAGTGAGACAGAGAGAGACAGAGGCATAGAGTGAGACAGAGAGAGAGAGAGAGAGAGGCATAGAGCAGGACAGAGAGAGACAGAGGCATAAAGCAAGACAGAGGCATAGAGCGAGACAGAGAGAGACAGAGGCATAGAGCGAGACAGAGGGAGAGACAAAAGTGCCATATAATGCCATATAATTAGACATCACCCACAGCATTGCATTGACAGCAGCAGCTTTGTGGTGGAACCAGGAGGATGTAAGAAAGACTCGTTTCCCAGGCACAGGCTGCATTTGGTGATGGGAGCGGTTGATAATCAGTCACCCTACAGATGATTCAGCCTACAACTCCCATGACAACTCACCACTGACTATGCTGCCTGGGACTGATGGGAGTTGTAGGATAATGCATATGGAAAGGGGCAGGTTGGCTACTTCTCTGTCCAGGCTCTTCCTTGGGATCTATTGACTTTGGAGGAGGCAGCATTTGAATTAATTGGCCGCCAACAAGTCACATTTTCCCGTCACACATGTGGGAATCCATCAAAAATCTGCCTCTCATTCGGGCTATGGGAAAAGATGGAGGTCAGAAATACTTCAACTACTAGCCTGTGAGAAACACTTGAGAAGAGAAGCTGGCATGTGCCAGTGGGTCCATGTTGAGAACGGCGAGTACTCAGTGCAGGGCATATCCCGGGTCATGGAATCCACCAGAAGTTCTGGGAGATCTGAGGGAATATTCTAGCAAAGCGTTTAACCTCTTAAAGCCGGAGAGGCTCTTGAATTCCCCCTGTAAGGTTTGCGGTGGCGCGCGCAGACTGATAATAAAATGGCCGCTCCACGCTAATGGACCCTGAGTGTGCGGGATCTCTGCGCCACCTTTGATATCTACTTAGAGGTAATTGGCAAGTCCGACTGATGTATTTTTAAAGAGCCAGCTATTGATTAATAATGCTTCAGTTTTAATTTAACCACTTTCTGTGGTTCGAAGAACATCCATGGGCGTTTCCCCGCTCTGTGTGCACGAATGAACAGATGCGTTGCAGGGCAGTGGAGGCGGGGGGGTGAAAAGGGCTGGAGCAAAACTGATGTGCGGCTGTACACAGTGGAGACTCTGGGACGCGGGCCACGGAACAGTGCATTGTGGATGGCAGGTTATGCTGTTGCCGTCACCTCGCAGTAACATGCAATGTAATTGGACAAGCAGGGCCCTGACACATTTCGGCCACGCCCATAGCAAGAATGGAAACCTTTGTGCGTTCGGAATGTCTCAGGTGCTTCAAATAGAAAAGGGACCATAGTTGACCAATGAACAACCAGTGACAAAGTTTAGGTGGAAGTAATGGAAGGCCCTTGCGGGGAATGCGGTCTTAGACAGGCCTTTACCTTGAGCAGCAAGGCACCTTTTGGCTGGAAAAGAAGTGCCAACCCTGAGCCCCCCAGAGGCAAGGGCTGGGACCCCGTGGAGGCGCCAGACCTTCCCCTGCCACAGTCAAGCACTGGCACTCATTGTGTATGAGGAAGAGGGGGGGGCAGCTCCCACGTGACAGACGCTCGGATTGTACAAGGAAGAGGTGGCAACCTTTCAGTGACAAGCATTGGGATTGGGCCAGGATGACGTGGGCCGGGCCTGAACATCCATGTGACAAGCAACAGGATTTGATGAAGAAGACATTTAAAAAAAAAAAAAACATTTATTTCTAGTGACACGCGTTAGGATTGGGTGAGAATAGGAGTACAACGCTCTCAGAGCAGCCGCTGGAATACCAAAAAAAGAGCACATCCCAGAGGCGAGGAAACAGGCACACTGGCTCCCAGTAAGAGAAAGAATTGAATTCAAAGCACTTGCCATCACACACAAATGCATCCATTTTACTGCTCCACCCTATCTCTCTGACAGGATGCACCTCACCAGATCATCCAAGCCTACCAGAACCCCATACACAAACATGCTCACGACCCCTAGAGTCAAAAGAGCCAGAGCAGGTGGGGCCCGCTTCCCATACCTAGCTGCACTACACTGGAATGCCCTACCACCACCCCTACAAGCAGAAGTCTCTCACCTAGCATTCCGAAAATCTTTGAAAACCATGCTATTCAACTGACGATTGACAATATAAATCTAGCCTGCACCCCACCTTCATTGGAACGCTTCAAGGTGCCCCAAACATACATTTTTTTGAATGACTGTGTAACAGATACTGTACAACGAAGTCCCAATGTACCACAATTTATTGTCTTCTGACATTTAACCTATGTATGTAACCCTGTGTAACTAAGTCTGCCACAAGTAACAGTGCCATAATGCCTTTGGGCTGTATGTGCGCTATACAAATGTAAAAGATAAATAAATAAAATAAATTAGTTCACTAGTGACAAGCAATGGGATTGGGCGAGGAAAAGCTAAAAGGGCATTAACCTCTAGTTACAAGCAATGGGATTGGGCGAGGAAAAGCTAAATGGGCATTAACCTCTAGTTACAAGCAATGGGATTGGGCCAGGAAAAGCTAAAGGGGCATTAACCTCTAGTTACAAGCAATGAGATTGGGCCAGGAAAAGCAAAAAGGGCATTAACCTCTAGTTACAAGCAATGGTATTGGGCCAGGAAAAGCTAAAGGGGCATTAACCTCTAGTGACAAGCAATGGGATTGGGCAAGGAAAAGCTAAATGGGGCATTAACCTCTAGTTACAAGCAATGGGATTGGAAGAGAATACAAGTGCTTGATTTTGAATCATACATTTTGCCCGGGTGCCCTCACCACCCAGTGGCAAGCGATAGGGTTCAGTGAGGTGGAGAAAAGTGGTGGCCCTTAACCTCCCAGTAAAAGATGAGGAGCATGCGTTAACCTGCCAGATACAAGCACTGGGATTGGATGACGAAGAAAAGAGCAGGCCTTAACCTCCATGTAACAGGCAATGGGATTGGTCGAGGTTAAGAGAGATAGCACTTCACCTCCTAGTGACATGCAAGGAGATTGGCTGAATACAGGAGGGAGAGTGCCTCATCATTCAGTGGCAGGGACTGGGATTGGTTGTGGAGAGAGGGAGAGTGCTTCACCTCTCAAGGGCAAGCAATGATTGGTTGGCCACGAGATAGATAGTGCTTTGCCCCTCAGTGTCATGCAGTGAGATTGGCTAAGGAGGAGAGAAGTTGTGCTTCATCTGTCAGAGGCAAACAATGGGATTGGGGAAGAGAGGAAAAGTCCTTCACCTCCCTGTAAGAACAGCCATGATTGAGCAGGGAGGAGAGCATATTGCAATCTCCCATTGACCTGCATCATGACATAGAAGTGTGAGGAGCCTGCGTTTGCGTACCAGAAACAAGCGCTGGGATTGGATGACGACAAGAAGAGGAATTAACATGCAAGTGACGAGCAAATGAAAAAAAAATAATTCAGCGCAGACGCAGACCTAGGCGGGAAGAAAGTATATGCCGCTGTGAAATACCTCCATTTTCTCTTCTTTTTCCACGGCATTCTATGAAGCATCAGCTGCCGATTGCATGATGCGCGCTACGCAGTGCCTGGAAGCTAAGCCACCGCTTGAGCATCACATTTTAGGCCTGTTTTCAAGGCCTACCCTAGGATTTGTGGGACCAAGTGTGGCAAATTAAGTATGGGGCCCTCTTAATTTGCATGAAGTGACTTCACCGGAAGGGACATCACAGGCTAATGACCAATATGTATGTAGGCAGCGGCAAAGAAATGTGTGTGTGTGTGTGTATGTATATATATATATATATATATATATATATATATATATATATATATATATATATATATATATATATGGAAAAACAAGGAAAGGTGCGCACTCCAATTCTCTGCATGACCTTCCAGGCCACTGGTGTACTCCTCCGACCGGTTTCTGTGCCAATACACGTCATCAGGGAGGCTGGGTGGACTTGCAGCTCACCGCAGGTGCAGGTGATAAAAATCTGCTGCAAGGGCTACTGGTAGATGTAGTCATCTGGTCAGCAGAGAAAACGCTCACGCCCAATCCCACAGTGGAGAAAGGGGGGGAGTGTAGCCTCAAGTGAGGCACTCCAAAGCCGGGCATATATAACCCTGGTGCGGCACCCTGTCAGGCCCTGAGGATTCCACCCCTCAAGGTCCTGCGTAAAATGGAAAAACAAGGAAAGGTGCGCACTCCAATTCTCTGCATGACCTTCCAGGCCACTGGTGTACTCCTCCGACCGGTTTCTGTGCCAATACACGTCATCAGGGAGGCTGGGTGGACTTGCAGCTCACCGCAGGTGCAGGTGATAAAAATCTGCTGCAAGGGCTACTGGTAGATGTAGTCATCTGGTCAGCAGAGAAAACGCTCACGCCCAATCCCACAGTGGAGAAAGGGGGGGAGTGTAGCCTCAAGTGAGGCACTCCAAAGCCGGGCATATATAACCCTGGTGCGGCACCCTGTCAGGCCCTGAGGATTCCACCCCTCAAGGTCCTGCGAAAAATGGAAAAACAAGGAAAGGTGCGCACTCCAATTCTCTGCATGACCTTCCAGGCCACTGGTGTACTCCTCCGACCGGTTTCTGTGCCAATACACGTCATCAGGGAGGCTGGGTGGACTTGCAGCTCACCGCAGGTGCAGGTGATAAAAATCTGCTGCAAGGGCTACTGGTAGATGTAGTCATCTGGTCAGCAGAGAAAACGCTCGCGCCCAATCCCACAGTGGAGAAAGGGGGGGAGTGTAGCCTCAAGTGAGGCACTCCAAAGCCGGGCATATATAACCCTGGTGCGGCACCCTGTCAGGCCCTGAGGATTCCACCCCTCAAGGTCCTGCGAAAAATGGAAAAACAAGGAAAGGTGCGCACTCCAATTCTCTGCATGACCTTCCAGGCCACTGGTGTACTCCTCCGACCGGTTTCTGTGCCAATACACGTCATCAGGGAGGCTGGGTGGACTTGCAGCTCACCGCAGGTGCAGGTGATAAAAATCTGCTGCAAGGGCTACTGGTAGATGTAGTCATCTGGTCCCCCCCTTTCTCCACTGTGGGATTGGGCGTGAGCGTTTTCTCTGCTGACCAGATGACTACATCTACCAGTAGCCCTTGCAGCAGATTTTTATCACCTGCACCTGCGGTGAGCTGCAAGTCCACCCAGCCTCCCTGATGACGTGTATTGGCACAGAAACCGGTCGGAGGAGTACACCAGTGGCCTGGAGGGTCATGCAGAGAATTGGAGTGTGCACCTTTCCTTGTTTTTCCATTTTTCGCAGGACCTTGAGGGGTGGAATCCTCAGGGCCTGACAGAGTGCCGCACCAGGGTTATATATGCCCGGCTTTGGAGTGCCTCACTTGAGGCTACACTCCCCCCCTTTCTCCACTGTGGGATTGGGCGTGAGCGTTTTCTCTGCTGACCAGATGACTACATCTACCAGTAGCCCTTGCAGCAGATTTTTATCACCTGCACCTGCGGTGAGCTGCAAGCCCACCCAGCCTCCCTGATGACGTGTATTGGCACAGAAACCGGTCGGAGGAGTACACCAGTGGCCTGGAGGGTCATGCAGAGAATTGGAGTGCGCACCTTTCCTTGTTTTTCCATTTTTCGCAGGACCTTGAGGGGTGGAATCCTCAGGGCCTGACAGAGTGCCGCACCAGGGTTATATATGCCCGGCTTTGGAGTGCCTCACTTGAGGCTACACTCCCCCCCTTTCTCCACTGTGGGATTGGGCGTGAGCGTTTTCTCTGCTGACCAGATGACTACATCTACCAGTAGCCCTTGCAGCAGATTTTTATCACCTGCACCTGCGGTGAGCTGCAAGTCCACCCAGCCTCCCTGATGACGTGTATTGGCACAGAAACCGGTCGGAGGAGTACACCAGTGGCCTGGAGGGTCATGCAGAGAATTGGAGTGCGCACCTTTCCTTGTTTTTCCATTTTTCGCAGGACCTTGAGGGGTGGAATCCTCAGGGCCTGACAGAGTGCCGCACCAGGGTTATATATGCCCGGCTTTGGAGTGCCTCACTTGAGGCTACACTCCCCCCTTTCTCCACTGTGGGATTGGGCGTGAGCGTTTTCTCTGCTGACCAGATGACTACATCTACCAGTAGCCCTTGCAGCAGATTTTTATCACCTGCACCTGCGGTGAGCTGCAAGTCCACCCAGCCTCCCTGATGACGTGTATTGGCACAGAAACCGGTCGGAGGAGTACACCAGTGGCCTGGAGGGTCATGCAGAGAATTGGAGTGCGCACCTTTCCTTGTTTTTCCATTTTTCGCAGGACCTTGAGGGGTGGAATCCTCAGGGCCTGACAGAGTGCCGCACCAGGGTTATATATGCCCGGCTTTGGAGTGCCTCACTTGAGGCTACACTCCCCCCTTTCTCCACTGTGGGATTGGGCGTGAGCGTTTTCTCTGCTGACCAGATGACTACATCTACCAGTAGCCCTTGCAGCAGATTTTTATCACCTGCACCTGCGGTGAGCTGCAAGTCCACCCAGCCTCCCTGATGACGTGTATTGGCACAGAAACCGGTCGGAGGAGTACACCAGTGGCCTGGAGGGTCATGCAGAGAATTGGAGTGCGCACCTTTCCTTGTTTTTCCATATATATATATATATATATATATATATATATATATATATATATATATATATATATATATATATATATATATATATCACCTATTGTCAAGTTTCAATAATGTAAATGGGGCTGCCAGTAACTTCTTTTCGTTACCACCAGTCGGGGATTATGGGATTGGTGGGTGAATGCCTACCTGGGTTGCCCACATTGCCAACAGCATGTTATCCTGATGGTTTGGGCGGGGAACAGGCCTGCACTGTTGGTTGGAGCCGATGATCACCCCAACATGTACTGGGGCTGGTTGGGATTCTGTCACAGTCTATTTATGTTCTATTCTGGTGAAGCTTCAATGTTACAAGCAGTTAACTCTTCTTCACATCTGAAACCACACACTTAAGGACTGCCGTGAGAATGAGCTGCATTCTGTCCCCACTACCCTTCCAATCACTCCCCTGACATGCAAGTACTAACCCCACATTACGATTTCAATTGCCTAAAAATGTATGCATTTGAATGCAGGTCTAAACAATGAAAATTACATTGCATTCCCTATTTTGAAGGCATTTGGTGTTCTTAAAGCATTCTGTGCTTTTGGGAGTCTGCACTCTGATAAAAAAAAACTCAGAAAGGAACATGTGCTGGAGGAGGGCACAGATCTTAGGCAGCTGACTGGTGCTTTGCATGTGCTTTCAAAATAAAAGCGCCCCTTTGCACTCTTTACACTTAAGAATGCACTGTCCAAAACAATCGTCTCTTAAAAAGGCGATCACTTGTAAATTGCACCCGCTTTAAACGCTCTGCTTAAGAAAGAAAGTGATCAGCAGTGCTTAAGAGGCCAGCAACGCCTATTTGGCCGCTGGGAGGAGGTGGGGGTTGGGGGGAGGTACGTGTCTCTCCAGAGTCACAGCAGAGGGTTGAGATGTGACACGTTGCCTCACAGGACAAGCAATAAGGGTGCTCAGCCTCGAGGTAGAGAAGCCGTATTTGGAAAGATAGTCCACAACACAAGCAAGCTTCCCCACCATGCATGCATGCTGAAGCGTGTCCACAACACAAGCAAGCTTCCCCACCATGCATTCATGCTGAAGCGTGTGCCGCCCGGCCTGTGCGCTCAGAGTGCACTGCAGCAAGTTTAGTTACTCTGAGCACACGGCCCACGCTACAGCCTGCAAAAAGAGGGAGCCAACGGCACCCTCGGCATGGGGCCCCAGCAGCGCGGGGCCAAGTGCAGCCGCACACGCCGAACACGCCTGGCACCGGCCCTGCCTGTTTTAATAACATGCCCTGGTTCAATCTTAAGAATGAAATGGTCTCCTTCTCTCAAAACCGGCGGTATCTGGCGAGTCCATGTCCGTTTTGGCAAAGCGTCACTATTAGCACATAGTGCCCGGTGAACGGAGGGAGCCATTGGAGGACATCCGACATCCAATGAGGTGTAGTGATCTGCCTGTCAGAATGTTTGGAGGCATGAGTGGAAGGTATTATGGAATGTCTGTGTAGCATGGGTGAGTGCTCTGGGGATGACGGAGGGTGAGCTGGCCGGGGTGTGGAGGTCCAGTGGTCTGTGTATACATATGTCTATGTAATGTGACAAAGTGACTTATCTATGAACCTGGAAGTAAAGTACTAGCCTACCAACAAGAGTCCAGAGTGGTATTTCCATCAGGAGCCACAGGCTCAGTAACAGTATTAGGCTCTGTCTGCAATTCATTTATATGTCACCTCACGTTCACTGAACTGTCCTGGTGTTGATGTCCGCAGGCTTTGGCGCGTAACAAATAAATAAACCAGGCTACCACATGAGGCTTCTACTTTACTAGGCAACATTTGTCGATAAGTATATATTGTGGAACAGCCGCTGTCTGTCAAGGTTCCCATTGGCAAAGCAAAAAAGGGTGTTGGCTGGAAGGTTTGGAATTAATCCGAACCTCTGGCATTGCTCTGGGCAACCCTCCAGACCATCGTTCTTCACCTGCCCAGCCATTAAAGATGGGGAAAGACCATATGCAAATCAGGCATAGTCCCACCTCCAAAGGGGCAGTCCATGGAACTGCTAGGCCACACCCCTTCTGCATGAGACCACAAGCATCCCCAAACATGTTTCAACCTTGTTGGGGGTGCTTGTGGTCTCCTGCAGAAGGGGTGTGGCCTAGCGGTTTGGGCTGGACTGCCCCTTTGGGGATGGAACTGAGCCTGATTTGCATATGGTCTTTCCCCTTTTATAATGGCCTGGCAGGTGAAGAACGATGGTCTGGAGGGTTGCCCAGAGCAATGCCAGAGGCCCCGATTAATTCCAAACCTTCCAGTCATCACCTCTTTTGTTTTGCAATGTTTCCATTGGGCCTCTGTGTATAGACTTGGTAGTGGCCAAACCAAAATGTGGTGCTTCTCCCCCTTTCCTGATATCGCCAGTTGGTTTCGTGTTTTGGCTCCGAAAAAGCTGTGGCATTTCTGGATGGCAACGAAATCACGAATCTTTCCGTCCTCATTAGCCTTCTGCTCTGCGTGACTTCAGTAGGAGCAAGAATTGAGACCGACAATTATTTTATAATGGCCGATTACGGCCTTTGCAAAGCGCATGGTCCGTGCTGCCGCTCCCTTGTTGCACAGCTGGCGATGGCAGTAGCATTCACACCGGGAGACCCCTTCCGCCTACCCTTGCCCACAGCGTCAGCACAAAGGATAGCATTAATAAGGTACACTTTAAGATTTGCATTCATTTAATAAGCAGGGGTATCAAAGTCAGTGGCGGCCCTGAGGGGATGCCCAGCGGTGCTGGGACTTGAAGGCTTTCAAGCATCGCTTTAAGAAACCTCACTGAAGCCCACATCTTTGCCATGACTTTGATGCGCAAAAAAACACATGGTAACCCTGGTTTTGTTTAAAGTAAAATATCCTTCTAGCTCGTAGAGAAAAATGTCCCAGAAGCCCTACTGCTTACACTAAAACCTACCAAGTTACAGGTGGCAATCGGTCAAAAGGAAAGAACGCTGTGCAAAGCTTTTGGACACAAGTTAGCCTAAATGTCTGGGCAGGCTTGTGTTGAGTTTCGCCCTGCTTGCCAACAGACTATGTTAAAAGTGGAAACTGGGTGACAGATAGACTGTGTGCTTGTGCCTTAATCATATGCTAGGGGACAGGGCACTCCCACCAAATTAAGATGGCTCCTCGCGTGCGGCAAGGCGGAAATGACGAGGAGGAAAGGCACTACTGTTCGGCCATTTTATTTCTGAAGTTCACTGATGACACTGGAACAAAATCCAATGAAAGGTCACTCTTCAGGGATAGCCGACGGACCACGCTTTCAATCCCCAAAGCCAAACAGAAGGTGTCTTATCTTGCCCAAATCCCAGCGCCTCCCTGTTTTCCTGTCGGGCCCCACTCTGCAGTCCTGGAGCAGCACTGCAGCTCCAATGGGTGGGCTTGTGAGAGTGGAATGCAGAATATACATATATAACTCGTGGACATGGGGTCTGGAAATGCGCCAGTGTCTTTCACCCCCTCGCCCCTGAGAATACGTCAACCCTTAACTGTGTAGCCTCTGCATAGCCGACCTGACCCCAAACCCTAACCTCTTCAACCTGCAGCATGCTGATGGGCCCCACCCCTCGCCTCTGCTGCCCCCACTATTCTGTTGCAATACCAACTCTCACGGATATACTACATGACATCCCTGCAGCCTGCCCTATGACATCACGCAATGCCACCTTTCACCTCTACAGCCTGCTCTCTCACAGCAAGCAATGCCAGCCTTCACCTCTGCAGCCTACCCTCTCACATCACACAATGACACCCTTCAGCTCGGCAACCTGCCCTCTCACATCATGCAATGCCAGCCTTCACCTCTGCAGCCTACCCTCTCACATCACACAATGCCACCCTTCAGCTCGGCAACCTGCCCTCTCACATCACGCAATGCCACCTTCACCTCAACAGCCTACCCTTTCACATCAAGCAATGCCAGCCTTCACCTCTGCAGCATTCCCTCTCACATCACACAATGCCACCCTTCAGCTCTGCAGCCTGCCCTCTCACATCATGCAATGCACACTTTTCACCTCTGCAGTCCGCCTTCTGTCTTCATGTGGTGCCAGCCTTCACGCCTCACAGCCCTCTCTATCAACATATGCAATGCTACCCCTCACGTCTGTGGCCCACCCTCTGTCACGTTGTGATGCCAATTCTCACTCCTCACTGTTCCCCCTGCTAACTCCTGCAATGCCCCCTTCATCTGTGGCCCCCTGTCTGTCCTCGCAAGTTGCCAACGTACGTCTCCACACTAACGATCCCTTTTCTACATTCCAAACACACAATACAAATACCAACTAATTCACTCGCATATGGTCACTGAGAACTCATCTCAAAAGACATCAAATAACAAAACAACAAACAGACCACAGCCCCGGCCGATGAATCCTAGCCCCACTGGCACACAAGGTTCTCCTCCCGGACACAAATGTCTCCATGCCCTGGACACAGGGCACCAAGATACAAAAACCTGCAAACAGAGCTCAGGGAACCTCTGCTCTGCTCATACAAACAAGAGAACAGCGAAGCACCAGACAATCTATCAACAAGGGATCTAGAAGCAACCAGGGGAGGTGGTTGGGGGGGGGGGGCGGGGAGGTGGGGAGTGGAGTGGCTGTGGACCTGGGTGTTAAAATATTATAAAACCAGTATTATAACACAGCACCTGTAAAGCTCCATCATTTACCTTATATGACCCCACTCCTCACCTGTGGAGCACACCATTCCCATTTGAGGCCACCCTTCACCATATGTGTGCTTTGCGGTGAAACACTTTGTGCTTGAAATATGCATTTCCCAAGTACTGACCATAACACACAATTTAGTCCCATTACACTGACCATAGCACAGCCTCTTTGAATGTCACACAGACCCCGATACACAGCACGATCCCCATTACACAGACCAAACCACTGCACAATTCCATAACATTGGCCATAACACACAATACAGTATTATACTGACGATAATAACATGCAACACACGTCTGTTTACATCATCCATAACATGACTCATTGCACTGTCCATAATGCATAGTACACTCCCATTACACCGAATGTTACACTCTGCACAATCCCATTATACAGGCTCTACATAGCACGGTGCACAATCACATTACACCGAACATAAAACATAGTGCAATCCTGTTAGACAAAACACAACCGCACTACACCTAATAAAATACACAGTGCAATCCTATTATACACAACATAATCCCACTGCACAAAATGAAACACATCGTACAATCCCATTACACGAAAGAAACCCGCATGACATAGTACAATTCCATCCCACCCACCTTAACACATAGCACACTCAATTTACACTAGCAATAAAACTAAACCCAACGCCATTAAACCAAACATGAGACAGCACAATGCCACAGGAAAAAAACAGCATTACACAGACTAACACACAAGATAATCACAATATACCAACCACAGGAAACAGCACAATGGGCCTCATTCCGAGTTTTACGGTGCAGGAAAAAAGTGGAGGCAATTCCGTTACCTCAATTTTTCCTGCACCGTCAAATTACACATTTTGGCAGAATTACCACCAGCGGAATTACAGGGTGGTAATTCTGCCAATTTTTGCAGGAAAAATGGAGAATGTACCTCCAGCATGATGCTGGAGGAGAATCCTCCACTTTTCCACCAAAAGATCGCCGAAATTACCACTCATAATTCCACCGTTGATAATTCCTCCCAAAATCCCCAATGGAGGCCTGTGGACTCCAGAAAAAGGGGATTTACACCACCTACCACCACTTGCAATCCCGTGGTAAATCCACAGGACCAAGTGGGAGTAACTGCAAATCCGTTTCGTGGTATCTCGGAGGATTTACCTCTGAAATACCTCCAAACTCGTAATGAGGAGGAATGTCACTCCACTGACAAGAATGCAAAGCCCAATAGCCGCCCACGCTAACATCAACCACAACACACTGCCGATCAGAATACGCCCACCCTAGGATGCAATATTCCAGCATTACAGCGACTGCAAAGCAGCCCAATCGCTTCACGATGGGCCGGCGTTCTAGAGCGGCACCTACACATATCAAAAACACCTTTTACAGACCATCGAAACAGCATGTGCTACGCCCGTGTAAGAGCGCAAAGGACATGCCTAATTCTCCAGTGCTCAAGGAAATGCCCATGAATGGATGGAGAACTCTCAATTGGACAGAGCCATGCTATTAATTGTGGGGAAAACTCTCCAGTGATGAAATAAATGCCTTTTAATGGATGGAGAACTCTACTGTGCACTCAGAAATGGCCTTGGATTAAAGGAGAGCTACCCGGTGCACACAGAAATGTTCATTAATATATGGAGAGCTCTCCAGTGCACAAGGAAATGGCCTTGAATAAAAGGAGAGGTCTCCAATGCACAGAGAAATTCTCTTATACAAGAAAAACATCCCAAAGAAATGCCCTTCGAGAAATTGAGAACTCTGCACTGGCTCCCGGTTGCTGCAAGGATCAAATTCAAATCCCTTTGCATCATCCATGAGGCTGTCTGGGGCCAGGGACCACTCTATTTGCAACTCGCTCTCACCAAATACTCTCCTTCCATATCCCTCCGATCCACCGGCTCCAGCTCTCTGCTTGTCAAGCACTTCTCTAAGCAGAGAGCGGGCGGCTGTTCCCTTTACTCAGCTGGCTACCTCCTCTGGAACAGCCTCCCCCTTTCTCTCAATCTTGAGCTGGATCTCCTCAAGTTCCGCAAGCACCTCGAGACTTTCCGTTTCTCCTCCTCCCATGCTAAACCCCTCAGTCGCTGTGATTGGTGGCCTGGGCCCTTATATGTCCTTTCTGGGTCCTGCCCTCTTGTCCAATCTCCCACAGCACCCCCCATGCACTTGCCTTCGGGCACCATTTGGTCTGTGTTATCTCACAGGCCTGCACTTATTGTATGGGCTGGTGACCCCTCCTCCATCTAGTGGTCAGTGCCTGGCACTTAGCTATTGCCTTTGCAACTGGCTCTCTGGCACTTCATCCCTCTGTGGATCCTCTAGCACTTGCCCCCGTACCCTGTCCCTTCTCGCTCTCTGCACTTGCACGCGCCAAATGTTCACAAGGCCTAGTCGGACTGCTTCCATGTTTTGCTCATCTCTTATCATAGTCCATTGTCCCGTTGCTCCCTTGTTCCCTTCCCTTTGCCCTGTGGGTGCTTTGAAACATAATTTCTTGATGTATAAGCACCTTACAAATAACCAATTAAATCAAATTAAAATAAAAAAAACAAATGTCCTTAAGCAGATGGAGAACTATCCAGTGCACAAACACAAATACATTTGTACAACAATGCCCTTAGAGAAGAGGAAGCAACTCCACAATGCACAAAAATGTCCTTGCAAAAAAGAAAAACTCCCCGATGCCTTTGGACAGATGGAGAAGTACCCAGTGCACAGAAAAATACTGTTGAACATGACCTAGAACTCCCAATACACAGAAAAATGCCCTTAAACAGATAGAAAACTACCCAATTCACTGAGGAAGGACCCATAGCGGATAGAAAACTACCCAGTGCACAGAAAAATGCACCAAACAGATAGAGAACTACCCAGTGCACAGGGAAATGCTGTTGAGTATACCCTAGAACTCCCAATGCACATAGAAATGACATTGGACAGATGGAGCGCTACCCAGTGAACAGGAAAAGGCCACTGAACAGATAGAGAACTACCCGGTGCTCATGGAAATGCATTTGAACATACCCTAGAACTCCCAAAGCACAGAGAAATGCCATTGGAGAGATAGGGGAATACCCAGTGCATAGAGAAATGCGGTTGAACATACCCTAGAATTCCCAATGCACAGAGAACTACCCGGTGCTCATGGAAATGCATTTGAACATACCCTAGAACTCCCAATGCACAGAGAAATGCCATTGGAGAGATAGGGGAATACCCAGTGCATAGAGAAATGCGGTTGAACATACCCTAGAATTCCCAATGCACAGAGAAAGGCCCTTAGACAGAAGGAGAACTACACAGTTCACACAGAAATGCCCCTGAACAGATAAAGAACGTCCCATTGCACAGGGAAATGATGTTGAACATGCCCTAGAACTTGTAATGCATAGAAAAGCCACTTGTAGAGATAGAGGACTACACAGTGCACAAGGAAATGCCCATGTACAGATGGGGAACTACCCAGTGCACAGACACATGCCCTTGTACAGATGGAGAACTACCCAGTGCCCAGATAAATGCCCTTGTACAGATGGAGAACTACCCAGTGCACCTTGAAATTCACTTTCACGTTTAGAGAACTACCCAGTGAACAGAGAAATGCCCCTGAACAGATAGAAAACGTCCCAATGCACAGTGAAATGCCCTCGGACAGATGGAGAACTGCCCAGTTCACAAGGAAATGCCCCTGAACGGTTAGATAACTACCCAGTGCACAAATACATGTCCTTTGAGAGATGGGGAATTACCCAGTGCACAGAGAAATACCCATGTACTGATGGAGAACTACCCAGTTCACAGGCAAAGCCCCCTGAACAGTTAGAGAACTACCCAGTCCACAAATAAATGTCCTGGGAGAGACGGAGAACTACCCAGTGCACAGAGAAATACCTGGACAGATGGAGACTATCCACTGCATAGAGAAATGCTATTGAACATTGCAAGGACTACAGGAACGAACACAAAAATACCCTTGAATGAGACAGATGGGGGATCTGAGATGGATGGGGAAATTAAACAGACCTTCTAATCTAGCCTGGGAGTGAACCCCGCTGCCCCACTGTTGTATAGTTAGCTGGATTCTTATGCCCACGGCTTGGTGCTGTGTGAATGGAAGACGGGGCATAGACTATTGGCACTTCACCACAGTAGCGTCATGTTGGTTTACCTTTGCTTCATGCGTGGAAAAGTGTATTTATTAAAAGTGACTTTCCTAGTGAAAAACTGAGCATCTAGGCCTGCCTGCGTCCAGGAGTAACATGGAAGCAGAAGGCTGGGTGCAATGACCCATGAAAGAATGTTATCACACATACCCAGCAGGGGTGTTGCTAGGTCTGGAAAAGATCTGGGGCTATGATGATGTCCAGACTATAGGGACTCGGGGCTAGCCGGCCTTTTAATTGTAGCCCCTGAGCTTCTATCTGGGGCTACAACCAAAAGATCCAGGGCTCGCCCTCAACCCCCTTAGCAACGCCCCTGATCCCCAGAAAGCAGGGG
This sequence comes from Ambystoma mexicanum, assembly GCF_040938575.1. Lineage (NCBI taxonomy): Eukaryota > Metazoa > Chordata > Amphibia > Caudata > Ambystomatidae > Ambystoma > Ambystoma mexicanum. The sequence goes on from NC_090929.1 coordinate 1,626,393,990, forward strand.
TGCTTGGTCACTTGACACCCAAACTAGCTTTACAGGTCCCATATTTGTGGAATTTTAGACTTTGTAAAAGCATTTATCAAACCACCTATTGCCATCCTGCACCATTGCAAAGGTATTTGGAAACTGGCATGGGAAGTGAAATACTACCTTCACAAAGCCAGCACTCTGTTGCCCATACACCCTGCTCGCCACCTTCAGGAGGCGGGGAATGCACTTAAGCAATATTACACTGGCAGGGGGGGGGCAGTACCAGGCCAGGTATTGCCCGGGGGCCATAGTTACAGGCCCGATGATGCAAGCGTCTTAACAAAGCCAGAGGCACTACCAGGCCCGTTAATGCCTCCATGCCCGTGTAACATTGCTATTAGTACCCCGGCATGATGTAATGGGTACTAATAGTCTGGTTGGCAGAATTGAGCAAAACAAATAAAAAACGATGGCTGCAACTATGTAGTCCCTTCTCCCTTTGCATGGTGGCGTGTTGCGCTTCAGGGCGCGCCGGGAACCCTACTGTTCCCAATGCAGGACAGGAAAAGAGAAGGTAAGTGGAAGGGAGCAACATATGTGGGAAAAGGGGCTCAGAGATGTGAGGGAGCATTTACCACACTGGCAGATTCAAGCATTGAGGAGGTTCAGAGTGGTGGAATTGCCCGGCACTGAGCCTTTTCAATGGCTGGGAGGACTAACCAATGCCCTCACCAGGTACTAACACACAGTAATTCATGCTATATGCTTCCTTTTGTTTTGTGGCACACTGAGAAAGACACAGGTAACATACACTGTTTGGAATCTAGTTTGTAATCAGCTTATCACTATTAATTAATCTTTTATAACACTTCAATACAGACCAGGATTCAAGCCTGTGTCACTCTGAGTTGTTTTGTTTTCAAGCCAAACGCGTTGCCCCTGAGCTATCCTCGTAGGCCATTGCACAGCAGAAAGGCTGGCAATTGGTGACTCTGCCACCAAGTAGTCAAAACTAAAAAGGCAATACGTTCCAGTGTTAGAACAGATATAATATTGTTTCGTCCTCATTGTATATGTTGGCCTATGCCCAGTCGCTTTGCGAGGAAATCCGTATTACAAGGTCGTGACCTCAAGTGAATCAAGCCTCCATTTTAGGTTAAAGCCGCCATTTTAGTTTATTGTATAAAGTCACTCTGTAGTCTAAAATGGCCGTCTCGTGTGCTCTTGTTCTTGCCTTAAACCTCTTCGACCTCTGCAGGAGAGTTAATGTCCAACCTGCCTTCAGGCTATATTTTAGGGTCATGTAGACCTTGTCCTTTGTTGACCTCGGGATCAGGGGATTACTTGAATCGGCATTGTTAACCTACAAGTATACAAGAACAATAACGCTATCCAAATATGACATGCGAAACATTTGTTTGATCTGTATTAAAGCAATGTGTAAAGAGTGTAACGTTAAACTAGAGAATAATAATGTTTGTTAGTGAATGTTTTAAAAAGTAAACGCATGCACGAGATATGTAAATTAGGAGCGAACCTGGCGCGACCCTAGCCCAGTACATGATTAACTTGCAGGAGGCTGGACATCATTATAATAAACTGTATAAATACGCTGATGTCCAGCTAGCAAATCCTGCTCACTGCTCACATTGTACCCTGCTGGTGGTCTCTGTGATGTATTGACGGCCAAATAGCTATTTGTGTACTTTGTGTTATAACTGTTCAGTTTTGTAATAAAGATTCTGGGAATCTTTACAAGCCCGTGTCGGGGCATTTTCCTTTGCATGGTGTAAAAGCCTTAATATTGCATTTTTCTGATTCCACAGATGGCGCCCGAATAGGGACCCTCAAGATCGACTTCGTCTCGTTGAAGGTTGGCTCGGCGGTCGGACCGGGATTGGACGGTGCCAACAGAAACGGCCACTCTGGACGAGAAGCGAATTCCTCGACAAAACTGCACAATCCGATCCCTGAACGGGGAGCTGTAGCCCGAGACGACGTCTTGACGAGGGTCCATATATCGAGGTGGGTAAATTTGCCGAAAATCGCCAAACACGTGGGTCCTTAGCATTGTCCTTAGTAACCCGATCGGGCCTCCAAGTCCTTTGGTCAGGTGAATCGTGACCCGATTCTTAATTTAACCCTGACAATTTGAATTTGGCACATTGTATACGCAAGCACAATTACTTGACCAGGTAACACCAGAACTTTGATATGCCTGGGAAATTGTCTGCCTGCTTTAGGGCATTATTCCACAGTGACAGAAGATAGCGATCCCGCACCACAGGAGGGGTTGCCGGCATGTACTATGTACTGTAAGAAAGGCTTTGGTAGTATAGCATTTAATGACATTTGACACAGACAGACCAGACATAATTCTAATCTTCGGTGGCCAACCAATGGTAGTTTTGAAATCCCTCGTATAGAATATCTAGAATCTGTACTAGTAAAGAAAAAGACTAGACCTGCAGCATTTGACGCATTGCATAGTTGGAAAAAAGAAGCTTTGCAGCAACAAAAGAGTAGAGAGAAACATATCAGTAGACATATGGCAAGTGTCGAAAAGGCACGGTTATATGATCAAAATAAACAATTGGAGTCAGTTAGAAACACAGATAGGGCATTTCAATTAGGCATTCAGAAAATGTACCCTTCAAAAGATTTTCATACGTCAGATGAATTGATTAATAAACTTTTGCATGAACAAAGGCCCGATGCCTCTGCGCCACCTCCGTACGTCCCTCCTCCTGGCGCTTTGCACCTTCCCGTTGTTATTCACCCTCCTATAGTTCCTCCGGTCCCCCCAGTTGTTTTCCCTGTTGTTCTTCCAGCCATCACTCCTTTGACTGCCCCCTTGCCTCCACCTGTTAATATTCAGAATGTGCCTACTCTTCCTCTTCCAAGTGATTCTGCCTCGCTTGTAGTAGACCAGGGAGCGAGACCAAGGGTTGTGACTCATAATACTGTGTCCCCAGAAAAAAAGAATGGATTGACTGCTTGGGCTAAACATTGTATGGAGAAGGGTGAACGAGCAGATGTTTTTTCCACACTCGAAATTTAAAAGGTATTCCTGAGAAAAATGTTTTTATTGAAGGATTAGGGACTCATTTAAATATAATGTGGAATAGATTAAACAAAGTAGATTTCCCACAAGGGTTACGGGATTTGAATGCCTTAGCATTGTCCAGAGATACTGCGGAGAAGGTATATGAGCATGTTGAGAGGATTTTTGAGTATAGGAAGGAGTTGGAAGGGTTACAGAATGAGGAAGTAGATGGTGGTAGTTTAGGTATTATGTACTTACAGAAACGGTTTTCTCCTCGCCGTGAATTAAAAGGTGAGGAAGCGCGAATTTCTATAAAGGATGCAATAAGGTGGATTTCGGATATGTCGATAACTCCAGATGAAGTATATGACACATATAGTCAGTATACGTTAGAAATGCAAAAGAAAGTGATACAGGTGATGGTAGAGTACCTGAAGAATGAGTGTGTAAAAAGAGATATTTGTTGTCCCGCAGACTTGTTGAGTGTTTATAAGAGAGCCTTTTCGATTGATACTTCTTCGACTGCCTTAGCGCTTGATTTGGCTCTGTTGCTTAGTAAGCGTTCGGAGCTGCCTACTTCTCAGTTGCATATGAGAGAGGTCCCTCCGACATTTGTCCCAAAAGTTGAGATTGCGGCCGATGCTGCGCGAGGAATACTCACGGGGGAAATTCCTGCACATTACGTATCACAGTTTGTTCACCGTCCCGTTTTCAAGACAGGAAGTGAACACCATAAAGCAATCTATTCCCGATGTAAGAAAGAATCCGACCGGGTTCTATAAGGAAATAGAGTCGGTCTTACAGTCGTCGGTATTCACCTTAAGTGATATTGATTTATTATTTCCCGTACTCCTGCCAGTTGATTTATGGAAACAGATTAGGACTGTAGATGATGTACCTGGGTTAGGAGATACGTGGGATAACATGGTTAGGCTAGATAGAGAAAGACCAGCTGGCGAGCGACCGCCTCAAGTGATATTAACTTTGCCTGATAGGATTATTGTAAAATTGAAAACCATAGTTCCTGAAAAAAGAATCATTTGGGACAAGCTTACGGCCTGTGTCCAAGAAAAATCTGAGGGTGCTACTGATTCAATCGGTTCAAACAGGTATTTTCGGATTTCAGTGGACAAGACTTAGGCACAGAGTAAGGGAAAAGGCTGTTTGTCGACAAATTTGTACGTGGATTGTTGCCCGACATCCAGTTACAGATTATGTCTTCTGAAAGCGCTTGGTAGGCGAAGTCTCAATCAGAAGTACTGCACATGGCTCAGTACTATGAAAATCGTGTGAATAATGAAAAGGAAAAACTTGAGAAAAAAAAGGGTGACCTGAAAACAAAGGTCCTATTACAACAGATTGTTAGAAACCCTAGAGGGGGTAATCAATTTAGAGGTCAGTACTTTCCACAGGGAAGTACGCCCCTGGCTCCGGTAACCATAAACCAGTGTGCCTATTGTCGACAGGAAGGCCACTGGCGCGTACATTGTCCGACACTTGCAGCAGAGGTCATTTGGGAACATGGGTAGACGATCCAGAGGTCGCCCAGGTGCAGGGGGCCCTGGCAGAGGTCAGTTTACACCAGAATCATAGCAACCTCCTTCACAAGATAAGCAAGTTTCGAATGTGGATAATAGAAACATTTTTGATCACCCTTCTGCCGCGTACCTCTCTGAAGAGCTTCCTTTTGATAATATTCTGTTTCGCTAGAATTGCCCGAAGCAGGATTTGGAACCGACACCTATTCACCTTCATCAGAAAGGCCCCTATGTTGAGATGGCGGTGGGAAATAGGAAGCATCTATTTTTAGTAGATACGGGAGCACAGAAATGTTCCATTGACCATTCACGGGTTCCAAATATTCCCCTGTCAGGGCAGTCCAACGTTTCCGTAGGGTTTTCAGGCACACCTGTAGTTTGTCCGGTCTCTTTGCCGGTACCGATAACACTGGGTCCCTTCACGGAACAGTGTCCATTTCTACTTACCACAAACTGTGGGGAGAACTTGCTGGGTTTAAATTTGTTGAAGGCATTGCATGCAGTAATACATTGTTCTCCGGACGGAGTTCGGTTAACAATTTCACCTCAGCAATCACTCGCCTCTCAGTTTTTGACTCTACCTTTACCGCCAGAATTCAGTAATGTTCCAGAAAGCTTATGGGCAATTGATGATAATGATGTGGGCATTCTTCAAATTGAACCTGTTAAAATTATTTTGAAACATGGAGTAAAATTGCCTCGCATCCCGCAATATAAGATCTCAGTTGAAGGCGAGCAGGCTTTGAAATGTATAGTTTCTGATTTTGTACATTGTGGAGTAATTGAGGAAATAACGGGTAGCCTATGTAACAGCCCCATTTTTCCAGTATACAAAAAAGGTGATAATGTGATTCCCTTTCGGTTTATAATTGATTTACGCGCTATTAACAAAATTGTGGCCCCTCAATTTCCTATTGTACCTGATGTTACAACGATACTAACCATGATTCCGGCTTCTGCCACTCATTTTAGCGTTGTTGACCTTAAAAACGCATTTTTCAGTATTCCTATACTCAAGGATAGCAGGTATTTGTTTGCGTTTACCCTAGGTGGACGCTCGTTCACATTCACTCATGCACCACAAGGGTATACTGAGAGGCCAAGTATTTATAGTAGGGCATTAAAAGAGCAGCTCGATACTCTCGAGTTGCCTTCTACTTGCATGTTACTTCAGTATGTAGATGATCTCCCCTTGGCTGCTGATTCTGAGAGCGCCTGTAAAAAAGGCACCGTGTTGTTGCTTTGTCATCTAGCGAAACATGGCCACAAAGCTTCACTCAAAAAATTCCAATATTGTTGTCAGGAGGTCGCCTATTTAGGCTATCTCCTGTCAAAGGAGGGAAGACGGTTGACACCTGAACGAATAAAGACTATTTATGGCATGTCTGTCCCAAATACGCAGAAGGAAGTTAGAGCCCTGATAGATATGGGTTCTTACTGTAGATTGTGGATCCCTAACTTTTCGTTAACGATTAAACCAATGCTGGCTTTGACAAAGAAGGGCATTTCTTTGCCATTGCCATGGACTTTGGAACACCAGACAGCATTTGATTTGCTCAAATCCGCGCTGTGTTCAGTGCCGGTTTTAGGAACTCCGAATTATGACAAGGCCTTTGTGTTGTATGTGCATGAACGTGATGGATGTGCTTTGGCTGTGTTAACGCAGGAACATGGAGGGAAGAATAGGCCATGCGGCTATTTCTCATTCGCCCTTGATCCTGTTGCATGTGCTTTGCCGAGATGTTTGAGAGCTGTTGCTGCTGCTGCTGCGTCTGTAAAACAGAGTGAGGGAATGGTCCTGGGTCATGCGTTAACCCTAATGGTACCTCACTCTGTAGATATTTTATTGAATAGAACTCAAACGCAACACCTCACTTCCGCACGATTGACAAGATATGAACTAATCTTGTTTGCCCCCCACATTCAAATTCAGAGGTGTTGTGTATTAAATCCGGCTGAACTTTTACCTGTCCCGCAAGATACTGTTGATGGTGACGAAACGTCACATGATTGCCTTTATGTGACAGAACAAGAGACTAAAGGCAGAATCGATCTGAAAGACACGGCTTTGAATAGCCTACAAGGAGAGCTATTTTGTGATGGCTCTTGTTTTAAACTTCCGAACGGTACATCCACGGCTGCTTATGCCGTCACTACTTTAAGCACGATTGTGGAAACCAAAAGAATTATGCATAATTCCGCGCAGGCCGCAGAAATTATAGCGTTAACTCGAGCTTGTGAACTTTCTGAAGGGCTTACAGTAAATATATACCGATAGTCAGTATGCTTTTGGGGTGGTTCACAACTTCGGTAGACTTTGGAAAAAACAAGGGTTCTTGACCTTGCACGGCATGAAAATCCAGCATGGCACTTTAATAGTGCGATTACTTTCGGCACTCGCACTCCCTGTTCAGCTAGCTATCATAAAATGTGCAGCACATCAAAAGGTTACAGATGATGTAGGAAAAGGGAATGCTTTCGCTGATCAGATAGCTAAACAAACTGCCACTGATTTTAGTTCCGAAATGTATGCTGTAAGAGAAACTGTAAATATTTGCACTTTGGGTGAAAGTATCGATTCTGTAAAAGACATTCAAGCAGATGCTACCATAGAGGAAACTAAGAGATGGATCGAGGGTGCAGGGAGACTAGATTATGATGGGTGTTGGGTGGACAATGTTGAAGGAAAATGGTTACTCCCTGACGCCTACATTACAATGATGGTTATTATGGCTCATGGTCCGACACATGTTTGTGCGCGTAAATTGACTAAAATGCTACACAATGTATGGGCCAATGATAAGATTTTCAAAACTGCGGAGCGCTTTGTCCAAGGGTGCATGGTCTGCTTGCAGCACAATGTAGGAAAAGGTACCTCGACCCCTAGAGGAAGTTTCGCTCCACCTTCTGTTCCGTTTGAGGTTATTCACTTTGATTTTATTGAAATGGAACGTTGCAACAATCTTAAATATGTGTTGGTTGTCATTTGTGCCTTTAGTAAGTGGGTTGAGGCCTTCCCGGTTAGAGATGCAATGGCCATAACCAAGGCAAAAACTCTGTTGAAAGAGTTTTTTCCTAGGTTCGGGCTGCCGAGAGTCATCTGGTCGGATAATGGGCCACACTTTATCGCTGATGTAATCCTACAAATATGCAAAGGATTACAGATTGATAAACAGTTCCATTCGGCCAGACATGCTCAAAGTGCCGGATTAGTGGAAAGGCATAACGGCATTATAAAGAACAAGCTCGCTAAAACGTGTGCTGGCACCAAGTTAAAATGGCCGGACGCCTTTCCGATCGTGTTGCTGTCGATGAGAACAACCCCTCAAACTAAGACTGGGCTCTCTCCCTTTGAGGTGGTAATGGGGAGACCTGCTAATATTTGGGGTTTGCCAAAAAGTAGTTTGTTGCGGGACATGGAAAATGTGCTTCTTTCAGATTACCGTAACCAGTTGACTAAAAATCTGTTTTTAATTCATCACCAGGTGCGAGAAGCATTACCTGTACGGTACGAGGGTCCTGGTCGCAGTCTACGACCGGGGGACTGGATCCTCATGAAGGTTTTTGAGAGGTCGTCTTGCCTTGCACCTCTGTGGAGGGGTCCCTACCAAGTCCTGCTAGTCACTCAGACTGCTGTGCGGGTAGCGGGTCGTAAGAACTGGATCCATGCGATGCACACCAAACGGATCCCACAGCCCGTGCCATACGATACAGAAGATACAGAATCCCGTCCCACTGCTGTAACTAACGTGCCTGAAACAGCAACAACCAACAAGAGAGTATCGGAGACCGTTCCAGAATTCGCAAGGCCAGACAAAACGGCCATCTTGTCTCCGCACTCTCCAACAGTGGAATTTCCTGATCAATCCTTTTCTGATCCCATTTCCGTTTACTCGCCACCTCCAGGAGGAAGTGACGACACTTTGTTCTCGCCAGAAACTATGAAATATAATTTACGTCCAAGGAAATAGACGTACAGCACGGTCTGATTGTGCGATTGAGAAAATCATTTGAGGGCTTGTCTTTTGGCCTGACTGTACGGAAGGATTCTGTTGGCTAAGGGTTGTGGGAAAGACATTAAGAAGACGCACGACTGGAGTCACCAGCAAACGAACAATTGGTGTTTTTCGATTGAAGACTACAATGCCTGCACCCGCTACCACTCGTACCGAACTTTTAGATAAATATGTGACTAGCAGAGACAATGATCAAGCATGTAAGGGGACCCCCAAAGTGTATTGTTGCCTTTTTGTAATAATAACTGGATTTTTAGTAACTGTTGGTTTTGGGTTATGGTATCTGGAGGAAGCATATCCATTAGAGGACTTTTTACCTATTGAAAATGTATCTGTTATCCCCACTCCTTCCGTGCAATTGCATACTTTATCGCCTAGAGATTCTTCGCACAGACCTATCAGAATAATACCCTTTTGTTAATTATGAATGCCACTCATGCAATTTTAAATAGAACCAATTGCTGGATCTGTTCACATCTACCGCAACATGGGGATAAGGGGCTAGGTTGGTATATTCATCCCCTACCTTTGACAACTGCCTGTTACGCTTCTCTTAGAGCACTATTCTTTGGCCGATGGAATGACAGCATCTCAGGGAACTTTCATGGTACAAATTTGAATAGTTTTGAAAAACATTTTTTGATGCCCCTGGGATGCTCGCTTTTTGTAAATAGAAGTAAGCCAAACGTTGCTTCTATTAGGCCCTCTGATCGATTGTCTCGTCCTTTTCAGTCTTAAATCTCTTTCAAAATGGCTCCTATAGGCAATATGGATGCCACGCCTCCATCTTATTGTGTTAATCATAGCCCCGATTCAGTATCCTTCTGCATACAGAGGAATGGAACACGGTCAATGGGTAATTTTAGAAAGTGCACCAACGTTGCGAATTTGACTAGTGAGAACAGACCTCTGTACGTAGGAGAACCTGTCTATTTTGTTTGCGGTAATGTGGCATTTCTATGGTTGCCCAGGGATTGGCAAGGAACCTGTTATTTAGGGATTCTATTACCTGGGGTATATATTGCCAGTACTTCAGAAATTTCGAAAACTCTTCCACGACGAGGTGTAAAAGGTGATACTTGAACGCAAACTCTAGGGTACATTATGAAATCCTTTGTGCCATTCTTTGGGCAAATTACGAATTCAGAAGATATCAGGGGTCTAGCGGGAGTATTGGAGAGAACCATCAACCGGACTACTGACATACTCTATAATATGACGTTAGAACAGAAAGCGATAAGATTAGTGGCTCTTCAGAACCGGATGGCATTAGATGTCATTCTGGCTGAGTGTGGAGGAGTATGTAAATTAGTGGGGTCCGCTTGCTGCGTTTACGTACCAGACTCCTCTCCAACGATCTTTAAGGCTATCCAAAATCCACATGTTCTTAGTTCAGACGTGCATGTTCCTTAGGGAAACTGGGAACTTAGTGCATGGTTTTGGGACCTCCTAGGATCGTGGGGATGGAAGTTGTTTTCGGCCCTGCTGATTATCTTGGGAAGTTTTTTATTCCTTTGTTGTTGTATACAGTGTCTCCCTGGTTTATGTTCAGTATTAGGAGGGTTTTGCGTGCAAGCAACAAGTGTATTAGGGCATAAAATATACTCCCCAGATAAGGTTTCCAAAGAGTATGTGTTGAAAGAGACTCTAGTGTCTGATCTAATGGCAATAGATATGTCCGACAATGATTCGGGATATATAGACATTGAAATGTGGAGTTAATCGAAAAACGATTGAGGGTAGTTTAGCGCTTGGCATAGGCTAAAAGGAGGGTTTGTTAGAACTGATATAATATTGTTTCGTCCTCATTGTATATGTTGGCCTATGCCCAGTCGCTTTGCGAGGAAATCCATATTACAAGGTCGTGACCTCAAGTGAATCAAGCCTCCATTTTAGGTTAAAGCCGCCATTTTAGTCTATTGTATAAAGTCACTCTGTAGTCTAAAATGGCCGTCTCGTGTGCTCTTGTTCTTGCCTTAACCTCTTCAACCTCTGTAGGAGAGTTAATGTCCAACCTGCCTTCAGGCTATATGTTAGGGTCATGTAGACCTTGTCCTTTGTTGACCTCGGGATCAGGGGATTACTTGAATCGGCATTTTTAACCTACAAGTATACAAGAACAATAACGCTATCCAAATATGACATGCAAAACATTTGTTTGATCTGTATTAAAGCAATGTGCAAAGAGTGGAACGTTAAACTAGAGAATAATAATGTTTGTTAGTGAATGTATTAAAAAGTAAACCGCATACACGAGATATGTAAATTAGGAACGAACCTGGTGTGACCCTAGCCCAGTACATGATTAACTTGCAGGAGGCTGGACATCATTATAATAAACTGTATAAATACGCTGATGTCCAGCTAGCAAATCCTGCTCACTGCTCACATTGAACCCTGCTGGTGGTCTCTGTGATGTATTGACGGCCAAATAGCTATTTGTGTACTTTGTGTTATAACTGTTCAGATAAAGATTCTGGGAATCTTTACAAGCCCGTGTCGGTGTATTTTCCTTTGCATGGTGTAAAAGTCTTAATATTGTATTTTTCTGATTCCACAACAGGACAGTTGTTCACTTGACCATGACATTGGCAAAGAGGAGGATTGCTATTGGTTGGAAGTCCGAAGAGGGCCTGAAGAGAAAGTGTAAAGTGGTTAAAAGGCGAAATGAGAGCCCATGTTGCATGGACACAAGAATGGGCGTCAGTAGGCAATGGAATATATTCCCAGAGTCCCACAGACACGCTGAGTTGAGATGAATGAGGCAAGGGAGCTCATCCAATATGGAGGATGTACTGTTAAGCACAGAATATGCAAAACGTTTTGGTAGATAGGCACAGGGGTGTGTGTGATGGAGGCTGGTTTGGGGAGCAAATAGAGAGAGCTCTGAGTGATGTTGGGTGGGCGGACAAAGAGGAGCGCAATGATACAGACACAATCAAAATGATGCATTTTATCTAAAACTTGGGAAATGCTGTGTTTGGTATTAGTCTTTCTTCCATCTTCATCGACACTGTCCTGGAACTAAAACCTTTCAACCGGAAGTAAATACTTTAGTAGAATGTTCAGCTTCTGGCAATGTACTGGCATGATTATCTAATGGACCATTCGAGCTTTTGATCAGTTTTGATAAAATCTGTGGCCTAATTGATTGCCAAGCGAGAAATGTGCGTGAAAGTATGCTTTGTTTGCAACACTGAATACGATAAAACTATGCGGGCAAAACAGTTTGAAAATGGTAACGCATGAATCTTGCTTGTAATCGATACTTTGGCTCTTTCCTCTGCTTTTGTTTTGAATCTATGAGGCCACAAAGGGGGCGCTTTGTTGGACAGTGGCATACTGGCAGTGTCTGCTCCTGTCTTGATTTTGGGGTGAAAGGCCCGAATCAAGGACCACAGGGGGGCTGTCTCGCCTAGAGTGTACCTTAGGAAATGCATCTTGCGTTTTTCAGAAGGAAATCCCAACATCTCTTTTCAAGGTTTTTGTTAATCTCCCGCCTTCCCACTTTTGTTTAGCAGATGGGAGCAAGGTCATTAGGATCTCGCTCTGAAAATGGTCCTATCAATGGTTAAACTGTGCAGATAACAGACCCCTAACCAACTGCTGCAAAAGCCTGACCCTGTCGCAAATGGCACGATATATCACAGGCACCCGTCAGTCTGATTAATGCCACGAGCGCAGCGCCCAGGCGAGGCAGATTATAGGTCATTCAGAGTCATTTCAAATTATGCAAAGGCCCCGAGACATTGCTCCATTTCCAGATGAAATGTAAGGAGGGGGTGCGGGGAAGTGGGTTGTCTGTCCTATTTTTTAATCAGGTGCACTGGTCTCCATAGTTACACTTGTTTACTTTGTACTATTGCCCCTGGATTCCATCAAACGTGTTGGGTAGGGTGACCAGACGTGACGGAGGGACCCGGATTTCACTCTCTTTCCCCTTGCCCTAGCAAGCTTCTGCAGAACAGAGGAAGTTACTCACATTATATGTGTGGCCATTAGGTGGCGCTGTAAGCGCTGGCAATAAGCTAAAACTATTGGCATGGGAAGTGAAGATAGGTCAACGGGAGATGGGCTCAGCCGGTGGGAGATGTTTGGATTGTGTATCACCTATTGACAGACATGGCCACTGGAGCCCCTTTGGCCATTGACACTCACAATGTGCCCTTCACCATTAAGAGGCGATGCTAGTGTTACTTCTAAGCAGTCTTATGCACTGCCATGGCTTAACAACACCTGTAAACCAGCTCCTGGTGTACTAAAAAATGACTTAGTCAAGTGTGCCTTCATCCACGTGAATTAAAAGCAATATGTGTGTCCTTGCAGCTGTTCCTTGCACTGAATTCCTGATAAAAACAAGCATTGTCAAAAACCAACAGTTTTGCATCTATAATATGCCCAGGTGCTAACACTATTTGCCAGTGGCTGCCATTCCATGGATAGATAGTACCACTGTGGCAGTGCCTGGAAAAGGGATACCCATGCCTACACAAAAGACAAAACTGCTTTGCCAATGCTTGTATGAATAGGACTTGAAGCTACATCCTTAAGAGAGCTATTGTCTGATTAAGGGTGAGTGCAGGCCCAGTTACAGCTGCAGGGAAAGCAGGGTGTGCATGAAATATAGTGCACATGTACGCCTCTAATGCTGCTGCCACAAGATCAAATGGCTCAAAAAATGAGGACAGGCGAAGTGATGGAAAAGAGTGTGGATAACTGATAGGATGGGTAAAATGGAGGCATTTCTAGTTGAACCAAAAAAAAGGAGGGTGCATAAGAGATTAAGGCAAAGAAGTGGTAGACTATGTATGTGCACCCATACTGGTCCCAGTGTGCCGCCATCAGAGTATATCAGTCCAGTATCCTTTATTCGACATTAAGTCATCAGGTATACAATACCATAATAAACAACTAATAGAACCATACCTGACTGCACAGCAATCATGCGAGCAGGGAGTAAACACATCAGGCGTAGAAAAGCCATGCAATATTATTGATATAAAACACCTGCAAACATGCTGCTATGCCTCAGCACTAGGTGAAAGGCTCGACCTTCCTTGCTTCTACGATAGATGAAAGATGTATGGCTTGATTTAACCCCTTAAGTGCTAATGGCGTGTATGTTATGTAGGCTAAATAACTACTGCAGCTAGTGTGGGGCACCTCTGAGGCAAAATGACCGTCATGTGCAACATGCATGCAGGGTGGCCCAGGCTCTCTGGTGTGGCCTGTGAGTCTTGGGGGGGGGGAGGGGCGTTACATCACTGCATCTCGCCCTCCTTTCTGCACCCAGATTTTGACATTAGCCTTGAAAAGTGAGTCCGCGCAAGTGCCCCTAAAGTTCTCTTGCAAGTCTCGACGATCAGCGAGAAGGATTTGCAAGCATTCAGGGACCCGGGAATTCAGACTTTGTTAAAGAAGTGTATGCGTGTGATGGCTACAATGGACACGGCATCAGGAATGCAGGACAAATGACCAGAATAAGAAATGCGTGTCTTTCCTGTAAGTACAGGCACAAGGAGCCAGAGCACGCCTCTTCTGCTGTTCCTTCACAGAGAGCTCAACGTTCGAGCTCCTATCTTCTGGATTCCCACATAATAAGAACGGTAAAGGCAGGCCTCCAAAGCTCCATCTGCCCCGAGTCCATGTGGTTCAATCCAGTTTAATGAGACATGTGTTAAGAGGCTATATTAGCAGTAAATATATAGACATTTCTCCCTAAGACAAAGTAAATATCGGCAAAGTTCATGGAAATTGATGGAGTGATCAGCAAAATGTTTGTCAGTGAAATTGATTTAGCGATCTGAAAATGTTTACATTTCAGTGAAACTGATGCAGTGATCCACAAATGTTGGCATTGCAGTGAAATTGATTCCCCTGTTGCAAAGGAGAAGCTATTCCTGGTCTTTCAGATTCACTGGCCAATAGATTAATTTGGGACTCAGCTTCCATCAGGTATTGGATACTGTTTCCCAGACTTGGGCAAGTAGGGACCACCTGTACTACTTCCTGCAGGTCTGGAATAATTGCTACTGTTCATTAATGCTCAGCCCATTGTGTCCTCTCTACCAATGTATTCTCTTTGACAGCCTTCAGAGTCCTATCCAATCAGTTTCCCGGAAGTAGACTCCACCGCACATTTATTGTGATAGTTAGAATCAATCCATGCTGTCAGCACTACTCAACCCCTTACACTCTGCCCTAGTGGTCAAGGTGGGATGCTTCTACCCGGGATGTGAGCTTGGAAAGCAGCTCTGTGGGTTGAGAGACCTGATGCAAAGCTCTGTGTGTCAAAAGGTCAATTCCAGTAGGAACTGCTCAACCTTTACCATCGGGAGGTCACCCAAATTAGTCGTCAAAAATACAAATTTTCCAAGTTCAGGATCTGGCTCGTGCAATATATAAATATGGTGCGCACACCTTTCCTTGTCAGCAGGAAACCACATTGTAGAAACCATGAAATATAACTGTATACCTTAATGAGGAACTCAATTTGAAGTCCACTTTTGTACGTTTGATCTTCCCAGTCCTGATGAAAGATAACAGAAAATGCTTCAAATGTACAAAATTATAGGGCGATAGGGCGCCATTTTGACACAGTCAGGACTTGTATGAGTCGCATTGTATGATTCACCAGTGAAGGAAAGCATTAACCTCCACTAGGTGTTGCTTGGTGGTGGTTTAATGGGGAGCTCCTGAAATGTCTTCCTGTACTAATAAGTCACCTAGGAAGTCCTGACTACAGAACCAGACTAGTAGCATAGTGATTGGAGCTTTTTACAATAGAGTTATCTCTTCCCAGGCCTCAAATAAGAAAAAGCTCCCAAACAAATTGAGGAAGCTCATGGAGGGTGTCAACCAAAGTAAACACTGCCTCAGTATCTACTAAATAAACGATGGCAACTCCATATGTTTAGGTCACTGAGGAAAGACTCATGGTGCAAGGCACCACTAAGGTTCCAATGATTTCTCGCTTAACGGATAGCGATCAAACTTTTTCCTGAAGGCATAGCACACTCAGGCGGCCTGGTTCCCAAAATACTCTACATCTTTGACTAGAGGTCATACCAACAAATTAAAATGATCCGCTCATAACCTGCATACTTTCCCAATGTCCCTACCTATTAGGAGTCTCCCTAATACATGGTCGCTGTTGTCCCAAATCGAATGCTGTTTCAACCTTTTCCCTGACAACAATGCCATTCTTCCAGTGCATGCCAATGGGAGATAATAATGCCACTCCTCCAATGCAAGCCAATGGGAGATAATAATGCCACTCCTCCAATGCAAGCCAATGGGAGATAATGATGCCACTCGTCCAATGCATGCCAATGGGAGATAATAATGCCATTCCTCCAATGCATGCCAATGGGAGATAATGATGCCACTCGTCCAATGCATGCCAACGGGAGATAATGATGCCACTCGTCCAATGCAAGCCAATGGGAGATAATGATGCCACTTGTCCAATGCATGCCAACGGGAGAAAATGATGCCACTCGTCCAATGCATGCCAACGGGAGATAATAATGCCATTCCTCCAATGCATGCCAATGGGAGATAATGATGCCACTCGTCCAATGCATGCCAACGGGAGATAATGATGCCACTCGTCCAATGCAAGCCAACGGGAGATAATAATGCTATTCCTCCAATGCATGCCAATGGGAGATAATGATGCCACTCGTCCTGTGCATACCAGAGGGAGACAACAATCCCATTCCTCAAGTGAATGCCAATGGGAGATAATAATGCCATTCCTCCAATGCATGCCAATGGGAGATAATGATGCACTCGTCCAATGCATGCCAATGGGAGATAATAATGCCATTCCTCCAATGCATGCCAATGGGAGATAATGATGCCACTCGTCCAATGCATGCCAATGGGAGATAATGATGCCACTCGTCCAATGCATGCCAACGGGAGATAATAATGCCATTCCTCCAATGCATGCCAATGGGAGATAATGATGCCACTCGTCCAATGCATGCCAACGGGAGATAATAATGCCATTCCTCCAATGCATGCCAATGGGAGATAATGATGCCACTCGTCCAATGCATGCCAACGGGAGATAATAATGCCACTCTTCCAGTGCATGCCAATGGGAGATAATGATGCCACTCGTCCAATGCATGCCAACGGGAGAAAATGATGCCACTCATCCAATGCAAGCCAACGGGAAATAATGATGCCACTCGTCCAATGCATGCCAACGGGAGATAATGATGCCACTCGTCCAATGCAAGCCAATGGGAGATAATGATGCCACTCGTCCAATGCATGCCAACGGGAGATAATGATGCCACTCGTCCAATGCATGCCAACGGGAGATAATGATGCCACTCGTCCAATGCAAGCCAACGGGAGATAATAATGCCATTCCTCCAATGCATGCCAATGGGAGATAATGATGCCACTCGTCCAATGCATGCCAACGGGAGATAATGATGCCACTCGTCCAATGCAAGCCAACGGGAGATAATAATGCCATTCCTCCAATGCATGCCAACGGGAGATAATGATGCCACTCGTCCAATGCATGCCAATGGGAGATAATGATGCCACTCGTTCAATGCAAGCCAACGGGAGATAATAATGCCATTCCTCCGATGCATGCCAATGGGAGATAATGATGCCACTCGTCCAATGCATGCCAACGGGAGATAATGATGCCACTCGTCCAATGCAAGCCAACGGGAGATAATAATGCCATTCCTCCAATGCATGCCAATGGGAGATAATGATGCCACTCGTCCAATGCATGGCAATGGGAGATAATGATGCCACTCGTCCAATGCATGCCAACGGGAGATAATGATGCCACTCGTCCAATGCATGCCAATGGGAGATATTAATGCCATTCCAGCAGTGCATGCCAATGGGAGATAAAGATGCCACTCGTCCAATGCATGCCAATGGGAGATAATAATGCCACTCTTCCAGTGCATGCCAATGGGAGATAATGATGCCACTCGTCCAATGCATGCCAACGGGAGATAATGATGCCACTCGTCCAATGCATGCCAACTGGAGATAAAGATGCCACTCGTCCAATGCATGTCAATGGGAGATAATAATGCCACTCTTCCAGTGCATGCCAACGGGAGATAATGATGCCACTCGTCCAATGCAAGCCAACGGGAGATAATGATGCCACTCGTCCAATGCATGCCAACGGGAGATAATGATGCCACTCGTCCAATGCAAGCCAACGGGAGATAATGATGCCACTCGTCCAATGCATGCCAACGGGAGATAAAGATGCCACTCGTCCAATGCAAGCCAATGGGAGATAATGATGCCACTCGTCCAATGCATGCCAATGGGAGATAATGATGCCATTCCTCCAATGCAAGCCAATGGGAGATAGGGATGCCACTCGTCCAATGCATGCCAACGGGAGATAATAATGCCATTCCTCCAATGCAAGCCAATGGGAGATAATGATGCCACTCGTCCAATGCATGCCAACGGGAGATAATGATGCCACTCGTCCAATGCATGCCAATGGGAGATAATGATGCCACTCGTCCTGTGCATACCAGAGGGAGACAACAATCCCATTCCTCAAGTGAATGCCAATGGGAGATAATAATGCCATTCCTCCAATGCATGCCAATGGGAGATAATGATGCCACTCGTCCAATGCATGGCAATGGGAGATAATAATGCCATTCCTCCAATGCATGCCAATGGGAGATAATGATGCCACTCGTCCAATGCATGCCAACGGGAGATAATGATGCCATTCCTCCAATGCATGCCAATGGGAGATAATGATGCCACTCGTCCTGTGCATACCAGAGGGAGACAACAATCCCATTCCTCAAGTGAATGCCAATGGGAGATAATAATGCCATTCCTCCAATGCATGCCAATGGGAGATAATGATGCCACTCGTCCAATGCATGGCAATGGGAGATAATGATGCCATTCCTCCAATGCATGCCAATGGGAGATAATGATGCCACTCGTCCAATGCATGCCAATGGGAGATAATGATGCCACTCGTCCAATGCATGCCAATGGGAGATATTAATGCCATTCCAGCAGTGCATGCCAATGGGAGATAAAGATGCCACTCGTCCAATGCATGCCAATGGGAGATATTAATGCCATTCCAGCAGTGCATGCCAATGGGAGATAATAATGCCACTCTTCCAGTGCATGCCAACGGGAGATAATAATGCCACTCCTCCAATGCAAGCCAATGGGAGATAATGATGCCATTCCTACTCGTCCAATGCATGCCAATGGGAGATAATGACGCCACTCGTCCAATGCATGCCAATGGGAGATATTAATGCCATTCCAGCAGTGCATGCCAATGGGAGATAATAATGCCACTCTTCCAGTGCATGCCAACGGGAGATAATAATGCCACTCCTCCAATGCATGCCAATGGGAGATAATGATGCCACTCGTCCAATGCATGCCAACGGGAGATAATGATGCCACTCCTCCAATGCATGCCAATGGGAGATAATGATGCCACTCGTCCAATGCATGCCAACGGGAGATAATGATGCCACTCGTCCAATTCAAGCCAATGGGAGATAATGATGCCAATCTTCCAGTGCATGCCAACGGGAGATAATAATGCCACTCCTCCAATGCATGCCAATGGGAGATAATGATGCCACTCGTCCAATGCATGCCAACGGGAGATAATAATGCCACTCCTCCAATGCATGCCAATGGGAGATAATGATGCCACTCGTCCAATGCATGCCAACGGGAGATAATGATGCCACTCGTCCAATGCAAGCCAATGGGAGATAATGATGCCAATCTTCCAGTGCATGCCAACGGGAGAGAATAATGCCATTCCTCCAATGCATGCCAATGGGAGATAATGATGCACTCGTCCAATGCATGCCAACGGGAGATAATGATGCCACTAGTCCAATGCATGCCAACGGGAGATAATGATGCCACTCGTCCAATGCATGCCAATGGGAGATAATGATGCCACTCGTCCAATGCATGCCAACGGGAGATAATGATGCCACTCGTCCAATGCATGCCAACGGGAGAGAATAATGCCATTCCTCCAATGCATGCCAATGGGAGATAATGATGCCACTCGTCCAATGCATGCCAACGGGAGAGAATAATGCCATTCCTCCTATGCATGCCAATGGGAGATAATGATGCCACTCGTCCAATGCATGCCAACGGGAGAGAATAATGCCATTCCTCCAATGCATGCCAATGGGAGATAATGATGCCATTCGTCCAATGCATGCCAATGGGAGATAATGATGCCACTCGTCCTGTGCATACCAGAGGGAGACAACAATCCCATTCCTCAAGTGAATGCCAATGGGAGATAATAATGCCATTCCTCCTATCTTAAATCTCCTAGGCTGGATTGTGCTAGAACGTATAAGGCCTTTTGGAAATACCCCTCGTTCCCTGGCCTCGCCTTTCCGCACTCTTACAGTTAGGATTAAGCATCAGACATGCCCTAATTGTTCCCTATACCCATTATTAAAATCAGTTGAAGGCGTGCGGAGACACTAACGTGCTGCCTGCGCTTGGGCTTTCAGCTAGTATGTGGGTCCCCTGAAAGGGTTAATCGATGTCTGGGGAAATCCATTCATCCTCGGGACAGGTTTGAGAAAGGCCTGCCCTGAAGAAGCAGTTCCTGTGCAATAGGCTTGAAACATGCTGTACTTAATTATCTGGCCTGGAAGAAATCCCTGCAACATGTCAAGCGGGGATTCGTTGGAATCTCTGTCGTGTATACAGGATGGAGGGGCATTTTAAGATTAATACCACCGAGGGACGCTGTGCAGGCGTGCAGTCGAAGAATAGCGCTAGTGCTGCGACACGTCAGTGGATGAAATGTTAGACATTTTGAATTGTGTGGCTATTCCACAACTCCTTGTGCACGAACCTGACCTATTATCTATCCCAAGAAACAGCAAGCGCCTGCCCACTAACAAGCAATGGTCCAGCATCCATAGTAATACAGGGCAAAGGGTAGGGGGCGCCCACGGGCGTCTACACTGATGGCCGGCACCATGCCACTGTTACCAGTCCCCACGGCCGTGGTGCAGGGGCACTTTTGGCATGGAGCGGATGATGGCATGGAAACCCGGAGACCATCCAGGGTACCATGCCATTATTATTTGTTCCGTGCGGAAAATGAAAAAAATCTGGCGACTTGGCCCCTTGCACAGTCACGACCCATGGCCCCTTTGCTGGATCTTCCTTTCCACGGAACAGCAAAATGTGTCATTGGGCCTCATTACATGTTTGGCGGTCCGAAAACAAGGGTGCCGGTAGCAACGTATCGGCACCCTTTACGTACCACCAAATTGCAAGTTTGCCGGTAGTGGCACGGAACTCCCGGCACGCACGGTAAAAAAGCAGAACAGGCCCAAATATCCTGTCCCATCCCTGCCTGGGCAGGACATAGCACCTCCAATGGACTGGGGATAAGACGGGCCTGATTCCCAAAAGCGTTTTACAATAGCCCGATCCCATTACAGCTCCTCACACGCCCTGCCACCAATGCAGAAAGTCAGGCCTTGGCAGGCCTGGGGGGGCGACGCACTGCCCGCAGTGGCTTCCACCAGCGCAGGGAACCTTCACATGAAACATTCAATCTCCTCTTTTTGTTTCATTTCTTCTGGTTTTAAATTAGGTTTGAGCGTGAGCAGAGAGTGTTTAAAGCGACCCATTGTCGGTGCACAAATGAAATAAAACCCGAGCAGCTGCCCTTGGCGCCCCCTCCCCTCCTCCCCCGCCTCGCTTTTAGCAGCGATGGCTCGAGGTTGCGAGGCCCGATGCGGGTTGATGTGGGCATTTAAATCCGATTGCCTGCCCAGGCTGGGCCTGTAAGGACCAGGTGCCAATCCCCTCTGCCCACAGGAGGCAAGGCTGCGGGCAAATGCTCTCGGCTGGCACTGTGCGATGCATAAGCAGTATCTAGCTCTGTCAGTGGTGGCATATAACACCTTCCCGGTGCCATACGCACTGAATGTGGGCATTTAAATCCGATTGCCTGCTCAGTCTGGGCCTGTAAAGACGAGGTGCCCATCCACTCTGCCCACAGTAGGCAAGGCTGCGGGCAAATGCTCTCCGCTGCCACTCCGCGATGCATAAGCAGTGTCTAGCTCTGTCAGTGTTGTTGACAGGCATACTGAGAACGAAAACAAATACTCTTCACACACCTGCGAGGCTTAGAGAAGAATTGTGTGAGCTGAGTTCGGGAACTTGTGATTCAAGCTAGTGGTGGTGGCTTTAAGAGATTTTAAACGCATATGTATATGTATATACAAAGACCAAAACTTTGAATACAAAAATAAATAAAGATTAATTGTTGTAGAGTGCATTGAGGAGTTCGGTCAGACATCTTTTTATGATGTCTATTTCTAATGGTATGTTTGCTAGCGTTATCTTGCCCACTTTGGACTTTTACAAGTATTTCCCGAGTATGTCGGGTCTATTTAAGTAACTGGTGACTTGACAGCACGTTTTGAAATAGTGGTATCACAATAACACAATGCGCTGCCAATTCAACACAATTACTTAATCAAAAGTGCAAACATATGTGCAAGTTATTGTTTGCTCACACATGCACACACACACACGCCATTATTAATAGACCCAGTGAAAAGACTTGTGTGCACTGCTGTGGATAGAAATCGTTTTATTATGTAAATAGTACTACTATGTGTGCAGACACTAATGGCCCGATTCATGGAATTTTTTGCATGGTTCAAAGTGGCTTCGCACTGCTGAAAAATGACTTTGCACTGCCGACACAAACCCTGATTTATGGAACTGTGCAAAGTGTATTTTTGCAATGCCAAGTCAGTGTAAAGTCATTTTGTACTGCAGGTATTGTTTTGTACTGACTGTGCACTGGCTTGGCACTGCAAAAATACACTTTGCACAGTTCCATGAATCAGGGTTTGTGTCGGCAGTACAAAGTCACTTCTCAGCAGTGCAATGCCACTTTGAACGGTGCAAAACATTCCACCAGTCGGGCCCTTACTTTCACGTGTTTGGGGGGCATTGTGTTCCAATGGAAGTGTTTAGGGGTGACTCAGCCTTGAGAGTGATCTCTGCTGAAGTCTCCTCACTTACCCGATGTTTTGTGTGAGGCTATCCAATTGCACTCACACATTTCGCATGTACTATCCCTCCAAGACTGTGCGCATCTGCACAGAATGCAAGTGGTGTTCACCAATCGACGCCCTTAACACAAAGCTAAGCCTGAATTGCACAAAAGTGTGAAAGTGCAACCTGCACAGGAGCCCACCTGCACGAACAAGTGCAGTTTGGTGAAGTGGCTTTTGCCTGCCTGTGCACTTGCACGGATGCGAATCCCCAAGCACAATATGCGCCTTTGCGCAACTGCACCATGGTGGGCTATGTGACATCGTAAATCGTGCAGTTTGGGAATGATTTGATGATCTGCTGCAATTGACTTTAAAGGGCACCCACCTGCCTGTGGAGCAGACCGGCGGAAGCTGCTGCGGTGCCGACAAGGCTTTGTGGTTGGATCAGAAGCTGGCTCTAACTAAGGGACCGCGGGGTTCGATCCTCTACGGCTACTTCTCACACCACCACTGAGGTGGAGAGTGATTTCTGCCCCCTCCACCAATCTCCAACCTCCAGACATGAGATGGAGAACTAGAGCTGGGCTCAAGAAGAGGTCTCATGGCCAACCGGAAATAAGGGGGGACTTTTATGAGGAAGCGGCAAGGAACCAAGGTCCTGCTCCAAGGCCTGCGAGGAATCACAGGGATGGTTTTACGCTGCGAAAAATGAGAATTCAATGGGCCTGATTTACAAAAGTGTTTTACAATAGTGCAATCCCATTGAAAATCGTTTTGTAAATCAGGCCAAATATGTTCCCATAAACCACAATGGGGCTCACAAAGGTTCATCATCTTGACATATTTTGGGGCCCTTTCTTGACACATCATATTTTGCTTATAATGAGTTCCTCTTTGGGACAGTGTTCTGTTAAGCCATGGTTTGAGTAATACTATCACTTTGTCAGATAGCACTTTGTGGCCTATTCCTCACGCTCTTTTCCCTCTGCTGCTCTGGGCCCCCTTCCGGCTGCCTCTCTTTCTCCTCCTTCTATCTCCTCTTTCTCTCTGATAACACCTGATGACGTTTCTAGACAAGTCCAATCTATGTAAGTGCCGTCCAAACAGGTGCTCCCCTGCTCCTCCAGAACCATCAAGGAACACATTGACACCCTCGCTCCAACCTTGCCCGATTTCTGCAATCACTCTTTCGCCACTTGTGCTTTCCCCAATGTCCACAAGCACTCCATTGTGTACCCCCTCCTTAAAAACCTTTTGCCGGTTCTACCTGTCTGGCTAACTATCGCCCAATCTCTATCACTCCTTTCCTGGGCAAACCTCTGGAAAAGCTGCCCATCTCCGAGCTTGTCTCCACACTGAAACTGGTGGCTGTTTCCATGATCACCAGGCTGGCTTCAGAGCAGCCAGAGGCACTGAGACTGCTCTCCTGAACACCCTTGAAATTCTGCTGTCCAATCTCGACTCCAACACCCCTTCTGTCCTCATCCTTCTTGACCTTTCCTCTGCTTTTGATATGGTCAATCACACCATCCTGATGAAATTACCCCGTGAGAACCTGGGCATCACAGATCAGGCCCTGGAGCGGTTGACCTCTTTCCTCCTGGACCAAACTTCAAAGGTCCAACTTGGGTCCTTTCTTTCCACCACCTCTCTCTCCACATGTGGTGTTCTCCGGGGCGCCAACCTCTCACCCTGGCTCTTCAACCCCTATGTGGCCCCTCTGGCCCACCTAATCCCCACCATCTGCTTTAACTTTCAGTGTTATACGGGTGGCACACAGCTCTGCTTCCGGCTCCCTACAGCCTCCTTTCCTCTCTCGCACATTCCAGACTATCTATCCTGGATTCAGGATTGGTGCACCTCCAATGAACTCTGCCTTATTGCCAGTAAGACAGAGATCCTTCTCATTGGGACCCCCCTCCCGCTTTCCCTCTCTAGCTCTTGCCGCCCTCCATGGGCCCTCTTCCTTCGCCTTCCTGTGATGCAAAAAACATTGGTGTCATCTTCAACTACACTCTCTCCTTCTCTCCTCACATCACAGACCTTTCCAAGAAGTCCACTACCAGCTGCACCTCCGCAGAGGAACTCTTCCTTTTCTCACTTTCCCCAGAAACTCATTGTCTCCAGAGCCCTAGTTCGCTCTATATTCGACTACTGTAACAGCCTCATTCTCAATCTGCCTTCTACTCTCCACCCTCTGCAACTAATCCAGAACAGGACTGCAAGACTTGCCCTTGCCTCAAGCCCAGGCACCATATCTCTCCAGCCCTGAAATCTCTCCACTGGCTCCTGGTGGCTGAAAGGATCAAGTTCAAGACTCTCTGCATCATCCACAAGTTTTTCTTGGGCCGGTGCCACACTACATTCAACTCTCTCTTCTTAAATACCTTCCTTCTCAAGCCCTTCACTCTGCTGCCTCCAACTCTCGGAGGGTCAGACGCTTCTCCAGGCATAGAGTAGGGGACAGATCACTTTGCTCTGCAGGTGCCTCCCTCTGGAACGGCCTCCCTGTCCCTCTCAATCTTAAGCCGGACCACCTGAAGTTCCAGAAGCAGCTCAAACCCTTCCTTTTCTCCTCTGCTTTCCCTCCCTCCCTCCCCTGCTGAGCTACCTGTTTGCTGCGCAGACTGGTTGCTTGGTTACCCTCAGAGTCTCACTGGGTACATGGCTTCTCTTGACTGGTCTCCCCCGCATTGCCTCCAGGCCTGTCATACGTTAGGGGCTGAAACTGTAACCTCTACAGCCCCCCGCCTCCTTGCACTTACCAAGAGCCGCGTTGCCCTGGCTGCACTTACTCAGAGCAATGCTGCCCTGATTGCACTTCCCCTCCCCCCTTGCACTTCCCCTTCCACTGCACTTTCCCATTGTACAAACTGAATGACACAAGGCCTGGTAACACTGTCTTGTCCTCCCTCCATACCCTCCCTTGTCTTGTCACTTCTAGAAACCCATGTGTGCAGGTGCGTTATAAATGACTTACCATATCATAAGCGCTGTAATCACAGAGGTAATTATGAAGGGGTTTAATGCTGCTCACTTAATGACACGGGACGGGTGGCGGTCTGGTGAGGGCGCCAATATTAGATTGGATTGTGCTGAAAGCATACTACACTCTGAAGCTTGCCACTGTACTAACCACTCCTGCTCCTCTCCCGCATACCTCCCACGAATCACACACACCTTAAAGGGCCAGCTACACTCCACGTAAACCACACAAATCATACTACACCACAGCAAACATCTGTAATCAACAAGTGCCGGTTCTGCAGGCGCCAACAGAAGAGCACAACCTCTATCCTAACCCCATTCTCTCACTCACCCACTCCTCCCTCTCCATTATAGAGCCACGTGAGCGCCTGGAGACAATGCCAATGGTAACGGTATAAGTCAACATAACATAACATACATTCACACCTATGTTGGGTTATTAGGCCTTACTTTATAGAGAGCAGCTTCTGCCATTTCCGTGGCCACGAGGAGCTTTCTACGAATGGGAGGTGCCTGCAGATTTGTGAGACGTGCACTTAACTCGCTCGTTTGGCCACACCCTGGGGTGCATTTTGCTTTCTAGAAACTCAGACGCGCGGGATTGCGTATACGCTTATTCTCCAAGTAGGTGACCAAGATTTCATCCCATGATTCTCGACTGATTATTATGGCAAAAAAGCAGGTGCAAAATCATGACCACAATTATGGAGCGCTTCTATTATAAACTTAAAGCACTGTAGATAAAAGGGTGATGTTTATCCCAGTCCAAGCAAGCAAATTCTATTAAGCTCAGAAATATACTGGCTGGGCTCTTACCCATGGCTGCAGGTTACAGAGATATCTCAGCAGCGCGCGGCTGACCCACTCTTCTATCCGACCAATGGGAGCCAAGGAAATGTCCCCTTATGGAGGAGCACAAGAAGAGGGTCCTCCACGGCAAGATGGGAGACCATCTTCATGGCACGCATAACAGCGACAAGCCCCATCAGGGCCGTTTACTCTTCCGCAGTGGGGTAAACCGAGCTTGGAGGGCAAACTGTGTCCAGGTTTCAAAGCGTTTGATGTTCAAGTCCCACTGGGAGCCCACCATTTTGTATTTCACAGAAAGTTCCGGTTTTGGCGCGAGACAAGTGTTTTCGCTTCATATTGATTGGCTGGGGGCCCACTGTGGGTCTGGAATGTAGTAGGTCTCTGAGTTGTTTGAAATTCCTTAAGCCAGACCTAAACATCAAGCCTCTGCCTGGACTACTTCTCAGCGAGCCCTGTATAGATTTATAAAACTGAAGATTTGGAAAGTAGCCCCCATGGATAGTGTGCAACCCCCACCGGGCCACGGGTATTTGTCTCAGGGGATAGCTCAGGCCCAACGTGCTCGCCTTAAAAGCAAGACAACACGGAGCACCACAGGTTTGATCCCTGGGTCCGCACTTAGAAACCTCTGGGTATTAAGCGTGTTATAAATAACCTATCATATCATATAGCTCAGTGGGAAGGTGCTCATCACAGGTTCGAATCCTGGGGCTTCGCTTAGAAACCCCTTCGGTATTAAGCGCGTTATAAAAAAACAATTATAATGTAATAATTCGAATGGCCTCTCAACCCCCGGAGAGCATTGTGTACAAGCTCCTGCTACAGTGTAGGGGCCACCACAGCACTAATGTAAGGATTAGGGAGTTTCTGCTGCAGTAGATTTCATCCAAGTAGAAGTCATTACATTTTTTACAACCTATTTTGGTGAAAATATATGTGGGGGGTGAGTTTAGGCGTATAATGAATGTAAGGTGTTTAAGGGGGTGCTGCAGATGATCTTCCCACCGCCCACATATATTTGCGGCAAAAATGATTCATACGTCAATGAAAAAAATTGAAGAAATCACATACAGCCCTAATGTACTGGGGCCCCATGGATTATCATGTCAACTTCTGCTTTGATGCTGGAGGCTTCCTTCCATTATGGCTTTGGTCCCCGGATCATCGTAGCAGGCCCCCTACTCTGGTCCCCTTCATCTGTACTATTAGACATGGACCCCATTGGCCATCGTACTCCATCCTCTGTTGTGGGCCAGGAATCATGTCTTTAGGGAGTAAAACACAAATATGCAGTTTATCTGGAGGGATTAAATTCAAAACCCTCTGCATTGTCCACAAGGCTTTCTGGGGCCTGGGTCCAAAATACCTTCAGCTATCCCTCCGCAAAGACCTCCCCTCTCGATCTCTTCGCTCCTCTACCTCCAACTCACTCAGGGTCAGTCGTTTTTCAAATAAACAAGCTGGGGGTAGATCTCTGTCTTCGGCTGGGGCCTCCCTCTGGGACAGCCTCCCTGCCACTCTAAAATTTGAGGAGAACCATCTCCGATTCCGGAAGCACCTCAAGAACTTCCTCTGTTCTACTGTCTTCGCTCCCCCTCTCCCATGCTGATCTGTTCTCTCTTGGCACCGTGCACCTGGCCACCCTCTGTCCTCCGGGCCCAGGTACCTGCTCAGCCTGCCACCCTCCCGCAATTCCTCAGGGCCATCCCTTGCACTGGGGTCTGTATATGTACACATACAGCCCCCCCTTTTCTTCCCGCACTTATCATACCTACCCTGTCTGCTGCCTTAAACCTAGCACTTGCAAATTGCTGGCTGCACTACCACCGTTTGTTGCATTTATTATTTATTTATTGTTATTTATCTGTTTCTCCTCTGCTTCGCTCTTTCCACTTCTCCCCCGTTCCATGCACTTTTCCCCTCCCCCTCTCCCATGCACTTGCGCGTTCTCAATGTCACTGGGCCTAGTAAGATCGCTGTTTTGTTCCCCCCCTGTTCCCCTCCCTTGCCTTGTCGCGCTCTGAAACACTTGTGTACGAGCGCGATAGAAATAAAATATCAATATCAATATCAATAATCAGTACTGTGTGGGGCCATTATACCTATTTGACTTTTGAGCCCCACTTGGTGCCCAGGAGGCTGAGTAGACGTTACGCCTTCCCCTGGCCCATTAAATGCATCTTTCACCCCCAACTCACCACAGGCGACGCCGGGATTGTGTAACAAGTGGGGCCTGGAGGTGATGTTGTAGGGCTCACCCTCAAGGGAGCCCGAAGAGGGAGCTGGGATTCTACTGTCCCCGGCCGTATCTATGGGAGCTACCAAGCATAACGAGGGAGAGCAAACCAACCCAGGTGGGTTCGTAGGGGTTCTCTCCCAGACAACATTTTTTAACGGGGTTAAAATTGTGAATTTTACTGTACACTTTCTGTGATACATTAGGTAAAAAGTCACACAGTTTACAATCAGTTTTGTAGGATAAGACATGAAAAAAGTCCATTAGATGCCAAGCCACCAACAATGCACAGGAGCATTTTCAAACACATTTCCATAAGGCCTTTGCCCCCTGTATGCCAGTACTCTGCAAGCGTAAACAACACGTTCATACTGATTGTGCCCAAACCCGCCCATTCTGGTGCACCTCTATATGCCAGTATTGCCACATAAGCAAATACTCATGATGCTTTGCCCATGATGCCAGCAATGATACTGTAACAAAACATGTTCAAGCTGGTTCTGCCAATATATGCCGCATCCCCCCCACATAAGAACATGCTGCTGTAAGCTTTGCCTTAATGGCAGTTAACAAAAAAAAGCCAAGCCACAGTAAGAAAACATGCCCTTGCTGGCCAGCTGGTACGATAAATCTCTCACTGCTGCAATCTGAGTGTGGTCTGCAGGTCACAGGTTCAAATCCTGGCAAGGCTAGCCCAGCCTTTCAACCTTCTGAAGTTGATAAATGAGTACAAACCTTGGTTGGGTGATCATTTTATATAAATATGCTCTCTGCACTGGGCTTTGGCAAAAGTACTATAAATATAATAAAATATTATCATTACACAAACCATCCAAATATGATACATTCATCATGTTGCATTTGACCCCAAACACCAGTAAAAAATGTCATGCAACAGTAAGGAAACAGTGCCTTGCGGGCTGCATAAATGCCCCACAAAACCCATCTAAGAACACTTAGCATGTTGAATTTGACCTTGCCACCAGTAAAACAATGCCATGCCACAGTAAGGAAACCTGCCCAACCCCATGTAAGGAATTTGTGGAACCGCTCTCAAATGGATAGCATCCTTTCTCAAAGATAGGAACCAAATAACCCTACTCTCCACCTATTCCTCCCAAGCCCGACCAGTCGACACGGGAGTCCCACAAGGAGCATGCCTATCAGCCCCCCTGTTCAATCTCTACATGGCCGTCCTCCCACAAATAATTTCTTTACACAACATCCTGTGTTACAACTATGCTGATGAGACTCAACTAATTCTAAAACTCCTGAACTCAAAACCCAACGGCCGACCTGACCTCACCTCCTGCCTCCTCGACATAGAGCTCTGGATGACCACAAACCACCTCTTGCTAAACCCCTCCAAAACCGAAATCATGGTATGTGGCAAATCAAAACTGTTGCCACACCCACAACCCTGGCCATCTGCCATGGGAAACTCACCGACCACCCTCTAATTCTGTAAAAAACCTTGGATGAACCCTAGACTCTGACCTAACACTCTCGCGCCAAGTCAACAACGTCTCTAAGTCCTGCCACTACCACCTTAAAACACTTAGGCGCATTTTTCCATACCTCTCCTTTCCGAACAGACTCTCCATGGTCCAATCAATTGTTATATCAAGACTGGACTACGCTAACCCCCTCTACCTCGGAGTCCACGCTTACCAACTGACTAAACTACAAAGAGCACAAAACGCTGCAGCCAAACTGCTACTAGCGCTCGACCCGAGAGACCATATCTCCCCAACCCTCAAAACTCTGCATTGGCTTCCCGTTGCCCGAAGGGAGACCTTTAAAACATTATGCATTTCCCACCGAGCACTGCATAAATCCGGACCTCAATATCTGCAAGAC
This sequence comes from Ambystoma mexicanum, assembly GCF_040938575.1. Taxonomy (NCBI): domain Eukaryota; kingdom Metazoa; phylum Chordata; class Amphibia; order Caudata; family Ambystomatidae; genus Ambystoma; species Ambystoma mexicanum. The sequence goes on from NC_090929.1 coordinate 1,626,424,535, forward strand.
AAATTAAAACCCTATCACCCTCCACATACTCTAAGATCAAGCTCAGCTGGCCCCCTAGTCATACCTAAAACAAACTCAGTCAGGTTAGGCGGATCATCTTTCTGAACCATGGCCCCCACGCTGTGGAACGCACTCCTGCCCCACATCCGACTCACGGAAGACCTCATATCGTTCCGCAAACTACTGAAAACTTGGCTCTTCCCTTAAAACCGACTCCGAACTGAAACTAACTTAATCTGGATAACAGCATCTCAATGACTTTACCAAATACTAGATCATAAATAGCAACGCAGCATCTTGATCCAAACGAGAAATCGAAAACGAATTAACATTTATTGGTTAGCTAAACTGAACAAACAAAATAGGATGAGTAAAAAGAATCAAACCTGCGAAGTAGATGAAATGAATATGTTGTACGAGAACAGCAAAGTGGCTGAAATTGTCAAAATAAATGTAATAGACAAGAGGATCAATGTGGACGTAAGGATAAAATGGATAACAACAATTCGACTAAACAAAAATGCTAGATCTTAAATAACAATAAAACAAAAAACAAAACAACATCAAGATCCAAGCGAGAATTCGACAACTAATAACCTCTAGTGTAAACTAAAAGGACAATAAGAATAAAATGAGTAGATCAAAGGAGTGAAGTGAAAAAGAATAAATTGTACGAAAGCAGTTAAGCAGTTGAAATTAATGAAATGGATGTAATGACTGCAATGAACGAAAGAAACAAAATAGACAAAATTAATAAAGTGAAGAGGAGGGAAAATGAATACAGGAGACGGATGAATACACAGACAGATGGCATGCACTGTATGAGCGCATAGTATAAATGGAAAGTATAGAATAGACGATGCGAGTACATGAGATGGGTGTAGTGCATGGGACAAATCGAGAACACGTAACGGATCGAGTGCGCATGACAAGTGAGATGAGTTGAACCGATAATGCAGGATGAATGAATGAAGAGAGTGGAGTGGACGAAGTCGTTCGAGTGGATGAAGCGCGTAGAGCGAATGAGTGCGTTGAACAGAGGAGTGCGTTGAGCGGATGAGTGTGTTGGGCAGATAAGTGTGTAGAGTGGACGAGTGTGTAGAGTGGACGAGTATGTAGAGCGAATGAGTGTGTAGAACGGATGTGTCCGTAGAGCAGATGAGTGCACAAAACGGATGGGTGCGCAAAACGTATGGGTGCGTAAAGCGGATGGGTGCATAGAGCAGATGAGTGCATAGAGCGGATGAGTCCGTTCAGCGGATGAGTGCGCAGAGCGGATGAGTCCGGTGAGCGTATGAGTCCGTTGAGCAGATGAATGCGTAGAGGTGATGAGTGCGTAGACGTGATGAGTGCATAGAGGTGATGAGTGCATAGAGGTGATGAGTGTGTAGAGGTGATGAGTGCATAGAGGTAATAAGTGCGTAGAGGCGATGAGCGCGTAGAGCGGATGGGTGTGTTGAGTGGATGAGTGCGTAGAGCGGATGAGTGCGTAGAGCGGATGAGTGCATAGAGTGAATGAGTGCGTAGAACGGGCGGGTGAGTGCGTAGAGCGGATGAGTGCCTAGAGCGGATGAGTGCCTAGAGCGGATGAATGCCTAGAGTGGATGAGTGCCTAGAGCGGATGAGTGCCTAGAGCAGGCGAGGGGGTAGAGCGGATCAGTACGTGGAGCGCATGAGTGCATGGAGCCGATGACTGCTTGGAGCCGAGGTGTGCGTGGAGCTGATGTGTACGTGGACGGCTGAGTGAGTGGAGCGGATGAGTGTATGGAGCGGATGAGCGCGTGGAGCCGATGAGCGCATGGAGTGGATGAGCGCGTGGAGCCGATGAGTGTGTAGAGCGGACGAGAGTGCAAAATGAATGAGACATGGTGTGGAGTGCGGAGCGGGTCTGGAGTGCGGAGCAGGTGTAGAGTGCGGAGCGGGTGTAGAGTGCCGAGCGCATATCAAGTGTTGAGCAAACAAGTGATATATGTGCGGGATAGAATGATTTGAGTGCATGGAACGTTTGAAAGAGCATGGCAGTGAACAGTCTTTTTGAGTACTTGAAACAGTCGTAATGCATGGAACAGCCGGAGTACATGGAACAGATGGAGTACATGGTACTATAACAGTGGGCCATATCACACCTCTACGCTTACACTCTTCTTTACACCACCACTCAACTACAACACAGCGATACTATGACACCATTCGGTATAGCTGTTCTCATACCAACACCTGCCTCATACTCCCCATCACCCTAATTAAACACTGCTGGTTCTACATCCTCCAGCCTAGGCGTTCACCTCAAGCCTAATGCAGCCAGAATCGGTCTGGATAAAAACCTGCCAGAACGAACACATACTCTTGATCTCTCAACCACCACATCTACCGCTAGAAAGCAGCTATCACACGAATGCCACACCAGCTGCAAACATATCCAGTGCTCACACGCACCGTTTGACTCTCTCTAGTCTCTCCGCTGACTTGAACTTCGGTTCCCGAGGGCGTTCAATCTACCAGCGCCTTGAGACCATACCAATGGTACATAAGGCGCTATATAAATGCAAAATAACATAACATAACACCTCTCCTATTGCACTGGCACCCAGCTGGTCATTGTATCCAATCCTCTTCCATGAACCAGGAACCATCTCTACACTACGACCCTGTGTGCATAGTTTCCTATCCTCTGCCTTTTGATATTGATATTAATGTTGTATTTATATCACGCTCGTACACAAGTCTTTCAGAGCGCAACAAGGCAAGGGAGGGGAACAAGGGAGAACAAAAACAATAACCTTACTAGGCCCAGTGACATGGAGAACGCGCAAGTGCAGGGGAAGGCAAGGGAGGGGAACCTGTGGCAAACCAACACATCATATGGCACAACAAGCAACATGTATCCTATGTTTAGTAGAAATCAGGAGGTGGTTGGGATAATCACCCATAGGGACTATGGGAGTATCTACAATTAAACAGGTGATTCTATCCGGGAAAGATTGGAGTTTAAAGTGTCATGATGGGTAAAATGATAAAGTGTCAGGGCTCTTTCCCCCTAGTGTGGATATTTGTATCCTTCAGATCCTCTATTCGTAACACAATTTCAGGGATGTAGCGCCCAGGGGGTGCCATGCCCATATCAATAAGGGGCATGCTACCCTTCTAAATAGCAAGCAGTCTTCACCCCGTCAGGATTTTCAGGGGTTCAGTTCCTGGGACCTTTCCCCTTTCTCAGCATCAGCAGCCGACCCAGGACTTTCAAAATGTCTCCCTTTTTTAGTCTTTAGTCCTGTGCAAGGACCACGTGTTGAGCCACCGTTCCCTCTCAGCACTTCTGGCTCCTGGGGGACTGCTTTTGTCTGGCCTCTAACTCTCTTTAAGGGCTTGCCATTATCTCTCTAACATTCCTTGCTGATTGGTTCTCAGCGGTCTCATTTTTTATGCAGCTCTTGGCTCAGTCTAGTTGCCTAATGACATTTTTTGCCCCAACTTCTTTTGGTCTGCAGTTTCCAATACTAACATAAAACCAGGCGGCCATCTTAACTCCTGGCGGAAGACCTGGGTCTTTGTCCTAGCTTTCTGCTGCTTTTCCATGCCTCCTCGTCTCCTTGGGCATCTCTGCTCCTGCATTGCTGCCCACTCTGGAATTCTGACACCCTTTGTAGGCTTATCATGTATCTGCGTGATTCCCTTTCCACGGGTGGGACACTGCAGTGAAGCACCATCTCTGGGTTAGGCTTTTGTTCTGAGGTCCGTGTCGGGCACCTCTCTCGCATGATCCTGCCCGGATTGCCTCTGTCATATGGGATAATTTGGTATTTATTCCATGGGTACAGTGTGTTCAATGAGAGTTGGTTCCTCAACACTAGGCAATCTTTGTTTGGGTCTCCAGGAATCAGGAGTGCCCCCCTGCACTTGCGCGATCTGAATGACACTTGGCCTAGTAGGATCGTTGTCTCTGTCTTCCCTCTGTTTCCCCCCCTTGCCTTGTCGCGCCTTGAAACTCTTGTGTATAGGCACGTTATAAATGCCATATCATATCATAACAGAGCTGTGCATGAAACCCCATCTTGGATCGGTCTTAGAGTTCTAATTACTCAAATCTTGCCTATATTTCAATAACAACAATACATTAATAAAAAAACAAACCCTGCCTATGCTCAGGCCACTTTTTAGGTGGGATCACTGCCCCCAAATTGCATGTAGGAACTGGGCTGGGGGTTCCCCAGATAAGACCAGGGTTTTCTCACGTTCTGGGTCTTCCATATTTAAGCCTCTTAAGTGCGCAGGACGAGTATGCTCGTCCTATTTGCATAGACATGCCTAATACCCCAGCAGTTAAGGGGTTACACTATTCTACATCGCCCAGATCAGGGCCAAGTCCAAGGGGGCTCTGAAGCTCCCACCCCCCACCACCTCTAGGTATCTCATGGCACTGGCGGGCTGGAATTCGTGGACTGCAGGGTTCCCCCCCAGGTCGTGGTATGGAGACAGAGGGCTGACTTCATCGCAAGCAGGAATCGTCATTAGACTGCGTGTTACTGATCCTCTGCTTTGGACCACGAACCATTTGTGTACTAAAGGTACAAAAGTAAAGAGTAGAAAAATCGCTTGAAATATAAAGTCTTTCATAAAAAGTCTCGCTGCACTAAATTATCGGTGAATTTCAAAACACAGGATGGAGGGGGAGGAGGGAGGAGTTTAGGGGGTTCTTCTCGGAAAGGACATAACAAATAAAAGCAACATCAAACAACCCCAAATAAAACAAATGAAACTAAATGTACATGTGAAAAAGGGTTAAAAACTACATAACACAAAACGCTGAAGTAACTACAACTACAACTATGACACCAGAAAGGAGAACTTGAGAAGCAATAATGTAAACGACATGTTTATAAAAGAAATGACCACACAGGAGGTCCATGTCATGATCAAGGTTGTGGATAGCAAGTGGCAGTAGGGAGGCAAATTATGCAAACCCCCTCATTTTGGGAGGAAGGGGGGTGCACCCCAGCCTCTTCCCTGCACTTGGGGAGTCACCGGCTGCCTATGTCTTGGAGTTTTGGGGAGGAGTGTTAGCCTCAAGGCCAAACGTCCCTCGAGCAGTCGTTTTATAGATAAAGCCTTGGTGATACTTGAGCTTGGAGAGCAGATGTGCCAATGAAGAAGCGAAGCCGCCCCGGGGACGTTCTCCAAAGGAATACCCACGCCCCCCTCGCTTTCTTGCCGCAGTCACTTGCCCTTTCTAGCTGGCCTGCCCAGCAGCTTGTGCCCTTCAATGGGGGCTTATTAACAAGAGCCGCCTGGCTGGGCCTCCCCAGATGACACCGAGTCAATGTGTTCCGTGGCTTTTGTCGCAACAGCTGAGACTGCACACAAACCAAACAAAGGCTGTCCTGGTGTTGCCACCCAGCCTGCGTGGCAATCAGGCACACAACAGCCAGACACAACAAACATCCAAGGCACACGGGCCAGCATCTGAGAACACTCAGCAGGGAGATTCTGCACTAAGAAGAGGGAGGTTTGTTTTCCGACAGTGGCTGGCACTGGAGTTCAGGAAATGGGCAGGCGGGAGAATGCGGAAAAATGTCAACATCTTGGGATCCAGAATCTATCCCTACTGTAGGGAAGGTGGGTCGGTATTACCTAACGGTGCTGGGTTCGTGTACAGTGCTTAGTGCCGTCTTCGGGCTTCCTCCAAGCACTATGACTAGATGAGATAGAGCAGAGGAGGGTGGATAGGAAAGAAATAAGGTGGGGGAGAGCAGAGGTGGCAAGAGGACAAATCATGGGGTGAAACGGTCTAGCAGTGAGTTAGAGAGTAAATAGGGAGTAAAAGCGCCCAGATGCCTTCGGTTTATAAATTAGAAAACGAAATAAAAGCCTCGGCCAGACAGGTCCCAGACAGGCAGTTCTTTGCCTCTGTCTTGCCCCAATGTGTCTGAAGCTAGGCACTCCTTGTTCCCTGGCTCTCTCCCTGATGGACATGTACCTGGGGAGGGTAACTCTATTCCCCACTTTGTCCCCCGCGCTCCCATACGTACAGAAAGATGACAATTGTACTCAATGTTGCCTCGGACACCAACAGCCAGATTCACAAAAGTATTTGCTCACAGCTCGCGCGAGTAGGGGAATGAATGCCTTTGGCGTGAAAGGGCAATTCTCAAAACGGAGCAAGTCACGTGCATTTAGAGTGTGGTTGGGCTCGTATGTATTTGAAGAACAGGGATTTCAATTTCAAACAGAAATGACTAACAAAAACATGTTTGCAGATGTCGGAAGCATTCCCACAAAGCGTGCCTGTACAATAGCATAAAGGTGAGAACAAGCAGGGAGCTCGTTTATGGGGGTGTAAAAATCAGGACATATACCAGGGACAAAACAAAACAAAACAGAGTTAAAATAAAAATAAGAAAACATGTGACTTATAAAGGTAACATTAACATAGGTGGGTAAGTGCTTCAAACTAAAGAGGAGTACTCATCTTAATAATATAAAAGGCCAGGTGTATGTTTGTCCGATGCCGTCATGCGCGGTAGAGGCTGCCCGAATGCACAGAATCCTTCGCTAGAGGGAGCTGTTACCTTATATACAGTGGTCCAAGTCGCATAGATTTGCCTCTTGTCACCGCTAGAGGGAGCTGTTGCCTAATGATATATGGGGACAATGCCAATTTGCATAGCTTTGCCTGTTGTCGCTGCTAGAGGGAGCTGTAATATTACGGTGTATAGTGGTGCTACTGTATTAATGAAAACTTGCACTTTGGCCCGTGTACGTGAGCCTGTACACTAGTTAACTAAACAAAATGACAATAAAAAAAATGCAAATAAATAAAATATGAACCGTCACTGGTGCAAAGTTATCTGTGCAAAGTTCTATGCTGTAGGGGGAACGTCACCTCCGTGTGCAGTTGAGCTGCATTGCGATACACTAAGAGATGCCCAACCTATCTGTCATCCCTTATAGGCATCAAACCTAACGTGAGGAACCTTCGCTCTTCTTTGGCGGTCACTCTTAATTATCCCAAATTCAGGACAGCCAAATTTGGAGGCACAACACTGGATGCTCAGGGTCCCCTTTTGTGGAACACACTTCCAGCAGGTATACGGCAGATCCAGAGCTACACCGCGTTCAAACGTGCCGTCATTCAACTTGGAATAATTTTCTGACCCATTTCTCCTTTTTCCACTTTTTCTTGTTTGTCCTCGTCTTGTTTTTGTTCTATGCGCGCCCTGAGGCCCACGAGCATGTTGGCGCGTTACAAACATTTAAATAAATAAATACATTAATATGTAAGAAGGGCCAGGCTGCGAAGAACCTGCACTCACAGCTAGGCCCTCCCACTGCATAGAGTGCCCTATGTGAATAAGGAGGCCCGCATGTGGTTCCAGCTGGAGCAGTTTTACTCACTGCATCCTGTACTCCGCAGTTTTTGCGAACTGGGGACCATGTTTCCAAGCCTGGGCTCTGATTTGCAGAAACATTGTACTTTAGTACTGTAGCTCAACCGGTGAGAGCAATCGAAAAACTCCCAGAGTGCACTGGTTTTTTAACATGGTCTTGTGGTGACAAGCAACCCATGGTTACCATAACACACAGAGACTCCTCTGAGCTGTGGGTTTAACTTTCTATGCCAGGGCATGCTGGCGGGGTCGAGCAGAGGCGAGTCTACCCAGCTGCCAGCTTGGCATGTGTGCCTTTGCAATAATCAATCACATTGACGGCAGGATGGCCTTGCCTACTATGATCTGGGTTCTGTGGACAGATCCTCACGAGGGCCTTTGCCCACAAGTGCTGTATATTGAAAACATTTACCGGGGGAATCCTTGCCTCCTTGGAGGGGTAGTTCTGTGGGGAGGAGTGTCTGGGGCCTTGTGGTGATTCCAAGTGTAGCATGTGCCACCACAGGCCACTCCCTAGACACGCCGGCAGGTTCTGCAGGATGTCAAAGCGAGCTCTCGACTCGCTGTGCTATCTGACCGATAATTATTATTATTATTAATATTATAGTATTTATTGAGGACAGACCTAGCTTTGAAAAGCAACAGAGCACTTTTCAGAGGTATACAACAGTACAGATATACCACTGGGTGTGGGATACAGAGGGCCAGAGAGGAGGGGTACAGCTGCACCGGGTGATGGGGAGGAGAGGGACGGACGGCGTATCGCCAGTCAGGTAGCGCGAGGGGAGACGTGATGCCCTTGTAGGTGTGGAGGAGAAGAGACTCCTTGAAGAGTTTACAGGACTCCATAGGGATTTTGTAGACACTACCACCTGTGATCATTTCTGCCACGGTAATTCCTTTCATGTGTGGTGTTAAAGTGGGGGAAATACCTTCAGCCAAATTCTTCAGGCAACTCCTATGCATTACCATCAAAGTTGTAGTATGGTGGCGCGGAGAAGGGGCAGTAATTCCGTTAGTGCCACTTTTTAGAGACACCGCCGCACCACGCCACTCATAGTGAGCCCCGGTGTCTGGATGTCATAATGTAAAACATTTCTGACGGTGAAAAAGAACCTATAGCGCTAAATAAATGCAATAAAATACAAATACCGCCCCCCACAGAGCTCTCAACCAAGGCCTGATGATCTTTTAACCAATACTATATGAACACATTATTCCAAATAAGCCCAATCGATTGGGGTAATTATTTTACAGGTCATCATTCTTCCCCCAATCTACCCTTTGACCTCCTTCCTCAGGACCTGCCCCCATTGCACCCCCTCTCACGCCACATCAATGTAGTCTCCAGATCATGCACCTTCCACCTCTGCGTTCTCAAGCAGATCTTTCAATATCTCTCGTACCCCAACAGAGTCTCCGTAATCATAGCCAACATCCTCTCACACCTAGACTACTCCAACTCCCTCTTTCTAGGCGCACCTGCATATCAACTCAGAAATCTCAAACGGATCCAAAACTATGCAGCAAGACTCTTTGTTGCGCTCTCCCCCAGAGACCACAACTTCCCCACACTCCAAGGGCCTCTTTCCAAGCCTTGTGCATTACCCACCATGTCATCCACAATAAAGGCCCGGAATTCCTCCACCAAAACAAGCTTGCATGCTACCATCCCGAAACCTCAGATCAGGTTCTGCACACCTCCTGGTAGTCCCCACATTTCAAGTTCGCCAAACTAGAAGGTGCCTGCTTCTCCATCCTTGCAACTACTTTCTGGAACTGATCACCTGGCTTTCAGGAAAGCCCTCAAAACCTGGCTGTTCCCTCCCGCATCCTGAACCCAGCGCACCCCTTAACCCCACACACTAGCTCCATCAAGCAGACAAATCACACCCTCCCAACTGTCCCTCTTTCGGCTACTTTGTCTCATCTAGCATTTATCTTCTGAGCGTTGCCACCTCAAGCCCCCCTTGATGTCAAACCCGTACGGAGGGCTCAAGAAGGTATCGAATAACTTGTGCATCATAGGAATCCTTAGAATGGGCCGGGTATTCCACTCATATGTGCTCTGAGGGTGGGCAATGCATCACACTTAACACACCTTAGGTCAAGCAATTGGATCAACTTGGAGGAGGACAATTAGGTACTTCTGAATCTTCATTCGTATTCGGCACTGTACATTATTCTAAAGTACATGAGGGTGGGCATTGCCACCGCAACTAGATATGACAGGTGGGACTTTTTCACACTTGAACGACCTAGCTATGGAAATGTAACACTCTAAGATCCACTCAGAGGGTGCGTATGTATTCATTTACTGCACTTCCACTGTGTGTGAGACTTAGCCCTGCTCTTTGTACATAAATGGGACCCAGGACGTAGACATTGTTTATTGTACAGCAAACCCATTTTTCCTTTCGCACACCTCACCTTCGTAACTTAGTGCAAGGCACGGACTCACTCCCACACACCTCTGCACTTACATTTAACACAAACACAATTCCACAGCACCTTTGCCATAAGAATGAAGCTACCTTTCACAGCATACATTTCAACTGTATCTACTCACATAATTTTCTATCGACTTAAACGCAACCCCTCCTGTTTAGTTCATAGTGTACCTCCTTTCCACTCATTCACATGCCATCAGACATGGGTGACTATAGCGGGCCTTGGCCGTCCGCTCATAACTTTAATGGCCAAAATGCACACACGAAAATAGCACTTCCCAATTTCCCCACATTTTGGACTGTGGTCCCTCCGCAAGTGTTCAACCAACAGCACATTGGGACCATCATTATGGTGAAAGGTGCTATACAAATGTCAAAATGAATGAATGAACGAACGAACGAACGAACGAACGAATGAATGAATGAATGAATGAATGTGCAAAAAGGTGATAACGGCTATCCTCCTTACACTCTTACAGAAGGACTCACACGCTGTGAGTTAGAGCCTCATCACGAGTTGGGCGGTAACGCCGGTGCTATTGCCGCCGGCGCAATTAGCCCTACCGCCAAACACCCGGCGCTATTAGCACCAGATCACAGGTTTGGCAGAACGGTTAGTGCCCATTCCACATTGGGCCCATTCGGGAATTCCTCATTCCCCATTGGGCCCAATGGGGAAAATTCATGCTATTACCGACGGCAGATTTCCCGCCGGCAGTAATAGCGCTGAAAATCAGCAAATTTGCTGCGGATTTCCCCCCAGCTCATAGCTCATAGCTGGTGGGAAATCCGCCAAGGCCATAATCTGGCGGACCCTTTAATGAGGCAGTAGTAGCGCTACCACCGCATTTTAGGGTTACCGCCAGACTCGTGATGAGACCCTTAGTCTTAAAAGAAATTGACATCCAATACTAATTTATTGCAAAACAACTCCAAACATTTATAACACCTCTTAAAGTCAGACAGACACAAAAAGTTGATTTGTTTTAGTGACATGTCCAAGAAATGCTTTGGAACAAATAAGCAACCGGGGTTATATACTGCATAGAGAAGGAGTTGTTGGCGGAACTAACCGGTGAAATCAGTGGTGGCTAAACCATTGTCCTGGGGTCCCTGTGCTGGCTGGAAAAGGCTCCAATAGACCCAGTTAGTGGGAAGCACATTACAGAGAGCAGTGAAATTGTCAGGAGACTTTTCAGATGACCGTGACACCAATGTTTATAGTGATCGACCCAAGATGCTTTTGCTTGAGAAATTGGCTTCTGACTTGAAGTTGCCATAGCGGCGGAGCTCCGATAGCCATCAATTCTCGATTAATAAACTGTCGGGCCTGTCCCAGCTTAAGATTACTGTGCAGCCCCTTGTGAAAAATAATGGACTTGTTAAATGGCCCCTGACGTATCACCGCAAAGCCTCTGCACCTGGGTCACGCATAGACTTGCTGTCATAAAAAGGATAAGCCTGTGGGTCTGATTCACAGACGCGGTTTACAATGGTGTGATCCAATAGGAAAACGCTCTGTGAATCAGGCCCTATGTGCACAAATCTCTATGTGCACAAATCTCTATGTGCACAAATCTCGCTATGGGCGCACTCGCCTCAAGTAGTGCCATCTTAAGCGTGGCCAGCCCCTTCTTTCCCGTCTTATCTTTCCATCCTAAGAATTGTATTGCTATTGTGCCCCATTATAAATTCAGGACTGCAAGTTCCAGAATGCAAAGTTGTGATGGCTTAAAAGCCCAGACTGGCTGAAGGTGTGACTTTGTACATCCATAAACCACCCTGGCTGCACCCATAATGAGTGCATCCAAGCAGTATTTACTACCCCGCCCTCTCCACTAACCTGGATTATCGTCTCCGAGGCTGCTCATCTCACAGCAGAGGTGTTGCTAGGGGCGGGGGGGCTGAGGGTTTATAGCCCAAGGTCTTTTGGTTGTAGCCCCGGATAGAAGCTCAGGGACTACAACCAAAAGGCTGTAGCTAGCCCCGAATCCCAGTAGTCCTGACATTACCTTAGCCCCTGATCATTTCCAGACCTAGCAACACCCCTATCCCACAGCACTTTGAGATCATACCAATGTTAAAAAGAAAAGGCGCTATACAAATGCCCAATAACATAACATAACTTAGCAGCTTTACGATCCCTGTTATTGTTGCTGTCACCAGTGTAAATGAAGGAATGAAGTGTGCTTTCTTATGCCTGCGATTATTGGCTTGCAAACTTTTTGATCTTTGCAGAGCCTGGAAGCGGATGAGGTTTTCAGTGTTTGTACTTAAATATCCAATTAGCATCCAATTGATGGGTGCCCAGCAGGATGGCATCTTGTTCATTGGGTTTACACTTAGCTGCAGGGCTGGGTTGTCCAACTCCAGGCCTCGAGGGCCAGGACATCCCTCAGTAATATTCATGAGAAGAAATGTGCATACATTTTGAATCATTGTATGCAAATTTACCTCATAAATATTAAATAGTCATCCTGAAAATCCGACATGTTTCCGGCCCTCGAGGCCTAGCATTGGACCACCGTGCTGTAGGGGGACCTCCTGGCTGAAGGCACTGTGCGGTGCCTTGCAGCGAGATAATGGCAAATAAAAGTCACACCATGAGCTCCCGTGCAGTGTAGTTATCTACACGGGTCTTAACGTGAAGGGGGAGCGGGGAGCAGGGAAGGGAAGTGCCCGACACTAATGAAAGTTCCTCTGTGAATACAGCCCGCGCTCCGAGCATTTTCATTGGCTACGGACGCCTCCCAGGGTGCTAATTTGATTTATGACACGCCCAATACTGCCATGTGAGAGCAGTTGGCGCCTTTAGTCTACTGGCTCCCTGCTGCTTCCTGTTACACAGGGCATATATTAATGAAAGCTCTTAAGTGCTCTTCGAAAACTCCAGCTGTTTTCCATTAGCTGAAGGAAGCTTGGGAGAAGCCAGAGGAGGGCTTCCCCGACTTCTTAATCCCAATTAGTAAACATCGAAGTTCTGTTTCAGCATTCCTCCCCAAAGACTGCAACATTTCCTCCCTTACAGGTACATATTGTATTGTATTGTATTGTATTTGGTTATTTATATAGCGCTCTTTCCCCACATGTGTGGCCTCAATGCGCTTTTTCCTCGGTTGAACGCTATTGATGAAGATCCAGGTAACTTTGGCATTATACAAAATAGCGCACCCCCAACAAATTACCTTAAGGTTATTGCATGGTACCCTGGACTTCTGAGCATTTTTAAAGAAGCTACCTTAACAGTTCTCTAACATTAAAGTGCATCAATGTTAAATAGCTCCCCATTGCCCAATAACACCCCAATATGGTACAGCTAGGGGTAGGGAAATCTGAATGCTGTTACCCAAGTCAAGAATAATTGATGATATTTGATGGAGCAAGAGTGGAAGCAGCGCTTTGTGAGTAAAACAGTAACCTCTAGGATATTAATAGATCTCTACCGCTGGTGCTTTACCCACTGAGCAACCATATGAGCAACCAGCAGTGAAAATACATTTTATGCTGTGAAATATTTTTTTTCTTAATGACACTGATTTACTGCAGCATCGTCTTCAGAGCTGCCCCTCCCTTCTCCACGTCGGGTCCAGGCTGTCCAATAGGGAAACATGATGAATTTGCAAGAGATGCATACCTCTGAAAGGGTGGCAGGGCTGGGGTAGAGTCAGTGAAATGTCAAGCAGAGATTTGTTGCAAGATAACATTTGCTAACTCGACACTGGCTATTGTATACACAGCCTGCTGCATTGCAAAGTCAAAGAATGTTCTATTTTAAATGCAGGTTGTTCAAGCATTTGTGCAGAGGCAGGTTATCCGTGCCAGCGCTTTATATAAAAAAAAGGTGTGCACCTTTTATACTTTACCAGCAACATTATAGGAAAAGCTCTTCATCTGGGTTATTTGGAGGGTGCCGCAGTGGAGTAACTTTGCTGAAAATGTTGGGGGGGACATGACATCTGAAGAAAAGGTGCCCCAGCCAAATGAATGGGGACAAAATGGTGTGCCGTGAAAGTTGGGGGTGACAAACACCCCTGCCCCCCCTAAAATTAGGACCATGGAAGGTTGTTTATGACAACGGGGTGCTAACAATTGCACCAGGTCTTCCATGACACCCGACCCTTGTTGGTGGTGGGGTACCACAGTACATTTGTGCTCTTTCCATTATTGGACAATGTAACGTTAGATAATAGCGTGGGGAGTGGTGCACCAGGGAAATACAAAGGGGCACAGGCGTCACGCATGGTGGGCTAGGGCGGGTGCGGTGGCTCTAGCCCTGAGGTCTTTTAGTTGTAGACATGGATAGAAGCTCAGGGGCTACAACCAAATTGCTATCTAGTCCCGAAAGTCCCGACATTAGCATAGCACCGGTTCTTTTCCAGAACTAGCAAGACCCTGCAGGGGTGCTTGCTTCCTTCCACACCAGAGCAGAGTGATGGTGAACAAATGGCAGAGGAGACAGCCTGCACTGGTGCACCGGCAACGTCACATAGGACACAGGGCTCAAGTCCTACAAAAAGTGGGGGGAATGTGACGCGCTAAATGAAAAATGACCTCCCAAGAACTGAACGCACCCTAAAGTGAAATATCCACATGTCTTTCCCAACTGAAGAACGTGCAGAGGACAAACAACCATTTGCCAAGGTAACAGATTTCCCTGTCACATTGCTGGCTGCATATGAAACACTTGTGTATAGGCGCGTTATGAATGCCTTATCATATCATATAAAAGGTGCGCACCTTTTATGTCTAAGAATCTGAAACAAACCAACTCCTGTATAGCCTGAATATCACAATTAGACATTGTACAGCTTAGTGATGAGTAGTTGGAGTGCTTTTTTCTTAAATGAATTTAAAACACATGAGGGGGCAGCGTCGGCCGTCTGAAAAAGTGAGTGGACGCCGTCCACCTCCATGGTCCCCCACCTTGTGCTCTGCATGAGAAACATGACACTGCGAACTATACCCTGAGGTAAGGCCCTCACAGTAGCCAATGAGAGGATGGAAGGGCTAGCTGCAGGGCACTAATGATGAGCTGCAAGTCCTCCGAGATGTGCCGAGCTAGTGATTGGCCAGTGTTATGGAGCAGGTCAACCTGTGGAATGAAGGGCTCTGTTTCTGCAGAACCCCAGGCTTCAGAAGCTAAATACCTGATCACATAAATATATTTTGGCCACAACATGGCAGAAGGGGGGCACACACTGAGGGGCTTCACTGTTTAATGGGGCAAACATGTGGTTCAAGTTAGGCCACATCTTTTCGAATCCAATCAAAAGCCCACTATCAAAATAAAATACAATCAACAACAGAACATGAAATGGAAACGAAAGGAAAACACAAGAAGCTGCCGACGTGAGGTATCCTGACTGCTCAAGCCACTCGCACTAGGGCTAACACCTTGCAAACTGTGGGAGCATTAGAGCGCGCACTAGACGGCAATATTCTGGGGTAAGTGACAAATACCCAAGCCAAGTTACTGGGCCACTTTTTTTTTTTTTATGTAAAGCATTTTCTCTCCGGGGCATTACCTGGTCAGAGTTACAAGCCCGAGTGAGACGAACGTGTGGTGGTGAGTGAATTGGTGGTGAGGGAAAGGGAGCGTAGGAGAACTTACCTGCAGCCGGTGGGGGAACTGACAGCCTCACGCTACTCAGGGGGCTCGAACCTCAGATTTGACCCTGAGCTACGGCCTGCGTTTGAGCTCCCGGGTTGGCTGGAATGTACCCTGGCCCTCTCTGATTTTCCGGGGTTTGGAAGGAAGGGGCTCTGAGGCACTAATTGTGGGCAGAGAGGGGGCCTGGGGCGCTAATTGTGATTAGCACCTGGATTCCACACTTTCTGATTGTCTAAAGAGAAGAAGCCATGCTAGTATTTCATATTAGGCTCCAAATTGCTGTGGTAATCTGAGCCAGTTTGGACTCCTATTGTTTTTAATCTGATTCGAATCATAGGCCCATTGGATGGGCCAGAATAAAGAGCAAGAGAGTCCAAACTGCAGTCCAACACCAATTGTTCTCTTTCTCAAAAGAAGGACAGCTTTGCAACGGGCTGGGTGTCTGATATTAAATCTGAATTGCAATGTCTATACAGACAATACAACACACACTTCAAGAATGTCCAAGGGAATAATTATTATGTATATTTCTGTTATCATAAAACAATAAGCATTGCTATTATTATGCTCACGTGCTATTTTGAGCAATTACATTTATATAGCATCTTTGTGAGATGACGAGCCTCAAGGCACCAAGCTTCAGTGGAGTGTTGGAATCCCAGATACTGTGCAAAGAAAGTGCCTCGTGGAATATGTATTGCCTGGTGATGAAGGAAGCACGGTAAGCCTCTGGGAGCGGATTCCACAGTGTGGGTGCCCAGACCACGAATGTCCAGCCTCCTCTTGTCTTCAAGTGTATCAAGGATCAGCCAGAGGAATTGGCATCTGTGGGCAGGTGTTTAGGGCAGGGAACCTTGGCAGGAGACCAGGCTGGCATCTAGAAATAAGGACGAGGCTGCAAAGCCGACCTGGGTGGCTACCAGAGGTCAGTGGGCACCTTTCAAGCCTTGAGTACAGTTATCTGGCGCAAGGCTGGATTCTGGATCCTCCAGAGGCCAAGTGGAACTTCCATGAAAGCCCTGTGCATATAGATATTGCAGTGATGCAGCCTGGAGCTCATGACTCTCCGCAGTTACGGCTGTCTCACCAGCACGGGTGAAGGAGTTGGATTCTAGGGTGGCTCCCCAATTGGCTGAAGCAGTTATTTTGCCACACAGTGAATTTGGGTGGGTTAATGGGATATTCTCTTGAAGGTCAGCTTCTTGGCTTTGCGTGATAATGTAATCTGCATTGTCCCCTCAAACCTGTAGGTGTGTTTCCCAAACCACGGACAAGTCTTATTTCAACACCGGGCCAACCCTGCTGGCCTACTCACTCAATGGCCATTGGTGAATGCTGGAAGACCACATTTCCCAATCGTCTCTGACCTCCACTACTCTTTCCGTGGCTACTGGTGAACACTGAAAGACGATATTGCCCAATCGCCTCAGACCTCTGCAACTCATTCAATGGCCATTGGTGAACACTGGAAGACCATATTGCCCTATTGACTCTAACCTACGCAACTCATTTAGTGGCCATTGGTGAACCCTGGAAGGCCATATTACTTAATTGCCTATGACCTCTGCAACACATTCCGTGGCCATCAGTGAACAATGGAAGGCCATATTGCCCAATCACCTTCGACTTCTGCTACTTCTTCAGTGCCCATTGGTGAACACTGGAAGGCCATATTGCTCAATTGCCTCTGATCTCCGCAACTCATTCAGTGGCCATTGGTTAACACTGGAAGACCATATTGCCCAATCACATTCGACCTGCGCTACTCATTCAGAGGCCATTGGTGAACTCCTGAAGGCCATCCTGCCCAATCGCTTCCAACCTCCGCAACTCATTTAGTGGCCATCGGTGAACACAGGAAGACCATTTTGCCCAATCGCCTCCGACCTCTGCTACTCATTCAGTCGCCATTGGTGAACCCTAAAAGGCCATATTGCTTAGTTGCCTCCACCTCTGCAAGACATCCAGTGGCCATCAGTGAACACTGGAAGGCCATATTGCTCAATTGCCCCTGAGAAAACCACAAAAGGTCATTGAATAACCAGCAATAAATTGTACAGGACAATAAGACTGATGGCACAAAGCAAGTTCACAGAATAAGATGGAGAGAGTCTGAAACAAAAGGAAAAACAAGTTTCTCTCTCTGAAAAATAAAACGTCATGAAAAGGGTTCAATTGGGTGCTGGAAGAAGCTGATGGCAGGTAGCATGGGGATACCCTGGCTCCCTGGAAACAAACATTTCCCGGGGGTTTACCTTGCCCCAAACCTTCCCCCTTCACTCAGGAACACTTCAGGAACTCTCCGAGGTCGCACACCCCAGAGACTCTGTGGAAAATGGCGGCCCTACCGACGTACTCTTGACCTTGTCATGACCGCACCCTACTTGCCCGGTCGCAATCCATTTCACTCATGCCTTCGGTTCACTTCATTGATTGGGCGATCGATAAGAATGAAATATTTCATTTTTAATTGTCTTTTTTTCACAGGCTTACACGCCCTATAATATACTGGGCGTATGGCCATTGCACACTTTGATTGCTGGTGATAGAAGTAGCACTTAAAATGACAAATTGGGGGTCTTTTAAAAGAGTAAATAAACATTTGAATCCTTCTCGGGCGAGCTTCTAAATGGGCACGTTGCTGGAATTTTCACTATCCTTTCTTCTCAGTGACATTAATAAAAGCGTGAGAGCGGTGAGAGGTGGAAAGGAATGCCCTTTGTGCACCTGTCTCTATGGCTTCAAACAGCCTCTGTAATATGTTTAGGTCCGGCTTGGAGGAGAGTGAGCTCCTCTAAACCCTGACATTAAAGCAATAGGAGGTCAAAAGAAAGGACCGGGTCACCTGACAGGAAGTTCTGAAATGCAACTGGGTGCATTCGAACGTGCACTTCTTCCTGCCTTGTATGTGGCTATGGTCACACAACTATTCTTTAAGCAATTGTAAAACCACCTTCCAATGTACCAGAAACTTCCATCAATGGGAAATGCTTGCTACCACAACATGTGGTATGGTCTCCTCTTTCTGGTCAGCATTTTATCTGATCCACCGCCACTGACTAACGGGAGGTTTAGCCGCAGCAGATTTCATCGAGGGAGAAATGGTCGAAATGTTTTTGCCGCATTTTACCACATCATTACTTTAACAATAACGCCGCCTCTCCTGCAACCCCATGTCATTTTTTCAATTGTTAATCTGTGCGTCTTGTGTCCTATCCACTGTCCCCCTTCCACTCACTATTTCCCTCTTCCTTTCTTCCAAAGACCACAATCTTGTCAGCCCCAGTGGGGCACAATTTGCCGCCTTCCGGACAAGCCGTGGTGCTGTAAGATCACAACGCTGGTGATGCGTGCACTATAAAAGCTCTACGACATAACATACCGTGCTCCACAATGCAGGCACGTGCGTGTGTGGCAGCACAAAGTAATGCATGCAAATAATACAGCTGTAGGTGGCATGGCGGGGTCGTTTGGGAGTCGCCAGGGCTCGCAGGTGCAACCCCTGAGGTCACCCTTGCTACCCCTGTGTTCTCTCTTGATAACCCTAAACAAAATATTTTTAAATATAAGTGCCTGGGCTGTGGCCAGCGCCATATGGCTCTTTAGTTTTGGAGTGTCCGGCCTTCTTGTTCAGGCCTCTCAAAAAAACAGGTATTCCACAAGTCTAACACTTTCAGCAACTGACCCTATATAAGTAAGAATAGGAATACCAAATAATTTGCCTTTCGGGAATTATATACAATAACTGCTAGACTCATTAAAGGTTTATTTCAGGCACACTTCAGGAGGTGAGTCACTGATTCAGTCTGTTCTTAAACACCTCAACTCAGCCTTTCATCCTTCTGAGGTCGATAAATAAGTACCAAGACAGCTTGGGTGATATTGCATGTATATTTGTTCTATAGAAAGAGCTTACGCCTAAGTACTTTATTATAACACATCATTATCATTTGGCCATGGGTGTCTGCTTGCATTCACAATAAATTGGTAATATGGGCTGATAAACACTGATATTAACGATACATATGGCGATCCATTCTTGTATGAAATGTATATCACATTATAGTGATATTGTAACCATATTTTTCATAGTGTACTTAGGAGCAATGCTATGTGATGTCACTTCCTGTTTTGTCAAGGGGTGAAAGGTTGTGTTCCATCGCTTCCTGTGATGTCACTTCAGAGTGGGTGTCACATGACATCACTTCTTGTGATGTCATCAGAGGTCAAAGGCTGTGTTACGTCACTTACGCTACCCCTGGCATTTTGAAATGACATCCCTGAATAGAAGAAACAAATTGTGCAATTTATTTGTGCATATTATGCACATTATGCAGAATTTACAGTCAACATGTCTTGGGTTGTAGCCCCGGGTCTTTTGGTTGTAGCCCCGAATAGAAGCGGCTGAGGGGCTGTAGCCCCAGGTCTTTTGGTTGTAGCCCCAGATAGAAGCTCAGGGGCTACAACCAAAAAGCTAGCTAGCCCTGAGTCCCGACAGTCCCGACATTAGAGTAGCCCCAGATCTTTTCCAGACCTAGCAACACCCCTGCATGACACACAATGCAGTGTTCAGGGTGTCTACGCCAAGCTTCTGATATAAGCAAAATAGTTTTTATGTGTGTATTTCTGACTACACTTTGCAGTGCTGATATGCCCTGTGTGTATCTGCCTGCACGCAGCACAGGACATTGCACCATATGAAAGACACACCTGCAGGTCGGTGGAAAAAGCAGGAGAAGCACATAATGCAGTACTAATCTTAAAGTTTTCCTCCATTTCAAGAGAGGTTTATTGTAATCCTCTAGGGTTTATTTGTGATAATTTTCATTCTTTCCACAGAAGTCTGATGGAGTTACATCCCCCATAGAGAGATGTATGCTCAGAATCAGGGACAGTCCATAAAGCACAGGATGACTTCAGCACCTTATGATTGTAGTAAACATCAGTAAAGTGATTCAAGCAATACTCAGTAATGCACCCTCCAGATCTCAATGTCGGTGGGCGATACAGTCACAGGCTCTTGCAACAGCCCAAAGCCCTTGCGCCTAACACTTTTAGCTTAATTTTATTCCTATTCTGTAACCCCATGACTGAGGAATAGGTCTTTGTGGTCAGAAATGAATGTGTGTGTGTCTTTCTGTGACCATGGCAACCAAAATAATTCCCTGGCTCATTCTAATCCTCTTAAAGGTCTGGAAATCTTACATCACGGGGGCTGATGCAGTCCAGCCAGCCAAAGCACCCCTGAAATTATAAGAGCTATTTGTAAAAAGAAGAAAATAGGTCAACAAAGTGAAAAGTCCACAACTGAGAAGGAACACAATCTGAAATAGCTTGTTCCATGGGCTTTAGCAAACCCAGGTGGCCCTCCATCAGCTCTGGGTGCTGTACCAGAGAGAAATAACCATTTGCATATCTATCTGACCCCGCGCATTAGGTGTCCACCCCCAAATCTATGGCAAATCCCCTCTGAGAAAGAGTACAAAGGGAAACCACACACTTGTGCCGGCCGCGGCATCATTGGCCATCATCAGTGGGGTGCAGCTGCCTCTCTAGGCAGAGACCACATGGGAAACAAAATGGAGGCTTGGAAGAAGAAAGGCGAGCTTTGAGCTTGGCGAGCTTGACGGCCAAGGAATTTGGGACTGCTATAGCAGCAAGGAACATGGGAATCAAAATGGAGGCTTGGAAGAAGAAAGGCCAGCTGTGAGCTTGGCGAGCTTGACGGCCAAGGAATCTGCGACTGCTATAGCAACAAGGAACATGGGAATCAAAATGGAGGCTTGGAAGAAGAAAGGCCAGCTGTGAGCTTGGTGAGCTTGACGGCCAAGGAATCTGAGACTGCTATAACAACAAGGAACATGGGAAACAAAATGGAGGCTTGGAAGAAGAAAGGAGAGCTGTGAGCTTGGCGAGCTTGATGGCCAAGGAATCTGCGACTGCTATAGGAACAAAGAACATGGGAAACAAAATGGAGGCTTGGAAGAAGAAAGGTGAGGTGTGAGCTTGGCGAGTTTGATGGCCAAGAAAGCAGAGACCTCTTATAGGCAGAGAGAACATGGGAAACAAAATGGAGCCTTGCAGGAAGAAAGGCAAACTGTAAGCTTGGCGATGTCGGTGGCCAAGAAAGCCGACACTGCTACAGTCCGAGAGAACATGGGAAACAAAATGGAGGCTTGGAAGAAGAAAGGTGATCTGTGAGCTTGGCGAACTTGATGGCCAAGAAAGCTAAGACTGTCATAGGTAGAGAGAACATGGGAAACAAAATGGAGCCTTTCAGGAAGAAAGGTGAGCTGTTAGCTTGGCGAGCTTGATGGCCAAGAAAGCTGAGACTGCTACAGGCAGAGAGAACATGGGAAACAAAATGGAGCCTTGCAGGAAGAAAGGTGAACTGTAAGCTTGGCAAGGTCGATTGCCAAGGAAAATGAGACTGTTATAGGCAGATAGAACATGGGAAACAAAATGGAGCCTTGTAGGAAGAAAGGTGACTGTGAGCTTGGCGAGGTTGATGGCCAAGAAAGCAGAGACTGTTATAGGAAGAGAGAACATGAGAAACAAAATGGAGCCTTGTAGGAAGAAAGGTGACTGTGAGCTTGGCGAGGTTGATGGCCAAGAAAGCAGAGACTGCTATAGGCAGAGAGAACATGGGAGACAAAATGGAGGTTTGGAAGAAGAAAGGCGAACTGTGAGCTTGACAAGCTTAATGGCCAAGGAAGCCGAGACTGCTATAAACAGAGAGAACATGGGAAATCAAACTCTTCAAGATGTGCTCTAGGCAGAGGCCTATTGACTTTTGTTTAGCTTTATTAATCATATTTGGAGTGTTAATTATCACATTGAGGGAGGTAACTGTCACATTGAGGGTGGCAATTATCACACTGAGAGTGGTATTTATCACACTGTGGGTGGTGTTACCATCTAAATCAGAACACAATTTAGAAGAGGGCCGCGTCTTAGAGGCCTACTGCCACACAGTTGAATGGGGTGATTTCCTGAGAGCCTGTCCGCATTGGGCTACGGTGGTGAGCTCTGCAATTTCGGGGGGGAAAGGATGGCCCAGAGTGGGTGCCACCCCTAGATGGAAACACACAGGGTTTCCCCAGATCGTACAGGCCATAGATTTATGTGTGTACTAGCCATTATCCCCCAGCGTTGACCCGGTCTGTAGCTGACATGCACGTGGGGGTCTGCTATAGCCTTGTGTATGTTATATTATGTCCTAACTTCCTATTTTTGAAAAATCACAAAATCGGCAATCTCCTGGAATCGTCTATACTGACAGCACAGGGCCGGACCCCGCTCCGCGCCTGTGCAGGGTGAATGGGTGAGGTTGGTCAGATTTCAGGATCGCCAGTACACTCCAGACTGGTATGTCACCCTTGGGCCAACATTTCAGCCCGCCAACTGTTATGGGGCCAACCCTGATCATACAAACACACTTTCACAAATATAAATACATATAGATTTCTATTTTTAGTAGCGTACACACCGACCTAGGCAGCAGGCGAGCATTGTTCCAGAGCAGGCGCATAGTATAATATTGCGCACAAGCGTGTACGTAAGACCGAGTGAGAGAGAGTGCGTGTTCAAAGGGGAGGCGGGCTATGCACAGGTGTGGCCAGGGAATGGAGCACTTACATAAAGTGCTACTGGGGGCCAGAATAGACTTGGTGTACCTCAATAAGGAATGTTCTTTGGTTTACCTTTCTGTACAGTTGGTGATTGATCTGTTTGACCTGTATGGATTGCCATAGCCATGGGGTCTCTTTAACACCCACCAGAGTCCGGAGAGGATGCCAGTACGTTGCTATCCGCAACCTTAATTCTGGACCAGCAGACTTATAATGAGACCATAAGAGTCAGCCCCATTGACTAGCTTGTATTGACTCCATTTTACTGACTTATCAGAGGCAAATTTCATGCATGCACTATATGCCAGTTTTTCGTATGTGTAGACTTAGTCGTCCAGTCCTTGCTAACAAGCAATTGGCCTTTGGAAGTTCTTGGTTCGAGATGGGTAATGTCAGGTGGCATGGAAGCTGGAGACCAACCATTATTTATATTTTAAGTAAAGTAATGGTGGAAATTTAGAGGAGGTGGTCCCAGTGGTCCTCATCTGCTGGCATATCCTATCATTCTCAGATGCTCTCCCCCTTGTAATTAACCCCATGATGCTCCTCGTTCTGTCCGTTGCGTGCACGCGCGCATCAACTGCGGCAACGGCTGCCCTTTTTCATCTTTTCCCTGCTAATGGCCCTGGAATTGGAACGGATGTGAATGGCCAGCATTTAATTTGAAAACACAGATATCCGTGGTGTTATCCTCCTACCGCCCTGATTAACATGACATGACATATCCAGCAGCCGGTCTCTCTGCCATAATCAGTCCATGGGGGATCCGGCTGACCTGCGTACTCTCCCTCCCCGCTACCTCTCCTGAACTGCTCTGTTAGCAACAATCAACTGTACAAAACATAACAAAAATGTCTGCATTATACACTAGCAAACCACTGTACGAATTCATCCTCGGGGTAGCCAATGAAAAGGCAAGCAGGCCTCTCATAGGAACCCCAAAGGTCTTTGGCTGATCGTTCCCCACAGGGCTCAAGGTTCATAATAGTGTGTTTCCATAGTGTCTGTTAGAGCAGTTCTTGTCCTTTTTAGAGCTTTGACCAAAAAGGGTTACAATGATCTAATGTAATGATCTAATGTAATTGCACTCGCTTTACTCACCTTGGAAGTACACATCTGCCCACCAATGGTGCAAACTTGGCCGAAAGATCAAAGCATTAACTCACTGAGCTATCTGGTTAGAATTCCAAAGTGGGGATACAACAGGAAAGACTTGAAATCATGCATGGGATTTTTAAAGCCCATGTTCCCCTCTCTTCCTGTGACCTTTCCCTGACCCTTTCATATTGTAGGCTCCTGGGTAGATAATCATTTTTTATTTATTATAATGGGTTTGTAATGGCTCAACCCAGACATGTCAACCCCCACGGGAGGATGTGAGGCATTTGAAGGAGGGTCTGCGGGGGCGTAGATGGGTGCCGGGGGTGCACAGCCATAGTCTGACCTTGACGCATTGTGGAGTACACATGTGGGTGGCACTTTTTGTGACATTGAGCTGTTGTATAGCGCCTACTGCCATACACTACGGCTTGAAACAGCCATAGGTTGAATTGCCCTTCGACAGGCCGTAGTCCGAATGGTTATGCAAATAGTAGTACTAATTTAATTTAAGCATCTGTATGATTATTAGCAGAGATGACTAGTGTAGTGACATTATAAAAGGACAAGGGTGAAGAGCGTTAAAGCATGGCTGGGGTTACTATGTCAGAGCCTATGTGACGGCTGGAATGACATGTTCCTGGGACTCACCTTTATTCTATGGGGCCCAGCGCTAAAGCAGGAAAAGGAGCTAGCAGAAATCAGTGTATCACCCCTGCGGGCAACTGACTACAGTTGAGGGTTCTGCTATACTTTACATGCAGACCACATGTACAATACATTAAATGTGCCCAGGCGATGCCTGAAGACATGATGTGGGCTAGGTGATGGTCCAGGACTATGCTGTTTAATGCACTCGCCCCAAAACAAAACCCTGCAAGGCACGCAAGGTGCTGAGTACCACTGAGAGAAAGGAATGTGCTTCATGTATCACACACTGTGGACCAAATCGAAGGTTCTGGTTGGATGTTCCCCATTAAGAGCAATGACTGTCTACTAGCTCTCAAATATGGCGGGCTTGGGGGTAACACACTTCACTGGTGCCCTAACCATGGGTCTGCTTTTGTACACAGTTTAAGATGGGTCTACACTATGACTGCCCTAAAGACTGGATGCCTGAAGGAGTGCATTCCCATAGCAGTAGTTGTGCTCGTTTCCATTACACTTTCAGGACTACACATACCAGAATGCAACAGAAAGAAGAGGATGGGATGAACTCCTCATGCCTAATATGGGACAACCTGAGATCTAAGTAATCATCTGGGCTGAAATGAATGCAAGTGGGCACGCATTCCACTCCACCGCATCCCCCACTAGCACCCACCTACTGCCATGTTGCCCCTCTAAAGGTTTTCTCCCTGGCATCCCACTGTGATTTGGCCACTTGGTAGCCAATCAGAATAGTCCCCTTCCATGTTTGGTCTCTCCAATTTCCAATGTAATTCGCATGACTGCCTCCTAGATATTGCCCCTTGACCTTGTAGCGTGTTGAGCTGTTCCCGTCTACTTTGTATCCAATGCTATTGGCTCCCTATGGCTTCCACCCCACCCTACATCCCCCCACTCTCATCCAGGACTAGCCACTGCCCACTGCTAGTGGCACCAGTCCACCCTAGAGTTCCCAAGGACGTATTCACACAATAAGTCACCCAAAGGGCAGCACTTCCGAGACATCGGCCAAGCCGCACCCATACCGGGACATGGCCATGGTCACATTGGATGAATGCTGCACGTTGCCCACCCACCGAGTCCTCCAGTAAACATCCCTGCACTAACATCCTCAATATCTCCGGCCAGAAGTACACCGTGCACCAGCACCAGCATACCATCCAAGGCACCCACAGATGACAATTGAGTAACATTTATTTGTTTACGGTAGATTTATAAGGTACCACCTGTGAATCGCATCACTTCCAGGTCGCTAGGCTAATCCTCGAACAGACATCAAGTAACAGAATTCCACACCTCTACTACCTCCATATCCTCACCGGCACGCAAGGCCCCCCTCTGGACACCCATGCCTCTATGCTCTCATCACATGACACTTAAAACACCCCTGCGCACAGAGTTCCGGGTTCATCTGGTCTGCAGGCATCAACACAGCAGCAAAGCTATCTTGCATTTTCCCGCTCTCGCTACAAACCTTACCCATCCTCCTCTCTTTCAGATCTGCCAGGGTGCCCGGAGAGCAGGAAAATGGCAGTGGTGAACGGTTTATACCCCAACAACATTTGCAGGACCAGACCTTCCCACAGCCATCCATCTACACAGCTTGTGTATTCTGCCACCCCTACGAAAACAATGTAAGTGGGTCAGAGGGCAGGAAGAGAAGTCTGAACCAATGAACCCACAATCCTGCATGCATGTGTGGCCAGCATCACCATCGGTAACACTGAAACCCGTAGACCGGGCTTATAATTGGTTCTATGTGATAATGTTGCCTGGGGAAAAGTCACCAGGAAGGTGACTTTGTTTCCTGCACCCAAAAAGCCTTCCCCCACATATTCTGAGATGGGTATTACTTACTATCATGTACTCCAGTCGTAGAATATTTGGGGAAAGGGCTTCATTGTCTTTGGAGTGCAAATTTGGGGAAATGTCGCCGCCTGGTGCCATTTATTCCTCCACGGCCAGACCAACTAGGTCAAGCTCTCAGCCTTTGCGTCTGCCCCCTCTTCTATCAAGTACAGAATGATCCAGGGATCAGCCCTATTGTCTATCACCCTCCATCAAGATATGCCTCACTGGCAGAACTCATCCTCACCACTCACCATACGGTAAGTCATCACACCTTCGAAGAGGAGGCCAAGCTCCATCTAGGGTTGGATGGATGCAGTGGAGGCCGCCATGACATGCAGGGACTTCATGGCTCAGAGACGGAGGTCCTGATGCTGACGCCTGCCTCTGTCGGAGCTAGGACCTTCCACCACACCCCCACAGCTTGCATGTAACATGTGGTGTGATGTTCATGCTGTAACCAGATGCAATCACACAATGGGCTTTACCGCAATGCTCAACTGGCAATTACCATGACAGGTTACAAAGACCCCAAAACTGTGTAGCCCTCTATATCTCGGTCTGAAACATTTTGACTTGAATTGGCTACGAGTTCCAAAGTTGCACTGGTTCGAAGACAAGGCCCTCTGCCTTGCCATCTGTATGCAAAGGTTACCACTTTACCAGCCAATCAGATGCCTCAGGTCGGCTTCCCAGAATCTGTTGGCAATTGCCAGTCACATGTTCAAAGGTTGTGGAAGCAGATCGCTGCACTTGCCAGGATCCGCCTACCTTTGGAGTTGGTGCGTGATTGCATGCGGCTCAGCGGACAACCCAGTTACCTCTTTCCGCCCATCTATTGGACAGCTGCTACTGCCAATTCCCGATCGAACAAACACCCTTACAATGGCTGAGTCTTAACTCCCGCCCCCAGGACTCCGACTTTGCCTATGGCCGTGCATGATATGAAAAATCGTGATGAATATTTTAAAATGCATATACCATCAGATTTGACACTTTGCCAACAAATATGGTGTGACTCTCTAGAAACCACTTTATCTCTTTTCACCTCCCCCTCATGTCCTGGCTCCTGCACTCTGGTATCATCTGAGCCCCACATGCCATATTGTTCAATCTACAGCCCTCTGCCCCATTCCCCCCTGTTTTCCCCTGGTTTTTACTGCATTTTATATAAGGGCAAGCCCCACATTCCCCCCAACATTCCACTCCCTCCCGCACACCACAACACTAAAAATCAAATGTATATGTACATCAACCCCCCCCCCTAAAAAGTGCTACAAAAAAGCTGTGATACAGGGTGAGCGGGTTTAGTTATAGATCACCACACTGTTCACAGTGCTGTTCTATGTACACCCCCTCCCCCGCGTTCCAAATCACTGCACTGTTCTATGCACATCACCTCCTGTTCCACGCCATCATAGAGTTCTGTGCACACCACCTCTTGTTCCATGCCACCATAGTGTTCTGTGCACACCACCTCTTGTTCCACACCACCATAGTGTTCTGTGCACACCACCTCCTGTTCCACACCACCATAGTGTTCTATGTACACCTTCCCCCGTTCCAAATCACTGGACTGTTCTATGCACATCACCTCCTGTTCCACGCCACCATAGTGTTCTGTCACCTCCTGTTCCACGCCACCATAGTGTTCTGTGCACACCACCTCCTGTTCCACGCCACCATAGTGTTCTATGCACATCACCTCCTGTTCCACGCCACCATAGTGTTCTGTGCACACCACCTCTTGTTCCACGCCACCATAGTGTTCTGTGCACACCACCTCCTGTTCCACACCACCATAGTGTTCTATGTACACCTTCCCCCGTTCCAAATCAC
Organism: Ambystoma mexicanum; assembly: GCF_040938575.1. Lineage (NCBI taxonomy): Eukaryota > Metazoa > Chordata > Amphibia > Caudata > Ambystomatidae > Ambystoma > Ambystoma mexicanum. The sequence continues at coordinate 1,626,453,066 of NC_090929.1, forward strand.
GGGACTGTTCTATGCACATCACCTCCTGTTCCACGCCACCATAGTGTTCTGTCACCTCCTGTTCCACGCCACCATAGTGTTCTGTGCACACCACCTCCTGTTCCACGCCACCATAGTGTTCTATGCACATCACCTCCTGTTCCACGCCACCATAGTGTTCTATGCACATCACCTCCTGTTCCACGCCACCATAGTGTTCTATGCACATCACCTCCTGTTCCACACCACCATAGTGTTCTATGTACACCCTCCCCCATGCCAAATCACTGGACTGTTCTATGCACATCACCTCCTGTTCCACACCACCATAGTGTTCTATGTACACCCTCCCCCGTTCCAAATCACTGGACTGTTCTATGCACATCACCTCCTGTTCCACACCACCATAGTGTTCTATACACATCACCTCCTCTTCCACGCCACCATAATGTTCTATGCACATCACCTCCTGTTCCACGCCACCATAGTGTTCTATGCACATCACCTCCTGTTCCACGCCACCATAGTGTCCTATGCACACCACCTCCTGTTCCACGCCACCATAGTGTCCTATGCACACCACCTCCTGTTCCACGCCACCATAGTGTCCTATGCACATCACCTCCTGTTCCACGCCACCATAATGTTCTATGCACATCACCTCCTGTTCCACACCACCATAGTGTTCTATACACATCACCTCCTCTTCCACGCCACCATAATGTTCTATGCACATCACCTCCTGTTCCACGCCACCATAGTGTCCTATGCACACCACCTCCTGTTCCACGCCACCATAGTGTCCTATGCACATCACCTCCGGTTCCACGCCACCATAGTGTCCTATGCACATCACCTCCTGTTCCACGCCACCATAGTGTCCTATGCACACCACCTCCTGTTCCACGCCACCATAGTGTTCTATACACATCACCTCCTGTTCCACACCACCATAGTGTTCAATACACATCACCTCCTCTTCCACGCCACCATAATGTTCTATGCACATCACCTCCTGTTCCACGCCATCATAGTGTCCTATGCACACCACCTCCTGTTCCACGCCACCATAGTGTCCTATGCACATCACCTCCTGTTCCAAGCCACCATAGAGTTCTGTGCACACCACCTCTTGTTCCACGCCACCATAGTGTTCTATGTACACCTTCCCCTGTTCCAAATCACTGGACTGTTCTATGCACATCACCTCCTGTTCCACGCCACCATAGTGTTCTGTGCACACCACCTCCTGTTCCACGCCACCATAGTGTTCTGTCACCTCCTGTTCCACGCCACCATAGTGTTCTATGTACACCTTCCCCCGTTCCAAATCACTGGACTGTTCTATGCACATCACCTCCTGTTCCACGCCACCATAGTGTTCTGTGCACACCACCTCCTGTTCTACGCCACCATAGTGTTCTGTCACCTCCTGTTCCACGCCACCATAGTGTTCTGTGCACACCACCTCCTGTTCCACGCCACCATAGTGTCCTATGCACATCACCTCCTGTTCCACGCCACCATAGTGTCCTATGCACACCACCTCCTGTTCCACGCCACCATAGTGTCCTATGCACACCACCTCCTGTTGCACGCCACCATAGTGTCCTATGCACATCACCTCCTGTTCCACGCCACCATAGTGTCCTATGCACACCACCTCCTGTTCCACGCCACCATAGTGTCCTATGCACATCACCTGCTGTTCCACGCCACCATAGTGTCCTATGCACATCAGCTCCTGTTCCACACCACCATAGTGTTCTATGTACATCACCTCCTGTTCCACGCCACCATAGTGTTCTGTGCACATCACCTCTGGTTCCACGCCACCATAGTGTTCTGTGCAGAACAGGAAGATAGAGTTTAGCCAAAACCCAATCAAGGTAGCAATGGAGAGCACATCAGGCTTAGTCTCGGGAGTGTGTGTGTGGTGTCAGTTTAAAAAAAGTTTATTTAGGCTTTATGCACACACTATAAAATGAATCTAGCAGGTATTCATATCTCACAATGCAATGTATACATCAGATATCTTACAGCAGGAAAGTTAGATGCAGTAATTGATGGGAACCAATCACGGGCAATTCCCTAGCTTCAAAAAAGTCTGAGCCCTAAGATGAATGGGGTCTTGTTCCCAAATGATGCAGGGGCCAACACTCAGTTTCTCGCCATTGGGCTTGTGGTGGTGATTATTTTCTTTTTTTTAAAAACTTTTTTTTATTATTTAGCTTGGCAGCACAACACAGGCGAACAATACACAGGCCAAGTACACAATATGTACAGTTAATACAGGCATACAGTTACGTTGTCCAATGTGGACATATTCATCAAGTACTCATGCAGAGTAAATGCAAGGTGAGGGGCACCGTGACTCAGGATGGGGAACCTATTTGAGCAGGTGTAATAGTTGGGGACGATGCATCCGGTGACGCATCTGACATATAGGATCGGAATTGGAGCCAAACATCTCTGGGCCTCAAATGAGTGGGTTGTAGATAGTACCAGGTTTCCTCAGTGTCTGAGGCCCACGTAATTGCCCTAAGCCACTGAGCAGAAGTGGGAGGTGCGGGGCGTAGCCAACAGAGTAGAATGGCTCGTACAGCAAGGAGCATGCAAAAGGCCGGCCAGCTTCTTGGAATCCCGGGATAGTCCGGGGAAGTCATGGAAGAGGCACTTCATTGGGGAAGGGACGATAGGTTGGTCAAGTACAGTGGATACGGTTGAGCACACCATCCCCCGAAATTGGGAAAGGCGGGGCAGGACCAAATCATGTGGATATAATCGACAACATCCTGGCCACACCTGGGGCATCTTGGAGAGTGATCACAGAGCTTACGATGCAACCTGTTTGGGGTATAATGAAACCTATGCAGTACCTTTAGCTGAATTAATTTGAAGTGGGAGTTGAAGGACACCCGATGTATGCGAGCACACATGTGAGCCCAGCGTTCGTCTGTCCACCCTTAGGTCATCCTCCCACCTCAACCTGGTGAATTTCGGAGTGGATCTGGATTGTGCCGTAGTGTATAGCCTAGATATTTTCCCTCTGGTAGGTGTGGGGGAAGTCAGTTCTTCAACAGCGGGATCGTCCGGTGGTATTGTTGGGAACATGGGGTATTTTCTTTTAAGGGTTTTACGTAGGCACGGGTACTGGAGCCAAGCACTCGGGCCACCCCTCAAGGGCAACGGTAGGTCCGGCCACTCAACGAAGCTGCCCAGCTCATATACGTCACGGAGCAGCTCGTATCCCGCCTCAGCCCAGCGGCGCACAATTGGTGGCGGTACACGTGGGACCCCTGGGAGAAAGTTCCATAGAGGGAGGTTGCCATGGAATGGGTGGGGAGTGTCAAAACAGTTTCCACGTTTTCGTTAATGCCAGGGAAGTGCAAGCCACCGCGTCCAGTGTGCCGAGGGGACGGGTTGTATCACCAGGGAGCGGATGTCCCGATCACTGACTGTTCGTTTTTCACATCTGACATGTGGAGGAGGGTCCGCCGTGTTAAACCAGTAGGATGTGTATTGGATTTGGGAGACCAGCCCGTATTTAAGAAAATCAGGGGTCCCAAAGCCACCATCAGCCATGGGGGCAGTCAAGGTACCAAGCTTAAGCCTGACCGCACCCGAGTGCCACAGGAAGGAGTTGATAGTGCGAGTCAATACTCGGAAGAAGCTCTCGCCCGGCCATAGGGGGATGTTGGTGAACCTTTAGAGTAATTGGGGCAGCACTATCATTTTCAATATCCCTATTCTGCCTGCAAGGGAGATCGGCAACTTGCTCCAGGCTAGAGTCCTGGTCGCCATGTGCGTAAGGTAGTTTTGATAGTTCTCCTCGAAGGTTGACTCAAACTGGCGTGTTATTTCTATCCCCAGATGGGTGATTTTCGACTGAACCCACGTGAACCCCAGGGTATCGGGAGGAGGGAGAGTGCACTCAGTGAATGGGAAAAGCGTGGATTTTGCACAGTTCACCTTGAGGCCCGAGATGCGACTGAAGTGGACAACATCCTTCAATATCGGAGATAAATTAGTAGTGGGAGAACGCACGAAAAGAAGTGCATCATCAGCGTACAGGGACACTATATCGGCATGATCCGCCGTACGGAGCCCTCTATGTGAGTGGGATTGACAAAAGGTTCTATTGTTATAGCGAAGATCAGGGGAGAGAACGGGCAACCCTGGCTCTTCCCTCTAGCAATTTTGAAGAGTGGGGAACATCGATCTTCCGTGCGGACCCTGGCCACTGGACCCGAGTAGAGCACCTTGACCCAGGAGAAAAAGGCGGGCCCAAATTTACATTGCTCAAGCACCCGCCAAAGGTATCTCCAGGAACCCGAATTGAACGCTTTCTGCATGTCGAGAGTTGTGGCTACCGCGTGCACATTAGGACTTAACCTGCTAATTATATTAAAAAGCTGTCTCAGGTTCAAAGAGGTGGAGCGTCCTGGGATGAATCCCGCCTGGTCCGGGTGAATAATAGATGGCATACTGGGGGCAAGCCTTGTCGCTAACAATTTGGCATATATTTTGGCATCGCAATTTATGAGCGGGCGATACAAACCGCACTGTGTGGGGGATTTACCAGGTTTGAGCAGTACAGTAATTGTGGCTTCACGAAGTGATGGAGTATGCCCGCCTCTACCGATTCTATCGAGAGAGCTATTAAATGTGGGAGTAGGAGAGATTTATAACGTTTATAAAATTCGATCGGGATGCCATCAGAGCCGGGAGTCTTCCCCGGGGAGAGGGCATCTATGGCAACTGAGAACTCCTCCGGGGTGAGGGGGAATCGAGGGATCCAACAGTCTCAGGGGAGAGAGCTGTTAGGGAAGAGTATCAAGATAGGAGTCGACCTCCGCCTCCGAGGCCTTGTCCGAGTTGGAGTATAGGGCTTCATAGAAAGTAAAGAATTCCGAGTTGATGGCCTGTGATGTGATAGCCAAGGAGCCATCGGGTCTTTCAATCCCGGGGTTATGTGGAGCACCCAGCTCATGCGGATGAGTCTAGCAAGGAAGCGGCCAGGCCGCTCGCCCTCTACGTATTTCCTCTCCAGGCCGGGGCTATCTAAAAATTTTTGTTCAGGGACCGAAATACATCTAGTTCTACTCCTATAGCTGCGGGCGTGTTCAGGTGAGCGTGGGTGAGACCCCGACCCTCTTGGGCCTCGTGATCCGGGCCTTGTCTTCGTGCTTGAGCCCCCCGGGCCCTGCCTGCAGCGTTGTCCGCCCCGTGTCCCTGCTTCCCCTCTCCTCCCTCCTCCCGCCCCCAGCCGTCCCCCGTGATGTGATTGGCTGCTCTAAGGCAGCCGGCGAACCTAGTCGCCGTCCCAGCTCCCGACCGCCTTTCCATCCGGGCGTGTTCAGGTGAGCGTGGGTGAGACCCCGACCCTCTTGGGCCTCGTGATCCGGGCCTTGTCTTCGTGCTTGAGCCCCCCGGGCCCTGCCTGCAGCGTTGTCCACCCGTGTCCCTGCTTCCCCTCTCCTCCCTCCTCCCGCCCCCAGCCGTCCCCCGTGATGTGATTGGCTGCTCTAAGGCAGCCGGCGAACCTAGTCGCCGTCCCAGCTCCCGACCGCCTTTCCATCCGGGCGTGTTCAGGTGAGCGTGGGTGAGACCCCGACCCTCTTGGGCCTCGTGATCCGGGCCTTGTCTTCGTGCTTGAGCCCCCCGGGCCCTGCCTGCAGCGTTGTCCGCCCCGTGTCCCTGCTTCCCCTCTCCTCCCTCCTCCCGCCCCCAGCCATCCCCCGTGATGTGATTGGCTGCTCTAAGGCAGCCGGCGAACCTAGTCGCCGTCCCAGCTCCCGACCGCCTTTCCATCCGGGCGTGTTCAGGTGAGCGTGGGTGAGACCCCGACCCTCTTGGGCCTCGTGATCCGGGCCTTGTCTTCGTGCTTGAGCCCCCCGGGCCCTGCCTGCAGCGTTGTCCGCCCCGTGTCCCTGCTTCCCCTCTCCTCCCTCCTCCCGCCCCCAGCCGTCCCCCGTGATGTGATTGGCTGCTCTAAGGCAGCCGGCGAACCTAGTCGCCGTCCCAGCTCCCGACCGCCTTTCCATCCGGGCGTGTTCAGGTGAGCGTGGGTGAGACCCCGACCCTCTTGGGCCTCGTGATCCGGGCCTTGTCTTCGTGCTTGAGCCCCCCGGGCCCTGCCTGCAGCGTTGTTCGCCCCGTGTCCCTGCTTCCCCTCTCCTCCCTCCTCCCGCCCCCAGCCGTCCCCCGTGATGTGATTGGCTGCTCTAAGGCATCCGGCGAACCTAGTCGCCGTCCCAGCTCCCGACCGCCTTTCCATCCGGGCGTGTTCAGGTGAGCGTGGGTGAGACCCCGACCCTCTTGGGCCTCGTGATCCGGGCCTTGTCTTCGTGCTTGAGCCCCCCGGGCCCTGCCTGCAGCGTTGTCCGCCCCGTGTCCCTGCTTCCCCTCTCCAGCCGTCCCCCGTGATGTGATTGGCTGCTCTAAGGCAGCCGGCGAACCTAGTCGCCGTCCCAGCTCCCGACCGCCTTTCCATCCGGGCGTGTTCAGGTGAGCGTGGGTGAGACCCCGACCCTCTTGGGCCTCGTGATCCGGGCCTTGTCTTCGTGCTTGAGCCCCCCGGGCCCTGCCTGCAGCGTTGTCCGCCCCGTGTCCCTGCTTCCCCTCTCCTCCCTCCTCCCGCCCCCAGCCGTCCCCCGTGATGTGATTGGCTGCTCTAAGGCAGCCGGCGAACCTAGTCGCCGTCCCAGCTCCCGACCGCCTTTCCATCCGGGCGTGTTCAGGTGAGCGTGGGTGAGACCCCGACCCTCCTGGGCCTCGTGATCCGGGCCTTGTCTTCGTGCTTGAGCCCCCCGGGCCCTGCCTGCAGCGTTGTCCGCCCCGTGTCCCTGCTTCCCCTCTCCTCCCTCCTCCCGCCCCCAGCCGTCCCCCGTGGACTGATTGGCTTGCTGGCCCCTTTTGTCTGACCCTTCCAGGGCAGCCCCCTGCCCGGCAGCCCTTGCGGCTAAGGGCCCGGGGCAAAGGGCGGCTCCTACATTGGCGGCTCCAGGACGTGTCTGCAGGTGTCCGCAGGGGAAGCTAAGGAAGCCAGACACCAACAAAACTGTGAGTATGGCATGGGTGGGGTGTAGAGCAATCACTCTACTCCAGAAAGCCCCTGTCACTCTACCTTACCTTCCATAGCATAGACTGCCATAGACTTAAATCAAGACATACCTAGGAAGACTTGCGACCACTGTAAATGGATTGTAAATACTGCCTTACGATGCACATGAACTTACTTGCCAACTTTAGCTAGTGCCACACGTGTAGGGAACTGAGCTTTAGCTTGCACCGCATCTAGATAAAAATTGGTATTCTTAACATGCACCACACCTAGAATTCTGAACCCTAGCCTGCGTCGCATCTAGATAGAAATGTGATTGTTAGCATGTGCCTCACTCAGGATTCCTAACTCTAGCTTGCGTCGCATCTAGATAGAAATAGGATCATTAGCATGTTAGAAGTGTCCTCAATAGCCTCTGTGAAAAGTCGATTTTAGAAGTGTGCCCAATAGCCTCTCTGCTAAAGTTGAACCTAGAAGTGTCCCCAATAGCCTTCTGTGAAAACCGAATTTAGAAGTGTCCTCAATAGCCTCTTTGTTAAAGTTGAATCTAGAAGTGTCCTCTATAGCCTCTTTGTTAAAGTTGAATTTAGAAGTGTCCCCAATAGCCTCTCCAAGAAAGCAGAATTTAGAAGTGTCCCCAATAGCCTTTTGTGAAAACTGAATTTAGAAGTGTCCTCAATAGCCTCTTTGTTAAAGTTTGCATTTAGAAGTGTCCCCAATAGCCTCTGTGAAAGTAGAATTTAGAAGTGTCCCCAATAGCCTCTTTGTTAAAGTTGAAGTTAGAAGTGTGCCCAATAGCCTTTGTGAAAAGTTGAATTTAGAAGTGTGCCCAATAGCGTCTGTGAAAAGTAGAATTTAGAAGTGCGCCCAATAGCCTCTCTGAGAAAGTTGAATTTAGATATGTGCCCAATACCCCCTGTGAAAGTAGAATTTAGAAGTGTCCCCAATAGCCTTTTGTGAAAACTGAATTTAGAAGTGTCCTCAATAGCCTCTTTGTTAAAGTTGAATTTAGAAGTGTCCCCAATAGCCTCTCTGTGAAAGTAGAATTTAGAAGTGCCCCCAATAGCCTTTTGTGAAAACTGAATTTAGAAGTGTCCTCAATAGCCTCTTTGTTAAAGCTGAATTTAGAAGTGTCCCCAATAGCCTCTGTGAAAGTAGAATTTAGAAGTGTCCCGGAATAGCCTCTTTGTTAAAGTTGAAGTTAGAAGTGTGCCCAATAGCCTTTGTGAAAAGTTGAATTTAGAAGTGTGCCCAATAGCGTCTGTGAAAAGTAGAATTTAGAAGTGCGCCCAATAGCCTCTCTGAGAAAGTTGAATTTAGAAGTGTGCCCAATACCCCCTGTGAAAGTAGAATTTAGAAGTGTGCCCAATAGCCTCTGTGAAAGTTGAATTTGGAAGTGTGCCCAATAGCCTCTGTGAAAGTTGAATTTAGAAGTGTCCTCAATAGCCGCTGTGAAAAGTCGATTTTAGAAGTGTCCCCAATAGCTTCTCTGTGAAAGTAGAATTTAGAAATGTGCCCAATAGCCTCTGTGGAAAGTTGAACCTAGAAGTGTCCCCAATAGCCTTTTGTGAAAACTGACTATAGAAGTGTGCCCAATAGCCTCATAGTGAAAGTTGAATTTAGAAGTGTTCCCAATAGCCTCCTTAGAACATTTTAGAAAACACTTGAATGACCATATAACCCACCATATGCTTACTCTCTCCTTTACACCACCACTCAACTAGAACACAGAGATACTATGACACCATTCGGTATAACTGTTCTCATACCAACATTCCGTCTCATACTCCACATCACTCTATGTAAACACTGCTGGTTACACACCCCCAGCCAGGCGTTCTCCTCAGGCCTAACGCAGCCACATCTGGTCTGGATTAATCCTGCCAGAACGAACACATACCCCTGACCCCTCAACCACCACACCTACCGCTAAGAAGCAGCTATTACACGAATACCGCACAAGCTGCACACATACATGGTGCCCACACGCACCTTTGACTCTCTACTCCCTCTACTGATCTGAACTTCGGTTCCCCAAGGGCGTTCAACCTACCAGCGCCTTCAGACCATACCAATGGTATATAAGGCGCTATATAAATGCAAAATAACAATAACAATAACAATAACAACATCACCTCCTGTTCCACGCCACCATAGTGTTCTGTGCACACCACCTCCTGTTCCACGCCACCATAGTGTTCTGTGCACACCACCTCCTGTTCCACGCCACCATAGTGATCTGTGCACACCACCTCCTGTTCCACGCCACCATAGTGTTCTGTGCACACCACCTCCTGTTCCACGCCACCATAGTGTTCTGTGCACATCACCTCCTGTTCCACGCCACCATAGTGTTCTATGCATATCACCTCCTGTTCCACGCCACCATAGTGTTCTATGCACATCTCCTCCTGTTCCACACCACCATAGTGTTCTATGCACATCTCCTCCTGTTCCACACCACCATAGTAGTGTTCTATGTACACCCTCCCCCGTGCCAAATCACTGCACTGTTCAATGTACATCACCTTCTGTTCCACACCACCATAGTGTTCTATGTACACCCTCCCCCGTTCGAAATCACTGGACTGTTCTATGCACATCACCTCCTGTTCCACACCACCATAGAGTTCTGTGCACACCACCTCCTGTTCCACGCCACCATAGTGTTCTATGCACATCACCTCCTGTTCCACGCCACCATAGTGTTCTATGCACATCACCTCCTGTTCCACACCACCATAATGTTCTATGCACATCACCTCCTGTTCCACGCCACCATAGTGTCCTATGCACACCACCTCCTGTTCCACGCCACCATAGTGTCCTATGCACACCACCTCCTGTTCCACGCCACCATAGTGTCCTATGCACATCACCTCCTGTTCCACGCCACCATAATGTTCTATGCACATCACCTCCTGTTCCACACCACCATAGTGTTCTATGTACACCCTCCCCCGTTCCAAATCACTGGACTGTTCTAAGCACATCACCTCCTGTTCCACACCACCATAGTGTTCTATACACATCACCTCCTCTTCCACGCCACCATAATGTTCTATGCACATCACCTCCTGTTCCACGCCACCATAGTGTCCTATGCACACCACCTCCTGTTCCACGCCACCATAGTGTCCTATGCACATCACCTCCTGTTCCACGCCACCATAGAGTTCTGTGCACACCACCTCTTATTCCACGCCACCATATGCACATCACCTCCTGTTCCACGCCACCATAGAGTTCTGTGCACACCACCTCTTATTCCACGCCACCATAGTGTTCTATGTACACCTTCCCCCGTTCCAAATCACTGGACTGTTCTATGCACATCACCTCCTGTTCCACGCCACCATAGTGTTCTGTGCACACCACCTCCTGTTCCACACCACCATAGTGTTCTATGTACACCACCTCCTGTTCCACGCCACCATAGTGTTCTATGTACACCTTCCCCCGTTCCAAATCACTGGACTGTTCTATGCACATCACCTCCTGTTCCATGCCACCATAGTGTTCTATGAACATCACCTCCTGTTCCACACCACCATAGTGTTCTGTCACCTCCTGTTCCACGCCACCATAGTGTTCTGTGCACACCACCTCCTGTTCCACGCCACCATAGTGTTCTATGCACACCACCTCCTGTTCCACGCCACCATAGTGTTCTATGCACATCACCTCCTGTTCCACACCACGATAGTGGTCTGTCACCTCCTGTTCCACGCCACCATAGTGTTCTGTGCACACCACCTCCTGTTCCACGCCACCATAGTGTTCTATGCACATCACCTCCTGTTCCACGCCACCATAGTGTTCTATGCACATCACCTCCTGTTCCATGCCACCATAGTGTTCTATGCACATCACCTCCTGTTCCACACCACCATAGTGTTCTATGCACATCACCTCCTGTTCCACACCACCATAGTGTTCTATGTACACCCTCCCCCGTGCCAAATCATTGGACTGTTCTATGCACATCACCTCCTGTTCCACACCACCATAGTGTTCTGTGCACACCACCTCCTGTTCCACGCCACCATAGTGTTCTGTGCACACCACCTCCTGTTCCACGCCACCATAGTGTTCTGTGCACATCACCTCCTGTTCCACGCCACCATAGTGTTCTGTGCACATCACCTCCTGTTCCACGCCACCATAGTGTTCTATGCACATCACCTCCTGTTCCACGCCACCATAGTGTTCTATGCACAACACCTCCTGTTCCACGCCACCATAGTGTTCTGTGCACATCACCTCCTGTTCCACGCCACCATAGTGTTCTGTGCACATCACCTCCTGTTCCACGCCACCATAGTGTTCTGTGCACATCACCTCCTGTTCCACGCCACCATAGTGTTCTGTGCACATCACCTCCTGTTCCACGCCACCATAGTGTTCTATGCACATCACCTCCTGTTCCAAACCACCATAGTGTTCTATGCACATCTCCTCCTGTTCCACGCCACCATAGTGTTCTGTGCACACCACCTCCTGTTCCACGCCACCATAGTGTTCTGTGCACACCACCTCCTGTTCCACGCCACCATAGTGTTCTGTGCACATCACCTCCTGTTCCACGCCACCATAGTGTTCTGTGCACATCACCTCCTGTTCCACGCCACCATAGTGTTCTATGCACATCTCCTCCTGTTCCACGCCACCATAGTGTTCTGTGCACACCACCTCCTGTTCCACGCCACCATAGTGTTCTATGCACATCACCTCCTGTCCCACGCCACCATAGTGTTCTATACACATCTCCTCCTGTTCCACGCCACTCTAGTGTTCTATGCACATCACCTCCTGTTCCACACCACCATAGTGTTCTATGTACATCACCTCCTGTTCCACGCCACCATAGTGTTCTATGCACACCACCTCCTGTTCCACGCCACCATAGTGTTCTATGCACATCACCTCCTGTTCCACGCCACCATAGTGTTCTATGCACATCACCTCCTGTTCCACGCCACCATAGTGTTCTATGCACATCACCTCCTGTTCCACGCCACCATAGTGTTCTATGCACATCACCTCCTGTTCCCCGCCCCAATAGTGTTCTATGCACATCACCTCCTGTCCCACGCCACCATAGTGTTCGATGCACATCACCTCCTGTTCCACGCCACCATAGTGTTCTATACACATCACCTCCTGTTCCATGCCAATCTAGTGTTCTATGCACATCACCTCCTGTTCCACTCCACCATAGTGTTCTATGCACAGCACCCCAGGTACCAGGTGCTATATCTGTCCATGTCCAATACCTCAGATCGCAATGCTCTTCTCTGCATATCACCCCCTGGTCAGATGACTATACAGTTTTATGCACAGCACGTCAAGGTTGAGCTGCTACTTCTGCAAAACATGTTCTCTGCACAGCACCCTGCTGCTCCTTGGTGCTAGTTTACTCTGTATTAAATACCTAAAATAAAAATAATGCATGCATTCCATCCAAGGGGCATTACTGGAATAGTTAGGCCCTCTGCTCTTGACAGATTTCTCCTTTTAAAATGAACGGAAAGCACATAAAGGAGCATAAAACATCACACTTAAAAAGAGACAACACGCCCGATTCCCCGCTAACACCCCGCTAACACCCTGCTAACACCCCGTCTTCACCCGAGCGCTTTAATTCCATATCTGATTCTGCTTGTCGTTTTTATTTATATTTTGCGGTTATTAATCACCAGACAGATTCGGTCCGGCTGATTTCTATTTGCCTGCCTCCCAAATAGCCTTTTCAAAGCGTTCTTCTCCTTAAAAACCAATCCATTTTCAGGGATGAAACATTTCTCACTGTCTGCGCCAGAAAAAGCTTATTCTTAAAAATCAATACTCTCGCTGTAGTCGTGGTTCGGAATAATATGGTGACGCAAGTGTTTAATACATCTTTATAAACCGTCGTTAAACATTCGTAGGGACCCCAAAACAAATCCTGGTAAAGCCATTGAAGAATTGGGCTATGTTTTACTATAATGTGAAGTTGAAAAGCTTTTTGGAAGAACTTCATATGGTTGCGTATGAGCGCAGTCGTAATTGGAGTGATTCACCGATTCATACTGATCAACTAACTTCCAACACGCAAGCCATACCATGTGATTAAAGATTCGACCGGGTATCATCCAAGACCAGATAGGCAAATTTACTGAGAAATGATACCACTGGTGAAACAATGAGGGTAATCGTTGCATCGCACTGCCCATGCGGCATAGATTGTGCTGAACAAACGGAAACACTGGACTACAGTAGACGGAACATATATCGAACATTCGATCAAACAATCCAAATTCTTCAGGTGTACGTCAATTTAAGAATTGCCAACATCTAGTGACCTGGTTTCAGATCTTACAAGTTATCCAAACCTTTAGTACGGGACAGAATCTCACAAAAATAATGCCTGGATTGACCATCACTCAACATTGGAACCTGAGGGGCGGAACGAGGACATTCATTTTTAGTGCTTCATTTAAATGATCAGGTATACATTTTACTGCAGAGTTTGAGAGTTCTGCATCACATTCGGTGACTTCATTGAGAGTCGCCAAACAAGGCTGGATGCACTACACTGGACACCCTGATTTTTCAACAAAGAGATACTAAAAACTCGTTACAATCATTGGAAAACTAATACTTCCTGAAAAATAACTTTACATTTTATTCTGCAAAACTCGTACTTAGCACTAAACACATCTTGCCGCCAACTAGCCTCCAAACAGATCTAATTTAGGACAGCTCCAACACACCTGACACTTTAACAAGATACCAATTAGCCTTGAAAAAGACCTTATGATCTTAACACGTGTTGACTTAAGTCATGACACTTCATGATTTTGGGAGCACTGGAAAACTGTAATGACATTTGATATTAAATTCTAAAAATAGAACATTGGGCTCAGCACAGTTTGATTTGTGTTCACACTGACCTTACACTATTTCCTTAAGAGGTTAGGGCATTTCCTCTAGAACACCACAATATGCAGAGGCCAACTCTAGCAGTTCTCTATCAGTCCCATAGCTCAGCGCGAAAGACAATTGGTTGCCCTAAACATTGTCTATAACTCACATTCTGCACTACAATGTATCTTTATAGTGTACAGCACACATTCATGAGGAAGTGTTCTTTTATATTGATGATTACATGACATTCTTTGTTATTTTACAGTGTTCTGATAGAACTTGATTAGGTGTTGATCTTACATATACACAAATGATTGCTTGCAACAATACGATTCCATCTTTCCCTATACTAGTCCGTCATGTAAGTCGGCCATCTTGGAGGAAATTAAGAATGTGCAACATTATGGCACTAGACTCTTTCGAGACAGAACGGTAAAAATGATATCTGATTATAACTTAGATAGAGAAAAGGGACCGACGTTTTAGACCACACCGCTACAGTGGTCATCGTAAACAGCATTGAGTGAGTTTGAACGGAAGCGGAGAGGGGTCGAGTTTTTTTTTTAACTCCTTTTACTATAATATGTCTGGGTTGTAATACGACAGTTAATTAGCATCCGAATTTGAACAATCGGTAATTAAGATATCCTGGATACGTGTTTTACAAAATGTGTCGAGGATGAGACCATCTTCATTAATGTGTGCTTTCGTGGCTCAAGATGAATTAACTAAATTAATAAAGGATAGGCCCTGAAACATCTCATATCAGAGTTTGGTTTGGAGATTTTATTAACAATTGGACACTAATTTTTGACGCATTGGATAAGCCCAAGAGGACCAACCAAGCAACGTTAAGTCCTAGGACAGCTTTAAGCTTTCAGAAGCCAATGAAGACGACGCGTTAACATATAAACACTGTACCGAACCACAAAAGAAGGCAGGGATCTTAGGAAAAGGGTTACTCATTCTGGAGGTTCTCCCCAGAAAGGATACCAGGGTCTACTTTGCCAATGCATCACATGTCTCAAAGTTACAGAAGAAGTCAAACTGAATTTCCTCAAACAATCGGGATTATGTTCAAGCACCATACAGGAGCCACGAGATGAAAGGAGGATAGCACAGGGGCAATGTGTTGGTCTTGGAAGCAAGACCACGCAGAGCAACAGAGGTTCGAATCTTGGATCCATGTTTAGAAACAGAAACTCTGGTATTTTGCGTGTTATGAAAAAACAATGAAATACAAAAAATGAGCCATAATTTGAATGTTTACAGTTATCAGGGTGTTTTTGTATTGGAATACCATATTAGCTAAATTAATTATGCTGTTTATTGATTTTTTGAAACAAAAAGTTAACAGCCCACAGAATCTTGCAGAAATAACCCCTTTATTGGGCTAACATCATAATGGTGTCTGCTAGCTTTCAAAAGAGCACGGGTCTCTACATCAGGCTGGCTGCCTGCAGGCATGGCCCTCTGGGTGCTTTAACCGGGGGCTCCCGAGAATCCTGAAAGACTGAAGAGTTATGGCCTAAAGCCACGCCCAGTGGGCACCTTACCTCTGACTCTGGCCTGGCACCAGGAATCGGATTCGGTCATGAGGGATAACCTGCATGTATGACCAGTGTCAACTTTGACTGGAGCAGGGCCTTGGCTCCTTCCCCGGGTACCACCCGATAGCCGGACTGGGCTTGCCTTGCACCCAGACCCAGGGCCTTCTTTTCCAAATTTGAAATGTGCACACCTGTCATTACTTCCTTGGTTTCTGGTGTGCCTATACATATCTATACACACAAAAATAAATTGCATAGCGGCATGACTCACAATAACTGCCCGGCTATTATGCAAGTCTATGCAAAAAGAACGTCCTCGGCACTTAAGGGGTTAAAAGACTGAGCAACATGTGACAATACCACTTTGAAGGCAGCTAAATGTCAACGGTTCAAATAATATGTAATTCTTCCCTAAACAGAGAGAGAAATAGATTTTAAAAGGCGTCAACACTTCGCAAGAACACCGCACAGAGGATCTGTGCTTTCTCACGGCTGCGCCCACAGGCAGTCAAAGCCGCAGTGCATTCAATGGACTGCACCTATAGACAACTCCATCCTATGAACTGGTGACCAACATAAGAAATGAACAGATCAATGGATGTATGTACTTGGAAACAGAATGCCACACATGCATGCAGGATGAATATCTTCTGAACGGAGGGATGTACAACAGCAATAAATTAATAAATGGTGTCATAACAGTGCTTGCACCTGCGGTCGTATTTTACAACATCTATATGAAATATGTCAATTAATGCTGCTCTGAGTGTGGAGATTATAATTAATTACTATATTGATCATTATTCTTTTATAAAGCGCTTAATATGCGGACCAGTTTCTAAGCACAAGCCCGGGGTTCGGACCCGTGTTGCTATGCATTGTCTTACTTCCAAGATAAAACGTGGTGTCCCTGAGCTATTGGCTACGCCATTGAGCTGCACGGGCTTAAGCTCCCTCTGAAATGTTAGCTGAGGGGCGGGGCATCGAGTCATAGCTTTGAGTTAATCAGAGAGGGAAGGAAGCCTTTCCTAAAACCGGCGGCTTTAAAGTGTTACTGTGTTCGTGCAGAAACATTTATTTGCACAAATGAAGCAAAACTTTGGAGCCGCTAGTTTCAGGAAAGGCTTCCATCACTGCACTGCCTTAAATAACCGAAATGCACACATCAGCCCCTCCCCGCGTATGCAAGCGAACATATTGTGTTATTTCGCATCGCAGGGGCGGGGGCTGGTGTGTGCACTTGCTTTTTGTCACGCAGGGAGGCGAGGGAAGCCTTTTCTGAAACGTGCAGTGTTAAAGGGCGGTGCATGTTAGCTCATTATGTATGCATGTGTGCAAGGGGTGCGTTTGTAATGTATGTGTGAATGAGTGTATGTGAATGGTGTATGATGTATGATGCATGGGGAGCATGTAAATGAGCGAGTGTTTGCTCAATGGGATGTCTGAAAGAGTGAGTGAATGTGTTAGTGTGTGTATGTGTGCGCTTATGCGTAATGCTGGGCCGAGGAGCTCACTCTGGTGTGTAAAGGGTGGGAGGCGGAGCGGCTGGTGTGGTGGTTGGTGGGTGAGGGAGGGGTGGGGTAAGGGGCAATATATGGGCTCCATGCCAGACAACTGTTCGGGTTAGACAGAAGTTCACCACACCCATTTCCTGAAGTGGCCCTGCCCATCAACAGTTAGCCTCCCCTCTGCCCCCCAAAATGTAGCTTTCGCTGCTCTCCTGTCTCCCGGCCAGAGGCGTTGCTAGGGGGGGTCTGAAGGGACCGTAGCCCCGGGTCCTTTGTCTATAGCCCCAGATAGAAACTCAGGGGCAACAACCGAAAGGCTAGCTAGCCCCGAGTCCTGACAGTCCTGACATTAGCATAGCCCCAGATCTTTTCCAGACCTAGCAACACCCCTGCTCCCGGCCATGCTGTGCAAGAAACAATTGCAAGTGTGTGACGCCCCACACAGCAACAGTGGCAGTCAAGGGCTTTTTATTGCATCCAGTGACTCCGACATGGTTTGTGCCATGATTATACTTTCCACACTTGCACATGGCTGCCGGCTGATAGCGGTTTCAGCATAAGGCTGATCGATTTCCATGATCACCATCAGGACTCACCAACCTCCCATTAGCCTCTCCCAGCGCATCATCAGTCCACCTGGCCTACCTCTGGCCTGCCCGCGTTCACAACCAGCCTGCTTCAATCTACTTCAATCCACTCGAGCCTTCCATCAGCCTGGTGTTACGGTGTGCCGTATTTTGCCGGTGTACACTAGATCGTGGGCAAAAGAGGCTGCATATCTTAGGCCGCATAGTGCTGTGGCGGGACAAACCCTGCCCCTCCCTGCACACAAGTGTGCTCAGGGGCTGACAGGCCCCAGTGGCCGGAAGAGTGAAGATGCGGATGCGGGCAGCAGGTAAGTGTGTGTCTGTGCCACTGGTGTAGCGTGGGCCCCCACAGCACCTGTGGTGCGGGGGACCCACCACACCAGGTCTAGGGGGCCCCAGCCCAGTACTCGCCCATCAGAGTGAAGGCTGAGCTGGGGCTCGCAGTGTGGGAAGGAGGCGCTCCATATCCAGCGCAGTAGGGGTTGTAGCCAAATGAGACAAGTGACACAGCATGCCTCCATGGCATGGATTAGAGAAGATTCTGTGCCATGCCGTGGCATGTCTCACATGTGTCACATGTCACAGTCAGCTTCTACCCCTTCTCCTCTGGCTTCCTCGTGCTACACGCACAGGAACCAGGTAGCTCTCCCAGCTTGTTGGTTCCTGTCTGTGACCAGCGGGAAGGAGTCGGAGGCCTGGAGTGACACAGCAGACCAAAGCATCTGCAGGAAACCGGTAAGAAGGCTGTTTTTATTTTTTGTCTATGTATAATGTGTGTATTGTGCATGTGTGAGGTGCACGTCAGATGTATGTATGCGGAATGGGTCAGTGAATGAGTATGAATGTTATAGTGCGTGTTTGAATGTTCTGGGTGGGTCGGTGTGTGCCTGTGTGGAGAATGCATTGAGTGGATGTGAGAGAAGGTTTAGGGGTGAGTGAATGGTGGTTGAATAAGTAGGAATATGATTCTGTGTGTGTGTGTTCATGTTCTGGGTTACCTGTGCGGAGAATGCAGTGTGAGTGGATGTGAGAGAAGGTTTAGGGGTGAGTGAATGGTGGGTGAATGAGTATGAATGTGACTGTGTGTGTTTCAATGTTCTGGGCGGGTACCTGTGTGGAGACTGATTTGTGGGTGCATTTGAGAGAAGGTGTATGAGTGAGGGACCGGTGAGTGAATGAATATGAATGCGATTATCTGGGTGTTTGAATGTTCTGGCTAGGTTGGTACCTGTGTGAAGAATGTTGTGTGAGTGGATGTGAGAGAAGGTATATGGTTGAGTGACTGGTTGACGAATGAGAATGATTGTGATTGAAAGTAATGTTCTGGGTGGGTGGGTGGGTGCCAGTGTGGGTGAATGTGAGAGAAGGTGTATGGGTGAGTGACAGGTGGGTGAATGTTATTTTGCGTGTGTGTGTGTGGGTGTGTATGGATGCGCACAAGGCCCTTGGAGAAAGGAGATCACAGTTACATCTTTGATACATCCTTAAGTGACATGGCATGTTTTTACTGGTATTGTAGGACACAACCAACTTCATGTGTGTTAGTACGTATCTAGACTGGCATGTTGGTGCAGCCAGTCTGGCCATTGCTTACTGTGGTATGACATTTTCTTTTTCTAGCATCTATGATAAAGCAAGCATGCTAAGTGTTATTGCATGGTTAGACTGGCATTTTGGAAAGCCAGTCTAGCCATTTCTTACTTTGGCATGACATTCATTACTGGGCATCCTTGATAAAGCAAGCATTATATGTAGCATTGCAGCGCTAGACTGGCATTTATGTGTAGCAGCCTAACTATTTCTTACTGTAGCATGACTTTTGATTAACTGAGCATCTATGATGAAGTAAGCATGATAAGTGTCACTACAAATCTAGACTGGCCAACAATGGAACCAGTTTTGACATGTTTTCTTATTGTGGCATGGAACTTTTAATGGCCAATCCAACAGGACTTTGTTCCTACATAGGAGTACTGGCAAGTATTGGCAGAGCCAGCTTTGCCCTTTTTTTCATAGTTTCATTACTGGCATTATGTACAAAGTGAATACGAGTTTGTTCTCATATGGTAATTTTGACATATGTTGGTGGGGCCAGCATGGAAATGTTTGGGGCATAGCCAGCATGAAAACTTGTTTTTATACTGGCATATATTGTGGGAAAAGGCATGAAAATGCATTGGGAAGTGTTCCTGTGCACTCTTGGTGGCTTACCCAAGAAACCCTATTACCTGTGGCAAATGTTTGTCCCCCTCCAATAAAATAAATTCTCTAGCCAAAGCTGGTACATTTGGGTGCCAGAGGTCAGGCACCACCCCCTTATTCTTATGCTAGGTGAAAGATTTAAACTTTGATTTTAAAAAAAAATGCAACTTTCACCTACTGCAGTGCCACATGTCCCGGCAGCGGCGTGATAATCATATTATGCACGCATGGTGGTGTAGGCCGGCCCGGAGTGTGATGCGTTCCATGCTTTGTTGGGGGGCTCGGCGTGGAGTGGGGGGAGCTCTCAGCATGGCTTTCAGGGGGGCCCCAAAGTTTGTGTTACATCATTGGTGTGTGCTTATATGCGTGTGCGTGTGCGTGTGTGCGTGTATGTGTGTGGAGGAGGGAGGCACACTGTGTGTGTGAGTGTGGGAGAGAAGAGTGAAAGGGGGGTTTGTGTGGTGAAACTCCCTGATTAAAAGTAAATCTCGCTAACACGGGAGCAGATGGGGACAGGAAGTGGGTGGGGGTGTAGGGTTCAGCGGGTTAAAATCCCCCAAAATAGCAATTTTCCTGCCCCTTGAAGGACACACCAAATACACCTAGAAAAGTGACCCTTTTGGTATGCCGCCTTCAATGGGCAGGATTTGGACATAGAGCCCCCCCAGCCTACACATACTGCCATCAGTAGTCCCTTACCCCAACATGCCATGAATCATGACCACTCACTTACCCCAGAACATGAACAGCCGACCCCTGACCACCAGCAGTCGAATATCGTCTTTAAACCTAATACTTAAGAGGGCTAATGGGAAGACCCTTCGTAAATACGAATAATTTGATTTTTATATAGTGTTTTAATATAAAGCACTATATTTAGGAGATAGTTACATACATTACTCAATCGAAATTGGTACTCATTGACCTCGGAAGGATGAATCGCGGAGTTGGCCTTGCGGGGAGTCGAACCAGCCACCTTTAGATCTAACACAGATAACCACAACAAGCGCTTAACCTACAGAGCCATCTTACCGGGAACATATTGCATTAAATATTAAATATGTTCATTGTCCTGTCACTGTATTTGCTAAAGCGCTAAAGGCAGTGCCAGGTCCTGGGACAGAATGCTAAGCATTAGGGGCAGGGTGGCCAGCAGTGCGATTCGCACCCCTGGACGCTGAGTAGATAGCGAGTGCCGAGGCGGGGCTTAACTGCTGATTGACGTTGCCAGTTGAGTGCCTGTAACTTCCAAGCTGCGCTCTCTCTCCTTCTTACAGGGTCAGGAAAACAGAAATCTACATAAAAATGGCCGATCCGGAAGCGGCTAAAGACCAGGCTGCTTTCATTTAAATTGTTTTCCTGGAGCCACAAATTCAAATCTCTCAGTGGAAAAAATTGTCCTCGATAAAACTCGGTCGCTCGCCGCTACCTCGCGGCGAGGACGCTCGCTGAGGTGACTGATGCGTCGCAAAGGTTACGCGCCGCCAATAACACATATTTTATCGCGAATCCCAAAAGCGCCATATTCTCATCACATTTCTCTAATAAGCTTCTCAGACGATTTATCGTGGAAGGTTAGTTAATGGCTGAAGGGAGAGCTGTGAATGAGTGTGATTTGCAAACTAACTCCCGAGGCTGGGCTCTAAGTTATGGGAAAACCTGTTCTCCTAGCGCTTCCGCCTGGCGGATTTGTCTCATCGATAGATTCTGTATAATATACACACACACACACAGAAAGTGCCGTCAGGAACCGCTCTCTGGAGTCGCTATATAACCACGAGAAGTCAAGCAAGAGAGGCTATCCAAGAGCAGCAAGAGGAGTACATAGTCAATTTGTGTGTAGCGCTGAAAGCTTGCATTGCCATGTTTCTAAGCGTCTGCCTACATTGGCTGGTAAGAGAAATGAATTCGAGGAAGAACACGTAATTTGTCAAAGATCAAAGCGTAATGTCAGAATGGGAAGGCGGGATTATATCTCTGGGTTGCACAGCTAAGGCCTTCCCCGCTGGCCCATGTTCTCTTACCATCGCCTGCCCTGCAACGTGGGTGGTCACGGGTAGCCACAGGCGGCATGTGTTCCTTTAGGGGTTCACACCAGTCTGGCCCTTCCACCGAGAGGCCTTTCTTTGGTTGCCCCCCAGTGATGTGGATAGTAAAGGATTCTAAAGGTCAAGCTCTGCAGCTGATCGGGGCATTAATAGGCGTCAGAGTCCTGGTGTGCTCACATGGTTTTCAAGCTTCTAGTGAGAGTCCATGGGTGCCTGGTGACAGGGGTGACCTACTCTGCTGGGACAGGATAGGCTTCTGGCGGGATAAGGGGGGGCTTATGTCGGGATATCACAGCTTTCTGCGAGGTGGGGCAGGTCTCACGGGGGGATTGACACGGCCTCTGTTGGGATAAAATGTGTTTCTTGCTGGCTTAGTGGGGTAATTGGTGGGTAGTGGGGGCTTCTGTTGGGCAGATCTGCTTTTGGAATAGGGCGGGTGGGTTGATGGTAAAGGAGAAGATTCCTGTGTGTAAGGACAGGTCTCTGTTCGGATGGGAAAGGTTTTCAGTGAGAACGGATGGGATGAGATGACACAGGACAGGCAGAGCGTAGGCTGCCAGTGGGCTGGGTATGCTTATGGCAGGGACGTCATTTGGGGGTCGCCAGAGGTCGCAACTGAGACCTCTGAGGTCTCCCTTGCGACCTCTGTGGTCTCCCTTGCGACCTCTGTTAAAAAAAAAGAAATAAAAAAAAAACATTTCGTTTTATTTTTTTTATTTTTTTTTCGTTTTTTGTAATGCAAGGTCCTGGAGTGGCTGGCTCTCATGTTCAGGCCCTTCAAAAAAAAAAATAATAAGACAAATAAGAACAGAAGTGCCACAAGTCTAACACTTTCAGCACTGACCCTAAATAAGAAAGAATAGGAATACCAAATAATGTGTCTTTCTGGAATTCTGTACAATAATTGCTAAACTCATTAAAGGTTTATTTCAGGCACACTTCAGGGGGTGAGTCACTGATTTAGTCTGTTCTTAAACGCCTCAACTCAGCCTTTAATCCTTCTGAGGTCGATAAATGAGTACCAAGACAGGTTGGGTGATATTGGGAGTATATTTTTTCTATATAAAGCGCTTAAGTGTAAGTGCTATATAGTAACACATCATTATCATTTGGTCATGGACGTCTGCTTGCATTCACAGTAATTTGGTAATATGGGCCTATACACACTGACCTTAACGCTACATATGGCAATCCATTCTTGCATGAAATGTACATCACATTAAAGTGATATCGTAACCATATTTTTCGTACTGTACAATGCTGTGATGTCACTTCCTGTTTTGGCAACGGGTGAAAGGTTTGTGTTCCATCGCTTCCCGCGATATCACTTCGGGGTGGGGTCAAATGATATCAGTTCCTGTGATGTCATCAGGGGTCAAGGGTCGTGTGATGTCACTTCCGCTACCCCTGGCATTTTGGTGAAATGACATCCCTGGCTTATGGTAGGAGTGGGATGACTTCCTGTGAGGTAGTGTGGGCTGATTCTGTATAGGGCAGTCTTCTGATGGGCTGGGGTGGTCGTCTGGCCAGTCAGAAAAGGATAAGTCTGTGATAGGTTGCAGATCTGAGATGAGAAGGGTTCCAGTGGCTCACATGACAAAGGGCTGACATCTCAGGGGATAATGCTGGGTTCTAGTGGGGAGGGTGCGCCCTCTTGCAGGCAGGATTTTGAGAGGGAGGCGGGAAGGTAAGCAGTAATGTAGGAATGATATCTCTCTTCGTCAGTCTGCTTTCTGACATCTAAAAAAATGGAATAATAGGTACCCAGTCAATTTACCAAAGCAAATTTCAGAGAGGTACATTTCACTGCAACCATAATACCGATAAATACTGGAAATATTAAATATATATATATATAGGGTAGAGGGTTAAGGGGATAAAATGGGTCGGTATGAGGTTGGGGTGGTGTTATAAGGATAGAAAAACAGGGCTTGGGGGAAGACTCCCCAAATATTAAAAAAAAAAGATCATTCTGTATTTCTTCAGTATTTTGGTTGCAGTGAAATTTAGCACTCTGAAATGTGCTTCGGTAGTATCACACATAACCGAAAAATCATCCTCCGGGTGGGTGCACACGGGAGTAACAATAAATGGAGATTGGGGGTTCCACTTCAGGACAATGGGAGTACATGAATATCTGCGTGCCGCGTGCCCGCCACCACTCGGGCCTCAGCACCCCATGACTGCCATTGCACTGTAATGGGAAAAGACGGCGCAGGTCGTTTAGCGCTCTGCAGAGTGCAGGGGAAATGTGCTCACAGAATGATGGCAAATTACACCGCACTTCTCTCCCTCTTTATTGAAAGGCAAATGTGGTGAAATGTGGACCTGCCTGTTTTGACACATTCCGCTGACGTCTAAATGAGGTCCTTACTATGCTGACTGCTTGCAAACCCCATCTGAGGGCCCTGGAACTCTGCGGCGCGTGCCATCTGCACTTGTTTTTCTGGCTCTGATTATTAAAAAGCTGTCCATCAAGCTCCCTGTTTTAATATCATTGATAAGGAGCTGGCGTTACCAGATGGCTGAGGGACGGGGACCCAGGATTGGATATTATGTTGTCTGTGCATTGTTCAATCCCACTTTTGCATTCGCGTTTGCATTCTTCTCTGCCACCTTGCCTTTAATCTCATCAATATTATCACTCTGGATTAGAGCACGTCCAGTAGCTGTTTCAAAGAGAAAGAAAAAACAGCAAAGACCAAGGTCGTCCTTCAACTTGGGTCTTACCATGAAAAAATGCTGCTTGCCTCTGCCCTTAGTGGTCTGCAACCTGTGGTGTTTCATATGATATGATATTATAACTCGCCTATACACATGTGTTTCAGGGCATGGCGAGACACTGGTGGGAAACAAAGGGAGGACAAGACAATAATCTTACTAGGCCTAGTGACATTGAGATTGCGCAACTGCAGGGGTGAGGGGAGGGGAGGAGCAAGTACAGGACACATGATCCAACATAAAAAGTAGTGAGGCCAGCAGATGGCAGTGCAGGTTAGGTGGAGACAAGTGTTTAGTAAGTGCAGGAAGGAGGGGCTGTAGGGAGGCAGATACAGACCCAAGTGCAGGGTTGCCAGGAGGCAGTGCAGGGGTGCAACTGGGAGGCAGAGACCTGGGCCCGTGGTTCAGAGGGTAGCCAGGTGACCAGTGCAGTATCAGACCGGAGATCAGCAGGAAAGAGGAAGAGAGAAGGCAGAAGCAAAGAGGAAAGTCTTGAGGTGCTCCCGGAACCAGAGGTAGTCCTACTCAAGTTTCAGAGCGGCAGGGAGGCTGTTCCAGAGGGAGGCGGCAGCCGAAGAGTGAGATCTCCAACCAACTCGCTGCTTGGAGAAGCAACTGACCCTTAAGGAGTTGGAGGCAGAGGAGCGAAGAGCTTGAGTAGGAAGATACTTCTGAAGAAGTTGGAGGTATTGAGTCCACAGGCCCCAGACGAACTTGTGGACAATGCAGAGGGTATTGAACTTAATCCTTGCAGCCGCTGGGAGCCAATGGAGAGATTTCAGGGCTGGAGAGATACAATCCCGGGGCTTGAGGCCAAGGACAAGTCTTACGGTCCTGTTCTGGATGAGTTGCAGAGGACGGAGAGTAGAGGCAGGCAGATTTAAAAAGAAACTGTTGCAATAGTCGGGCCTAGAGGAAACCAGAACTCTGGAGACAGAGAGCTTCTGGGGGAAGGAGAGGCAAGGAAGAAGACCTCTGAGGAGGTGCAGCTGATTGTTTGACTTTTTGGAGACGTCGGAGATGTGAGAAGAGAAGGAAAGTGTGGAGTCAAAGATTGCCCTGAGGTTCTTAGCCTCACAGGTGGGAGCAGGAAGAGGACCAAGGGAGGCCAGCCAGAGAGTGGCAGGAAAGGAAGGTGCAGGTGAGTCGATGAGGAGGATCTCAGTCTTACTGACATTCAGGCAGACATCGTTGGCGGCACACCACTCCTGCGGACAGACAATCCAGAATGAGAGAGGCAGAAGAGGCGTAGCACTGGAAGTTGTAGCAAAGAGCAGCAATGTGGTGGGCGAGAGGTGCCAGGTATTGGTTGAACAACCAGGGAGAAAGGTTAGACCCCTGGGGCACACCACAGGTGGAGAGAGAGACAGAGGACAGGAAGGACCCAAATTGGACCTGGCAGAGTCGGTCCAAAAGGAAAGAAGTCAGACAGGTCAGAGCCTGATCAGTGATACCCAGGTTATCACGGAGCCAGTTGAGCAGGATGGCATAGTTGACCGTGTCAAAGGCAGAGGAGAGATCAAGCAAGATGAGGACGCAGGGGGGAGATTAGCATTACGGTTAGAGAGCAGGTCTACACGGATGTTCAGGAGAGCAGTTTCCGGGCTTCTGGCTGCTCTAAACCAGACTGGTGGTTATGGAGACAACCAACCGTCTTGGACTATGAATCCCATGATTCCTCCCCTTTGACCATGGTGGCTAAGGCTGATGGGAGTTGCAGTGCAAAGCACCTGGATAGCCAAAGATTGCAGATGCCTAAGGTACCAGCTGAAAGAGTGAGGCTGAATGACTATTAAGACTGGAGGTGTCTACTGGGATTTTATGCACAGAATCAACACTTTAGAGCGGATTTCTTGCTTCCTAAAAGAGCTCGCTGTGGAAAGGGCCAACTTCCAAGGTTTTAATCCTGCAATTGATCTGGCCACCGGGTCGCCTCTTTGATCAATACCCAGGTAGTGCAGTTTGAAGAAATCAATGGATAAAATAAAGCTCTTCTATAAAGCAACTTGCTCCCTTTGGGCAAACAAGAGAGTGATTAATGCAAGAGTCTGTACATGAGTCAATGGGCCTCATTGCAAGTTTAGTGGTGTTGGGGAAAAAGGTACCAGTAATGTAGAGGAACAGCTGTATACATCTGCAGGAGATCCCGCCCCCCTACCTCCCCTGCATTGGAGACATGAGACCGTGCCATGTTTGACACCAGCCATTGTGCCAATTCTGCAGCAAGTGTTTATAAGAAGATACCCACTAAGAGAACCGTGTGGAATGTCCTCCCGAAGTGATGATTACCTGTGGTAGGAACTCCCTGAAGGAATTTGAGAAAGAGCAAAGAAGAGGAGCTAGTGATGTCTTAACAGGTGTGCACGACGTCCCAAAATACTGGCTGAAGATGATGTATAGATCCTGAAAAAACGAATGACAAAGTAAAGAATTGAGTGAACTCTCAAATGTAAAAGAAGATTACACGTGCACGAAGTGCTGCAGAGAACAACCGTTCGATAAAAGTACAAATGCTGAAACGCAAGGTAGAGTAATTCATCATAGAAGCCAGCTATGAGAAGTAAAAAGAATGCAGGCGAAGCCGCCATTGCACAGAAACTGGGCATTGCTTTCATGAATTAAGTAAGCCAGGAACCATGAAGCTGGAATGGAAAACTGTTGCAGCAAGAGAAATGGGTTCATGGCACTGCATGGCGAGGCTGTCTGGCCTAGAGTCGAGATTCAAGAAGCAAGGTCATCTATCTACTCTGAAGAAGGACAAGTGTGCAGAGGATTAACCTTCTCATGTTAAGGTGCAAGAAAGTACACAAAGGATGCCAAGCTTTAATTCATTTAGAGCACTTAAAACGCTGCAAAATGGTCCAAATAGTGGTCACCTGTGACCCGAGCCAAGGATGGAAATAAAAGAGTTTGAACTTGGAGTTCCAGGCGCGATAACGAGTGCCCTCACTGCCGTGCATTCTCATATGATATGATTGGTTATTGGGGTTGAACCCATGCTGCTCCATGTCATCTTGCTTCCAAGGCGAGCATGTTGCTCCTGAGCTATCCCCCCGAGACTAGGAGACAAAGATACTCTGCAAGGCCAAGTACAAAGATAATTTCATGGCAGAAGGCATGGGCAATGAGAGATGCTGGGCTAATTGGGTGGTAGGGTAGTTCCATGCCCTATCTCCTTGCACCTGGGTCTGGGCTTAGTGGTGCTAAATGAACCGAATGTTCCAGACATGGCACAAGCATGCCAACCAATGATATCAGTCCATATAACGAAAGACCTTATAGTTTGAAGACCAATGAGAAACTGTGTATCTAATGTTTCTAAAGATGACATGTTTTTCGAGGAAAGCAAAGTTGTCCATCTGATAACTGAGGACGGCCAATAAGAATGCTAGCCCCTATAGAAATGTATACTTAGATGTCTCCCTTAAGCAATCCCGACCCTTGATTGGTTTTTCACTCCTGCCACCTAGTATGACATGATTCTGATGCATTTTATGTATAAAAAAACATATTTTGTGTGTAGATCATTGATAGAATGAGCGTCCGTCCGTTGATGTTCGTTGTAACCTCCCTGTTTTAGATAATTGTTAATAAAACAGTACCTTGCCATCTTCCTGAGTTGGTTGAGTTATGCGGACTTAGAATTACTCTGGTGTGATCTCATCCATTCCATATGCACGTTCCTAAGGGCTATATGCTGAGTAACGAAATTACTGCCAAAATCTGAATTTGCGGGAAATGTGGCAGGCGAGCCTCCAGCACTTGGCTAGTTGTATTTCCTCAACTTCACCTCCAATAATGATTGGAATTCCCACCAGCGGTAGTGCCTCCAAAGCTCAAAGGAATACTATCAGATTCCAGATGGGGAACGAATAGCACCAGTTCAGAATCTGCAGTATTTCCCCCCAGTTCCAGAGCAGTAAAGGAAAATCCCTTTCCAACCTTGCCATGAGATCCATGGCCCAGTGGCTGGTGTGGAACATCTCTTGCTCGAAAGCTAATTTTGAAACAACCCAAGCATGTCAAGCCGGACTTGGTTTGCCCCCACGCCCCCCGCCCTTTGTAGTGGGTCTTTATAGCCGGGAGATCATGGCCTCCTCCTGTAATGGAAAGTTGCCCCATCGAGGGAATGAGCCAGAGCAGGAGGAAGCCATTTTTGAAAGATGAAGGAGGATAGACAATCAGAGTGGAAAGTCCCATGGCATCACCCCAGACATTCTCAGGGCGGCCATCCTAGGGCTCGAACCAGTGGGTGCAATTCGAGACACCTGTTGGAGGTTGGAGTTGAGTTCTACAGAGTGCTGTCTGACTTCCTCAGTACAGGAGGCCAGTACGTGACCCCTCCTAACAGCTTGTGCTGTAGAGTTGGAGCAGACCTTTGGTCAGGTTTTATTGAGACCGTCGCAGGAGTAATAGGGCACACCTCCACTCTCTGGGCAGCCTGGCAGCCACAGGTGAGCAGGTGCTCAGACGCTAAGAATGTTGCATCATAATAGTCTAGAAACAGCAGGCTATGTACACAGGACAGATGTTGTTGGCCATGTCTTCGTTTATACCTCAAATATTGGCCTTGTTGTAGGCTGGATTCAAATGGGAGTGTGGCCAACTTCATGCAACTCCAGATATAAAGCATTGTGTACCTTTTCATTTGTGTGTCATTCTCTCCAAGACATTTGCAGTAAGATCTACAACTGACAAGGTATAACCAGACATCTGGAGCTTTGATTTATATTGCCTTTGCTTCTGCACAGGTGCATTGTGTAATGAATTGGCAAAATGCCACCTAAGGTGGCAGGGCTATCTCTAGTGGGAGAATACATCCTACAGGGCGGCATCGTAGATGTGGGATCACTGTGTCTCCTGTGAGCCTGTGATGGTCTTTTGCAGGCCCTGCATCCACCACCTGGGAGAGTGCCAATGGTCAGACTTGGGCAGCCGTAGACATGTGGGGCGGTGCTGCAAGGCTATATGTGCTAATAGACGCTCCTGCACCTCCCGGCACATTTAGAGCTCCTGCGGAGGCAAGATGCCGGTGCTCCATATCCATTGCATGTGTCAGGAATCAGGAAGCTCTCCCTGGTTCCTGTTTACGTCATGCTTCGGAGCTGAAGAGCCATCGTGACAGTGACCATGTGAATGAGCTAGCAGTATATATGTAGGTTGAGTGCATGTATGAATGAGAGAGTAGTGTGTGTGTGAATGTGATAGGATCTATGTTGTATGGGTGCGTGCAGGAATGATTGTTAGTTTGTGCTGTATGGGTGTGAATGTGAATGAGAGAGAGTGTTTGTTCGTACGTACGGGTGTGTAAGTGTGTGTGTGTGTGTGTGTGTGTGTGTGTGTGTGTGTGTGTGTGTGTGTGTGTGTGTGTGTGTGTGTGTGTGTGTGTGTGTGTGTGTGTGTGTGTGTGTGTGTGTGTGTGTGTGTGTTTTGCCTGGCCGGGGAGCAAGCCTTTAATTGAGGCGGTGGGGGGGCTACATTGATGCAGCATCTGTCAGCATGAACATAGCTTCTTATAGTGGCATACATATTTAATGGCATTATGGACAAAGCCAACATGATTATTGTTCTTGCATATGGGTCACAGGGAACTATGTTGGTGAAGGCAGCATGCAGCATGGACATGTTCTGTGACAGTGGCATGGTATTTTTACAGGAATTATGGACAAGGCCAACATGTTGAAATTTTTTACATCGAAGTTCAGAGGGGTCTACATTGGTGCAGGAAGCATGGACATATGTTCCTACAGTGGGTAGAGGATGTTTTCATGCATTATGGGGAAAGGCAAAATGATTGTTTTGCAGCTAATATGGATATGTTTTATAACTGTCATCACATTTTTACTGGCATTATGGGATCAGCCAACATGTTGTGTGTTCTTACTTGGCCATAATGACCTTTCATTGGTGCAGCCAGTATAGAAATGTTGACTTAAAGTGGCATGGCAGTTGTTACTGGCATTATGGGCAAACCCAACATGATGAGACTGCTTAAATAGAAATATTACTGGCTAATATTGTCGGATACAGAATGTACATGTTTTCTTATTATCGAATTACTGGAATTATGTGCAAAGCAAACAAGAGTGTGTCCTCATGTGGCAATACAGCCAAATATGAGTGGAGCCTTCATGAACATGTATGGGCACAGCCAACACGAACATGAATGTTATACTGGCAAGCTACTTGCATATATTGTGTGCAAAGGGCTCATGAAAATGTACTGGAAATTACTGCCATTTTGGTGCTGGACTATCATTATAGATAGGATCAGACAGATAAGCTCTATTAAATATTTTCATGTTATTCTGCAAAAACGATGGTGAACTATTTGCTACTTTTTGGCTCATTAGTTTTGGTGCATAGGTAGCACCTTAGAGACACTTAGTTTGGCTCATGGGTGTTGCTTTGAAGCTACAAATAATGCTTGGCTCATGTGTGGCATTTTAGTGCCACCTAGCCAAGCACAGGTAAGGGTATAACGTGTGTAGAGTCAGAGATGTCATTTTAGAGGCAGCACAGGGCCTTTGGTTGTTTAATTTTGGCACATAGGTGGCAGTTTAATGGTTACATGTCTTTATACCGAAGTAATTTATAACAAATGCCCATATATCGAAACCTTTGTCTTGAAAACCTTTATAGTGAATGCATTATTTAATGTACTTATTTTGGTTTTGTGGGGGGGTCCCCCAAACCACTGTTTCCCACCACTAAAAACCTGTAATGACCGTTTCCAAATAATACTTAACCCTTTACCCCAACCTAAATACATTAACTATAAAGGTTTTCAATATAAAATATTCGATATATGGGCATTCAATATAAAGGATTCGATATAAACACTGTATACCAAGTTTAATGCCACCATTAGTTTTGAGTCCTAGTTGGTGCTGGTGGTTACGTAGTTTTGGCTCTTAGTTGTTGCTTTGGCACCACTGTTAGCCTTGGCTCACACAAAGCTATTGCGCACAACCATCACTTTTGTCGCTTTAATGCCACACCACCATTATACCAGGCTTAAGAGCGGCTACGTAGTTTTGGCTAATGGTTGGGCTTTAGCAGCACCTACTGAGCCTACATGAAACCCCATTTAATGTTTCTGAGCCGCACCAAAGGAGATCTACCCATTTGCATATCACTGGTCCTAGGATATCTACCCATTTGCATATCCCTGGTCCTAGGAGATCTACCCATTTGCATATCACTGGTCATAGGAGATCTATTCATTTGCATATCACTGGTCATAGGAGATCTATTCATTTGCATATCACATGTCCTAGGAGATCTACCCATTTGCATATCCCTGGTCCTAGGAGATCTACCCATTTGCATATCACTGGTCATAGGAGATCTATTCATTTGCATATCACATGTCCTAGGAGATCTACCCATTTGCATATCCCTGGTCCTAGGAGATCTACCCATTTGCATATCACTGGTCCTAGGAGATCTACCCATTTGCATATCACTGGTCATAGGAGATCTATTCATTTGCATATCACTTGTCCTAGGAGATGTACCCATTTGCATATCACTGGTCATAGGAGATCCATCCATTTGCATATCACTGGTCCTAGGAGATCTATCCATTTGCATATCACTTGTCCTAGGAGATGTATCCATTTGCATATCACTGGTCATAGGAGATCCATCCATTTGCATATCACTGGTCCTAGGAGATCTACTCATTTGCATATCACTGGTCATAGTAGATCTATCCATTTGCATATCACTTGTCCTAGGAGATGTACCCATTTGCATATCACTGGTCCTAGGAGATCTACTCATTTGCATATCACTGGTCATAGTAGATCTATCCATTTGCATATCACTTGTCCTAGGAGATGTACCCATTTGCATATCACTGGTCCTAGGAGATCTACTCATTTGCATATCACTGGTCATAGTAGATCTATCCATTTGCATATCACTTGTCCTAGGAGATGTACCCATTTGCATATCACTGGTCCTAGGAGATCTACTCATTTGCATATCACTGGTCATAGTAGATCTATCCATTTGCATATCACTTGTCCTAGGAGATGTACCCATTTGCATATCACTGGTCATAGGGGATCCATCCATTTGCATATCACTGGTCCTAGGAGATCTACTCATTTGCATATCACTGGTCATAGTAGATCTATCCATTTGCATATCACTTGTCCTAGGAGATGTACCCATTTGCATATCACTGGTCATAGGAGATCCATCCATTTGCATATCACTGGTCCTAGGAGATCTACTCATTTGCATATCACTGGTCATAGTAGATCTATCCATTTGCATATCACTTGTCCTAGGAGATGTACCCATTAGCATATCACTGGTCCTAGGAGATCTACTCATTTGCATATCACTGGTCATAGTAGATCTATCCATTTGCATATCACTTGTCCTAGGAGATGTACCCATTTGCATATCACTGGTCATAGGAGATCCATCCATTTGCATATCACTGGTCCTAGGAGATCTACTCATTTGCATATCACTGGTCATAGTAGATCTATCCATTTGCATATCACTTGTCCTAGGAGATGTACCCATTTGCATATCAATGGTCATAGGAGATCCATCCATTTGCATATCACTGGTCCTAGGAGATCTACTCATTTGCATATCACTGGTCATAGTAGATCTATCCATTTGCATATCACTTGTCCTAGGAGATGTACCCATTTGCATATCACTGGTCCTAGGAGATCTACTCATTTGCATATCACTGGTCATAGGAGATCTATCCATTTGCATATCACTGGTCCTAGGAGATCTAACCATTTGCATATCACTGGTCCTAGGAGATCTACCCATTTGTATATCACTGGTCATAGGAGATCTATCCACTTGAATATCACTGGTTTTAGGAGATCTACCCATTTGCACATCATTGGTCCTAGCCACAAGGACAGTTCAGTGCCACCATTTCAGTAATTTCTGAGCAGGAGTGCTAACAGCATCCCAAGACTTGTGTTTTCGCTTAGTTGACACTCATCAGTGAGGTGTGGCAAGGGTATCTGGATTACCCTGATGGTCCAGGATGCAACACCAAGCGTTTCAACATTGCTCAAAAGTGTGAGAGTCCCAATAGTGAGAAGGAACAAGGCCAAAAAAAGGATGTGTTATGCAATGATGCCCACTAGTGATGGTCTACAAGTGGGACTGCATAGCTTTGGCTCATAGGTGGTGCTTTAGCACCAACATAGGGTTTTGCTTATAGGTTGCGCTTTAGCTAACAGGGTTGCACTGCTCTGGCTCACATGTAGTGCTTTATAGGCACTGTCAGTCTTGGCACCTAAGTGGCACTTTAGAACAAAACAGAGGGAGACCAAAATAATGTTCTAGATTTGCATGCAGGAAGGGAACGGGGAGATGGCTAGAGGCAGCGGGATGCATGAGCGCTGCACTGTCCCTCCCAAGCCCCAAGCCTTTGCTCTTTTGGCAAAGCATGTCATCTCCCTGGCCTCTCTACCTGGAACCAGGATGGAGGGCCTTCTTTAAAACTATTGGCACTGCCAATGCTTGTTTTGTAGCTTTTTCAGTGGGGGAAGGGATATATTATTTTTGCATGGGAGGCGAGAGGGACCAGGATGAGTGAGCAAATTGCTACGGGATCTCACCACTCCCTTGGCAATGTGGTAAATCTACAGAAAACAGCATAAAAACACAATTCTCCGGCTACCGCATGGACAAAAAAGCCTTCCATCGACATAATATCAGAATGCTTCCAAAAAACCCAGTACCGCTTTTTAAGACGTACACTTGGAACCCAGAACATTCGCCCAAATTCAAGCGAAGAGCCTACAGGTGATACACCACTGTGAAGTAAGGAAGGAAAAGCAGAAGGCGCGACTGAAGGTGTTAAATTAAATCACAAGCAAAGCGCAAGGGATCTTAATTTAAAAAAAGACAAGACCGGACGTGATATATTACAAGGCTCTGCGTGAAGGACAAAAAAGTGTATGTGTGAGACAAAAAAGGCGCCTTAATATGTCATATATCATATGTTCCGCCACCACCAAGCATAATGCACCATATAATGCATACACAAATCCCCCTTCAGTGTAATCACAAATAATCGATCCCACGCCGTGCACGGGCGCAGTACCATGCAAGGATAACTCTTTGATCACTTATAACAAATTATGGGCGACATTCACAAAGGTTTCCCAGTAGATGCAGAATTTACGTTACATGCAAGTTACCCTTCGACTTCCGGAAAGTTTGTTTTTAGGTATTTATGAAAATATAAATTTTAATTGGATTTTTATTGCTTATTGCGCAAACCTAGATGAGAGCAGCAGAGCGCTTTACAGCAGAAGGGTGCCAGGCTTGGGCTTGGTATTTTATACAGTACTTGCAATTTATGCATGTTTTAGGTCATTTCAAACATATGCCTGTTTCTGTACATCTATGTTTGCAGAATGTAAACAAAGCATCCGTTGCTAGTTGGCACAGGTAGTATAGCTCAGTGGCAATGCGCTCGTCTTGGAAGCATGATGAACACAAAGCAACATAGGTTTGAATCCTGGGTCTGTGCTTAGAAACCTCTTTGTTATTAAGCTCATTATGAAAAAACAATTATAATTAATTATAATCATTAATAAGGTTAGAACATTTCATCTTTTCTTATGAAATGAACCTATGGTTCAATAAATCATACCACCTGCTACACATATCCTATAGAAATACTCCCTTTTACACTAGTTATTCATCATCCATTAGGGTGTAAGCGCAGAGCATGGCAAACTGTGATGAGTGAGTTCAAACCTACAAATGATAACTTTTTGGTTGTTAAATGATGATTGCAGTGTTTCTCTCTACTCTCTCCCTAAAATCCAGAGGAGCGCCCCCAGATCGCACATTTATACGAAATTGTGGGACGTGCATGACCATTGTGCGTGCATTACACATCCATATTTTAAATTTACAATAGTGAATTCCTCAATTTATTATCCTTTGTGAGACACATGTAATTTGCATAACTCATGACTAGATGTTTTTTACTTTGACTCCCATGATCCTTCACCATTGACTACGCTGGCCTGGGCTGATGGGAGTTGTTGTCCGTCTGAATTGGGCAGGTATACAGCCTTTATAACGAAAATCTTATATAGAATGAATATATAACGAAAATGATATAACAAAAAACATAATGAAAATGTATGTGGGGTGGTGCAAAGGGTTAAACCTTGTGGTGAAACATTTGGGGTGGCGTTTTAGGGGTGAGAAAAGGGGTGGGGAAAAAAGAAAAAATGTGTTATGTTTTGTCGTTATATAATTTTCGTTATGTGTGCATTCGCTATAATATCATTTGTTATAAAAACATGTAACCAATTGGGCCCTATATATCCTGATAGTCTTCCTCCCTACCATTCCTTGTCGCCCCACTGATAAACTGCCATCATTTCCATAGGAAAGCATTGAGGTGCTGGCAGTGAAGTGGTTACTTCTGTATAAGTGAATACAGGTGTGCAGGCTCTTGTTGCCAGTAGACTCTTGTGGGTTTTCATGCACAGTGCTGCTAGGAATGTTCCAATATATCACACATTTCAAAACCTTCTATTCTAATTTGACAGTGATCACTTTGTTGCCTAAGGAAAGTCTGATAAATGAAAACGGGCAAGTAAGTTGTCATTCAGGGGCATATCTGATGCTAAAGAAAAACCCTAATTTTAAAAAATGCCGAAATCTGTTTGTTAAGGACCGGAAATCTTGGCTCAAGAACAAACGGGTGATCGAATAGGTTTTTGCGCATTCCCAATTTCCCTTTCCCCAAAGCTCATGAACCAGCTGGTAATCCGGGGGTACAGGCGACTCCCTTCTCATGATATAATATGATATGATATGGCATTTATAACGCGCCTATACACAAGTGTTTCAAGGCGCGACGAGGCAAGGGGGGAAACAAAGGGACGACAGACAACGATCCTACTAGGCCAGGTATCATTCAGATCACGCAAGTGCATGGGGGGAGGGAAAAGTTTGAGGGGGAAAGGAGAGGGGAAAGTGCAGTACAAGGGGTAGTAGAATAAATAAGATAATAAAACAGCCATATGGTGGCAAGTGCAAGGTAAGTGCAGACATAAGTGCTGGTAGGGGGACTGTAGGGAGACAGAAACAGTCCCTTGGTGCAGGGTTTCCAGGTAAGGCAGTGCAGGTGTGCAACTGGCAGTGCCTGCGCACGAATCAGACAGGGTGGGCAGGTGGTTTTGAACAGTGCAGATTTAGCCAGGAATTCAGCAGGGGAGAGAGGGAGAGAAGGCGGAAGTGAAGAGGAAGGTTTTGAGGTGCTTACGGAACCGGAGATGGTTCTCCTCAAGTTTCAGGGAGACAGGAAGGCTGTTCCAGAGGGAGGCCCCTGCAATGGAGAGAGATCTGCCACCAACTCGTTGCTTAGAGAAGTGACTGACACTGAGGGAGTTGGAGGCACATGAGCGAAGAGCTCGAGAAGTAAGATATTTGGGAAGACAGAGTTGAAGGTAATTCAGCCCCAGTAGGCCTTGTGGACAATGCACAGGGTTTTGAACTTAATCCTTGCAGACACTGGGAGCCAGTGCAGTGATTTCAGTCCTGGAGAGATACGATCCCTGGGTTTGATGCCAAGGACAAGTCTTGCAGTCCTGTTCTGGATAAGTTGCAAAGGGAGGAGAGTAGAGGTAGGCAGATTTAGATAGAGGCTGTTAGAATAGTCCAGCCTAGAGAGAACCAGGGCTCTGGAGATGGTGAGCTTCTGGGGGAAGGAGAGGAAAGGAAGAATACCTCATAGGAGGTGCAGCTGGTAGGGTGACTTCTTAGAGACGTCGGAGATGTGAGGAGAGAAGGATAGTGTGGAGTCGAAGATAACCCCAAGATTATTAGCCTTGCAGGTGGGAGTAGGAAGTGGGCCAAGAGAGGCTGGCCAGAGGGCTGCAGAGAAGGAGGGAGTGGGTGTGCCGATGAGTAGGATCTCAATCTTACTGGCATTAAGGCAGAGGTCATTGGCGGCACACCACTCCTGGATGGCAGACAGACAGTCAGAGATGAGGGAAGGGGAGGAGGAGGCCGAGGGTAGCCTGAAAATGAGCTGTGTGTCATCCGCATAGCACTGAAAGTTGGGGCAGAGAGTGGCAATGCAGTGGGCAAGGAGTGCCAGGTACTGGTTGAACAGCCAGGGGGAGAGGTTAGATCCCTGGGGGACACCACAGGTAGAGAAAAAGATATTGGAGAGGAAGGACCCAAGTTGGACCTGGGAGGGTCGGTCAGAGAGGAAAGAAGTCAGCCATGCCAGAGCCTGACCGGTGATACCCAGGTTATCACGGAGACGGTTGAGCAGGATGGCGTGGTTGACAGTCTCAAAGGCAGAGGAGAGATCAAGCAAGATGAGGACGCAAGGGGTATTGGAGTCAAGGTTGGAGAGCAGGTCTTCACGAATGTTTCCGTTTCCATGCTTCTGGCAGCTCTGAAGCCAGACTGATGGTCGTGAAGACAACCAACAGATTCAGTGAGAAGATTTAGCAGGGAGATGGCCAGTTTCTCCAGGAGCTTGCCCAGGAAGGGAGTGATGGAGATTGGGTGATAGTTCGCCGGGCAGGAGGTGTCAGCAGAGGGTTTCTTAAGGAGAGGGTGCACAAGCGAGTGCTTCAGGGGGGGAAGGGAAGACTCCAGTGGCGAAGGAGTGATTGCAAAAATCAGCCAAAGCAGGAGCCAAGGAGTCGATGTAGTCCTTCATCGTTTTGGAGGAACAGGGGTGAACGTGTTTCGATGAGGCTTTCATAGATCGGACTTGTCTATAAACCTCGTCTGCAGAGAAAAGGGGAAAGACAGAGAAGGAGGGTGGGGGGTGGCTGAAGAAGGGCCAGAGGATGAGCAAGGAGTAGAGGGAGGGAGGCGATAGGAGGAGAGTGAGGACAGGATGTCCTGAGTTTTAGAAATGAAGTGAGAGACCAGAGCCGTGCAGAGGGCCTGGGAAGGGACAGGAAAGGTAGAGACTGCAGCAGGATTGGCCAGTTCCTTCCAGATTTTAAAGAGTTCAGCCGGGTTGTTTGATGCCGCAGAGAGGCGGGCTTGGATATGACCTCTCTTCTTGGTGAGGACGGAGAACCGGTGTTGCCTTTGCAGCAGGCGGCAGGCCAGTTTGTCAGAGGATGAGCAGGAAGCACGCCATTTCCTCTTGACCACCCTACACTTGCGTTTTAGGGAGACAGGGTCTGAGTCATACCAGGAGTTACACTTGGCTTTGGGCTTCAGGCGGATTCTCATGACAAGGGCAAGGATATCAAGAGTATCAGATAAAGAAGAGTGGAGCGTGGAGAGGGCTGTGGCCGGGTGAGAGTCAGCCAAAGGAGTAGGGGTGGGTGAGAAGTTGGCGGCGAAAACCTCAACTGACACGCGCTTAATGGGCTGGATGACCGAGAAGGTGGGTGGCAGTGATGAGGGTGGCTTTGCCTGCGGGGTGGGGAGGGTGAGGTGGGAGGATAGAAGAAAGTGATCACTCCAGGAGAGAGGAGTGGAGAGAGGGACAGAGAGGGGAAGGTCTGAAGAGATCAGAACGAGAGTGTGCCCTGCAGAGTGGGTCGGGCCAGAAGGGAGAATGGTGAGTGAGAGAGAGTCGCAGAGGTCGCGAAAGAGTCCAGAGGGGGGACAGGAGGCATCCAGGTGGATGTTGAAGTCTCCAAGAAGGAGGAGTTGACTAGTCGAAGCCAGGAGATAGGAGGAGAGATCCACCCATTCACAGAGGAATGAAGACATCTGACCAGATGGCCGATAGATAGTAGCCACGGTAAGGGAATAGCTAGGGGAGAGGGAGAGCCTGCAGATGAGGCATTCAAAAGAAGAGTA
The DNA here is from genome assembly GCF_040938575.1 of Ambystoma mexicanum. NCBI lineage: Eukaryota > Metazoa > Chordata > Amphibia > Caudata > Ambystomatidae > Ambystoma > Ambystoma mexicanum. The sequence goes on from NC_090929.1 coordinate 1,626,492,453, forward strand.
GGTCTGCGTTAGAGTGACAGAGGCAGGAATCCATCCAGGGAATATAAGGGCTACACCCCCACTAGAACGGTTGGGCCTGGGCGCGGAGAGGATCTTGTAGCCGTCCGGTAGGTGCGTGTCAACACTGGTGACAGAGCTGTCAGTGAACCAAGTCTCAGTGAGACCAAGGACATCAAGGTCAAATTCTTCCAGAAGGCGGCAGATATCAGAGGAATGTTTGACAGCAGAGCGAGAGTTAAGAGTGGCAATGTGGAGAAGGTTGCCCTCCTTGAAGGACTTCCGGGGAGGGGTACAGATCAGAGGTGTGCCATGCAGAGGTGTAGAAGGTGCCCGAGAGGGGGCAGTGAGAGGGGGGAGGGCAAGGTAGACAAGGAAAGGGGAGGGGGGACAGCAGGAGAGAAAAGGAAGTTGATAAGGCATGGGAAGCGTCTATCAAAGAGGTGAAGGTTGGCCTGAGGACCTTGGACCAAGACAGTCCCATTTGAGTAAACATTAATGATGACCTTAGAGGAATGGAAGGATGCCAGGAGGGCGTCCCAACGGGTGCCACCATTAATGGGAGTAGAAGGGAAAGGAGAGAGCACAGAGACCATATGAAGGGTCTATAGGTCTGATGAGGGAATGACAAAGAGAATGTTGGTGAGGGTTTGCCTGGAGGAAGTACTGGTGTAGGTGTCAGTGATAGGGAGGCCTGGATTTGAGACCAGGATGTCCTTTTTAAACCTCTTCCAACCAGATTTAGTGAGGAGAGCAGGATAGTCAATAGCGAAGCAGTTAGAGAAGATAGGAGAGACAGAGAGCACCATAGAGTAGGTGTGAAAGGAGGGGGTGAGGAAGGAGAGGGGGAGGAACTGTCAAGAAGTAAGCAGACAAGAAGTGAGTGGCAGGCAAGTTGCCCAAAGGGACAGGGGTTAAGAGCTCACAACTGCTCAGCTCTCGAACCAGTGGGAGGCCACCTAAGTTTGAGTTCCTGCAGGGGAGAAAAGGCCAAATATTCACAGTGCAAGATTTGGAGTACTGATACAGTGCGTAATGCAACAACATGATCGAGGGGCTGTGGTGGTAGATCAAAGAGGGCTCAGCCAACGCAGCTGCACAAACAGGTTGCAGGCTCTTGTACTGCTCCAGCCACAAACACTTACCTTGTCGTGCATGCCTGTTGTGCATTTCTGTGTATTTTCCCTGGCGCAGAAATATGTTATGCACATGTGCAGCAAAGCGAGCATTTTGTGGTAGATGCAGAGTCGCTCATCATTCTTTTCCTTACGTTTACAGCAAACACACGTCCAGAGTATGCACTGTATATGTGTTGCACCGAAAGCAACATTTTATGGAATGCTGGCGCTGGAGAACCTTATGTGAGTTTCTGGAGGTGGAACAGGCTTGTGGTTGCCTGCTTTGTCTAGGATAGGGATTTGCTCCCTTCAGCTCTAAGAATATGTTGGAGTGCGGCACCAATGATCCATCAACATTGACTTTGCTGGATTGGGCTGATGGTAATTGTAGTCCAAAATGTCTTGAGAGCCAAAATGTGCCAAATCCTGATCTAGGAATATGACAAAAACATATTTGGGCGATAGATTTCATGCTGACAGTTGAGTTTTAAGAGAGCTGGATCACAGCTGTTGGAGAGAGAGCACGCACAGCTGGAGGAAAGTAGAGAGGATTGAAGCCCACTGTTCCATGCAGGATGGTGGCATGGGATCTTAATGGATGCATGGGTTCTCAATGAATGCATGCGTCCTGAATGGATGCATGGGATCTCAATGGATGCATGGGTTCTCAATGGATGCATGCGTCCTGAATGGATGCATGGGATCTCAATGGATGCATGGGTTCTCAATGGATGCATGGGTTCTCAATGGATGCATGGGATCTCAGTGGATGCATGGGATCTCAATGAATGCATGCGTCCTGAATGGATGCATGGGATCTCAATGGATGCATGGGTTCTCAATGGATGCATGGGATCTCAGTGGATGCATGGGATCTCAATGAATGCATGCGTCCTGAATGGATGCATGGGATCTCAATGGATGCATGGGTTCTCGCTTCGCAGGCGAGTTGTTGCTGACCTTGTAATGGGTGGATCCACACTTGCATCGTGAAACGCATGAGAAGTTAGAGAGAAGGCAGAGCGGGGCCTGCGGAATCCCGTTGCCCTGTGTTCGGAGGACACATTGCCTGCATAATTCAGAAAGTCAGATTCAATTGTGCGAATGCTTTCCATGCTCGGTGCACCAAGCTGCCCGCAAGGGGGGCCGGGGTGGTCTGAAGAACAACTTGATGGCTAATGCTTGATCCGCAAAGGCATCTGTGTCTAGGTTTCCTCAAAGCTTCTCTAGAGTGGGGTACATTTCTCAAGAGTGGGGTACATTTCTCTAGAGTGGGGTACATTTGCTCTTGTGTGTTGCGAGATCAAAAACACATTTTCACATTGTCACACAATCCCCACAAAATGCAGATGGAAACGTTTTGTGAACATCCTGAAAGAACTTCTGGGATTGTTAAACAACGTAAACCAGGACCATACTCAAATAAGTTCAAGCAGTTTAAAATGCGTTTGAGTAGACTGATGACAAATTCAGTATTTTCATGACATTGAAAGTCGCTGGAGGAGTTCTTTGAAAGTTCAACAGTGTATACACCTGCTAAGATGAAATTGACATTGATAATAATAACTTATTGAAAAGTCTGAAAAAGTACTTTGTAACAAACTTCCCAGTTTGTTTAAACCCTGAAATATATGTTTAGTCAATGAATACAGTTCTTAAAAATAAACAGAACAGCGCTTTCTTTTTAGAATCCCCAAAGGACTCCAATCAAAACAAGCGTAGAACTTGGCAACGTTCTCGTGACTCGTTGTTTGAACATAAAGTCCTCCAATGGCCTTCACGGGTCTGCTTGGACTACAACTCCCATGAACCCTCAGCATTGGCTATGCTGACTAGGATATAAAAGTTTAGTATGTGCCATTGCAGCCTGTACCTGGCCTTCAAATGTCTTTGTGGTTCAGACCCAGTCCATTGATATAAATCCTTTATACCCTTAGCCCCCACACAAGCTTGCATTTAGTTGCCGTTCTTTAGAAATCCTTTTTTTCCAGACTCCTGGATAGAAGACATTAGTTATTCGCTCCCAGGCTTTTGAACAGTCGTACCTTGTGCATTCAAGGCTTCCATACTCAAGGTCCCACCTCCCTTTTGGCTTGTTTTTTTCAGATATATTCTTCAAATGTAATTCTTTCAAACTTTCATTTTAAAATTCTACTAGAAGCAGTCCACCTGACAGTGAGCAAGACTTTTTTCCGATTTAAATACCAAAGTGAAGTCGAATGGGTGCAATTTTGATCAAATTCGGCTTCACGGGAGAAGCAGATCACATCCCGTTTTCACCGCTTTTGAGCAACATTATTTTTGATGCATTCTTGGCTTCCGGTGGATGAATATGTCAGCCAATTAAGGGGGTCTTAATGTTTCAGAGATCCTTAATTTCTCAAAATATTTGTGTGACCAAAGCAAAACTACCGATTTACAAAATTTCAGGTGGCAAAATTGTACAAATGCGTAATCGCGCTTCACAGGCGAAATGGCAAAGTGGGCATATTTTGCCCCGAATTCACCATTTTTTCCATGGAGCGAAATTCAACCATTTCAACCAACCGTAGTGAGGGCTGGAGGTATGGGGTGCCAATGAAAGGGTTGCATGGATTGGTGAGTGCGATTCACAAACCACCCCTGACTGTCCTGCGACTGACTTTACCGCAAACCTACCAACCTATCAGAAGCGGTCAGGTTTCCGTGGAACTCCATGAATCCACACGCACTATTGCCACTCCTGCCTGCTTCCCCACCTCTCTGCCAACCCTCTGATAATTTCCACCTGTCCTTGCTGCTCCTCTCCTGTCCCTCTCTTCTTTGTTTCTAGTGCCCCTGCTTCGCGGGACACGCAGTGGCCACAGGGGGAGCCCCTTCAAAAAGGAAACCCCTGCGACAACCGTTGCTTCTTCCTATATGAGGGATGGGGTGCCCTTTCACAGGCCGAATATACCTGTTACCCAAGGCTATCCTTTTTAGTTTGGGCTATTAGGTAGCACTTAGCAGCACCTATAGGCCAAAACTATTCCATTAGAATACAAATAGGAAGACATGGCATGTGAGTAAAGACACAAAGCTTGTCGATGGTGTTTGGTTATTTACCCAGCTATTGACTGCCAATGGCCATGCTAATCCCTATGGCCATTCTCACCCGTTTCCTGCCCCTCCCCGCCCAAAACACCTCCTCATGGGAACTCTTTGAGTTTGCTTTAATCAAGCCGACCATCAAACTTTGCACTCAACGTGCTTGCCAATGTTTTTTCAAAGCAGTCTTCTGAAAGTTAATGACTTGGGTCCAGATTCACAGAAGAGTTTTGTAGTGGCGCAGTCCCATAGGAAAAAGCTCTGTGAATCAGACCCTTAGAGATGTAAACGCGGTACTGATGTAAAAAAACAAATCTTATCAATGTCTGCCTTCAGCTACTCAATTCATAAGCACTATGCGTGTCATTTGCAGACGTCCTGTTAAAAACAAGCAATGACAAAGCCAACAGGTTTGGCTAGTGTATTAGGCATTTGTCAGACACTGCTAATAGAGGCCAGGTGGGGGGATAGCTCAGGGGCAATGCGCACGTCTTGGAATCAAGGTGACATGGAGCAACACTGGTTCGATCCCCGGGTCTGCGCTTAGAAACCTCTGGGTATTAAGTGCATTACAAATAACCAATTACAAGTTTGCACCCGGCCAGCTAATACCAATGAGGGAGTGCCTGGCAAGTGCCTCGACATGCCTACACAAAAGGCAAACTGTTGGCATTGCCAATGCTTGTTTTTCTGTGGAAACATGGCCATGCAATGGCGTCCACGAAGATATTGACCCGCTCCCGTCAGCAACACCAGCAGGTGGGGAAATCGCCTGATTTCCCTGGGGGTCCTTCACTACTAGGCCTTCCTGCGCATAGGTTTGAGGCTGGCCCAGTGCCTAGTAACTTTTGGAGCCCTTCCAGCAGCACAGAGCTACGTCACCGCAAACTGCTCTTCCGCTGTGTTCCTCATCAGCGCGCACAGGTGCTGGCGATAAAAGTGAGGCTCCCTGCTAATGCCTCATTAGGGTATTTGCGAGTACGGAGTTCTTAAAATGTCTCCGTTCCTTTCTGTCCCTGTCTCTACCCATGAAGTGACAGAAACACTTTGCTCACCATTAATTAGGGCGATGATGCAGAGGGACTAAAAATGTCCATGAACGGCGTATCTTTCCCCACTCAAGCCCTGAATATGCACGGGGGATAATGAGATGAGAAACCTCATGGCATTTGCAGATGCCGTGTCACATACTCGCTGCCATTTTAAACTCTGCGGCAAGTGCGTGATGATGTGGCAAACTTGGCAGGCGAGGGAAGCAGACTGATCCGTCCCGCTGTCTGTCCTGACGCTGGCTCAGACGATTCTGCGTTCATCCAAGAGAGGGGGGATCTTTCCATGGCAGCAGGGGTGTTGCTAGGTCTGGAAAAGACCTGGGGGTACGCTAATGTCGGAACTGTCAGGACTGGGGGCTAGCTATAGCCTTTTGGTTGGAGCTCCTGAGATTCTATCCCGGGCTACAACCAAAAGACCTGGGGCTATAGCCCCCTCAGCCCCCCCCCCTAGCAACGCCTCTGCATGGCAGGCCCTCAGCCCCGGCTTCCTTGGACATCGCCCCCCGTCTTCCTGTCGGGGTCACAATACGTCACTCTTAAGGACAAGGATGGTGATTCGAAACTATTACGGCGGTGATTTGGCACAGTACAAAAGTGTAGAACTAGTTTCACCTCAAGATAAACAGAGTCCTTTGATAGACCTTACTCGGTAGAGCCCACCTCTGATCAAATGTTCATGGTTCTGTCATCCTTACTTTGAACCAACGACACATTGGAGCGCATTTTTGGATTATAATTCGGCAGTGTGGACTGTGAGGGTAAAGAGAGATAGAGATCAAGGGCCCGGTTCATGGGATGTTTTGCACTGGTGCAAAGTCACTTTGCACTGCCAACAAACACTCGGATTCACAGAGCTGTGCAAAGTGTATTTTTGCAGTGTGAATCAGGGTGGGAATCAGGGTGTTCCAGCCAACTGGTTACACATACCTAAGGTGACCAGATATTTTAAAAAATGGGACAGGCCATTGACATGGATGTAGGACTCAAGTAAACAAATAAAACGACAGTCCTACTTCTATGTCGCTGGTCTGTTGCAGGGGGTAGAGGGGATGCTCACAGGCACACTCCTCTCATTGGAGGAGAGCGGCCAGGGAGGGGAAGGGAGAGGAAATGGGGGGGTGAAAAGCATTCACGCCCTCATTCACGCGCAGTAAGAGTCACGCCGGGCTTGATTTCGGGATTTCAAAATCGGGTCCCTGCAAAAACTGGAACCATAGCCTCCCACCCTTCCAATCCCGGGACGTGTGGTCACCCTATACATACCAAACCCTAAAACAAGGCCAACTCCTCTCACTTAAAGAGATCTCACCTCATACCAGCGGCAGACGGCGCGCACCTTGTCGCATTCAACCGCCCACTTATGCCAAGATCGCAGAAGGGCCGTGGGTTGACAGGTTTCAACTAAAATGCATATTTAATTGCCTTGCCAACCGCTCTGCCCCCAGCCCGTGGTAAACAAACTTTGCGAAGCCATTAAGCGCCAACGTAGCGCTGTGTCTTTGTTCCCTCTCTATGGCCATGGATATGAAAGCTAGCTATTAGGGGGGAAGGCAGCACTCTCTGGCACTGGGGAGGAGTTTCCCTGGGTACATAATGCGTTTTATCGCTGTCGAGAGCGGCTACGGCCTGGCGTTTAGCGAGCAGAGCCGTGCAGCGGCCAATTACCGGCCTTCTGTGGCACCGAAGGGTGTTCCCAAAAGTCACCAAAGCCACCGCTTCCGTGTACCTTATTATTAAACCGTTAACGACTTCCATTCAAAAGCGAGGAGATCCGCGTAAGAGCACTTACACCTTCCGCCGTGCCTGTACTGCATCAGCGCCCCACGTGCTCCCGGGGAGGGCGGCGCAGGGCTGAGGGCAGAAGTCGCGCGCAGCCAGTGCAGAATGGCGCTCTTCTCTGTGGACAGCCAGCCGAGAGTTCACTTTGTGGTGCTGGAGTTCCTCGGCGCGGGTTTTCAGTAACAAGAAAACGGCTAAATGCAGGCTCTGGACAATTAGCAGCTTAAGCTGTTCTTTTCGGCCGTCAATGCGATCTGGTAAAATAATGTGTATGTTATATAGCGCTTTAATGTAAAGCGCTTTACATAGAACATATTTGCATACATTACTATTATTAACCAATTTAAACTGGTACTCGTTTATCGACCTCGGAAGGATGAAAGGCGGAGTTGGTCTTGCCGGATTCAACCCTGCGACCTGCAAATAAAACACAGACCACAGCAACATGTGTAGCCCGTTGAGCTACCTCACAGGTGGTATTTTGAAATAACACCCTTTTCTGCACATCTACTTGATTAGGAGTTTCGAGAAACATTCGCCAAACAAAGGGCTGCCCGTGTGCAGAATTCTTACCTCCAAAGGGCTGCTCGTGTGTGGAAGTCTTACCTCCAAAGGGCTGCTCGTGTGTGGAAGTGTTACCTCCAAAGGGCTGCTCGTGTGTGGAAGTCTTACCTCCAAAGGGCTACTCGTGTGTGGAAGTGTTACCTCCAAAGGGCTACTCGTGTGTGGAAGTCTTACCTCCAAAGGGCTACTCGTGTGTGGAAGTGTTACCTCCAAAGGGCTGCTCGTGTGTGGAAGTCTTACCTCCAAACAGCTGCACGCGTGTGGAAGTGTTACCTCCACAGAGCTGCTCGTGTGTGGAAGTCTTACCTCCAAAGGGCTGCTCGTGTGCAGAATTCTTACCTCCAAAGGGTTGCTCGTGTGTGGAAGTCTTACCTCCAAAGGGCTGCTCGTGTGTGGAAGTGTTACCTCCAAAGGGCTGCTCGTGTGTGGAACAGTTACCTCCAAAGGGCTGCTCGTGTGTGGAAGTCTTACCTCCAAAGGGCTGCTCGTGGGTGGAAGTCTTACCTCCAAAGGGCTACTCGTGTGTGGAAGTGTTACCTCCAAAGGGCTGCTCGTGTGCAGAATTCTTACCTCCAAAGGGCTGCTCGTGTCTGGAAGTCTTACCTCCAAAGGGCTGCTCGTGTGCGGAAGTGTTACCTCCAAAGGGCTACTCGTGTGTGGAAGTCTTACCTCCAAAGGGCTACTCGTGTGTGGAAGTGTTACCTCCAAAGGGCTGCTCGTGTGTGGAAGTCTTACCTCCAAAGGGCTACTCGTGTGTGGAAGTGTTACCTCCAAAGGGCTGCTCGTGTGTGGAAGTCTTACCTCCAAAGGGCTGCTCGTGTGTGGAAGTCTTACCTGCAAAGGGCTGCTGGTGTGTGGAAGTGTTACCTCCAAAGGGCTGCTCGTGTGTGGAAGTCTTACCTGCAAAGGGCTACTCGTGTGCGGAAGTGTTACCCCCAACGGGCTGCTCCTGTGCGGAAGTGTTACCTCCAAAGGGCTGATCGTGTGTGGAAGTGTTACCACCAAAGGTCTGCTTGTGTGTGGTAGTGTTTCCTCCAAAGGTCTGATCATGTGTGGAAGTGTTTCCTCCAAAGGGCTGCTCATGTGCGGAACGTGTTAACTCCAAAGGGCTGCTCGTGTGCGGAAGTCTTACCTCCAAAGGGCTGCTCGTGTGCGGAAGTCTTACCTCCAAAGAGCTGCTCATGTGTGGACGTGTTACCTGCAAAAAGCTGCTCATATGTGAACGTGTGAACTCCAAAGGGTTGCTCGTGTGGGAAGTCTTACCTCCAAAGAGCTGCTCGCGTGTGGAAGTGTTACCTCCAGAGAGCTGCTCGTGTGTGGAAGTCTTACCTCCAAAGGGCTGCTCATGTGTGGACGTCTTACCTGCAAAGGGCTGCTCGTGTGCGGAAGTCTTACCTCCAAAGAGTTGCTCGTGTGTGGACGTCTTACCTGCAAAGGGCTGCTCGTGTGTGGAAGTCTTACCTGGAAAGGGCTGCTCATGTGTGAACGTGTTAATTCCGAAGGGCTGCTCGTGTGTGGACCTCTTACCTCCAAAGGGCTGCTCATGTAAAGCAGAGCCGTCCTTGCGGGGCGGGGCGAGCCGGGTGACCGCCCGGGCTGCCACGCCCCCCAGGGCGCCATTAGCCCCTGCCACGCCAGCTCAGGGAAGTCTTTCCAGGGCTCCCCCGAGCTTGTGTAGTGGAAGAACGATCGGCATGCAGGCTTTTGCTGTTAAATGCACATTTAATGACAATAGGGTGCTGTTGTCAGCACCTCTGGTTGATGGTCTTCCTTCATTTGATATCGTATTGCTTGTGTCATGCTTGTCTCATACTCTGTCTAACTCCTTCCCACCCGTCCCCTGCAAAGGCAGGTCTTTTGGTTCAGCCTCTGCTACCAAAGGTGAACAGCACAGAAGCCAAAAGTAGCGGGTGTGCTGGGTTTTAACTTAGCCACGGGGTGGGCGGAGTCTACAATGATTTCTTATGGGAGTATTCCTTGCCTGACCTAAATTTTATTGGTCCTGGGTCGAAGTCCAAGTAGTCCAAACACTCATTCACACACACGGTCGTGCATTGCAAAAGGGTGGTTTCTCGTAAAAAAAAATATGAAGTGGGCCACATGAAGTTCTGCTTCTATGTCATAATCCCGCCTGTTGAAGGCCATGCCCAAAAAAGACAATTCTTTGGGATGATTTTGTGAGAACTTCAGTGGGTGGGGTTAGAGGCGTAGACAGGATTGTCTAACTAACAAGTGGCGCCTGAAGCTAATGTAGTTGGGCCCGCCGCAGTGACATTAACATCTGTAAATCTCCACACCGTGCTGCTGAGTGGGCATGTACAGATTTTGGGTGGGCCATGGCCACTCAGGCCCTACCCTGTCTACGCCTCTGGGTGGGGTTATGATTTATGCAGGTTTTCACCCCCCACCTGAATCTTCCTGGGTGCCGCTCACCCACCTGTGAACTGCTGCACCCTTTTCCGCGCTGACAGGATTTCCTTTCCATCAGGGGGTTTTCACCACTACAAGCCGCCCACTCTGTTCCACACCACAAACATTGTCCCCCTCAAACCCAACCACAGACACACATACACTTACCTGCTCCCCACACCAGCGACATCCCTCTTCCAGGCCGCGCCTACGAACCTCTGCGCGGACTCGTGTGTGGCGTGTGACAGGGCTGTGCGGGCTTTGGTATTCAGTCTTTTTCCCCGCGATCTCTTGATCGCAGGCAAAATCCTGATTCCGAAATTCCAGCCACCCGAGGAGTCATTGTCAAACCATGAATGAACAAATGATAAAAAACCTCACTTTTACTGACAGTGGGAGAGTTACCAAATAATATCTTGCTCCTAAATCTTAGTAGTAAAAAAGTAGGAATGTACATTGGGTCATTAACATGGGTCAACATCGGATAGGATTTGTAAGACAATTCCACAAAGTGGTAGGAAGGGTGCCATGGGTAACACCCAAGCCATCAGGGTCATTGTGAAGCACAATTTCAAAGATAAGCGTAAAATGGTGCATTTTTAAGAAAATGGTTATGGTGGCTTTAGTTAAAACGTGATGAAATGTAAGGCCATTTATATAGGAATCATAGCTTGTCCACATTACCAAATAAACATATATCACCTGTTTACACAATGCCCAGTAACCTGCATTGCCAGTTTCACATGCCCAGTAATAGATGTTTCGCACTTCCCATGCCCAGTAGCAAACATCACAAGCTTCCCTGTGTCCATGAAAAAAATAAATCGTAATTTGCATGTGCAGATATTGGAAGACATGATCATATCAGTGAGACACGTTGTCAGTTGCCATAACACCAGTAACAGATATTGCCAGTTTCACATGCTCCCTACAAGGTTATGCCAGTTTCACAACCCCCAAAACGACACAGTTTCCAATTATCCAGTAACAATTTGTCTACAAAGCCCTACTTATGCATACTTCATGTTTCCATATGCCCAGTAACAGATGTTGACGGCTTCACCTGCCAAATAACAGCTACCATTTTCTAGATGTGCAATAAAAGATACTGGGCCTCATTAGGAGTTTGGCGGTATTCCGGAGGTAAATCTGCCGAATACCGCCAAACAGAAGTACTGTCACTGCCATTCAGTCCCGTGGGTTTACCACGGGTTTACAAGTCGCGATTTGGCAGTGTAAATCCTCATTTTCTCATTGGTGATTTTTGGCAGCTTTACCACCGGCGGAATGACCAAGTGTTAGTTCCGCTGATTTTTGGAATAAAAGTGGAGAGTGATATAGGAGGTGAATCCTGCACTTTTTCGTCCAAAATTGGCAGAATTACCACTCTGTAATTCCGCTGGTGGTAATTCTGGCAAAACGTGTAATTTGGTAGCACGGGAAAAATGGAGGTAACGGAATTGCCTCCACTTTTTTCCCACACCGCCAAGCTCGTAATGAGGCCTGTTACTTGTTTCATGTGCCCATTAATAATTATTGCATACACACACGCATCAATGGTGCTTGTGCATGCCCAATAACAGGTCTGCTGTTAGGGTTCAGACACGCAGGACTGAGCTGGTCACCCTTCAAGAAGAACACCAAGACATGTCCCTATGGGAACCACGCTGATGGCCACATAGACTCAAACGATAGTTGTTTAATTGGGAGAAGTATGTGCAGTTCTGGCATTACCACAGATAAGAAATTGAGGAAAATGGTGACAGGTTATAGATTGTCTCGGGAGGATTGCTGAGGGGCAACGCGCTCATCTTGGAAGCAAGATGACACGAAGCAACACAAGTTTGATTCCGGGGTCCACGCTTAGAAACCTCTCAGTATAAAGTGCGTTAGAAATAACCAATTATATATATATACATTTCTTTGACAAAATAGGATTGGTGCTGCATGCCTTTTATATACAAAAATATAAAAATATAGCCGAATTGTACGAAGCAGTGCTGTGTCCTAGAGTGTACTTAACACAGAGGAGGGACTCATTAGAACGACGAACGTAACCCTCTTTCTGTATTGACAACCCACATAGCATGTACGAATATATTGTGCAGACCAGCGTTCGCAAAACCACGTGACCAAGCTACGAGAGGTATGAAACGCGTCATTTGTTTGCTGTTCCTCCCATAATTTGTTTGCTGTGTCTCCCATAATTTTCTGCGGGGTGCGAAATGAAAGCAATCATTTTCAATTTGTTTTGAAGAATAAAAAGCTGATTTTAATCTGCTAAAATAGTTTGGACATTGGTGTTTTCCATGAAGTCTGCAACTGCTTTATCTATCCACTACTACTGCCTGTGAGTGCGGCTTTTCCATACCGATGGTCTGCATTAGTGAATTTAGAAAACATATATATATATATATATATATATATATATATATATATATATATATATAGGCATTAATTCACACCTCAGGTGGCTTTTTATAAATACTGGTTTGTACAGATACCATGATATTTAAAAGATGTTCTCATGCCCACAACTTTGGAGGCCGCAAGTCAGGGGATGGAATAAAAAAAGCAACATTACGCATGCGCTGAAACGAGTTGGTGCATTGCTTTGACAATACGTGTAATCGTTTTTCGTGTATTTTACATAAAATTGAAAAGAAAAGTAATGTTTGTACATATGCTTTTTTAAAATGTCATTGGGCCTCATTACGACCCTGGCACTTATGGGTTAACGGCGCCGTAAAAGGCTGTGGCGCTGTTAACCCATTAGCGCCTAATTACGAGGTCCCTTTGTGGGACCCGACCTTAATGTAAAGTAGGGACCCGCAAAGGCACCTTTGCGGTAAGTATGGTACCTATGGGGCAAAAATGGGAATGGGGAAGGGCCACGGGGAAATGGGGAAATACCACCCCGCCAACCTTGGAATGGGGCGGTATTTCCCCATTTCACCATGGCGGACACGTTACGATACGTTACGGTATCGTAATGAGGGCCTTTATGTGTATTGGGATACTACATGAGTTCATTGGATTATTGATATGAAATTGGACAGAGTATATGTCCTATTTATGACGTAGTTACAAAAATATGTACCAGAATGTTTTAATAATACAAAAATATTCCTTGGTCCTTTGAATGTATTATGTAAAACTGAGGTAGAGCAAAAAAAAATATTGAAACATCTGGATTGGTGTGAGAAGTGTGACAGAAAGAACAAATTTAAGATTTTGTATAACATAGCTACTGAGCACAAAAATTGGGTGAAAGGAGTATCTTTTTAAGGAATATCTTTGTGCGATGTTGCTTTAATCTGATAAAGATGTGCAGAATATTGAGTATCTGTGCGCAGGGGTAGGGGGCAATTCTTCTTGCATATTTGGTTGTGAGGCTATCGCGAGTCTGAAACACGTGGTATTGCCATGCCATCTCCTGATGAATTTACGTATCATATTTTTCGCTTATTTTGTACATAATCATTCATTTGTTTTGAAGCAAAAGGTTTGGAATCATGCAAGGAACTCTCGAGCTAATTTACGCCCTTACGCATTTTTTTATTAAGAATTGATTTTATATCTAAATGGGTGTCATTAAAAAGTAGGAAACTAATCATTGACGATATTGGGATTCAATCGTGATGGGAAGGGGTTTATACTTTTATATTTGTATTATGTGTTAATGTTTTATAACATGATTAATGAAGTGTGTATTTTGGAAATTGTAAATTTAATAATATTTGAACTTTAAAAAAAAAAATGTCTGTATTTAGCTGAAAATCATCAGCTTTTACAAAAACACATCATTTTGCATGATAAAACGTACATGATAGAATTAACACTCATGAGAAAAAAACATAATATTCATCACAATTTACATCTAAAAAAATATTTCAATTTAAAGAAAAGGAAAAAAGGGAGAAAAATAAATAAATGAGGGGAAACAAACAATCAGGACATTAAATAATGATATAATTGTGATCAAATGTAAGGTTTGATTTAAACCATGTGCAATAATAAATAAATACAAATAAAAATACAAACACATTTCAATAAATGTTTGTGTACATTGAGAACAGTCTGACTATATTTATGTTAAATTTAAGTAAGATGTGTGTATCAGTCTCTGGTATGTTTTTAATTAACGCATAGAGGGTATTCCTTAGCAAGTGTCACTTGTTGGGGTTGGCACCCTACAAGATAGACCAGAGCCCTCTATAGGAGTATAACGCCAGCTGACGGACCTCTTCCAAATAGCGCCACCGCCTCCATCCTCCGCAGGCTTCTTCCTGAAAAATAAAGGACAATAGACACTATTTAGGACTCAACGACGACAGCAATGCGCAAATTAGACATGTATTCTCAAGGGAGTACCTGCAGTAGCTTCACCAAGGTACCTTCACCCTACGTCCGAGTTGATTGTAGAGTCCGTATGACTGGCATTGGCCAACCGAAGAAGCGTATTTGGTTGCCACCTCTCAGAAATGGAGCTGACCTTTCTGCAGAAAACGCCATAGTTTAAGGAACCACCACTGCCCGTAGAAGGACGGGATCCATTCCACAGGCGATGAGTCCACCCTGAAAGGTAATGTGCAGTATCTGCCTTGCTCTCTCAGAGGGCATGACCCGGAAGTACTTCCTTGTGTTTCAGATTTCAAGCATTGGTCATAGCTTCCTATCGACACCTGCACTGTGGGCACTCAGCAGCCAAGGAAACAAATTGGAGCCATCTTAGAGTGCTATGATTTGTTTCCTTAGTTAACGGTGACCGCAAGAAATCATCAAAGGTTACCCCTGTGTTCCCAAGTCTTCCTTCACTCTTTTCCACCAAATCCTGCATAGACGCCCTAACTCTGTAGGAGCAAGGATAAGCCCACAAGTAGAGGTTACTCCCCACTGCCCCCTTCTATTGGCATAGACGTAGTCCTCTATTCAGCCAATTGCTACAGTATGTATGATCCAGGTGACCTTGATTATCAAATATGTGCCCGTTTAGTTATTATAATATTTTCCTGGTTCTCATCTGCTGGCTACCAGACCTCAATGTGGCTTTGACTTTAAGGGCCCGATTCATGGTATTTTTTGCGTGTATATAGGGTACTTGCGTGTCAATCTGTGCGCAAATCCCTGTTTGGCGATTCATGGAATCAAAGGCGCAGTACTTTTCCTGGACTTGCATGATGTTCACGCAGGCTCGGCATGTCTCTGCGAGCCATCGAGGGCTTTGCGCGAGACTCCATGCAGAGCGTGGGCGTGGCTTGTGCAGAGGGATGGGAAGGGGGCAGAACACCATAAATGGGGAAGAACTTGCAAAAAAGTGGGTATTCCGAGGGACGGCCTGCAGGCAGTGCCTGGCACGCCCTCAATACATGGATTTGATCATGCAACCTCTCGTTCGGGAGATGGCCACACAAGTCCCTCATACGATCCGCCACCTGAAGGCAGGCGTAAGTACACTTGCGCGTAGGATTATCAGCCCAGAGGTGGGGTTGCATGTCGGATTTCGGGGTGCGTGTATGCAACCAGGGTTCCAAACTTACTTAGGGGTGCATATAAGCAGTGTAGCCGGGTGCAGGAAAGGTTTACAGGGGTTTGCACGCAGATTGTCCGTGCTTAGACCGAGTTACGATTTTTCATACGCAGTTGGTCGGGGTGCCGGAACAGTTACGGGGGACCCTGTGCAGGGTTGATCTGGCTGTTTATGCTTTGCGTGTGGGCGTGTCAGGGGCGTTCCGGCTGCGACTTGCGAATATGGTTACTTTGCGCAAACAATTCCATGAATTTGCAGGGCACGCATTTTTAAATCTGTGCGCAGGGTCACGCAGTGTCCTTCTCGGTGCGGCCCTTGCAGGATTTCTTCGCACATTTCCATGAATTGCACCCTAACTATTTTCCTAGTCCCTCTGGCATCCAGGAGTTTACAGTGCACTCGGGCACCAGTACAAATTGCTTAGAAATGCTCCCACAATAGAATTCATGGGGTAAATCCTGTGCTGACTTTTTTGCTTGTCCCCGGGGCTACCTTCTTCTTCATCACTTGAACCCTAGAGTTTTAGACATATATTCCATTCTGGGACCCCTCCGCTAAGGACCCGATTCAGGGAGATTTTTGCATGGTTCAAAGTGACTTTGCACTGCAGACACAAACCCTGATTCATGGAACTGTATTTTTGCAGTGCAAAGTTCGAGTAAAGTCAATGCATAGTCATTTTTGCAGTATAAAATGACTTTGCACGGCAAAAAAACACTTTGTAAAGTCACTTTTCAGCAGAGCAGTCACTTTGAACCATGCAAAAAATGTCCATGAATTGGGCCCTCATCAGTCTCTACTACCTCTGTAAAGTGCTTAGAGACTCTTAGCGGCTCCACGGCGCTATATAAATAGCCAGAATTAATCAAAAGGAACTCTCTGGGTCCGAACTGGAGGTCTCAGAGTTGGTCGGAACAAGGGCAGAGGTAAAGACTGCTGCCGTAGAAAAGGTGTGCGGAGACGAACATTTGCACCTGGTATTCTACACACATGCGCACACACACCCTAACGGTGTCATCGTTGCAGCCTTGGAGGTAATGGTAAAAGAAGCAGCATTTGCGAAGACCTCATTGCAACCATGGAAGTATTTACCTCTGGTGGTACCTCAAGTGTTTTAAGAGATGGCCTTTCACCTTCAAAATTTGCCATTTTTTACCTACGCCACAGAGGTGAAGATAAACATTGAAAAAAGGTAGCAACACGTTTTTTAAAGGTTTTTCTTTATTCTACTGAGGGGAAAGGGCATGTACTTCTTAGGGAATGGGGTGGAAAGTGGGCGTCTCTGAAGCTCATCTTCTCACCGCCTTTCCCATGGACTGCACAAAAGGCTCCAAAATTACACATTTGTGCATCACAACACGTGCACAGTAGCGGCATGAGCCACCACACTATCCCATCCTTAACATGATGGTGGAAATGCATAGACCTAGAAAATACCATGTGGAATTCCTCCAATACCACAGTAAACACATGCTAAAATACCCAGTGGCGGCCTTAGCGGCGGCAGCGCCCCCTACAGTGAAAGAAAAATAAGCCTCCCCCATGCGCCGCTGGTGACTACCGAGGTGGGCTGCACATTTTTTTTAACTTCCCGCCACCACGCGGGAGCACGGAGTTCATCAGTGGAATAGGGTGCCGATGCGAAAGCATCAGCACCCTATTCTAATGAAAACCGCTCCACTCCTGTACCGGAACGGGAAGGTAATCACCTCAATATATGATATGTTTGGTTATTTATAACGTGCTTAATACCCAGAGGTTTCTAAGCGCAGACCCGGGATCGAACCTGTGGTACTCCGTGTCGTCTTGTTTCCAAGGCGAGCGCATTGCCCCTGAGCTATCCTCCCGAGACATTGCATAGGGTGAAAGCATCAGGACCCTATTCTAATAAAAACTGCACTGCTCCCGCCCCGGAGCGGGGAGGCAATCACCTTAACAGGGAGCTGATGCAAAAGCATCAGCATCCTATTGTAATTAAATACGCTGAAACCCTGGCACCAGTACAAGAGTGGGACGCATTTCATTTCAATAGGGCGATTGCTGCGCCTTCTCTCACCACGCCATGTCGGGGCAGCCCTTGCAAGACTCCCCTGAGCTGGTGTGACAGGGGGGCTGATAGCCCCCGGGCGGTCACCTGGGCTGCCCGGCCCTGAAAGAACCAGTGGTATTGCCTGTAATTGGGCCAGACTACTCATATTAGACCATACTTGCCAACCCTACTGATTTAGGCAGTAGGCTACTGCTTTTTAAGCATTCCTACCGCCTGCAGATTTGGGTGACAGATCCTACTGCTTTTTACAGTGGCAGGTAATTTATGTGACTAAAGCAATTAATCTTTCAGTGCCATGGGAGTGGAAAGTGATCAATTTGAGTGATGGGCTCAGATCAATCCACTGACCTGACAACTACATGACTCTGGAAAAACTATAACAAACAAGGGTGCTACTACCAAAGGGTAACTCTGCCCTGCACTGTGGCCAGGACAGGCCTTCTTAGGTGAACCACCAGTGTAGGCAAGTGGCAGAGCGCACCACCATCACACAGCATCTGCCTATCAGACTGGGGAGGGTATCAGTCTCCATGTTGTTCAGTGTTCAACCTGCACTGCTGAAATATATATGTACTGCCCAGGCTGCACACGTTGCCTACCAGCTCTGTGTGATTATTTTCTGTGACGTTAGGTAATTGAATTTGCTGTTAACTTACCATTCACAAAATGATACATTTTAAACATTTGAGCGTCTTTGCATGTTGTGCTGTTTGAGAGGCTCTGCATTTTAGAATACTCCAGCGGTGCCAAGAATGAGTGTTTGTAATTTCCTGTGATGTCATTGATACATTGATATGCTAAGTATTAGTTTTGAAATTTGAAAAATCCTACATCTTTTTGGTCACAGAAAGTTGGCAAGTATGTTAGACCGCGTGGTAGTTCTAGTTTCCTCCAGCTGATTTTCCGCAGGGAATACCGCCAATCCTACAACGAGGCCCTACGGGAGGAAGTCTTGAGGAGGTAAGCGTCGAGGAGGGAAAGTCGAGTGCCGAAGTGCAATCTTGGCGCCCAGAGGGAGGCAGGCGCCGGAAAGTGCACCGTGTTCCCAAGGCTTTGCGCCGCACGTTCTCGAGCATCGGTGTAATAATTTCTGGGCACCTGCCAACGCTTGGGTTAAAAGGCAGCGCTGCAAGGCTTCTTCGGTGACAGCCTGCTGGGAGACATTTGTACAGAGCTGCCTTGCCTATCATTTAGTCAGCAAGAAAGGCGGCGCGCCAGTTATGCCTGAAGTCTATTTACCGCGAACCTATAAAAGTCTCCGCGTGTCAGAGCTCACAATAAAGGCCCCATGCGTGCGCAATCACCATAAAAGCGCAGAATTTCTCCGCTCCGCCCGCATCCTTGCGTCCCGTGCAATGTGTCGCCTGGACGCACGTGCGCTTTGATGAAAGCAAGGGGCGCTCTATTTTTAATTCCACTTCTACAGAAATATTGCCGCGTTATTCTCCATTTTTCTGTTTTATTTCAACCCACTCCCCTGTGGCGGCTCCCTTCCCAGTCGACAAAGCCATAACGTTTTAAATCTTTAAAGTGTCCCCAATACCATTCAAGCACCCACGTCAAGCTCTCGCACCACACATAAAAAAAGTTGTGGGACTATGCGCCCCTCTGCCCCTCCTCCTTCTGACCGGCCCTGCTCCCCATCAACCCCTTAACCCGCCCTCACGCCCCCCTCCCACCCCACAATCTAACAAAACAACTCCCATACCCGGGCCCTGCCTTTCCTCCACTCCACCCACAACACTGTTTGGCAACTGTGCTATCAGTACGGATAGAAACGCTGTGAAACAAAATGGCCGCCAGTAGCTTCCGTCAATGTCCCCGGCGCATGCAGCTGTATACACCCTCTCCTTTCCAATCACCTAGGATTCGCACTTCTTATGGGACATGCCTAGGACTATAGCGCCCCCCCTCTCTCCGCCCCCACACCCTCAACCATTACCTGCACACACAGCTGTGCCTGCAGCAATTTCACATGAATTGTGCTTCAGTGCAGATCTATGTGGCGGCTCGGGAAAGGGAGTTATGCCCCAAACACGCCAATCAAATCAACAAAAGCATACCAGTACCTGAGATACCACAGCAAGATATGTCACTAGAGGGTACCCTGCAGGGCGCAGGTTGGAATCCGCAGCAGGGGGGGGGAACAAAAAACAAAGACGCCCTTCACAGCCAACCAGGAACAGTGCCCCAGGTGACAAAAAGTAAGGGAACGATGGCATATCATTTACTTCCCGTCCACTGCACATAGAGCCTCGACCCCACAGAGTGCGCACATTGACCTGGCGATCGAAGGAGTCCCTGATCTTAAAGTCCATTTCCTGCTTTTCAAAGACAGTTTTCTCCCATCTGAGCTGGTGTGGGTCGCATAGTGAGTGATTGAGGGGTCCTGCATTGCTTTTCTCTGCTATTATCGCAATACTTAACTTTGGCCCATGCATGCCGATATGATCCACTCATAGTGGGAAGGTGACTGTCCAGTTCTGTTCCCTTTTTATTTCATTCTGGGACTTGTAGTCCTGGATTTACAATGGGAGAACTACACGCCCCATATTGGAAAGAGAACGCATGACTGGACAAGCCCCTGCAGTTTGGAATGGGTCATGCCAGCATGGATGTTACACCTGCCCTATGTCTAAATGTAACCAGCGCTTCACAAAATGTACAATGCCAGAAATGGCTGCTCAGGTGGGGCCATCATGCCCGTGCTCTGAATACCACAGTAAGCAAGCTGAAAATGTACTTGTAACTTCTTGTGCGTAAGGCTCCCAGATAACCTTGGGCTGGGTGCGCCATACAAATAAATAAACAAATAAACAAACAAATGTGTGTCCCACCAATCAGAGGACACTTTGCCATTTGCTTGCCTTGAAACCAATCAAGGGGGGTAATTGCCGAGATGTCTGCACATTCACCTTCATACCGCCGACAAAGCGGACAAGCGCCTAGAAGCAGCCTCTTATGTTATTTTGGGTATTTATTGAGTGCGGACCATGCCACGAGGAGCAGACGAGCGCTTCCCCCGCTTGCCTCCATGTAGCCCCTATCAAAACACTGAAACTATGTATTTGTGGTGTTTCGTCATGCGCCATGGTTAGACGTATGGTGCTTCAGTTTCCCCATTAGCAGCGCGCCGTGCCATCTCTCAGCCTGGCACAGGTTGCTTTGTTGTCTTTTTCATTATATTGTTTTATTAAGTCATGTGGACAGCCCAGTGGATAAGAGGCTGGCACAGGCCTTGCACTTCACATGTGCAGCGCCAACCCAGCCCTCCGTCTTTCCCAGGTCGATATGTTGAATGCCAGAAAATCGGGTAATGGCAACACCTGTCATTACAGCACTGAAAAGGAAATGATGTATACAAATGTGAAATTATTATTGTGAACCAGGACCTATCAAGTTCTGAGCCCTCTGCTGTGGCGTAGGCCTCCGTTTAGCTCCCCTAAAAGCAGTGCACCACGCTGCCGCACTTCTTATTACCAGTGCACAGAAATTTGACCGAATCCCACCCCCCGGTTATACGCGAGCTACATTGGCTTCCTCTCCAGGCCAGGATACTGTTCAAGACTACAGGTATCACCTACAAAGCAGTCACGAGTAGCACATCAGTACACCTGGTGGCTAAGCACCACATATCTGGTGGCACACGATCCTCGCGCAGCAAATCAACCAACCGGCTTGAATCACAACTCATCCGCAAAGAGAGGACCTGCAAATAATCCTTCTTTTGTCCCTCAGCCACCCTCCGGAACTCGATCCCGGGGTCGGCTCGGAATGCGCCCATGATTCTCCAATTTCCCAAATCTCTCAAAATATGGCTTTTTTCAGCGATACCTGAACAAGGCCTAATCCCAATGGATGCACATACTGACGCACAAACCTCAACTCACAGTACTACGATACTGTTAAAAGATGCTGGCCCAAACGCTGGCTGCACACACCCTGTACAGGGCCTGGCTGCTCTGGAGCAAAATACTTCATTTTGCTACCATGAAACAATAGTTTACATTTCTGGGGGTTCTGGTTAAAAAAAACATTTGCCTTGGGGATTTTTCTGTCTTATTAAATTAGTTTAAATTCTTTACTTTTGTCAAATAAGGAATGCTACAATCTGCAAAATTCTTTATGATGGTTTAAATCAATGGAAATTGAGAACTGGCAGCTGGCTTTAACGTTCCACGTGCCTGGCTCGGAAAATCAGGAGTGCCCAATCAGTACCCACACAACTCACCCTGGCGGTTTCACTGCGACGGGGCATTTTACCATATTTTTTGCAGTATTGGTTAGTGTGGAGTGGTGCTAGGGAGTAGGTAAAAGGGGAATTTGAGGTGTGGGGGTGCAGGAGATGGCAGCAGGTGACTCTGGGGTGTTGCCCCCCCTTAAAAGAGCAGCAGAAAAGCAGCAGTGAAATGGCCATCACAGTGCGTTGTACCAGATATGTTGCATCGACTGGGGGTGGGGGGCAATTTTAGATATTTCCATAGTGCCAGAACTTCTGGAACTAATAACACAATGGAATATGAGCAACATAGTGCCTTGAGGTATAAGGCTGGTCAGATAGCTCACTGAAGTGAGCACTCGCTTGCACACTCGCAAACAGCCTTCCTCCAGCCACACCCAGACTCTCTGGAACTCTATCCCACTGCAGGCTTGGAATTTCCCCACTGTCCTCCAGTACCAGAATTCCATCAGTACCTCCCCCAAGACTCAATCCATGTTCTTCCAACCTACCACTAACAGTAATGCGCGACTGTATAAAAACGCCATGCCCAACGCTGGCTTCCATATGTTGTAAAGCGCTCTGCTGCTCTCGAGCTAGGTCCGCACCATAAATGATCAAATTAAATAAATAAAAAACGTGCAGTGTCGGCATATGTGTTCAACCTGCAGATGGTCGGCTTGAATCTCAGCTGGTCTGACTAAGCCTTTATTCTCCCAAGCACAATATTTTGACTGTTGTTATAATAGCAGCACTTATAATTCACAGATCTGCAAGATGGTAAGAACAGCTGTAGCAAGCTCTTGGAAAAAACAAGTTTTGGATGTTATTACATGGATAGCATCATGTAAAAAAAATAATATGCACATATGCAATGGGTTTTCGTGCAAATAGGCCAGGCAAGAAAACAATTGGAATTGCCCCTTTGTTCTACAAGAAAACAAACCTAGTGATTGACCACTTAAATATCAGAAACTGGAACCACCAGTGGACTGGCCTACAGGGAACTCTGGAGATTTCCCGGTGGGGCCCTGAACCGCTTTTGTGTGGGTACAAAGGTTTTCTGCTCCTCTTAGCCCCTCCACCATGCACTCTTCCTTAAAGCTCACCCCACATCCCTTTGAAGTACAACATTTGTTAAAAAGCTTCTGGTTTGTAACTCTTTGCTCCCAGCAAATGTGACATGTTCGGTGTTTGTTATATTTATAATGCCTTTAATGCAAGGAGGCATGTGGTTTAAAATGCACTGTTTGGACCCATCGTTTCCACATTTTCTTGTGGGAGAATCCCTCAAATCCCATGTAGAAGGGTTGGGCATGCTCGCCCATTTTTAAAGTCAGTTGCAGGGACACCTTTGTTTCAGAGTGCACTCCTGACCAGAACATGGGACCAATAATGTAGTGGAAAGTACAAAGAGCCGTGTGGCTGAAGGCATGCGCGATGCGTGGAAGTACAGAAATGCTCAGCGGGAGAGTGCAATGAATCCAGCAAGGTGCTTGCGATAGCACAGGAAGTTCAGGGCACTGTTGCTTATGCACAAGCATGAGCGGTATGACAGACACATTGCACTGGTGTAAGTGCAATTAGCATTATGGCAACATTGCACTAGTGCAAAAAACATTCACCGAGTGCACTAGGACAAATATAGGGGCAACAATGCATTGAAAGAATAGTTGTTCTGCACTATGGCAATTTTGATCCAAGTGCTTCTCTTGCATCAGTGCAAACTGTCTGTAATACAATCCATGGCGCGTAGTTGACGGGAATACAGGGCTGCACTGGCTACCTGTTTCATCTGGGTACACCAGGCGATTGTGGAGACCGAGGTGCAGGTGCAACGGAGCGCCGCTTCGAAAGTGCCCAGCCTTAATGAGTGTATCTGTCAGTCAGTGTTTGCTCTGAAAAGCACTTATTCCTAATTCTAAATATTTGTGTTGAACAGAAAGTCCAGTGGTCAGCAAAGCAGTGTGCATAATTATGCTGTCAACACATATTCAGCCCGCTTCAAGAGGTCCGATTAAATAATTACATTTAACATGAGAAAAGCACTGAGGACAAAGAGCCTGCTGGCTGTGAGCGGTATTCAGTCTGCGCCTTCTGACTGGAGCTGGGCAGCGCAGAAACGATGGCATGTACTGATTTTGAAGCTACTGCCCACACATGTTAAGCAACACTGTTGGATTTTTTACGATTGAAAAGAATAGCAACCGACTAAAGACTGTGCAGCAGAAACTTGGGTTAAATTACAAAAAGCCTTCTTCGAAGCTATTGGCACTACCATCTGCAGGACCCAATCTGGCTCATGAAATCTCTCCTGTGTGGCACTGGTCCGCACCCTTTAATCTCAGTGAAATCTACCACCAAGAACCAGGAAGTGACAACACCTTCGCCCCTACTCGCCATCCCCTCAACTAACTCCTCACTACTAAAATTGTGCATCCTTACAACCCCCACATTCCTATAGGCGATCTCCAAGGCCTAGTGTGCTTGATAGATTCAGACCCTATATATATTCTATCAACAACCATGCTGTTTATTTTGCACTCCACAATCTAGGGGTTGCCCTTATGTATAACCTGCCCGGTCAGTACCAACCACAAGCAACACAGGTAACGGATACCTTCTACCTGCATCCATCAACGCCAAACGTTTCTGCATCTGCTTTCCCGCTATCCTACGACCACACCCTGCCCTCCTTTCTTGCAGAGCCATGCACAGCGAGGCCAACATTTTTCGCAGGAGGGCGCTATATAAGACCACTTTACCTTACATTACATTACATTGCCCAAATGACTCCTCCGGCAGCCCAGGGGCTGCCCCCAGCATCATGCACGAACAAAAGAACGAACGAACAAACAAACGAACGAACGAACGAACGAACGAACGAACGAACGAATGCATGAAGCAGACTCACACAACAATTGCAGTCTTCCTTAGGTGCCATACTCTGGGCAGAACCTCAGGACCCAACTCTGGCCAACAACTGCCCCAGTTGGCCAACAACTGCCCCATGCAGCTCTGTCCCAGACATAAAGTACCATGTTCTGCCCCCTCGCTTACAATGGGCACATATTTGATGTTTTTAGGGCTGAAATGTGCCCCTGGCATACATCCGCTGATGATGCCACAGTCAATATCCTATAACTAAGCTATCCAGTCTTGTAGAGCATGCTCCCTCCTGGAACCCCATGGGCACTGATACCCCTAGACCTTAGATGAAATTGCCTAATGTAAAATATGGCCAGTATGAAAGGAAATAAGTTAGCACTTAGTGGTGTACAGCCAAATAAAATGTATGGTGCCAAAGTATCCCTGCAACCCTTTCTTCAAATAAGCAGGTGAGGCCACCGATTCCATCCAGAAAAGTGGCCTATTCCACCCACTGTCCATCTGTGTAATGCAAACAAGACGTTGGAATGCTTAACTCCTTGCCAGCTTCTATGTAAGCAGTAGCGGGTCCGGCAACCCTTAGGTGCTATGGGTGTCTATGCTCGTCCTGAATTCCCATAAGGAATCATTGTAGGCTCCGCCCACTCCTGCACTTAAATATCTGTTGAAGGAATTAGCAGTGACTATCACTACACAACGGAAGCTGGTATTAGCAACCCCTCTGTAAAGCCAGGGGGTCCTTCTTGAGACTTGTCTCAAACTCAACCTGTTTGTCACCTCCAATGGCCTTGCGGCCCATAGCAGCCTCTTATCTGCAAGGGTGGTCAGTCATAATTTCGAAAAAATAATGTCGAATGACAAAAATGTCGAAAATAAAATGTTGAAAATTTTTTTCGAATTCTGTTTTTTAAATTATATATTTATTTTGGGGTACGGGAGTAAAAAAAAGGGGTAAAACCAAAATAAAATCAAAAAAGGGGGGTTGGGGGGGACATTTCGAAAAAAAAACGTATTGAAAAAAACAATTCGACTTTTTTTTTTCGACATTTTTTTCTCGAAATAATGACTTTCAACATGATTGTTTTCGAAATTATCACTATAAACCATCTGCAAGATCAGGCCTCACCTTGCCACCACTTCACCAAATCCCTCCGTTCCTTTTTTAGACCTCAGCCGCTACTGCTGCAGCCTTGTGGAAGTGGGAGGCAGGCAGGCCAAAATGGGGAAGGCCGTGAGGGAGACCCCAGACAGGGCTACCGTTTTGCACCAGGGAGTCAACAGACCAAGAGGTGCGTTGTGTACGCAGGCAGACTGGGTCCACCCTCTGGCAATAAAAGGCAGGATGCACTGAAAAGTGGGAACACAATGAAGACACTAAAGTCAGAAGAAACCAGGAACTCATTGCCAGAAGCACAAATCAGACACACTGGACACAAGTGATGGCCTACACTGGAATGCGGGCACAAGGCGGGGCATTGATGACAGGCACACTAGCTAGGCACACCCACTGGCATGGAACCTGTGGGCCTGGGGAGTACCCTTGGATGCATAGGGGAGCAGGGACCTGAAGGAAAGGGCTGAAGAGGAAGTGGGAGCAGGGGGTTGGTAGAGACAGAGGGCTGAGAGAGGGAAGACAAAAGAGAAAGGAAGTGGGAGAGAAAGAGGGGCACCCAATGAGAAAGTTGGGGCCCAGTGAAAGAGCGCACACAGAGACACATGAGGGGGAAAGAGAAGGAGAACGAGAAAAAGAGACACACACACAGACATACACAGAGACACACACAGATACACACACACAGACACACACAGACACACACACAGACACATACACATAGAGACACACACACAGAGACATGCACACAAAGAGAGAGAGACATACACAGACACAGAGACACATACAGGAACACAGACACAGACAGACACACACAGACACACTCATATACAGAGAGACACACACACACACACACACACAGGGACACACACAGAGAGGGACCCAGAGAGAGGCACAAACACACAGAGGAGAGAGGGCAGACAGGTCAGGAGCCCTACTGTTGGGAAGAAATGAAGAGAGAAGACAAGGCTACCCGTGGAAGGGGCCTTCTGGGCTCTACTGCCCTCCCCGTCAGCACACCACCACCAGCAACCAAAGAAAGCAGAGTGAGTGAGTCCCCAGTCCTTTCTCCACAGGCTTATATAAGGATGTTGCTCCACCTACTGCAGGGCCAGCCTCTCGCCCAGGCAAGTGTTTGTTTGGGCAAGTGTTGCCAGGATCGTTCCCAAGGGCGATAGGATGTAGAGTGGGGCACACACATTCAGGTATTGTTTGTGATTCCCAGGTCAGGGGAGTTGGCAGTTTGAGACCAGAGGGGATGATAATTGTAGGGTATGGGGAGATGCAATTATACCGGCAGTTGGGGCCAAAGGGCACACTAATTGTTGGGTGGGGAATGTAGGTTTCCATCAGGAGCTAGCTTGGTGACTTGCAGAGGGAAGGCCAACTGTCACTGGGTAGTGGAGGAGTGGCTCAGGGAAGGGGAGTAAAGATTCAGCACTAGGGGGCAGATTACACTGGGCCTGTTTTCTGGCTCAAGGAAGCTGCTGAACAGGTTTTCTGACAGGGGAGTTGGCCAGGCCTTTGGGAGGAAGGTAATCCCGTTGTGAACAATGTCCAGTGTGCCAGAAATAAGCAACTGTAGGGATTACGAAGGTACAAAATATAGTGATCAGGGAATGTTGGGGAACATGCAAGCACTTGACAAAAATACTGACGCACAAACCGTGTACAGCTTGCATAAACAGTGTAGTGCATATACAGTCATATGTAGTGCAAGGTTGAAAATATATTTGGGAAACATGAAAGTCTCTCAATACATTGGTCAAATGAAAACCCACAATAAACAACAAGTGACATATGGATACTGCCATTTCCACAGCCTCTTTATGGAAACCCCCTGTATATTCTGTATTTTGTTGTTCCATTGTACAGCGCCTTGGTTTAAAGCGCTCTATAAATAAATAAATAAATAAATAAATAAATAAATAAATAAATAAATAAATCCCTTTCCCCCATTAAAAAGATACTGAAGTCGGATACCCTCACTCTCTTTAACCTACCTCACTCTTTCCCCATGCCCGCCCATCGCCTCCATTTGGATGGCTCTCCACGCAGCAACCGTCCCTCTTTAAACTCTTTCTCCTCGTCTTCAAAGCAATGTATGGTTGACCTCCCTATCGAGAAGAGTCCATCCCTCACATGCTCACCATCTGACATGATGTGACCCCTTGGCCCTTTCAATCTCCTCCACCTCCATTCCTTTACCCTCATTTAACCCTCCTACT
The DNA here is from genome assembly GCF_040938575.1 of Ambystoma mexicanum. Lineage (NCBI taxonomy): Eukaryota > Metazoa > Chordata > Amphibia > Caudata > Ambystomatidae > Ambystoma > Ambystoma mexicanum. The sequence goes on from NC_090929.1 coordinate 1,626,520,465, forward strand.
TCAGCCCCAAAATTTATGGTACCAGCAGCAAGACTATGCTAGGGTACAGACCTCGCAGACTTCTTTAAAAAAGCACCTCCACTGTCTGCATGGAGAAGCTAAGACCTTCAACGGCATCAACCTTCCGCTTTGCATATAGTTCTATATTCCGCAATGTCAGCCTGTCCTGCCCCCCTTCCAAGTTCCCATCTTCCCCTGGCACCATCACCTATGCTTCCACATATGGATTACTGCTGTTTGATCTGGTGAGCCCTTGACTGCCTCCACGGCTCGCCTCCGACCTCCTTACTTCTCTGCACAATCCTGTTTCTATGTTGAGGGTCTGCTACCTGTATATATCAAGATATAGGGGCAGATCCCCAAAATCTTAGTGTGAGCGTGCATAGAGATAAGAGTGTACATCAGTTCCTCCAGTCATTGTTAGGGCAACAGATTCCGGCCATATTATGTGGCGGCTCACACTCCATTTCACACAGGAACTCACGATAAATCAAAACTTTACTTGGGTTGTGTTGTATATAGGTTCTCATGTTAGTGCCACCAGGCCAGCAATAGGGCTGTGCCATTCCATGTTAGAATTTCTGTGTGTCATCTGCTATGGAGTGTTATTATTTTAGAATGTTGTTCTTTGACTGTGGTCAGTTGGACCCTGGACATTGCCTGTGTTGGGGGTCTCTTACTTCGCTGCTTGAGACTAATATAATAAAGTTGTTTCAACATAATGATGTTGTCACTTGCCTTCATCTTTACAGGTATCAAGTGTTTTATTTATCTGATGCAGGATTTTGTTGAGGAAGGGATGATGACTCAGTGTTCATAGTTAGGAATTATAGTGACTTTGTAATAAATAGTGACAGGCCAAAAGAAATCTGAGAAAAATAAAGGGAGCAGATTCATTTGTGCTCACAGTTCCCTCAGACCTCTGCCTATCACACACTGGCAGGTACCACTACACCGTGGTATCTGGAAAGGTCACATCTTGGGACTGTGGGCTTCACTACAAATTTGGCGGTATTCCAGTGGTAAATCTGCCCAAATACAGCAAAACTGAATTACCATTGCCACCACTTGGTCCGGTGGATTTACCGCTGGTTTACAAGTGGCGGTCGGTCGGTGATGTAAGTCCTCATTTGTTGGAGTCCATAGGAATCCATGATGCTTTTGGCAGAATTTTTATTTTTATTTTTTTATTATTTGGTTGAAACACAAAATTCAACCTTTAATAAATACATACAAGATAATACATTCTAAAGCATTTCTTCAACATACTTTACGGGGAAAGAAATGTACATGTTTTACCCTGTAACCAACGTTAAACTCCATAAGGCCAGCAAGTCAGTGGGCCTCATTACAAGTCCGGCGGTAACCGTGCTGGTAAAACCGGCAGGTTGCCGCCGGACTTGTAAGTTTAATTGGCGCCTGGGTTGCCAGAAACACCGGGACATTCCAACCCCGGCATTCCGGGAATTCAGGCACCGGTAATTGTAAATCCCCATTCCCATTTGAATCTCGTAAAATAAAAAATAAAAGTAGTGGAACTCCGCTCCCGACCGTTCCTTCTCACTTCGACCACTGGTGCTGCCTATGGTAGGGAGAGCTAAGGATTTCAAAGGAGGATCCCTGTAGTCCAGACTGGACTCCAGGGCCATTGATCAATCAACATCTCACTTGAAATACCTCTGATCACTGCACTCTGTGGTTCCCTTCTCTCCTCACAGAATCTCTTTCCTGCCAAGGTCCTCAGACTCATGGGTCCAGTCAGCTGGCAGTCATGTGTTTACTAAAATACAGTTACTCTCTTCCAGCCTCTCTGGGGAGGCCCTGCTGACACCTTCAGCCAGGCACTCTTCATTGCTATTCAGAACAGCCCAGCAAATAAACAGCTATCGTGACATCACAAACAGGAAGTGCTGCACTCAAAGCTTAACCCTTCCTGTCCCAGGCAGTATTTTACACTATCCTCTGCAGTTAACACAGGGGAACAAAACTGCTATTGGCTACACAATGACACAGGGTCTACACTTCATCTCCGGAAGAAGCACTGTTGCTGTTTCCCAAATAAATACACATACAAAATAAAAATCACAAACGCAGCCCCTTCTTACGTCAGATGACACTAGCAATCCCTTTATGAAATAAAATTGCAGAAAACCATGTTCCACAAACAAAGGCTGAAACAGCAACCTCTCCTTCAAGGGTGTGGGGATAATCAAACCCTTCTCTATGATTTGTTGTCACAGCAAACTCTTAGCGATCGGAGGATAGCACATGGGCAATGCGCTGGTCATGGAAGCAAGACCACGCAGAACAACAAAGGTTCGAATCCCGGATCAGCGCTTAGAAACCGAACTCAAGTATGGTATTAGGCGCGTCATAAAAAATAATTAAATAAATGTAGGGCCACCCTTACGGAACAACGCCCCCACCATCCCACCCCAGTAACAATAGCAACAGCACCTTTTCCAAGGTATGTTTCAGAAACAGCCTCTACTTCAAGAAAGAGGACAGCAAAAATCATTCCACCAAGCATCAACACGTCCTCTTGCGCCTTGAAACACCATTTTCTGTATAGGTGCATTATAAATATAAAAACATTGCAGTATCAGTCCGGTAATGAAAGGGGGCTGCAATGATCCTTTATTCTACATGCCAACAATAACCCCATGCCCACGTCAAAGCTTTTCTAAGGACGGTGAAAGAAACCACGCCCCCTTGAAGAAGATGAGAGCACCCAATGCCTTTACTCTGCCTGCCTCCATGCAAGATTCCAGCAACAGCCCCTCCTCTGAAGAAGGCAGCAACAACCATTCGCCCAAGAAATGTAGAATTGACAATCTAAGGAAGATGGCAGTAGCAGTCCCCCATCATCGAATAAAGGTGTCAGTGGCAATCCCTGCTCAAAGGAAGAAAGCAAGAATATGATACTAGCAATCCCTTCTCTGAGGAAGATGGCAGTAGCAATCCCTCCCCCAGGGTAGATCACAGCAGCAGTACCTTCTCCAAAGAATATGAGAGGAGAAATCCCTCCACCAAGGAAGATGGCAGTAGAAATTCTTCCTGCAAGGAAGGTGAAAGTAACACTCCCTCCTTCAAGGAAGATGGCAGTAGCGATGTTTCCTCTAAGGAAGATGACAGTACCAAAACATTCTCCAAAGAATGACAGTAGCAATCCCTCCTCTAAGGAAGATGGCAGTAGCAATCCTTCCTGCAAGGACGAGGACATTAACAATCCCTCATCCGAGGAAGTGGGAAGTAGCAATCCCTCCAGCAACGAAGATGATAGTAGAAATACCTTCTCCAACGAATATGACAGTAGCAATCCCTTCTCTAAGGAAGATGGCAGTGGCAATCTTTCCTGCAAGGAAGTTGACAGTAGCATTCCCTCCTCCAAGGAAGGTGGAAGTAACAAGCCCTCCTCCAAGGAAGATGACAGTAGCAATACCTTCTCCAAAAGATACAACAGTAGAAATACTTCCTGTAAGGAAGACAGTAGCAATCCATCATCCAAGGAAGGTGACAGTAGGAATCCCTCCTCCATGGAAGAAGACAGTAGCAATACCTTCTCCAAAGAATATGACCGTTGAAATTTCTCCTCTAAGGAAGATGGCAGTAGCAATCTTCACTTACAAAAGGGGGCAGTAGAAATGCTTCCTCCAAGCAACCTGCAATCTAGTTGTGCCTTATGGTCGCTTATTGACCACCCTGCAATCTAGTTGTGCCTTATGGTCGCTTATTAACCACCCTGCAATCTAGTTGTGCCTTATGGTCGCTTATTGACCACCCTGCATTTTTGTTGTGCCTTATGGTTGCTTATTGACCACCCTGCAATCTAGTTGTGTCTTATGGTCGCTTATTGACCACCCTGCATTTTTGTTGTGCCTTATGGTCGCTTATTGACCACCCTGCAATCTAGCTGTGACTTATGGTCGCTTATTGACCACCCTGCAATCTAGTTGTGCCTTATGGTCGCTTATTGACCACCTGCTATCTTCCTGCGCCCCACCTAGCACACAATCATGCCCATAGCCATCTGCAAGCTCGCCGCCACCACCACCACACTGCTCACTCTCCTTGCTACACTCACTGCTCACCAACCGTACACATCAATCCGCCCTCAATTCGCACTCATGCCACACAGCCCACACCCCATCCAATACAACCCGCTGCCCCGGATACCTCACAAACTCATTCGCATCGCACTAACACACCCCCTGCACACTGCACCGCTAGAATGTTCAGACTGGATAGACTCAGAGCTCGCACACAGACCACAATATTCAGCACCCAACCCCCACCCATTGAACTCAGAATCCTCTCCAAACACATCCCTCACATTGAACACCCTCTCACCCACAAACAACCACACACTAACCTAACCACACCCCACATTATAACCACACATAACACATCAGTCACATCTATCACCCTCACCTCCACAATCATACCTCACATAAAATGTGCCCTCTTCAATGTTCGATCCCTCCCAGCTCACGCATCTGATATTCATGACCTCATAACTAATAACAACATTGACCTACTAGCCATCACAGAAAAATGGTTACATGAAGCATCAGGCCCAGCCATCACTCTTGCACTACCACCTGGCTTCACCATACTCAGACAAGACAGACCTGAACGAATAGGAGGCGGAGTAGCCTTCATCTACAAGGAGAATCTTCCGCTCCGACTTGTTAGCCACTCCTCGACCAACAACTCTGACCTCTTATCGACCAAACTCACACTGTCACCCAACAGCACCATCAACATTCACCTACTATATCGCCCCCCAGGCACCACCCCTGACTCTCAGGAAAGCATCATCCACATCCTCAGCAATAATATCAAAAGCTCCACCAATACCCTTCTCCTAGGAGACTTCAACCTCGGATTTAATGATTCTAAAGACAAATCTGCAGTCGCCCTCTCCAAAGAACTTAACGACCTAGGCTTCACCCAAAAAGTAGAAACTCCCACTCACGCCAAAGGCCGTATTCTAGACTGGGTCGCAGACCATAATTGTCTCTCCGCTATCCCCTCGATCTCATCATTGCCGTGGACCGACCACAACTGCATCGAATTCTCGATCCCTATCACCATATATCACAAAACTCTGACCCCTGCTATCGCTGCACAAGTCAGAAGCTCAAAAAAACTCAAAGAGGACAACCTGAGCCCGTACCTCAACACCCCTAAACTAGCACCCGCCTTCGCAAATGACCCCAATATTCTGGCAGACATCTACAAAAATGTCGTCACTAAAGCTATCAATGAAATAGCACCACTCGAATGGAAAAAAGAAAAGAAATCACTACACGCCAACGCCTGGTTCACTGAAAGAACTGCACTCAATGCGCTCCCACAAAAGAGCAGCTCTAAAAAGCTGGCAATCCAACCCTTGCAACAGCACCAAAAATGAGTTCAACTTAATCTCCAAGCAATACAAAACAGCCATCACTGCTGCTAAAGCCAACGCATTCAACGCACAAATCTCTAATGCCAAATCGCACACTAAAGAGATCTTCGCCATCTTCAACAAGCTCCCCCCCAATGCCCCAGCTGAAATAATCAAAGAAGAAGCGTGGTGTGCCAGCATTCAAATGGCCATGCTACACAAAATTGACCTTCTCCAAAAGAAAATCAAAGACCATTGCAAAGCACTACAGACAAGTACCAAGCCTTCTAACGCCTCACCCTCCCCGTCCAAGCCCACCATACCTGACTTCTCTGTCAGGGACGTCACTGAAACAGAAGTTATCAATCTACTAAATACTAAAAAATCTCAAACCCTCCCCCTGCAAAGGCGATGTCTGCCCACCAAAACTCGTCAAAGACTGCGCAGATTGCTTTGCGTCGCTCTTTACGGCTTTCATCAATGCGTCTTTTAAAACAGGCATTATCCCTGCTAGCCTCAAAGAGGCTTGGGTCCGGCCCCTCCTAAAAAAACCTAACCTCGACCCCCTACAACTCAACAACTACAGACCAACAACCACAGTGCCATTCCTCCTGAAATTACTCGACAAAGCTGCACATTGCCAAATCCAGCACTTTCTAGAAACCCACTCCATCCTTGGAACTAGGCAATCGGGCTTCCGGAAAGGACATGGCACAGAAACAGCCCTGGTGGACCTTAAAAATCAGATCACCCAAATCATGAACAAGCCAGCTCTCTTGCTCCTCCTAGACCTCTCGGCTGCTTTTGATCTAGTCGATCACAAGACCCTCACCTCACACACTCTGCCAACTTCTCTAAAGAATCAGCTCTATGGGTCACCTCCTTCCTAGAGGGTAGAGCCATGAAAGTCTTCTCGGACATCGCCAATGCCACTCCCACGACAATCCACTGCGGAGTCCCTCAAGGGTCCTGCACGGCTCCCACACTCTACAACCTGTTCACTAAACCACTTTTTGACAAACTCGACTCCTACGGCATCACATACACAAACTACACGGACGACACACAAGTACTTCTACCCCTCTCAGGTTCATACCACGACGACGCAAAGGCACTCCACTCGATCTACGCCATCATCCAGACCTGGATGGCAGTAAACGGCCTCTGCCTAAATGGAGACAAGACGGAAATCATGATATTGGGTCAACAGAGCACCCTAGACAAACTGGACATACTGTACGCTAACTTCTCCATTGAAAACTCCATCATCCCCGTCTCCACAGTGGTAAAGACTCTGGAAGTATACATAGACACCTCTGCATCTATGAACAGACAAGTCAGCGCTATCACCTCCTCATCTGCCCATACCACTAAACTCATAAACACCATCAAGCCTTACCTCTCCAAACCCAACTGCCTCTCCATAGCCAGAGCAACCATTGGAGCCAAATTGGACTATTGCAATGCCCTCCTAGCGGGCGCATCAGCAAAACACCTAGACAGACTCCAAGTCACACAGAATAATGCGCTCCGGGACGCTCTCAGCATCCCAAGAAGAGAGCATATCTCCCATGCCAGGCACTCAGCCCAATGGCTCCCGGTTAAAGAATGGATCACACTCAAAATCCTCACCCTCACCCACAAATGCCTCTCTCTGTCCGCCCCGTCCTATCTATCAGAGACCATCTCCAAAGCCTCCTCCACCCGTCCGACCAGGACGCAATGCACCAACCTACTCTGCATCCCACGCATCAAAAAAGCCAAAGCTGGTGGCCTAAGCTTACCCTACATTGCCGCCAAGACCTGGAACGCTCTCCCTGCAGAGATTAGAGCGGAAAACTCCCTCCGGATCTTTCGTAGGAAACTGAAGACCTCTTTCCTTGCACAATAATGTGACCCCTGCGAATCCATGTAAATATACTGCTTTGCTACTGTACAAATGCCATTTCCCACTGTAAATAATGTACTCCTTGTTAATATTGCTTTATTTGTATTGTATTGTTTGTAACCAAGATATGTCTGTAACAAGCGCCACGATGCCCCCGGGCTGACGTGCGTTCTACAAATCTGAATAAATAAATAAATAAATAGCAGTAGCAAGACCTCCTCCAATAACATGACAATAACAATCTCTCCTCTATGAAAGATGGCAGAAGCAATCCTCAGTTTTAAAAAAGATGACAGTAGCAATCCCTCCTCCAAGGAAGATGGCATTAGCAATCCCTCCTCCAAGGAACATTACAGTAACAATCCTTCCATCAATACAGATGACAGTAGAAATTCGTCCTGCAAAGAAGATGACAGTAACAATCCCTCCTGCATGGGAGATGACAGTAGCAATCCCTCCTTCAAGGTAGACGACAGTAGCAATCCCTCCTTCAATAAAGATGACAGTATCAATCTCTCCTCCACGGGAGATGTCAGCACCAGCCAATCCTCTGAAGAAGATTGCAAGCAGCAATGTCTTTTTCAAATGAATTAATACTGACATCTCCCTCCTGTAAGGAAGATGACAGTAGCAATCTCATTTCCAGTGAATGTGACAGCAACAATCCCTATCCAACATACTGGAAACACCATCTCTTTCATGGACAGTGACAGCACAACTCCCTTAATCATTAGCAAGTGCAAACCGCATGGATTATTACCTCCTATAGTGTGAACGTTAAATGGGAGACAACATTAAATCATTTCATCACAACTATAATGTTATGCCCACTGTATATGTGACATGCGTGTTCAAGGCCTGATTCCTTAGGGTAATCAGTGATCATAAACCAGTGCATGGTCATAGACTCGGCAGCAGGAGCAGCAGAAACACAAGTAGACGGAGCCATCGGGTTTGTATCATAAACATTTTTATTTCCCCCAACCAAGCACCCCACTATTTGCAAAGACAGCGCAACAACAAAATTGAAAAGTCACAATTCAGACACACGGGGACAATCTGGATCTTTCATAGCACAGTATGTATCGCCTATTGAAGATATAAGTACATGTGTGACCACAGTATTGCCTATTGAAGATATCAGTAAACGTGTGACAGCACAGTATCGCCTATTGAAGATATCAGTAAAGGTGTGACAGCACAGTATTGCCTATGGAAGATATCAGTAAATGTGTGACAGCACAGCATTGCCTATTGAAGATATCAGTAAATGTGTGACAGCACAGTATTGGTGACAGCATAGTATTGCCTATTGAAGATATCAGTAAATGTGTGACAGCACGGTATTGCCTATTGAAGATATCAGTACACGTGTGACCCAGATTAGTCAACATTGTGTATATTATTTAATTTTAAGTGTGCAGCTGTCATGTCAGAATGGCCAAAAAAGGGGTCCTGGATAGCTCAACGGAAGCACTGCCAACCTGTATGCCAAGGGCAGATGCAGTCACTGTGGTTGGAGGTAGAGCTATACTGCCACTGGGTTCATGTTTGGAGGGAAAGGGGGGCACAGAATGGCATTCTAGTTCCCCCAACATCATCAGAGCAGCATTGGCCCGAAAAACTGCATCTGGGGGTGAAGTGAACAGACAGGAGACGGGGCTCAAAGAATTGCAATGTTGGGAGAGGGTGAATGAGGCTGAACCCCCCCGCCCCCACACCTCCTCCAGCTAAGAAGCAGTGCAGCGCTCTAAACATCATCACCACTCTCCAAGCTTTTACCAGGACTGAAGCAGGGTGGCGGTGGCAAGAGAGAGGCTCCGGTGCACTAACACATAACTGCATTTTGGGGCACAAGGTTTCCCCACTGACCCCCAACCACAGAGAATCCTGTGTCTGCCTCCTGAGGCTCCCAGTTTCCACTGCGTGTGCAATGTTTGTCAGCAGAGGGGGGAGAGTGAGTTATGTTGGTGGGTGGAGAAGAAGTGGCTGTAATGTTGCTCCAATAGCATGTAAACCTGGGGACCCCTGGGGCACTTGCAGAGTTTACCAGAATCACAGCTGTTATTATTTAGTCTTGGCTTTCCAGATGTTTTGGACTACAAATCCCATCAGGCTTAGCCTATGTAGCCAATGTTGAGGGGTCGTGGGAGTTGTAGTTTAAAATATCTGGAGACCACAGTTTGTAGGTCCCTAATCTGGAGCATTGTGGACCAAAGCTAAAGGGCCGAGAGGTCACCATTCACCTTTTCAGCTGGCGGGGAAGTCAGTGGGGAACTGAGCCCCTAGACACCAGGAAGCATAGTAGTCCAGGGCTCCTTGTCAATAGCCCCCAGTTAGTGGTGATTGGAGGGCAAAAGGAGTGTTCCCCTTACAATTTGGAGAGTGTAGTGTCTCTTCTTCCCCAGCAGCACAGGAGCCCTGGGTGCTGCTCACAGAGCTCCCAGCTCTTACTGGCCCGGGCTGATGTTTTCAGCAGAGGGGTGGCGTTCGGGGTCCAGGGTTCAGGCGAGAGCCCATGAACCTTAGCATCAGCATTTGTGAGTTTGTTTGATCTTCTGCAGCATGCAATGTGCTGGTCTCACCTGCATGTACATGCCACAGCCTCATATCAAATTAAGACATCTTCAATGAGTAATCTGTATTGGTAGATGTGGGGTCTCACCTGGGCCCTGGTCATCGCTGGATCGGATTTTTATCCTGGTCCTTGTGAAATCTGGAAAAAAAGTTTTCATAGCAATTTAAAACTTTATGATACATATATAAACACACATTCAACAAATACAGTATGACAATGAAAACAATACAAGCGAGATCTACCAAAGTGTATTACATGTTGTTAACATTCTCTAAGTGTACAGTGCACAACATTAAGCACATTCACAGGATGTGTGTAAATACTTATCTTATGGGTGGTGCTGGGTCAGTGGGTGTTATGGAGAATCAAAGAGGTGCTCCCAAAGGCCCTGGGTCGCAAGCAAGGGACGCGTCCCCAAGTGGCTCCAAAGGGACATGTGGAAAAGAGCTGGAAAGACAGTGATTAGAGAGAGACACACAAGAGATTAAGTGAGACAGAGGAAAGTCAACATCAAGTGTGAACGGTGCAGCAGAAAAGCTTCGGATGAAAGGGAGAAACTGATGACTTCCTGCCCGAGCACCTCCCCTAACCTGGTCACGTGGTTTGGGGGGTCCAATGGCCGCAGCGCTGCATTGTGAGACCGGCAATTGCTTGTCTGAGTTGTTCATCCTTAGTCTTCAGGTTATATGGGCTCGTGGGGCCCAAGCCACCCAAATAGTGAAGGCGCTGGGGCTTGAGGGGCTGGGGAAGCAGCCTGCATTGCTTAGTCCAGCTCACTGACCCAGGACGTGCGCCCTGCTGGGGCCTTATTCCACGCGCCTCCATGGTAGCTTCGAAGGTATTACTTCTAGTATTGACCAGTTGATCTGGGCCCCACGAATAATGAATAGGGTCTCTGCCCATCATTTATTTTGTAATCTTGACACTTATGTTTGTTTGTTAGTTATGTGACTCTGTGTGCGACTGGGTGCAATTTCTTTATTTACTTGTGTATTGCTCTATAGTAAATTGGAAACACCTGGAAGCAAGAAAGTCTGTAACGCGTGTTATGTGCATGTGTCACATACTAGTGGACGGAGGTCCAGAGAGTGCTAGAGACTCCATCCACAGTGAGTGCCATGCAAAATAATGGTGATTATTGAATGTCCCAGAAAAGAACCGCACGGCCACACCTGGATCAATTTCTATATGTAAGTAGGTAACGGAATAGCGCAAACAAGTGGCGGTCACGGTCCCTGCATAAAAGCGCTTTAAGAGGAGACAGAGAGACGCAGAGAAGTGCTCTGCTAGGCCCAAGCTTCCATGTTGAGCAGTACCTACAGCAGCAGGACATGTGCTTGCCCATGAAAGGCCTACCCACAGGGGCGAGCCCTGAAGAAGAGTGAGGAAGCTAGGGTCAGGGAACCAGTCCCTTCTCTCCCCTGATCTATACCGGGGGTCTGCAACATGTGCCTCTCCAGGATGCTTTGCACTACAACTCCCAAGATCCTTTTCCCTTGACTATGATGGGCCGGGAGGATAGCTCAGGGGCAACGCAATTGTCTTGAGTAAAGCAACACAGGTTCGAATCCCGGCCTCGCGCTCAGAGACGGATCTGCGGTATTGAGCGTGTGATAAATTAATTAATTAATGATGGTTAGTGCTGATCAGAGTTGTACCCCAGAACATCTGGAGAGCCAACGGGTGCAGACAGCGGATCTGTGTATAATCTGTGCCGGTATAGAATGCACATATCAGAGCATTATACCTGGGCATCAGGCATTAGAAAAGTGGTCAGGCCCCCCATTGATGAAGATTTAGAGTGCTTCTTCCTGAGTATTGGTTTAGGTCCCTGCTCTTGGCACTGTGGCCCACCACCTGTGGCTTCATGGTGGAGAACTCCCCCCTCTTAGCAGAGCTTCACCTCTTTCGTGTTACGCACGTGCTTCCTGGTGTGTCAGGGCTGTTGTCTTCCTAGGGATTGGACTTCTTGCTGGAAGTGACTGCACAGCCTTCAGATGCAATGGCTCCAGAGACTTCTGTGCCTCACCAGATCGATTGTGTGTAGCTATCAGGCGGCCCAGCTGAGTGGAGTGCTTTGCAATTAACCTGATGCAATGAAAAAGAAGCAGTCCTAGGAACATGTTTGTGGGTCTGTTGACCATGGTCTAGAACAAGGGCCACAGGCTCTGAGCATCCTGGATACTGCTTACGCTGTTTATATCCAGAGATAGCGCCTTCCCCAATGCACACGCTGGGGTAGTGCTGGATCTTAGACCCTTGTGTTATTAGAACAGCCCTTTGTGTTTGGCAGAAGATCTCAGAGAGAGAAAGAGACAGAGAGAGGAGACATTGACAGAGGAAGAGTGGTCACGAAAGATGTCCTGATAGGTCAGTGGTGCTGAATGGTAATGAGGTCACGTCGTACCTCGGCTTGCCTTCTTGTGGTGTTACGTTTTTAGGTTTTGTTTGCAGGTTTTTAGGATTTTATGCCTTGGCATTCCTTGTTGGGCTGTATCGTGCAATATCAGGCTGTGCCATGTTATGCCAAGACACACACATGCTCAGGGCTCACAATTTGTAACCACTTGGTCAGGGCTCCCCTTCAGATCACCCCTTAACACTTTCTCAGATATTTCAGCTGCAGCGCCAGCCATCTTTTCAATGGATTACGTTCAGTGCTAGTCATTGGGCCGGCTTTTGGCAGATCCGCGATCCGGCACCAGATGTGTAGCAGGATCTCGGGATCTGGCCAGAGTCAGGCGCCCAAGCCCATGAACCGTGCTGGAATACTTTAAAAAAAAAAAGAGCCCGCGCGGCAGCATTGCCTTTTACCGCGGCTTTAGCGCTGGTGTTTAATGCACAATGCTCATTGTGCATTAGACACCAGTGCCAAAGCCGCGGTAAAAGGCAATGTCTCCGTCGCAGGTGCATTTTAAAAAAAAAGTATTACAGCATACGAGCCCCGCCCCCTCTAGACCACGCCCCCTCGGTCACCCCCCCGAACTCCTCCCCCACAACGGCCCTTGTGTTGTGGGATCCCCCACATTTTTTCCATTTCCACCACTGATTATATTATAGGGCAGCAGAGCACAGGACATGCGCTAGCCATTGACATCAACAACAACACACCACGTCACAACTGTACACATGACAACCAAAGCATTGCCATGCTGGTAGGTATTTGTAAAGGATAGTTTTTAATGCTCCTTAACATCCTGAAATTGTCTCACTAAATGTCATTCATTATGTACTGGTGGATCAAATACATGGAGGCTCCCTTAGCATTACCCGGCGCACCGCCGGCCCAAAGTCAAGACTAACTAGACAATGAGCCTCATTAGAAGGTTGGAGGTAACCATGCCGCTTTTAGCGGCATGGTTGCCTCCATACCGCAATCTGGGCCCGGGTTCCTCGAATGAGGAATTACCGGGCCATTGCAACCTTGGCGGACCCGGTAATTCCCCGTCCGAGGAACCCGGACCCGGTCCATCCCCATTCCCATTCGAGCCCCCATAGGGCTCAATGGGAATGGGGATGCAGCTTGTTAGCTCCCTGGCCCCTCGCGGGACCCGGTAAGAACGCCTGGTTTTTCCAGGCGCCCATTGCGGGTCCTGTGAAGAGACCTCGTAATAGAGTGGAGCGGGTTTACCGGCACCTTTACCGGTGCCGGTAAACCCATCCCGCCAACCTTATAGTGAGGGCCAATGTTAGACATTACAATTTGAAAATAATTCCTTGCATTGCCTTTTAGGTAGAACTAAGATGGATCGTATCCTCGATAGTCTGGAACAAGGATTTGGAGACAGGTATATCTTGTTGTATAAAGAAATGAGGTATTACTTTGGTATTTAGGTGATTAGGTAATTAGGTAATTAGGAAATTAGGTATTACTTCTTTGCAAACACTTACAGCTTGGAAAAGCTTGAGTCTTCATGCTAAAGTTTTTCATTCCGGAATAAATTCCTCATATGAAGATCTTATACCGATTAACTAAAATAAGCTCGTCCCAGCCTTAACAAAAATGAGTTGATATAAATGGGAGAATTTTCAAGTCTACTGGGGGTCGAGATTGACCTATTGTTGACTAATCCCACCAGAGTTAAGAGTAAACTATACATTCTGGAATTGGAAATGATGCAAGCAAAGATTCAACTGTACACTCTATGTATTGAATATGCCAATTTAATATCTAATAAAGTTTCTTACCAATAAAGGTTGACATATTTATATGAGACTCAGACTCGTACCAACCAGGCAACAGGTACTAAATCCGGCACTTAACACAATTAAGGATCCTAGGATTTGTAGATTATGCAAGCCACCTGGAGTACTGGAAACCATCAAACTCCTTTTGACATTATGCCCATGTAAGGATTTTTTTCTTTGATAATGTTGTACATGAACACCAGGATTGGTCTGCAGAATGGTTATGGGAGATGTTTATGGAAGGAGGGCTGGAATCCTTGGCTCCAACTTTGATAAGATTTTTAGTCAAGTTATACAGGGCCTCATTACGACCCTGGTGGAATGGGTTTAACGGCGCCGGTAGAGCTGCCGGTGCCTTTAAACCCATTCGGCCCTATTACAAGGTCCCCTTGCGGGACCCGCTCTGGACGTCTGGTCCGACCAGACATCCTTTGCGGGTCCTACGAGGGGACCAGCATGCTAACAACGGCCCGTTGTTAGCATGCTCCCCATTCCCATTGAGCCCTACTGGGGCTCAAATGGGAATGGGGATGGTCCGGGTCCAGGTTCCCTGAATGGGGAAATACCGGGCCCTCCAAAGTTCCCCATTCAGGGACCACGGACCCGGACCAGAGTTTGGAGGCAGCCATGCACTTATTAAGGGCATGGCTGCCTCCAAACTCGTAATGAGGCCCATTGTCTTTCAGAGAATACGAGTTCTGTTTTAATGATACATCGAGTTGGTTGAGCGATAAAAGTGTTATACATTGTAATGTATTTGATTGTTATTTTATCTATTGTTATGTATATATTTTACCTAATATGCGGTATTTTGTGAAAGGTTTTTGTATTTTGTATACAACTGTAAGACAGGAAATTAAAAAAAAGAACCAACTAAACTTGCAGCCTGCCACCCTACCTGTCCCCACACCCCTCCACTCCTCTATAGCACTGAAACAGTTCAGGCCAAGCACACTTGAACACAAACTGAAAGCCCGTGGCCCAGTGGTGGTACCCACCCAAACTCACAGTTCATACCAGACATACACACCTCAGGGTACGCCCGGAACAGCTCTAGCCTGCAAAACTGGATACCTGGTAGCTTAACTACACCCAAAGTCTGGTTACTTCTGATCTGCACCCATCAACACTTCAGAAACCACTGTTTCCATCCTCCCTTCATTCCTACTAACTTACCACCAAAGCAAACCCAACTCATCGCTTGCATGTCCACAAGGGCCAAGAGGCCATGAAAATAACAGAAGTCGTGGGATGCAAGGCTGAATACCATGGTATGGTGGAACATATGCCCTACCCTCTTTACCACCGTCCTCCCTTCTCTGTGACCTTCCAAAAACAACTTGCCGTTTTCTCTAATTGGTTCAACAACAGGACCATGGCCCTGATCCCTCTTCTTTGGTCACGCTTCACACATGGATGAAGCTCGAAGCCTCTGAAACAAAGCAACATACACATTCAGCTGCCCTCTCAGCTGGTGCCACCCCTCATCTCCATCGACGACCTTCCACTACTTCTAGTCCAGCAGGCGGTTCTGCTTCCGTCTCCTCTGCCGCTCGAACTCCAGGTTTCAGTAAAAGGATCTGATTCTGGGAGCCCACCTTGAATTGACAACTCCGCCTCGAAAGGCAGCTGTCTGCAAACCTTGGCTTCCCAAATGTTTTGGACAACGCCTCCCATCAACCATAGCCAGCAAAGTCTAAGGTGAGGGATCATGGGAGTCGAAGTCCAAAACATCTGTAGAGCGACAAGTTGCAGACCCTCCAGTGTAGCCGATGACACCCAGTTTCTTGAGGTGGCCACATCCTCCTGGAGCTGGCCTTGTTGTTTTTGTTCTCCCTTGTCCCCTCCCTTGCCTTGTCGCGCCCTGAAACACTGGTGTACGAGTGCGATACAAATCAAATATTAATATCAATATCAATGCAGATCTTTGATCAAACCTAGGAGGTCAAGCAGTGAATAAGTGGGGCTGGCCTTAAGACTACAGCTTGGCGGAAGACTCTAAAGGAATTTCTCATCAGTGGCGACATGGGATCCACAGGAGCTCTGAACAGAGTTATACGTGAAGTTCATAAAACGTGGTACCAATGCTCGCGCAGACAAACAGCTACCCCCATCTCTCGGCCACTCATAGTCCTCTATTACGCTAACTTGTGCAGCATCAGAAGCGTCGCTAGGGAGGGACGGGGCGGGGGGGTGATAGCCCCAGGTATTTTGGTTTTAGCCCCTAATAGAAGCTCAGAGGCTATAACCAAAAGACTAGCAAGCCCCGAGTCCCGACAGTCCTGACATTAGCATAGCGCCAAATCTTTCCAGACCTAGCAACACCCCTGACAGCAATTTCAAAATGATTTTTTTACATAAGGATGATTTTTTTACATCAGGGAAAATCCGAAGAGCTTCACATTGGGGAAATATATAATTCAAGTGCAGCTTGGAACACCCAGGAGTGCAGAACTTGAATTAGGGCAGGAAGGATGCAGCGCTGTTAGGGGGATGGGAGGCCTAGGCCGGCTGGCGGACAGGAAGGAGTGCATGCTGAGTTGCAGGAAAGAGGGAGGGGTTTCATGACCCAATAAAAAAGCATAGGGGACATTTCCACAACAAAGTATAATGGAGGTGATGGATGAAGGTGTGACGATATAAAATGGTGCTGAAGCTGCTGCCTGACTCCATGAGTTCTATGTCAAAAACAATGAAATAAAAACAAAAGAAGGACTACAGGAAGCAGAACCACGCAGCGAACGTTATACAGAGCCACCGTTGTTTCGTAAACAGCCATTTACCAAAATATGGCGCATTTTGCTAAATTCGGGTCACACTTACATGTTGGGCAACATTAATTTTAATTAAAGTATGCGGTTGCCACTATTAACCCTAAAGACTTCCAGTGAATGTGCCCTCGCCTTGGTCTCCCCCGATCAAAGAAGGTGCATCTGTGGATGCTCGTGTGGAGCGACTTAACCACCTGTTTCTTCATGCAAAGAGGGGTGCGGTTGGTTACACAAACATCACGCCCCCCAGGAGCTATCATCTCATTGCTTTGAGGTGGTTAAATTCTCATGAGCCATATTTAAATAAATACGCAGGGCCTGATTTACAAAAGCGTTTTACAATGGGAAACTCCAATTGAGAAATCAGGCCCTCAGACCCTCTAACCCACACGTGTAAGTGCGCTTTGCACAGGCTTCAGCCGCGACCACGGTGTGGTACCCCACCACATTGTTGTGCATCAGATGAGGGGCACGTGAGAAGGCTTCAGCAGGTTCTTCCACATCAAAAGGGGTAACACAAATACATTTCCCCTTTCAGTGGAATCAAGAGGAGTGGAACTTTGTGGCCCATCCTACGGACTGGAGGTCACGCACCAATACGAACCTACGTCACCAAAAAACCAGCACCCCTCATGAGGGCGTTGACTTTGTACGGGCATGCACCCGCTCCAGCTCAGTCTTTAGGGAGCTTCTGACGCACACTGCGCAGCCAGCACCTTACATGAGCAATGTTCGCCATCATACAGAACCAATAGCTGCAGTTCCAGGGGTTACAGGCAGGGGACGCCGGCTAGGGGCAGAAAGAAGACCTCACTTTTCATTGATTTGTTAGTGGTTCGACTGCTGCGGAGCTATATTCCACACTGTGACTCATAAATCCAATATTAAAAACAAGCACTTTCAAAGCCAGTAGGTTTTGGCCGTCGTTTGTCAAGAGCAGCCCCAATTTCCCAGTAAAGGTCAGGCCGTGACAAAATGTAAGGTCATTTGCATAGCGCCTTTCACCATTGGTATGGTCCTAATGCGCTGCAGGTTGAACATCCTCGGGGGAGAGAAGTCCAGGTTTGGGAAAGTCGTCAGAGAGGTTTAGGATGCGTTTGTGCATTTAGCCAATACGAAGGTCGATAGGGGTGGCCGAGTCCCTGCTAGCCACGCATGTCGAAGAACAAAGGTAAGTAGCCACCCATGTCGAAGGACAAAGGTAGCTAGCCACCCATGTCGAAGGACAAAGGTAGGTAGGGGTGGCCAAGTCCCTGCTATGCACCCATGTCGAAGGACAGCAACAAAGTTCTAACTGTTGCCCCGTGATAATAATCATTGAACTAGTTAACACAAAACAAGTGCACGTATCAAACAAAACAACCAGAGCAACACAATCACTGTTCTGTTGAGCCACTGACATCTAGAACTCTTTCCAGTAATTTGACAGCTGGGGCAACCAATTGCAAAAGACACACACAGAATGTTCACCATTCAGAAAATCACAATGCCAGAAATCTACAAAGCGAGGGAGGGAGTAATGGGACACCACTAAGGTTACAGTTTATTCATGCACACTTGCCATCTACCACTTGCCAAACCAAACATTTTTGATCCACTATGTGTCGCTAAAGTGCCATCTACGATCCAAAACTAAAAATGAATAAGGCATTCTATTCTACCATGTAACAAAATATATTTGCTTAAGTAATGAGACTGCACCACTGTAAATCTATAAATGTTTAACAACTAAGACCAAGTATACCTGTACAACTATGCCGTGATACCCCGGGGTTTGGGCGTACAACAAATGCAATAAATACAATAAAGTGTATCTCAAATCTTCAAAACACCATAAAGTGCCATTCCCTCTTAAGTCATGGTTCGTAGCTAGAACAGCTTGGTTCTTGAAATCGGCACCAGCCCACTAAGTTTCTCAGGAGGCCCGTCCCCTGCACGCCTCTATGAGGCCTTTCTCCAAGCCCCACAGGTCCATGCATGCACGCCGTGCGTGCGTGTTCTGCCCACATCACATGATATGATTGCCCAAAGAATGCGCCGGATAATCTGATAAACATCCCGCACAGCAGCGGGCCACTCCGCGCGCGCAGCGGGCCCTGCCACTGACTTTAATTAGCAATGTATTTCCTGATTGTTTTGTCAAGAGGCGCTAATTAAAGCCTTTGCAATTATTCATCTGCAGGGTGGATTTTACCATTCCTGCAAGAATTACATTTTCACCTGCAATTAGTCATCTACGACTTCCTGTTTATGTGCTGCTCAATGCAGACTGCCAGGGTCAAGAGTACTATTTAATCGGCGGTAGAACACACAACTTCACAATAGCCATACCATGCCAAAGACAGCGCATGAACAGACAAAAGCAAGAAAAATCCCTAGACCACTCGTTCTTCCCTCTTACACCCGTGGTATCAGATTCACGAGCTGGGCTGATGATTCCGTGTCTGACAGATGCCCTTCGGAACATTCCAGACATTGGGCCTCATTACAAGTTTGCAGGTCGTAAATCGCCAAACTACCACCAATTCGGTTACTGTTACCGCCACTGGGTCTGGTGGAATTCCTGCCAGATTACAAGGGGTGGTATTGTGGTGTTAGTCCCCATTTATAGACTGCACAGGGATTTCGGCAGAATGACTACAGTCGATAATTACACGAGCGATAATTACAACGATTTGGCCACTTTTTTGCCGTCATGACAGCGCATTTACCTCCAGAATTTTGCTGGATGTTTTTCCTCCACCTCACTGTCAAAGTTGTAGTACGATGGTGCGGTAATGCAGTGCCAATGTAGTGGTACTACTGCATTGCCGCTGTTTGTCCGTGCACCGCTATTGTCTGAAGTGGAACATGGTCAGTGGGACGTCACCCATTTCTTACAGACAGAAGCACATAGTGTAATCATTCTTAGGGGCCAACGCTGGAGCAAGGAGTCATGTGCACTGGGCAGAATGAACAAGTTGTACCCAGTGGGAAATGCATTTGAGTTTATGGAGGCCCTTTCCAAAAGATCACCAATCACAAAGCTGAAATGCAAATTTAAATAATCCTTTAATTTCGAATGGAAAAGACATTAGACATGAACTTTGTACATTGGCAAAATATGAATAAACATGGCCCTAAGCATTCCGCTCATCCATAAAGGTACTTTATTTTGTTGAAAAACCTTCATCCAGGGGAAAGTCCATGGAACTGCAATCACGCCATCCTCCCCTACCCCCAGGAGAAAAAAGCAGCACTCATTAGAGGAAAGCTACATGAGAATGAATGGCTGTGTTGGATGGTGGCACTGTGTTTGCTGGTGCTACAACAGTAACTGGCAGGGGTGTTGCTAGGTCTGGAAAAGATCCGGGGCTACGCTAATGTCGGGACTGTCGGGGCTAGCCGGCCTTTTGGTTATAGCCCCTGAGCTTATATCTGGGGCTACTACCAAAAGACCCGGGGCTATAGCCAATTCGATCCTCCTCCCAGCAACGCCTCTGGGGCATGTGGCAGAAAGCGGTATCGCAGGCCCTGCGCTACTGACAAGGGGATGGACTGAAGGAATGGCTTGGCTACAAAACTTGAAATGATAGCTGGAGGGAGGCAGACATCTACGCCAGGACAAGGTTCGATTTTTATAGTTCAGAAAGGTGGGAGTCCAGCCCCATCTCATGCCTGGTTGTCAGGAGGATGGCTCCTTGGTGCTACCATCTGGGTATATTCCAGCATTTGCACTTTATTATGTATGCCTAAAGGGTGAAGCCTCCTTTGTCCACAGATTACCAGTTCACATTCACACCATGGCACTCGTTCACAGGTGTCTACTGTGGCCAGGGCTAGCGTATCTCTAACCAAACATATGCTACTTCAAGACATCCCCTGACCCGGCAATATCTTCACTCTGCTGAAGGTTTCAATTCCTCAGCTGCCCATATCAAAGATGGCCGCCAGGGCATTCTCAGTTCTGGGACCTCGTTTCTGAAATGGCCTTTCTACCTGGATGCTTGACATGTTCTGCCACTCTAAACTTAGGGAAGCACAGAAGACAAACAACCAAGCCCTCTCACCTCAGACCTACTTGTAAGACATTCAAAAGCCCCTTGGGCCTCAGAGCACCATAAAAGTGTTGCAGTCATTTGGTGGCGTATACTTCATATAAATTAGTTAACACATAACATATGTTCGCGTGCACTGTCGGCCACAAGTTGGGCCTCTATTGTGAGGCCCAACTCTTTTATAGAAACATCCAGCTGCCTCTGGGGAGTGCCAGTGTTAGCGTTTCAGGCAGAGTGACTATTGGTTGGATGAACCGAGAGAGTGTTTGGATAGCTCAGGGGGTCAATGCATCAGAAGGTTACATAGGGAGGAACTAGAGAAACCATAGGTTGAATGAATCAGGAGAGACCTTCGATAGCTCACTGGGTTCGTGCAGCGGAAGTCGAGAGACATGTGATCTGTGCACTGCAAGCTTGAATATAGTCAAAAACACTTAATAAATACAGGAGTGTAAAGGTGAGCACTATATAAAGTCATGTGATCACCACTGGCCAAGTGTGCAATGTTGAGGGTCACTGGAGAACCCTATTTTCTATTTATTGGAGAGTAAGATCTGGCACGCTATACACAAGTACAACAAAAGTGAGTGCAGAAATCCCTTTGCTAGGGGCATTCAAGTGGTATATAGTGACCGGGGAGCAGAGTGTAGTCCAGGTGGCTGAGAGTGAACATACAAGTGGAGACACTGACGTGGGCATCACAGCATGACAGTAAACTGTATACATTGCATACATCTAAGTGCCATAGAGGCTGAGGCTGGGCAGGAGGTGGAGGCTTGGGTGGGGGAGGGGCTCGTGCCACTTTAGGACTCTGCTGCCTCTTCCCTAGATACAAAGCACTATGTGTGAGCAGCCTTGAATGCTTGCCCCGTGGCCATGTTCTTGATATCAGGGCAGAAGCGTTGCTGGGGCGGGGTCTAGTGGGGCTATAGCCTCTGGTCTTTTGGTTGTAGCCCCGGATAGAATCTCAGGGTCTACAACCAAAAGGCTATAGCTAGCCCCCAGCCCGGACTGTTGGGTCTTTTCCAGACCTAGCAACACCCCTGTATCAGGGCCTAGGGAGTTCCAGAGGCGGGGAGCATGAAGGGAGAAGGAGCGGAATCGAGAGCTTGATCACATGGTGTGGGAGGGGGGCAGCTGGGTAGAGCGGGTGGCTCATAAGTAGAGACAGGCATTCAGGCCGCTAGAGGGGGCCAGGGGTGGACTGGGAACCAAAAGAGGCCCTGGAAATAATTGTCAAAGTGGCCCCATATTACACATTTTCAGCACGCCCAACACTTTTCCTATGGAAACATTTGGGAATAGCACACAAAAGAGGTCCAGGGTGCAGAGGCCTACCGGGGAATCACCAGAGTTCCCTATGGGCCCCCCCTGGAGGGGGCCCAGACACTGACGTGGCAGGCTCATTCTCATACAATGTTTAGGGCCATAATAAAGACATATTGCCAGCAGTAAATTACTCCTCTGGGTAATACTGCCAGCAGCATTGCAATTGCGTATTACACCTAAATGAATAATGTTACCACCAGTGGTAAATACCATAGCAGCGTAACATACCCTTTACTGCTTTTCAAGCACTTATGCAGCTGAGTAAATACTGCAAGGGTAATTACCACCGGTCCGATAGCACAACGAGTAGAGCGCTCGCATTGACATCCAATGCAGGTTCAAATCCTGCCAGGGCCAAACTCAGCCTTTCATCCTTCCGAAGTCGACAAATAAGCCCTGCACACAGTGGGTAATAATAAGCAGCGCTCCGATGCCTGACGGTTCGTAGCGCTATATAAATGCTAAATTATTATTATTATTATTTTGGGGAAGAGATCCTGCCCCCGTCTAAGAGCTAAGGCCAGTACGTTCGTCCTGAGTTCCCCTAAGGAAACACTGTAGACTCCGCCCACTTCCGGCATGGTTATTGTGGGTTATTGTGAGCCCCTTGGCCTGCCAGAGAGTCTGTCTTACACGCATCACGTGGTGGCCTTTTGCAATGGATCAATATTTATATTTTAAGAACAAGAGGCGAGCGACTGCTTTGAAGAGCTCATGACTGTGACTCCGGGAACAATGCGGCTTGCTGGTGTTCTCCTGGGCGGGCACTGTGCCCAAATAATGGACTGGAAAAATTACTCATCCGCGCACCGTCAACATGCCTCAGATGTGGGGGATGAAAACACAGGGTCACGCCGTGAAAATACCGAGTCACTTCGCAACCTCCGGGAAAGGGGCAGCCGGGCTCACAGTGGGAGAGGGGGGAGAGGCTAATGACCCTATGCCAGATGCACGACCCCACCCCCAGGACGCAGTCTCAATGTAATGTTTGATATCAGACCCAGAAACACATATGCAAAAACTGTGCACCGCTCGACAATAATCAGTATTAAAAAAGAACCGCTCTTGAAACACAACTGACAATACATGAAAAAAGAAAGTCACAAACATAGCAACATATGATATCATTGGCGCACGCAAACCTTCAGAAAGTGCATCATTGCAATACAAAGCAAAGTACAACAAAGATGAGCTGCGAAATAGAACATGATATAAATAAATAAAAAAATGCCAAAATAAAACTCTGAGTGTAAAAATAAGCTCACTACGCTTTATTTTGGATTTCTCAACGTGTTACAGTAAGAAAATGCACACCTCAATAAAACAATGAAAATACATAATTTAAAAAGTCAACATTTGGAATATCAGCTGCTCCCGTTTTTCCAGCTTCATTCACCTTTTTAGGTCTATTTCAGACAACATTGCCAGTTGCCTAGTTCTCTATAAGGGAACTGCCTAGTTCACTCAAAGTGAGTCTCCCCAAAGCTAACCGAGAGCTGCCTGGGCTGCAGCTCCTATCCCAGTGACTCTGATGGCTACACCCAGCAGTCCCACTCCCTCTGGGAGGGGGTACACACCAGGAAAAAAGGGGACCCACTTGCTGCTTTCCACAGCTGCACACTCTTGGATAAGGAAGTCCTCATGTATGTTCTTAATTGATGTAACCATGCTTTCATGAACAAGTTCCGACATCAAGGCTAGTTATTGATCTAAAATGTCCTTCCGGGACAGGTTTTAGAAGCCGTTTATTCCCAGAATCGCCCATATTTCGATGGCTTCCTTCCTTGTTAGTTTATAGTTCCCTAGCAAACCATGTGTAAGTGGACAGGCCATGCGCAGTCGGTCTAGCATCTCAATCAATGACTTACGTATGGAGTTCCTTTTCTGGATTCTGCCCCTAGTATTTTCCCTGATCCACCTTGTGCCTGAACCAACCAGTTTTTCATGCAATAGAGCCCAGAGGCAGAACTATCTTTGCAGGTTTTGGAGTCTTTGCAAATTCCCAATAATTGCTGCTCGTGAGTCTGGAAAATGGTAGATTTGCACCGGATCGCAACAGGCCCGCTCCAATGCTGTGTAGCATGCAGGAAGGTTTTACTCCCTAGGTAGCTGCTCCATACAACATCAATGCAACCTCCTACCAGTTAGTGATCTCCCTCCATAATCATCCTTGGTGAGATGATTGATGTTTGCCCCGGCCTTCTTCATGTTATTTGCATGTCGCTCCTGGGATCCCATGCCGAAAAGGCGGTGCTTAGAGTCTTGTAGCTTGGTGCTATCCCTGTCTAAAGACTATGACCCATTTCTCATGGCAGATCTTCCATGGGATGCAGTCCTTGTTTTTCCTCAAGTTTAGATCTAAGTTGCTATTGGGGCCAGGAGGATAGCTCATGGGCAACGTGCTCACCTTGGAAGCATGACAATGCGAAGCAACACAGGTTCGATCCCCGGGTCCGCGTTTAGAAACCTCTGGGTATTGAGCATGTTATAAATAACTAGGGCTGTACCGAATAGCATATTTTGCATACGGCCGAATACCAAATAGTTTGTCAACTATTCGGCCGAAGCCGAATAGTTGCTTTATTTAATACATCATGTTCCAAACTTCAAAAAACACACTTATTAAAAGAACAAATAAAGCACCATTTAAAAAATATTCTATACTTTTATTTCTCTTCATTGGAATTAATGTAGCATCTTTATTTAAAGCATAAAAGCCAGAAATAAAGCAGATTTAACCAAAATGACGGGACCAAGTGTATGAGGATTGTTGTATATTCAGTGCCAGTTAAAGTAGGAGGCTTGACAAATGCAAAAGGACTGCCTTTGTGAATCAGATGCATTGCATTCTCTATCCAGTTGCAAAGTCGATCCGGTCGAGTTTCGAAACTTCTTTGCAGCTCACATAGAAATGTATAAAATGGTTCATGTCGGCTCATGCGGGACACAAGTCAAGAGGAAATTTGAAATGCGTGAACTCCATCTCACAACTATTCACCCCACCCAAACAAATGCTGCTCACTTTTCACTTATCCTCGCCACTCCTTCTCGCCAATACACAAACATATGCAACTTCTCATTCCTGATAAAACATCAGATAATATTAAACTCAGGACTCAAGTCGTTAAAAAAAGAATAGGCAGGACTATGATGTACGCAATGGGAAGTGAAATGACAGGAACTGAAAGTATCTATGCACATTTCTTTCAGTTTGTCTTTTCCAACTGAAAAAAGTGCACATTGCATATAAACATTCACCAAAAGAAAAGATTTTCCAGTATTGTTGCAGGCGAGGTATGAAGGATGAGCACCTTTTATGTCTAAGAATCTGTAACAAAACATGCCCTAAAGAGCTGATTAGAATATAAGATATTTTTCAGCTGGGTGATAGCAATTTGTCTGGTCTAATTCTATTCAGTTTTGCAAACTGAAGTCTATATTTGCCTTCCTGAGTTCATGTTGCATTGTATTCAAATGAGAATGTCAAAGTATTCGGCAAGAGCCGAATAGCAAGAAACTATTCGGCCGGCGCCGAATAGCTTTTTTTCAGCCGGAATTTGCCCAAATACCTACTCAAAGCCGAAGTTCAGTACACCCCTATAAATAACCAATTACAATGACTAACAGACAATCTTTTCTGGCTCTTATTCTCTTTCTCAGGCCAGTCTTTGTCCGAGCCAGGTTCAGTATCATCAGCAAAAAAGAGGGTGCTAATATCCTTACCGGCAACCTTTTCCAGAAAAGATGGCCCCTGCTGGGGTGAGCTGCACTATATCAGAGAGGCACAGCAAGAACACCAGAGGAGCAAGGATACATGTTTACCTAACCCATTTCCCATTCGGACCACTAACATCACTGATCCTATTTGACCGTGCCTAACTTTTCCTGTTTCCTCACTCAAGCTTTGTCAGCGATCCCCAGCTCTACCATGCCATGTGTGAGAAAATCACCCACTCCTGTTTTTTTCTTGAAATTCTGGGACTTGTAGTTTAGTTGGTTTGCAATTAATTCCAGAATGGCTTTTCATAACTCCACAATGATGTCACTCCATATTTGGATTCCACACATATTGCATTAACAAACACAATTATCCAGTGTGGGATTCAACACGATGTATTATGTAACAAACGTCGACAGGTGTTTCAAACATTTGAGGCCTATTCAATAATGTCTCCACCGATGCCCTCTCTGTATCCTGATTATCTCCCTTCCTTAATTCATCCAATTGCAAATACAAGGCTTGATTGATTCTCAAGGATGTCCTTAAAGCTGCTCGATTCCACTATATGTTGTTTCCAGCATAGAGCCCTCTTAGGGTAACACAGCACTCGCGTGCCAGAATGGTACTGCTATTTCTTTTTTTTTAATAACCATCTTTTAATGTCCTCATGATCCCATATTTTGCTTCTGACACTCGTCTTTTATCTCTCTGTCATCAAATAGACCCTGTGGGCCCCCCTGCATTTTGTGCTCGCTCTTCCAATTCAAGAACCACCATCACTGTGCACCCAGGGGTGGGCACCACCCCTGTGTGGGCCCCGCCCCTGAGCCCCGTTCTCAAGGGTACTCCCGTTTAACTCATGCGCTAACTTGCTTTGCCCTTTCTTCCATCGCCGTCTTGTTACCCAAGACAGGAGCCCATTGCAACTTTTCCAGACAAGCCTCAATGCTGTAAGACCATTTGGGTTCTGATAGAAGGGACAGTATACAATCTCTGGTTACCCCAGGCGGGGGCTCATAACAACACTCTCCAGACAAGCCTCAATGCTGTAAGACCGTTTGGGTTCTGATAGAAGGGGCAGTATACAATCTCTAGTTACCCCAGGCGGGGGCTCATAACAACACTCTCCAGACAAGCCTCAATGCTGTAAGACCGTTTGGGTTCTGATAGAAGGGGCAGTATACAATCTCTGGCTACCCCAGGCGGGGGCTCATAACAACACTCTCCAGACAAGCCTCAATGTTGGAAGACCGTTTGGGTTCTGATAGAAGGGGCAGTATACAATCTCTGGTTACCCCAGGCGGGGGCTCATAACAACACTCTCCAGAAAAGCCTCAATGCTGTAAAACCGTTTGGGTTCTGATAGAAGGGGCAGTATACAATCTCTGGTTACCCCAGGCGGGGGCTCATAACAACACTCTCCAGAAAAGCCTCAATGCTGTAAGACCGTTTGGGTTCTGATAGAAGGGGCAGTATACAATCTCTGGTTACCCGAGGCGGGGGCTCATAACAACACTCTCCAGACAAGCCTCAATGCTGTAAGACCGTTTGGGTTCTGATAGAAGGGGCAGTATACAATCTCTGGTTACCCCAGGCGGGGGCTCATAACAACACTCTCCAGACAAGCCTCAATGCTGTAAGACCGTTTGGGTTCTGATAGAAGGGGCAGTATACAATCTCTGGTTACCCCAGGCGGGGGCTCATAACAACACTCTCCAGACAAGCCTCAATGCTGTAAGACTGTTTGGGTTCTGATAGAAGGGGCAGTATACAATCTCTGGTTACCCCAGGCGGGGGCTCATAACAACACTCTCCAGACAAGCCTCAATGCTGTAAGACTGTTTGGGTTCTGATAGAAGGGGCAGTATACAATCTCTGGTTACCCGAGGCGGGGGCTCATAACAACACTCTCCAGAAAAGCCTCAATGCTGTAAGACCGTTTGGGTTCTGATAGAAGGGGCAGTATACAATCTCTGGTTACCCCAGGCGGGGGCTCATAACAACACTCTCCAGACAAGCCTCATCGCAGTAAGGACACTAGGGGGTGCTTGGGTGGGCAGCAAAAAAGCTCAGCAGCTTAACTTATCTTTTTCATCAAGAAGTACACATGTGTGCCCTACTCTAGCATTCAATTACCAAATTATTGGGCATACTCTTTAGAAGTTTTTATTTATCAATGACATTTCAGTTTTCTTTTTTTTTTTTTTGCACTTGAATGTTTAGGGTATAAGCCAAAGGCTAAAATGTGAGGCCAAGGCCTGCCACCAAAGGCCTGCGGCCGAAAGTTATTATAATACGCTGACACTTGGCAGGCCTTGATACAGTATACAGTGTTTATATCGAATCCTATATATTGAATGCCCATAACGCGAATCTTTTATCTTGAAAACCTTTATGGTGAATGTATGTCGGGTGGGGTAAAGGGTTACATTTTTTGAGGAAACGGTCAGGATGGGTTTTTTTGCAGTGGCAAACAGGGGTTTGGGGGTGACCTCCAAACCAATATTTTTTATTAAAAAAGCATTCACTATAAGTTTTCACGGTAAAAGATTTGATAAATCGGCAATCGTTAAATATTACCTCGATATAAAGACATGCAAGCCCTTGATAAGTGTGGCTTATGGAGATAACGAAGGCAGGAATGGGCCTCCAGGCCCATCAAGTCAGGCCATATATCTGCGTCCTTCAACACCGCAGACAGTGTTTAGTCTCCAGCTCTGTCTTCGATCGTACACAATGACTACTTCCTGTGCGTGCGCCAGGCCTTTTGAACACTGTCGATTTTTTGTTTCTCACGGTTTACCGCAATCGCTTGGAAGAATACCTCACGTGATGCTGCACTCCATAATTGGACAGGTGGTGGAGGAAGTCCCTCATTTTACCAATCCTGGCTTTATAATAGCTGGACTCTCTCTGATCAAACTGACTCAAGAAAGAGCCGAAACTAAGGTCACCGTTCTTATGTCTTATGTCAGAAGTGCGGATATTATTCATGACCCCCTATTGCGTTCTCTCGCGAGAAGGTCACTCCTTCTGGCCTTCATCTGGTCGACCTTAAGAAGAGGAAAGGGTTTGGCACGCAAGAAGGGAAGCTTTGGAGATCTGTGTTAAGCCTTCCTCAGGCACTCTCTTTAAGTGTCATCAGGCTGGAAGTGAGCTTCCAACCGTGGTGGCATTCTGAATAATTGCCGGAGACTCGCTATCTACCTCAACACCAACATCAGAGACGGGTTGGAAGGTTGAGGGATGTACTGCTCGCAGAGTCGGTGAAGACACTGTTGGATCCGGGGTCCTCATGCAAAGGTTATCTGCACGAGGCTAGTGTCTCTGACGATCGCCCTAGAGTTAAAAGTAAAGCTAAGATGGGGCATTGGGACAAGATTCAAGATGAAGAGGATCTGGTGGGACTGAAACTGTAGAAGGACTTGCTGTCCCCGTACAAGAGTCAGAGAACTCGCAGGCCCTACTTCATGCAGTTTCCCTCCGAAGACAATGCGTGCCAGGGTTTTGACGTTTCGGTGAAGCTCTCTTCACGCATTGGAGGTAGTGGGTCCTAGAATGTGGATATTACAGGGGGATCGTACATGCAGGATATGGAAATCCAGACACCAGGAGGCGCTTTATCATCTGATAATGAAATGCCCATCGTTATTACAGAGAAGGAGCTTTTATTTAGAAAAACGTGTTCGTTCGCGCGGCATACCCAAAAACCTGTTTTGCAGTATACTAGAAGGAAAAAGGGTGTTGATGACTGTGGCGGTTGTTGACTTTTTCCAAGACATTTTTATAAACATTGGTGAATTACGATAAATGTCACTTATTTGTGATGTTAATCTGTCATTTTAAACGTAAATCAGGGGATTGAGTGCTATGGGTTTGCCCTAGCTAAAATAATATTTTTTTTAGCTGTGAGCTATGGTATGTTGTTAAATAGACCTCATTGTTATTATTTGGTAAAGGAACTGTTGAACGTTTCTCTTGTTTGTTGTATCTGATTGTGTAAGATTTGACACTAACCAAATATGCAATAAATTAAACAAAAATAAACAATTTAACTCTGTTTTATGCGACAAACCCAACATGTTCTTCCATCACAAACTCAACACAGTCTAAGCCCCAAAACCCCAAAACCCTTCTGCTCGCCCCTCCCTTTATGGCATACTTCAAAGGAACGGCCTCAACCAATTGGCCAAAAAACTGCTGCCCTTTCGAAATAGCCATCAAACACCACCTCCTTCAATTTAACACTCCATCGCTTGCCACGGACATCCAGAGCCGGCCTTGAGGGGGGGCGAACCGGGCGATCCCCTGGGGCACCACACACCCCCGGGCGCCACTAGCCCCCTGCCACGCCAACTCGGGGGAGTCTTTCAAAGGCCTCGGGCCACCGGGGCGAGGCGGGTAAAAAAGAAAAAAAAAAGTGGCGCATCCTGGCCCAGCCCCATTCCGCCCGCCCCCTGCTAACCAGGAGCCCGTGGGGGAGGGAGGGGACGGGGTGTATTCACCCAGGGTGCTGCTGCCCTAAGGCCGGCCCTGTGGACATCACGTGAATCGTGTCGCGATTGTTCCCTGCTCTCCAATAGGGCAACATTGTGTTTTTATATTGTGCTTTATGCCAGGTGGTGTGACTGGTACTTGCTTTATCGACGGGTCGCATGAAAGGCTACATCGGCCCTGCCACGGGATTTGAACCTGGCAAGTGCAGGGCGGCCCAGCCATGTCAGAGACCAGCGCTTTACTTGTGTGGCCGGACACCGTTGGCTTATACACTCTTCCGTGTGACTGCTGCAATGCTTTGGTAACTACTCTCTCCCGCAGAGTCATAAGTTCCTATGTATCATTTTTTGACAACCTTTATATTGGTTTTCTGTTAGACACGCTCAGCAGATGCCTCGGTCCGCGCAGGGGGTGCTAGAGGGGCAGCTGGCATAGCGGCCCGCCCCTCTGACCCCCTGCACCCGGCGCCCCTCCCCTCTCCTAAAGAGTAGTACGCATTACATATAACCAATAAATAAATAAATAAATATCGGTTAGCCCCGCTACGGGAATAAGAGGAAGAAAAGGCGCACGCAGCCAGCAGCAGCTGGGAGCAGGCAGACTGGCAGGGAAAGGGGAAGGCGGTCGAGGTCACGGCCCCAGACGGGAACCGGGTTAAGCAACGCCAAGTTGGCTTCACGGAGGACATTCGAGGCAGCAGCAGCGCTGCTTAACCAGATCAGGAAGAGGGCAGCTGCTGCCGCTGCCGGGACAAGCTCTCGTGCGCGGCGGTAAATGCTGTTTACCGATAATTGAATAGCGCTCAACCTTTCCTGGACAGCGTGGAGCAGCCGCGGCCTGGCACGCACAGGGCGGCCTGGCACGCACAGGGCGGGCGTGCGTGCGGCCCTTGCAGTGTTTGTCTACCGATGTTCTCACGCAGGGGTGTGCACAGGGTAGTAGCCCCCCTCCCTCCCTCTGAAGCGCTCTGATTTTCACCTTGCAAAATCCTCGAGACTGCTGCTTTGGCAACGCAGCTGTGCATGGTCTGTGTACTGGTGGAAGGCTCAGTAAGTTCAGGCGCAGTAAGTGCATATCCCCCTCTCTTGGGCAACAGTCCTCAAGATCTCCCAGGGATGAGGCTGTCCTCCAGACACAGGACCCATAGTCTGTCCGGCTCTCTGTTACACTAAAGTGGGGTTTGCAAGCTGCAGGGCTACAGATAGTTTTGACTACAGCTCACATAATCCCCCACCTCTAACTATGCTGGCTCGGGCTGATGGGATTTGTAGTCCAAAACACCTGGAAACCCAAAGGTTGAAGAGCCTGTTTAAATCTCTAGCTCTCTGTTTGATGGTATTGGAGTTGATAAAAATGATGGAGAAAGTTGTGAACAAATATTGGTACATCTATAAACGAAAATCAAGATTTTTGCTGTGAAGAAGTTCTACCACAAAAAAACTCCTTGAGTCCAGAGATTCTGGACCTCAGTGCTGCTTTCTGATACTGGGCACCGCTTAATACATACTATCCCTTTATTTCTACATATGTTAAATGATGAACCTCAGAGCTCCTCGTTGCACAATTGGTGGGTGTCCCCGACTAGTCCATCCTTCCTTCGCTTCCTGAAGGCTTTCCAGTTCAACAAACTCTTGGCCAGATGACGGGGAATCCTGACTTTTACTGGAACTGTTTGTTTTGGACCTCCGGGACAGTCGGCTTCTGAGCCAACTGAGATTGTGATAATTGCCCGCTTTTTCTGTCTCCTTCAACCTTCAGTTCGCTCGCCCTCCATCCTTCCCTGAACTCTGCAGTGAATGCTTAAAAGCATGTAGCACACAACTCCCTCACAAATCTATCCCCGGTAAAGCACCACTGTATCTATCCTCGTCTATCCAACACTACAAGCCTTCTCATAATGTCCCCTCCTCCTCCTGGACTACCCTTGTGGTTCCTTGCCCTCCCTGTGCTTCCTCTCGCTTCTGCTCCTTCCCTCTTCTTGCTCCACTTGCATGGAATTATCTTCCCCCGGACATACGAGAAACAGTCCACACAGATGTGTTCAAAACCGAACTAAAGGCCTGCCACCTCGCTTCTGAGTTAACCTCTTAACCTACCTCTTATCTGCCTGCTAGCTAAAATGTTTCCCTCGCCTCTAACCTGCCTCTATCTCTCACTTCCTCTGCCTCCACTATAGCACTTCACCCATCATGGCCCCATCCCGAGCACAGCTGGCCATACCGCTTACCACCACTTAAAGATGTCCAACGTTCATTGTCCTTAATCTATGCATGTCCACTTATGTATTGTCCCCGGTGACTGTTCCACTTACTCCTCTCCACAAGCTGGTCAGAATGTCCCTTAAACTCACCTCATGGTAAGAAGCTCACCGCTTCCCGTGAAATCTGATATCTTATCTATTGTACGGTATTTTGTAATGAAAAGTGCATTGTTCCTCTTGTATATAAATAAATAAATATAAATAAATGTAAATATTAGAGGATTCTTAATTCAAGTTTCCCAAATAGGAGCACTTCCATCAAAGATAGATGGAGCATTTCTATCAGAGATTGGGGACAGTAGATGACTTTATCAGTCCCACCGATGTCCTCTTTATCTTTGAACTTGCTGAGTACTTACCATAGTGCCCTGGTAAATAGCACTGAAAGGTGTGCTACTGTACCTTGAATAGACTAATGTGGCAATAAAGTATACTTTAGGTAAGTGGATGATAATAAAAGGGTTCCATGTGATAATGTTCCCTCAAAAATGTCGCCATGCAAAAATGGCACAGTTTTTTTTACGGTGACATTATCATTAGGAACATGCCAGGGACAACCCCGCAACCCCCAACATTTTTTTTCAAAGGGAGCAGGGAGTTAAACGGGATATCATATTGTGCCTCCTTTATTGTATGTATTGGCCTAAGCCCAGTCGCTCTGCGAAGAAATCCACGTTGCAAAGTTCCGATCTTAGATCGACTTAGCTGCCATTTTAGGTCCATCCGCCATTTTGATTCCCATTTCAAAGTAATTCTGTGTTCTAAAATGGTGGACAGTGTTTCCTGCTTGTAATTTAGCCGCCCTGACCTTCGCACATAAGTTAATGTCTAAACTGCCCATTGGCCGAATGTTTGGGTCGTGTAATGAGACCTTGTCCTACGTTTGACCTGTAGACAGAGGACTACCCGTGCCAACAAGTCCAATCCGCGGACATACATCAAATACAATGTTGTTTAAATACTAAACGTGGACACTTGTTGAACTACATTGTATAGGATATGTACTAAGACTTAATGTTAAATCCGAAGATACACTGTTGCCATTGTGACTTGTTGATGTACAAACTGGAAATAATCCACATGCATATAGTTGGACTAATTAGAAGTGAACTCGGCACGAACCCTAGACCGAGAATTATTAACATGCAGAGGGGCTGGACATTACGATTGGAAACGTATAAAAGATGTAAATGTTTAGACGTCTAGTACCTCTCACTTCTCACACCAAAAGGGCTGGTATTCGCTGTGATGTACTGAGGGCCATATAGATAACTGATACTTTGTTTCTTTGTAAACTGTACAGTTATAGAATAAAGATCTGTGAATCTTTATAAGCCAGTGTTTGGTGTATTTCCTTTTGGGGTACTCAGCCTCGATATTTCCTTTTGCTTTTACAGATGGCGCCCGAATAGGGACCCTCAAGATTGATGCCAGCTCATTGAAGGTTGACGCGGATAACGGACCGGGATCGGACGGTGTAAAAAAGGGGGCCCCTTTCTTGGATGAGACGCAACACCTCAGCAGCGCTGCATGACCTGACCCTGGACGGTGAGCACGCGGTCCGAGTCGACATCTTGACGAGGGTCCATATATCGGGGCGGGCAGATTTGCCGAAATCACCAACCATGTGGGACCTTAGTTAGAACTTTGTAACCTGATCGGACCTCCTTAGGATTTGATCAGGTGAGTCGTGACCTGATTCTTAAGTATCCTGATAATTTGTTTTGGCGCATTGCACTTGCGAGTGCAATTATTGACCAGGTAACACCAGTATTCTGATATGCCCGGGAAATTGTCTGCCTGCTTCAGGGCTTTATTCCGCAGTGACAGACAATCTTTGGAATTTGGCTGACCGGTGCCAATGGAGGGGTCGCCGACGTGTACTATGTACTGTAAGCACGACATTGGTGGTATAGTATTTAATGATATTTGGCACAGAAAAACTAGACATGCTTCCGAACTTCAGTGGTTAATCAATGGTAGTTTCGAAATTCCTCGTATTGAATACTTAGAATCCATATTATTGAAGAAAAAGGCTAGACCTGCAGCATTCGATGTATTACAGAATTGGAAGAAAGAAGCTATGTAGCAGCTTAGGAGTAGAGAAAAGCATGCGCGCCGTCATATGACGAATGCTGAAAAGCATTGTTATATGACCAGAATAAACAGTCTGAGTCAGTTAGGAATATGGATAGGGCTTTTTCACTTGGTATCTAGAAAATGTATCCTTCT
The DNA here is from genome assembly GCF_040938575.1 of Ambystoma mexicanum. NCBI lineage: Eukaryota > Metazoa > Chordata > Amphibia > Caudata > Ambystomatidae > Ambystoma > Ambystoma mexicanum. The sequence continues at coordinate 1,626,555,358 of NC_090929.1, forward strand.
AAAGACTTTCATGTATCTGATGAACTCATTGACAAACTCTTAAATGAACGAAGGCCTGGCGCCATTGCGCCACCTCCGTATGTTCCTCTTCCTGCTGTCATTCCTCCTCCCATAGTTCCTCCTGCTCCTCTTAATGTTCCTCTTCCTCCGGCTGTTGTTCCTCCTCTTGTCGTCATTCCTCAACCTATTCCTCCACCTTTGCCTGCTGTTACGGGTCCGGTGGGTTTGCCTGCCGCACCAGTGATAGTACCTCTGTTTCCGGATGTTCTAAATTTGCCTACTCTCCCTCTTCCAAGTGGTTCTACACCGCTTGTAGTAGATCGGGGAGCAGGATCAAGGGTTGTAACTCGTAATACTGTGTCTTCAGAGAAAAAGTGTAAATTGACTGCATGGGCTAAGCATTGCATGGAGAGGGGTGAACAAGCTAATGTTCTTGCCACACTTTGTAATTTAGACAATTTTCCTGAGAAAAACGTTTTTATTGAAGGATTAGGAATTCATATATGTGTAGAATTAGGAATTCATTTATGTGTAATGTGGAACAGGCTAAATTATATAGATCTCCCACAAGGGTTAAGGGATCTGAATACTTTAGCCTTCTCTAGAGATACTGCGGAGAAAGTACAAGAGCATGTCGAGAGGGTTTTTGTGTATAGAAGGGAGTTGGAAAGGTTAAGGAATGAAGATATAGATGGTGATAGTTTGGACGCTATGTTAGTACAGAAACGGTTGTTTCCTTGTCGTAAATCGATAAATGAGGAAACACACATTTGTGCGAAAGATGCAATTAGGTGGATCTCAGACACGTCGATAACTCCCGTTGAAGTATATGACACGTATAGTCAGTATGTGCCAGAAATGCAGAGGCAAGTGATACAGGTAATGGTAGAGCACCTACAGGATGAATGCGTAAAAAGAAAGATTTGTTGTCCCGCAGAGTTATTGAGTATTTATAAGAGGGCTTTTTTGATTGACACTTCTTTAGCTGCTTTAGCACTCAATCTAGCTCTGTTGCTTAGTAAGTGTTCGGAGTTGCCTATTTCTCAGTTGCCTATGAGAGAGGTTCCTCCGACATTTGTCCCAAAAGTAGAGATTCCCGCTAATGCTGCAGCAGGTACACAACTGCTCGAGATATTCCTGCACACTATGTGTCGCAGTTTGTTTACGTCCCGTTTTCAAGACAGGAAGTGAACACCATCAAACAATCTATTCCCGATATTAGGAAGAATCTGACAGGGTTCTACAAAGAAATAGAGTCTGTCTTGCAATCATCAGTATTCACCTTAAGTGATATTGATTTACTATTTCCCGTACTCTTGGCTGTTGATTTATGGAAACAGATTAGGACTGTAGATGATGTACCAGGATTAGGAGATTCATGGGTTAATATGATTAGAGTCGATAGAGAGAGGCCAGCTGGCGAGAGACCACCACAGCTAATACTAACTTTGCCTGATAGAATAGTTACAAAGTTGAAAGCTATAATTCCTAAGAGAAGGATTATTTGGGACAAGTTTACGGCCTGTGTCCAAGGGAAATCTGAGAGTGCTACCGAGTTCTTTAATCGGTTCGAACAAGTATTTTCAGATTACAGTGGGCAAGACTTAAGCACAGAGTCTGGGAAACAACTGTTTGCGGATAAATTTGTACGTGGATTGCTGCCTGACATCCAGTCACAGATTATGTCCTCCGAGAGCATTTGGCAAGCAAAGTCTCAGTCAGAAGTACCGCATATGGCTCAGTACTATGAGAATCGTGTCAATAACGAAAAGGAAAGAGTTGAAAAGAGAAAAGGTGACTTAAAGACAAAAGTACTATTGCAGAAAATTATTAGAGGCCCTAGAGGGCGTAAATCGCATTTCAGGGGTCAGTACATTCCACAGGGAAATGTGCCATTGGGTCCTGTAAACATAAACCAGTGTGTTTATTGCAGACAAGAGGGTCATTGGTGTGCACAATGCCCGATCCTCCAGCAGAGGTCGAATAACGCATTTGGGAATATGGGTAGACGATCCAGAGGCCACCCAAGGTTAGGGAGTCCTGGCAGAAGTCAGTTTTCACAGGATTCACAGCAACCTTTTTCACAGGACAATCAGGCACCAAGTGTGGACAATAGAAACATTTTTGATCATCCTTCTGCCGCTTACCTCTCTGAAGAACTTCCTTTCGACGACATTCAGTTTCGCTAGGATTGCCCGAAGCAGGGTTTTGAACCAATGCCTATTCCCGTTAATCAGAAAGGTCCCTACGTTGAGATGATAGTGGGAAATAGGAAGCATCTATTCTTAATAGATACAGGGGCACAGAAGTGTTCCATTGTTCCATTCACGGGTTCCAAACATTCCACTGTCAGGGCAAACCAATATTTCTGTAGGGTTTTCTGGCACACCAGTTGTCTGTCCGGTTTCTTCGCCGGTACCTATTACTTTGGGTCAATTTACGGACCACAGTCCATTCCTTTTGACCACTAATTGTGGAGAGAATTTGTTGGGGTTGAATCTGTTGCAGGAATTAAATGCAGTAATTCATTGTTCTTCTGATGAAGTGCGTTTGACGATTTCACCACAGCAATTTCTGTCTGTCAGATTTCTGTCTCTCAGTTCTTGACCAGACCTTTGCCGCTGGAATTTAGTGATGTTCGGAGTGTTTGTGGGCAATTGAATATAATGATGTCAGTGTTTTGCAAATTGAGCCCTTTAAGATTATTTTGAAACATGGAGTAAAGCTGCCACATATTCCCCAGTATAAGATCTCAGTCGATGGTGAGCAAGCTTTGAAATGCATCGTCTCCGATTTTGTGCATTGAGGGGTGATTGAGGAAATTGCAGGTAGTTTGTGCAATAGTCCGATTTTGCCCGTGTACAAAAAAGGCGATAATGCAATTCCCTTCCGTTTCATTATTGATTTGCGTGCCATTAATAAGATTGTTGCTCCACAATTTCCCATTGTGCCTGATGTGACAACAATATTGACCATGATTCCGGCTTCAGCCACTCACTTTAGTGTTGTGGATCTAAAGAACGCCTTCTTTAGTGTCCCTATACATAAGGACAGTAGATACTTGTTCGCGTTCACCTTAGGGGGACGCTCGTTTACCTTCACCCGTGCACCGCAAGGTTACACGGAAAGTCCTAGCATCTACAGAAGGGCTTTGAAAGAGCAGCTCGACACATTTGAGTTGCCCTCTACTTGTACACTGCTTCAATATATCGACGACCTACTCTTAGCTGCTGACTCAGAGAGCGCTTGTAAGGAGGGCACTGTGTTGTTGCTTATTCACCTGGCACAACATGGACACAAAGCTTTGCTTAAATATTTCAATATTGTCGACAGGAGGTCGACTATTTAGGCTATCTCCTGTCAAAGGAGGGAAGAACGGATAAAAATAATTTCTAGCATGTCTGTCCCAAATACACAGAAGGAAGTCAGAGCCTTGATAGGAATGGCTTCTTACTGTAGGCAGTGGATCCCCAATTTCTCACTAGTGATTAACCCAATGTTGGCTTTGACAAAGAAGGGCATTTCTTTGCCATTGCCGTGGAACTTGGAGCACCAGCAAGCATTTGATCTGCTCAAGACTGCATTGTGCTCGGGACCAGTTTTGGGCACACCAAACTATGAAAAGGCCTTCGTGTTGTATGTGCATGAATGTGATGGATGTGCTTTGGCTGTATTAACGCAGGAACATGGAGGGAAGAATAGGCCATGCAGCTACTTTTCTTCAGCCCTTGATCCTGTTGCATGCGCTTTGCCAAGAAGTTTGAGAGCTGTCGCTGCTGCTGCATCCATAAAACAGAGCAAGGGAATGGTCCTAGGCCATGCTTTAACCCTGATGGTACCTCACTCTGTAGATGTTCTATTAAACAGAACACAAACGCAACACCTCATCTCCGCACGATTAACGAGATATGAATTGATCTTGTTTGCAATGCACATCCAAATCAAGAGGTGTTGTGTTCTTAATCCGGCAGAACTTTTACCTTTCCCGCAAGGTACTGCTTGCAGTGACGAAGAGTCACATAACTGCCTTTACACCACAGAGCAAGCGACCAAAGGCAGAATTTATCTTAAAGATGTTCCTTTGAACAATCCACAAGGGGAGCTGTTTTGTGATGGCTCCTGTTTCAAACCCCCGGTTGGTGCATCCACAGCTGCTTATGCAATCACCACATTGAGCATGGGCGTGGAGACCAAAAGAATCATGCATAACTCTGCGCATGCCGCAGAGATTATAGCATTGACCTGAGCTTGTGAACTTTCCGAAGGGCTTACCGTAAATATATATACTGACAGTCAGTATGCCTTTGCAGTGGTTGACAACTTCGGCAGACTTTGGGCAGAAAGGGGTTTCTTGACCTCACATGGCACTAAAATCCAGCCTGGCTCCTTCATAGTACGGTTACTCTCAGCGCTTGCACTCCCTACTCAGCCAGCCTTTATGAAATGCGCAGTGCATCAGAGAATCATATTTAATGTAGGAAAAGGGAACGCTTTCGCTGACCAGATAGCCAAACAGACTGCCACTGATCTCTCTTCAGAAATGTATACTTCAAGGGAAGCCACAAATGCCTGTACTTTGGATGAGGGTATTGAGTCCATAAAGAACATTCAAGCTGATGCCACATTAGAGGAATCTAAGAAATGGACTGAGGGTTTGGCAAAATTGGATGATGACGGGTGTTGGGTGGACAAAGTTGAAGGGAAGTGGTTATTGCTCGACGCGTATATTATGATGAGGGTTGGTATGGCTCATGGTCCTACCCATATTTGTGCTCGTAAGGTCACCAAAATGTTGCAAAATGTGTGGGTAAATGACAAAATCCCTAAGGTAGCTGAACGCTTCTTTCAGGGGTGTATGATTTGTTTGCAGAACAATGTGGGAAAGGGCACATCAACTCCTACGGGTAGTTTTGGTCCACCTTCTGTCCCCTTTGAAGTGATTCATTTTGACTTTATTGAAATGGAGCGTTGTCATAACTACAAATACTTATTAGTTGTCATCTGTGCCTTTAACAAATTTGTTGAAGCTTTTCCCGTCAAAGATGCCATAGCCATGACCACGGCAAAGACCATGCTGAAGGAATATTTTCCAAGATTTGGTCTGCCAAGAGTCATATGGTCGGACAATGATCCACATTTTATCGCTGCTGTAATTCTGCAGATATGCGCGGGATTACAGATCAATAAACGGTTCCATTCAGCCAGACACGCACAGAGTGCTGGACTAGTAGAAAGACATAACGGCATCATCAAGAACAAGCTTGCTAAGATGTGTGCTGGCACCAAACTAAAATGGCCGGACGCCTTACCGATCGTGTTATTGTCCATGAGAATGACCCCTCAAACTAAGACTGGGCTCTCTCTCTTTGAGTTGGTCATGGGTAGGCCAGCTAAGATTTGGAATGTCCCAAAGCCCCGTTCTTTACGCAAGGTCGAAAATGTACTTCTTTCTGATTACTGTGGCCAGTTAACTAAAAATCTGTATTTGATTTATCACCAGGTGCGAGAGGCTTTACCTGTCAGGTATGAGGGCCCCGGTCACAGCATACGGCCGGACGAATGGGTCCTCACAAAGTCATTTGAGCGTTCTTCTTGTCTCGTACCTCGCTGGCAGGGCCCTTATCAGGTCCTCCTGGTCACACTGACGGCGGTGCGGGTAGCAGGCAAGAAGCACTGGATCCACGCGTCCCACATCAAGAGAATTCCGCACCCTTTGCCACACGCTACAGAAGATACAGAACCCCTCACCAGTACTGAAACCAACGATCACGAGGCAGAAAACAGCATCGAGAGTGCGTTGGAGGCCCTCCCAGCCCTTGGGGCCTGGAGAAACAGCCATTTCATTTCCACACACTCCAACAGTTCCGTCCTTAAAATTTGTTCCGAATCTTACATCAGATCTCGCTTTGGATTCATCGCTTCCATCGGGAAGTGATGACACGTTGTTCACAGATTACTCAGTACCAGGAGTCACAAGGTATGTCTGCGTCCGAGGAAATAGACCTACTGCACGGTTCGGCTGTGCCATCAAAGAAAATCATCAAAGGGATTGCCTTTTTGGTCCGATCATTTGTATATAAGGGGATTCTGTTGGCTAGGGTTTGTGAAAGGACTAAGAATACGCTCGGCCTGGAGGTCGCCAGCAAATAAACTTTGGTGTAAATCGTTTGAAGAACAATGCCTGCAACCGCTCCCGATCGTAAGGAACAGATAAGAGACTCTGTGACCGGCCGCGAAAACGAACAATCAAATGTGTGGGCCCCGAGAACGTATTGTTGTTTAGTGATAATGTTAACTGGTTTTACAATAGTCATTGCCTTAGGATTCTGGTATCTGGAAGAAGTACATCCGCTTGAAAATGTGTTACCCACTGAAAATGTACCCACTGTTTCTACTCCTTTCGTGCATCTGCACACTCTATCTCCTAGAGACTCTCAGCACAGACAGAGTTACCACAACAACCCTCTCTTACTTATCATGAATGCTACACATGCCATTTTCAATAGGTTCAACTGTTGGGTCTGTTCGCATTTACCCCAACACGGGGATAAGGGGTTGGGTTGGTATATTCATCCTTTACCTTTGTCGACTGCTTGCTATGCTTCTCTTAGAGCACTATTCTTTGGCCGATGGAACGATAGCATCTCAGGGAATTTTGATGGGACTAACTTGAATGATTTTGAAAAACGTGTTCTAACGCCCCTGGGATGCTCACTCTTTGCGAATAGGAGCAAGCCAAATGTTGCTTCTATTAGGCCTTCTGACAGACTGTCCCGTCCTTTTCAATCCTTGATCTCTTTCAAAATGGCTCCTGTAGGCAATAGGGATGCCACGCCACCTTCTTATACTGTCAACCACAGCCCTGATTCAGTTTCTTTCTGCATACAGAGGAATGTACCCGGTCAATGGGTGATTTCAAGGGTTGCGCCAACGTTGCGAATTTGACTAGTGAGGACCGTCCTTTGTATTTAGGTGAACCTGTCTATTTTGTTTGCGGTAACGTAGCATTTCCATGGTTACCCAGGGATTGGCAGGGAACCTGTTATTTAGGGATTCTGTTACCCAGGATATTCATTGCTAGCACTGTAGAAATTTCAAAGGTTCGTCCATGGGGGACGGGAATGGCGATACTTCAGCACAAGTTCTGGGTGATGTAGCTAAATCCTTTGTGCCATTCTAGGGACAAATATTGAACTCAGAAGACATCAGGAGACTAGCGAGAGTACTGGAGAGGACCATCCCCCGGACCACTGACATACTCTATAATATTCTACAATATAACATTAGAACAAAAAGCAATAAGGTTAGTGGCACTTCAGAACCGGATGGCATTAGATGTCATCCTGGCTGAATGTGGTGGGGTATGTAAATTAGTGGGGTGCGATTGCTGTGTTTTCGTGCCAGATTCCTTCCCAACAATCTTTAAGGCAATTCAAAATCTGCATGTTCTCAGTTCAGAAGTGCATGTTCCCGAGGGAAACTGTGATCTTAGTGCTTGGTTTTGGGACCTCCTATGATCTTGGGGATGGAAGCTACTTTCGGTCTAGCTGATTATTTTAGGTATTCTGTTGTTTCTTTGCTGTTGTATACAATGTCTCCCTGGTAAGTGCTCGATGTTAGGAGGATGTTGTGCACAAGCAATGGGTACATTAGGGCACAAGGTATACGCCCCAGAGAAAATATCCAATGAATTAGTGCTGAAAGAAATCTCAGTATCTGACCTTATGGCAATTGATATCTCCGATAGTGATTCAGGATGTATGGACATTGAGACGTGGAGTTACTCGTAAAGTGACTAGAAGTAGTTTAGCGCTTGGCTTAGGCCAAAAGGAGGGTTTTTTAAACGGGATATCATAGTGTGCCTCCTTTATCGTATATATTGGCCTAAGCCCAGTGGCTCTTAGATTGACTTAGCTGCCATTTTAGGTCCATCCGCCATTTTGATTCCCATTTCAAAGTAATTCTGTGTTCTAAAATGGTGGACAGTGTTTCCCGCTTATAACTTAGCCGTCCTGACCTTCGCACAGAAGTTAATGTCTCAACTGCCCGTTGGCCGAATGTTTGGTTCGTGTAATGAGACCTTGTCCTACGTTTGACCTGTAGACAGAGGATTACCTGCGCCAACAAGTCTGATCCGCGGACATACATCAAATACAATGTTGTTTAAATACTAAACATGGACACTTGTTGAACTACATTGTATAGGATATGTACTAAGGCTTAATGTTAAATCTAAAGATACACTGTTGCCATTGTGACTTGTTGATGTACAAACTGGAAATAATCCACATGCATATAGTTGGACTAATTAGAAGTGAACTCGGCACGAACCCTAGACCGAGAATTACTAACCTTCAGAGGGGCTGGACATTACGATTGGAAACGTATAAACAATGTAAATGTTTAGACGTCCAGTACCTCTCACTTCTCACACAGAAAGGGCTGGTATTCGCTGTGATGTACTGAGGGCCAGATAGCTACATGATACTTTGTTTCTTTGTAAACTGTACAGTTATAGAATAAAGATCTGTGAATCTTTATAAGCCCGTGTTTGGTGTATTTCCTTTTGGGGTACTCAGCCTCGATATTTCCTTTTGCTTTTGCAAGGGGACACCCCCACGTCCCCCACTCCCATTTACCACATATATTGTCCCTGTATATAATGTCGCCTCTGCCATTTCCTGGCGACTATATGTATGGCGACATTATATACGGGGACAATATTACCTGATACCAATAAAATAAGCCCAACATTTAGGAGCGTGTTGTCAATATTCATCACAGGTCTGCAAGCTGCGGCCCTCCCGATAATTTGGACCACAGCTCCCATCCCGCACCACTAATTATGCTGACTAAGCTTGATGAATTTCAAAATCCAAGCCATCTGGAGAAAAAAATGTTGCCGATCCATGATATACAACAACGCAGGGCAGAGTTCTAGGTTTTCCTTAATGCCAGCAGACTCTCCAGATGTTTTGGACTACAATTCCAATGATCCCTCACCACTTATTCTGTTGAGTTGGTATGATGCGAGTTATAGTCCGACACATCTGGAGAGCCAAGGGAGCTTGGTTTACAGAACTCCCCTCTGTCTTTTGAGCATCCCACAGCCAGAGAGTATAGCCTATTTTGGCTTAGCCAGACATGTTATCGTGAACCGTCATGTAACAGTGTAGGAAAGAGTGTTTTCTTTTAGCAAATTGGCCAAACTTTGGCAAAAATTCGGATGTTCAGTTTGGTTGAACATGTTTTAATATCTATCTATTCAAAGCTCACTACTTTAAATCCTGTGTCTGTGAAACTCTAATTCAGGAGACAGAAAACAGAAAATGGCTTTAAATGAGATTGCACAAATACAAATCAACAATTGACCATTACTTGTTATTTTTTATATTTTATCAATTTAATTGTGCACGATGATGAAAATACCATGGGGGGCTTCTCTTTAGGTTGTGCAGTGACGATCAGTGCACTTGCCAATGATAGCGCTGAAGATAGCTCTCACCTCTCGGCACTATGTTCATAAAGTCTATTGGAGATTTTTCGATTTTTTTGATTTGATTTATTTATTTATAGAGCGCTTTAGGTGCTGAAGATAATCAACAAAAGGACCAAATCTGATATATCGGGAGATGGCGATCATCGGGGGACCTCTGGCCGGGCGATAGAGCACAGGTAGGACTTTTTCTGACCCAGGACCCTGAGAGCGATTCCGTCTGCACAATATACGAGGGGGTGGAACCGGAGACCAGCAAAAGATGGTCAGAGGCTGCACAAAAAAGGAGGATGAAGATGAAAAGGGTCCTTTTGAGAGGAGATGTTGCAATATGTTTAATGAGGGTGGGTTAGTGGAATCCTAGCATGACTTTCTTGTAATCCATAGCCCACAAGACCTCCAAGAAGGCTTCTTGTTGGAAACCGAGGGCAGCTGGTGAGGGGGCCACCCCGGTGCAGTTGTTGTTGAAGGAGCAGTGCCTGAAATACCACCCTCCTGCGCCGTTCATATTTGAGTCAGCCGGGCATTCAATTAGAGGTACTACTGGAAACTATACAATAATAAAACCATGTTTTATATAGCGCTCAAGGCCAGATACCTCCAGCTTTCTACGCGCTATGATGTGATGTGTCACTATTTTCAAAAGGGAATTCTACACACTGCACGCTATGTGGACGTCATAACTACGAAGGGTTGCGCCGGCCTTGCTGTGATTCCAAGCTGTGGCGGGAACTCAGCGCTAAGCTAGTGACTCACTGAGCTACCGTGGTATATAGCCACTGTAGTTTATTTATTTATTTTATTCTTGAGTAGCAAGACACTAGAGGAGTTCAGGGTCCCCCTAGATATTGGCGAGAGCCATTTAATTTGCAGAAAGGGGTTCTTTCCTATCGGAGGCCTTGCGCGCTGGCAGCCGATGCGCAATACAGGGTTGGGGAAGCATAGCCACGCTGCTTGCATTCAGCCAATAAGCATGTGGATTCATTCTGAGGTCTCTGTTGCCATAGCATGATTTCTGTGGGGATTTGGGCACTGTAAACACCTAGTCACATAATCATCATCATAATCAATTCTATCTAAATGTGACGCATGGCTAATCTTCAGAATTCCATCTAAATGTGACGCATGGCTAATCTTCAGAATTCCATATAAATGTGACGCATGGCTAATCTTCAGAATTCTATCTAAATGTGACGCATGGCTAATCTTCAGAATTCTATCTAAATGTGACGCATGGCTAATCTTCGGAATTCTATCGAAATGTGACGCATGGCTAATCTTCAGAATTCCATCTAAATGTGACGCATGGCTAATCTTCGTAATTCTATCTAAATGTGACGCATGGCTAATCTTCGTAATTCTATCTAAATGTGATGCATGGCTAATCTTCGGAATTCCATCTAAATGTGACGCATGGCTAATCTTCAGAATTCTATCTAATGTGACGCATGGCTAATCTTCAGAATTCCATCTAAATGTGACGCATGGCTAATCTTCAGAATTCCATCTAAATGTGACACATGGCTAATCTTCGGAATTCTATCTAAATGTGACGCATGGCTAATCCTCTCAATTCCATCTAAATGTGACGCATGGCTAATCTTCAGAATTCTATCTAAATGTGACGCATGGCTAATCCTCTCAATTCCATCTAAATGTGACGCATGGCTAATCTTCAGAATTCCATCTAAATGTGACGCATGGCTAATCTTCGGCATTCTATCTAAATGTGCCGCATGGTTTATCTTCAGAATTCTATCTAAATGTGCCGCATGGCTAATCTTCAGAATTCCATCTAAATGTGACGCATGGCTAATCTTCAGAATTCTTTCTTGTAATTCATAGCCCACAAGACCTCCAAGAAGGCTTCTTGTTGGAAACCGAGGGCAGCTGGTGAGGGGGCCACCCCGGTGCAGTTGTTGTTGAAGGAGCAGTGCCTGAAATACCGCCCTCCTGCGCCGTTCTTATTTGAGTCAGCCGGGCATTCAATTAGAGGTACTACTGGAAACTATACGAATAATAAAACCATGTTTTATATAGCGCTCAAGGCCAGATACCTCCAGCTTTCTACGCGCTATGATGTGATGTGTCACTATTTTCAAAAGGGAATTCTACACACTGCACACTATGTGGACGTCATAACTACGAAGGGTTGCGCCGGCCTTGCTGTGATTCCAAGCTGTGGCGGGAACTCAGCGCTAAGCTAGTGACTCACTGAGCTACCGTGGTATATAGCCACTGTAGTTTATTTATTTATTTTATTCTTGAGTAGCAAGACACTAGAGGAGTTCAGGGTCCCCCTAGATATTGGCGAGAGCCATTTAATTTGCACAAAGGGGTTCTTTCCTATCGGAGGCCTGGCGCGCTGGCAGCCGATGCGCAATACAGGGTTGGGGAAGCATAGCCACGCTGCTTGCATTCAGCCAATAAGCATGTGGATTCATTCTGAGGTCTCTGTTGCCATAGCGTGATTTCTGTGGGGATTTGGGCACTATAAACACCTAGTCACATAATCATCATCATAATCAATTCTATCTAAATGTGATACGTGTCTAATCCTCAGAATTCTATCTAAATGTGACGCATGGCTAATCTTCAGAATTCTATCTAAATGTGACGCATGGCTAATCTTCAGAATTCCATCTAAATGTGACGCATGGCTAATCTTCGGCATTCTATCTAAATGTGACGCATGGCTAATCTTCGGAATTCCATCTAAATGTGACGCATGGCTAATCTTCAGAAATCTATCTAAATGTGACGCATGGCTAATCTTCGGAATTCCATCTAACTGTGACGCATGGCTAATCTTCAGAATTCCATCTAAATGTGACACATGGCTAATCTTCGGAATTCTATCTAAATGTGACGCATGGCTAATCCTCTCAATTCCATCTAAATGTGACACATGGCTAATCTTCAGAATTCTATCTAAATGTGACGCATGGCTAATCCTCTCAATTCCATCTAAATGTGACGCATGGCTAATCTTCAGAATTCCATCTAAATGTGACGCATGGCTAATCTTTCGGCATTCTATCTAAATGTGACGAATGGCTTATCTTCAGAATTCTATCGAAATGTGACGCATGGGTTATCTTCAGAATTCCATCTAAATGTGGCGCATGGCTAATCTTCCGAAATCTATCTAAATGTGGCGCATGGCTAATCTTCGGAATTCTATCTAAATGTGACGCATGGCTAATCTTCGGAATTCTATCTAAATGTGACGCATGGCTAATCTTCGGAATTCCATCTAAATGTGACGCATGGCTAATCTTCAGAAATCTATCTAACTGTGACGCATGGCGAATCTTCGGAATTCCATCTAACTGTGACGCATGGCTAATCTTCAGAATTCCATCTAAATGTGACACATGGCTAATCTTCGGAATTCTATCTAAATGTGACGCATGACTAATCTTCTCAATTCCATCTAAATGTGACGCATGGCTAATCTTCAGAATTCTATCTAAATGTGACGCATGGCTAATCCTCTCAATTCCATCTAAATGTGATGCATGGCTAATCTTCAGAATTCTATCTAAACGTGACGCATGGCTAATCTTCACAATTCCATCTAAACGTGACGCATGGCTAATCTTCAGAATTCTATCTAAATGTGACGCATGGCTAATCTTCGGAATTCTATCTAAATGTGACGCATGGCTAATCTTCGGAATTCCATCTAAATGTGACGCATGGCTAATCTTCAGAAATCTATCTAAATGTGACGCATGGCTAATCTTCGGAATTCCATCTAACTGTGACGCATGGCTAATCTTCAGAATTCCATCTAAATGTGACACATGGCTAATCTTCGGAATTCTATCTAAATGTGACGCATGGCTAATCCTCTCAATTCCATCTAAATGTGACACATGGCTAATCTTCAGAATTCTATCTAAATGTGACGCATGGCTAATCCTCTCAATTCCATCTAAATGTGACGCATGGCTAATCCTCTCAATTCCATCTAAATGTGACGCATGGCTAATCTTCAGAAATCTATCTAAATGTGACGCATGGCTAATCTTCGGAATTCCATCTAACTGTGACGCATGGCTAATCTTCAGAATTCCATCTAAATGTGACACATGGCTAATCTTCGGAATTCTATCTAAATGTGACGCATGGCTAATCCTCTCAATTCCATCTAAGTGTGACGCATGGCTAATCTTCGGCATTCTATATAAATGTGACGCATGGCTTATCTTCAGAATTCTATCGAAATGTGACGCATGGCTTATCTTCAGAATTCCATCTAAATGTGACGCATGGATAATCTTCCGAATTCTATCTAAATGTGGCGCATGGCTAATCTTCGGAATTCTATCTAAATGTGACGCATGGCTAATCTTCAGAATTCTATCTAAATGTGACGCATGGCTAATCTTCGGAATTCCATCTAAATGTGACGCATGGCTAATCTTCAGAAATCTATCTAACTGTGACGCATGGCTAATCTTCGGAATTCCATCTAACTGTGACGCATGGCTAATCTTCAGAATTCCATCTAAATGTGACACATGGATAATCTTCGGAATTCTATCTAAATGTGACGCATGGCTAATCCTCTCAATTCCATCTAAATTTGACACATGGCTAATCTTCAGAATTCTATCTAAATGTGACGCATGGCTAATCCTCTCAATTCCATCTAAATGTGACGCATGGCTAATCTTCAGAATTCTATCTAAATGTGACGCATGGCTAATCTTCACAATTCCATCTAAATGTGACGCATGGCTAATCTTCAGAATTCTATCTAAATGTGACGCATGGCTAATCCTCTCAATTCCATCTAAATGTGACGCATGGCTAATCTTCAGAATTCCATCTAAATGTGACGCATGGCTAATCTTCGGCATTCTATCTAAATGTGACGCATGGCTACTCTTCAGAATTCTATCGAAATGTGACGCATGGCTAATCTTCAGAATTCCATCTAAATGTGACGCATGGCTAATCTTCGCCATTCTATCTAAATGTGACGCATGGCTTATCTTCAGAATTCTATCTAAATGTGACGCATGGCTAATCTTCAGAATCCTATCTAAATGAGACGCATGGCTAATCTTCGGAATTCTATCTAAATGTGACGCATGGCTAATCTTCGGAATTCCATCTAAATGTGATGCATGGCTAATCTTCGGAATTCTATCTCAATGTGACGCATGGCTAATCTTCGGAATTATATCTAAATGTGATGCATGGCTAATCTTCAGAATTCTATCTAAATGTGACGCATGGCTAATCTTCAGAATTCTATCTAAATGTGACGCATGGCTAATCCTCTCAATTCCATCTAAATGTGACGCATGGCTAATCTTCAGAATTCCATCTAAATGTGACGCATGGCTAATCTTTGGAATTCTATCTAAATGTGACGCATGGCTAATCCTCTCACTTCCATCTAAATGTGACGCATGGCTAATCCTCTCAATTCCATCTAAATGTGACGCATGGCTAATCTTCAGAATTCTTTTCTAAATGTGACGCTTGGCTAATCCTCTAAATTCCATCTAAATGTGACGCATGGCTAATCTTCAGAATTCTATATAAATGTGATGCATGGCTAATCTTCAGAATTCCATCTAAATGTGACGCATGGCTAATCCTCTCAATTCCATCTAAATGTGAAGCATGGCTAATCTTCAGAATTCCATATAAATGTGACGCATAGCTAATCTTCAGAATTCCATATAAATGTGACGCATGGCTAATCTTTGGAATTCTATCTAAATGTGACGCATGGCTAATCTTCAGAATTCCATCTAAATGTGAGGCATGGCTAATCCTCTCAATTCCGTCTAAATGTGACGCATTGCTAATCTTCAGAATTCCATATAAATGTGACGCATGGCTAATCTTAACAATTCTATCTAACTGTGACACATGGCTAATCTTTACAAATCTATCTAAAAGTAGTGTATGGCTATTCTTCACAGATCTGTCCAGATGAGATGCATTGTTAACCTCCCACTATGTCTACTGTAACACATGTCCTGCCTCCAAAATACACTTGGGTGCAACACATTTAGTTTCCCGCAAAATACATCTAAATCCTGCATGACGTCTGCACCTTACTATACATGTAGGTACAGCACCTTTCCTCCCACAATTCAGTACAATGTTAATGTTAATGTTAAAGGACAATTATACAGCGCACTATCACCACCAGAGTGGTCCCCTGGCGCTCTGGCGGCTCTGAAAAAGGGAGAGAGGGAGGGTGAGTTAGTGGGAATGAGCTGGAAAAGTGCAAGAAAGCAGTGATGTGCTGTTGGCAGCCTCAGCCCGGTGGGTCCGTTGGCTGGGCTTGGGGTGTTTTACAGTCGGTAGCCGTCATGTGCTGTTGTGCAAGACTATGTGCGGTTTGTTTTGTTATTGCACTGTAGTGAAGTTTGTGCAGTTTGCTGCGTTGAAGGCTTGTGGCTGTGTTTGGTTCGAGTTTGAGGGGCGTATGCAGAGGAGTGAAGTTGTTAGTGGGTTGGTTATTGATTCATGATGGCACGCTTGGTTCAGGCTTGGCAGGAGAGTCATATATCGATCATTGAATAACATTTCTATCTAGATGTGACGCAGGCTAATGGCTAACTGTGAAGCTTATCACAGTGGCCGAATATGAAGGGTAGCACAATTCAACTCAGAGGCCATCTATGTCAGCACTGTTTACATAGTAGAAGTATTGTAAGGGTGGCTGGGTTTCTGGCGCACAGTAATGGTTGTGTATCCTGCCCGTATCGCCTTACGATGACTAGTTATAGGGCGTGGCACCTTTCAGCGCAACACAAATTAGCTATGGTGCGGTACGCAATGGCTAACCATGATGCACGGCGCAGTTATATCTGAGAGCACAGCAGATCCTTGTGGTTGCTTGAAAGGGCTGGCTAGGGTTTCAAAATGTAGTTATTAAGATCAACCTCCCAAGACTCCTGCTCACAGCCAGTGCCAAGGCAGCACAGGCTGCCAGTTGCCAGTTGCTGAGAGCATGAATTCATTAGTGCCACCCAAAGATAGAACTTTTGGCTGGCTTCATGAGAGAGCAGTGCCAGAGCACACGCTTGGCATTGCGCACGCATGAACTGACGTGTGGGTCTGCATAGGGTAGGAGGCCATGTGATGTGAGGTGGGCGCCTACCCGAATGAGCGGGAGCATAAGGCTTTTGAAAAAAAGGACTCTGCTTCCAGTGCCCTCACCTTTCTTCCATAATGGTGACGCCGGACCAAGGGCATCTCTTGCTTGAAGGGCACCATTATGCAGGAAAGGCACATGAGTGAGAGCTTCAGACTTTAGAAAAAAATGCTTTGTCCTGTAGCACCCGGGGCTGCCAGGGGAGATTAGTAAGCCCCGGCAGGGTCCTGCCTCAGAACGAGATTTCTGAGCCAGCCGGGGCCCGGCCCCAGCTAGCCCCGGCCCACTTAAATCATTGGCTATAAAACTGATCTCTATTAGCACTCACACAATCCATGAGAAACATGTTACACTTTAGATGAAAAAACACACTCTCTCTTCAGGCCCTACTTTAAAAATTCTATGAAACTCTTTCTTGGGCACCGAAACACATCTATTCAAGAAGGATCAACTACAGTGGTTACCTCTGATGGAGCACGGAAAATGTGCACAGCGCCACCCCATGGCGTTCACATTACCACACACAACAGGCCCGCCACCCTACACACACTGATACCCTTCGCAAGTCGCTTTCTCTCCATACTCACCACACACCCCACACCGATAACCCCGCAGGACGCGTTCTCTTACTGTGCTGCAGCGCTTGGAAGCCAGCCGAAACTCAAACTCGTGTTTCGGCACTCAATGCTGTGTATGGCACTCACCTGCCTGGTGATTACTAGGTGCAGTGGCAAACTGATAAAGAAAGGCGTCATACAAAGTGTTGCAGAAATACACCATTGGTAGTAGATCATGTACTTAGCTGCATCTGCTAGTGACATCACAACAGGCCAATTGTATGATACTGCCCTACTTGCTAGACCTGGGAGAGCCAGGGAGTTTATGAGGAGTGCCAAGCCTGGGGGTCTGGTCTGGCTTTTAGGGCAAAGTGTGAGTTGAGCCTAGGACATGGTCACGCGAAACAGGGAAGGGGCCTGTGTTGAGGGCTGAGGGACATGGAAAGGGGTTGAGGCAAGCAAAGAGGCTAAAAGGACAAGAACAAGGTTTACAACACACTGGGGCAAGAAAGGCGGCTAAAGGGAGCGAGAACGGGAGGGTGGGGTGAAGAACACAAACTCAAAGGGATTGGGGGCAAGAAAAGGGGCTACATGGGATTAGGAGGGGCGACAAATGGAGCTGAATGGGTGGGTTGAACAATAGGGGCAACAAAAGGGGCTATGCTGCCTGGACAAGTTCAAAAGGCGCACAGTTCTGTTGTGTTCCTGCTCAATTCCTCCCCTGCTTCTAACATCCTTGCAACGCTGATACGGGGGTACATTATTCTCTGAGTAAATGAAATGGCAGGGGCTGAGCAGGAATGGCAGTACATAGGGCCGACTATAACCAAGAATGGGGGTGTCTTTACTGCTGAGGGGCACGCATCACCCCCAGCCCTACTGGAGAGAGTGCTTGAATGGTAATTAACGGTGATGTGCTCTGCGCCGCGCGCTTGCAGAGCCGCACAAGGTCCCCTGCCTGCCACGCTGCCTCGATTGATTCTTGCGGGCAGGCTGCTACTGCTCAGCGGGGGGTTCTGCAGACAACACGTGGCCTTTGAAAGGCCCCCGCCAGCAGACATAGGGAAAAACACGCTCACGGTTAGCTGAGCCGGCCTCTCCGAGCCCCTCTGCAATTACAGCAGCTTCCTGCCAGACTCGCGGAGAGGGGAGGGGAAGACCCCGGCAGCATCTACCCATGGCGCGGGCAGCCTGCAGCGGTCCTCCATGGAGTGACGTCACATCATACGGGAATCCTGACCTATGGCGCTGGGGCAGGAATGGGAACTGGAATGCTTTCTTCCTGCTAGATGGATCCTTTAAAGGGGCCGCCTAGTAAATGATGTCACAAACAAACGTCATCAAGCAAAGGGACTTTCCGAATCCTTGATGAGGTGATATACACGGATGCGGCAGGGTGACCGCACAGGTAGCAGGCCGACCCTACCGGTAGCAGCCCGGAGCTCGCCGCCACGGTGTGTATGGCTTTTAGCACCTGGGCAGTTTATACACAGGTGCTAAGGGTGTCTACATTTTAAAAAAAAGCATACCTTTACCTTTCAGCGCTACACCGTGCGGTCCTCCTGAAGTCTGTCTTCTATGTTGATGACTGTGATGTCATCAACAAAGAAACAGAGTTATGAAGGACCGTACAGCATTGCAATGTAAATAAAACAAATGTCTAAGTTAGGCACCCTTAGCAGCCGTGTATAAACTACATCAGTGCTAAGAGATGAGGGAAGGAGGAGCAGGAAGGGAAGGTGACGCTGGCTAGCAGCATTTAGGCTGCTCAGATTGTGGGCTTATACCAGAGAATACAGCCTGCATTTCGAGCTTCCTGATTGGCCAGCGCCCCCTTCCAGGGAGCTAATGTGGTATTCATCCCCATTCCAGTGGCTGGAACAGGGGATAACGGCCCGGCAATGAGGGTTACGGGCCACTATCCCCTGTTCCAGCCCCTGGAATGGGGGATGAAGGCCATTAGCACCCAAGTTAACAAAGTGGTAACCCGGGGTGGTAAAAAAAAAAGGATTTTCCTTCCTGCAATGGGAAGTGTGTAAGGGGAAGATGGCGGCGGCTGGGAGAGCTGGCCATCAGGCGGCTTGAAACATGGACTTATACCAGCGTTTCGAGACCACGTTCCTAGTAACCTGATTGGCTGGCTCCCCCCTGCCGGGTGCTAATGTGGCATTAACACCCGATCTGGCGGGCTGCATCGGGTGCTAAGGCCATAAGCACCCTGGGTTACCAAAGCGATAACCCGGTGTGCTAAAATAAAAAGGTTTTTCCTTCCTACAATATGACACGCACGGGTGTCCCGTTGTAGGAAGGAAAAACCTTCACCAACATGGCCGTACGGAGCCGCTCTTCCCTTTTCATGCAGGCATTGGGAGCAGAGAGGAAGGTCTGACTGTGGCTGTGAGTGCAGCCGCAGCCAGAATAAGGTAAGTTTGGGAGATTACATTTTTTTTAAAAGAGACGGGGGTGGAGGGAAGATGGCGGCGGGGGGAACCGGTCGACAGGTGGCTTGGAACGCAGGCTTACACCAGCAGTTCAAGCCCACGTTCCTAGCACCCTGATTGGCTGGCTCCTCCCTGCCGGGTGCTAATGATGGTGATTGGTCATGTTTTTTTTTGCTACATAGGCCGGAGTTATCTAGTGAATGATGTCACAAAGACCAACAAACATGATTAAAAAATGCGACTTTCCGAATCCTTGTTGAAGTCCATTGTGGATGGTACTGGAATGGGTAACACGGACTGGATTTTTTTCTTTTCACCAGTTGGATCCTCAATAATATTGCTCGTCACTAGAGGCAGCCTGGATTCAAGGAACTAGAATTTCTGAGGTTTATGTATTTGCTTGTTTGGCCCTCTTAGGCGTCCTTATTACTGAGCGCATTTTAACATCCCTCTGGAAAGTGTTCCTCTTTGTAAGCCAAAAGGCAGAACCTTTTTTTGGAAGGGAGGCCCCTTAATGCTATTTAATATATAGGGCTGGCCCTGTAGAATTGGATCCAGTCAATGCTATGTTTCAGTCATACAGCACAGCGAGGAGAGCGCTCGCTCTGACATTCGTACAGAGCCAGCCGACCAGGTTCGAATCCCGACAGGTTCGAAACTCAGCCTTTCATCCTTCCGAGGTCGGTAAATGATCACCACACATCGTAGGTAATAAGCAGCGCTCAGATGCCTGAGGGTTTGTAGCGCTATATAAATGCTAAATTATTATTAGTTGGAAGTTAAAGCTGCACGCCAATATCAATGGACCTTTAGTAACACAGCACAAAGACGTGTCAAGACAACCGACGGATTGTTGGTAATATATCATCAGTTTGAAAAAGTACAATTTGAGAAACTTAAGTTTGACAATGAAATCTCGAATAGTAAACTCGGAAAATAGACTCTATGATACTTTGCATTGATAAATCTTTAAGTTTAAACATTTTCATTTGAAAACGTATCTTTGTATTGGTGCTATTTGGAAGGTTAATTTTATGTTTAAAGTGGTTTTCCAACTGCTGCCACCCTCCCTCTATAATTTAATTCAGGGGTCTGCAACCTCTGGCTCTCCAGATGTCAGAGCCAGTTCAAGGGGTGATCATGTGGTGTGGTCACACAGGGGCGCCGAAAATAAAAGGGCACGCCAGCTCAGGGCACTTTACATTGTGTGAGCTGGCAGTGCCCTTTACATGACACTGTCATGTAAAGTGTCAAAGACTTCTCTATTAGTGATTGACAGAGGCGTGGCGTGATTCGCGCTGCACTAGAAAGTAATTGACTGACACAAGGGCGCCGCCGGCTCACCCAATGCAAAGTAACACATTATGTGAGCTGGCGGCGCCCACACAGAGCGCTGGTAGACCTGAGGTTGGCACTGCCAGATGTTCTGTACTTCGAATCCCATGATCTCTCACCATTGACTATGCCAGCTAGGGCTAATGTGCGTTGTTGTCCAAAACATCTGGAGAGCCAAAGGTTGCAGGCCCCTGATATAATTCATGCTACCCAGTCTGTAGTCGGGCATTTTCTTTCTAACCTTATAACGGGGGCGGGGGGCGAGAGCAACCCCGTTTTATCCCTCTTTGTCGCAGGCCATATTAATCCTCCTTCCAAAACCATTTGGCGCTTTTTAAAAACCTGTTCCTTTTCATATCAGCCTGAAGGGGCCTCCCGCGCGCGCTTCCTTCCCTCTGCACGCACCGGACTCCTTCCTCGTGATTGTTTTACTGTTTGCCTCAGTTTTCCCACCTCCGCTCACTTTTAGGCTTTTAAAATTTTTATGGTTTCAAACTTTTTTTTCCAAGCTATAATCTTTTTCACCATTTTTTTTTGCTACATCTCTGCGTGCCAACATTGTGCTGCGTGTAACTCTTTAAAGAGATATCTCTCACTGTCGCAAATGTCCTCAAGTCGGCGAATACGAAGCCCGCCCTCCAGGCTCCTTGTCTAAGCTTTGTCGCCCGGATTGCTTCCTGGGGTCGGAGGTCACGGTCCTCAATGTGAGTGTCTGGCTTCATTGGCTGGTGATCTGAGAACCTGGCCGCGGCACAGTTAATACAATACCTTTGATGCTTTAGACAAATAAAGGGTTTAACGAGCTGTTGTGTCCCCAGGGGCCAAGGACAGCATGTCCACGCATTTATTTTTAATTTTGTTTTTGGCCAACTATGCATACAAGAGGCACTGATCAAAGCGTGGCACGTCCGCACCTGAGGCGGAGTGACCACAAAGCAGGAAGTCGAGAGTCAGGGAGTGGGGAGGGGTGGGGGGGTCAGATGAAGGGGGCCCCAATTCTGCCATGTCACTGTTTCAAATCCTGCCCTCTCCTTGCACTAACGATTTAGTTTCAGCTCCTTAAGACTAGTCAGAGGCGTAGCCAGGATTGTCTAACTAGTAGTGGGGTCTGAAGCCAAGGCAGTTGGACCCACTGCAGTGACATTGACATCTGTAAAT
This sequence comes from Ambystoma mexicanum, assembly GCF_040938575.1. Lineage (NCBI taxonomy): Eukaryota > Metazoa > Chordata > Amphibia > Caudata > Ambystomatidae > Ambystoma > Ambystoma mexicanum. The sequence goes on from NC_090929.1 coordinate 1,626,577,480, forward strand.
GCCCACTCAGCTCTGCTGTGTGGGCATTTACAGATTTTGTGTGGGCCTTGCCTGCTCAGGTCCTACCCTGTCTGCGCCTCTGAGATTCGTATGCACAACCGGACCTAATGGATAATGACTTATATTGGACCGGTGAAGCCGGCTGCCCCCCACCCCCCTCATTTACTGTGGTTTTGTCCAAATACACTTTGCTCCTGGCTAGAGTTGGCGACTGGGAATAACCTGACACTTGAATCTGCCCCCCCCCCCCTCCCCTCCAGGCCCTTCTCTGCCATTTCTCCTCTTTCATTACCAGGGCTTTTGGTGTGCTTCCGAACCCAGAAATAGAATGCTTTCACAGAAGCACCATGGGGGCATGCAAAGGTTACATTGAGAATGTGCAGATCTGCTAGCCACTACGATTTCAGTGAATGAATGGATAAATGATCTACATTATATCTTGACTAGTTAGAGGACCATTTGCAAGGTTAGGAATTGCCTGTGCGATGAAACATGGCCAACACATTTTACTTTCTTACGGCCTCTGAACCTCAGCGGCAGCATGATTCCTTGCGCGCAGCGTGATTTCTTGTGTATGGCGTAATACCTTGCGCGGCATATGAGAGAAATTCTCAACTTCACTGTCACTTACATCGTCCCACCACCTGCTCTTATTTATTTATTTGGATTTGTAAAGCGCACTAGCAGCCCCAGGGCATCGAGGCACTGTTGCACAAAATTGTATTAGTTACAGATGAATATTAGGCTCTTGGTTACAGTGAGCATGTAGCCTCGCAATAATAATACAGTATCAAGGAACATACAAGGTGATTACATTTGGTTTTAGCATTACGTTGCAGCGAGAGCTGCTACTCTCTCAATTTGAGTTTCACTTGATGAATTTGCTAACTGGTCATTTCTTTTAGTTTGACTTTTAATATCCAGCATTTTCCATTATTATTATTATGAGCGTTGCTGTGCCGATCGGAAATGGGGAAATTCTGAAAGTGGAGGGATGAAAAAGTTTTCCCCAAAACTGCCTAAGAAGCAAGTACACAGCTGATGCATTGAGCATATAATATACGACTTCATGTTCATCTCCCAGGCGAGCAATATGTGTATTTTAATAATGATAACATACAATTAACTGCAGAAAAGGTCCAAGACAGGGATACCAGTTTAACAGCATGCTTCAAGTTGAAGGAAGAGATTCATGCTGCATAAATTGTACTACTCTGACATCCCTCAACATTATATATTTGAGTCCAAAACCTGCAAGTGGAATCCAAGACAAAGAGGCTCAGATACAACAATTGGTTGTATGTACTATGTTGATCTTTCACCGGATTCTGAGAGATTTTGTTTGATTTTACTACTCCTCCATGTAAAATGAGCAAAATCCTTTACAATTTTTTATTTCTATTAACATAAATTACATTAAAATATACAACATAATATATTAACACTCTGAAAATGTCTTCCTTTACACACTTTAGCCCATATACACAGGCTTTTACACAAGTACACATATAATACGCAGACACACACCTATTTTAACGTATCTCTTCCTCACCCAAGAGTCCATGGGCGTTCCTCACTATCACCACAAGCTCTCATCTACCTGCAGGAAGCCTGAAACAGGAAGAAATGTCAATCAAATTGTCTCCGTATGTCTTGCCTTGTGCACAGGGCCCATGGAGGCACGGGAAGACCCCAAAGCTTCACAGTTGTATCGCTCACTGCTTTTTGGAAATTATGCTCTATAACAGTTTCCAACTTTGGAAGGACCACCTCAGCAGTTCATCCTTTAAAGGGCAATAAAATATGTACCCTGGAATTGCAGAACTGGAAAATCGATGAGTTTTTGTGGCACAAAAATCAGCGACAAAAGGCGCTCTGCAAAAAACACAGGTGATGGAATGACATAGAACCCAAGGAAAAGAGAAGGAAGGAAAATAAAACAAATGAAAAGAGAAGAAAGGAAAAGAAAAGAACAAAAACAAAAGAAGGAAGAAAGGACAAGCTTCCAAGGTTACACACCACCGAGAGGAAGGTGTATTTCTAACACAGGTTTCAAGCACAAATCAAGGAAGGGGCCCGTTCTCTACTGGACATAGCCATTTCCACTGTAAACCATTCACTTTGTAAATTCATTGATTAAAAGTAAAAATTCAAGAATATAAATTGGGAGCCACTTTCAACATGCCTTTGCCAGAAAAGGCAGACATTTCTCACTGATGTTCAACAATATTTAGTAAGAGTATAAAGGTAACCTGTCTATGGTGTTTAGAGAATCATGTTACCCTAGATCCTGTGGTAGTCTGTCTGCCCTAGAATATGTTCTTGGACAGCCAGTCTATTGAACTTAGTAGATTTGAGGGTAGCCGGTCCATAGTGCCTAGGAGGGTCTACGAGGGTGGCTGGCTTTTATTTCCCCATTGAAGATCGGATGACACATACCTCAAAGATAAGCTGCATCTGAGCTTAAGGTATGCATAAATGCACCACTTCGGTGGGCACCTGCCGTAGGCACGGCTCTCCATCCACACACTTTAGAATGCTGCTACGGCTACGACAAATTCGGTCTATCTGGGCACATAATTGTTTAACCCTTACACCAGACTTGCCTCAACACCTCTGCCATTAGAATACAGCGACAGCCTATGACAACTTTCAGTCTGGCTGGTCACATATCGAGTGTCTTGCAAGTGCTTTGAGGCCATACAAATAGGAAAAGGTGCTATATAAATGACAACTTCTATACAATACAATACAATCACAGACAAAAGAACAAAACAAGTTCCGTAGCAAATAACAAACAAAGACACATTATTGCTAAACCGATCATTAGCAACTGATTTGTGACAATTTTCTTAGAGATATGTAAATCGATGGCAAATAAAGCTCCAAGCCCGTCTGGACATCTCTCTTTGTTTCTGCTCTTGACAAGATGACCTTGCAGCGTCTTCCACTTTACCGTCCCTTATTCAGTACTATTGCTCTCCTATTCCTGCCCAAGTAAAAAACACTTTTAATTCATGCACTACTTTACCCTCCATATTTAGCTGGGAGGAGCCTCTGTGCAATAAGTACACTTTTACAGAAAATGTGTTATCACCACTCGTGTGCCTCCTTCTCACTAAATCCCCTGCCTCCATTCTCATAGTTGCAACACTTCCGCTGAAAGATGTAGAAGACCTTTGCAAGGGTTTCCTCCCTATGATAGAGTCTCTTTTAGCTTGTCAGATAGCTCACATAGTTAACCGCTCACCCAAGACATCAGTGTTAAGACTGCAGTTATGCATCCGAATCCTGGTAGAGAGAGGCAAACATCCCACCATCCTTATAAGGCCGATTTAACGGGTACCATTAAATGGCATTATAATAGTTCCAACTTCTTAATCACATAAGCAAGTTTGTTCTATATAAAAATCGTGTGCATATAATTTGCTAGGTATGTCTATGCACTGGGTCTAAGCATGTGTGCAGACATTGTTACCCGAGACCAAGTCCCTTCTCTTATCAAATTCAGCAAGCCTTATGGTTTTGGAGAGAGAAAACATTAGCTGGGAAATGGATTGCAGCCTTTGTATCCTCACATCTGAAGCCTGAGGCTGTGCAAATGAGCATGTATAGTTTATAGCTAAAATACGTTCACCTTAATACCGATGATTTTTGGGCAAGATTATCTTCTGGTAATGAGATGGCTTTATCAATTGAGGTGGGAAGATGCTTAAGGGAATTGAAGTTAGCAAAGGTTGAACTATTTGCGTTGATTTGAATTTCTTTCCCATCTTTTCTTTTTCTTCTTCTTTTATGATGTGTGTTTTATTTAAAACTTTTAAACTGCTGTTTTTTAACTGTTTTCATTTTGTATGCTGTATGTTGAAATGTGTTAAAAGTCAAATTTTGGCTAATGCACTATAAATAAATTTAAAAAAAATACTTTAATGTTAGGATGAGTGTTTTGAAATATGAAATGAGCACCAAAGCAAGTCTCCATTATGCACTTTGTGATTCAAGCATACATCCCTTTTTATCACAGACATAATTATCAAATATAGAGAGAGATCTGTGGTTTTTCTTATGTTCCCAAAATATTCTTTCATTCATTCAAAGAAGCCTGGAATCTGCATTGGTGCTGTTTATCCCTTTCCCCATTATCCTAGTGGTATTTCAAAAGAGTGCAAAAGAAAATGTATGGGCTTGCCACTAATTAACTGGTACTGCTGTTGAACCCTCACACTTGTTACAGTATGTACAACAGCAACTCTTTTACGTGGGACTTTGCCTACACATCTCCACAAGTAACCGGGGGAAAGAATTGTGCACTGGTACATTGTCACATTTCTAAATGCTATGCAAAAATGCCCTAATGGCTTGACGTTCGATTGGGCGAACAGTTTTTCAAATTCAGATTACCAGACAAGCATTCCCAGTCATGCAATCCCTGACAGAGTACAAACTATGGATCGTCCTATATCTGTACCTCATGCCTCAGTAATCCGTCCTTTGTGTTGGCAGACAATGTAAAGTTGTAGTCCTACTTTTATGTTGGTGGTTTGTCCCAGGTTCTGATTAAAAAAAATCTGGTCACCCAACATAGTCAGCCCAGGCTGCCCCTCTCACACTCCCTTCTAAAGGTCAAAGATGCTGCTTAGCTCACATCCCACACCACAACCTGTACAATTGTAACTACCTTTCTTTGACCTGCTTTTGTCCTCTTTATAGAGGTATGCATTGCTATCAGGCATGTGACACATTCAGCCAGTCATAGCTCTTCAGGCAACAGCACATTGCATGCCGGAACCTCGAGGTCAACAGTATACAAGGGAGGGAACACATCTGCTCATCCCAGAATGCCCTGTGCTGTCGCCCCCAAAGCTCGGAATGGCTGAAAGTGTCACACGTGCCATTGGTCTTGGTGGCAGCTTTGGGACCTCCAGTAAGTGGCGCTCTGGAGAGGGCCGTGCTGCCCTTGTTCAACCATCAAGATGGCCGCGGCTAAGAAGACCCTCCATTCTTTCGGATGGTGTCTGGGTGCCAGGGATGCTTGCATTCTGGACACCACTTGACCCCTGGCGTAGTACCCACCACTCTGTGGTGTGCAGCAATCTCAGAGATTCATGGGCGTAATGTTTAGGGGGTACAAAGGTGCGTGTCCCCCCAACTTTCATGGCACACCATTCTGTCCCCCTGATTTGGCATGCGCCCCTTTCCTTTAGATGTCACCCCCCCAACATTTTCTGCAAAGTTACTCCACTGCTTACATTGTGTTTATTTGCGGGTTTAGACGAGGAGGTGGTTGATCGATAGCGCCGCCTGAGGAGCCCACTCTGATGCGGTGCACGCGGGGGGCGGGGGGTGATTGACTTCCCTGGGAAGTGGATTAGACGGGGATTTAAGTGAGGATTAGTGCTGGGAAGATTGATTCTTCCTTCAAGAGGATGCCCAGAAGCATTTCAGAAGGTGTGGGATCTCAGGATGCCCTGCCCCCGCTCCCTGGCGATATTTACTTCCTGTTCTCACTATGGCCACGCCCCCTGCTTCGGCCATGTTTGCTTCCATGCCACTCCTCATACTTTGCTCCACCTCCCCTCCCCTCCTATTGCCAGGAGCGCAGGCAGCTTTTGGTGCCGGGGGGGCGGCTAATAGGGCGCCAGCGGGAGGCTGGGGCGCACTGTGCACCAATGGGGAATAAAAGGGGGGTGCTCCCCTCTACCTGCCACTGGCGCCACCACTGCCCATTGCTTCTTTGGATGTCTATACAGTGCACACTTAGTGCCTTTCGACCACATCCAAGCGCTCTGAGGCACTGTAAGAATGAAGTGATGCCAAAACCTGCAAGGTCCAATTTGGCGCAGTGCACTGTGGAAACAGCAGTGCACCAATCGCTGTGCACCATTCCCTCCTGCCCTGGCAGTGCTCAAAGTCGGAAATGCTCTGTCCTAAAGACGGGATGGTTCAGTGATCGTGAGCACACACTCAATGGAGGAGGGTTGGCTTTACTTTGTAGGTTCCCTGCTGAAGTCAATGCACAGAACCTGCTCTCTAGGCAACATCTCAGTACACTGCCAGGATTATTTTGGGGTGCCTGTAGCATTGTGGAGACTAGGCCCCTCAGTGAAAAGATAACAGACTTCTCTGAGAAACTCACGGAGGCTCCACCCCTGCCCAAGCCCCCCACCCCACTTAATAAACCTAGGTTCACGGTGCAAAGAGGCATTTCCGTGAGGCTGAGCGTCGAGAGTGTGAGTCCACTCGCCTGCAGGTTGAATGCCTCACAGCAGGGGTGTTGCTAGGTCTGGAAAAAATCCGGGGCTATGCTAATATTGGGACTGTCGGGACTCGGGGCTAGCTAGCCTTTGGTTGTAGCCCCTGAGCTTCTATCCTGGGCTAAAACCAACAGACCAGGGGATATAGCCCCCTCAGCCCCCACCCCCAGCAACGCCTCTGGTTCACAGCTCAGACCATGTGTGCGTTCCATTTCTCGCTGTGTTGTTTCTTAGGGATGAGAAGATTGCAAATATAAGTGGAGGAGGGGTAATCATGATAATAAATATTGGGGGTGGTCGGGGAAGCCTCGGGGGGCTCCCTCGACATATATGTGCATCCAATTCGAATGACAAAATAGTATTCGACTAATTCTTTTCAATGTAATCACCTAGAGCCCTGTCTTCCACAACTCATTGTGGCCCAGTCCTGTGCACTCTTCCCCTGGGCCTTTCTTCTCCGCAGCCACTCATCCACCTTTAAGACCTCGATTCATGGAATTATTTGCGTGGGAAATAGGGTATCTGCGCGCCAAGCTACGTGCAAATCCGCGTTCGTCGATTCATGGAACCGACTGCTCAGGAGTTTCTTGGGAATCGTGTGGAGTTCGCGCAGGCCCCAGAAGATCTGTGCAAGCCGTCGAGCAGCTTGCAGAGCATGGGCGCGGCTTGCGCAGAGGGCTCAGAAGGGGGCGGAATTCTGAAAATAGGGAAGAACATGCGAAAAAGTGGGCGCTATGAGGGTTGGCACACAGGCAGTCCCTCGCAAGCCCACGTCAAATGACACGCATTCATGGAAACACCCGTGCAGCCTCTTGTGTATTTCTGCCCGGGGGGGGGGGTGCGCATAGGTAGCTGTTCTGGCTGTTTGTGCTTTGCGTGTCAGGGGTGTTCCGGGCGCAACTTGCGAATACGGTTACTTTGCACAGTAAATTCAATGAATAAGCGGGGCATGCATTTTTTATTTTTATTTTGCATGCAGGCTCACGCAGTGTCTTTCTCAGCGTGCGGCCCTTTCAGGATTTCTGCGCACATTTCTATGAATCGGGCCCTAAATCTATTCCTCCCTGGGCTCCCTCCTGCTTAGACTCTCCCCAGATGTGCTTACATTTCTTCCTCACACGCCACGTCTTAAAACTCTCCCTATATTACTTCCATTCCTCTCCTACACACACTCCTCCTCCCACAATCCCCACCTTACGTCTGTTCCTTCCCAAACCATCCTCTTTCCCCTCTACTAATCTTTACTTTAATTCCATCCACATATGTTGTGTTCCTCCCACTCGCCTCACTTTGCTACACTTCCTCCCTGACACCCCATCCTCCTCCTACTCTCCCCATCTTTCATGCCATTCCTTGTCCACACACCCTCCTCTTCCTTAACATCCACTCCTCCCTCGTTCCCTCCTCCCACTCTACTGATCTTTTCCTCCATTTCTGCCCTCTGCCCCCTTCCGTTTTTGTAAGGAGCATGAGAATTTGAGGGGGGAATCACAGGTACTGCAATACAAGGTACAGTGGCCTCATACAGCAGCCTTCTGAAAGTGGCTCTGTAAGAAAATACCTGTTGTTTTTGATAGTGGGACAGTAGAAGAGGCAGCTGTGAAACCTGTAGGGTTGATGGGTGCAGGCGGAAGTGATCGCTCTGCTCTCATCGGGTTGCCGGAGAGACCTGTGAATATGTTACCTGCATGTGTGTGTGGTATACTTTTGTACCTCCTTGTTTCCCATCCTCCCAATCTCCCCACCTCTATACCTCCCTGTCCCCTACCCTCCCAATCTCCCCACTTCTATACCTCCCTGTCCCCTACCCTCCCAATGTCCCCAATTCTATACCTCCCTGTCCCCTACCCTCCCAATCTCCCCACTTCTATACCTCAATGTTCCCCACCCTCACAATCATCTGAGACCTATACTTCCCTGTTGCCCATCCTCCCAATACCCCCACGTCTCCCCACTTCTATACCTCCCTGCCCCCCGCCCTTACAATCTGTTCACTTCTATACCTCCCTGTTGCCCATCCTCCCAATCCCCCCACGTCTATAACTCCCTGCCCCCACCCTCACAACCTCCCCACTTCTATATCTCCCTGATCCCCATCCTTCCAATCTCTGCACTTCAATACCTCCCTTTTCCCCACCCTCCCAATCTTCCACTTCTGTACCTCCCTGTTCCACACCCTCCCAATCACCCAACTTCTATACCTCCCTGTTCCCCACACTCCCAATCTCCCCATGTCTATACCTCCCTGTCCCCCACCCTCCCAATCTCCCCTCTTCTATACCTCCCTGTTCCCCACCCTCCCAATCTCCCCATACCTGTAACTCCCTGCCCCCACCCTCACAATCTCCCACTTCCTTACCACTGTTCCCCACCCTCCAAATCCCCCTATTTATATGCCACTCTGTTCCCACCCTCCCAATCTCACCATACCTATACCTCCCTGTCCCCCACCCTCACAATCTCCCCACTTCTATACCTCCCCGTTGCCCACCCTCACAATCTCCCCACTTCTATACCCCCCTGTTCCCCATCCTGCCAATCCCCCCACTTCTATACCTCCCTGTCCCCCACCCTCCCAATCTCCCTTCTTCTATACCTCCCCCTTCCCCACCCTCCCAATCTCCCCACTTCTATACCTCCCTGTTCACCACCATCACAATCTCCCCATACCTGTAAATCCCTGTCCCCCACCCTCACAATCTGCCACTTCTATACCTCCCTGTTACCCACCCTCACAATCTCTCCACTTCTATACCTCCCTGTTCCCCATCCTGCCAATTTCCCCACCTCTATACCTCCCGGTCCCCCACCCTCACAATCTCCCCACTTATATACCTCCCTGTTCCCCACCCTCACAATCTCCCCACTTCTACACCTCCCTGTTCCCCACCCTCCCAATCTCCCCATACCTTTAACTCCCTGGCCCCCACCCTCACAATCTCCCCACTTCTATACCTCCCGGTCCCCCACCCTCACAATCTCCCCACTTATATACCTCCCTGTTCCCCACCCTCCCAATATCCCCATACGTATAACTCCCTTTACCCGAAAAAGGCATCCTTGCCACACACTTGCCACCAAACTCGGGCTAGCTATGAATTCCTTTGTCTAAAAAGCGGTTTGGAAGGCAGATTCTGATAGACTATGCACCTGCAGACATTGCATAGAAGGGTGGCATAAATCCATGACCTTCAATATGAACTCATAAGATCAATAAACCTGTTCCCCAAAAAATGCCTCTGCCCCATGTCGCTTGCCCCCGCCCTACGACCCCTGTGCTGGGCCTTAGAGCCGGCATCTCCTGCATCTCCATGATGTCTTCGCATTCCACCTTCCCTCCCCTTATGCCCCACTTTGAAAGCGCCTTGAAGCCATGTCTGAGTTACCGACTCACACCCAAGTCGATTATGTTCAAACCAAGTGAAGGCCCTCCATGAAGTGTATGACATCTCACCAAAGGCTTTATATCCCACAGGAGAAGGCGCTGCAAGAAGTGTATGACATCTCACCACAGGCTTTATATCCCACAGGAGAAGGCGCTGCATGAAGTGTATGACATCTCACCACAGGTTTTATACCCCACAGGAGAAGGTGCTGCATGAAGTGTATGACATCTCACCACAGGCTTTATATCCCACAGGAGAAGGCGCTGCATGAGGTGTATGACATCTCACCACAGGCTTTATATCCCACAGGAGAAGGCGCTGCATGAGGTGTATGACATCTCACCACAGGCTTTATATCCCACAGGAGAAGGCGCTGCATGAGGTGTATGACATCTCACCACAGGCTTTATATGCCACAGGAGAAGGCGCTGCATGAAGTGTATGACATCTCACCCCAGGCTTTATATCCCACAGGAGAAGGCGCTGCATGAAGTGTAGTGTATTACATCTCACCACAGGCTTTATATCCCACAGGAGAAAGTGCTGCATGAAGTGTATGACATCTCACCACAGGCTTTATATCCCACAGGAGAAGGCGCTGCATGAAGTGTATGACATCTCACCACAGGCTTTATATCCCACAGGAGAAGGCGCTGAATGAAGTGTATCACATCTCACCACAGGCTTTATATCCCACAGGAGAAGGCGCTGCATGAAGTGTATGAAATCTCACCACAGGCTTTATATCCCACAGGAGAAGGCGCTGCATGAAGTGTATGACATCTCACGCCAGGCTTTATATCCCACAGGAGAAGGCGCTGCATGAAGTGTATGACATCTCACCCCAGGCTTTATATTCTACAGGAGAAGGCTCTGCATGAAGTGTATGACATCTCACCCAAGGCTTTATATCCCACAGGAGAAGGCACTGCATGAAGTGTATGACATCTCACCCCAGGCTTTATATCCCACAGGAGAAGGCGCTGCATGAAGTGTATGATATCTCACCACAGGCTTTATATCCCACAGGAGAAGGCGCTGCATGAGGTGTATGACATCTCACCACAGGCTTTATATCCCACAGGAGAAGGCGCTGCATGAAGTGTATGACATCTCACCACAGGCTTTATATCCCACAGGAGAAGGCGCTGCATGAGGTGTATGACATCTCACCACAGGCTTTATATCCCACAGGAGAAGGCGCTGCATGAAGTGTATGGCATCTCACCACAGGCTTTATATCCCAAAGGAGAAGGCTCTGCATGAGGTGTATGACATCTCACCACAGGCTTTATATCCCATAGGAGAAGGCGCTGCATGAGGTGTATGACATGTAGGCGCTGCATGAAGTGTATGACAACTCACCCCAGGCTTTATACCCCACAGGAGAAGGCGCTGCATGAAGTGTATGACATCTCACCCCAGGCTTTATACCCCACGGGAGAAGGCGCTGCATGAAGTGTATGATATCTCACCACAGGCTTTATATCCTACAGGAGAAGGCGCTGCATGAAGTGTATGACATCGCACCACAGGCTTTATATCCCACAGGAGAAGGCGCTGCATGAAGTGTATGACATCTCACCCCAGGCTTTATATCCCACAGGAGAAGGCGCTACATGGCTTTATATCCCACAGGAGAAGGTGCTGCATGAAGTGTATGGCATCTCACCCCAGGCTTTAGATCCCACAGGAGACGGCGCTACATGGCTTTATATCCCACAGGAGAAGACGCTGCATGAAGTGTATGACATCTCACCACAGGCTTTATATCCCACAGGAGAAGGCGCTGCATGAAGTGTATGACATCTCACCACAGGCTTTATATCCCACAGGAGAAGGCGCTGCATGAAGTGTATGACATCTCACGCCAGGCTTTATATCCCACAGGAGAAGGCGCTGCATGAAGTGTATGACATCTCACGCCAGGCTTTATATCCCACAGGAGAAGGCGCTGCATGAAGTGTATGACATCTCACCCCAGGCTTTATATCCCACAGGAGAAGGCGCTGCATGAAGTGGATGACATCTCACCCCAGGCTTTATATCCCACAGGAGAAGGCGCTGCATGAGGTGTATGACATCTCACGCCAGGCTTTTTATCCCACAGGAGAAGGCGCTGCATGAGGTGTATGACATCTCACCACAGGCTTTATATCCCACAGGAGAAGGCGCTGCATGAGGTGTATGACATCTCACCACAGGCTTTATATCCCACAGGAGAAGGCGCTGCATGAGGTGTATGACATCTCACCACAGGCTTTATATCCCACAGGAGAAGGCGCTGCATGAGGTGTATGACATCTCACCACAGGCTTTATATCCCACAGGAGAAGGCGCTGCATGAAGTGTATGACAACTCACCCCAGGCTTTATACCCCACAGGAGAAGGCGCTGCATGAAGTGTATGACATCTCACCCCAGGCTTTATACCCCACAGGAGAAGGCGCTGCAAGAAGTGTATGACATCTCACCACAGGCTTTATACCCCACAGGAGAAGGCGCTGCATGAAGTGTATGACATCTCACCCCAGGCTTTATATCCCACAGGAGAAGGCGCTACATGGCTTTATATCCCACAGGAGAAGGTGCTGCATGAAGTGTATGACTTCTCACCCCAGGCTTTATATCCCACAGGAGAAGGCGCTACATGGCTTTATATCCCACAGGAGAAGGCGCTGCATGAAGTGTATGACATCTCACCACAGGCTTTATATCCCACAGGAGAAGGCGCTGCATGAAGTGTATGACATCTCACCACAGGCTTTATATCCCACAGGAGAAGGCGCTGCATGAAGTTTATGACATCTCACCACAGGCTTTATATCCCACAGGAGAAGGCGCTGCATGAAGTGTATGACATCTCACCACAGGCTTTATATCCCACAGGAGAAGGTGCTGCATGAAGTGGATGACATCTCACCCCAGGCTTTATATCCCACAGGAGAAGGCGCTGCATGAAGTGTAGTGTATTACATCTCACCACAGGCTTTATATCCCACAGGAGAAAGTGCTGCATGAAGTGTATGACATCTCACCACAGGCTTTATATCCCACAGGAGAAGGCGCTGCATGAAGTGTATGACATCTCACCACAGGCTTTATATCCCACAGGAGAAGGCGCTGAATGAAGTGTATCACATCTCACCACAGGCTTTATATCCCACAGGAGAAGGCGCTGCATGAAGTGTATGACATCTCACCACAGGCTTTATATCCCACAGGAGAAGGCGCTGCATGAAGTGTATGACATCTCACGCCAGGCTTTATATCCCACAGGAGAAGGCGCTGCATGAAGTGTATGACATCTCACCCCAGGCTTTATATTCTACAGGAGAAGGCTCTGCATGAAGTGTATGACATCTCACCCAAGGCTTTATATCCCACAGGAGAAGGCGCTGCATGAAGTGTATGACATCTCACCCCAGGCTTTATATCCCACAGGAGAAGGCGCTGCATGAAGTGTATGATATCTCACCACAGGCTTTATATCCCACAAGAGAAGGCGCTGCATGAGGTGTATGACATCTCACCACAGGCTTTATATCCCAGAGGAGAAGGCGCTGCATGAAGTGTATGACATCTCACCACAGGCTTTATATCCCACAGGAGAAGGCGCTGCATGAGGTGTATGACATCTCACCACAGGCTTTATATCCCACAGGAGAAGGCGCTGCATGAAGTGTATGGCATCTCACCACAGGCTTTATATCCCAAAGGAGAAGGCTCTGCATGAGGTGTATGACATCTCACCACAGGCTTTATATCCCATGGGAGAAGGCGCTGCATGAGGTGTATGACATGTAGGCGCTGCATGAAGTGTATGACAACTCACCCCAGGCTTTATACCCCACAGGAGAAGGCGCTGCATGAAGTGTATGACATCTCACCCCAGGCTTTATACCCCACGGGAGAAGGCGCTGCATGAAGTGTATGATATCTCACCACAGGCTTTATATCCCACAGGAGAAGGCGCTGCATGAAGTGTATGACATCGCACCACAGGCTTTATATCCCACAGGAGAAGGCGCTGCATGAAGTGTATGACATCTCACCCCAGGCTTTATATCCCACAGGAGAAGGCGCTACATGGCTTTATATCCCACAGGAGAAGGTGCTGCATGAAGTGTATGGCATCTCACCCCAGGCTTTAGATCCCACAGGAGACGGCGCTACATGGCTTTATATCCCACAGGAGAAGGCGCTGCATGAAGTGTATGACATCTCACCACAGGCTTTATATCCCACAGGAGAAGGCGCTGCATGAAGTGGATGACATCTCATCCCAGGATTTATATCCCACAGGAGAAGGCGCTGCATGAAGTGTATTACATCTCACCACAGGCTTTATGTCCCACAGGAGAAAGCGCTGCATGAAGTGTATGACATCTCACCACAGGCTTTATATCCCACAGGAGAAGGCGCTGCATGAAGTGTATGAGATCGCACCACAGGCTTTATATCCCACAGGAGAAGGTGCTGCATGAAGTGTATGACATCTCACCACAGGCTTTATATCCCACAGGAGAAGGCGCTGCATGAAGTGTATGACATCTCACGCCAGGCTTTATATCCCACAGGAGAAGGCGCTGCATGAAGTGTATGACATCTCACGCCAGGCTTTATATCCCACAGGAGAAGGCGCTGCATGAAGTGTATGACATCTCACCACAGGCTTTATATCCCACAGGAGAAGGCGCTGCATGAAGTGGATGACATCTCACCCCAGGCTTTATATCCCACAGGAGAAGGCGCTGCATGAGGTGTATGACATCTCACGCCAGGCTTTTTATCCCACAGGAGAAGGCGCTGCATGAGGTGTATGACATCTCACCACAGGCTTTATATCCCACAGGAGAAGGCGCTGCATGAGGTGTATGACATCTCACCACAGGCTTTATATCCCACAGGAGAAGGCGCTGCATGAGGTGTATGACATCTCACCACAGGCTTTATATCCCACAGGAGAAGGCGCTGCATGACGTGTATGACATCTCACCACAGGCTTTATATCCCACAGGAGAAGGCGCTGCATGAAGTGTATGACAACTCACCCCAGGCTTTATACCCCATAGGAGAATGCGCTGCATGAAGTGTATGACATCTCACCCCAGGCTTTATACCCCACAGGAGAAGGCGCTGCAAGAAGTGTATGACATCTCACCACAGGCTTTATACCCCACAGGAGAAGGCGCTGCATGAAGTGTATGACATCTCACCCCAGGCTTTATATCCCACAGGAGAAGGCGCTACATGGCTTTATATCCCACAGGAGAAGGTGCTGCATGAAGTGTATGACTTCTCACCCCAGGCTTTATATCCCACAGGAGAAGGCGCTACATGGCTTTATATCCCACAGGAGAAGGCGCTGCATGAAGTGTATGACATCTCACCACAGGCTTTATATCCCACAGGAGAAGGCGCTGCATGAAGTGTATGACATCTCACCACAGGTTTTAAATCCCACAGGAGAAGGCGCTGCATGAAGTGTATGACATCTCACCACAGGCTTTATATCCCACAGGAGAAGGTGCTGCATGAAGTGGATGACATCTCACCCCAGGCTTTATATCCCACAGGAGAAGGCGCTGCATGAAGTGTAGTGTATTACATCTCACCACAGGCTTTATATCCCACAGGAGAAAATGCTGCATGAAGTGTATGACATCTCACCACAGGCTTTATATCCCACAGGAGAAGGCGCTGCATGAAGTGTATGACATCTCACCACAGGCTTTATATTCCACAGGAGAAGGCGCTGAATGAAGTGTATGACATCTCACCACAGGCTTTATATCCCACAGGAGAAGGCGCTGCATGAAGTGTATGAAATCTCACCACAGGCTTTATATCCCACAGGAGAAGGCGCTGCATGAAGTGTATGACATCTCACCACAGGCTTTATATCCCACAGGAGAAGGCGCTGCATGAAGTGTATGACGTCTCACCCCAGGCTTTATATTCTACAGGAGAAGGCTCTGCATGAAGTGTATGACATCTCACGCAAGGCTTTATATCCCACAGGAGAAGGCGCTGCATGAAGTGTATGACATCTCACCCCAGGCTTTATATCCCACAGGAGAAGGCGCTGCATGAAGTGTATTATATCTCACCACAGGCTTTATATCCCACAGGAGAAGGCGCTGCATGAGGTGTATGACATCTCACCACAGGCTTTATATCCCACAGGAGAAGGCGCTGCATGAAGTGTATGACATCTTACCACAGGCTTTATATCCCACAGGAGAAGGCGCTGCATGAGGTGTATGACATCTCACCACAGGCTTTATATCCCACAGGAGAAGGCGCTGCATGAAGTGTATGACATCTCACCACAGGCTTTATATCCCAAAGGTGAAGGCTCTGCATGAGGTGTATGGCATCTCACCACAGGCTTTATATCCCACAGGAGAAGGCGCTGCATGAGGTGTATGACATCTCACCACAGGCTTCATACCCCACAGGAGAAGGCGCTGCATGAAGTGTATGACAACTCACAATCTCACCCCAGGCTTTATACCCCACGGGAGAAGGCGCTGCATGAAGTGTATGATATCTCACCACAGGCTTTATATCCCACAGGAGAAGGCGCTGCATGAAGTGTATGACATCTCACCACAGGCTTTATATCCCACAGGAGAAGGCGCTGCATGAAGTGTATGACATCTCAACCCAGGCTATATATCCCACAGGAGAAGGCGCTACATGGCTTTATATCCCACAGGAGAAGGTGCTGCATGAAGTGTATGACATCTCACCCCAGGCTTTATATCCCACAGGAGAAGGCGCTACATGGCTTTATATCCCACAGGAGAAGGCGCTGCATGAAGTGTATGACATCTCACCACAGGCTTTATATCCCACAGGAGAAGGCGCTGCATGAAGTGTATGACATCTCACCACAGGCTTTATATCCCACAGGAGAAGGCGCTGCATGAAGTGTATGACATCTCACCACAGGCTTTATATCCCACAGGAGAAAGTGCTGCATGAAGTGTATGACATCTCACCACAGGCTTTATATCCCACAGGAGAAGGCGCTGCATGAAGTGTATGACATCTCACCACAGGCTTTATATCCCACAGGAGAAGGCGCTGCATGAAGTGTATGACATCTCACCACAGGCTTTATATCCCACAGGAGAAGGCGCTGCATGAAGTATATGACATCTCACGCTAGGCTTTATATCCCACAGGAGAAGGCGCTGCATGAAGTGTATGACATCTCACGCCAGGCTTTATATCCCACAGGAGAAGGCGCTGCATGAAGTGTTTGACATCTCACGCCGGGCTTTATATCCCACAGGAGAAGGCGCTGCATGAAGTGAATGACATCTCACCACAGGCTTTATATCCCACAGGAGAAGGCGCTGCATGAAGTGTATGACATCTCACCCCAGGCTTTATATCCCACAGGAGAAGGCGCTGCATGAAGTGGATGACATCTCACCCCAGGCTTTATATCCCACAGGAGAAGGCGCTGCATGAAGTGTATGACATCTCACGCCAGGCTTTATATCCCACAGGAGAAGGCGCTGCATGAAGTGTATGCCATCTCACCACAGGCTTTATATCCCACAGGAGAAGGCGCTGCATGAAGTGTATGACATCTCACCACAGGCTTTATATCCCACAGGAGAAGGCGCTGCATGAAGTGGATGACATCTCACCCCAGGCTTTATATCCTACTGGAGAATGTGCTACATGAAGTGTATGACATCTCACCACAGGCTTTATATCCCACAGGAGAAGGCGCTGTATGAAGTGTATGACATCTCACCCCAGGCTTTTTACCCCACACGAGAAGGCGGTGCATGAAGTGTATGACATCTCATCACAGGCTTTATATCCCACAGGAGAAGGACTTTATATTCCACAGGAGAAGGCGCTACAAGAAGTGTATGACATCTCACCACAGGCTTTATATCCCACAGGAGAAGGACTTTATATCCCACAGGAGAAGGCGCTACAAGAGGTGTATGACATCTCAGCTACAAGAGGTGTATGACATCGCACCACAGGCTTTATATCCCACAGGAGAAGGCGCTGCATGAGGTGTATGACAACTCACCCCAGGCTTTATACCCCACAGGAGAAGGGGCTGCATGAAGTGCATGACATCTCATCACAGACTTTATATCCCAAAGGAGAAGGCGCTGCATGAAGTGTATGACATCTCACCACAGGCTTTATATCCCACAGGAGAAGGCGCTGCATGAAGTGGATGACATCTCACCACAGGCTTTATATCCCACAGGAGAAGGCGCTGCATGAAGTGCATGACATCTCACCCCAGGCTTTATACCCCACAGGAGAAGGCGCTGCATGAAGTGTATGACATCTCACGCCAGGTTTATATCCCACAGGAGAAGGCGCTGCATGAAGTGTATGCCATCTCACCACAGGCTTTGTATCCCACAGGAGAAGGCGCTGCATGAAGTGGATGACATCTCACCCCAGGCTTTATATCCCACTGGAGAATGTGCTGCATGAAGTGTATGACATCTCACCACAGGCTTTATATCCCACAGGAGAAGGCGCTGTATGAAGTGTATGAGATCTCACCCCAGGCTTTATACCCCACAGGAGAAGGTGCTGCATGAAGTGGATGACATCTCACCCCAGGCTTTATATCCCACAGGAGAAGGCGCTGCATGAAGTGTAGTGTATTACATCTCACCACAGGCTTTATATCCCACAGGAGAAAGTGCTGCATGAAGTGTATGACATCTCACCACAGGCTTTATATCCCACAGGAGAAGGCGCTGCATGAAGTGTATGACATCTCACCACAGGCTTTATATCCCACAGGAGAAGGCGCTGAATGAAGTGTATGACATCTCACCACAGGCTTTATATCCCACAGGAGAAGGCGCTGCATGAAGTGTATGAAATCTCACCACAGGCTTTATATCCCACAGGAGAAGGCGCTGCATGAAGTGTATGACATCTCACCACAGGCTTTATATCCCACAGGAGAAGGCGCTGCATGAAGTGTATGACATCTCACCCCAGGCTTTATATTCTACAGGAGAAGGCTCTGCATGAAGTGTATGACATCTCACGCAAGGCTTTATATCCCACAGGAGAAGGCGCTGCATGAAGTGTATGACATCTCACCCCAGGCTTTATATCCCACAGGAGAAGGCGCTGCATGAAGTGTATTATATCTCACCACAGGCTTTATATCCCACAGGAGAAGGCGCTGCATGAGGTGTATGACATCTCACCACAGGCTTTATATCCCACAGGAGAAGGTGCTGCATGAAGTGTATGACATCTTACCACAGGCTTTATATCCCACAGGAGAAGGCGCTGCATGAGGTGTATGACATCTCACCACAGGCTTTATATCCCACAGGAGAAGGCGCTGCATGAAGTGTATGACATCTCACCACAGGCTTTATATCCCAAAGGTGAAGGCTCTGCATGAGGTGTATGGCATCTCACCACAGGCTTTATATCCCACAGGAGAAGGCGCTGCATGAGGTGTATGACATCTCACCACAGGCTTCATACCCCACAGGAGAAGGCGCTGCATGAAGTGTATGACAACTCACAATCTCACCCCAGGCTTTATACCCCACGGGAGAAGGCGCTGCATGAAGTGTATGATATCTCACCACAGGCTTTATATCCCACAGGAGAAGGCGCTGCATGAAGTGTATGACATCTCACCACAGGCTTTATATCCCACAGGAGAAGGCGCTGCATGAAGTGTATGACATCTCAACCCAGGCTTTATATCCCACAGGAGAAGGCGCTGCATGAAGTGTATGACATCTCACCCCAGGCTTTATATTCTACAGGAGAAGGCTCTGCATGAAGTGTATGACATCTCACGCAAGGCTTTATATCCCACAGGAGAAGGCGCTGCATGAAGTGTATGACATCTCACCCCAGGCTTTATATCCCACAGGAGAAGGCGCTGCATGAAGTGTATTATATCTCACCACAGGCTTTATATCCCACAGGAGAAGGCGCTGCATGAGGTGTATGACATCTCACCACAGGCTTTATATCCCACAGGAGAAGGTGCTGCATGAAGTGTATGACATCTTACCACAGGCTTTATATCCCACAGGAGAAGGCGCTGCATGAGGTGTATGACATCTCACCACAGGCTTTATATCCCACAGGAGAAGGCGCTGCATGAAGTGTATGACATCTCACCACAGGCTTTATATCCCAAAGGTGAAGGCTCTGCATGAGGTGTATGGCATCTCACCACAGGCTTTATATCCCACAGGAGAAGGCGCTGCATGAGGTGTATGACATCTCACCACAGGCTTCATACCCCACAGGAGAAGGCGCTGCATGAAGTGTATGACAACTCACAATCTCACCCCAGGCTTTATACCCCACGGGAGAAGGCGCTGCATGAAGTGTATGATATCTCACCACAGGCTTTATATCCCACAGGAGAAGGTGCTGCATGAAGTGTATGACATCTCACCCCAGGCTTTATATCCCACAGGAGAAGGCGCTACATGGCTTTATATCCCACAGGAGAAGGCGCTGCATGAAGTGTATGACATCTCACCACAGGCTTTATATCCCACAGGAGAAGGCGCTGCATGAAGTGTATGACATCTCACCACAGGCTTTATATCCCACAGTAGAAGGCGCTGCATGAAGTGTATGACATCTCACCACAGGCTTTATATCCCACAGGAGAAGGTGCTGCATGAAGTGGATGACATCTCATCCCAGGCTTTATATCCCACAGGAGAAGGCGCTGCATGAAGTGTATTACATCTCACCACAGGCTTTATATCCCACAGGAGAAAGTGCTGCATGAAGTGTATGACATCTCACCACAGGCTTTATATCCCACAGGAGAAGGCGCTGGATGAAGTGTATGACATCTCACAACAGGCTTTATATCCCACAGGAGAAGGCGCTGCATGAAGTGTATGACATCTCACCACAGGCTTTATATCCCACAGGAGAAGGCGCTGCATGAAGTATATGACATCTCACGCCAGGCTTTATATCCCACTGGAGAAGGCGCTGCATGAAGTGTATGACATCTCACGCCAGGCTTTATATCCCACAGGAGAAGGCGCTGCATGAAGTGTATGACATCTCACCCCAGGCTTTATATCCCACAGGAGAAGGCGCTGCATGAAGTGTATGACATCTCACGCCAGGCTTTATATCCCACAGGAGAAGGCGCTGCATGAAGTGTATGCCATCTCACCACAGGCTTTATATCCCACAGGAGAAGGCGCTGCATGAAGTGTATGACATCTCACCACAGGCTTTATATCCCACAGGAGAAGGCGCTGCATGAAGTGGATGACATCTCACCCCAGGCTTTATATCCTACTGGAGAATGTGCTGCATGAAGTGTATGACATCTCACCACAGGCTTTATATCCCACAGGAGAAGGCGCTGTATGAAGTGTATGACATCTCACCCCAGGCTTTATACCCCACAGGAGAAGGCGGTGCATGAAGTGTATGACATCTCATCACAGGCTTTATATCCCACAGGAGAAGGACTTTATATTCCACAGGAGAAGGCGCTACAAGAAGTGTATGACATCTCACCACAGGCTTTATATCCCACAGGAGAAGGACTTTATATCCCACAGGAGAAGGCGCTACAAGAGGTGTATGACATCTCAGCTACAAGAGGTGTATGACATTGCACCACAGGCTTTATATCCCACAGGAGAAGGCGCTGCATGAGGTGTATGACAACTCACCCCAGGCTTTATACCCCACAGGAGAAGGCGCTGCATGAAGTGTATGACATCTCACCACAGGCTTTATATCCCACAGGTGAAGGCGCTGCATGAAGTGTATGACATCTCAACCCAGGCTTTATATCCCACAGGAGAAGGCGCTACATGGCTTTATATCCCACAGGAGAAGGTGCTGCATGAAGTGTATGACATCTCACCACAGGCTTTATATCCCACAGGAGAAGGCGCTGCATGAAGTGGATGACATCTCATCCCAGGCTTTATATCCCACAGGAGAAGGCGCTGCATGAAGTGTATTACATCTCACCACAGGCTTTATATCCCACAGGAGAAAGTGCTGCATGAAGTGTATGACATCTCACCACAGGCTTTATATCCCACAGGAGAAGGCGCTGTATGAAGTGTATGACATCTCACCCCAGGCTTTATACCCCACAGGAGAAGGCGGTGCATGAAGTGTATGACATCTCATCACAGGCTTTATATCCCACAGGAGAAGGACTTTATATTCCACAGGAGAAGGCGCTACAAGAAGTGTATGACATCTCACCACAGGCTTTATATCCCACAGGAGAAGGACTTTATATCCCACAGGAGAAGGCGCTACAAGAGGTGTATGACATCTCAGCTACAAGAGGTGTATGACATCGCACCACAGGCTTTATATCCCACAGGAGAAGGCGCTGCATGAGGTGTATGACAACTCACCCCAGGCTTTATACCCCACAGGAGAAGGCGCTGCATGAAGTGCATGACATCTCATCACAGACTTTATATCCCAAAGGAGAAGGCGCTGCATGAAGTGTATGACATCTCACCACAGGCTTTATATCCCACAGGAGAAGGCGCTGCATGAAGTGGATGACATCTCACCACAGGCTTTATATCCGACAGGAGAAGGCGCTGCATGAAGTGCATGACATCTCACCCCAGGCTTTATACCCCACAGGAGAAGGCGCTGCATGAAGTGTATGACATCTCACGCCAGGTTTATATCCCACAGGAGAAGGCGCTGCATGAAGTGTATGCCATCTCACCACCGGCTTTATATCCCACAGGAGAAGGCGCTGCATGAAGTGGAAGACATCTCACCCCAGGCTTTATATCCCACTGGAGAATGTGCTGCATGAAGTGTATGACATCTCACCACAGGCTTTATATCCCACAGGAGAAGGCGCTGTATGAAGTGTATGAGATCTCACCCCAGGCTTTATACCCCACAGGAGAAGGAGGTGCATGAAGTGTATGACATCTCATCACAGGCTTTATATCCCACAGGAGAAGGACTTTATATCCCACAGGAGAAGGCGCTACAAGAAGTGTATGACATCTCACCACAGGCTTTATATCCCACAGGAGAAGGACTTTATATCCCACAGGAGAAGGCGCTACAAGAGGTGTATGACATCTCAGCTACAAGAGGTGTATGACATCTCACCACAGGCTTTATACCCCACAGGAGAAGGCGCTGCATGAAGTGTATGACAACTCACCACAGGCTTTATACCCCACAGGAGAAGGCGCTGCATGAAGTGTATGACATCTCACCCCAGGCTTTATATCCCACAGGAGAAGGTGCTGCATGAAGTGCATGACATCTCATCACAGACTTTATATCCCAAAGGAGAAGGTGCTGCATGAAGTGCATGACATCTCATCACAGGCTTTATATCCCACAGGAGAAGGCGCTGCATGAAGTGTATGACATCTCATCACAGGCTTTATATCCCACAGGAGAAGGCGCTGCATGAAGTGTATGACATCTCATCACAGGCTTTATATCCCACAGGAGAAAGCGCTGCATGAAGTGTATGACATCTCACCCCAGGCTTTATATCCCACAGGAGAAGGCGCTGCATGAAGTGTATGACATCTCACCACAGGCTTTATATCCCACAGGAGAAGGCGCTGCATGAAGTGCATGAGATCTCAGCCCCATGGGAGCAGGCGCTACATGAAGTGCATGAGATCTCAGCCCCGCGGGAGCAGGCGCTACATGAAGTGCATGAGATCTCAGCCCCGTGGGAGCAGGCGCTACACGAAGTGCATGAGATCTCAGCCCTTCGAGAGCAGGCGCTACATGAAGTGCATGAGATCTCAGCCCCGCGGGAGCAGGCGCTACATGAAGTGCATGAGATCTCAGCCCTTCGAGAGCAGGCGCTACATGAAGTGCATGAGATCTCAGCCGCGCGGGAGCAGGCGCTACATGAAGTGCATGAGATCTCAGCCCTGCGGGAGCAGTCGCTACATGAAGTGCATGAGATCTCAGCCCCGTGGGAACAGGCGCTACATGAAGTGCATGAGATCTCAGCCCCGCGGGAACAGGCGCTACATGAAGTGCATGAGAGCTCAGCCCCACTGGAGCAGGCGCTACATGAAGTGCATGAGAGCTCAGCCCCACTGGAGCAGGCGCTACATGAAGTGCATGAGATCTCAGCCCCGCGGGAACAGGCGCTACATGAAGTGCATGAGAGCTCAGCCCCGCGGGAGCAGGCGCTACATGAAGTGCATGAGATCTCAGCCCTGCGGGAGCAGGCGCTACATGAAGTGCATGAGATCTCAGCCCTTCGAGAGCAGGCGCTACATGAAGTGCATGAGATCTCAGCCCCGTCGGAACAGGCACTACATGAAGTGCATGAGATCTCAGCCCCGTGGGAACAGGCGCTACATGAAGTGCATGAGAGCTCACCCCCACTGGAGCAGGCGCTACATGAAGTGCATGAGATCTCAGCCCCGCGGGAACAGGCGCTACATGAAGTGCATGAGATCTCAGCCCCGCGGGAACAGGCGCTACATGAAGTGCATGAGATCTCAGCCCCGCGGGAACAGGCGCTACATGAAGTGCATGAGAGCTCAGCCCCACTGGAGCAGGCGCTACATGAAGTGCATGAGAGCTCAGCCCCACTGGAGCAGGCGCTACATTAAGTGCATGAGAGCTCAGCCCCACTGGAGCAGGCGCTACATGAAGTGCATGAGATCTCAGCCCCGCGGGAACAGGCGCTATATGAAGTGCATGAGATCTCAGCCCCGCGGGAGCAGGCGCTACATGAAGTGCATGAGATCTCAGCCCTTCGAGAGCAGGCGCTACATGAAGTGCATGAGATCTCAGCCCTGCGGGAGCAGGCGCTACATGAAGTGCATGAGATCTCAGCCCTTCGAGAGCAGGCGCTACATGAAGTGCATGAGAGCTCAGCCCCACTGGAGCAGGCGCTACATAAAGTGCATGAGAGCTCAGCCCCACGGGAGCAGGCGCTACATGAAGTTCCTCACCTGTGTTGGACTGCTGCTTATGGCAGCCTTAGATAGGTGTGTCTGTGTGTCATGTTGCCCTGGGCACCCCCGGATTATTCCCCTGCGCCTCCTAGCTGCATGGTTGCCCCAATACGCGGCACTGCCCAGGATTGCTTCTACCAGTGCACTATTGATTATTATGCGTGTGTGTGTGTTTGTCCATGGTGTGTGTGCGCGTGCGCGCGTGTGCGTTTGTGTCTGGTGTGTGTGTGTGGTGGTTTTGCTTTGTTGTTGAGTGCCCTATTTTGCCACCGTTTCCGGCAAGGTGTGTTTAAATGTTCCGTCCATCGTTCAGCGACGGAGAGTCTGTGATTTTCCTTGGAAGTCCCCCGAGTGCCGCCTTTGCAATGTACACACGCACACAGCTGGCGCTCCGCAGACCCGGCGGTGCCAGCGGTGCTTATCAGCCCGTGTCCCCGAACCGTGCCTCTCATCTCCGGCCGCAGTCACAAGACATGGAGCCCACATGTGTTAATTCCCACGCCTTTCACGCCACACAGGCTGGAAACGGCTCTGCCAAGGAGACAGCGCTCTGAGCTTGGGTGACCCCCTCAGGCCTGTAGGAAGCAATTATGAGATGAGAAATAACAAGCCCGAGGCTGCAGGGGGCACGGCCCTGCGCCTCTCTGAGCCCCGCCACCCTGGGAGGCCCCCCTCATGTCACTGACACCCTCCTGCAGGGCAGTGCTGCCCCTTGCCAGAGCAGAGGCAGGGTACGCTATATGCAACGGTCATCTACATATGTAAGAATATGTCTGCATACGTGTACTAGAAGCTTTAACCCACACTGGGCCTGTGCACACGAAGGGCCCAGAATCCTTAGCAGCGACAGCCCACCTTACCAAAATACCTGGAAGTTTAGCCATCATTTAAACATTGGCGTGTCCAGACTCTTGACTGGGGTGGCCCAAGTGGGGCACTGACTTATGCAGGGGTCGCACGAAGTCCGAGCAAGCACCCACACGTCTGAATAGCATTTATTTACGTTTTGTCTCCACTACCAATATGGAATCTATGTGATCAGTGCGCCGCCCATAACTGCGCTGACCAAAATGTCGACGCCAATTGCAGCGCAGCGCAGTGATCAGATGTATCACTGTGCCCGCATCCCCTGGTCCGCATTTCCCTTCCCAACCCCCCCACCCCACTTACCTTTACGGCGGCACACTTCTACCAACACCCTGCTATCCATGGGGCGTTGGCTCTCGCCAGTTAGCAAACTGTCTACATTCATCTTCTCTACTCCTCTATCTCTCGGCGCTTTGGCGCGGTACAAACTCAATAACAATAGCTCCTCCCACTAACGTGGATTAGAGCTGACACAGCAGGGTGCTTTTCTTTTTTTTCTTGTCCCCCGCTTACCAAAAGGGTAAGCGGGGGACACCCCTGCAAGCCCCCACTCCCATTACAGCGCTCAAGTAGAGCGGGGGACACCCCTGCAACCTCTGCTCTGCTTGGGTGCAGTAAATGTCGCACTCATTTTGTGCGCCCCCAAAGTCACAGTGACTGCTGGGGCGCACAAATGAGGGTGACATTTCGGTATGATTCCCCCATGTCTATTATGATTACTACCATTAGGGCCTTACATTCCTGTGTTTCAAGTTTTAATGATCAAAATTTAGGATAATGGGGTTGCACCTCGGGTGGCAAATCAGATTCCAGGGGTAGCACGCGCCACCCCAGGCCACTCCCTGGACACACCTAGGCAGTTAAAGCCAACCTATGCCACCCCCTGTTGATCTGCAGCTTCCTGCCCTCTCCCATGACATAACAACCACGCAGCTTCTTTAGGTGGGTAGAGCATGGCCCGCGGCCGCTGTCCTAGGCAGGTGGCATCATCTCACAGGTGATCTGCCACCTGAACGCTACCGCTTCAGTGTTCTGCTCTGAGCTGGGGCACTAGCTGTACCCCAATCACGGAATACGTGTTGTTCCTTGCAAGGGGTCTCCCAGACGAAAAACTCCCCAACAACCGTCCCGTCACTTTATTTACGTCACATAAACATCCCATTTTCATTTGAACTTTCACCTTCAACTTTTGACTTTCTTTTGCCACTTCCCTCATGTTCATCTCACGTGTTTATTTTCTCTGACACTTCTGCTTAAGTTGCCTCCACATGTCCAGGTCTGGAAGGAGTTCCAGGTCCCACGTACCGCACCCTCGCCCTTATGTGGCATATATGCGGTCTTGGACCGCTGAGCATCATTGACTAAGCTAGTGGCTGTGCTTCTCCCTTGTGGTCCCTGACAGCACTCCAGGGAGCCCAGGGAGGATAGCTCAGGGGCAACGTGCTCGCCTTGGAAGCAAGACAACACAGAGCGACACAGGTTTGATCCCCGGGTCCGGGCTTAGAAACCCCTGGGTAGCGCATTACAAATAACCAATCATATCCACCACTCAGTGGTGGAGCAGGGGAGGGGAGCTGCCCCCGTGCTGGTGCCGTATTATGCACCACCCCAGCCCCCCGGCACCAAAAGCTACCCCGCCATGACAACACTTTCTTGTTGGATGCACCCTGTTACACCCCATGGCTCTCTTGGGGATAACAATGCAAAAGTGGGTTCCCCACTCTCAGCTGTGGCCTTCAAGAGCCCCCCTCCGCACCCACCCGCATGGAAACACTGGCCACAGAGAAGCAAAGGTTACTGGCCATTGTATCAAAACCTTGTAAAGCAATTATGAATATGTTTTTCCTGCTCCAATAAAACCTGTCCTGTTTAAACGGAGAGTAACCTACTTCTCCATAAGTACCTTAGTCTGTAGTGGTAACCCTAGCCCACCTGACACTCCCTATGCAGAGCACCTCCCCCACTTGAGTAAAAAGGCCACAGCCCCCCAAATTGTGTCCTTGCAGCCTCCCCCTACCAGACCCCCTTCTGATCCTTTCCCACAAACCCAAAACTTTCCACCCTTTCTCTTGAATCTTCACCCACCCTCCAATTGATGTCCCCTGGTGTGGCAACAGAACTCCCGCTAGAGGTGGGGCACTGCTGCTAATAGCGGCGACCACCCACGCCCACCTATGGTTGGCACATGCACATCGGCATGTCGGCTCTAGTGTGGTGAGTGGAGCTCTATGCTAGCTCACTGACGCGGAGAAAAAGTTACCCCCTTATGTGCTACAGCGTTTTGGAGACGTCAACCACCCCCTTCTTCCACTCTGCACCCCCAGCAGTGTTACATTTTTACTTTACTTTAATCAATTTATATAGCGCTGCAATAAGCCCGGAGGCGTGAGGGTGCAGACAAGAACAAACAAAAACAGATACAATTATCAAACAGAAAAAACATAAAAAATATAACATTGGCTAAAATAAGGATTAACGTGGGTACATAAAATCCAAACAGCAGTAGTTACAAAGTCAAAATAGCAGTCGGCTGAGAAGGCAGAAAGACAAAGCCGATAAGGGAAACCTATTGAAACACATTACAATATTAAGTTGTAATTCGAGGCTCCTCTGGGGATGTATTTACAGCGTCTTAGATAAGCCAGAAGGGTAGACATTTCTACTTGTAAGGTTTTGCTGTGTTGCTTGCATGACGCTTTACGCTGCAGTCGGGCCTTTTCAGAGCCCCCTGGCTCAGGGGTGCAATGAAACATACATTTCGTGAGGCCTGTGGGGCTACCTGGTGATGGGGCGTCCACTTCAGAAACTGAGCGGGGCAAACTTGTAGGCTCCGCCCCTACGTTCTACTTTAAGGGTTGTTAGGCGTGGGGCGCAAGTATCAAAGGGCACATTATAAAGCACAATATGCCAATGAGAACGACAAAGTGATTGGATTTAAAGATAAAACCCATTTATTGGCTTTGATAATGTTTATATCTAAAGCCCAGTGATCCGATCAGGCATTACCCTTTAAGCAAAAGCGATCACCAGGTGATGAGGCGGTAGTACATGTCACTAAGCCAACTTCCACACGAGATGATAAAAACATACATTTCTATTTATTCTACCATAACATGAGAGTATAAAAACATGCTCACGCTGACTGTGCCCATATATTTACATTCTGGCTGCACCAAAATTGGCCAAAATTCCCATATATGAACATACTCTTTGCGCATAATGGCAGTAATGATACTTATAAGAAAACATTTCCATCCCAGTAAAAATGTCAAGCAACAGAAAGAAATGGCTAGACTGGCTGTACCAAAATTCTATGCTAGCCATGTAATAACGCATGGCATGCCTACTTTGTTATAGATGCCCAGTAAAAAAAAAATAATGCCACAGTAATAAATTACTAGACTGGTTGCACTAAAAAGCCATTCTAGCCACATAACACATCATGCTTACTTCATTATGATGTCTACTAAAATGTTATGTTTATTGAAATACCCCTTTCCGCATCCTTCCCTTTCGCACCAACCAACACCCCCCCACTTCGCCCAGCATTACACATAAACCCACAGGCACACACACAGACATACAATTACACATCCACTCACTTATTTAAACATTGCTCATTTACATGTGCACCCAGCCCCGACACATCATACACTCATTCACACATACATTACATACACACCCCTTGCACACATGCATACATACATAATGCACTAACATGCAGCACCCTTCAACACTGCCAATTTCAGAAAAGGCTTCCCTTGCCTCTCTCCCTGACAAAAGGCATGTGTGCACATAAGCCCCTCCCCTCGGATGTGAAAGAACACTTATTAAGCAATATAACCCGAGCGGCGGGGGCATTACCGACTCAGGTAATGCCCCGGGGGCTATAGTTATAGGCCGAGCAAAGTGAGGGCCTTAACAAAGGCCCCGGGGCATTACCTGAGTCAGTAATGCCCCCGCCGCTCGGGTTATATTGCTATTAGTACCCAGCCCGCATTATGTGTGTGACTGGGGCACTAAAAGCATTCATTTTTTTGTCCCGAAATGTTGCGGCGTTTCGTGACAGAGAAAAAAAAAAAAAACGACCAAGAAAATGGCCGCCGCCATGGAAAGGGAAAACGGAGTCCGTCTTCCCTATCCATGGTGGCCATCGGGAGCAACACAAGTGTTCCCAGCGTGTCCGCTCCCGAAAGAAAAAAAAGAAGCAGAAGGTAAGTGGGGTTGGGAGGGAAGGAAAAAAAAAATACAAAAAAAACGTACCTGCGTCCCCGGGGAGGGACGAGGGAAGCCTCCAGCCGTGTGGAGGCGCGGAGCGGGGATGGCCCCGCTCCGAGTCTCCACACGGCTGGAGGCTTCCCTCGTCCCTCACCGGGGAAGCAGGAACAAGCAGGTAAGTGGGAGTAGGGGGGAGGAGGGAGAAAAGGGAGTTTTAAAAAAAAAGCCTTACCCGATGCCCCGGCGGGGGTCGAAGGCAGCCTCTCAGCCGTGGGGAGGCTCGGAGCGGGGATGGCCCCGCTTCCAGCCTCCTCATTGGCTGAGGGGCTGCCACGCCCCCTGCCGAGGACAAGGCGGCTGGAATCCCGGCCGAGAATCGAAGGATTCTTGGCCGGGTAAGGACCCGGCGAGAGCCAATCAGAATGCGTGTTGCATTCTGCTTGACTCTCGCCGGGTACTAAATATTGTTATAGGTTGGCCTCATCTGTGGGGAGGCGGCTGATACGCGCATTTGATTTTTCTGAAGCAGAGAGGCCATGGAAGCCTTTCTTGAAAGTAGCACCTTAAAGATGTTCTGCGTTTGTGCAAATTAATTTTTCTGAACACAGTAAAACTTTAAATCCGCCGGCTTTAGGACAGGCTTCTCTCTCCTCTCCGACTAACAAAAAGGAAGTGTGGAAGCCCAGCCCCTCAGCTCACATTTCAGGGGGTGGAGGGAAAATACTAGCCCAAATTACAATAACCTTTTTAAAATCAAAAAGGAAGCGCTCAAAGCTGATGCCTTTTTTGGCCCTGAAACAGACAAGGTTCCTGGTTTTATTTTGGCAATTGACTGCAACATTCCAAATGCTGCTAATGTCCACTTAGTTCAATGAAACATGAGTCGATTTTCTTATATTCCGGTACCCATATTATTCTGGGTTTTACTGAACGGTGTATTCACCAATTAGGCTGAAACACGAAGGGGTGGCCATTTGCG
Source organism: Ambystoma mexicanum (assembly GCF_040938575.1). Lineage (NCBI taxonomy): Eukaryota > Metazoa > Chordata > Amphibia > Caudata > Ambystomatidae > Ambystoma > Ambystoma mexicanum. The sequence goes on from NC_090929.1 coordinate 1,626,608,171, forward strand.
TGGCCAAAACTGAAATCGCGGCCAAATAGTTTGGAATAGTTCCGAGCAGAACATCAACTTGTGCATTATTTTTTTATTAATATGATTCGGTCAATCTTATTTTCCCGCAGTACAACCTGCGTGATTTATTTCAGGAAACAGGACGTTCTATCACCATTCACCAGACAATACTGCACGGAGTCGGACCCCCCCCCCCTGTGACCGTCTGTACACTTGCACGATCCGTCCGCACCACGCCTGAAGATCATCTGTCTGTTCTCACTTGTCTTCACCCCTAAATGCACTTGGTAGAAACTGCAGAATCGCTGTCAAGGGCCCATTTGCTGTGTCTCAACTCTTACATGTATTTTACGCACTTACTCTGCCTATTATTGTCTCCCAATTTCAAGGGCTCTGAGTGACCGCTGTCTTTGCCCATGTTCCCATCCTCCTTGAGCGCTTTGAAACGCTTGCTTGTGTATAGGCGCTTTATAAATAAATATTACTATTACCATTAGTGTGAGTTGTAACCAGGGTGTTTACAAACAGAAAGGCAGTCTTTTTTCAGCTATCGATGCCTGTTTTCTAGCTTTAATAGACTTGAATCCATAGTCATTCCGGCTAACAGGACCATGGTAGATTCCTAATCCCCTCATGTGGTTCCCCCCCACCACATCACCGCCTTTCCCCCCAACTCTTCTCTCATATCCACAGACCAAGGTCTGACGACATTTCACGGCACTGCTGGCGTAGTGGTAGGCCCCATAAGACCACTCGGGTGGGGACGGGCAGAGTATAAATACTGATTACCAACAAAAAGGTGAGGCACACCATAAAACACTGAAAACAAGTTATACAAATAAATAAGTATTTGAACTATGGCCAGACCCACAGTAGAGTCCAAACTCAGGCACACACATACTACACAATTCATACAAAATGAAAATTAATATTCAAAATACAATGAAAAAGTAAGAGTTTAATCTGTCTTATCCAAGATGGCAACACCTCCCCATAAGACCACCTGTTCGCTCTAATTTGTCACACAACCATGCGGTACAAAGATCGAAAAAGGAAGCAAGCCTTCATTTAACATGTTATTGCCTCATCAATATCCTTTATGTAAAGATCAGATTACAACATTTAAATTGTATAGATCAAAGGAGCTGCTTGCTAGTCCAGTAGCAGGTCACGTGTGCATTCCACACACACGATTCATGTACTTTTTGCACGGTTCAAAGTGACTTTGCACTGCTGAAAAGTGACTTTGCACTGCCGACACAACCCCTGATTCATGGAACAGTGCAAAGTGTATTTTTGCAGTGTAAAGTGATTTTGTACTGCAAAAATGACTATGCCCTGACTTTGCACTGACTGTGCACTGCAAAAATACACTTTGCACAGTTCAATGAATCAGGGTTTGTGTCGGCAGTGCAAAGTCACTTTTCAGCAGAGCAAAACATTCCATGAATCGGGCCCAAAATGTCTAGCAAACGCACACCCTTGCCAGAATTTCCTGATTTAGCTTGTGGCCCATTTTTTTTAACAGTTACTTTACAAGTTAATACTGCCTGTGCTGCTGCTAGCTGATGACCAAAAACTAAGGGCAAAGTGGCTTTTCACTGGTGCAAAGTCAAATTACACTGTAAAAAGACACGTTGCACTGTTCCATGCATCAGCGTGTTTGTTGGTCGTGCAATGTCTCTTTGCGCCAGTGAAAAGTCACTTTGCAGCGGGCAAATAATTCCATGAACCAGGCCCTTTGTATGCAAGTTCACGATATTGGAATGGGTTTAATATCTCACCTGACATAGGCCAGCCGCTTTTGAAACTTAGCACATAAAGCAGTGGTGGAAGTGTAAGAAAAAAAGTAGTGGAACTATGCTCCCAATCCCCACGAACCCCATTGATGCACCCCCTCCCAGGCACAATACAAACCCCGAAACACATGGGCCTGATGTTTAATTGAACATCCAGTGCAGTGCACTGAAAGTGCAAGTTTCAACTTCTTCCTACACCTTTATTTTAAAATGAAAGCGTTCCGGAATGGTTTCTTTTTAAAATAAAAGTATAGGAACGGTAAAACCTATTTAAAAGAAGTAGAGGAGCACCGTTCCCGACCGCTCCCGCCCGCTGACATATAGACAGTTCTGATGCTGACTTCATGAGGAACCGGTAATGACCTCCCTTGATTTGATCTGACAGTGCTCCTACCCCGAGGGCATAGGGCTGAAGAAATGCAATCACATTTCCCCCACTCTCAGGGAACTTCACGGGTCACCCCTCCATGCTCACATCACTTTCAAGACAGTCTGCTCCGCCTTCAAAGCCATAGTGTCCAAGACGCCTTCATACTGAGCCGAAAAGCTCACCATCTCAGGAGGTGCACACACAGCAGGAGCTAATATAGCCAGACAGGAATCCAAGGAACCCAAGAAGACCAGGAAACAAGCATTCTCCTGCTGTGCTTCCACACTCTGGAACAACTTCCCCACTGACATCAGGCGGGCTCCCTCCCTCCTGTGATTCAGGAAAGAGATGAAAACCCTGCTCCTGAAAGAACACATCCCCCACAAATGACGACCGCAGACTGGCCAGGAGGCAGGGCTGGACTGGCCCACAGGGAATTCCCAGTAGGCCTCTTTTATTTCCACATTTTCTCATAGGAAAAGGGTTGGGCTTGCTGAAAATGTGCAATATGGGGCATATATCCAAATTATTTCCAGGGCCTCTTTTGGGTCTCAGTCCGCTCCTGCAAGGAGATCCCCCCTAAGTTACACTCCCTTTTTTGAATAGCGCTCGACTGCTTCCCAGCGAGTTTGGCACTATAAAGATCACCTACATTCTACATACATACCTGGTAAAGGAGATGATGAATACAAAATCATTCCTTCCTTGTGTTTTTCCCCTACATTTACATACTCCCCTTAAAATCCATGCTGTACATGTGTGGGTCATAGGGGTCACAAGATGGAAGAAGCTAGAACTGCAGCTATGCCAAGAGCTTTCCTGAGAACTAGTCAAGAAATTATCTGTTTAACTTTTCTTGCCCTGATGAAGCCAAGACTCTGATGAAATATACCGCCAATGCGTATTTTGCAAAAGGAGGTGTTCTCAGGAGCCTTGAGCGACGTGACCCATGTTAGGCTGTCACTATTGTCCAACTCATAATGCCATAGGAATCACAGCCCACTGCTTAAGGGTCCTTGCATGATTGATTGGACAACAGTGCATTGACCATCGCAGAAGACTGGATGACACAGCAACATCAAAGATAAGTTCTGTCTGAGCTTAAGGTATATATAAACGCATAACTTTGGTGGACACCTGCCGCAGGCACGGTTACCCATGGACGCACTTTAGAATGCAGCTACGACTACCACAAATTTGGTCTAGCTGGTCACATAACCATTTCACACTGAAACATCAGACTTGCCTCAACACCGCTGCTGTTAGAATACAGCGACAATTTATGATGACACATTTCAGTCTAGCTGGGTACATATTGAGTCTCCTAAACTAGGGCGCTGCCGTGACCTCCCTCAGCACCCATGCACATACCTGACCTCTTGGGTAGCCTACCGGAGCCTAGCCAGCCCTCCTAAATCCTAATCCTGGCCAAATGCACACAAGCATCTTAAGCCTCGTCTTAGAACTTTCCTATACATGGACTTCGATCCCCAAGGGCGTTCCTACCACAAAGCGCGTTGAGGCCTTAGAAATGGGGAAAGGAGCTATATAAATGACTAGTACAATACAATTTAATACAACAGCAGCAAAGATTTACTCCTACAGGCAAATGTTAATCGGCCACACACTGCCTAGCACCCATACACCCCTCACTCTAAACGATAAGGGAATTTCTTTCTACAGAAAATTCTCATAGTCCAGTTTGAGCAAAACACGTTTACTCTGACTGCTGTGTTGTGGTAGGTTACTATGCATTTGTGCTGTGTCGAATCGCCACTGTAATAGTTGCAAAGCCCCGATCCTTGCCCTTGGCCCCAGGTTCCCTTGGCAGTTTTCAGGAGTGGTTTTTAGTTTCCTGTGTTACTTTCTTCCTGTAATTCATCCCATATTTTCTTCTTCTGAGCCAATATGTTTTGTCCCCTATCATTCTTACAGTTTTTGTTCACATTCTGAGTTCTTTTCCCAGTCTCTTGTTTGTGTTTGTTAGAAGAGATCAGTGGGCCTCCGGCCTTTCATCTGTTTTCTCATTTTCAGGACACAGAAAATGGGGAAGAGTGATTCATTTCAGAGAACGCACCTCCAATCCTGCTGCTATGCGATGGCGGGCAGTTCTTAGCTCTTGGTACTATGCGATGGTGGGCGGTTCTTCAACCCTGGTGCTAGGCGAAGTTGGGTGGTTCTTCACTCCCGGTGCTATGCAATTGTGGGTGGTTCGTCACCCCTAGTACTATGCAAAGGTGGGTGGTTCTTCACCCCTGGTGCAGAGCAATGGTGGGCGGTTCTTCACCCATTGTGCTATGCAAAGGTGGGTGGTTCTTCACTCCTTGTGCTGTGTGATGGTGGGTGGTTCTTCACTCCTAGTGCTATGCGAAGGTGGGTGGTTCTTTACTCCTGGTGCTATGCGATGGTGGGCGGTTCTTCACCCATTGTGCTATGTGATGGTGCGTGGTTCTTCACTCCTTGTGCTGTGTGATGGTGGGTGGTTCTTCACTCCTAGCGCTATGCGAAGGTGGGTGGTTCTTTACTCCTGGTGCTAGGCGATGGTGGGTGGTTCTTCACTCCTAGTGCTATGCGAAGGTGGGTGGTTCTTTACTCCTGGTGCTATGCGATGGTGGGCGGTTCTTCACCCATTGTGCTATGCAAAGGTGGGTGGTTCTTCACTCCTTGTGCTGTGTGATGGTGGGTGGTTCTTCACTCCTAGTGCTATGCAAAGGTGGGTGGTTCTTTACTCCTGGTGCTATGCGATGGTGGGCGGTTCTATACCCATTGTGCTATGTGATGGTGGGTGGTTCTTCACTCCTTGTGCTGTGTGATGGTGGGTGGTTCTTCACTCCTAGTGCTATGCGAAGGTGGGTGGTTCTTTACTCCTGGTGCTAGGCGATGGTGGGCGGGTCTTCACTCCTAGTGATATGCAATGGTGGCCGGTTATTCACCCCTGGTGCTAGGTGATGGTGGGCAGTTATTCACCCCTGGTGCTAGGTGATGGTGGGTGGTTCTTCACTCCTTGTGCTATGCGAAGGTGGGTGGTTCTTCACTCCTTGTGCTGTGTGATGGTGGGTGGTTCTTCACTCCTTGTGCTATGCAATGGTGGGCAGGTCTTCACTCTGCTACAAATGACCTCGTCCTGATTTGAGAAGGACAGGGATGTCCCCAGGCAAGAAGGCCACCATACCTACTTTTGAAGGAAACTTAAGTTTGGGGGGAAATTTTAAAATGCTCTAACATTGTGCTTCAAAAGAGGGCCTCCTTCCTTAGATGGCCAGAGCATCATAGCCCCCGTTATATTTCTGGGAAGATGACTGTGCTGCTTTACATAGTTGTGTGTAATGCTACACAACAGAATGGTGCGATAAGTTATGGTACTGGGGCGGCAATCGAAACATTGTCACACAACGAAGAAGCTCCTCGAGCTTCCCAAATGAATGACTTTCTGGGAGAGCTCATCAGAGTCACCTAAACTCTTGCAACTATTGTCCTTCACCATGATTCCAGAAACATTTAAGCTCCCCCCCCCCGTGACTGCACCCTCATTCAAATGTCTGTCAATACTCAGATGGTATTTGATTCTCATAAACACAGGCGCTAGCTGTCATTTGACCATTTGCAGAGGAATCGTTCACTTGGGAAGTGGTCACTCCATATCGTTGGAGTAGCCTTTCCTAATAGAAGTAACTTAATGTAACTGGGTCATGTATTGTGCAACTTGTGCCAATTATGCTGGCCCCTTTGCGCTAGGTTATGTAGGAGAGCCCTGACGAAGGTCGAATAGTACATTTAGCCCTGAATTCACAGAACCGTTTTATAATGGTGCAATCCCATTGTAAAACGTTCTGTGAAACAGGCCCCGAGTATTTAACTTGGTTTTTTTTACAGTATTCCAAGACTACATCTAGTCTTTTTCAATATTCCGTAGTATTCTTTCTAAGCAGAGCACCATATGAAAAATATTCAGTGTGCTGAATTCTAGTCGATTACTAACAGAATACTAAACAAATACTTGTTTTCTAGTCATTCCGTCTTCATTCAGTAGTAAATACTACATTACCACTATTGACTACTGCTGAGAAGACAAAAAAAAGATGAAAAGAAGATCTTCCATTTTGGTGAGGGAGGGGCTGGCGGGGACGTTAGTGGGATCATAGGGAGACGTGGGGTATGAATCCTAGCGTGTCGATGAGGGCGTGTTGGGAAGTACCCACTGTCTGCACGCTGGTGAGATTCTAGGGGAGCTGGACTCGGGGATTGTGTTGCCATGGTATGCACCATTTTATGACGAGAGCCCCCCTACTAGCACGGGTAGGTGACGGGATGAAGGGGGTGTGAGGACAAACTAGATAAGAGTGTGATGTCTGTGGGCGGGGCTACACACGCGGCAGATCCACTGTGGGTTGTTCTTAGATGTCGAAAGAGGTGTGAGGTGGAAGCAGCAGCGTGAAGGCGTTGTTGAGTAGTAGTAGGGGAGGTCTCCACCTTGGATTATGACTCTGCATCCTTTTGGTTACACAGTATCATCTTTGCTGTGGCAACTGTCGGCATGTCCTCCCCCCCACCCCCGGATCCCACATACCCCCTTCTACTGGAAGGATACCTTCCTCAAATTGCACAGGTTAGGATCTCATGGCTATGGCACCCTAGGTCAGTCGAGACCCCAGCTATCCTCACCGCTGCAGCCGCCGAAACCCAACAGCGATTAGAAGTCTGCAGATAAAAAAATGTAGGCAATTTCTTGCTATTCGCTAAATCCCATTGCAAGTTTTTTTTTTAAATTATTCACTAATTCTGGATCTATTATTTGTCCTTCGCCAAGACTGGTGATGGGAGAACAATTGTGTAGATACTATAGTCTCAGGAGGATAGCTCAGGGGCAATGCACTCGCCTTGCAAGCAAGACACTGTGGAACAACACATGTTCAATCCTCAGGTCCGCGTAAATAATCAGTTATAAATTATATTATATTCAGTGAAACAACTTTGCTCAAAGGATGTTTTGGTTAAATTGCTCTAATAAAAACCTTTGAAATGAGTGTCTTTCCATCACGACTTTTGCGGAGTAGTCATGTCATTTATGGTGGAGCATGCATGTCCATATGGAGGGAGGCGAAGGGGAAAGTGATAGGATCTGTAGGGCAGCCTGGCGTCCGGGCAGATGTAAGGTACTGCAGGGGTCTAGAAATGTGTTTATTTTCTATCTGTTGTTAATCAATAGTTTTTGCAAATACTGTGATAAATGTCCATGTCCACAAGCTGCAACAACCAATCAGCAGCCAGCCCACTAATTAAACATTGCCTCTGTGCGCACAGAAGAAACAGAACATTGATTTTAATCTGACTCTGAACCTTCCCAAGAAGGAAAGACATTTTGAGGTTAAATGGTGTGTATTCTAAGAAAAATAAGCTATTATAAAGTAGAGGCCATTATTTAATTGTAGTACAATTGTAACCTCACTCGATTTAAAATGTTATAATGATAATTTCAATTATACATGCTATTAATAATAAGAGTGCTACCTACACCTGTCTCACTGAGCAAAGCTAGAGTAACCATTGCAATTATTTTCTGATTCCAAGATGGACAGTCTGGTGGGATACTCCTGCTGTATTCTTTCATAATACCCTTTTGAGAAATAGCACACATTGGGGTTCTTGACATGCAATCGAAACGTGTTTTGGGAATATAACAGTGACCACAGTATATTTCCTGTGATGAAAGGGCTGGATGCCTGTATGACTAATTACAAAATGTAGACTGGTGTTGGTGCTAATTTGATTTTTCACACAACTCCCCCTATTTAAGTGTTTGTAACCATTAACCATGTGTATCAATGTGGACAGTCACAGAGCTCTGCATGCAGGGATAACATGGTTGTAATGCCTGACTATAACATCTGTCACTCTGTTTGGATCTGAGTGCCCAGTATGTATTTATTTGTTACATTTATAAAGCGCACAAAGAGTCATAATTATACAAGTATATGATAGTAACATCGGAGGTGAGGGAGGGCCTTTGATGTGGCCCTGTATTCGTTTTAGGCTCCCATTTGTTTGGCTCGTCTGCACTATGCAGTGAATTTGAAATAGTATCTGCATTGATCATTTAGGTGAACCTATTACCCAATGGAATTCATCCGGTGAATTTTCATGATATGGATTTCAACTTTGATCGGTACAGTCATAGTGTGAATGTCTGAAATAAACAAATGTAGATGGGTGACACTGAGTTCTGCATGAATAACACATGTTATTCAACAGCCCATGCAGTGATTGAAGTGAACATATGATTAGTTGTGTTATTATTTGTTATATTATCATTATTATAATTTTTATTGATACTGAATCTGCATCATGCACTCTGTTTGGATGGATGGGATAGCTCAGGGGCAACGTATTTGTCTGGGAAGCAAGACAATGGAGCGCAACACAGATTCAAATCCCGATCCCGCGGTTGAAACCACTTGCTGGTATTAAGTGCGTTATAAAAGGATGGATGGATGGATGGATGGATTGGTGGATGGATGAGTGTGGGTGGATGGAAGGACAGAAGGATGGATGCTGGTCTTTCAGTACAGGAATCTACAGCATCAACCATTTGAGAACACTAACCAGAACCTACTGGGGAAGAAGCAGCAGATTGTGCCAAGGTTGCCCCTGTGAACAGGGAAGTCTGCCTGGCAGCATTACAATTCACAACCCACAGGGTTGTGGGACTGGATCTAGTTGGGAGTTCCACCATTTAGGGTCCGTAGCAGAGAATCACTGGCCTCATTCAGTGAACTATTTCTGATTTCCTTGAATGAGGGTGAAAGGCACTTTAATTGGCACCAGCAGCCCCGGTTTTGCATTCATTTTGCTGATGTTATGTTATGTTATATGTTATATGGCATTTGTATACTCCCTAGTGCTATTGGTATGGTCTCAAAGCGCAGTAGGTGAACGTCCTTGGAGGACCAAAGTCTGAGGTATGAGAAATTAGTAAGAGGAGTTTAGAATGGCTGTGTGTGTTTTAGCCAGTATGAAGGTAGGGGCACCTAAGTCCCTGTGAGCGACCCCTGGAGATCTGGATTATGTGGCAGTAGTGATGGCGGCTCAGTGAGTATTATTAAGTGTACAGGAAGAGCTAAAGTCAGTTCACATAAAACTTAAAGCAATCACTGCTTGTGGACGGGCTCAATCCTTGGTGAAAGGTGTGTTGCGATCCAATCGCTGTGATACAAGCTCCATTCCGATTGAGCTGCCACTCTTCTATTTCTTCCAGCTGACGAATACGCTGGCTGCGCCCTCTTGCTGCATCTGTTGGCGTAAACGAATCGCAGTCCTCCATTTATGCCCATCTCACTCAAGTGGTGCTTAACGTTCTCAAAGCGTTATTGAACCGCCCTTGACTGCACTCCTCTGCGCTCCTGCGCAACGCCGCTCTGCTGACTGCACTTTCGCAGTATTGCAGTGAAACAATCGCTTCAGCAAGGTTGTAGAGTGATATCCACAATGTTCTGAGGGCAGAAGATCGGAATGGAACAAGCAAATAGCAACAATGCTCACTCCTGCCTGCTCGGCCGGGTAGCGCGATAATAAGAATGGTATCCCGGCTTAGGCTAGTAATTTTCTAACAAAAAAGCAACTGGGGTTTTAGTGCTATGCAACACTTCCGGTCATTGCATTGCATAGCCATAAAATCCCATGCCCAAAAATGGGCAAGTCATTCATTTTTTGGGAAGATTAAATGCCTCCATGCTTATAAATGTTGGGAGACAGTGTCCTTCGCTAAATGTGGAGGACAACTCCAAGGTGGGGCGTGGAGGATAATCTGCCCGCGTTCCCTTTTTCAAGACTGAGGACAAAATGGAAGGTGCTGTGAAGAGGATTTCTCACCAACGAATCAAAGACTATGGTTAGAAAAGTTAGAAAAAGAACTACATACACTCAGATAAGGTTGGCAAGAGTGCCGCTGTGGGCAGAGCCCCTAGCAAGATGTACTGATGGAGATGTTCAAGAGATTTGAACTGTGCCCGGCGGAACACTAATACTGTCCATTCTCTGCAGGTGGAAGTGATTTTTTTTAAACACACTGCAATCGTGGATGTCTTCAACTTCACAGCTTCTATATTTGGGAGATATTTATTTTTTTATTCTTATGGCCTAAAGCTAAAAGGTTTTTACTGGAGCAGTGAGTGTGAGTATTTTTGTTGGAGCCGGGATTTATGGTGCATATCCGGAGACTCAGGGTAACTACCAACTGTCCCAGCCTGGAGTCCCCCTACTGCCACCATAACTGGGCTCCACCTCTTGCTGCTTAGTGCTCATCAGGTGGGGGTCTTGCCACTCCCACCCTAGCTCCCAACAGCCTGGGTGATGCCCAAGATGGTGGTGCTTGCGCTCATTTCAAACAAGCACGAGCAATAAGATTACCCAACCACTTCAAAGTTTCCTTGAAAATTGACAATTCTCTATGAAGATCTCCCTACACACGGTCTCCTACCAAACTCAAGGTGTAACCTACAAAATCAAGGCACAGGCTTAACTTAAGAGGGGAAGCTAAAACTCTGAATTGGGTCCCACGCTACAAAAGGAAATATCCGAGTTCAGAGTTTAGGAGTATACACTTGAGATTGCAATTTTACTTACTCCCAACTATGCAAATTCTGCTGAGTAAAGAAGAGCTGGGTTGCAGATTTTGCCGGAGGAAAAGGGAGATGGAAACATTAAAACACCTATTTCTTAAACGTGCAGGCTTAGCTGAGTTAAGAGGACTGCGCTTGGCTAAATTCTTGCAGCAATTTCGGGCCCTGACACAGGAAGAATGGTGGGCGACCTCGGGAAGTGGAGAGCGGCCTGCCTCAACGTTTGCAGTGATTAGGTCCATGAAACAATTGAATTTATAAGAATTACGGTGGATTTTAGATGGTTTCATGGCAAATCTTATCAAATGAAAACTGTTTTACATTGTTAGATAATAGTTTTCTGTATATTATAAATGATAAATTGTGTGATTTGGAATATTGTAATATTGTAAGGATTACATATTTTCATAATGAATTGCTATTTGCTGTCTGAAAGATTTGCATATCGAATGCCAGAACGCTTATATTAAATATATATATAAATATATATGAGCGTATGCACCAGCTCATGGAAGGACCAGAGCAATATCATTATCTACAGACATGCCAGCTCTAAAAAGGCCCTGGTTGGGAAAATGCAGGCATTTCTCGCGTTTCGACCTGGTTAGGCTAATCCTCTATTTGGAGGGTACATACCACAGTATTTACGTTTAAGGAACACAACACTTCCTAGCACTTAAAAACCCCAAGCTGCTCTTCCCCAACCCTGAAGGGTACTTCTTTTATAAAATTCAAAAGGACAAATGGTTGTGCTGGCCCTTTTGGGACACACACACCTGAGACCTGTCGGTTACACATAGATCCCAGCAGTAGGCGCTAAATCCAACAAGTTATCTGATTGGCTAAAGATCCTCTATAAATCAATAGAACCCAAAGAATGTGGGCATTACCGATCGGGTAATGCCCCTGCGGCGATAGTTACAAGCCAGAGCAAAGCAAGGGCTATAACGTAACCCCATGGGCATTACCTGGCTGGTAATGCCCCCCTCCAAAGGTTCTATTGCTATTAGTACCCCGGCACCTTGTACCAGGGTACTTATAGTTTTTTTACGCAAGTTGATAAACAGCGTGTCAACAGTCTCGCAACTCGATAAAAAAAGCAAAGAAAATGGTCCACATGGAACGGGGAGAAGGGACTACATACAGTCCCTTCTCCATTTCCATGGCGGCCACTAAAAAGAAAGAAAAAAAAGAAAGAAAAGAAAATGGCCACCATCGAACGGGTCAACAGGACTACACGTAGTGCCTTGTCCTTTTCCATGGCAGCCAGATGAAGAAAGGGAAGGAACTCCGCGGAACACGGCACTCCAATACCACAGCATGTGAATCTTTGTCGCCTGGCTAACGACTCAGCAAGGGCCCAGCAGATCAATTGATACAATCTGATTGTCCCTCATCGGGTACTAATGCCTATTGATGATGCATGTCAGTAGACTCCACTTTCCATGGCAGCTTGATAGGCAACCCTCGACTCTACTGGTTAACTTATGGTACAACACTCTCTTGGGCACCCCGCCACAGTACCAGCACCAATCCTGTCTCTCCCTTCCACCATTTGCAGGACCTTGAACAAATGTTAGATCTCCAGAAAGTGGGTGGCGTGACGATTGAGTGCCTTAGACAAGAGACGCCTAACGCAGGCATGTAGATACCTCCGATGGCAATTCTCCTTGATCGAGATGTGATTGGTCCTAAGAATCTAGAAATAGGCCTATCGGGTACCGTGGCTCGTTAACACGATTCTGCCGCAACGACACGTGACCAGATAGGCTGACAGTTTTGGTAATCCAGCCAGCCGCCAACAGGCCATGTGATACGCCTATACAATATGAAGAGGAGCAGGCTAATCTATAAGTGTCACGAAATCATCCTCTCCTTTTAGAAAGTGATGACAAAGGACGCGAGCACATTTTTGTTTTTATGCTTCAAGGTTAATGAGGGCGCATGTAATTTTATTGCGGAAAAGTTTGCGGTATTCTAAAAAAAATAGATCCAAACGTTTACATAAACTTCACATATTTCCACCTGCAGAGTTCTGCAGTTTCAATATCTAAACAAATTACTTTTTGCCTGAATATTTCGTCTTATGTTTTTATTTCTCATTTAACTATTTGCTCCCCTGAACGTATGACGCCACAGAGTTAGGGGTGACAGCGCCTCAAGATTCAATTTTCAAAATGGCCGCCGGTGAAAAGGCCTTTTCCCCTTTGACAGGCCCCGTCTGCGACATGGCGCTGTTGGCGTTGCGCAATAGTGACTGTCCTGAGCTCCATGGAAGCTGTGCACCTTATCTTTCAGTCTCACCGGATGGCAGGTGTGGTGTTGTGATACATTCTAATCGGTGAGTTTGCTCAGTGGGTTAATGCATCGGATGCAGGACCGTGTGTGGAACTTACAAGTCAACGTTTCGGGTCCTCGCTAAAAAAAAACAACGCGCCAATACTCCAGCGGTCGATCAAATCTGCACATTTTAAGCTCTGTAATAATAGGGTATCGCCAGAAAAAAACGAATTGGAAAATAATGATGATGAAAACACCGAATTGTTTTCATCGAATGTTTTGATATTTTTGGTAAGTTTTTTCGAAATAAATAGGGGGATGGGTTAGGGGATACATTAAGGTGGGGGATGTGGATGGGAGCCTGCAGGGGGTCTCCCCCACATTACATTTCAAAAACATTTGCAAAAAGTATCTAAAATCAAAAGAAATCGGTGTTTTCAGCTTCGTCGTTTGTTCCCCGTTATTTTAACGTAGTTCCTAATAATAGTCATGTCTGTACATTATGAAGCAATGGTCTGTCGCAATAAGCATCATTGGAAAAATGAAGATCATCACGTATTAGTACCAAGAGATTACTTTATCATGTGCCCCAGCCAATCCAAGACAAGGGCTTGGAAAGCGGGCCTTAACTCATGGTATGGGCCTGGAATCTGAGCTGTCAGAAGGGCTTGATGCTGCTCATGCAGCTAGCCACCACGGGTGTGCCATCTCATGCCCGGCTCAGAGCATACGCTGTGCCGCATACCACCCTTTCTCAGCCCCCACAGATGTACTCTCCCTGTGCTTACCGATTTGCCGCCGCGCACCACCCGTCCTCACGCGCCCCTCACACGGTCTCTTATGGAAATAGACAAGAAAACTACCGGTAGTTCCCTTCTCCACTTCCTTGGTGACATATTTTTAATTATTATTTGTGCATGTGTGCACGCACTGTGTGGGCAGTTTCACAGCTTGCAAAAACACCCAATAGTGCCCTGACAACATGCCGGAGTGGTGTGCAGACCCGTACGTTAACTCACGCCCAGAAATATATGAACAAGAACATGAGAAATACTAACACATGCAACAAAATGCCAAAGCCTGCCCAGAAACTAAGCAACAGCATCACAAAACACTTCAAGGAGAACCAGCTCTGGTTCCGGAAGCACCGCAAAACCTTCCTCTTCGCTTCTGCCTTTGCCCCCCTGCTGATCTGTTTTCTCTTTCTGCACTGTGCACCTGGCAACCCTCTGTTCTTCAAGCCCAGGCACCTGGTCACCCTACAACCCTCCTGTACTGCCTCTGGGCCACCACGTGCACTGGGGCCTCTATCTGTACCCATACAGTCCCCCTCCCACTTTTCTTCTGCACTTATCAGATATACCCCATCTGACTAATCTAGCACTTGCCACTCGCTGGCTGCACTTCCACTCTTCATCGCTTTCATTTATTATTTATTTTACTTATTCTGTTCTCTCCTCTGCTTCGCAATTTCCACTTCTCCCCCCTTCCATTTACTTTACCCCTTTTTTCCATGCACTTGCGCACTCTCAATGTCACTGGGCCGAGTAAGATCGTTGTTCTCTGTTTTTGTTTCTCCGCTGTTCCCCTCCCTTTACCTGGTCGCGCTCTGAAACACTTGTGTAATGACAATGAATTGTTATTTATACAGCGCCTTTATCCAAATCACTTTACAGAGCACATATTTACATACAATATCATCCAGCCCAAGTTGGTACTCATTTATCGACCTCGGAAGGATGAAAGGCTGAGTTGGCCTTGCCAGGATTCGAACCTGCGACCTCCAGATCACGCTCAGATTGCAGCAGCAAGCGCTCAACCCACTGAGCTATCTTACTGGCATACGAGCGCGACATACATATTGTGGCATACATATTGTGCACGAGCGCGAGACAAATAAAATATCAATATCATATTGTTCCAAAACAAGGCCAAAGCCACCCACCAATCCATAGACGCAGCACAAGTCCATGTGAAAGGTGTTATTCTTCACAAGTGCATCGCTTAACCAATTCAAACCCATCAAGTAGTCAAAAATCAAAGGATTTCCACTCGCCCCAGCCCGAACAGTCAGTGGTGCGGGGTCATGGGGGCTTGGAAATGGACCCTGAATCAGCACAAGGCAAACACACCATGCACATAGCAGGATATAGAGATGACTTGCAGGCATACGTTATCCTTTAGGCGATAATCCGGTATTGTTATGTTAGTCCCGTCAGATGTCAACCCACAATGCATTGTGCCTGCCCAATACAGAAAACCTGAAGTGATTGTAGATGATTTGGTTGACAAATGCGCCTACATTGACTTTTGTTGCAATCATTCAGATTAAAAATAGTAGAAGCACTTAAAATGGGTCATGTAAGGAGATGACTTGTAATTCTCTTTGTGTTCCCAAAGTTGTATACTTAACGTCTAAGCCTTGATCCCCAAATTAACCCAGTAGGGAAGAAATGCTTCTACCCCCAGTGCTCCATCAGGCAGGGACGTTCCTTCCTCACTTTCCCACAGAAGACCCTCACCTACATATCACTTGAAGAAATGACGATGCCAACAGCATATCTCTAGTTATGCTGGATCACCGTACTAAGGAACTTCAAAGCAAACAGAACACAGCAGCGAAAGGATTACTCAGACTCACCAGGAGGGTGCACATTACACCAGCTCTGAGATCACTGCACTGGCTCCCCGAAAAGAGTCTATTCCACAGCACTCTGTGTCGCCCGCAGAGCTCTTCAAGGTGGTAGAACCCGTTTCATGATCAGAAAGATCATCCCTTGCCAACGAAGGAGAACCAGCGATCCACCAACAACGAACTCCTAAAAACTCTGCGACACGTCAGAAAGTGACGCGGACGATCGGCCTTCTCCAACATCCTGGTCATAATCAGGCACTGGCTCCCAAAGGGAAACCCTAGAATTCAGGATCCATTTGCATTCCAAAAAATGCTGAAGACCTGGCTTTTCAACACACTGTATCTAGCCAAGGGACCAGAGCAATTGCCACGTTGACTACACACCAAAACCCACAACTTTGAGGGCACCCATGAGATTAGTGCTCAGGGAGATTTGCTCCTTGCTGCCAAATACAATACGTGTCTAGTGAGTTTGCTGCGAGGGACCCTTGTTGACGTCGATTGGCAGAGATCCACCAATGATTGCCAATCTAGTTAGGCCTCGACGGTTATCTGCCTCAGTACCCAAGGTGAATTTGCATTCACTCCTTCTAGATATCTCACATGCTTGTAGCATGCAGAACTATTCCTCATGGTCTCTAGAATCCCACCCTCTACTCAGCATGAAAATCAATCTCGATCGTCATCCTCTTGGTACCCCCTGCTGCTGCGTACTCGCCAAGGTTTGCCATCTTACCATGCTCCCCACTCTCACCCAGAACCGGTCCTTGCATACCACCCAGCCCACACCACAAGGGCTCAGGACACCTCCTCACAGGCACCTCACCTAAAGGGAACCACCATTGCACATCACCATGGACAATGTAAGTCTTCTTCCAGGTTCTCCACTAATCTTCCTGCACTACCATGCTCAACTCCTACACTCACGCTATATGCAGGCCAACTAACCCGCTCCTGCATGGGAATAAGACGATCCCTCCCAAAAGACACCACACAACAGAACACTACACCCTTACAGCCAACTTACACACCACGGCCCTGTGGCAATCCAGCCTACCACCACAGGCAGGCGAGGCTCCGTTCTGGACACACATGCCCCTACACCCTTGATACACCTTTGACCTGCACACAGGGCTCATTGTGCTTTGGTTCTGTGCGCAGCAACACAACAGCAAAAGCTATCTTGCGTGTTCCTTCTCTTCCGAACACTGCCCTACCCACCCACCTGTCTTTTAGATCCATTGGAGACACTGGAGACCACGCCAGTAGCAGCGGCGCGTTACTCACTGAAAGGACAGCTTTTGGGATTGGTAACGGCCCGGATACCTTGTTTAACTAGGGCCTTTAACTCGCTTCTGGTCATTACCACCCAGGAAAGCAAGTGCGTCTGTTATTGCTTGAGTGAATTACAGTGCACAAGTCTACAAAGAAATGACAAAAATATGCAATGCACGCTTCATGCCACTGCTCAGTTTTAGAACAATTATTGGTATACAATCTTTTGTCTGCAATGTATTGTGTTATCTTGTAAACCCCCCCTCGCCTGAACGCTCCAGCCCCCATGAGAAGACTTCCATGCCAACATGGGAGAAGGCGGGGGTGGGGGGGTGTCCAAACGAGGTTCAGGCAGTAAAGGCACCCCCGAAATAAGCATGTTCTGCCCATTGAAGGCCAACCCAAATCGACCCTGAAAAAGCAGACATTTTGGATGCAGTCTTCAACAGGCATGTTTTAGACATAGAAACCAATGAATATATCTGTTCACTGTTTGTAGGTCCTTTTCAGTGGACTCTAAGGCATGAAACTGTGGGCCTTCATAATCCATTGAAGGGAGTGACTCCTCCCTGGGTTACGGGCCAGTCTTTCCTGGATTTATTCAATGAACCTGTTAGATATTATATTGTAATGCTTAATGTATTTCCCCCTCTCCTTCCCTCCCTGCCCTGTGGGCACTTTGAAACAGTATGTTCCTATTGTATAAGCGCCTAACAAGCAAACAATAAATAAATAAATAAATGTGCCCGGACACACCGAGCGATCAATGGAACCTTGATTCAGTTGTGCCTGGTAGCTCGACGCGTCTCAAGGCATACGTATTAGTGATTGGCGTTACCAGTGGTTAACATTGACCCCAGAGTTGAGTAATGTACCCCCCTTCAGCTGCTCAGTCACGATCATTTGTGGTAATAAAAATTGCTCTGCCCTGTGTTTTTTACTCAATAAATGATGCCTTGGTTGAAAAACCAGGTGCAGAGGTAGAAGGGGTCTTGGATATTGCAGGCAATCCGGGCTCCGATTGGTTGATCAATATCCCATGTTCTTTAATGAGCGGTAATGAATTTCGGGACAGTTTTGGTAATGGATCCGCCGGATTGATTGAAAGGGATATGATGATTGCGTTTCCACCACTGACAAGGTCATTTGTTCAAGAGAGGCCTTCCGTGACTGATGGGTCGGGGGGGCGCGTCACCGCTTTTTGATTGAGGGGCCAGCGGTGGAGGACATATGTCAGGTCCTGGTGAAGAACTGCGCTTGATCCCGGACCATGAAGCGCGTTATCAAAGATGGTGTTACAGCGGGTGCCGTAAAGTTTAAAAAAAAAGATTTGATGGAGTTGATGAAAAATAAGTGCGTTTTCCCCAATTTCAGAAAATGTGATCAACCCACTTCTGCTTCTCAAAACCTTCAATTATTTAGTCGTACCTTTTCACATTCCACACTGTCAAAGGACCTTTCCAGTAGCCATCAAACGATTCGTATAATCTTGGTAGAGTTCTTAGTAGAATTCAGAACTGTCAACGGGGTGAGAGGCAGGTCAGAAGAGTTGGCGAGGAAATAGCCCCCCGAAACAGGTGTGCATGTCAATTTTTTCTCACTCTTCTCTCATCAAAGCAACCCAATCCAGTCTATATATATATTTGGGAAAGTGTGTTTGTATGTTCGGGGTTGACTCTAGCCCCATTACAGTTGGAGGGCTGAAAGTTTGGCCCAAGGTCGGCATACCAGTCTGCGATGTACTGGCGATAATGAAATTTGACCACCCCACCCATTCGGCCAGAACAGGGCGCTGTATGTGCCTGTGCTCTCAGTATAGGCGATTTTGGAAGAATGCCGATTTTTAAACTTTTCCAAAAATAGGAAGTAAGGACACAAGATCGACATACCAGTCTGGGGTGTATTGGCGATAGTGAAATTTGACCAACCCCACCCATTCGCCCTGCACAGGGCGGGGTTCGACCCTGTGGTATGAGTATAGGCGATTTCAGGAGATTGACGATTTTGCAATTGTTGGCTCTAGCCCCACAACAGTTGGTGGGCTGAAGTTTTGGCCTGAGGTCGGCATACCAGTCTGGGGTGTACTGGTGATAGTGAAATCTGACCAACCCCACCCATTCGCCCTGCACACTGCAGGGCCCGGCCCTATGCTATCAGGATAGGCGATTCCAGGAGATTGCCGATTTTGCAATTGTTCAAAAATAGGAAGTTATACGACAATAAAACATACACAAGGCTATAGCAGATCCCCATGTGCATGTCATCTACAGACCCGTGCAATGATGGGTGTTATCGCTAGTATATTAATATGATGGCCAGTGGTTCAGTTCAGCAGTTATCGGTCATGGGTAGTCGACCTGACCTCCCTCATTCTGATGTTTTGGCCTACATTTCCCAAGAGCCTGAGTAGTCAGTGGTGTGGTATCATGGGGGTTGTGGCCAAACATCTAGGCGCGACTTGTTAGCGCCCCCTGTGGAAGCATTGTGCTGCTGTCCCTTTCTCTACTTGGAGATGGAGCTTGCAGCTGCCCAACCCACCCAAACTTTAAAAACAACATAAGCACTTGAAAGGGCACCTTCAAGGAGAAGACTTTGAATGCACTTTGTGTTCTCAAAGTTGTGTATTTTTTCACAACAGTAAAAGGTTATTATAGTTTATAAAGAAAGAGACTGGGATTAAGTAGAACAAGTGGGATGGAAAGACCTTTAGAATATCAAATTGTCTGTAATTAAGGTATTTGGTAGTTCGACTGATTGGCAATCCCCATAGATTCCTGTCGATTTAACTCCCATTGTCCCACCAACTGCTCTGCAATGTTACACTGATTAGTTCCCTCATTCTCTACACTCATCATCCCCCTCCTACTTTGTCGCCTCCTATTGTAGTCCTTTTGTCTAGTGTTTTTACTGTAAATCCATTCAGCTCAAATTGTTCAAATGTTTGTTCTTGACAATTAACTGGAAGGCTCATGAAAGCAGGCGGAAAAGGTGCCTAACCAGTGATATTGCATCTGATGGACTAGCGGGGGCTGTGTGTTTGAATTCCTTGCACTTGAGCGCTCTCTAAATTAATTATCAGAAGTAAACTGTACTTTTACCAAAGGACCTCTCTGTATTGTGATACTTGAAAACTGGTATCGGAAATCACTACACTGCTTTCACTAAAGCACTTTGTAAGTTGGTAGGATGAATTTTAAGTGTCAAAGATGTGTGATCTTATGTTTTTTTTTTTAATGAAATGGGGGGGGGCTTTTCTCTTAATGTATAATATGACTATGCCGTGACTATATTAATTCTTAACCTAGTTATGAGATTGAAGTTTTTAATTTAAACAATGTTTTTTAAATGTTTTCTGTATTGTTCTATAAACATGTTTTGCAGTTTTTTTTAGGGACCTTAGCGGGTTGGAGGCTTTAACGCCTGCTTTTTGCAGGCGTTAAAATCCAACCCGCTAAGGGACCTTGGAGCTAATTGCGGCAACCGTAATTTACGGTGCCGTAATTAGCGCCTTCCCCATCCCCATTATCCCCAAAAGGGGAATGGGGAAGGGCAAATGGTGAATGGGGAATTACCGCCCCCGCCAACCTTGTGATGGGGGCGGTAATTCCGCCATCCAACATGCCTGGGTCGTAATGAGGCCCTATGTCTAAAACATGCCTGTTGAAGACTGCATCCAAAATGTTTGTTTATTTTTCTGTTCTACTTTTTGTCATACTACTCTCCACATCAGTTCCACAAAGGCTCTTGAAGAAGAGGATTGACCTCGAAACGCGTCAGTCTACAACAGTGGATTTTCTGTTATTTGTGATGATGTAAACAATATGTTGCTTCTGTATTTCTTTTGTTTCAATTATCTTTTTACGAATAAATGGGAGTACACCCTCAATCTACTTTTTACACTATATCTAGTTGAGTATCTCTGGCCTAACTAGACAGAATATAGCTCTAATTTACCACTTTACAGACAGTATGATGTACTATTGTCCTTAAGAATTATACGCCTTTGCTACGTATACCCAGAGTGTGCAGGGGACGGGAGGACTCCAATCTTGGGTCCTCTTCTTTGTTCCTGTCTACCATAGGGTTTGTGTGCCAAAACCCTCTTTTCCTCTCCCGCACCTCATAAAATATGAATATCAACACCCTCCTGGTGTTATCCTTAAACAGGTTACCCTGAAAACAGTCCTTACTCAGGTGTGCTCCGACTCTTTTCCTTATCCATAGTTGCCCTCTAGCCCCCCTGTTGAGTGACTTCTAATCAGGTGCCCTACCTCGCCGTGGAAATGAAAGTCCTCTTCGCATCATCTGGGAGGACCTAGCTCTTGCCCACCAGGTCTAGCTTGATCATCTCACCTGGCCAAGCCCTGGTTCATCACTTTCTTGTCCAATGACCCCTAATAAATCAGTCTGGGAAGCTTCATTTCTGGGATCACCCCCACCAAGTGTGCTGACCCTCAAAGTTCCGCTGTCTCATTGATCCTTTCCACCACATCTCACTTATTGGAAGCACCAGATGACACCGAACACTACCACGGGCGTGTAGATGCATCAGCAGGCCTGCTGTCAATCAGAAACCTGTCTCGGGGATGTCCACCCCTGGATGCACTGTGAGTGGATCTGGATAAGAGGCCAAAACACAGAATGCTGCTCACAGGTGCCGTGGGCCCTTGGTATGTAGCCGGTAAGATATATCTCCGCGGGTTGAGGGCTTGCTGCTACAATTTTTGTGTGGTCTGCGGGTGCAGGTTTGAATCCCAGCAAGGCCAACTGAGTCTTTCATCCTTCCGATATCGATAAATGAGAACCAACTTCGGTTGGATCATATTACATGTAAATATGTTCTATTGAAAGTGCAATATAAAGAACACATAATTATCTACAGCAATTGTCTTCAAACTGTGGGGGGGATAGGCCCCCGTGGGGAGGGGGGCATGAGGCTTTATTAAAAATGGATTCTGGGGCTTTTTTTTTAGATAAAAGCATTCAATAGAAAATTTGAGAAGTTAATGCATGGGGGAGGGCTGGAAACAATATTTTATTCAAGGGGAGGTTAGTATAAAAAAGTCTGAATAGCACTGATCAACAGTGACTCACAACAGCAGCGCCCAAGGTGGGTAACCGTGGCATACTGTTTGACAACAATCTAGCCTTCATCCATCAAGCAAATGCAATCGTCAAGATTGGGTTTCTGCACCTATATCAGCTATATGCCCCTTCTGGAGCACCTACACCACACAGGTGTAGGTAAAACCCTTAGTAGTCTCCGGAATAGGTACTGTAATGCCATGTACACTAGAATTTTAAACATGGGAGCTCTCCAAGCTTCAGAGTGTGCAAAGGCCATTACTCCAGCTTGTTTTGGGTCTTTACCAGGTACCGGGTCCGGGTAGGTGGTATGGGGACTTACCGGGTCATTCAGACTCTGGAAGACCCGGTAGGTCCCCATTCCAAAAACCATTCCCCATTCCCATTTGAGCACCCATAGGGCTCAATGGGAATGGGGAAGGAGCTAATAACGGTACCGCAATTTGCGGTACCGTTATTAGCTCTGAAGCCCCTCAGCGGGTCCCGTCCTTAACGCCTGGTCAGACCAGGCGTTAAGGACGGGACCCGCTGAGGGACCTCGTAGTAGGGCGCTAAGGGATTACTGGCACCGGTGACCTTACCGGTGCCGGTAATCCCTTAGCGCCTACCGTGTAATGAGGCCCAATGTCACTTTAGGCCTGCCATGAAATTAATTCACTTGCTCCCATAGCAGTCCGACCACTACTCCAACCTGAGGCTGAAGAGAAGAGTTTTTATCACTCCTGATTTCAACACTGATCTGTCTTTGTTCAGGGGTGGTCAGGTCTGCAGAGAACTCTGGAGATGTCCCGGTGGGCCTCTGCACCTTAGCCAGGGGTGGACTGGTCTAGAGGGAACTCTGGAGATTTCCCGATGGACCTCTGCCCCCTGGTCAGGGATGGAATTGTCTGCAGGGAACTCTGGAGATTCGCCAGTGGACCTCAGCACCCTATTCAGGGGTGGACTGGTCTAGAGGGAACTCTGGAGATGTCCCGGTGGGCCTCTGCTCCCTAGCCAGGGGTGGACTGGTCTAGAGGGAACTCTGGAGATTTCCCGGTGGACCTCTGCACCCTGGTCAGGGGTGGACTGGTCTAGAGGGAACTCTGGAGATTTCCCAGTGGACCTCTGCCCCCTGGTCAGGGGTGGATTGGTCTGCAGGGAACTCTGGAGATTTCCCGGTGGACCTCAGCACCCTGTTCAGGGGTGGACTGGTCTAGAGGGAACTCTGGAGATTTTCCGGTGGACCTCTGCCCCCTGGTCAGGGGTGGAATTGTCTGCAGGGAACTCTGGAGATTTCCCAGTGGACCTCTGCACCTTGTTCAGGGGTGGACTGGTCTGCAGGGATCTTTGGAGATTTCCCGGTGGGCCTCTGTACTCTGGTCAGGGGTGGACTGGTCTGCAGAGAACTCTGGAGATTTTCTCCGGTGGGCCTCTGCACCCTGGTCGGGTGGACTGGTCTGCAGGGAACTCTGAAGATTTCCCGGTGGGCCTCTACACCGTGGACCTCTTTTGTGTGGTTACCCATTTACTGTGCCAAATGTAACTGTGGGAGAACACCCCAAACTCTTCTTATTGGGGTTGGACTTGCACACATAGTGTAATATGTGGCCAATTTGAAACACAAGTCCAAGGCCACTTTTGGTTTCCACCCCGCCCCTGTCTTTGTTGTTCTTGTGATTGGGACCCCATTAGTGGAGATTTGTATCTCCAAAAGGCAGATTTAAGTGCACAGTATTTGGGCAAATGAAAGTTTTATCCATCCTGGGGTGCTGCTTCCATTTACACCCCTCCACAACCTGGTCAGAATGTTCCTCAAATTCACCCCATTGTAAGAAGCTTACTGCTTCCCATCACAACTGATTTCCTCTCTATTGTACTTTCTTTTGTGATGAAAAGAGCATTGTTCCTCCTGTATATGAATGAATGAATGGATAAATAAATAAATTAATAAATAACTTGGTGAAAGTTTATTTGGAATGCCAGATACACAGAGACCTTCCCAAGCCACTGTAAGATAAGCTACATATTCAAGCTTTTTAGGACGGATGCAAAAAATGGATGGTGATGAGAGTGAACTCATAGAACACATAATGCAAAATGTTTGTTAAAGCATCAGCAAGATGTGGTACAATATTTATTTATATTTCTTATGTGTGACCTAGCAGTTCGGGATGGACTACCCCTATGGGGGTGGGGCTAAGCCTGATTTGCATATGGTCTTTCCCTTTCTGTAATGGCTTGGCAGGCGAAGTATGATGGTCTGGAGGGTTACCCAGAGCAATGCCAGAGGTTAAGATTCATTCTAAACCTTCCAGCCATCACCTCTTTTGTTTTGCTCTTGTCACCCCGAGTGGGACGGGTATGCCCAGACGTGGGTCCTGTGCCTGCTGGGCCTAGAGACCCAAGCTACTCCTCACTGATGACGCCCAACAAGGCTGAAACATATCTGGGGATGCTTGTGGTCTCGTGCAGAAGGGATGTGACCTAGCAGTTCGGGATGGACTACCCCTATGGGGGTGGGGCTAAGCCTAATTTGCATATGGTCTTTCCCTTTCTGTAATGGCTTGGCAGGCGAAGTACGATGGTCTGAAGGGTTGCCCAGAGCAATGCCAGAGGTTAAGATTCATTCTAAACCTTCCAGCCATCACCTCTTTTGTTTTGCTCTTGTCACCCCGAGTGGGACGGGTATGCCCAGACGTGGGTCCTGTGCCTGCTGGGCCTAGAGACCCAAGCTACTCCTCACTGATGACGCCCAACAAGGCTGAAACATGTCTGGGGATGCTTGTGGTCTCGTGCAGAAGGGATGTGACCTAGCAGTTCGGTCTGGACTACCCCTATGGGGGTCGGGCTAAGCCTGATTTGCATATGGTCTTTCCCCTTCTGTAATGGCTTGGCAGGCGAAGTACGATGGTCTGGAGGGTGCACAGAGCATTGCCAGTGGTTAAGATTCATTCTAAACCTTCCAGCCATCACCTCTTTTGTTTTGCTTATGTGTGAATCCAACACAATGAGCAACGTAGCACCACAAGAACACATACAATACAATCAAATATGATCAAAATACAAAACAGAAAACCATAAAAAGATGCCCTCACACACACGCAAATGCAGAAATTGGGGCTGATTCATGGAATTTTTGCCCCAAAGAACAGGGATTTGTGCGCCATTCTGGCCGCAAATCCCGATTTGTTAAACAGGGATTTGCGGGCAGAATGGCGCACAAATCTCAGTTTTTCGGTGCAAATAATTCCATGAATCAGCCCCTTAATCGTTTCATTCATGGGGCCAAAGTTATCATCTTCCTAAAATATATATATTCTTCTGTTTGGAAAGCACTTAACACCTCGGTGGCCGTAGTTATGGTCAATTTCAGGAAAAGATGATTTTCCAAGGTTTATCTGAGGCATTTCCTGCTACACCAGTACTTTCCCTTACAGTCATTTGCAGCATACTTCAAAATCCCGCCACACACAGTCATACCTGCCTACATTTGAATATCAAAAACCCTGAGACCTATGCCCCGCCCATAGCCACACAAGACTCTGCCCACTTCCATGAGGCTCCGCCCACATGTTAATAGAAAGTAAAACAAAATATTGAATATATTTGCTAATTACATAAAACAAACCCAACTACATTTTATACAACCAATATTCGAATACTAAAAGAATTTAACAATAAGAGCGCGGCCAGTGGACAAATCGCTCTTCTAAAGAACATGCAACATTTTCATTGAACGGGTGGCAAATTTTACATATACATTTGCACATGTTAGCAACGTTAACGTCTTCCCTCGTCCTGTGCCCTCGTGCAAATTCGGGCGGAAGTGGTTAGGGCATAAACAACCATGACATTAATAGGTTCTGAGGATAAAATATAAATGGGGACAGGCTATGCTTCATGAATTGTATTTGTCATCTGATGTCCAGACATATACACACCCTATCTTATTGCATTTAAATCAGAACAGCTTTATAAATTCAGCATCTGTGGGAAAAAGTCCCTCCCTCCAAGTATTACAAATTAAGGTTAATAGTGATTGCATCGAATGCCAAAGCATCGAATGCCTTAGCATCTAAAAAAGCAACGAAAAAAAAGCAACAAATGCATTTTTATTTCTTTTTTTTTAATGGGGCCCACCCCGAGCCCCGTTTTTTTTACCCCTTAAAACTCATTATAATGAAAATAAAACCTTTACCTTTGAAAAAAATGCATTCAATGCTTTTTTTTCGATGCATTTTTTTCGATGCTTTTGTCATTCAATGCTTTGTATTCGATGCAATGACTGGATACCAAAATTAACAATGTTAATTACAAATTAGTAACATTAATAGACAAGGAGCCTGCTTCCATAACACAAACGGAATGGTAACTGCATCCGCATTTTTGTTGTTGTTCTTTCACGTTTCGTAAATGCAGCCGAACCATAAGGATTGCTGTTTAGTTGGGAAATTGCTTGTGCAGCATTTTTCCCAAATGACAACACGTCAGGAGCAGCCGTGCCCTTGGGCCCAGACAGAGTATGCAGATCAAAAGGGCACAGCACTCACCCATTTCATTGTCCCCCACAATATAAACTTGACGCGCTATCTTTCCTTGCGTGCCTCTGTATATTAAAGCACACATGCGCAGGCTCTCCTTCTGCTTTTCTGCAAATGTGGCTGTGGCAAAGTGACAAACTTCACTGACTGCGTGCACCTGCCTGCCGAGACAGAGACTGGAAGCCGATATTCACGACATTACTGGGTTCTGCCCACGTCTCCACCCGATTGGCTACCAGCAGCGCTCTTTTGTAGCCAACTGGATGGAGGCACGGGGAGAGCCGCAGCAACTCTCTGCCAGCCTCTGGGGTTAATTCGGAGACTCCCAGAGGCATAGACAGGGTAGGGCCTGAGCGGGCAAAGCCCATTCAAAATCTGTAAGTGCCCTCTCAGTAGCACTGTGTGGGCATTTACAGATGTTAATGTCACTGCGGTGGGCCCAACTACATTCGCTTCAGGTCCCACTTGTTAGACAATCCTGGCTACGCCTCTGGAGACTCCACGCTCTTCCCCGGAGACCCAGAGAAGAGCGTAAAAACCCAGAGTCTCTGGGATAAAATCAGAGGTTAGGAAGGTATGCACACAGTACATCTCAGGAGGAGAGCCCAGGGGCAACACGTACGCATTGGAAGCAAGGCGAGGTTGAGCAACACCGGTTCAATCCCCGGGTCCGTGCTTAGAAACCTCTGGGTATTAAGTGCGTTATAAATGATCCATTACAATTACAATATAATTTTGGCTAAACTAAAATCAGGAGAATTCTGAGAGCCAGCGGTACCCTGTTCTTGACCACAGCTGCTTTGGCGCAGAAGGTCCGGCTTTGAGACTGGGCTGTGAAGACACAGCCGCTCTCTGCTCTGGCCTGGATTCCCTCGGGTGCAGGAAGCCATCTCCCTTTCTTCTTTAATGAGAAACCAAATACCAGAGGCCTTGTTTCTTAAGGCAAGGGACTACAAGATGTCCAACCACTGAGAAACTTCAAAAGAAATGATTAAAAAACTCATACAAAATGCTAAAAAAACAACATGACAAGCTAATTAAAGATATCACCAAAATTAAAGAAGACATAAAACTACTAAACATATCGGAAAAAACATTAAAAAACAACCACATTTTGGATGATGTCATCGATCGCTATACTGAAGAAATCAAAATTAAAAAACAAAGACAACTCATCAGAGATGAATTAGACTATGAATTTAAAAGAGTTTACACATTCCAAAAACCGCTGGCCAGAAAAATATACAAGACAACAACACACGTCAACCGACAGGTTCCCAACTGCAACAAACACCTCCTCAATCTTTGGATACAGATTCAGCAAGTTATTTAGACCAAGATACAATAGCACAAGCATCAATAGAGCAACAACAGCTAGATAAAGAATTGTCCTACTCTCCACCTACCTCATCGACTTTTTTAGAGGAATTCATTCAATACAAGCAAACGCGCCAGTATCCTGGACAAAGTCGAAAATGGGGAAATACTTGAACCCAAATCCACAACAAAGGAGGACTAAGAGGGGCAGAAGGGGCAAGGTAAAAAACAACAAAAATCAAGAAGACAAAAATGTAGGACTACGAACAAGATCCAAGAACATACTACTTCCGAGGAGAACCTAGTGGTAAACCTCACAAAAGCTGATCTTTCATCACATCTGATCTCAGCCCTCAATAAAGGGCTAACATTGTGTCTGACTAACACTTTGGACTACTTTGAAACACTTCTGTAGAAAATTAAACTTAAAAAGTATTTCCTAAACACACATGCTAAAACACAACCATCAAGTACAGCAACAAGCTCAGAGCTATCTGTTATTCATGTGGAAAATATGGTTAACCTTCAAAACCTATCTGAACCAGACGACTATTATAGCATGGAATGCTTTGCAGAAGAGCCAAACATACATCTGGGACTCTCAAAAGAAACATCCCATAAACCTAGATCAAAATGCGTTCCGATCTTAGACGCTGAGAACACTATAGATATTTTCTTCAAGGCGACACAACATGATCTAAGAAGAATCTATTTAAAAGGAACCACCACTAAAATTCATCACAATTTGAATTCACTACAGAAGCAAGCCCTATCCAAACTCAAAGCAAATCAAGACATAGTAGTAAAAATTGCATACAAGGGAGGAAACATGGTATTGTTAAGAACAGAAGACTGCAAAAATGGCAAACGATCATCTCATTAATACTCAATGTTATGAAAAATTTACTGAGAATCCTATAACAAAATTACAAGAGGAGTGGCACTTGATGAGCACATTTTTGAAAGACAATGGACTTCTTACAGATGAAGAACACCTCTATTTGCATATCCACAAACCCTATGCAGACTTTCCCCAGTGTCGACCAATCATTAACAGCATAGGATCATTAACTGAAAGAATATCAGAATATATCCACAGACATCTACAAACACTGGCAGTTGGACTCTCCTCATTTATCAAAGATACGAAACACATAATACAAAAACTGGAAAGAATATACTGGGAACCCAACTACTGGTTGGTCACTCTAGACGTCTCAGCTCTGTATACCAGCATCCTTCATGAGGAAGGACTCCTTACTACAAATCACGTTCTGAAATGAGATCAGTGTTCTTTTTGCAACAAAACCAGATAATTTTGGAAATGCTCAATTTCACTTTAATCAACAACATTTTCACCTTCACAAACTCAAGTAACTGCCATGGGTGCTAAGTTCGCGGCAGACTATGCACATCTTTACATGGGCCATTACGAGACACAGTATGCATGGCAACACACTGCATTCACAACTTCCAACAATGTGGTCTACTGGGGCAGATATATAGACGACATCCTTATGATTTGGAACGGAACAAAAGAACAAATACTGGACTACTATAACTACCTTAACAATAACACATACAATTTGCAACTAACTATACAATACAGTCAAACCAAAATTGACTTTTTGGATCTCCATCTATATACTCAATACAATACCATATATACCACACTTTTTACCAAACCAACAGTGGTAAATAGTATTTTACACACATCAAGTAACCACCCGCACCATGTTTTACAAAACATACCGTATGGAGAAATGTTACGAGTGAAAAGAAACTGTACAACAGAGGAATAATTTGAAAAACATGTCACAAATACTATCAGAAAATTCAAACAGAGAGGATACAGCCCAAAAACGTATAAGAAAACAAAAATACGATCTAGAGCAGATCTTCTACAAAATAAACCTAAACCACAGAAACAAGAAGATTCATAACGACATACAGTACAAAAAATCACATCATCAAACAAACTTTGAAGAAAAATTGGAATATACTCCAAGCAGACACAGAAATCCAAAAGATATTGGAAAATTAACCAAGTGTCACCTTTCGCAAAACAAAAAATCTGAAAAAAATGTTGAGTCCATCTCATTTTCACCAAGTGAAATATCAACAAACTGGTAAACCAACAATGTGGCTACAACCACCCACAAAAGGGAATTACAAATGTGGACACTGCTACATGTGCCAATACTGGTATAACCCTAAAAAACGTATCCTAAACCAAACGGAATCGACGTACCAATAAGGGAATTAATAAATTGCAACAGCAAGTACATCGTATATGGAATTGAATGTGTTTGTCATAAATTCTATATAGGCAGCACCATTAGAAAACTCAAAACACGCATAGGAAAACACATAAGGGCAATCGCACAGAAAGATTCAAAATCACCTATGGCAGTCCACTTTCAAGCAAGCCATTCCATTGAACCAACTGTACAACTAAATAACTTTGGAATTAGAAAAAATAACACCTCCACCAAGAGGAGGTAATCTTGAAAAAATACTTAGAAAACGTGAAGCATACTGTATATGTACCATGGACAATTGTCACTCCGGTTTAAACACGGACCAAGAGATGTACCACTTTATCTGAAATGGATATATATACATCGCAACGAATAATAGAATTGTTTAGCTGTATCTTTTAGAACCAATAACAATTTTTTGATATATACAAATTGTTCATAAAATATTATGTACCAAAAGTAGTGTCTTGATGTAAACAAATTGCATGTACAATCTAATGAATATTTAGATAAACGATAAATATTTATAGCAAATAACAACTCAGTCTCCACAATAACACACTATTTGCCTCAGAAATATACGTTCCGGCAAATATGCAAGAACCGAATTCCACTAAAGTTAATGTTAATAAATTATAGCAAAAGCCTTAATCAAAACAAACAAACCGGGTATAGTTTGAATAGACAATAGAGAGAATTATTGATACACGTATGTTCGCAAATATTATAAAATGTGACGTTCTGGCGTTACATAAACACTATGGCGGTATTCAAATGTGTGACGCATGACGCCATCACGTGTAGATGCACGACGTCATCGCGCACTATAAAACAGAGTATTTCCAAACATAGCAACGGCAATCGTACTGCGAGGGAACACAAACACTGAGAATAGAAGACATCTAGGTAAGCTACCGAACTTTTCAATACTACAAGGCTTTAAAGCAAATACAGCACAACTGTAAGGTTGATAGAAAATGTAGTACTATTATAGAAATGATAGAAAACGAAGAATTAACTAATTAGAGTGAAACTAAGGTTCGATACCTCCATAAATCCATAGGAAGCAAAAAGATATATTGACTACACGCATGTCCAAATCTAGAGAAGCCACTTAAGAAAATTACAACAGTAAAAGACACAATAAGCAGCATTTTTCTGCAGCAAGTAAGTAACAACTATTTGGAAAGCCAAAAATGTGTTGTGTCAAATATTACAGTAGATAAATGACCCGTTTTGTTTGTCTTTAGGAATACAAATCAACCAATTAAAACATCAAAAAGCAAAATGTGCACCTCCTGACGAACCGTCATATGGGAAGACGGGGAAGCACGTGTTGCGGAGCAAAAACAAGTTAGTATATGTACAATAAGGAACCAGCAAATTCTAGTAATGTCGACGGCAAATCTATTCAATGAAGTAAATTCAATTGCTTAATGTAGAAATACCCATTATTGAATGAAGGTAATTCAACCATAAAAGGAAACCGTCTATGTATGTAAGTAAACGCATGGAAAAATTAAAAAGTGTACAAAACAAAATAAATTCTGAGGTGAAAAATATAACAGTGGATCATGTCATGAATTGAGAAAACCAAAATCATATTTAAGGAGAGAGTGGATGCGCTTAATATATGGACTCTGAAGTGTGAATCATAGCTAATTTCGTAGCCCTGCTCAGCCTCAGGGGCATAGAGTCCACACTTGCAGCACACATACAGATCATCAACAAAAAAATCAACAAGCGCCAAAAGCTGTTACAGGCTGAATACTCTTTAATCACAGTATAATTCTGGCTAAACTAAAAGCGGGAGAGTTCTGAGAGCCAGCGGTGCCCTCTTCTCGACCACAGCTGGCGGAGAGGGCCCGGCTTTGAGTCTGGGCCGTGAGGCTTCTGAACACTTGAAGCCACAGCCGCTCTCTGCTCAGGCATGGACTCCCTCAGGTGCAGGAAGCCATCTCCCTTTCTTCTTTAATGAGAAACCCAATAGCTCTAGCCTTGTTTCTTAAGACAAGCGACTACAAGACGTCCAACCACTGAGAGACTTTGGACATCGCCATGATAAAATAAGCCGGTCTTAGTGAGTGGGGGAGGGGGGTAATGACTGCTGTCTACTGTTTCAATGGCCGATATTGTTACCCCATCTTCCCTCCTTCGTGGCATTCCCAGGGGCATCAAAATATGCTTCCACAATTACAAATGCGAAACTCTAGCCAAAAAAGCAACGCAATTACAACTTATTTATCAAATACCAAACCTGACCTAAACTGATCGAGTGCATCGCATCAAGCGCATCGGAACAAGCGGATCGCACCAAGCGCATCGAAGACCAACCCGCAGCAAAAGGAAGTCAGATTTCGACCAAATTCAGTTGCATTGTTAGAGGTTTAATGCAGCCAAGACCTCGGACCTGATATTCATTTGGATTTTCCAAATGAAAAACGCTTTGTGAATTAGGCCCTACCTATAATTGTAAAGGGTTTCAGAGTTTAGCCGCTGGTCAAATCACAATTCACTCTGGGCCTAAAGAGTGTCCTGCTTCTCTCCTATTCCAGCATAGTTCAGAATCCTGCCACACACGGCATATTCCCCTACAGTCCTGCCTCCTCCCATTTGCAGCATACTTCAAAATCCCACCACACACAGTACATTCCACAACAGTCCTGTTTCCCTCCTTTTCCAGCATAGTTCAGAATCCCACTAACCACAGTACATTCCCCATCGGTCCTGCTTCCCACTTTTCTGGCATAGTCCAGAATCCCGCCACACACAGTACATTCACCATCAGTCCTGCTTCCCTCCTGTTCCAGCATAGTTCAGAATCCCGCCACACACAGTACATTCCCCATCCGTCCCGTTTCCCTCCTGTTCCAGCATAGTTCAATACCCCACCACACACACAGTACATTCCCAATCAGTCCTGCTTCCCTCCTGTTCCATCGT
The DNA here is from genome assembly GCF_040938575.1 of Ambystoma mexicanum. NCBI lineage: Eukaryota > Metazoa > Chordata > Amphibia > Caudata > Ambystomatidae > Ambystoma > Ambystoma mexicanum. Next base: position 1,626,641,271 of record NC_090929.1, read on the forward strand.
AGTTCAGAATCCCGCCACACACAGTACATTCCCCATCAGTCCTGCTACCCTCCGGTTCCGGCATAGTTCAGAATCCCACCACACACACAGTACATCCCCCATCAGTCCTGCTACCCTCTGGTTCCGGCATAGTTCAGGATCCCGCCACACACAGTACATTTTCCATCAGTCCTTCTTTCCTCCTGTTGCAGCATAGTTCAGAATCCCACCACACACACAGAACATTCCCCATCAGTCCTGCTACCCTCCGGTTCCGGCATAGTTCAGAATCCCGCCACACACAGTACATTGCCCATCAGTCCTGCTTCCCTCCTGTTGCAGCATAGTTCAGAATCCCGCCACACACAGTACATTCCCCATCAGTCCTGCTACCCTCCGGTTCCAGCATAGTTCAGAATCCCGACACACACAGTACATTCCCCATCAGTCCCGCTTCCCTCCTGTTCCAGCATAGTTCAGAATCCCGCCACACACAGTACATTCCCCATCAGTCCCGCTTCCCTCCTGTTCCAGCATAGTTCAGAATCCCGCCACACACACAGTACATTCTCCATCAGTTCTGCTACCCTCCGGTTCCAGCATAGTTCAGAATCCCACCACACACACCATACATTCCCCATCAGTCCTGCTACACCCCGGTTCCGGCATAGCTCAGAATCCCGACACACACAGTACATTCGCCACCAGTCCCGCTTCCCTCCTGTTCCAGCATAGTTCAGAATCCCGCCACACACAGTACATTCCCCATCAGTCCCGCTTCCCTCTCCAGCATAGTTCAGAATCCCACCGCACACAGTCCCCATCAGTCCTTGCCAGTCTGTGCACACACACCATCTTATGTCTATAACCATATACGTATTCTTGCACTAATGTGCCATGCACTTGCTGTAACTAGCGCCTAGATGCCTCAGGGCTTTGTGCACTGAAATACATGCAAATAAATAAATAAATACATACTCGATTTCTTCTTTTTACCTGTGTTTTTAGTTTTGTCTATTAGGTGGCGGTAAAGTGCCACCTATAAGTCAAAACGATTGTGTTGTACAGTACAGCTAGGATGAAATGGCATATGAGGAGGGACACAACGCTTGTGGGTGTTGTTTGGTTATTTACCCACCCATTGACAGCCCAAGGCCATGCTAATACCTGTGACCATTCCCACTACCTCCTGCCCCCCGCACCCCACCTGCCTAGAGCAAATCCTCCTAGGATCTGTTTGAGCTCGCTTTGTCAAGCGTTACCATCAAACAGGGTGCTAGAAGTGCCTGGTTTATTCAAAGCAGTCGTCTAAGAGCTGATGACTTAATTGGAGCTGTAAAAGCGCTACTGGTGTAATAAAAAAAAGTCTTAACCAGATCTGCCATCAGCCACTCGATTTATAAGCACTATGCTTGTCCTTCGCCCAAATCCAGAAAAAAAGACTCCTTGGCATAGCTAGCACTTTAGGCTTGTGTATAAGGATTAGGCATTTGTTGGCACTGCTATTAAATGCTGTTAGATGCCCAGGTACTTGCACCATTTTGCAGCTGCTACCTTTGAAGGCCAGTTAACAACACTACGTTAGTAGCTAGCAAACGCCTTTGTCATGCCTACACAAAAGGCCCAAACTGTTGGCATTGCCAATGCTAATGGGAGGCGACCACGTGACCACGTTTTGTGAAGATGCAGTGGTAAGGCAGACCATAAATAGAATGGTGTTCTAAAATGGACTGGCTCCAGCTGGGCAATCAGGAAGACCCATGTGCTTTCATGACCAGATCTGGCGCCACCCCCCCCCCCCCTCCATGAGGCAGGCAGTAAAAACAAGCTAGAATTCTCCGTTTATCTCACTCCCTCAGTTTATTTGAAATGAAGATGTAGTTCGTGTTCAGGAACAGTGCCAATGCAGGGACTACAGGTGTCTGGATCCCTGGCGGGGCTACAGCCCCCCAGCCCATCCCCCCCGCCCCCCTAGCAATGCCTCTGCACTCCCCCACAAGACCACATGAAAGGTTCAGCAGGCAGAGGGTGAAACGCCTCAATAGTGAGACTTCGCCCTGCAGTGAATATTTTCTGTGTGTTCTTGGGTTTATAAGGGGCACCATGTTTTATTAGCCAGCAACTGTAAAAAAAAAAAAAAAAAAAAAAAATATATCCTCGCTAAGGTTTGTTTTGGCATGTTGGTGTTTTTCTGATAAGGCAAGTGCTCACTGGGCCTGATAAGGAAAGGGGGACTTAATCAGACGTGCACGCTTCACTTTAAGATACGTTCATTGCGGGTGACGTCACTTCCCATTGGTATGCTAATGAGGCCCCACACTTGTTTTTAGAACTTGTGCCCGGCGTACCCCAGCCTTCACTTTTTTATGGGGGGAAACCCCCTCATACACATTTTCTACACGCCTCCCCACCACCCCAGGGTTCCACTGCCCAAAAAGTCCACTAACAATGGACCCTTCCTTACTCTACCTCCGCCCCCCAGAAAAAAGCAGCAAAAAATGTTATAAAATGGCCGTGCACCAACTGCGGTGAAACAGGCGCGGTGAGTGGGGTGGATATTTTTATCTGATTGGCCAAGCATTGACTGAGGAACGGAGAAATACATGCATTTTCATCTTCTGCAAAAGGCCTCAGCACTAGAAACAATGGCAAACGCCGCGAGGAACTTTTCATTTGCGTTTTCAAGTGATTTCTGGAGGCGTCCAGAAGGTTCCATTAGGGTCTGCAGAAGGATAGAGAAGGCGTGTGTGTGTGTGTGTGTGTTTGTGTGTGTGTGTGTGTGTGTTTCCTCACCCCAGGAATAGTGTGTCACAGGGCAAAAGTGTTTAACAAGATGCTTAGTGAACACTGACACCCAGGCGCTATATCCAGTCTGAACCTTAAACACGTTCAACACACACCTACAGTGTAAACAGCAAGCAAGGCCTCTGAAAAAAAAACACACACAAAAATAACCTGCGTCCAAGGAGGGTTCACAGGACTTCGGTACATAGTCAAGATTGGGCGCTCTAATTTGATCAGAAATACATGTATTTATTTATTTAAATTTATAAAGCACACAAACAGCCGAGGGCATCGCGGCGCTGTTACTAGAAGGCGACTTAGTTACAAGACAAGAGCATAGAGGTTACATGTACAACGCTATGAACCGCAGGGCAGTGACACCATGTTTACAATACGTCTTAAGTATTTAAGGACAAGTCGCGTAAACGCATCGGCTATCATGAGCTTGTGAGTATGGGGGTGGGGGCACAAAATAACATTCGCGATAAAATAAGACCGCACAAAAAAACACACAACAATGCGTTTCTGAGGAACATATTTGAAAGGAAAGCGGCGGAAATCAACACAAAAGAGGCTTGCTTAATCAAATGGTGAACCGGATTTTTTTAAACAAAAGGCAGGGAGCGGTAGGAGCTCGGCTTGGGTTCCCACACCCCCCAGCCTGTATAGATTTCCCACTTATCCTCAGAAATGGAGACGCCAGCGAGGAGTCCTGGCCGCGGATCACGTTCCATATACACCAGAGTCCAGCAGATGAAAAAGGGAGAGGCACTGCCCCCTGGAGGCGCAGCGTGCAAGTGCAGCGGCTTCGCGGGAAGCGCAGGTCCTCAAACAATGCCAATTACACACACAGATGGACGGCAGGCCACGGCTGCACCCGCCACACAGTGTGTGCACTGCGAGCCCCTCTCCCAGGCGACTACCCACACTCCAGCTCTGCTCCTGCCCATCCACAGAAAGAGCGCACACACAATTTACTTGCATTTCTAAAACTGCTAACTGCTATTTGCAATCACAAAGCATTCTCCTCCGACACCCTTCCTCCCTGTATTTGCAGCCTCTGCTGCCCGCTGTCCCCAGAAACCAAGGCCTGGGTACCCCTGGAGGGCGGGGGGCACTTCATGCCACTCCACAGACAAGCTTCGGCGCTGTGAAACTACTACAGTGATAATTTGGTGCAGTATAAAAGCATGACAAAATAACACAATATTTGCCAAGACACGATGCACACCCACAAAACATGCATTGTCTCTGATAAGTACACAGACTGGCATCCTCTGGCACGATAACATCACTGATGAGTGTGTTTCAGTCATGTGGCATAATGTGGGCGGGGCTGGCAGCAATTGCCCTGGCATTGTTTTATTTTAATATTGATTTAACATAATGTGTACACTAGCTCAAAAGAACGATTTCGTATATACCAATAAACCTTATGAACCAAATCATTTTCATTCCCTTATCATAATAAAGCATATATCCCACGTATAAAATATCACTACAAATCTAAAACACAAAAATACCACAACCCAGGGTTTCCCAAATAGAAACCACCTCCAATTCAAACTTTGCTTGGCCGACTTCCCACACATTAAGCAGAGCCATCACCGGCGTCATTGTGATGGGGCCTTCACTAAAGGCAGGCCTGTACAGAGTCATGCCAGGGACATTAGACCAGTGTGGGCCACTCTGGTGAAGGGTCCCCTACCTGATGTGATGGGTGCCAACCGGAAGTTGTCGGACTGTCTGCTGTGCCCACGCTCATAGGGCGAGTCCTCCTGTAGGTCGTTCCCTGCAAGAAACATTGAAAGTTTTCAGAAATTAGTGGGTGTCATTCGCTCGAGATGGGTGAGAAGTGGTCAACTTTACGCGACCGCCTAAGCGCTAGCGCGCGACAGCGCAAAACTGATGTGTTAATGGGGGATGCAGTTTTAGGCCGCCCCTATAGGTTTGACCAAATTTAATCAAATTTGGGAAGAGAATGCACGCCGGGCTACTTGCTTTTGGTGAACATTGGTCAACAGGGACCAGAGGTCGCCCAAGGTGTAATTACCCTACAAAAGTCAGATTTCAACCCTCTTGCACGCCACCTCTGGATAGATAGACAGACAGACGGGTAGGTAGGTAGATAGATATATAGATGTATAGATGGATTCATAGATAGATGCATAGACATAGAGATAGATGCATAGATAGAGATAGATGCATAGATAGAGCGATAGATAGATGCATAGATGGATACATATATAGCTATATAGAGAGATAAGTGCATAGGTAGAGAGGTAAATAGATGCATAGATAGATAGAGAGATAGATATGTAGGTACAT